>NW_027194316.1:0-1498814 GCF_032444005.1 Ranitomeya imitator
AGAGTGTAGGGTATAAAGTGTAGAGTGTAGGGTATAGAGTGTAGGGTATAGAGTGTAGAGTGTAGGATATAGAGTGTAGAGTGTAGGGTATAGAGTGTAGGGTATATAGTGTAGGGTATAGATTGTAGGGTATAGAGTGTAGGGTATAGAGTGTAGAGTGTAGGGTATAGAGTGTAGGGTATAGAGTGTAGAGTGTAGGGTATAGAGTGTATGGTATAGAGTGTAGGGTGTAGAGTGCATGGTATAGAGTGTAGGGTATAGAGTGTAGAGTGTAGGGTATAGAGTGTAGGGTGTAGAGTGTAGGGTATAGAGTGTAGGGTGTAGGGTATAGAGTGTATGGTATAATGTGTAGGGTATAGAGTGTAGGGTGTAGAGTGTAGGGTATAGAGTGTAGGGTATAGAGTGTAGGGTATAGAGTGTAGGGTATAGAGTGTAGAGTGTAGGTTATATAGTGTAGGGTATAGAGTATAGAGTGTAGGGTATAGAGTGTAGAGTGTAGAGTGTAGAGTGTAGAGTGTAGAGTGTAGGGTATAGAGTGTATGGTATAGAGTGTAGGGTATAGAGTGTAGGGTATAGAGTGTAGAGTGTAGGGATTAGAGTGTAGGGTATAGAGTGTAGGGTGTAGAGTGTAGGGTATAGAGTGTAGAGTGTAGGGTATAGAGTGTAGGGTATAATGTGTAGGTTATAGAGTGTAGTGTGTAGAGTGTAGGGTATAGAGTGTAGGGTATAGAGTGTAGGGTATAGAGTGTAGGGTATAGAGTGTAGAGTGTAGGTTATATAGTGTAGGGTATAGAGTATAGAGTGTAGGGTATAGAGTGTAGGGTATAGAGTGTAGAGTGTAGAGTGTAGGGTATAGAGTGTAGACTGTAGAGTGTAGGGTATAGAGTGTAGGGTATAGAGTGTATGGTATAGAGTGTAGGGTATAGAGTGTAGGGTATAGAGTGTAGAGTGTAGGGATTAGAGTGTAGGGTATAGAGTGTATTGTATAGAGTGTAGAGTGTAGGGTATAGAGTGTAGGGTATAGAGTGTACGGTATAGAGTGTTGGGCTATAGAGTGTAGGGTATAGAGTATAGGGTATAGAGTGTAGGGTATAGAGTGTAGGGTATAGAGTGTAGGGTATACAGTGTAGGGTATAAAGTGTAGAGTGTAGGGTATAGAGTGTAGAAAGTAGGGTATAGTGTGTAGGGTATGAAGTGTAGAGTGTAGGGTATAGAGTGTAGATTGTATGGTATAGAGTGTAGGGTATAGAGTGTATAGTGTAGGGTGTAGAGTGTAGGGTATAGAGTGTAGGGTATAGAGTGTTGGGATATAGAGTGTAGGGTATAGAGTGTAGGGTATAGAGTGTAGGGTATAGATTGTAAGGTATAGAGTGTAGGGTATAGAGTGTAGGGTATAGAGTATATAGTGTAGGGTATAGAGTGTAGGGTATAGAGTGTAGAGTGTAGGGTATAGAGTGTAGGGTATAGAGTGTAGGGTATAAAGTGTAGAGTGTAGGGTATAGAGTGTAGGGTATAGAGTGTAGGATGTAGAGTGTAGGGTATAGAGTGTAGAGTGTAGGGTGTAGAGTGTAGGGTATAGAGTGTAAGATATAGAGTGTAGGGTATAGAGTGTATGTTATAGAGTGTAGGGTATAGAGTGTAGAGTGTAGGGTATAGAGTGTAGGGTATAGAGTGTAGGGTATAGAGTGTAGGGTATAGAGTGTAGGGTATAAAGTGTAGAGTGTAGGGTATAGAGTGTAGGGTTTAGAGTGTATGTTATAGAGTGTAGGGTATAGAGTGTAGAGTGTAGGATATAGAGTGTAGAGTGTAGGGTATAAAGTGTAGGGTATATAGTGTAGGGTATAGAGTGTAGGGTATAGAGTGTATGGTATAGAGTGTAGAGTGTAGGGTATAGAGTGTAGAAAGTAGGGTATAGTGTGTAGGGTATAGAGTGTAGAGTGTAGGGTATAGAGTGTAGGGTATAGAGTGTAGATTGTATGGTATAGAGTGTAGGGTATAGAGTGTATAGTGTAGGGTATAGAGTGTAGAGTGTAGGGTATAAAGTGTAGGGTATAGAGTGTTGGGATATAGAGTGTAGGGTATAGAGTGTCGGGTATAGAGTGTAGGGTATAGATTGTAGGGTATAGAGTGTAGGGTATAGAGTATATAGTATAGGGTATAGAGTGTAGGGTATAGAGTGTAGAGTGTAGGGTATAGAGTGTAGGGTATAGAGTGTAGGGTATAGAGTGTAGGGTTTATAGTGTAGAGTGTAGGGTATAGAGTGTAGGGTATAGAGTGTAGAGTGTAGGGTGTAGAGTGGAGAGTGTAGGGTATAGAGTGTAAGGTATAGAGTGTAGGGTATAGAGTGTATGTTATAGAGTGTAGGGTGTAGAGTGTAGGGTATAGAGTGTAGAAAGTAGGGTATAGTGTGTAGGGTATAGAGTGTAGGGTATAGAGTGTATGGTATAGAGTGTAGAGTGTAGGGTATAGAGTGTAGAAAGTAGGGTATAGTGTGTAGGGTATAGAGTGTAGAGTGTAGGGTATAGAGTGTAGGGTATAGAGTGTAGATTGTATGGTATAGAGTGTAGGGTATAGAGTGTATAGTGTAGGGTATAGAGTGTAGAGTGTAGGGTATAGAGTGTAGGGTATAGAGTGTTGGGATATAGAGTGTAGGGTATAGAGTGTAGGGTATAGAGTGTACTGTATAGATTTTAGGGTATAGAGTGTAGGGTATAGAGTGTAGGGTATAGAGTATATAGTGTAGGGTATAGAGTGTAGGGTATAGAGTGTAGAGTTTAGGGTATAGAGTGTAGGGTATAGAGTGTAGGGTATAGAGTGTAGGGTATAAAGTGTAGAGTGTAGGGTATAGAGTGTAGGGTATAGAGTGTAGGGTGTAGAGTGGAGAGTGTAAGGTATAGAGTGTAAGGTATAGAGTGTAGGGTATAGAGTGTATGTTATAGAGTGTAGGGTATAGAGTGTAGAGTGTAGGGTATAGAGTGTAGGGTATAGAGTGTAGGGTATAGAGTGTAGGGTATAAAGTGTAGAGTGTAGGGTATAGAGTGTAGGGTATAGAGTGTAGAGTGTAGGATATAGAGTGTAGAGTGTAGGGTATAGAGTGTAGGGTATATAGTGTAGGGTATAGATTGTAGGGTATAGAGTGTAGGGTATAGAGTGTAGAGTGTAGGGTATAGAGTGTAGGGTATAGAGTGTAGAGTGTAGGGTATAGAGTGTATGGTATAGAGTGTAGGGTGTAGAGTGCATGGTATAGAGTGTAGGGTATAGAGTGTAGAGTGTAGGGTATAGAGTGTAGGGTGTAGAGTGTAGGGTATAGAGTGTAGGGTGTAGGGTATAGCGTGTATGGTATAATGTGTAGGGTATAGAGTGTAGGGTGTAGAGTGTAGGGTATAGAGTGTAGGGTATAGAGTGTAGGGTATAGAGTGTAGGGTATAGAGTGTAGAGTGTAGGTTATATAGTGTAGGGTATAGAGTATAGAGTGTAGGGTATAGAGTGTAGAGTGTAGAGTGTAGGGTATAGAGTGTAGAGTGTAGGGTATAGAGTGTAGGGTGTAGAGTGTATGGTATAGAGTGTAGGGTATAGAGTGTAGGGTATAGAGTGTAGAGTGTAGGGATTAGAGTGTAGGGTATAGAGTGTAGGGTGTAGAGTGTAGGGTATAGAGTGTAGAGTGTAGGGTATAGAGTGTATGGTATAATGTGTAGGGTATAGAGTGTAGTGTGTAGAGTGTAGGGTATAGAGTGTAGGGTATAGAGTGTAGGGTATAGAGTGTAGGGTATAGAGTGTAGAGTGTAGGTTATATAGTGTAGGGTATAGAGTATAGAGTGTAGGGTATAGAGTGTAGGGTATAGAGTGTAGAGTGTAGAGTGTAGGGTATAGAGTGTAGAGTGTAGGGTATAGAGTGTAGGGTATAGAGTGTATGGTATAGAGTGTAGGGTATAGAGTGTAGGGTATAGAGTGTAGAGTGTAGGGATTAGAGTGTAGGGTATAGAGTGTATTGTATAGAGTGTAGAGTGTAGGGTATAGAGTGTAGGGTATAGAGTGTATGGTATAGAGTGTTGGGCTATAGAGTGTAGGGTATAGAGTATAGGGTATAGAGTGTAGGGTATAGAGTGTAGGGTATAGAGTGTAGGGTATACAGTGTAGGGTATAAAGTGTAGAGTGTAGGGTATAGAGTGTAGGGTATAGAGTGTAGGGTATAGAGTGTAGGGTATAGAGTGTAGAGTGTAGGGTATAGAGTGTAGAGTTTAGGGTATAGAGTGTAGGGTATAGAGTGTAGGGTTTAGAGTGTATGGTATAGAGTGTAGGGTATAGAGTGTAGAGTGTAGGGTATAGAGTGTAGGATATAGAGTGTAGGGTATAGAGTGTATGGTATAGAGTGTACGGTATAGAGTGTACAGTGTAGGGTATAGAGTGTAGGGTATACAGTGTAGGGTATAAAGTGTAGAGTGTAGGGTATAGAGTGTAAGGTATAGAGTGTAGGGTATAGAGTGTAGAGTGTAGGGTATAGAGTGTAGGGTATAGAGTGTAGGGTATAGAGTGTAGGGTATAGAGTGTAGGGTATAGTGTGTAGAGTGTAGGGTATAGAGTGTATGGTATAGAGTGTAGGGTGTAGAGTGTATAGTATAGATTGTAGAGTGTAGGGTATAGAGTGTAGAGTGTGGGGTATAGAGTGTAGAGTGTAGGGTATAGAGTGTATGATATAGAGTGTAGGGTATAGAGTGTATGGTATAGATTGCAGGGTATAGAGTGTAGGGTATAGAGTGTAGGGTATAGAGTGTAGAGTGTAGGGTACAGAGTGTAGGGTATAGAGTGTATGGTATAGAGTGTATGGTATAGATTGTAGGGTATAGAGTGTAGGGTATAGAGTGTAGAGTGTAGGGTATAGAGTGTAGAAAGTAGGGTATAGTGTGTAGGGTATAGAGTGTAGAGTGTAGGGTATAGAGTGTAGGGTTTAGAGTGTAGGGTATAGAGTGTAGGGTATAGAGTGTAGAGTGTAGGGTATAGAGTGTATGGTATAGGGTGTAGGGTATAGAGTGTAGGGTATAGAGTGTAGGGTATAGAGTGTAGGGTATAGAGTGTAGAGTGTAGGGTATAGAGTTTAGGGTATAGAGTGTATGGTATAGAGTGTAGAGTGTAGGGTATAGAGTGTATAGTGTAGGGTATAGAGTGTAGGGTATAGCGTGTAGGGTATATAGCGTATGGTATAGAGTGTAGGGAATAGAGTGTAGATTGTAGGGTATAGAGTGTATGGTATAGAGTGTAGGGTATAGAGTGTAGAGTATAGAGTGTAAGGTACAGAGTGTAGGGTATAGAGTGTAGGGTATAGAATGTATGGTATAGAGTGTAGGGAATAGAGTGTAGAGTGTAGGGTATAGAGTGTATGGTGTAGAGTGTAGGGTATAGAGTGTATAGTGTAGGGTATAGAGTGCAGGGTATAGAGTGTATGGAATAGAGTGTATGGAATATAGTGTACGGTATAGAGTGTAGAGTGTAGGGTATAGAGTGTAGGGTATAGAGCGTATGGTGTAGGGTATAGATTGTAGGGTATAGAGTGTAGGGTATAGAGTGTAGAGTGTAGGGTATAGAGTGCATGATATAGAGGGTAGGGTGTAGAGTGTATGGTATAGAGTGTACAGTATAGAGTGTATGGTATAGAGTGTAGAGTGTAGGATATAGAGTGTATGGTATAGAGTGTAGGGTGTAGAGTGTATAGTATAGAGTGTAGGGTACAGATTGTAGAGTGTAGGGTATAGAGTGTAGGGTATAGTGTGTATGGTATAGAGTGTACGGTATAGAGTGTATGATATAGAGTGTATGGTATATAGTGTAGGGTATAGAGTGTTTGGTATAGAGTGTAAGGTATAGAGTGTAGAGAGTAGGGTATAGATTTTAGAGTGTAGAGTGTAGGGTATAGAGTGTAGGGTATAGAGTGTATGGAATAGAGTGTATGGTATAGAGTGTAGGGTGTAGAGTGTAGGGTATAGTGTGTAGAGTGTAGGGTATAGAATGTAGGGTATAGAGTGTAGGGTATAGAGTGTATGGTATAGAGTGTAGGGTATAGAGTGTATGGTATAGATTGCAGGGTATAGAGTGTAGGGTATAGAGTGTAGGGTATAGTGTGTAGAGTGTAGGGTATAGAGTGTAGGGTATAGAGTGTAGGGTATAGAGTGTATGGTATAGAGTGTATGGTATAGATTGTAGGGTATAGAGTGTAGGGTATAGAGTGTAGAGTGTAGGGTATAGAGTGTAGAAACTAGGGTACAGTGTGTAGGGTATAGAGTGTAGAGTGTAGGGTATAGAGTGTAGGGTATAGAGTGTAGATTGTATGGTATAGAGTGTAGGGTATAGAGTGTATAGTGTAGGGTATAGAGTGTAGAGTGTAGGGTATAGAGTGTAGGGTATAGAGTGTTGGGATATAGAGTGTAGGGTATAGAGTGTAGGGTATAGAGTGTAGGGTATAGATTGTAGGGTATAGAGTGTAGGGTATAGAGTGTAGGGTATAGAGTATATAGTGTAGGGTATAGAGTGTAGGGTATAGAGTGTAGAGTGTAGAGTATAGAGTGTAGGGTATAGAGTGTAGGGTATAGAGTGTAGGGTATAAAGTGTAGAGTGTAGGTTATAGAGTGTAGGGTATAGAGTGTAGGGTATAGAGTGTAGGGTATAGAGTGTAGGGTATAGATTGTAGGGTATAGAGTGTAGGGTAAAAAGTGTAGAGTGTAGGGTATAGAGTGTAGGGTTTAGAGTGTATGTTATAGAGTGTAGGGTATAGAGTGTAGAGTGTAGGGTATAGAGTGTAGGGTATATAGTGTAGGGTATAGAGTGTAGGGTATAGAGTGTAGGGTATAGAGTGTAGATTGTATGGTATAGAGTGTAGGGTATAGAGTGTATAGTGTAGGGTATAGAGTGTAGAGTGTAGGGTATAGAGTGTAGGGTATAGAGTGTTGGGATATAGAGTGTAGGGTATAGAGTGTAGGGTATAGAGTGTAGGGTATAGATTGTAGGGTATAGAGTGTAGGGTATAGAGTGTAGGGTATAGAGTATATAGTGTAGGGTATAGAGTGTAGGGTATAGAGTGTAAAGTGTAGAGTATAGAGTGTAGGGTATAGAGTGTAGGGTATAGAGTGTAGGGTATAAAGTGTAGAGTGTAGGTTATAGAGTGTAGGGTATAGAGTGTAGGGTGTAGAGTGTAGGGTATAGAGTGTAGGGTATAGAGTGTAGGGTATAAAGTGTAGAGTGTAGGGTATAGAGTGTAGGGTTTAGAGTGTATGTTATAGAGTGTAGGGTATAGAGTGTAGAGTGTAGGGTATAGAGTGTAGGGTATATAGTGTAGGGTATAGAGTGTAGGGTATAGAGTGTAGGGTATAGAGTGTAGAGTGTAGGGTATAGAGTGTAGGGTATAGAGTGTAGGGTATAGAGTGTAGGGTATAGAGTGTAGGGTATAAAGTGTAGAGTGTAGGGTATAGAGTGTAGGGTTTAGAGTGTATGTTATAGAGTGTAGGGTATAGATTGTAGAGTGTAGGGTATAGAGTGTAGGGTATATAGTGTAGGGTATAGAGTGTAGGGTATAGAGTGTAGGGTATAGAGTGTAGAGTGTAGGGTATAGAGTGTAGAAAGTAGGGTATAGTGTGTAGGGTATAGAGTGTAGAGTGTAGGGTATAGAGTGTAGGGTATAGAGTGTAGATTGTATGGTATAGAGTGTAGAGTATAGAGTGTATAGTGTAGGGTATAGAGTGTAGAGTGTAGGGTATAGAGTGTAGGGTATAGAGTGTTGGGATATAGAGTGTAGGGTATAGATTGTCGGGTATAGAGTGTAGGGTATAGATTGTAGGGTAAAGAGTGTAAGGTATAGAGTGTAGGGTATAGAGTATATAGTGTAGGGTATAGAGTGTAGGGTATACAGTGTAGAGTGTAGGGTATATTGTGTAGGGTATAGAGTGTAGGGTATAGAGTGTAGGGTATAAAGTGTAGAGTGTAGGGTATAGAGTGTAGGGTATAGAGTGTAGAGTGTAGGGTGTAGAGTGGAGAGTGTAGGGTATAGAGTGTAAGGTATAGAGTGTAGGGTATAGAGTGTATGTTATAGAGTGTAGGTATAGAGTGTAGAGTGTAGGGTATAGAGTGTAGGGTATAGAGTGTAGAAAGTAGGGTATAGTTTGTAGGGTATAGAGTGTATGGTATAGAGTGTATGGTATAGAGTGTAGAGTGTAGGGTATAGACTGTAGAAAGTAGGGTATAGTGTGTAGGGTATAGAGTGGAGAGTGTAGGGTATAGAGTGTAGGGTATAGAGTGTAGATTGTATGGTATAGAGTGTAGGGTATAGAGTGTATAGTGTAGGGTATATAGTGTAGAGTGTAGGGTATAGAGTGTAGGGTATAGAGTGTTGGGATATAGAGTGTAGGGTATAGAGTGTAGGGTATAGAGTGTAGGTTCTAGATTGTAGGGTATAGAGTGTAGGGTATAGAGTGTAGGGTATAGAGTATATAGTGTAGGGTATAGAGTGTAGGTTATAGAGTGTAGAGTGTAGGGTATAGAGTGTAGGGTATAGAGTGTAGGGTATAGAGTGTAGGGTATAAAGTGTAGAGTGTAGGGTATAGAGTGTAGGGTTTAGAGTGTATGTTATAGAGGGTAGGGTATAGAGTGTAGAGTGTAGGATATAGAGTGTAGAGTGTAGGGTATAGAGTGTAGGGTATATAGTGTAGGGTATAGAGTGTAGGGTATAGAGTGTTGGGATATAGAGTGTAGGGTATAGAGTGTCGGGTATAGAGTGTAGGGTATAGATTGTAGGGTAAAGAGTGTAGGGTATAGAGTGTAGGGTATAGAGTATATAGTGTAGGGTATAGAGTGTAGGGTATACAGTGTAGAGTGTAGGGTATAGAGTGTAGGGTATAGAGTGTAGGGTATAGAGTGTAGGGTATAAAGTGTAGAGTGTAGGGTATAGAGTGTAGGGCATAGAGTGTAGAGTGTAGGGTGTAGAGTGGAGAGTGTAGGGTATAGAGTGTAAGGTATAGAGTGTAGGGTATAGAGTGTATGTTATAGAGTGTAGGTATAGAGTGTAGAGTGTAGGGTATAGAGTGTAGGGTATAGAGTGTAGAAAGTAGGGTATAGTTTGTAGTGTATAGAGTGTATGGTATAGAGTGTATGGTATAGAGTGTAGAGTGTAGGGTATAGACTGTAGAAAGTAGGGTATAGTGTGTAGGGTATAGAGTGTAGAGTGTAGGGTATAGAGTGTAGGGTATAGAGTGTAGATTGTATGGTATAGAGTGTAGGGTATAGAGTGTATAGTGTAGGGTATATAGTGTAGAGTGTAGGGTATAGAGTGTAGGGTATAGAGTGTTGGGATATAGAGTGTAGGGTATAGAGTGTAGGGTATAGAGTGTAGGGTATAGATTGTAGGGTATAGAGTGTAGGGTATAGAGTGGAGGGTATAGAGTATATAGTGTAGGGTATAGAGTGTAGGTTATAGAGTGTAGAGTGTAGGGTATAGAGTGTAGGGTATAGAGTGTAGGGTATAGAGTGTAGGGTATAAAGTGTAGAGTGTAGGGTATAGAGTGTAGGGTTTAGAGTGTATGTTATAGAGTGTAGGGTATAGAGTGTAGAGTGTAGGATATAGAGTGTAGAGTGTAGGGTATAGAGTGTAGGGTATATAGTGTAGGGTATAGAGTGTAGGGTATAGAGTGTAGGGTATAGAGTGTAGAGTGTAGGGTATAGAGTGTAGTGTATAGAGTGTAGAGTGTAGGGTATAGAGTGTATGGTATAGAGTGTAGGGTGTAGAGTGTATGGTATAGAGTGTAGGGTATAGAGTGTAGAGTGTAGGGTATAGAGTGTAGGGTGTAGAGTGTAGGGTATAGAGTGTAGGGTATAGAGTGTAGAGTGTAGGGTATAAAGTGTAGGGTATAGAGTGTAGGGTGTAGGGTATAGAGTGTAGAGTGTAGGGTATAGAGTGTATGGTATAATGTGTAGGGTATAGAGTGTAGGGTGTAGAGTGTAGGGTATAGAGTGTAGGGTATAGAGTGTAGAGTGTAGGGTGTAGAGTGGAGAGTGTAGGGTATAGAGTGTAAGGTATAGAGTGTAGGGTATAGAGTGTATGTTACAGAGTGTAGGGTATAGAGTGTAGAGTGTAGGGTATAGAGTGTAGGGTATAGAGTGTAGGGTATAGAGTGTAGGGTATAAAGTGTAGAGTGTAGGGTATAGAGTGTAGGGTTTAGAGTGTATGTTATAGAGTGTAGTTTATAGAGTGTAGAGTGTAGGATATAGAGTGTAGAGTGTAGGGTATAGAGTGTAGGGTATATAGTGTAGGGTATAGAGTGTAGGGTATAGAGTGTAGGGTATAGAGTGTAGAGTGTAGGGTATAGAGTGTAGGGTATAGAGTGTAGAGTGTAGGGTATAGAGTGTATGGTATAGAGTGTAGGGTGTAGAGTGTATGGTATAGAGTGTAGGGTATAGAGTGTAGAGTGTAGGGTATAGAGTGTAGGGTGTAGAGTGTAGGGTATAGAGTGTAGGGTATAGAGTGTAGAGTGTAGGGTATAAAGTGTAGGGTATAGAGTGTAGGGTGTAGGGTATAGAGTGTCGAGTGTAGGGTATAGAGTGTATGGTATAATGTGTAGGGTATAGAGTGTAGGGTGTAGAGTGTAGGGTATAGAGTGTAGGGTATAGAGTGTAGGGTATAGAGTGTAGAGTGTAGGGTATATAGTGTAGGGTATAGAGTATAGAGTGTAGGGTATAGAGTGTAGGGTATAGAGTGTAGAGTGTGGAGTGTAAGGTATAGAGTGTAGAGTGTAGGGTATAGAGTGTAGGGTATAGAGTGTATGGTATAGAGTGTAGGGTATAGAGTGGAGGGTATAGAGTGTAGATTGTAGGGATTAGAGTGTAGGGTATAGTGTGTAGAGTGTAGGGTATAGAGTGTAGGGTATAGAGTGTAGGGTATAGAGTGTATGGTATAGAGTGTATGGTATAGATTGTAGGGTATAGAGTGTAGGGTATAGAGTGTAGAGTGTAGGGTATAGAGTGTAGAAACTAGGGTACAGTGTGTAGGGTATAGAGTGTAGAGTGTAGGGTATAGAGTGTAGGGTATAGAGTGTAGATTGTATGGTATAGAGTGTAGGGTATAGAGTGTATAGTGTAGGGTATAGAGTGTAGAGTGTAGGGTATAGAGTGTAGGGTATAGAGTGTTGGGATATAGAGTGTAGGGTATAGAGTGTAGGGTATAGAGTGTAGGGTATAGATTGTAGGGTATAGAGTGTAGGGTATAGAGTGTAGGGTATAGAGTATATAGTGTAGGGTATAGAGTGTAGGGTATAGAGTGTAGAGTGTAGAGTATAGAGTGTAGGGTATAGAGTGTAGGGTATAGAGTGTAGGGTATAAAGTGTAGAGTGTAGGTTATAGAGTGTAGGGTATAGAGTGTAGGGTATAGAGTGTAGGGTATAGAGTGTAGGGTATAGATTGTAGGGTATAGAGTGTAGGGTAAAAAGTGTAGAGTGTAGGGTATAGAGTGTAGGGTTTAGAGTGTATGTTATAGAGTGTAGGGTATAGAGTGTAGAGTGTAGGGTATAGAGTGTAGGGTATATAGTGTAGGGTATAGAGTGTAGGGTATAGAGTGTAGGGTATAGAGTGTAGATTGTATGGTATAGAGTGTAGGGTATAGAGTGTATAGTGTAGGGTATAGAGTGTAGAGTGTAGGGTATAGAGTGTAGGGTATAGAGTGTTGGGATATAGAGTGTAGGGTATAGAGTGTAGGGTATAGAGTGTAGGGTATAGATTGTAGGGTATAGAGTGTAGGGTATAGAGTGTAGGGTATAGAGTATATAGTGTAGGGTATAGAGTGTAGGGTATAGAGTGTAAAGTGTAGAGTATAGAGTGTAGGGTATAGAGTGTAGGGTATAGAGTGTAGGGTATAAAGTGTAGAGTGTAGGTTATAGAGTGTAGGGTATAGAGTGTAGGGTGTAGAGTGTAGGGTATAGAGTGTAGGGTATAGAGTGTAGGGTATAAAGTGTAGAGTGTAGGGTATAGAGTGTAGGGTTTAGAGTGTATGTTATAGAGTGTAGGGTATAGAGTGTAGAGTGTAGGGTATAGAGTGTAGGGTATATAGTGTAGGGTATAGAGTGTAGGGTATAGAGTGTAGGGTATAGAGTGTAGAGTGTAGGGTATAGAGTGTAAGGTATAGAGTGTTGTGTATAGAGTGTATGTTATAGAGTGTAGGGTATAGAGTGTAGGGTATAGAGTGTAGGGTATAGAGTGTAGGGTATAGAGTGTAGGGTATAAAGTGTAGAGTGTAGGGTATAGAGTGTAGGGTTTAGAGTGTATGTTATAGAGTGTAGGGTATAGATTGTAGAGTGTAGGGTATAGAGTGTAGGGTATATAGTGTAGGGTATAGAGTGTAGGGTATAGAGTGTAGGGTATAGAGTGTAGAGTGTAGGGTATAGAGTGTAGAAAGTAGGGTATAGTGTGTAGGGTATAGAGTGTAGAGTGTAGGGTATAGAGTGTAGGGTATAGAGTGTAGATTGTATGGTATAGAGTGTAGGGTATAGAGTGTATAGAGTAGGGTATAGAGTGTAGAGTGTAGGGTATAGAGTGTAGGGTATAGAGTGTTGGGATATAGAGTGTAGGGTATAGAGTGTCGGGTATAGAGTGTAGGGTATAGATTGTAGGGTAAAGAGTGTAGGGTATAGAGTGTAGGGTATAGAGTATATAGTGTAGGGTATAGAGTGTAGGGTATACAGTGTAGAGTGTAGGGTATATTGTGTAGGGTATAGAGTGTAGGGTATAGAGTGTAGGGTATAAAGTGTAGAGTGTAGGGTATAGAGTGTAGGGTATAGAGTGTAGAGTGTAGGGTGTAGAGTGGAGAGTGTAGGGTATAGAGTGTAAGGTATAGAGTGTAGGGTATAGAGTGTATGTTATAGAGTGTAGGTATAGAGTGTAGAGTGTAGGGTATAGAGTGTAGGGTATAGAGTGTAGAAAGTAGGGTATAGTTTGTAGGGTATAGAGTGTATGGTATAGAGTGTATGGTATAGAGTGTAGAGTGTAGGGTATAGACTGTAGAAAGTAGGGTATAGTGTGTAGGGTATAGAGTGGAGAGTGTAGGGTATAGAGTGTAGGGTATAGAGTGTAGATTGTATGGTATAGAGTGTAGGGTATAGAGTGTATAGTGTAGGGTATATAGTGTAGAGTGTAGGGTATAGAGTGTAGGGTATAGAGTGTTGGGATATAGAGTGTAGGGTATAGAGTGTAGGGTATAGAGTGTAGGTTCTAGATTGTAGGGTATAGAGTGTAGGGTATAGAGTGTAGGGTATAGAGTATATAGTGTAGGGTATAGAGTGTAGGTTATAGAGTGTAGAGTGTAGGGTATAGAGTGTAGGGTATAGAGTGTAGGGTATAGAGTGTAGGGTATAAAGTGTAGAGTGTAGGGTATAGAGTGTAGGGTTTAGAGTGTATGTTATAGAGGGTAGGGTATAGAGTGTAGAGTGTAGGATATAGAGTGTAGAGTGTAGGGTATAGAGTGTAGGGTATATAGTGTAGGGTATAGAGTGTAGGGTATAGAGTGTTGGGATATAGAGTGTAGGGTATAGAGTGTCGGGTATAGAGTGTAGGGTATAGATTGTAGGGTAAAGAGTGTAGGGTATAGAGTGTAGGGTATAGAGTATATAGTGTAGGGTATAGAGTGTAGGGTATACAGTGTAGAGTGTAGGGTATAGAGTGTAGGGTATAGAGTGTAGGGTATAGAGTGTAGGGTATAAAGTGTAGAGTGTAGGGTATAGAGTGTAGGGCATAGAGTGTAGAGTGTAGGGTGTAGAGTGGAGAGTGTAGGGTATAGAGTGTAAGGTATAGAGTGTAGGGTATAGAGTGTATGTTATAGAGTGTAGGTATAGAGTGTAGAGTGTAGGGTATAGAGTGTAGGGTATAGAGTGTAGAAAGTAGGGTATAGTTTGTAGTGTATAGAGTGTATGGTATAGAGTGTATGGTATAGAGTGTAGAGTGTAGGGTATAGACTGTAGAAAGTAGGGTATAGTGTGTAGGGTATAGAGTGTAGAGTGTAGGGTATAGAGTGTATAGTGTAGGGTATATAGTGTAGAGTGTAGGGTATAGAGTGTAGGGTATAGAGTGTTGGGATATAGAGTGTAGGGTATAGAGTGTAGGGTATAGAGTGTAGGGTATAGATTGTAGGGTATAGAGTGTAGGGTATAGAGTGGAGGGTATAGAGTATACAGTGTAGGGTATAGAGTGTAGGTTATAGAGTGTAGAGTGTAGGGTATAGAGTGTAGGGTATAGAGTGTAGGGTATAGAGTGTAGGGTATAAAGTGTAGAGTGTAGGGTATAGAGTGTATGGTTTAGAGTGTATGTTATAGAGTGTAGGGTATAGAGTGTAGAGTGTAGGATATAGAGTGTAGAGTGTAGGGTATAGAGTGTAGGGTATATAGTGTAGGGTATAGAGTGTAGGGTATAGAGTGTAGGGTATAGAGTGTAGAGTGTAGGGTATAGAGTGTAGTGTATAGAGTGTAGAGTGTAGGGTATAGAGTGTATGGTATAGAGTGTAGGGTGTAGAGTGTATGGTATAGAGTGTAGGGTATAGAGTGTAGAGTGTAGGGTATAGAGTGTAGGGTGTAGAGTGTAGGGTATAGAGTGTAGGGTATAGAGTGTAGAGTGTAGGGTATAAAGTGTAGGGTATAGAGTGTAGGGTGTAGGGTATAGAGTGTAGAGTGTAGGGTATAGAGTGTATGGTATAATGTGTAGGGTATAGAGTGTAGGGTGTACAGTGTAGGGTATAGAGTGTAGGGTATAGAGTGTAGAGTGTAGGGTGTAGAGTGGAGAGTGTAGGGTATAGAGTGTAAGGTATAGAGTGTAGGGTATAGAGTGTATGTTACAGAGTGTAGGGTATAGAGTGTAGAGTGTAGGGTATAGAGTGTAGGGTATAGAGTGTAGGGTATAGAGTGTAGGGTATAAAGTGTAGAGTGTAGGGTATAGAGTGTAGGGTTTAGAGTGTATGTTATAGAGTGTAGTTTATAGAGTGTAGAGTGTAGGATATAGAGTGTAGAGTGTAGGGTATAGAGTGTAGGGTATATAGTGTAGGGTATAGAGTGTAGGGTATAGAGTGTAGGGTATAGAGTGTAGAGTGTAGGGTATAGAGTGTAGGGTATAGAGTGTAGGGTATAGAGTGTATGGTATAGAGTGTAGGGTGTAGAGTGTATGGTATAGAGTGTAGGGTATAGAGTGTAGATTGTATGGTATAGAGTGTAGGGTATAGAGTGTATAGTGTAGGGTATAGAGTGTAGAGTGTAGGGTATAGAGTGTAGGGTATAGAGTGTTGGGATATAGAGTGTAGGGTATAGAGTGTAGGGTATAGAGTGTACTGTATAGATTTTAGGGTATAGAGTGTAGGGTATAGAGTGTAGGGTATAGAGTATATAGTGTAGGGTATAGAGTGTAGGGTATAGAGTGTAGAGTTTAGGGTATAGAGTGTAGGGTATAGAGTGTAGGGTATAGAGTGTAGGGTATAAAGTGTAGAGTGTAGGGTATAGAGTGTAGGGTATAGAGTGTAGGGTGTAGAGTGGAGAGTGTAAGGTATAGAGTGTAAGGTATAGAGTGTAGGGTATAGAGTGTATGTTATAGAGTGTAGGGTATAGAGTGTAGAGTGTAGGGTATAGAGTGTAGGGTATAGAGTGTAGGGTATAGAGTGTAGGGTATAAAGTGTAGAGTGTAGGGTATAGAGTGTAGGGTATAGAGTGTAGAGTGTAGGATATAGAGTGTAGAGTGTAGGGTATAGAGTGTAGGGTATATAGTGTAGGGTATAGATTGTAGGGTATAGAGTGTAGGGTATAGAGTGTAGAGTGTAGGGTATAGAGTGTAGGGTATAGAGTGTAGAGTGTAGGGTATAGAGTGTATGGTATAGAGTGTAGGGTGTAGAGTGCATGGTATAGAGTGTAGGGTATAGAGTGTAGAGTGTAGGGTATAGAGTGTAGGGTGTAGAGTGTAGGGTATAGAGTGTAGGGTGTAGGGTATAGCGTGTATGGTATAATGTGTAGGGTATAGAGTGTAGGGTGTAGAGTGTAGGGTATAGAGTGTAGGGTATAGAGTGTAGGGTATAGAGTGTAGGGTATAGAGTGTAGAGTGTAGGTTATATAGTGTAGGGTATAGAGTATAGAGTGTAGGGTATAGAGTGTAGAGTGTAGAGTGTAGGGTATAGAGTGTAGAGTGTAGGGTATAGAGTGTAGGGTGTAGAGTGTATGGTATAGAGTGTAGGGTATAGAGTGTAGGGTATAGAGTGTAGAGTGTAGGGATTAGAGTGTAGGGTATAGAGTGTAGGGTGTAGAGTGTAGGGTATAGAGTGTAGAGTGTAGGGTATAGAGTGTATGGTATAATGTGTAGGGTATAGAGTGTAGTGTGTAGAGTGTAGGGTATAGAGTGTAGGGTATAGAGTGTAGGGTATAGAGTGTAGGGTATAGAGTGTAGAGTGTAGGTTATATAGTGTAGGGTATAGAGTATAGAGTGTAGGGTATAGAGTGTAGGGTATAGAGTGTAGAGTGTAGAGTGTAGGGTATAGAGTGTAGAGTGTAGGGTATAGAGTGTAGGGTATAGAGTGTATGGTATAGAGTGTAGGGTATAGAGTGTAGGGTATAGAGTGTAGAGTGTAGGGATTAGAGTGTAGGGTATAGAGTGTATTGTATAGAGTGTAGAGTGTAGGGTATAGAGTGTAGGGTATAGAGTGTATGGTATAGAGTGTTGGGCTATAGAGTGTAGGGTATAGAGTATAGGGTATAGAGTGTAGGGTATAGAGTGTAGGGTATAGAGTGTAGGGTATACAGTGTAGGGTATAAAGTGTAGAGTGTAGGGTATAGAGTGTAGGGTATAGAGTGTAGGGTATAGAGTGTAGGGTATAGAGTGTAGAGTGTAGGGTATAGAGTGTAGAGTTTAGGGTATAGAGTGTAGGGTATAGAGTGTAGGGTTTAGAGTGTATGGTATAGAGTGTAGGGTATAGAGTGTAGAGTGTAGGGTATAGAGTGTAGGATATAGAGTGTAGGGTATAGAGTGTATGGTATAGAGTGTACGGTATAGAGTGTACAGTGTAGGGTATAGAGTGTAGGGTATACAGTGTAGGGTATAAAGTGTAGAGTGTAGGGTATAGAGTGTAAGGTATAGAGTGTAGGGTATAGAGTGTAGAGTGTAGGGTATAGAGTGTAGGGTATAGAGTGTAGGGTATAGAGTGTAGGGTATAGAGTGTAGGGTATAGTGTGTAGAGTGTAGGGTATAGAGTGTATGGTATAGAGTGTAGGGTGTAGAGTGTATAGTATAGATTGTAGAGTGTAGGGTATAGAGTGTAGAGTGTGGGGTATAGAGTGTAGAGTGTAGGGTATAGAGTGTATGATATAGAGTGTAGGGTATAGAGTGTATGGTATAGATTGCAGGGTATAGAGTGTAGGGTATAGAGTGTAGGGTATAGAGTGTAGAGTGTAGGGTACAGAGTGTAGGGTATAGAGTGTATGGTATAGAGTGTATGGTATAGATTGTAGGGTATAGAGTGTAGGGTATAGAGTGTAGAGTGTAGGGTATAGAGTGTAGAAAGTAGGGTATAGTGTGTAGGGTATAGAGTGTAGAGTGTAGGGTATAGAGTGTAGGGTTTAGAGTGTAGGGTATAGAGTGTAGGGTATAGAGTGTAGAGTGTAGGGTATAGAGTGTATGGTATAGGGTGTAGGGTATAGAGTGTAGGGTATAGAGTGTAGGGTATAGAGTGTAGGGTATAGAGTGTAGAGTGTAGGGTATAGAGTTTAGGGTATAGAGTGTATGGTATAGAGTGTAGAGTGTAGGGTATAGAGTGTATAGTGTAGGGTATAGAGTGTAGGGTATAGCGTGTAGGGTATATAGCGTATGGTATAGAGTGTAGGGAAT
The DNA here is from genome assembly GCF_032444005.1 of Ranitomeya imitator. Lineage (NCBI taxonomy): Eukaryota > Metazoa > Chordata > Amphibia > Anura > Dendrobatidae > Ranitomeya > Ranitomeya imitator. The sequence continues at coordinate 17,866 of NW_027194316.1, forward strand.
AGAGTGTAGATTGTAGGGTATAGAGTGTATGGTATAGAGTGTAGGGTATAGAGTGTAGAGTATAGAGTGTAAGGTACAGAGTGTAGGGTATAGAGTGTAGGGTATAGAATGTATGGTATAGAGTGTAGGGAATAGAGTGTAGAGTGTAGGGTATAGAGTGTATGGTGTAGAGTGTAGGGTATAGAGTGTATAGTGTAGGGTATAGAGTGCAGGGTATAGAGTGTATGGAATAGAGTGTATGGAATATAGTGTACGGTATAGAGTGTAGAGTGTAGGGTATAGAGTGTAGGGTATAGAGCGTATGGTGTAGGGTATAGATTGTAGGGTATAGAGTGTAGGGTATAGAGTGTAGAGTGTAGGGTATAGAGTGCATGATATAGAGGGTAGGGTGTAGAGTGTATGGTATAGAGTGTACAGTATAGAGTGTATGGTATAGAGTGTAGAGTGTAGGATATAGAGTGTATGGTATAGAGTGTAGGGTGTAGAGTGTATAGTATAGAGTGTAGGGTACAGATTGTAGAGTGTAGGGTATAGAGTGTAGGGTATAGTGTGTATGGTATAGAGTGTACGGTATAGAGTGTATGATATAGAGTGTATGGTATATAGTGTAGGGTATAGAGTGTTTGGTATAGAGTGTAAGGTATAGAGTGTAGAGAGTAGGGTATAGATTTTAGAGTGTAGAGTGTAGGGTATAGAGTGTAGGGTATAGAGTGTATGGAATAGAGTGTATGGTATAGAGTGTAGGGTGTAGAGTGTAGGGTATAGTGTGTAGAGTGTAGGGTATAGAATGTAGGGTATAGAGTGTAGGGTATAGAGTGTATGGTATAGAGTGTAGGGTATAGAGTGTATGGTATAGATTGCAGGGTATAGAGTGTAGGGTATAGAGTGTAGGGTATAGTGTGTAGAGTGTAGGGTATAGAGTGTAGGGTATAGAGTGTAGGGTATAGAGTGTATGGTATAGAGTGTATGGTATAGATTGTAGGGTATAGAGTGTAGGGTATAGAGTGTAGAGTGTAGGGTATAGAGTGTAGAAACTAGGGTACAGTGTGTAGGGTATAGAGTGTAGAGTGTAGGGTATAGAGTGTAGGGTATAGAGTGTAGATTGTATGGTATAGAGTGTAGGGTATAGAGTGTATAGTGTAGGGTATAGAGTGTAGAGTGTAGGGTATAGAGTGTAGGGTATAGAGTGTTGGGATATAGAGTGTAGGGTATAGAGTGTAGGGTATAGAGTGTAGGGTATAGATTGTAGGGTATAGAGTGTAGGGTATAGAGTGTAGGGTATAGAGTATATAGTGTAGGGTATAGAGTGTAGGGTATAGAGTGTAGAGTGTAGAGTATAGAGTGTAGGGTATAGAGTGTAGGGTATAGAGTGTAGGGTATAAAGTGTAGAGTGTAGGTTATAGAGTGTAGGGTATAGAGTGTAGGGTATAGAGTGTAGGGTATAGAGTGTAGGGTATAGATTGTAGGGTATAGAGTGTAGGGTAAAAAGTGTAGAGTGTAGGGTATAGAGTGTAGGGTTTAGAGTGTATGTTATAGAGTGTAGGGTATAGAGTGTAGAGTGTAGGGTATAGAGTGTAGGGTATATAGTGTAGGGTATAGAGTGTAGGGTATAGAGTGTAGGGTATAGAGTGTAGATTGTATGGTATAGAGTGTAGGGTATAGAGTGTATAGTGTAGGGTATAGAGTGTAGAGTGTAGGGTATAGAGTGTAGGGTATAGAGTGTTGGGATATAGAGTGTAGGGTATAGAGTGTAGGGTATAGAGTGTAGGGTATAGATTGTAGGGTATAGAGTGTAGGGTATAGAGTGTAGGGTATAGAGTATATAGTGTAGGGTATAGAGTGTAGGGTATAGAGTGTAAAGTGTAGAGTATAGAGTGTAGGGTATAGAGTGTAGGGTATAGAGTGTAGGGTATAAAGTGTAGAGTGTAGGTTATAGAGTGTAGGGTATAGAGTGTAGGGTGTAGAGTGTAGGGTATAGAGTGTAGGGTATAGAGTGTAGGGTATAAAGTGTAGAGTGTAGGGTATAGAGTGTAGGGTTTAGAGTGTATGTTATAGAGTGTAGGGTATAGAGTGTAGAGTGTAGGGTATAGAGTGTAGGGTATATAGTGTAGGGTATAGAGTGTAGGGTATAGAGTGTAGGGTATAGAGTGTAGAGTGTAGGGTATAGAGTGTAGGGTATAGAGTGTAGGGTATAGAGTGTAGGGTATAGAGTGTAGGGTATAAAGTGTAGAGTGTAGGGTATAGAGTGTAGGGTTTAGAGTGTATGTTATAGAGTGTAGGGTATAGATTGTAGAGTGTAGGGTATAGAGTGTAGGGTATATAGTGTAGGGTATAGAGTGTAGGGTATAGAGTGTAGGGTATAGAGTGTAGAGTGTAGGGTATAGAGTGTAGAAAGTAGGGTATAGTGTGTAGGGTATAGAGTGTAGAGTGTAGGGTATAGAGTGTAGGGTATAGAGTGTAGATTGTATGGTATAGAGTGTAGAGTATAGAGTGTATAGTGTAGGGTATAGAGTGTAGAGTGTAGGGTATAGAGTGTAGGGTATAGAGTGTTGGGATATAGAGTGTAGGGTATAGATTGTCGGGTATAGAGTGTAGGGTATAGATTGTAGGGTAAAGAGTGTAAGGTATAGAGTGTAGGGTATAGAGTATATAGTGTAGGGTATAGAGTGTAGGGTATACAGTGTAGAGTGTAGGGTATATTGTGTAGGGTATAGAGTGTAGGGTATAGAGTGTAGGGTATAAAGTGTAGAGTGTAGGGTATAGAGTGTAGGGTATAGAGTGTAGAGTGTAGGGTGTAGAGTGGAGAGTGTAGGGTATAGAGTGTAAGGTATAGAGTGTAGGGTATAGAGTGTATGTTATAGAGTGTAGGTATAGAGTGTAGAGTGTAGGGTATAGAGTGTAGGGTATAGAGTGTAGAAAGTAGGGTATAGTTTGTAGGGTATAGAGTGTATGGTATAGAGTGTATGGTATAGAGTGTAGAGTGTAGGGTATAGACTGTAGAAAGTAGGGTATAGTGTGTAGGGTATAGAGTGGAGAGTGTAGGGTATAGAGTGTAGGGTATAGAGTGTAGATTGTATGGTATAGAGTGTAGGGTATAGAGTGTATAGTGTAGGGTATATAGTGTAGAGTGTAGGGTATAGAGTGTAGGGTATAGAGTGTTGGGATATAGAGTGTAGGGTATAGAGTGTAGGGTATAGAGTGTAGGTTCTAGATTGTAGGGTATAGAGTGTAGGGTATAGAGTGTAGGGTATAGAGTATATAGTGTAGGGTATAGAGTGTAGGTTATAGAGTGTAGAGTGTAGGGTATAGAGTGTAGGGTATAGAGTGTAGGGTATAGAGTGTAGGGTATAAAGTGTAGAGTGTAGGGTATAGAGTGTAGGGTTTAGAGTGTATGTTATAGAGGGTAGGGTATAGAGTGTAGAGTGTAGGATATAGAGTGTAGAGTGTAGGGTATAGAGTGTAGGGTATATAGTGTAGGGTATAGAGTGTAGGGTATAGAGTGTTGGGATATAGAGTGTAGGGTATAGAGTGTCGGGTATAGAGTGTAGGGTATAGATTGTAGGGTAAAGAGTGTAGGGTATAGAGTGTAGGGTATAGAGTATATAGTGTAGGGTATAGAGTGTAGGGTATACAGTGTAGAGTGTAGGGTATAGAGTGTAGGGTATAGAGTGTAGGGTATAGAGTGTAGGGTATAAAGTGTAGAGTGTAGGGTATAGAGTGTAGGGCATAGAGTGTAGAGTGTAGGGTGTAGAGTGGAGAGTGTAGGGTATAGAGTGTAAGGTATAGAGTGTAGGGTATAGAGTGTATGTTATAGAGTGTAGGTATAGAGTGTAGAGTGTAGGGTATAGAGTGTAGGGTATAGAGTGTAGAAAGTAGGGTATAGTTTGTAGTGTATAGAGTGTATGGTATAGAGTGTATGGTATAGAGTGTAGAGTGTAGGGTATAGACTGTAGAAAGTAGGGTATAGTGTGTAGGGTATAGAGTGTAGAGTGTAGGGTATAGAGTGTAGGGTATAGAGTGTAGATTGTATGGTATAGAGTGTAGGGTATAGAGTGTATAGTGTAGGGTATATAGTGTAGAGTGTAGGGTATAGAGTGTAGGGTATAGAGTGTTGGGATATAGAGTGTAGGGTATAGAGTGTAGGGTATAGAGTGTAGGGTATAGATTGTAGGGTATAGAGTGTAGGGTATAGAGTGGAGGGTATAGAGTATATAGTGTAGGGTATAGAGTGTAGGTTATAGAGTGTAGAGTGTAGGGTATAGAGTGTAGGGTATAGAGTGTAGGGTATAGAGTGTAGGGTATAAAGTGTAGAGTGTAGGGTATAGAGTGTAGGGTTTAGAGTGTATGTTATAGAGTGTAGGGTATAGAGTGTAGAGTGTAGGATATAGAGTGTAGAGTGTAGGGTATAGAGTGTAGGGTATATAGTGTAGGGTATAGAGTGTAGGGTATAGAGTGTAGGGTATAGAGTGTAGAGTGTAGGGTATAGAGTGTAGTGTATAGAGTGTAGAGTGTAGGGTATAGAGTGTATGGTATAGAGTGTAGGGTGTAGAGTGTATGGTATAGAGTGTAGGGTATAGAGTGTAGAGTGTAGGGTATAGAGTGTAGGGTGTAGAGTGTAGGGTATAGAGTGTAGGGTATAGAGTGTAGAGTGTAGGGTATAAAGTGTAGGGTATAGAGTGTAGGGTGTAGGGTATAGAGTGTAGAGTGTAGGGTATAGAGTGTATGGTATAATGTGTAGGGTATAGAGTGTAGGGTGTAGAGTGTAGGGTATAGAGTGTAGGGTATAGAGTGTAGAGTGTAGGGTGTAGAGTGGAGAGTGTAGGGTATAGAGTGTAAGGTATAGAGTGTAGGGTATAGAGTGTATGTTACAGAGTGTAGGGTATAGAGTGTAGAGTGTAGGGTATAGAGTGTAGGGTATAGAGTGTAGGGTATAGAGTGTAGGGTATAAAGTGTAGAGTGTAGGGTATAGAGTGTAGGGTTTAGAGTGTATGTTATAGAGTGTAGTTTATAGAGTGTAGAGTGTAGGATATAGAGTGTAGAGTGTAGGGTATAGAGTGTAGGGTATATAGTGTAGGGTATAGAGTGTAGGGTATAGAGTGTAGGGTATAGAGTGTAGAGTGTAGGGTATAGAGTGTAGGGTATAGAGTGTAGAGTGTAGGGTATAGAGTGTATGGTATAGAGTGTAGGGTGTAGAGTGTATGGTATAGAGTGTAGGGTATAGAGTGTAGAGTGTAGGGTATAGAGTGTAGGGTGTAGAGTGTAGGGTATAGAGTGTAGGGTATAGAGTGTAGAGTGTAGGGTATAAAGTGTAGGGTATAGAGTGTAGGGTGTAGGGTATAGAGTGTCGAGTGTAGGGTATAGAGTGTATGGTATAATGTGTAGGGTATAGAGTGTAGGGTGTAGAGTGTAGGGTATAGAGTGTAGGGTATAGAGTGTAGGGTATAGAGTGTAGAGTGTAGGGTATATAGTGTAGGGTATAGAGTATAGAGTGTAGGGTATAGAGTGTAGGGTATAGAGTGTAGAGTGTGGAGTGTAAGGTATAGAGTGTAGAGTGTAGGGTATAGAGTGTAGGGTATAGAGTGTATGGTATAGAGTGTAGGGTATAGAGTGGAGGGTATAGAGTGTAGATTGTAGGGATTAGAGTGTAGGGTATAGTGTGTAGAGTGTAGGGTATAGAGTGTAGGGTATAGAGTGTAGGGTATAGAGTGTATGGTATAGAGTGTATGGTATAGATTGTAGGGTATAGAGTGTAGGGTATAGAGTGTAGAGTGTAGGGTATAGAGTGTAGAAACTAGGGTACAGTGTGTAGGGTATAGAGTGTAGAGTGTAGGGTATAGAGTGTAGGGTATAGAGTGTAGATTGTATGGTATAGAGTGTAGGGTATAGAGTGTATAGTGTAGGGTATAGAGTGTAGAGTGTAGGGTATAGAGTGTAGGGTATAGAGTGTTGGGATATAGAGTGTAGGGTATAGAGTGTAGGGTATAGAGTGTAGGGTATAGATTGTAGGGTATAGAGTGTAGGGTATAGAGTGTAGGGTATAGAGTATATAGTGTAGGGTATAGAGTGTAGGGTATAGAGTGTAGAGTGTAGAGTATAGAGTGTAGGGTATAGAGTGTAGGGTATAGAGTGTAGGGTATAAAGTGTAGAGTGTAGGTTATAGAGTGTAGGGTATAGAGTGTAGGGTATAGAGTGTAGGGTATAGAGTGTAGGGTATAGATTGTAGGGTATAGAGTGTAGGGTAAAAAGTGTAGAGTGTAGGGTATAGAGTGTAGGGTTTAGAGTGTATGTTATAGAGTGTAGGGTATAGAGTGTAGAGTGTAGGGTATAGAGTGTAGGGTATATAGTGTAGGGTATAGAGTGTAGGGTATAGAGTGTAGGGTATAGAGTGTAGATTGTATGGTATAGAGTGTAGGGTATAGAGTGTATAGTGTAGGGTATAGAGTGTAGAGTGTAGGGTATAGAGTGTAGGGTATAGAGTGTTGGGATATAGAGTGTAGGGTATAGAGTGTAGGGTATAGAGTGTAGGGTATAGATTGTAGGGTATAGAGTGTAGGGTATAGAGTGTAGGGTATAGAGTATATAGTGTAGGGTATAGAGTGTAGGGTATAGAGTGTAAAGTGTAGAGTATAGAGTGTAGGGTATAGAGTGTAGGGTATAGAGTGTAGGGTATAAAGTGTAGAGTGTAGGTTATAGAGTGTAGGGTATAGAGTGTAGGGTGTAGAGTGTAGGGTATAGAGTGTAGGGTATAGAGTGTAGGGTATAAAGTGTAGAGTGTAGGGTATAGAGTGTAGGGTTTAGAGTGTATGTTATAGAGTGTAGGGTATAGAGTGTAGAGTGTAGGGTATAGAGTGTAGGGTATATAGTGTAGGGTATAGAGTGTAGGGTATAGAGTGTAGGGTATAGAGTGTAGAGTGTAGGGTATAGAGTGTAAGGTATAGAGTGTTGTGTATAGAGTGTATGTTATAGAGTGTAGGGTATAGAGTGTAGGGTATAGAGTGTAGGGTATAGAGTGTAGGGTATAGAGTGTAGGGTATAAAGTGTAGAGTGTAGGGTATAGAGTGTAGGGTTTAGAGTGTATGTTATAGAGTGTAGGGTATAGATTGTAGAGTGTAGGGTATAGAGTGTAGGGTATATAGTGTAGGGTATAGAGTGTAGGGTATAGAGTGTAGGGTATAGAGTGTAGAGTGTAGGGTATAGAGTGTAGAAAGTAGGGTATAGTGTGTAGGGTATAGAGTGTAGAGTGTAGGGTATAGAGTGTAGGGTATAGAGTGTAGATTGTATGGTATAGAGTGTAGGGTATAGAGTGTATAGAGTAGGGTATAGAGTGTAGAGTGTAGGGTATAGAGTGTAGGGTATAGAGTGTTGGGATATAGAGTGTAGGGTATAGAGTGTCGGGTATAGAGTGTAGGGTATAGATTGTAGGGTAAAGAGTGTAGGGTATAGAGTGTAGGGTATAGAGTATATAGTGTAGGGTATAGAGTGTAGGGTATACAGTGTAGAGTGTAGGGTATATTGTGTAGGGTATAGAGTGTAGGGTATAGAGTGTAGGGTATAAAGTGTAGAGTGTAGGGTATAGAGTGTAGGGTATAGAGTGTAGAGTGTAGGGTGTAGAGTGGAGAGTGTAGGGTATAGAGTGTAAGGTATAGAGTGTAGGGTATAGAGTGTATGTTATAGAGTGTAGGTATAGAGTGTAGAGTGTAGGGTATAGAGTGTAGGGTATAGAGTGTAGAAAGTAGGGTATAGTTTGTAGGGTATAGAGTGTATGGTATAGAGTGTATGGTATAGAGTGTAGAGTGTAGGGTATAGACTGTAGAAAGTAGGGTATAGTGTGTAGGGTATAGAGTGGAGAGTGTAGGGTATAGAGTGTAGGGTATAGAGTGTAGATTGTATGGTATAGAGTGTAGGGTATAGAGTGTATAGTGTAGGGTATATAGTGTAGAGTGTAGGGTATAGAGTGTAGGGTATAGAGTGTTGGGATATAGAGTGTAGGGTATAGAGTGTAGGGTATAGAGTGTAGGTTCTAGATTGTAGGGTATAGAGTGTAGGGTATAGAGTGTAGGGTATAGAGTATATAGTGTAGGGTATAGAGTGTAGGTTATAGAGTGTAGAGTGTAGGGTATAGAGTGTAGGGTATAGAGTGTAGGGTATAGAGTGTAGGGTATAAAGTGTAGAGTGTAGGGTATAGAGTGTAGGGTTTAGAGTGTATGTTATAGAGGGTAGGGTATAGAGTGTAGAGTGTAGGATATAGAGTGTAGAGTGTAGGGTATAGAGTGTAGGGTATATAGTGTAGGGTATAGAGTGTAGGGTATAGAGTGTTGGGATATAGAGTGTAGGGTATAGAGTGTCGGGTATAGAGTGTAGGGTATAGATTGTAGGGTAAAGAGTGTAGGGTATAGAGTGTAGGGTATAGAGTATATAGTGTAGGGTATAGAGTGTAGGGTATACAGTGTAGAGTGTAGGGTATAGAGTGTAGGGTATAGAGTGTAGGGTATAGAGTGTAGGGTATAAAGTGTAGAGTGTAGGGTATAGAGTGTAGGGCATAGAGTGTAGAGTGTAGGGTGTAGAGTGGAGAGTGTAGGGTATAGAGTGTAAGGTATAGAGTGTAGGGTATAGAGTGTATGTTATAGAGTGTAGGTATAGAGTGTAGAGTGTAGGGTATAGAGTGTAGGGTATAGAGTGTAGAAAGTAGGGTATAGTTTGTAGTGTATAGAGTGTATGGTATAGAGTGTATGGTATAGAGTGTAGAGTGTAGGGTATAGACTGTAGAAAGTAGGGTATAGTGTGTAGGGTATAGAGTGTAGAGTGTAGGGTATAGAGTGTATAGTGTAGGGTATATAGTGTAGAGTGTAGGGTATAGAGTGTAGGGTATAGAGTGTTGGGATATAGAGTGTAGGGTATAGAGTGTAGGGTATAGAGTGTAGGGTATAGATTGTAGGGTATAGAGTGTAGGGTATAGAGTGGAGGGTATAGAGTATATAGTGTAGGGTATAGAGTGTAGGTTATAGAGTGTAGAGTGTAGGGTATAGAGTGTAGGGTATAGAGTGTAGGGTATAGAGTGTAGGGTATAAAGTGTAGAGTGTAGGGTATAGAGTGTATGGTTTAGAGTGTATGTTATAGAGTGTAGGGTATAGAGTGTAGAGTGTAGGATATAGAGTGTAGAGTGTAGGGTATAGAGTGTAGGGTATATAGTGTAGGGTATAGAGTGTAGGGTATAGAGTGTAGGGTATAGAGTGTAGAGTGTAGGGTATAGAGTGTAGTGTATAGAGTGTAGAGTGTAGGGTATAGAGTGTATGGTATAGAGTGTAGGGTGTAGAGTGTATGGTATAGAGTGTAGGGTATAGAGTGTAGAGTGTAGGGTATAGAGTGTAGGGTGTAGAGTGTAGGGTATAGAGTGTAGGGTATAGAGTGTAGAGTGTAGGGTATAAAGTGTAGGGTATAGAGTGTAGGGTGTAGGGTATAGAGTGTAGAGTGTAGGGTATAGAGTGTATGGTATAATGTGTAGGGTATAGAGTGTAGGGTGTACAGTGTAGGGTATAGAGTGTAGGGTATAGAGTGTAGAGTGTAGGGTGTAGAGTGGAGAGTGTAGGGTATAGAGTGTAAGGTATAGAGTGTAGGGTATAGAGTGTATGTTACAGAGTGTAGGGTATAGAGTGTAGAGTGTAGGGTATAGAGTGTAGGGTATAGAGTGTAGGGTATAGAGTGTAGGGTATAAAGTGTAGAGTGTAGGGTATAGAGTGTAGGGTTTAGAGTGTATGTTATAGAGTGTAGTTTATAGAGTGTAGAGTGTAGGATATAGAGTGTAGAGTGTAGGGTATAGAGTGTAGGGTATATAGTGTAGGGTATAGAGTGTAGGGTATAGAGTGTAGGGTATAGAGTGTAGAGTGTAGGGTATAGAGTGTAGGGTATAGAGTGTAGGGTATAGAGTGTATGGTATAGAGTGTAGGGTGTAGAGTGTATGGTATAGAGTGTAGGGTATAGAGTGTAGAGTGTAGGGTATAGAGTGTAGGGTGTAGAGTGTAGGGTATAGAGTGTAGGGTATAGAGTGTAGAGTGTAGGGTATAAAGTGTAGGGTATAGAGTGTAGGGTGTAGGGTATAGAGTGTAGAGTGTAGGGTATAGAGTGTATGGTATAATGTGTAGGGTATAGAGTGTAGGGTGTAGAGTGTAGGGTATAGAGTGTAGGGTATAGAGTGTAGGGTATAGAGTGTAGAGTGTAGGGTATATAGTGTAGGGTATAGAGTATAGAGTGTAGGGTATAGAGTGTAGGGTATAGAGTGTAGAGTGTGGAGTGTAAGGTATAGAGTGTAGAGTGTAGGGTATAGAGTGTAGGGTATAGAGTGTATGGTATAGAGTGTAGGGTATAGAGTGGAGGGTATAGAGTGTAGATTGTAGGGATTAGAGTGTAGGGTATAGAGTGTAGGGTATAGAGTGTAGAGTGTAGGGTATAGAGTGTAGGGTATAGAGTGTACGGTATAGAGTGTTGGGCTATAGAGTGTAGGGTATAGAGTGTAGGGTATACAGTGTAGGGTATAAAGTGTAGAGTGTAGGGTATAGAGTGTAGGGTATAGAGTGTAGGGTATAGAGTGTAGAGTGTAGAGTGTAGGGTATAGAGTGTAGAGTTTAGGTTATAGAGTGTAGGGTATAGAGTGTAGGGTTTAGAGTGTATGGTATAGAGTGTAGGGTATAGAGTGTAGAGTGTAGGGTATAGAGTGTAGGATATAGAGTGTAGGGTATAGAGGGTATGGTATAGAGTGTACGGTATAGAGTGTAGAGTGTAGGGTATAGAGTGTAGGGTATAGATTGTAGGGTATAGAGTGTATTGTATAGGGTATAGAGTGTATGGTGTAGAGTGTAGGATATAGAGTGTATAGTGTAGGGTATAGAGTGTAGGGTATAGAGTGTAGAGTATAGAGTGTTTGGTATAGAGTGTAGAGTGTAGGGTATAGAGTGTAGGGTATATAGTGTAGGGTATAGAGTGTTGGGTATACAGTGTAGAGTGTAGGGATTAGAGTGTAGGGTATAGAGTGTAGGGTGTAGAGTGTAGGGTATAGAGTGTAGGGTATAGAGTGTATGGTATAGAGTGTAGGGTATAGAGTGTTGGGTATAGATTGTAGGGTATAGAATGTAGAGTGTAGTGTATAGAGTATAGGGTATAGAGTGTATGGTGTAGAGTGTAGGGTATAGAGTGTATAGTGTAGGGTATAGAGTGCAGGGTATAGAGTGTATGCAATAGAGTGTATGGAATATAGTGTACGGTATAGAGTGTAGGGTATAGAGTGTAGGATATAGAGCGTAGGGTGTAGGGTATAGATTGTAGGGTATAGAGTGTAGGGCATAGAGTGTAGGGTGTAGAGTGTATGGTAAAGAGTGTACAGTATAGAGTGTATGGTATAGAGTGTAGAGTGTAGGGTATAGAGTGTATGGTATAGAGTGTAGGGTGTAGAGTGTATAGTATAGAGTGTAGGGTACAGAGTGTAGAGTGTAGGGTATAGAGTGTAGGGTATAGAGTGTAGGGTATAGAGTGTAGGGTATAGAGTGTAGGGTATAAAGTGTAGAGTGTAGGGTATAGAGTGTATCGTATAGAGTGTAGGGTATAGAGTGTAGGGTATAGAGTGTAGAGTGTAGGGTGTAGAGTGTAGGGTGTAGAGTGTAAGGTATAGAGTGTAGGGTTTAGAGTGTATGTTATAGAGTGTAGGGTGTAGAGTGTAGGGTATAGAGTGTAGGGTATAGAGTGTAGGGTATAGAGTTTAGGGTATAGAGTGTATGGTATAGAGTGTAGGGTATAGAGTGTAGAGTGTAGGATATAGAGTGTAGAGTGTAGGGTATAAAGTGTAGGGTATATAGTGTAGGGTATAGAGTGTAGGGTATAGAGTGTAGGGTATAGAGTGTATGGTATAGAGTGTAGAGTGTAGGGTATAGAGTGTAGAAAGTAGGGTATAGTGTGTAGGGTATAGAGTGTAGAGTGTAGGGTATAGAGTGTAGGGTATAGAGTGTAGATTGTATGGTATAGAGTGTAGGGTATAGAGTGTATAGTGTAGGGTATAGAGTGTAGAGTGTAGGGTATAGAGTGTAGGGTATAGAGTGTTGGGATATAGAGTGTAGGGTATAGAGTGTCGGGTATAGAGTGTAGGGTATAGATTGTAGGGTATAGAGTGTAGGGTATAGAGTGTAGGGTATAGAGTATATAGTGTAGGGTATAGAGTGTAGGGTATAGAGTGTAGAGTGTAGGGTATAGAGTGTAGGGTATAGAGTGTAGGGTATAGAGTGTAGGGTATAAAGTGTAGAGTGTAGGGTATAGAGTGTAGGGTGTAGAGTGGAGAGTGTAGGGTATAGAGTGTAAGGTATAGAGTGTAGGGTATAGAGTGTATGTTATAGAGTGTAGGGTATAGAGTGTAGAGTGTAGGGTATAGAGTGTAGAAAGTAGGGTGTAGTGTGTAGGGTATAGAGTGTAGGGTATAGAGTGTATGGTATAGAGTGTAGGGTATAGAGTGTAGAAAGTAGGGTATAGTGTGTAGGGTATAGAGTGTAGGGTATAGAGTGTAGGGTATAGAGTGTAGGGTATGGAGTGTAGGGTATAGAGTGTAGGGTATAGAGTGTACGGTATAGAGTGTATGATATATTGTGTATGGTATATAGTGTTTGGTATAGAGTGTAAGGTATAGAGTGTAGAGAGTAGGATATAGATTGTAGAGTGTAGAGTGTAGGGTATAGAGTGTATGGTAAAGACTGTATGGAATAGAGAGTATGGTATAGAGTGTAGGGTGTAGAGTGTAGGGTATAGAGTGTGTGGTATAGAGTGTAGAGTGTAGGGTATAGAGTGTAGGGTATAGAGTGTTGGGATATAGAGTGTAGGGTATAGAGTGTCGGGTATAGAGTGTAGGGTATAGATTGTAGGGTATAGAGTGTAGGGTATAGAGTGTAGGGTATAGAGTATATAGTGTAGGGTATAGAGTGTAGGGTATAGAGTGTAGAGTGTAGGGTATAGAGTGTAGGGTATAGAGTGTAGGGTATAGAGTGTAGGGTATAAAGTGTAGAGTGTAGGGTATAGAGTGTAGAGTGTAGGGTGTAGAGTGGAGAGTGTAGGGTATAGAGTGTAAGGTATAGAGTGTAGGGTATAGAGTGTATGTTATAGAGTGTAGGGTATAGAGTGTAGAGTGTAGGGTATAGAGTGTAGAAAGTAGGGTGTAGTGTGTAGGGTATAGAGTGTAGGGTATAGAGTGTATGGTATAGAGTGTAGGGTATAGAGTGTAGAAAGTAGGGTATAGTGTGTAGGGTATAGAGTGTAGGGTATAGAGTGTAGGGTATAGAGTGTAGGGTATAGAGTGTAGGGTATAGAGTGTACGGTATAGAGTGTATGATATATTGTGTATGGTATATAGTGTTTGGTATAGAGTGTAAGGTATAGAGCGTAGAGAGTAGGATATAGATTGTAGAGTGTAGAGTGTAGGGTATAGAGTGTATGGTAAAGAGTGTATGGAATAGAGATTATGGTATAGAGTGTAGGGTGTAGAGTGTAGGGTATAGTGTGTAGAGTGTGGGGTATAGAGTGTAGAGTGTAGGGTATATAGTGTATGATATAGAATGTAGGGTATAGAGTGTAGATTGTATGGTATAGAGTGTAGGGTATAGAGTGTATAGTGTAGGGTATAGAGTGTAGAGTGTAGGGTATAGAGTGTAGGGAATAGAGTGTTGGGATATAGAGTGTAGGGTATTGAGTGTAGGGTATAGAGTGTAGGGTATAGATTGTACGGTATAGAGTGTAGGGTATAGAGTATATAGTGTAGGGTATAGAGTGTAGGGTATAGAGTGTAGAGTTTAGGGTATAGAGTGTAGGGTATAGAGTGTAGGGTATAGAGTGTAGGGTATAAAGTGTAGAGTGTAGGGTATAGAGTGTAGGGTATAGAGTGTAGAGTGTAGGGTGTAGAGTGGAGAGTGTAAGGTATAGAGTGTAGGGTATAGAGTGTATGTTATATAGAGTGTAGGGTATAGAGTGTAGGGTATAAAGTGTAGAGTGTAGGGTATAGAGTGTAGGGTATAGAGTGTAGAGTGTAGGGTGTAGAGTGGAGAGTGTAAGGTATAGAGTGTAGGGTATAGAGTGTATGTTATAGAGTGTAGGGTGTAGAGTGTAGAGTGTAGGGTATAGAGTGTAGGGTATAGAGTGTAGAGTGTAGGGTATAGAGTGTAGGGTTTAAAGTGTATGTTATAGAGTGTAGGGTATAGAGTGTAGAGTGTAGGATATATAGTGTAGAGTATAGGGTATAGAGTGTAGGGTATATAGTGTAGGGTATAGAGTGTAGGGTATAGAGTGTAGGGTATAGAGTGTAGAGTGTAGGGTATAGAGTGTAGGGTATAGAGTGTAGAGTGTAGGGTATAGAGTGTATGGTATAGAGTGTAGGGTGTAGTGTGTATGGTATAGAGTGTAGAGTGTAGGGTATAGAGTGTAGGGTGTAGAGTGTAGGGTATAGAGTGTAGGGTATAGAGTGTAGAGTGTAGGGTATAAAGTGTAGGGTATAGAGTGTAGGGTGTAGAGTGTAGGGTATAGAGTGTAGAGTGTAGGGTATAGAGTGTATGGTATAATGTGTAGGGCATAGAGTGTAGGGTGTAGAGTGTAGGGTACAGAGTGTAGGGTATAGAGTGTAGGGTATAGAGTGTAGAGTGTAGGGTATATAGTGTAGGGTATAGAGTATAGAGTGTAGGGTATAGAGTGTAGGGTGTAGAGTGTAGAGTGTAGGGTATAGAGTGTAGAGTGTAGGGTATAGAGTGTAGGGTATAGAGTGTATGGTATAGAGTAGGGTATAGAGTGTAGGGTATAGAGTGTAGAGTGTAGGGTATAGAGTGTAGAGTGTAGGGTATAGAGTGTAGGGTATAAAGAGTAGAGTGTAGGGTATAGAGTGTAGAGTGTAGGGTATGGAGTGTATGGTATAGAGTGTAGGGTATAGAGTGTAGAGTATAGAGTGTTGGGTATAGAGTGTAGAGTGTAGGGTATAGAGTGTAGGGTATATAGTGTAGGGTATAGAGTGTATGGTATACAGTGTAGAGTGTAGGGATTAGAGTGTAGGGTATAGAGTGTAGGGTGTAGAGTGTAGGGTATAGAGTGTAGGGTATAGAGTGTATGGTATAGAGTGTAGGGTATAGAGTGTTGGGTATAGATTGTAGGGTATAGAATGTAGAGTGTAGTGTATAGAGTATAGGGTATAGAGTGTATGGTGTAGAGTGTAGGGTATAGAGTGTATAGTGTAGGGTATAGAGTGCAGGGTATAGAGTGTATGGAATAGAGTGTATGGAATATAGTGTACGGTATAGAGTGTAGAGTGTAGGGTATAGAGTGTAGAAAGTAGGGTATAGTGTGTAGGGTATGAAGTGTAGAGTGTAGGGTATAGAGTGTAGGGTATAGAGTGTAGATTGTATGGTATAGAGTGTAGGGTATAGAGTGTATAGTGTAGGGTGTAGAGTGTAGGGTATAGAGTGTAGGGTATAGAGTGTTGGGATATAGAGTGTAGGGTATAGAGTGTAGGGTATAGAGTGTAGGGTATAGATTGTAGGGTATAGAGTGTAGGGTATAGAGTGTAGGGTATAGAGTATATAGTGTAGGGTATAGAGTGTAGGGTATAGAGTGTAGAGTGTAGGGTATAGAGTGTAGGGTATAGAGTGTAGGGTATAACGTGTAGAGTGTAGGGTATAGAGTGTAGGGTATAGAGTGTAGGGTGTAGGGTATAGAGTGTAGAGTGTAGGGTGTAGAGTGTAGGGTATAGAGTGTAAGATATAGAGTGTAGGGTATAGAGTGTATGTTATAGAATGTAGGGTATAGAGTGTAGAGTGTAGGGTATAGAGTGTAGGGTATAGAGTGTAGGGTATAGAGTGTAGGGTATAAAGTGTAGAGTGTAGGGTATAGAGTGTAGGGTTTAGAGTGTATGTTATAGAGTGTAGGGTATAGAGTGTAGAGTGTAGGATATAGATTGTAGAGTGTAGGGTATAAATTGTAGGGTATATAGTGTAGGGTATAGAGTGTAGGGTATAGAGTGTAGGGTATAGAGTGTATGGTATAGAGTGTAGAGTGTAGGGTATAGAGTGTAGAAAGTAGGGTATAGTGTGTAGGGTATAGAGTGTAGAGTGTAGGGTATAGAGTGTAGGGTATAGAGTGTAGATTGTATGGTATAGAGTGTAGGGTATAGAGTGTATAGTGTAGGGTATAGAGTGTAGAGTGTAGGGTATAGAGTGTAGGGTATAGAGTGTTGGGATATAGAGTGTAGGGTATAGAGTGTCGGGTATAGAGTGTAGGGTATAGATTGTAGGGTATAGAGTGTAGGGTATAGAGTATATAGTATAGGGTATAGAGTGTAGGGTATAGAGTGTAGAGTGTAGGGTATAGAGTGTAGGGTATAGAGTGTAGGGTATAGAGTGTAGGGTATATAGTGTAGAGTGTAGGGTATAGAGTGTAGGGTATAGAGTGTAGAGTGTAGGGTGTAGAGTGGAGAGTGTAGGGTATAGAGTGTAAGGTATAGAGTGTAGGGTATAGAGTGTATGTTATAGAGTGTAGGGTGTAGAGTGTAGGGTATAGAGTGTAGAAAGTAGGGTATAGTGTGTAGGGTATAGAGTGTAGGGTATAGAGTGTATGGTATAGAGTGTAGAGTGTAGGGTACAGAGTGTAGAAAGTAGGGTATAGTGTGTAGGGTATAGAGTGTAGAGTGTAGGGTATAGAGTGTAGGGTATAGAGTGTAGATTGTATGGTATAGAGTGTAGGGTATAGAGTGTATAGTGTAGGGTATAGAGTGTAGAGTGTAGGGTATAGAGTGTAGGGTATAGAGTGTTGGGATATAGAGTGTAGGGTATAGAGTGTAGGGTATAGAGTGTACTGTATAGATTTTAGGGTATAGAGTGTAGGGTATAGAGTGTAGGGTATAGAGTATATAGTGTAGGGTATAGAGTGTAGGGTATAGAGTGTAGAGTTTAGGGTATAGAGTGTAGGGTATAGAGTGTAGGGTATAGAGTGTAGGGTATAAAGTGTAGAGTGTAGGGTATAGAGTGTAGGGTATAGAGTGTAGGGTATAGAGTGTAGGGTATAGAGTGTAGGGTGTAGAGTGGAGAGTGTAAGGTATAGAGTGTAAGGTATAGAGTGTAGGGGATAGAGTGTATGTTATAGAGTGTAGGGTATAGAGTGTAGAGTGTAGGGTATAGAGTGTAGGGTATAGAGTGTAGGGTATAGAGTGTAGGGTATAAAGTGTAGAGTGTAGGGTATAGAGTGTAGGGTATAGAGTGTAGAGTGTAGGATATAGAGTGTAGAGTGTAGGGTATAGAGTGTAGGGTATATAGTGTAGGGTATAGATTGTAGGGTATAGAGTGTAGGGTATAGAGTGTAGAGTGTAGGGTATAGAGTGTAGGGTATAGAGTGTAGAGTGTAGGGTATAGAGTGTATGGTATAGAGTGTAGGGTGTAGAGTGCATGGTATAGAGTGTAGGGTATAGAGTGTAGAGTGTAGGGTATAGAGTGTAGGGTGTACAGTGTAGGGTATAGAGTGTAGGGTGTAGGGTATAGAGTGTATGGTATAATGTGTAGGGTATAGAGTGTAGGGTGTAGAGTGTAGGGTATAGAGTGTAGGGTATAGAGTGTAGGGTATAGAGTGTAGTGTATAGAGTGTAGAGTGTAGGTTATATAGTGTAGGGTATAGAGTATAGAGTGTAGGGTATAGATTGTAGGGTATAGAGTGTAGAGTGTAGGGTATAGAGTGTAGAGTGTAGGGTATAGAGTGTAGGGTGTAGAGTGTATGGTATAGAGTGTAGGGTATAGAGTGTAGGGTATAAAGTGTAGAGTGTAGGGATTAGAGTGTAGGGTATAGAGTGTAGGGTGTAGAGTGTAGGGTATAGAGTGTAGAGTGTAGGGTATAGAGTGTATGGTATAATGTGTAGGGTATAGAGTGTAGTGTGTAGAGTGTAGGGTATAGAGTGTAGGGTATAGAGTGTAGGGTATAGAGTGTAGGGTATAGAGTGTAGAGTGTAGGTTATATAGTGTAGGGTATAGAGTATAGAGTGTAGGGTATAGAGTGTAGGGTATAGAGTGTAGAGTGTAGAGTGTAGGGTATAGAGTGTAGAGTGTAGGGTATAGAGTGTAGGGTATAGAGTGTATGGTATAGAGTGTAGGGTATAGAGTGTAGGGTATAGAGTGTAGAGTGTAGGGATTAGAGTGTAGGGTATAGAGTGTATTGTATAGAGTGTAGAGTGTAGGGTATAGAGTGTAGGGTATAGAGAGTACGGTATAGAGTGTTGGGCTATAGAGTGTAGGGTATAGAGTATAGGGTATAGAGTGTAGGGTATAGAGTGTAGGGTATAGAGTGTAGGGTATACAGTGTAGGGTATAAAGTGTAGAGTGTAGGGTATAGAGTCTAGGGTATAGAGTGTAGGGTATAGAGTGTAGGGTATAGAGTGTAGAGTGTAGGGTATAGAGTGTAGAGTTTAGGGTATAGAGTGTAGGGTATAGAGTGTAGGGTTTAGAGTGTATGGTATAGAGTGTAGGGTATAGAGTGTAGAGTGTAGGGTATAGAGTGTAGGATATAGAGTGTAGGGTATAGAGTGTATGGTATAGAGTGTACGGTATAGAGTGTACAGTGTAGGGTATAGAGTGTAGGGTATACAGTGTAGGGTATAAAGTGTAGAGTGTAGGGTATAGAGTGTAAGGTATAGAGTGTAGGGTATAGAGTGTATGTTATAGAGTGTAGGGTATAGAGTGTAGAGTGTAGGGTATAGAGTGTAGGGTATAGAGTGTAGGGTATAGAGTGTAGGGTATAAAGTGTAGAGTGTAGGGTATAGAGTGTAGGGTATAGAGTGTAGAGTGTAGGATATAGAGTGTAGAGTGTAGGGTATAGAGTGTAGGGTATATAGTGTAGGGTATAGATTGTAGGGTATAGAGTGTAGGGTATAGAGTGTAGAGTGTAGGGTATAGAGTGTAGGGTATAGAGTGTAGAGTGTAGGGTATAGAGTGTATGGTATAGAGTGTAGGGTGTAGAGTGCATGGTATAGAGTGTAGGGTATAGAGTGTAGAGTGTAGGGTATAGAGTGTAGGGTGTAGAGTGTAGGGTATAGAGTGTAGGGTGTAGGGTATAGAGTGTATGGTATAATGTGTAGGGTATAGAGTGTAGGGTGTAGAGTGTAGGGTATAGAGTGTAGGGTATAGAGTGTAGGGTATAGAGTGTAGAGTGTAGGTTATATAGTGTAGGGTATAGAGTATAGAGTGTAGGGTATAGAGTGTAGGGTATAGAGTGTAGAGTGTAGGGTATAGAGTGTAGAGTGTAGGGTATAGAGTGTAGGGTGTAGAGTGTATGGTATAGAGTGTAGGGTATAGAGTGTAGGGTATAGAGTGTAGAGTGTAGGGATTAGAGTGTAGGGTATAGAGTGTAGGGTGTAGAGTGTAGGGTATAGAGTGTAGAGTGTAGGGTATAGAGTGTATGGTATAATGTGTAGGGTATAGAGTGTAGGGTGTAGAGTGTAGGGTATAGAGTGTAGGGTATAGAGTGTAGGGTATAGAGTGTAGGGTATAGAGTGTAGAGTGTAGGTTATATAGTGTAGGGTATAGAGTATAGAGTGTAGGGTATAGAGTGTAGGGTATAGAGTGTAGAGTGTAGAGTGTAGGGTATAGAGTGTAGAGTGTAGGGTATAGAGTGTAGGGTATAGAGTGTATGGTATAGAGTGTAGGGTATAGAGTGTAGGGTATAGAGTGTAGAGTGTAGGGATTAGAGTGTAGGGTATAGAGTGTATTGTATAGAGTGTAGAGTGTAGGGTATAGAGTGTAGGGTATAGAGTGTACGGTATAGAGTGTTGGGCTATAGAGTGTAGGGTATAGAGTGTAGAGTGTAGGGATTAGAGTGTAGGGTATAGAGTGTATTGTATAGAGTGTAGAATGTAGGGTATAGAGTGTAGGGTATAGAGTGTACGGTATAGAGTGTTGGGCTATAGAGTGTAGGGTATAGAGTATAGGGTATAGAGTGTAGGGTATAGAGTGTAGGGTATAGAGTGTAGGGTATACAGTGTAGGGTATAAAGTGTAGAGTGTAGGGTATAGAGTGTAGGGTATAGAGTGTAGAGTGTAGAGTGTAGGGTATAGAGTGTAGAGTGTAGGGTATAGAGTGTAGGGTATAGAGTGTATGGTATAGAGTGTAGGGTATAGAGTGTAGGGTATAGAGTGTAGAGTGTAGGGATTAGAGTGTAGGGTATAGAGTGTATTGTATAGAGTGTAGAGTGTAGGGTATAGAGTGTAGGGTATAGAGTGTACGGTATAGAGTGTTGGGCTATAGAGTGTAGGGTATAGAGTATAGGGTATAGAGTGTAGGGTATAGAGTGTAGGGTATAGAGTGTAGGGTATACAGTGTAGGGTATAAAGTGTAGAGTGTAGGGTATAGAGTGTAGGGTATAGAGTGTAGGGTATAGAGTGTAGGTTATAGAGTGTAGAGTGTAGGGTATAGAGTGTAGAGTTTAGGGTATAGAGTGTAGGGTATAGAGTGTAGGGTTTAGAGTGTATGGTATAGAGTGTAGGGTATAGAGTGTAGAGTGTAGGGTATAGAGTGTAGGATATAGAGTGTAGGGTATAGAGTGTATGGTATAGAGTGTACGGTATAGAGTGTACAGTGTAGGGTATAGAGTGTAGGGTATAGATTGTAGGGTATAGAGTGTATTGTATAGGGTATAGAGTGTATGGTGTAGAGTGTAGGGTATAGAGTGTATAGTGTAGGGTATAGAGTGTAGGGTATAGAGTGTATGGTATAGAGTGTAGGGTATAGAGTGTATGGTATAGAGTGTATGGTATAGAGTGTAGAGTGTAGGGTATAGAGTGTAGGGTATAGAGTGTAGAGTGTAGGGTATAGAGTTTAGGGTATAGAGTGTATAGTGTAGAGTGTAGGGTATAGAGTGTAGGGTATAGAGTGTAGGGTATAGAATGTATGGTATAGAGTGTAGGGAATAGAGTGTAGAGTGTAGGGTATAGAGTATATGGTATAGAGTGTAGGGTATAGAGTATAGAGTGTAGGGTATAGAGTGTAGGGTATAGAGTGTAGGGTATAGAGTGTATGGTATAGAGTGTAGGGAATAGAGTGTAGAGTGTAGGGTATAGAGTGTATGGTATAGAGTGTAGGGTATAGAGTGTAGAGGGTAGAGTGTAGGGTATAGAGTGTAGGGTATAGAGTGTAGGGTATAGAGTGTAGAGTGTAGGGTATAGAGTGTAGGGTATAGAGTGTAGGGTGTAGAGTGTAGGGTATAGAGTGTAGGGTATAGAGTGTAGAGTGTAGGGTATAAATTGTAGGGTATAGAGTGTAGGGTGTAGAGTGTAGGGTATAGAGTGTAGAGTGTAGGGTATAGAGTGTATGGTATAATGTGTAGGGTATAGAGTGTAGGGTACAGAGTGTAGGGTATAGAGTGTAGGGTATAGAGTGTAGAGTGTAGGGTATATAGTGTAGGGTATAGAGTATAGAGTGTAGGGTATAGAGTGTAGGGTATAGAGTGTAGAGTGTAGAGTGTAGGGTATAGAGTGTAGAGTGTAGGGTATAGAGTGTAGGGTATAGAGTGTATGGTATAGAGTAGGGTATAGAGTCTAGGGTATAGAGTGTAGAGTGTAGGGTTTAGAGTGTAGAGTGTAGGGTATAGAGTGTAGGGTATAAAGAGTAGAGTGTAGGGTATAGAGTGTAGAGTGTAGGGTATGGAGTGTATGGTATAGAGTGTAGGGTATAGAGTGTAGAGTATAGAGTGTTGGGTATAGAGTGTAGAGTGTAGGGTATAGAGTGTAGGGTATATAGTGTAGGGTATAGAGTGTATGGTATACAGTGTAGAGTGTAGGGATTAGAGTGTAGGGTATAGAGTGTAGGGTATAGAGTGTAGGGTATAGAGTGTATGGTATAGAGTGTAGGGTATAGAGAGTTGGGTATAGATTGTAGGGTATAGAATGTAGAGTGTAGTGTATAGAGTATAGGGTATAGAGTGTATGGTGTAGAGTGTAGGGTATAGAGTGTATAGTGTAGGGTATAGAGTGCAGGGTATAGAGTGTATGGAATAGAGTGTATGGAATATAGTGTACGGTATAGAGTGTAGAGAGTAGGGTATAGAGTGTAGGGTATAGAGCGTAGGGTGTAGGGTATAGATTGTAGGGTATAGAGTGTAGGGTATAGAGTGTAGAGTGTAGGGTATAGAGTGCATGGTATAGAGTGTAGGGTGTAGAGTGTATGGTATAGAGTGTACAGTATAGAGTGTATGGTATAGAGTGTAGAGTGTAGGGTATAGAGTGTATGGTATAGAGTGTAGGGTGTAGAGGGTATAGTATAGAGTGTAGGGTACAGAGTGTAGAGTGTAGGGTATAGAGTGTAGGGTATAGAGTGTATGGTATAGATTGTACGGTATAGAGTGTATGATATAGAGTGTATGGTATATAGTGTAGGGTATAGAGTGTTTGGTATAGAGTGTAAGGTATAGTGTAGAGAGTAGGGTATAGATTTTAGAGTGTAGAGTGTAGGGTATAGAGTGTAGGGTATAGAGTGTATGGAATAGAGTGTATAATATAGAGTGTAGGGTGTAGAGTGTAGGGTATAGAGTGTAGAGTGTGGGGTATAGAGTGTAGAGTGTAGGGTATAGAGTGTATGATATAGAGTGTAGGGTATAGAGTGTATGGTATAGATTGCAGGGTATAGAGTGTAGGGTGTAGAGTGTAGGGTATAGAGTGTATGGTATAGAGTGTATGGTATAGATTGTAGGGTATAGAGTGTAGGGTATAGAGTGTAGAGTGTAGGGTATAGAGTGTAGAAAGTAGGGTATAGTGTGTAGGGTATGAAGTGTAGAGTGTAGGGTATAGAGTATAGGGTATAGAGTGTAGATTGTATGGTATAGAGTGTAGGGTATAGAGTGTATAGTGTAGGGTGTAGAGTGTAGGGTATAGAGTGTAGGGTATAGAGTGTTGGGATATAGAGTGTAGGGTATAGAGTGTAGGGTATAGAGTGTAGGGTATAGATTGTAGGGTATAGAGTGTAGGGTATAGAGTGTAGGGTGTAGAGTATATAGTGTAGGGTATAGAGTGTAGGGTATAGAGTGTAGAGTGTAGGGTATAGAGTGTAGGGTATAGAGTGTAGGGTATAGAGTGTAGGGTATAAAGTGTAGAGTGTAGGGTATAGAGTGTAGGGTATAGAGTGTAGGGTATAGAGTGTAGAGTGTAGGGTGTAGAGTGTAGGGTATAGAGTGTAAGGTATAGAGTGTAGGGTATAGAGTGTATGTTATAGAGTGTAGGGTATAGAGTGTAGAGTGTAGGGTATAGAGTGTAGGGTATAGAGTGTAGGGTATAGAGTGTAGGGTATAAAGTGTAGAGTGTAGGGTATAGAGTGTAGGGTTTAGAGTGCATGTTATAGAGTGTAGGGTATAGAGTGTAGAGTGTAGGATATAGAGTGTAGAGTGTAGGGTATAAAGTGTAGGGTATATAGTGTAGGGTATAGAGTGTAGGGTATAGAGTGTAGGGTATAGAGTGTATGGTATAGAGTGTAGAGTGTAGGGTATAGAGTGTAGAAAGTAGGGTATAGTGTGTAGGGTATAGAGTGTAGAGTGTAGGGTATAGAGTGTAGGGTATAGAGTGTAGATTGTATGGTATAGAGTGTAGGGTATAGAGTGTATAGTGTAGGGTATAGAGTGTAGAGTGTAGGGTATAGAGTGTAGGGTATAGAGTGTTGGGATATAGAGTGTAGGGTATAGAGTGTCGGGTATAGAGTGTAGGGTATAGATTGTAGGGTATAGAGTGTAGGGTATAGAGTATATAGTATAGGGTATAGAGTGTAGGGTATAGAGTGTAGAGTGTAGGGTATAGAGTGTAGGGTATAGAGTGTAGGGTATAGAGTGTAGGGTATATAGTGTAGAGTGTAGGGTATAGAGTGTAGGGTATAGAGTGTAGAGTGTAAGGTGTAGAGTGTAGGGTATAGAGTGTATGGTATAGAGTGTATGGTATAGATTGTAGGGTATAGAGTGTAGGGTATAGAGTGTAGAGTGTAGGGTATAGAGTGTAGGCTATAGAGTGTAGATTGTATGGTATAGAGTGTAGGGTATAGAGTGTATAGTGTAGGGTATAGAGTGTAGAGTGTAGGGTATAGAGTGTAGGGTATAGAGTGTTGGGATATAGAGTGTAGGGTATAGAGTGTAGGGTATAGAGTGTAGGGTATAGAGTATATAGTGTAGGGTATAGTGTGTAGGGTATAGAGTGTAGAGTGTAGGGTATAGAGTGTAGGGTATAGAGTGTAGGGTATAAAGTGTATAGTGTAGGGTATAGAGTGTAGGGTATAGAATGTAGGGTATAGAGTGTAGGGTATAGAGTGTAGAGTGTAGGATATAGAGTGTAGAGTATAGAGTGTAGAGTGTAGGGTATAGAGTGTAGAGTGTAGGGTATAGAGTGTAGGGTATAGAGTGTATGGTATAGAGTGTAGGGTATAGAGTGTAGGGTAAAGAGTGTAGGGATTAGAGTGTAGGGTATAGAGTGTAGGGTATAGAGTGTAGAGTGTAGGGTATAGAGTGTAGGGTATAGAGTGCACGGTATAGATTGTTGGGCTATAGAGTGTAGGGTATAGAGTGTAGGGTATACAGTGTAGGGTATAAAGTGTAGAGTGTAGGGTATAGAGTGTAGGGTATAGAGTGTAGGGTATAGAGTGTAGGGTATAGAATGTAGGGTATTGAGTGTAGAGTGTAGAGTGTAGGGTATAGAGTGTAGAGTTTAGGGTTTAGAGTGTAGGGTATAGAGTGTAGGGTTTAGAGTGTATGGTATAGAGTGTAGGGTATAGAGTGTAGAGTGTAGGGTATAGAGTGTAGGGTATAGAGTGTAGGGTATAGAGTGTATGGTATAGAGTGTATGGTATAGAGTGTAGAGTGTAGGGTATAGAGTGTAGGGTATAAAGTGTAGGGTATAGATTGTAGGGTATAGAGTGTAGAATGTAGGGTATAGGGTATAGAGTGTATGGTGTAGAGTGTAGGGTATAGAGTGTATAGTGTAGGGTATAGAGTGTAGGGTTTAGAGTGTAGGGTATAGAGTGTAGGGTATAGAGTGTAGAGTGTAGGGTATAGAGTGTATGGTATAGAGTGTAGGGTATAGAGTGTAGGGTATAGAGTGTAGGGTATAGAGTGTAGGGTATAGAGTGTAGAGTGTAGGGAAAAAGAGTTTAGGGTATAGAGTGTATGGTATAGAGTGTAGAGTGTAGGGTATAGAGTGTATAGTGTAGGGTATAGAGTGTAGGGTATAGAGTGTAGGGTATAGAGCGTATGGTATAGAGTGTAGGGAATAGAGTGTAGAGTGTAGGGTATAGAGTGTATGGTATAGAGTGTAGGGTATAGAGTGTATAGTGTAGGGTATAGAGTGCAGGGTATAGAGTGTATGGAATAGAGTGTATAGAATATAGTGTACGGTATAGAGTGTAGAGTGTAGGGTATAGAGTGTAGGGTATTGAGCGTAGGGTGTAGGGTATAGATTGTAGGGTATAGAGTGTAGGGTATAGAGTGTAGAGTGTAGGGTATAGAGTGTAGGGTATAAAGAGTAGAGTGTAGGGTATAGAGTGTAGAGTGTAGGGTATGGAGTGTATGGTATAGAGTGTAGGGTATAGAGTGTAGAGTATAGAGTGTTGGGTATAGAGTGTAGAGTGTAGGGTATAGAGTGTAGGGTATATAGTGTAGGGTATAGAGTGTATGGTATACAGTGTAGAGTGTAGGGATTAGAGTGTAGGGTATAGAGTGTAGGGTGTAGAGTGTAGGGTATAGAGTGTAGGGTATAGAGTGTATGGTATAGAGTGTAGGGTATAGAGTGTTGGGTATAGATTGTAGGGTATAGAATGTAGAGTGTAGTGTATAGAGTATAGGGTATAGAGTGTATGGTGTAGAGTGTAGGGTATAGAGTGTATAGTGTAGGGTATAGAGTGCAGGGTATAGAGTGTATGGAATAGAGTGTATGGAATATAGTGTACGGTATAGAGTGTAGAGTGTAGGGTATAGAGTGTAGAAAGTAGGGTATAGTGTGTAGGGTATGAAGTGTAGAGTGTAGGGTATAGAGTGTAGGGTATAGAGTGTAGATTGTATGGTATAGAGTGTAGGGTATAGAGTGTATAGTGTAGGGTGTAGAGTGTAGGGTATAGAGTGTAGGGTATAGAGTGTTGGGATATAGAGTGTAGGGTATAGAGTGTAGGGTATAGAGTGTAGGGTATAGATTGTAGGGTATAGAGTGTAGGGTATAGAGTGTAGGGTATAGAGTATATAGTGTAGGGTATAGAGTGTAGGGTATAGAGTGTAGAGTGTAGGGTATAGAGTGTAGGGTATAGAGTGTAGGGTATAACGTGTAGAGTGTAGGGTATAGAGTGTAGGGTATAGAGTGTAGGGTGTAGGGTATAGAGTGTAGAGTGTAGGGTGTAGAGTGTAGGGTATAGAGTGTAAGATATAGAGTGTAGGGTATAGAGTGTATGTTATAGAATGTAGGGTATAGAGTGTAGAGTGTAGGGTATAGAGTGTAGGGTATAGAGTGTAGGGTATAGAGTGTAGGGTATAAAGTGTAGAGTGTAGGGTATAGAGTGTAGGGTTTAGAGTGTATGTTATAGAGTGTAGGGTATAGAGTGTAGAGTGTAGGATATAGATTGTAGAGTGTAGGGTATAAAGTGTAGGGTATATAGTGTAGGGTATAGAGTGTAGGGTATAGAGTGTAGGGTATAGAGTGTATGGTATAGAGTGTAGAGTGTAGGGTATAGAGTGTAGAAAGTAGGGTATAGTGTGTAGGGTATAGAGTGTAGAGTGTAGGGTATAGAGTGTAGGGTATAGAGTGTAGATTGTATGGTATAGAGTGTAGGGTATAGAGTGTATAGTGTAGGGTATAGAGTGTAGAGTGTAGGGTATAGAGTGTAGGGTATAGAGTGTTGGGATATAGAGTGTAGGGTATAGAGTGTCGGGTATAGAGTGTAGGGTATAGATTGTAGGGTATAGAGTGTAGGGTATAGAGTATATAGTATAGGGTATAGAGTGTAGGGTATAGAGTGTAGAGTGTAGGGTATAGAGTGTAGGGTATAGAGTGTAGGGTATAGAGTGTAGGGTATATAGTGTAGAGTGTAGGGTATAGAGTGTAGGGTATAGAGTGTAGAGTGTAGGGTGTAGAGTGGAGAGTGTAGGGTATAGAGTGTAAGGTATAGAGTGTAGGGTATAGAGTGTATGTTATAGAGTGTAGGGTGTAGAGTGTAGGGTATAGAGTGTAGAAAGTAGGGTATAGTGTGTAGGGTATAGAGTGTAGGGTATAGAGTGTATGGTATAGAGTGTAGAGTGTAGGGTACAGAGTGTAGAAAGTAGGGTATAGTGTGTAGGGTATAGAGTGTAGAGTGTAGGGTATAGAGTGTAGGGTATAGAGTGTAGATTGTATGGTATAGAGTGTAGGGTATAGAGTGTATAGTGTAGGGTATAGAGTGTAGAGTGTAGGGTATAGAGTGTAGGGTATAGAGTGTTGGGATATAGAGTGTAGGGTATAGAGTGTAGGGTATAGAGTGTACTGTATAGATTTTAGGGTATAGAGTGTAGGGTATAGAGTGTAGGGTATAGAGTGTAGGGTATAGAGTATAGAGTGTAGGGTATAGAGTGTAGAGTTTAGGGTATAGAGTGTAGGGTATAGAGTGTAGGGTATAGAGTGTAGGGTATAAAGTGTAGAGTGTAGGGTATAGAGTGTAGGGTATAGAGTGTAGGGTATAGAGTGTAGGGTATAGAGTGTAGGGTGTAGAGTGGAGAGTGTAAGGTATAGAGTGTAAGGTATAGAGTGTAGGGGATAGAGTGTATGTTATAGAGTGTAGGGTATAGAGTGTAGAGTGTAGGGTATAGAGTGTAGGGTATAGAGTGTAGGGTATAGAGTGTAGGGTATAAAGTGTAGAGTGTAGGGTATAGAGTGTAGGGTATAGAGTGTAGAGTGTAGGATATAGAGTGTAGAGTGTAGGGTATAGAGTGTAGGGTATATAGTGTAGGGTATAGATTGTAGGGTATAGAGTGTAGGGTATAGAGTGTAGAGTGTAGGGTATAGAGTGTAGGGTATAGAGTGTAGAGTGTAGGGTATAGAGTGTATGGTATAGAGTGTAGGGTGTAGAGTGCATGGTATAGAGTGTAGGGTATAGAGTGTAGAGTGTAGGGTATAGAGTGTAGGGTGTACAGTGTAGGGTATAGAGTGTAGGGTGTAGGGTATAGAGTGTATGGTATAATGTGTAGGGTATAGAGTGTAGGGTGTAGAGTGTAGGGTATAGAGTGTAGGGTATAGAGTGTAGGGTATAGAGTGTAGTGTATAGAGTGTAGAGTGTAGGTTATATAGTGTAGGGTATAGAGTATAGAGTGTAGGGTATAGATTGTAGGGTATAGAGTGTAGAGTGTAGGGTATAGAGTGTAGAGTGTAGGGTATAGAGTGTAGGGTGTAGAGTGTATGGTATAGAGTGTAGGGTATAGAGTGTAGGGTATAAAGTGTAGAGTGTAGGGATTAGAGTGTAGGGTATAGAGTGTAGGGTGTAGAGTGTAGGGTATAGAGTGTAGAGTGTAGGGTATAGAGTGTATGGTATAATGTGTAGGGTATAGAGTGTAGTGTGTAGAGTGTAGGGTATAGAGTGTAGGGTATAGAGTGTAGGGTATAGAGTGTAGGGTATAGAGTGTAGAGTGTAGGTTATATAGTGTAGGGTATAGAGTATAGAGTGTAGGGTATAGAGTGTAGGGTATAGAGTGTAGAGTGTAGAGTGTAGGGTATAGAGTGTAGAGTGTAGGGTATAGAGTGTAGGGTATAGAGTGTATGGTATAGAGTGTAGGGTATAGAGTGTAGGGTATAGAGTGTAGAGTGTAGGGATTAGAGTGTAGGGTATAGAGTGTATTGTATAGAGTGTAGAGTGTAGGGTATAGAGTGTAGGGTATAGAGAGTACGGTATAGAGTGTTGGGCTATAGAGTGTAGGGTATAGAGTATAGGGTATAGAGTGTAGGGTATAGAGTGTAGGGTATAGAGTGTAGGGTATACAGTGTAGGGTATAAAGTGTAGAGTGTAGGGTATAGAGTCTAGGGTATAGAGTGTAGGGTATAGAGTGTAGGGTATAGAGTGTAGAGTGTAGGGTATAGAGTGTAGAGTTTAGGGTATAGAGTGTAGGGTATAGAGTGTAGGGTTTAGAGTGTATGGTATAGAGTGTAGGGTATAGAGTGTAGAGTGTAGGGTATAGAGTGTAGGATATAGAGTGTAGGGTATAGAGTGTATGGTATAGAGTGTACGGTATAGAGTGTACAGTGTAGGGTATAGAGTGTAGGGTATACAGTGTAGGGTATAAAGTGTAGAGTGTAGGGTATAGAGTGTAAGGTATAGAGTGTAGGGTATAGAGTGTATGTTATAGAGTGTAGGGTATAGAGTGTAGAGTGTAGGGTATAGAGTGTAGGGTATAGAGTGTAGGGTATAGAGTGTAGGGTATAAAGTGTAGAGTGTAGGGTATAGAGTGTAGGGTATAGAGTGTAGAGTGTAGGATATAGAGTGTAGAGTGTAGGGTATAGAGTGTAGGGTATATAGTGTAGGGTATAGATTGTAGGGTATAGAGTGTAGGGTATAGAGTGTAGAGTGTAGGGTATAGAGTGTAGGGTATAGAGTGTAGAGTGTAGGGTATAGAGTGTATGGTATAGAGTGTAGGGTGTAGAGTGCATGGTATAGAGTGTAGGGTATAGAGTGTAGAGTGTAGGGTATAGAGTGTAGGGTGTAGAGTGTAGGGTATAGAGTGTAGGGTGTAGGGTATAGAGTGTATGGTATAATGTGTAGGGTATAGAGTGTAGGGTGTAGAGTGTAGGGTATAGAGTGTAGGGTATAGAGTGTAGGGTATAGAGTGTAGAGTGTAGGTTATATAGTGTAGGGTATAGAGTATAGAGTGTAGGGTATAGAGTGTAGGGTATAGAGTGTAGAGTGTAGGGTATAGAGTGTAGAGTGTAGGGTATAGAGTGTAGGGTGTAGAGTGTATGGTATAGAGTGTAGGGTATAGAGTGTAGGGTATAGAGTGTAGAGTGTAGGGATTAGAGTGTAGGGTATAGAGTGTAGGGTGTAGAGTGTAGGGTATAGAGTGTAGAGTGTAGGGTATAGAGTGTATGGTATAATGTGTAGGGTATAGAGTGTAGGGTGTAGAGTGTAGGGTATAGAGTGTAGGGTATAGAGTGTAGGGTATAGAGTGTAGGGTATAGAGTGTAGAGTGTAGGTTATATAGTGTAGGGTATAGAGTATAGAGTGTAGGGTATAGAGTGTAGGGTATAGAGTGTAGAGTGTAGAGTGTAGGGTATAGAGTGTAGAGTGTAGGGTATAGAGTGTAGGGTATAGAGTGTATGGTATAGAGTGTAGGGTATAGAGTGTAGGGTATAGAGTGTAGAGTGTAGGGATTAGAGTGTAGGGTATAGAGTGTATTGTATAGAGTGTAGAGTGTAGGGTATAGAGTGTAGGGTATAGAGTGTACGGTATAGAGTGTTGGGCTATAGAGTGTAGGGTATAGAGTGTAGAGTGTAGGGATTAGAGTGTAGGGTATAGAGTGTATTGTATAGAGTGTAGAATGTAGGGTATAGAGTGTAGGGTATAGAGTGTACGGTATAGAGTGTTGGGCTATAGAGTGTAGGGTATAGAGTATAGGGTATAGAGTGTAGGGTATAGAGTGTAGGGTATAGAGTGTAGGGTATACAGTGTAGGGTATAAAGTGTAGAGTGTAGGGTATAGAGTGTAGGGTATAGAGTGTAGAGTGTAGAGTGTAGGGTATAGAGTGTAGAGTGTAGGGTATAGAGTGTAGGGTATAGAGTGTATGGTATAGAGTGTAGGGTATAGAGTGTAGGGTATAGAGTGTAGAGTGTAGGGATTAGAGTGTAGGGTATAGAGTGTATTGTATAGAGTGTAGAGTGTAGGGTATAGAGTGTAGGGTATAGAGTGTACGGTATAGAGTGTTGGGCTATAGAGTGTAGGGTATAGAGTATAGGGTATAGAGTGTAGGGTATAGAGTGTAGGGTATAGAGTGTAGGGTATACAGTGTAGGGTATAAAGTGTAGAGTGTAGGGTATAGAGTGTAGGGTATAGAGTGTAGGGTATAGAGTGTAGGTTATAGAGTGTAGAGTGTAGGGTATAGAGTGTAGAGTTTAGGGTATAGAGTGTAGGGTATAGAGTGTAGGGTTTAGAGTGTATGGTATAGAGTGTAGGGTATAGAGTGTAGAGTGTAGGGTATAGAGTGTAGGATATAGAGTGTAGGGTATAGAGTGTATGGTATAGAGTGTACGGTATAGAGTGTACAGTGTAGGGTATAGAGTGTAGGGTATAGATTGTAGGGTATAGAGTGTATTGTATAGGGTATAGAGTGTATGGTGTAGAGTGTAGGGTATAGAGTGTATAGTGTAGGGTATAGAGTGTAGGGTATAGAGTGTATGGTATAGAGTGTAGGGTATAGAGTGTATGGTATAGAGTGTATGGTATAGAGTGTAGAGTGTAGGGTATAGAGTGTAGGGTATAGAGTGTAGAGTGTAGGGTATAGAGTTTAGGGTATAGAGTGTATAGTGTAGAGTGTAGGGTATAGAGTGTAGGGTATAGAGTGTAGGGTATAGAATGTATGGTATAGAGTGTAGGGAATAGAGTGTAGAGTGTAGGGTATAGAGTATATGGTATAGAGTGTAGGGTATAGAGTATAGAGTGTAGGGTATAGAGTGTAGGGTATAGAGTGTAGGGTATAGAGTGTATGGTATAGAGTGTAGGGAATAGAGTGTAGAGTGTAGGGTATAGAGTGTATGGTATAGAGTGTAGGGTATAGAGTGTAGAGGGTAGAGTGTAGGGTATAGAGTGTAGGGTATAGAGTGTAGGGTATAGAGTGTAGAGTGTAGGGTATAGAGTGTAGGGTATAGAGTGTAGGGTGTAGAGTGTAGGGTATAGAGTGTAGGGTATAGAGTGTAGAGTGTAGGGTATAAATTGTAGGGTATAGAGTGTAGGGTGTAGAGTGTAGGGTATAGAGTGTAGAGTGTAGGGTATAGAGTGTATGGTATAATGTGTAGGGTATAGAGTGTAGGGTACAGAGTGTAGGGTATAGAGTGTAGGGTATAGAGTGTAGAGTGTAGGGTATATAGTGTAGGGTATAGAGTATAGAGTGTAGGGTATAGAGTGTAGGGTATAGAGTGTAGAGTGTAGAGTGTAGGGTATAGAGTGTAGAGTGTAGGGTATAGAGTGTAGGGTATAGAGTGTATGGTATAGAGTAGGGTATAGAGTCTAGGGTATAGAGTGTAGAGTGTAGGGTTTAGAGTGTAGAGTGTAGGGTATAGAGTGTAGGGTATAAAGAGTAGAGTGTAGGGTATAGAGTGTAGAGTGTAGGGTATGGAGTGTATGGTATAGAGTGTAGGGTATAGAGTGTAGAGTATAGAGTGTTGGGTATAGAGTGTAGAGTGTAGGGTATAGAGTGTAGGGTATATAGTGTAGGGTATAGAGTGTATGGTATACAGTGTAGAGTGTAGGGATTAGAGTGTAGGGTATAGAGTGTAGGGTATAGAGTGTAGGGTATAGAGTGTATGGTATAGAGTGTAGGGTATAGAGAGTTGGGTATAGATTGTAGGGTATAGAATGTAGAGTGTAGTGTATAGAGTATAGGGTATAGAGTGTATGGTGTAGAGTGTAGGGTATAGAGTGTATAGTGTAGGGTATAGAGTGCAGGGTATAGAGTGTATGGAATAGAGTGTATGGAATATAGTGTACGGTATAGAGTGTAGAGAGTAGGGTATAGAGTGTAGGGTATAGAGCGTAGGGTGTAGGGTATAGATTGTAGGGTATAGAGTGTAGGGTATAGAGTGTAGAGTGTAGGGTATAGAGTGCATGGTATAGAGTGTAGGGTGTAGAGTGTATGGTATAGAGTGTACAGTATAGAGTGTATGGTATAGAGTGTAGAGTGTAGGGTATAGAGTGTATGGTATAGAGTGTAGGGTGTAGAGGGTATAGTATAGAGTGTAGGGTACAGAGTGTAGAGTGTAGGGTATAGAGTGTAGGGTATAGAGTGTATGGTATAGATTGTACGGTATAGAGTGTATGATATAGAGTGTATGGTATATAGTGTAGGGTATAGAGTGTTTGGTATAGAGTGTAAGGTATAGTGTAGAGAGTAGGGTATAGATTTTAGAGTGTAGAGTGTAGGGTATAGAGTGTAGGGTATAGAGTGTATGGAATAGAGTGTATAATATAGAGTGTAGGGTGTAGAGTGTAGGGTATAGAGTGTAGAGTGTGGGGTATAGAGTGTAGAGTGTAGGGTATAGAGTGTATGATATAGAGTGTAGGGTATAGAGTGTATGGTATAGATTGCAGGGTATAGAGTGTAGGGTGTAGAGTGTAGGGTATAGAGTGTATGGTATAGAGTGTATGGTATAGATTGTAGGGTATAGAGTGTAGGGTATAGAGTGTAGAGTGTAGGGTATAGAGTGTAGAAAGTAGGGTATAGTGTGTAGGGTATGAAGTGTAGAGTGTAGGGTATAGAGTATAGGGTATAGAGTGTAGATTGTATGGTATAGAGTGTAGGGTATAGAGTGTATAGTGTAGGGTGTAGAGTGTAGGGTATAGAGTGTAGGGTATAGAGTGTTGGGATATAGAGTGTAGGGTATAGAGTGTAGGGTATAGAGTGTAGGGTATAGATTGTAGGGTATAGAGTGTAGGGTATAGAGTGTAGGGTGTAGAGTATATAGTGTAGGGTATAGAGTGTAGGGTATAGAGTGTAGAGTGTAGGGTATAGAGTGTAGGGTATAGAGTGTAGGGTATAGAGTGTAGGGTATAAAGTGTAGAGTGTAGGGTATAGAGTGTAGGGTATAGAGTGTAGGGTATAGAGTGTAGAGTGTAGGGTGTAGAGTGTAGGGTATAGAGTGTAAGGTATAGAGTGTAGGGTATAGAGTGTATGTTATAGAGTGTAGGGTATAGAGTGTAGAGTGTAGGGTATAGAGTGTAGGGTATAGAGTGTAGGGTATAGAGTGTAGGGTATAAAGTGTAGAGTGTAGGGTATAGAGTGTAGGGTTTAGAGTGCATGTTATAGAGTGTAGGGTATAGAGTGTAGAGTGTAGGATATAGAGTGTAGAGTGTAGGGTATAAAGTGTAGGGTATATAGTGTAGGGTATAGAGCGTAGGGTATAGAGTGTAGGGTATAGAGTGTATGGTATAGAGTGTAGAGTGTAGGGTATAGAGTGTAGAAAGTAGGGTATAGTGTGTAGGGTATAGAGTGTAGAGTGTAGGGTATAGAGTGTAGGGTATAGAGTGTAGATTGTATGGTATAGAGTGTAGGGTATAGAGTGTATAGTGTAGGGTATAGAGTGTAGAGTGTAGGGTATAGAGTGTAGGGTATAGAGTGTTGGGATATAGAGTGTAGGGTATAGAGTGTCGGGTATAGAGTGTAGGGTATAGATTGTAGGGTATAGAGTGTAGGGTATAGAGTATATAGTATAGGGTATAGAGTGTAGGGTATAGAGTGTAGAGTGTAGGGTATAGAGTGTAGGGTATAGAGTGTAGGGTATAGAGTGTAGGGTATATAGTGTAGAGTGTAGGGTATAGAGTGTAGGGTATAGAGTGTAGAGTGTAAGGTGTAGAGTGTAGGGTATAGAGTGTATGGTATAGAGTGTATGGTATAGATTGTAGGGTATAGAGTGTAGGGTATAGAGTGTAGAGTGTAGGGTATAGAGTGTAGGCTATAGAGTGTAGATTGTATGGTATAGAGTGTAGGGTATAGAGTGTATAGTGTAGGGTATAGAGTGTAGAGTGTAGGGTATAGAGTGTAGGGTATAGAGTGTTGGGATATAGAGTGTAGGGTATAGAGTGTAGGGTATAGAGTGTAGGGTATAGAGTATATAGTGTAGGGTATAGTGTGTAGGGTATAGAGTGTAGAGTGTAGGGTATAGAGTGTAGGGTATAGAGTGTAGGGTATAAAGTGTATAGTGTAGGGTATAGAGTGTAGGGTATAGAATGTAGGGTATAGAGTGTAGGGTATAGAGTGTAGAGTGTAGGATATAGAGTGTAGAGTATAGAGTGTAGAGTGTAGGGTATAGAGTGTAGAGTGTAGGGTATAGAGTGTAGGGTATAGAGTGTATGGTATAGAGTGTAGGGTATAGAGTGTAGGGTAAAGAGTGTAGGGATTAGAGTGTAGGGTATAGAGTGTAGGGTATAGAGTGTAGAGTGTAGGGTATAGAGTGTAGGGTATAGAGTGCACGGTATAGATTGTTGGGCTATAGAGTGTAGGGTATAGAGTGTAGGGTATACAGTGTAGGGTATAAAGTGTAGAGTGTAGGGTATAGAGTGTAGGGTATAGAGTGTAGGGTATAGAGTGTAGGGTATAGAATGTAGGGTATTGAGTGTAGAGTGTAGAGTGTAGGGTATAGAGTGTAGAGTTTAGGGTTTAGAGTGTAGGGTATAGAGTGTAGGGTTTAGAGTGTATGGTATAGAGTGTAGGGTATAGAGTGTAGAGTGTAGGGTATAGAGTGTAGGGTATAGAGTGTAGGGTATAGAGTGTATGGTATAGAGTGTATGGTATAGAGTGTAGAGTGTAGGGTATAGAGTGTAGGGTATAAAGTGTAGGGTATAGATTGTAGGGTATAGAGTGTAGAATGTAGGGTATAGGGTATAGAGTGTATGGTGTAGAGTGTAGGGTATAGAGTGTATAGTGTAGGGTATAGAGTGTAGGGTTTAGAGTGTAGGGTATAGAGTGTAGGGTATAGAGTGTAGAGTGTAGGGTATAGAGTGTATGGTATAGAGTGTAGGGTATAGAGTGTAGGGTATAGAGTGTAGGGTATAGAGTGTAGGGTATAGAGTGTAGAGTGTAGGGAAAAAGAGTTTAGGGTATAGAGTGTATGGTATAGAGTGTAGAGTGTAGGGTATAGAGTGTATAGTGTAGGGTATAGAGTGTAGGGTATAGAGTGTAGGGTATAGAGCGTATGGTATAGAGTGTAGGGAATAGAGTGTAGAGTGTAGGGTATAGAGTGTATGGTATAGAGTGTAGGGTATAGAGTGTATAGTGTAGGGTATAGAGTGCAGGGTATAGAGTGTATGGAATAGAGTGTATAGAATATAGTGTACGGTATAGAGTGTAGAGTGTAGGGTATAGAGTGTAGGGTATTGAGCGTAGGGTGTAGGGTATAGATTGTAGGGTATAGAGTGTAGGGTATAGAGTGTAGAGTGTAGGGTATAGAGTGCATGATATAGAGTGTAGGGTGTAGAGTGTATGGTATAGAGTGTACAGTATAGAGTGTATGGTATAGAGTGTAGAGTGTAGGGTATAGAGTGTATGGTAAAGAGTGTAGGGTGTAGAGTGTATAGTATAGAGTGTAGGGTACAGAGTGTAGAGTGTAGGGTATAGAGTGTAGGGTATGGTGTGTATGGTATAGAGTGTACGGTATAGAGTGTATGATATAGAGTGTATGGTATATAGTGTAGGGTATAGAGTGTTTGGTATAGAGTGTAAGGTATAGAGTGTAGAGAGTAGGGTATAGATTTTAGAGTGTAGAGTGTAGGGTATAGAGTGTAGGGTATAGAGTGTATGGAATAGAGTGTATGGTATAGAGTGTAGGGTGTAGAGTGTAGGGTATAGAGTGTAGAGTGTGGGGTATAGAGTGTAGAGTGTAGGGTATAGAGTGTATGATATAGAGTGTAGGGTATAGAGTGTATGGTATAGATTGCAGGGTATAGAGTGTAGGGTATAGAGTGTAGGGTACAGAGTGTAGAGTGTAGGGTATAGAGTGTAGGGTATAGAGTGTAGGGTATAGAGTGTAGGGTATAGAGTGTATGGTATAGATTGTACGGCATACAGTGTAGGGTATAGAGTGTAGAGTGTAGGGTATAGAGTGTAGAAAGTAGGGTATAGTGTGTAGGGTATAGAGTGTAGAGTGTAGGGTATAGAGTGTAGGGTATAGAGTGTAGATTGTAGGGTATAGAGTGTAGGGTATAGATTGTATAGTGTAGGGTATAGAGTGTAGAGTGTAGGGTATAGAGTGTAGGGTATAGAGTGTTGGGATATAGAGTGTAGGGTATAGAGTGTAGGGTATAGAGTGTAGGGTATAGATTGTAGGGTATAGAATGTGGGGTATAGAGTGTAGGGTATAGATTGTAGGGTATAGAGTGTATTGTATAGGGTATAGAGTGTATGGTGTAGAGTGTAGGGTATAGAGTGTATAGTGTAGGGTATAGAGTGTAGGGTATAGAGTGTAGGGTGTAGAGTGTAGGGTATAGAGTGTATGATATAGAGTGTAGGGTATAGAGTGTATGGTATAGATTGCAGGGTATAGAGTGTAGGGTATAGAGTGTAGGGTATAGAGTGTAGAGTGTAGGGTATAGAGTGTAGGATATAGAGTGTAGGGTATAGAGTGTATGGTATAGAGTGTACGGTATAGAGTGTAGGGTATAGAGTGTAGGGTATAGATTGTAGGGTATAGAGTGTATTGTATAGGGTATAGAGTGTATGGTGTAGAGTGTAGGGTATAGAGTGTATAGTGTAGGGTATAGAGTGTAGGGTATAGAGTGTAGGGTATAGAGTGTAGAGTGTAGGGTATAGAGTGTATGGTATAGAGTGTAGGGTATAGAGTTTATGGTATAGAGTGTAGGGTATAGAGTGTAGAGTGTAGGGTATAGAGTGTAGTGTATAGAGTGTAGGGTATAGAGTGTAGAGTGTAGGATATAGAGTTTAGGGTATAAAGTGTATGGTATAGAGTGTAGAGTGTAGGGTATAGAGTGTATAGTGTAGGGTATAGAGTGTAGGGTATAGAGTGTAGGGTATAGAGTGTATGGTATATAGTGTAGGGAATAGAGTGTAGAGTGTAGGGTATAGAGTGTATGGTATAGAGTGTAGGGTATAGAGTGTAGAGTATAGAGTGTAGGGTATAGAGTGTAGGGTATAGAGTGTAGGGTATAGAGTGTATGGAATAGAGTTTAGGGAATAGAGTGTAGAGTGTAGGGTATAGAGTGTATGGTATAGAGTGCAGGGTATAGAGTGTAGAGGGTAGAGTGTAGGGTATAGAGTGTAGGGTATAGAGTGTAGAGTGTAGGGTATAGAGTGTAGGGTATAGAGTGTAGGGTGTAGAGTGTAGGGTATAGAGTGTAGGGTATAGAGTGTAGAGTGTAGGGTATAAAGTGTAGGGTATAGAGTGTAGGGTGTAGAGTGTAGGGTATAGAGTGTAGAGTGTAGGGTATAGAGTTTAGGGTATAGAGTGTATGGTATAGAGTGTAGAGTGTAGGGTATAGAGTGTATAGTGTAGGGTATAGAGTGTAGGGTATAGAGTGTAGGGTATAGAGTGTAGGGTATAGAGTGTAGAGTGTAGGGTATAGAGTTTAGGGTATAGAGTGTATGGTATAGAGTGTAGAGTGTAGGGTATAGAGTGTATAGTGTAGGGTATAGAGTGTAGTGTATAGAGTGTAGGGTATAGAGTGTATGGTATAGAGTGTAGGGAATAGAGTGTAGAGTGTAGGGTATAGAGTGTATGGTATAGAGTGTAGGGTATAGAGTGTAGAGTATAGAGTGTAGGGTATAGAGTGTAGGGTATAGAGTGTAGGGTATAGAATGTGGGGTATAGAGTGTAGGGTATAGATTGTAGGGTATAGAGTGTATTGTATAGGGTATAGAGTGTATGGTGTAGAGTGTAGGGTATAGAGTGTATAGTGTAGGGTATAGAGTGTAGGGTATAGAGTGTAGGGTGTAGAGTGTAGGGTATAGAGTGTATGATATAGAGTGTAGGGTATAGAGTGTATGGTATAGATTGCAGGGTATAGAGTGTAGGGTATAGAGTGTAGGGTATAGAGTGTAGAGTGTAGGGTATAGAGTGTAGGATATAGAGTGTAGGGTATAGAGTGTATGGTATAGAGTGTACGGTATAGAGTGTAGGGTATAGAGTGTAGGGTATAGATTGTAGGGTATAGAGTGTATTGTATAGGGTATAGAGTGTATGGTGTAGAGTGTAGGGTATAGAGTGTATAGTGTAGGGTATAGAGTGTAGGGTATAGAGTGTAGGGTATAGAGTGTAGAGTGTAGGGTATAGAGTGTATGGTATAGAGTGTAGGGTATAGAGTTTATGGTATAGAGTGTAGGGTATAGAGTGTAGAGTGTAGGGTATAGAGTGTAGTGTATAGAGTGTAGGGTATAGAGTGTAGAGTGTAGGATATAGAGTTTAGGGTATAAAGTGTATGGTATAGAGTGTAGAGTGTAGGGTATAGAGTGTATAGTGTAGGGTATAGAGTGTAGGGTATAGAGTGTAGGGTATAGAGTGTATGGTATATAGTGTAGGGAATAGAGTGTAGAGTGTAGGGTATAGAGTGTATGGTATAGAGTGTAGGGTATAGAGTGTAGAGTATAGAGTGTAGGGTATAGAGTGTAGGGTATAGAGTGTAGGGTATAGAGTGTATGGAATAGAGTTTAGGGAATAGAGTGTAGAGTGTAGGGTATAGAGTGTATGGTATAGAGTGCAGGGTATAGAGTGTAGAGGGTAGAGTGTAGGGTATAGAGTGTAGGGTATAGAGTGTAGGGTATAGAGTGTAGGGTATAGAGTGTAGGGTGTAGAGTGTAGGGTATAGAGTGTAGGGTATAGAGTGTAGAGTGTAGGGTATAAAGTGTAGGGTATAGAGTGTAGGGTGTAGAGTGTAGGGTATAGAGTGTAGAGTGTAGGGTATAGAGTTTAGGGTATAGAGTGTATGGTATAGAGTGTAGAGTGTAGGGTATAGAGTGTATAGTGTAGGGTATAGAGTGTAGGGTATAGAGTGTAGGGTATAGAGTGTAGGGTATAGAGTGTAGAGTGTAGGGTATAGAGTTTAGGGTATAGAGTGTATGGTATAGAGTGTAGAGTGTAGGGTATAGAGTGTATAGTGTAGGGTATAGAGTGTAGTGTATAGAGTGTAGGGTATAGAGTGTATGGTATAGAGTGTAGGGAATAGAGTGTAGAGTGTAGGGTATAGAGTGTATGGTATAGAGTGTAGGGTATAGAGTGTAGAGTATAGAGTGTAGGGTATAGAGTGTAGGGTATAGAGTGTAGGGTATAGAATGTATGGTATAGAGTGTAGGGAATAGAGTGTAGAGTGTAGGGTATAGAGTGTATGGTATAGAGTGTAGGGTATAGAGTGTAGAGGATAGAGTGTAGGGTATAGAGTGTAGGGTATAGAGTGTAGGGTATAGAGTGTAGAGTGTAGGGTATAGAGTGTAGGGTATAGAGTGTAGGGTATAGAGTGTAGAGTGTAGGGATTAGAGTGTAGGGTATAGAGTGTAGGGTATAGAGTGTAGAGTGTAGGGCATAGAGTGTAGAGTATAGAGTATAGAGTGTAGGGTATAGAGTGTAGGGTATAGAGTGTAAAGTGTAGAGTGTAGAGTATAGAGTGTAGAGTGTAGGGTATAGAGTGTAGGGTATAGAACGTAGGGTGTAGGGATTAGAGTGTAGGGTATAGAGTGTAGGGTATAGAGTGTAGGGTATAGGGTGTAGGTTATAGAGTGTAGGGTATAGAGTGTAGGGTATAGGGTATAGAGTGCAGGGTATAGAGTGTAGGGTATATAGTGTAGAGTATAGAGTGTAGGGTAT
This sequence comes from Ranitomeya imitator, assembly GCF_032444005.1. Taxonomy (NCBI): domain Eukaryota; kingdom Metazoa; phylum Chordata; class Amphibia; order Anura; family Dendrobatidae; genus Ranitomeya; species Ranitomeya imitator. The sequence goes on from NW_027194316.1 coordinate 58,376, forward strand.
AGAGTGTAGAGTGTAGGGTATAGAGTGTAGGGTATATAGTGTATGGTATACAGTGTAGAGTGTAGAGTGTAGGGTATAGAGTGTATATTGTAGGGTATAGAGTGTAGGGTATAGAGTGTATGGTATAGAGTGTAGGGTATAGAGTGTAGACTGTAGGGTATAGAGTGTAGGGTATAGTGTGTAGGGTATAGAGTGTAGGGTATAGGGTGTAGGTTATAGAGTGTAGGGTATAGGGTGTAGGGTATAGAGTATAGAGTGCAGGGTATAGAGTGTAGGGTATATAGTGTAGAGTATAGAGTGTAGGGTATAGAGTGTAGGGTGTAGAGTGTAGAGTGTAGGGTATAGAGTGTAGGGTATAGAGTGTAGTGTATAGAGTGTAGGGTATAGAGTGTAGGGTATAGAGTGTAGAGTGTAGGGTATAGAGTGTAGAGTGTAGGGTATAGAGTGTAGGGTATAGAGTGTAGGGTATAGAGTGTAGAGTGTAGGGTATAGAGTGTAGGGTATAGAGTGTAGGGTATATAGTGTAGGGTATAGAGTGTAGGGTATAGAGTGTAGGGTATAGAGTGTAGGGTATAGAGTGTATGGAATAGAGTTTAGAGTGTAGGGTATAGAGTGTAGGGTATAGAGTGTATGGAATAGAGTTTAGAGTGTAGAGTGTAGGGTATAGAGTGTAGGGTATAGAGTGTATGGTATAGAGTGTAGGGTATAGAGGGTGGGGTATAGAGTGTAGGGTATAGAGTGTAGAGTGTAGGGATTAGAGTGTAGGGTATAGAGTGTAGGATATAGAGTGTATGGAATAGAGTGTAGGGTATAGAGTGAAGAGTGTAGGGTATAGAGTGTAGGGTATAGAGCGTAGGGTGTAGGGTATAGAGTGTAGGGTATAGAGTGTAGGATATAGAGTGTATGGAATAGAGTGTAGGGTATAGAGTGAAGAGTGTAGGGTATAGAGTGTAGGGTATAGAGCGTAGGGTGTAGGGTATAGAGTGTAGGGTATAGAGTGTAGGGTATAGAGTGTATGGTATAGAGTGTAGGGTGTACAGTGTAGGGTATAGAGTGTAGGTTATAGAGTGTAGAGTGTAGGGCATAGAGTGTATGGTATAGAGTGTAGGGTGTAGAGTGTATAGTATAGAGTGTAGGGTATAGATTGTATGGTATAGAGTTTAGAGTGTAGGGTATAGAGTGTAGAATATAGAGTGTAGAGTGTAGGGTATAGAGTGTAGGGTATAGAGTGTAGGGTATAGAGTGTACGGTATAGAGCGTATGATATAGAGTGTATGGTATACAGTGTAGGGTATAGAGTGTTTGGTATAGAGTGTAAGGTATAGAGTGTAGAGAGTAGGGTATAGATTTTAGAGTGTAGAGTGTAGGGTATAGAGTGTAGGGTATAGAGTGTATGGAATAGAGTGTATGGTATAGAGTGTAGGGTGTAGAGTGTAGGATATAGAGTGTAGAGTGTGGGGTATAGAGTGTAGAGTGTAGGGTATAGAGTGTATGATATAGAGTGTAGGGTATAGAGTGTATGGTATAGATTGCAGGGTATAAAGTGTAGGGTATAGAGTGTAGGGTATAGAGTGTAGAGTGTAGGGTATAGAGTGTAGGGTATAGAGTGTATGGTATAGATTGTAGGGTATAGAGTGTAGGGTATAGAGTGTAGGGTATAGAGTGTAGATTGTATGGTATAGAGTGTAGGGTATAGAGTGTATGGTGTAGAGTATAGAGTGTAGAGTGTAGGGTATAGAGTGTAGGGTATAGAGTGTTGGGATATAGAGTGTAGGGTATAGAGTGTAGAGTATAGAGTGTAGGGTATAGAGTGTAGGGTATAGCGGGTAGGGTATAGAGTGTAGGGTATAGAGTATATAGTGTAGGGTATAGAGTGTAGGGTATAGAGTGTAGAGTGTAGGGTATAGAGTGTAGGGTATAGAGTGTAGGGTATAGAGTGTAGGATATAAAGTGTAGAGTGTATGGTATAGAGTGTAGGGTATAGAGTGTAGAGTGTAGGGTGTAGAGTGTAGAGTGTAGGGTATAGAGTGTAAGGTATAGAGTGTAGGGTATAGAGTATATGTTATAGAGTGTAGGGTATAGAGTGTAGAGTGTAGGGTATAGAGTGTATGGTATAGAGTGTAGGGTATAGAGTGTAGGGTATAAAGTGTAGAGTGTAGGGTATAGAGTGTAGGGTATAGAGTGTAGGGTATAGAGTGTATGGTATAGATTGTATGGTATAGAGTGTAGAGTGTAGGGTATAGAGTGTAGGGTATAGAGTGTAGGGTATAGAGTGTAGAGTGTAGGGTATAGAGTTTAGGGTATAGAGTGTATGGTATAGAGTGTAGAGTGTAGGGTATAGAGTGTATAGTGTAGGGTATAGAGTGTAGGGTATAGAGTGTAGGGTATAGAGTGTATGGTATAGAGTGTAGGGAATAGAGTGTAAAGTGTAGGGTATAGAGTGTATGGTTTAGAGTGTAGGGTATAGAGTGTAGAGGGTAGAGTGTAGGGTATAGAGTGTAGGGTATAGAGTTAGGGTATAGAGTGTAGAGTGTAGGGTATAGAGTGTAGGGTGTAGAGTGTAGGGTATAGAGTGTAGGGTATATAGTGTAGAGTGTAGGGTATAAAGTGTAGGGTATAGAGTGTAGGGTGTAGAGTCTAGGGTATAGAGTGTAGAGTGTAGGGTATAGAGTGTATGGTATAATGTGTAGGGTATAGAGTGTAGAGTGTAGGGCATAGAGTGTAGGGTATAGAGTATAGAGTGTAGGGTATAGAGTGTAGAGTGTAGGGTATAGAGTGTAGAGTGTAGGGTATAGAGTGTAGGGTATAGAGTGTATAGTGTAGGGTATAGAGTGTAGGGTATAGAGTGTAGAGTGTAGGGTATAGAGTGTAGGGTATAGAGTGTAGGGTATAAAGTGTAGTGTAGGGTATAGAGTGTAGGGTATAGAGTGTAGAGTGTAGGGTGTAGAGTGTAGAGTGTAGGGTATAGAGTGTAAGGTATAGAGTGTAGGGTATAGAGTATATGTTATATAGTGTAGGGTATAGAGTGTAGAGTGTAGGGTATAGAGTGTAGGGTATAGAGTGTAGGGTATAGAGTGTAGGGTATAAAGTGTAGAGTGTAGGGTATAGAGTGTAGGGTATAGAGTGTAGGGTATAGAGTGTATGGTATAGATTGTATGGTATAGAGTGTAGAGTGTAGGGTATAGAGTGTAGGGTATAGAGTGTAGGGTATATATTGTAGGGTATAGAGTGTAGATTGTAGGGTATAGAGTGTAGGGTATAGAGTGTATGGTGTAGAGTGTAGGGTATAGAGTGTATAGTGTAGGGTATAGAGTGTAGGGTATAGAGTGTAGGGTATAGAGTGTATGGTATAGAGTGTAGGGTATAGTGTGTAGGGTATAGAGTGTAGGGTATAGGGTGTAGGTTATAGAGTGTAGGGTATAGGGTGTAGGGTATAGAGTATAGAGTGTAGGGTATAGAGTGTAGGGTATATAGTGTAGAGTATAGAGTGTAGGGTATAGAGTGTAGGGTGTAGAGTGTAGAGTGTAGGGTATAGAGTGTAGGGTATAGAGTGTAGGGTATAGAGTGTAGGGTATAGAGTGTAGGGTATAGAGTGTAGAGTGTAGGGTATAGAGTGTAGAGTGTAGGGTATAGAGTGTAGGGTATAGAGTGTAGGGTATAGAGTGTAGAGTGTAGGGTATAGAGTGTAGGGTATAGAGTGTAGGGTATATAGTGTAGGGTATAGAGTGTAGGGTATAGAGTGTAGGGTATAGAGTGTAGGGTATAGAGTGTATGGAATAGAGTTTAGAGTGTAGGGTATAGAGTGTAGGGTATAGAGTGTATGGAATAGAGTTTAGAGTGTAGAGTGTAGGGTATAGAGTGTAGGGTATAGAGTGTATGGTATAGAGTGTAGGGTATAGAGGGTGGTGTATAGAGTGTAGGGTATAGAGTGTAGAGTGTAGGGATTAGAGTGTAGGGTATAGAGTGTAGGATATAGAGTGTATGGAATAGAGTGTAGGGTATAGAGTGAAGAGTGTAGGGTATAGAGTGTAGGGTATAGAGCGTAGGGTGTAGGGTATAGAGTGTAGGGTATAGAGTGTAGGGTATAGAGTGTATGGTATAGAGTGTAGGGTGTACAGTGTAGGGTATAGAGTGTAGGTTATAGAGTGTAGAGTGTAGGGCATAGAGTGTATGGTATAGAGTGTAGGGTGTAGAGTGTATAGTATAGAGTGTAGGGTATAGATTGTATGGTATAGAGTTTAGAGTGTAGGGTATAGAGTGTAGAATATAGAGTGTAGAGTGTAGGGTATAGAGTGTAGGGTATAGAGTGTAGGGTATAGAGTGTACGGTATAGAGCGTATGATATAGAGTATATGGTATACAGTGTAGGGTATAGAGTGTTTGGTATAGAGTGTAAGGTATAGAGTGTAGAGAGTAGGGTATAGATTTTAGAGTGTAGAGTGTAGGGTATAGAGTGTAGGGTATAGAGTGTATGGAATAGAGTGTATGGTATAGAGTGTAGGGTGTAGAGTGTAGGATATAGAGTGTAGAGTGTGGCGTATAGAGTGTAGAGTGTAGGGTATAGAGTGTATGATATAGAGTGTAGGGTATAGAGTGTATGGTATAGATTGCAGGGTATAAAGTGTAGGGTATAGAGTGTAGGGTATAGAGTGTAGAGTGTAGGGTATAGAGTGTAGGGTATAGAGTGTATGGTATAGATTGTAGGGTATAGAGTGTAGGGTATAGAGTGTAGAATGTAGGGTATAGAGTGTAGAAAGTAGGGTATAGTGTGTAGGGCATAGAGTGTAGAGTGTAGGGTATAGAGTGTAGGGTATAGAGTGTAGATTGTATGGTATAGAGTGTAGGGTATAGAGTGTATGGTGTAGAGTATAGAGTGTAGAGTGTAGGGTATAGAGTGTAGGGTATAGAGTGTTGGGATATAGAGTGTAGGGTATAGAGTGTAGATTATAGAGTGTAGGGTATAGAGTGTAGGGTAAAGCGTGTAGGGTATAGAGTGTAGGGTATAGAGTATATAGTGTAGGGTATAGAGTGTAGGGTATAGAGTGTAGAGTGTAGGGTATAGAGTGTAGGGTATAGAGTGTGGGGTATAGAGTGTAGGATATAAAGTGTAGAGTGTATGGTATAGAGTGTAGGGTATAGAGTGTAGAGTGTAGGGTGTAGAGTGTAGAGTGTAGGGTATAGAGTGTAAGGTATAGAGTGTAGGGTATAGAGTATATGTTATAGAGTGTAGGGTATAGAGTGTAGAGTGTAGGGTATAGAGTGTATGGTATAGAGTGTAGGGTATAGAGTGTAGGGTATAAAGTGTAGAGTGTAGGGTATAGAGTGTAGGGTATAGAGTGTAGGGTATAGAGTGTATGGTATAGATTGTATGGTATAGAGTGTAGAGTGTAGGGTATAGAGTGTAGGGTATAGAGTGTAGGGTATATATTATAGAGTGTAGAGTGTAGGGTATAGAGTGTAGGGTATAGAGTGTATGGTGTAGAGTGTAGGGTATAGAGTGTATAGTGTAGGGTATAGAGTGTAGGGTATAGAGTGTAGGGTATAGAGTGTATGGTATAGAGTGTACAGTATAGAGTGTATGGTATAGAGTGTAGAGTGTAGGGTATAGAGTGTATGGTATAGAGTGTAGTGTGTAGAGTGTATGGTATAGTGTGTAGGGTACAGAGTGTAGAGTGTAGGGCATAGAGTGTAGGGTATAGAGTATAGAGTGTAGGGTATAGAGTGTAGAGTGTAGGGTATAGAGTGTAGAGTGTAGGGTATAGAGTATAGGGTATAGAGTGTATAGTGCAGGGTATAGAGTGTAGGGTATACAGTGTAGAGTGTAGGGTATAGAGTGTAGGGTATAGAGTGTAGGGTATAAAGTGTAGTGTAGGGTATAGAGTGTAGGGTATAGAGTGTAGAGTGTAGGGTGTAGAGTGTAGAGTGTAGGGTATAGAGTGTAAGGTATAGAGTGTAGGGTATAGAGTATATGTTATAGAGTGTAGGGTATAGAGTGTAGAGTGTAGGGTATAGAGTGTAGGGTATAGAGTGTAGGGTATAGAGTGTAGGGTATAAAGTGTAGAGTGTAGGGTATAGAGTGTAGGGTATAGAGTGTAGGGTATAGAGTGTATGGTATAGATTGTATGGTATAGAGTGTAGAGTGTAGGGTATAGAGTGTAGGGTATAGAGTGTAGGGTATATATTGTAGGGTATAGAGTGTAGATTGTAGGGTATAGAGTGTAGGGTATAGAGTGTATGGTGTAGAGTGTAGGGTATAGAGTGTATAGTGTAGGGTATAGAGTGTAGGGTATAGAGTGTAGGGTATAGAGTGTATGGTATAGAGTGTAGGGTATAGAGTGTAGAGTGTAGGGTATAGAGTGTAGGGTATAGTGTGTAGGGTATAGAGTGTAGGGTATAGGGTGTAAGTTATAGAGTGTAGGGTATAGGGTGTAGGGTATAGAGTATAGAGTGCAGGGTATAGAGTATAGGGTATATAGTGTAGAGTATAGAGTGTAGGGTATAGAGTGTAGGGTGTAGAGTGTAGAGTGTAGGGTATAGAGTGTAGGGTATAGAGTGTAGGGTATAGAGTGTAGGGTATAGAGTGTAGGGTATAGAGTGTAGAGTGTAGGGTATAGAGTGTAGAGTGTAGGGTATAGAGTGTAGGGTATAGAGTGTAGGGTATAGAGTGTAGAGTGTAGGGTATAGAGTGTAGGGTATAGAGTGTAGGGTATATAGTGTAGGGTATAGAGTGTAGGGTATAGAGTGTAGGGTATAGAGTGTATGGAATAGAGTTTAGAGTGTAGGGTATAGAGTGTAGGGTATAGAGTGTATGGAATAGAGTTTAGAGTGTAGAGTGTAGGGTATAGAGTGTAGGGTATAGAGTGTATGGTATAGAGTGTAGGGTATAGAGGGTGGGGTATAGAGTGTAGGGTATAGAGTGTAGAGTGTAGGGATTAGAGTGTAGGGTATAGAGTGTAGGATATAGAGTGTATGGAATAGAGTGTAGGGTATAGAGTGAAGAGTGTAGGGTATAGAGTGTAGGGTATAGAGCGTAGGGTGTAGGGTATAGAGTGTAGGGTATAGAGTGTAGGGTATAGAGTGTATGGTATAGAGTGTAGGGTGTACAGTGTAGGGTATAGAGTGTGGGTTATAGAGTGTAGAGTGTAGGGCATAGAGTGTATGGTATAGAGTGTAGGGTGTAGAGTGTATAGTATAGAGTGTAGGGTATAGATTGTATGGTATAGAGTTTAGAGTGTAGGGTATAGAGTGTAGAATATAGAGTGTAGAGTGTAGGGTATAGAGTGTAGGGTATAGAGTGTAGGGTATAGAGTGTACGGTATAGAGCGTATGATATAGAGTGTATGGTATACAGTGTAGGGTATAGAGTGTTTGGTATAGAGTGTAAGGTATAGAGTGTAGAGAGTAGGGTATAGATTTTAGAGTGTAGAGTGTAGGGTATAGAGTGTAGGGTATAGAGTGTATGGAATAGAGTGTATGGTATAGAGTGTAGGGTGTAGAGTGTAGGATATAGAGTGTAGAGTGTGGCGTATAGAGTGTAGAGTGTAGGGTATAGAGTGTATGATATAGAGTGTAGGGTATAGAGTGTATGGTATAGATTGCAGGGTATAAAGTGTAGGGTATAGAGTGTAGGGTATAGAGTGTAGAGTGTAGGGTATAGAGTGTAGGGTATAGAGTGTATGGTATAGATTGTAGGGTATAGAGTGTAGGGTATAGAGTGTAGAATGTAGGGTATAGAGTGTAGAAAGTAGGGTATAGTGTGTAGGGCATAGAGTGTAGAGTGTAGGGTATAGAGTGTAGGGTATAGAGTGTAGATTGTATGGTATAGAGTGTAGGGTATAGAGTGTATGGTGTAGAGTATAGAGTGTAGAGTGTAGGGTATAGAGTGTAGGGTATAGAGTGTTGGGATATAGAGTGTAGGGTATAGAGTGTAGAGTATAGAGTGTAGGGTATAGAGTGTAGGGTATAGCGTGTAGGGTATAGAGTGTAGGGTATAGAGTATATAGTGTAGGGTATAGAGTGTAGGGTATAGAGTGTAGAGTGTAGGGTATAGAGTGTAGGGTATAGAGTGTGGGGTATAGAGTGTAGGATATAAAGTGTAGAGTGTATGGTATAGAGTGTAGGGTATAGAGTGTAGAGTGTAGGGTGTAGAGTGTAGAGTGTAGGGTATAGAGTGTAAGGTATAGAGTGTAGGGTATAGAGTATATGTTATAGAGTGTAGGGTATAGAGTGTAGCGTGTAGGGTATAGAGTGTATGGTATAGAGTGTAGGGTATAGAGTGTAGGGTATAAAGTGTAGAGTGTAGGGTATAGAGTGTAGGGTATAGAGTGTAGGGTATAGAGTGTATGGTATAGATTGTATGGTATAGAGTGTAGAGTGTAGGGTATAGAGTGTAGGGTATAGAGTGTAGGGTATATATTATAGAGTGTAGAGTGTAGGGTATAGAGTGTAGGGTATAGAGTGTATGGTGTAGAGTGTAGGGTATAGAGTGTATAGTGTAGGGTATAGAGTGTAGGGTATAGAGTGTAGGGTATAGAGTGTATGGTATAGAGTGTACAGTATAGAGTGTATGGTATAGAGTGTAGAGTGTAGGGTATAGAGTGTATGGTATAGAGTGTAGTGTGTAGAGTGTATGGTATAGTGTGTAGGGTACAGAGTGTAGAGTGTAGGGTATAGAGTGTAGGGTATAGAGTGTAGGGTATAGAGTGTACGGTATAGAGTGTATGATATAGAGTGTATGGTATATAGTGTAGGGTATAGAGTGTTTGGTATAGAGTGTAAGGTATAGAGTGTAGAGAGTAGGGTATAGATTTTAGAATGTAGAGTGTATGGTATAGAGTGTAGGGTATAGAGTGTATGGAATAGAGTGTATGGTATAGAGTGTAGGGTGTAGAGTGTAGGGTATAGAGTGTAGAGTGTGGTTTATAGAGTGTAGAGTGTAGGGTATAGAGTGTATGGTATAGATTGCAGGGTATAGAGTGTAGGGTATATAGTGTAGGGTATAGAGTAAAGAGTGTAGGATATAGAGTGTAGGGTATAGAGTGTAGAGTGTAGAGTGTAGGGTATAGAGTGTAGGGAATAGAGTGTATGGTATAGAGTGTAGGGTATAGAGTGTAGGCTATAGAGTGTAGAGTGTAGGGATTAGAGTGTAGGGTATAGAGTGTAGGGTATAGAGTGTAGAGTGTAGGTATAGAGTGTAGGGTATAGAGTGTACGGTATAGAGTGTTGGGCTATAGAGTGTTGGGTATAGAGTGTAGGGTATAGAGTGTAGGGTATAGAGTGTAGGGTATACAGTGTAGGGTATAAGGTGTAGAGTGTAGGGTATAGAGTGTAGGGTATAGAGTGTAGGGTATAGAGTGTAGAGTGTAGGGTATAGAGTGTAGAGTTTAGGGTATAGAGTGTAGGGTATAGAGTGTAGGGTTTAGAGTGTATGGTATAGAGTGTAGGGTATAGAGTGTAGAGTGTAGGGTATAGAGTGTAGGGTATAGAGTGTAGGGTATAGAGTGTATGGTATAGAGTGTACGGTATAGAGTGTAGAGTGTAGGGTATAGAGTGTAGGGTATAGAGTGTAGGGTATAGAGTGTAGAGTGTAGGGTGTAGAGTGTAGGGTATAGGGTGTAGGTTATAGAGTGTAGGGTATAGATTGTAGGGTATAGAGTGTATTGTATAGGGTATAGAGTGTATGGTGTAGATTGTAGGGTATAGAGTGTATAGTGTAGGGTATAGAGTGTAGGGTATAGAGTGTAGGGTATAGAGTGTAGAGTGTAGGGTATAGAGTGTATGGTATAGAGTGTAGGGTATAGAGTGTATGGTATAGAGTGTAGGGTATAGAGTGTAGAGTGTAGGGTATAGAGTGTAGGGTATAGAGTGTAGGGTATAGAGTGTAGAGTGTAGGGTATAGAGTTTAGGGTATAGAGTGTATGGTATAGAGTGTAGAGTGTAGGGTATAGAGTGTATAGTGTAGGGTATAGAGTGTAGGGTATAGAGTGTAGGGTATAGAGTGTATGGTATAGAGTGTAGGGAATAGAGTGTAAAGTGTAGGGTATAGAGTGTATGGTTTAGAGTGTAGGGTATAGAGTGTAGAGGGTAGAGTGTAGGGTATAGAGTGTAGGGTATAGAGTTAGGGTATAGAGTGTAGAGTGTAGGGTATAGAGTGTAGGGTGTAGAGTGTAGGGTATAGAGTGTAGGGTATATAGTGTAGAGTGTAGGGTATAAAGTGTAGGGTATAGAGTGTAGGGTGTAGAGTCTAGGGTATAGAGTGTAGAGTGTAGGGTATAGAGTGTATGGTATAATGTGTAGGGTATAGAGTGTAGAGTGTAGGGCATAGAGTGTAGGGTATAGAGTATAGAGTGTAGGGTATAGAGTGTAGAGTGTAGGGTATAGAGTGTAGAGTGTAGGGTATAGAGTGTAGGGTATAGAGTGTATAGTGTATGGTATAGAGTGTAGGGTATAGAGTGTAGAGTGTAGGGTATAGAGTGTAGGGTATAGAGTGTAGGGTATAAAGTGTAGTGTAGGGTATAGAGTGTAGGGTATAGAGTGTAGAGTGTAGGGTGTAGAGTGTAGAGTGTAGGGTATAGAGTGTAAGGTATAGAGTGTAGGGTATAGAGTATATGTTATAGAGTGTAGGGTATAGAGTGTAGGGTATAGAGTGTAGGTTATAGAGTGTAGAGTGTAGGGCATAGAGTGTATGGTATAGAGTGTAGGGTGTAGAGTGTATAGTATAGAGTGTAGGGTATAGATTGTATGGTATAGAGTTTAGAGTGTAGGGTATAGAGTGTAGAATATAGAGTGTAGAGTGTAGGGTATAGAGTGTAGGGTATAGAGTGTAGGGTATAGAGTGTACGGTATAGAGCGTATGATATAGAGTGTATGGTATACAGTGTAGGGTATAGAGTGTTTGGTATAGAGTGTAAGGTATAGAGTGTAGAGAGTAGGGTATAGATTTTAGAGTGTAGAGTGTAGGGTATAGAGTGTAGGGTATAGAGTGTATGGAATAGAGTGTATGGTATAGAGTGTAGGGTGTAGAGTGTAGGATATAGAGTGTAGAGTGTGGCGTATAGAGTGTAGAGTGTAGGGTATAGAGTGTATGATATAGAGTGTAGGGTATAGAGTGTATGGTATAGATTGCAGGGTATAAAGTGTAGGGTATAGAGTGTAGGGTATAGAGTGTAGAGTGTAGGGTATAGAGTGTAGGGTATAGAGTGTATGGTATAGATTGTAGGGTATAGAGTGTAGGGTATAGAGTGTAGAATGTAGGGTATAGAGTGTAGAAAGTAGGGTATAGTGTGTAGGGCATAGAGTGTAGAGTGTAGGGTATAGAGTGTATAGTGTAGGGTATAGAGTGTAGGGTATAGAGTGTAGGGTATAGAGTGTATGGTATAGAGTGTAGGGTATAGAGTGTAGAGTGTAGGGTATAGAGTGTAGGGTATAGTGTGTAGGGTATAGAGTGTAGGGTATAGGGTGTAGGTTATAGAGTGTAGGGTATAGGGTGTAGGGTATAGAGTATAGAGTGCAGGGTATAGAGTATAGGGTATATAGTGTAGAGTATAGAGTGTAGGGTATAGAGTGTAGGGTGTAGAGTGTAGAGTGTAGGGTATAGAGTGTAGGGTATAGAGTGTAGAGTGTAGGGTATAGAGTGTAGGGTATAGAGTGTAGGGTATAGAGTGTAGGATATAAAGTGTAGAGTGTATGGTATAGAGTGTAGGGTATAGAGTGTAGAGTGTAGGGTGTAGAGTGTAGAGTGTAGGGTATAGAGTGTAAGGTATAGAGTGTAGGGTATAGAGTATATGTTATAGAGTGTAGGGTATAGAGTGTAGAGTGTAGGGTATAGAGTGTATGGTATAGAGTGCAGGGTATAGAGTGTAGAGGGTAGAGTGTAGGGTATAGAGTGTAGGGTATAGAGTGTAGAGTGTAGGGTATAGAGTGTAGGGTATAGAGTGTAGGGTGTAGAGTGTAGGGTATAGAGTGTAGGGTATAGAGTGTAGAGTGTAGGGTATAAAGTGTAGGGTATAGAGTGTAGGGTGTAGAGTGTAGGGTATAGAGTGTAGAGTGTAGGGTATAGAGTTTAGGGTATAGAGTGTATGGTATAGAGTGTAGAGTGTAGGGTATAGAGTGTATAGTGTAGGGTATAGAGTGTAGGGTATAGAGTGTAGGGTATAGAGTGTAGGGTATAGAGTGTAGAGTGTAGGGTATAGAGTTTAGGGTATAGAGTGTATGGTATAGAGTGTAGAGTGTAGGGTATAGAGTGTATAGTGTAGGGTATAGAGTGTAGTGTATAGAGTGTAGGGTATAGAGTGTATGGTATAGAGTGTAGGGAATAGAGTGTAGAGTGTAGGGTATAGAGTGTATGGTATAGAGTGTAGGGTATAGAGTGTAGAGTATAGAGTGTAGGGTATAGAGTGTAGGGTATAGAGTGTAGGGTATAGAATGTGGGGTATAGAGTGTAGGGTATAGATTGTAGGGTATAGAGTGTATTGTATAGGGTATAGAGTGTATGGTGTAGAGTGTAGGGTATAGAGTGTATAGTGTAGGGTATAGAGTGTAGGGTATAGAGTGTAGGGTGTAGAGTGTAGGGTATAGAGTGTATGATATAGAGTGTAGGGTATAGAGTGTATGGTATAGATTGCAGGGTATAGAGTGTAGGGTATAGAGTGTAGGGTATAGAGTGTAGAGTGTAGGGTATAGAGTGTAGGATATAGAGTGTAGGGTATAGAGTGTATGGTATAGAGTGTACGGTATAGAGTGTAGGGTATAGAGTGTAGGGTATAGATTGTAGGGTATAGAGTGTATTGTATAGGGTATAGAGTGTATGGTGTAGAGTGTAGGGTATAGAGTGTATAGTGTAGGGTATAGAGTGTAGGGTATAGAGTGTAGGGTATAGAGTGTAGAGTGTAGGGTATAGAGTGTATGGTATAGAGTGTAGGGTATAGAGTTTATGGTATAGAGTGTAGGGTATAGAGTGTAGAGTGTAGGGTATAGAGTGTAGTGTATAGAGTGTAGGGTATAGAGTGTAGAGTGTAGGATATAGAGTTTAGGGTATAAAGTGTATGGTATAGAGTGTAGAGTGTAGGGTATAGAGTGTATAGTGTAGGGTATAGAGTGTAGGGTATAGAGTGTAGGGTATAGAGTGTATGGTATATAGTGTAGGGAATAGAGTGTAGAGTGTAGGGTATAGAGTGTATGGTATAGAGTGTAGGGTATAGAGTGTAGAGTATAGAGTGTAGGGTATAGAGTGTAGGGTATAGAGTGTAGGGTATAGAGTGTATGGAATAGAGTTTAGGGAATAGAGTGTAGAGTGTAGGGTATAGAGTGTATGGTATAGAGTGCAGGGTATAGAGTGTAGAGGGTAGAGTGTAGGGTATAGAGTGTAGGGTATAGAGTGTAGGGTATAGAGTGTAGGGTATAGAGTGTAGGGTGTAGAGTGTAGGGTATAGAGTGTAGGGTATAGAGTGTAGAGTGTAGGGTATAAAGTGTAGGGTATAGAGTGTAGGGTGTAGAGTGTAGGGTATAGAGTGTAGAGTGTAGGGTATAGAGTTTAGGGTATAGAGTGTATGGTATAGAGTGTAGAGTGTAGGGTATAGAGTGTATAGTGTAGGGTATAGAGTGTAGGGTATAGAGTGTAGGGTATAGAGTGTAGGGTATAGAGTGTAGAGTGTAGGGTATAGAGTTTAGGGTATAGAGTGTATGGTATAGAGTGTAGAGTGTAGGGTATAGAGTGTATAGTGTAGGGTATAGAGTGTAGTGTATAGAGTGTAGGGTATAGAGTGTATGGTATAGAGTGTAGGGAATAGAGTGTAGAGTGTAGGGTATAGAGTGTATGGTATAGAGTGTAGGGTATAGAGTGTAGAGTATAGAGTGTAGGGTATAGAGTGTAGGGTATAGAGTGTAGGGTATAGAATGTATGGTATAGAGTGTAGGGAATAGAGTGTAGAGTGTAGGGTATAGAGTGTATGGTATAGAGTGTAGGGTATAGAGTGTAGAGGATAGAGTGTAGGGTATAGAGTGTAGGGTATAGAGTGTAGGGTATAGAGTGTAGAGTGTAGGGTATAGAGTGTAGGGTATAGAGTGTAGGGTATAGAGTGTAGAGTGTAGGGATTAGAGTGTAGGGTATAGAGTGTAGGGTATAGAGTGTAGAGTGTAGGGCATAGAGTGTAGAGTATAGAGTATAGAGTGTAGGGTATAGAGTGTAGGGTATAGAGTGTAAAGTGTAGAGTGTAGAGTATAGAGTGTAGAGTGTAGGGTATAGAGTGTAGGGTATAGAACGTAGGGTGTAGGGATTAGAGTGTAGGGTATAGAGTGTAGGGTATAGAGTGTAGGGTATAGGGTGTAGGTTATAGAGTGTAGGGTATAGAGTGTAGGGTATAGGGTATAGAGTGCAGGGTATAGAGTGTAGGGTATATAGTGTAGAGTATAGAGTGTAGGGTATAGAGTGTAGAGTGTAGGGTATAGAGTGTAGGGTATATAGTGTATGGTATACAGTGTAGAGTGTAGAGTGTAGGGTATAGAGTGTATATTGTAGGGTATAGAGTGTAGGGTATAGAGTGTATGGTATAGAGTGTAGGGTATAGAGTGTAGACTGTAGGGTATAGAGTGTAGGGTATAGTGTGTAGGGTATAGAGTGTAGGGTATAGGGTGTAGGTTATAGAGTGTAGGGTATAGGGTGTAGGGTATAGAGTATAGAGTGCAGGGTATAGAGTGTAGGGTATATAGTGTAGAGTATAGAGTGTAGGGTATAGAGTGTAGGGTGTAGAGTGTAGAGTGTAGGGTATAGAGTGTAGGGTATAGAGTGTAGTGTATAGAGTGTAGGGTATAGAGTGTAGGGTATAGAGTGTAGAGTGTAGGGTATAGAGTGTAGAGTGTAGGGTATAGAGTGTAGGGTATAGAGTGTAGGGTATAGAGTGTAGAGTGTAGGGTATAGAGTGTAGGGTATAGAGTGTAGGGTATATAGTGTAGGGTATAGAGTGTAGGGTATAGAGTGTAGGGTATAGAGTGTAGGGTATAGAGTGTATGGAATAGAGTTTAGAGTGTAGGGTATAGAGTGTAGGGTATAGAGTGTATGGAATAGAGTTTAGAGTGTAGAGTGTAGGGTATAGAGTGTAGGGTATAGAGTGTATGGTATAGAGTGTAGGGTATAGAGGGTGGGGTATAGAGTGTAGGGTATAGAGTGTAGAGTGTAGGGATTAGAGTGTAGGGTATAGAGTGTAGGATATAGAGTGTATGGAATAGAGTGTAGGGTATAGAGTGAAGAGTGTAGGGTATAGAGTGTAGGGTATAGAGCGTAGGGTGTAGGGTATAGAGTGTAGGGTATAGAGTGTAGGATATAGAGTGTATGGAATAGAGTGTAGGGTATAGAGTGAAGAGTGTAGGGTATAGAGTGTAGGGTATAGAGCGTAGGGTGTAGGGTATAGAGTGTAGGGTATAGAGTGTAGGGTATAGAGTGTATGGTATAGAGTGTAGGGTGTACAGTGTAGGGTATAGAGTGTAGGTTATAGAGTGTAGAGTGTAGGGCATAGAGTGTATGGTATAGAGTGTAGGGTGTAGAGTGTATAGTATAGAGTGTAGGGTATAGATTGTATGGTATAGAGTTTAGAGTGTAGGGTATAGAGTGTAGAATATAGAGTGTAGAGTGTAGGGTATAGAGTGTAGGGTATAGAGTGTAGGGTATAGAGTGTACGGTATAGAGCGTATGATATAGAGTGTATGGTATACAGTGTAGGGTATAGAGTGTTTGGTATAGAGTGTAAGGTATAGAGTGTAGAGAGTAGGGTATAGATTTTAGAGTGTAGAGTGTAGGGTATAGAGTGTAGGGTATAGAGTGTATGGAATAGAGTGTATGGTATAGAGTGTAGGGTGTAGAGTGTAGGATATAGAGTGTAGAGTGTGGGGTATAGAGTGTAGAGTGTAGGGTATAGAGTGTATGATATAGAGTGTAGGGTATAGAGTGTATGGTATAGATTGCAGGGTATAAAGTGTAGGGTATAGAGTGTAGAGTGTAGGGTATAGAGTGTAGGGTATAGAGTGTATGGTATAGATTGTAGGGTATAGAGTGTAGGGTATAGAGTGTAGGGTATAGAGTGTAGATTGTATGGTATAGAGTGTAGGGTATAGAGTGTATGGTGTAGAGTATAGAGTGTAGAGTGTAGGGTATAGAGTGTAGGGTATAGAGTGTTGGGATATAGAGTGTAGGGTATAGAGTGTAGAGTATAGAGTGTAGGGTATAGAGTGTAGGGTATAGCGGGTAGGGTATAGAGTGTAGGGTATAGAGTATATAGTGTAGGGTATAGAGTGTAGGGTATAGAGTGTAGAGTGTAGGGTATAGAGTGTAGGGTATAGAGTGTAGGGTATAGAGTGTAGGATATAAAGTGTAGAGTGTATGGTATAGAGTGTAGGGTATAGAGTGTAGAGTGTAGGGTGTAGAGTGTAGAGTGTAGGGTATAGAGTGTAAGGTATAGAGTGTAGGGTATAGAGTATATGTTATAGAGTGTAGGGTATAGAGTGTAGAGTGTAGGGTATAGAGTGTATGGTATAGAGTGTAGGGTATAGAGTGTAGGGTATAAAGTGTAGAGTGTAGGGTATAGAGTGTAGGGTATAGAGTGTAGGGTATAGAGTGTATGGTATAGATTGTATGGTATAGAGTGTAGAGTGTAGGGTATAGAGTGTAGGGTATAGAGTGTAGGGTATAGAGTGTAGAGTGTAGGGTATAGAGTTTAGGGTATAGAGTGTATGGTATAGAGTGTAGAGTGTAGGGTATAGAGTGTATAGTGTAGGGTATAGAGTGTAGGGTATAGAGTGTAGGGTATAGAGTGTATGGTATAGAGTGTAGGGAATAGAGTGTAAAGTGTAGGGTATAGAGTGTATGGTTTAGAGTGTAGGGTATAGAGTGTAGAGGGTAGAGTGTAGGGTATAGAGTGTAGGGTATAGAGTTAGGGTTTAGAGTGTAGAGTGTAGGGTATAGAGTGTAGGGTGTAGAGTGTAGGGTATAGAGTGTAGGGTATATAGTGTAGAGTGTAGGGTATAAAGTGTAGGGTATAGAGTGTAGGGTGTAGAGTCTAGGGTATAGAGTGTAGAGTGTAGGGTATAGAGTGTATGGTATAATGTGTAGGGTATAGAGTGTAGAGTGTAGGGCATAGAGTGTAGGGTATAGAGTATAGAGTGTAGGGTATAGAGTGTAGAGTGTAGGGTATAGAGTGTAGAGTGTAGGGTATAGAGTGTAGGGTATAGAGTGTATAGTGTAGGGTATAGAGTGTAGGGTATAGAGTGTAGAGTGTAGGGTATAGAGTGTAGGGTATAGAGTGTAGGGTATAAAGTGTAGTGTAGGGTATAGAGTGTAGGGTATAGAGTGTAGAGTGTAGGGTGTAGAGTGTAGAGTGTAGGGTATAGAGTGTAAGGTATAGAGTGTAGGGTATAGAGTATATGTTATATAGTGTAGGGTATAGAGTGTAGAGTGTAGGGTATAGAGTGTAGGGTATAGAGTGTAGGGTATAGAGTGTAGGGTATAAAGTGTAGAGTGTAGGGTATAGAGTGTAGGGTATAGAGTGTAGGGTATAGAGTGTATGGTATAGATTGTATGGTATAGAGTGTAGAGTGTAGGGTATAGAGTGTAGGGTATAGAGTGTAGGGTATATATTGTAGGGTATAGAGTGTAGATTGTAGGGTATAGAGTGTAGGGTATAGAGTGTATGGTGTAGAGTGTAGGGTATAGAGTGTATAGTGTAGGGTATAGAGTGTAGGGTATAGAGTGTAGGGTATAGAGTGTATGGTATAGAGTGTAGGGTATAGTGTGTAGGGTATAGAGTGTAGGGTATAGGGTGTAGGTTATAGAGTGTAGGGTATAGGGTGTAGGGTATAGAGTATAGAGTGTAGGGTATAGAGTGTAGGGTATATAGTGTAGAGTATAGAGTGTAGGGTATAGAGTGTAGGGTGTAGAGTGTAGAGTGTAGGGTATAGAGTGTAGGGTATAGAGTGTAGGGTATAGAGTGTAGGGTATAGAGTGTAGGGTATAGAGTGTAGAGTGTAGGGTATAGAGTGTAGAGTGTAGGGTATAGAGTGTAGGGTATAGAGTGTAGGGTATAGAGTGTAGAGTGTAGGGTATAGAGTGTAGGGTATAGAGTGTAGGGTATATAGTGTAGGGTATAGAGTGTAGGGTATAGAGTGTAGGGTATAGAGTGTAGGGTATAGAGTGTATGGAATAGAGTTTAGAGTGTAGGGTATAGAGTGTAGGGTATAGAGTGTATGGAATAGAGTTTAGAGTGTAGAGTGTAGGGTATAGAGTGTAGGGTATAGAGTGTATGGTATAGAGTGTAGGGTATAGAGGGTGGTGTATAGAGTGTAGGGTATAGAGTGTAGAGTGTAGGGATTAGAGTGTAGGGTATAGAGTGTAGGATATAGAGTGTATGGAATAGAGTGTAGGGTATAGAGTGAAGAGTGTAGGGTATAGAGTGTAGGGTATAGAGCGTAGGGTGTAGGGTATAGAGTGTAGGGTATAGAGTGTAGGGTATAGAGTGTATGGTATAGAGTGTAGGGTGTACAGTGTAGGGTATAGAGTGTAGGTTATAGAGTGTAGAGTGTAGGGCATAGAGTGTATGGTATAGAGTGTAGGGTGTAGAGTGTATAGTATAGAGTGTAGGGTATAGATTGTATGGTATAGAGTTTAGAGTGTAGGGTATAGAGTGTAGAATATAGAGTGTAGAGTGTAGGGTATAGAGTGTAGGGTATAGAGTGTAGGGTATAGAGTGTACGGTATAGAGCGTATGATATAGAGTATATGGTATACAGTGTAGGGTATAGAGTGTTTGGTATAGAGTGTAAGGTATAGAGTGTAGAGAGTAGGGTATAGATTTTAGAGTGTAGAGTGTAGGGTATAGAGTGTAGGGTATAGAGTGTATGGAATAGAGTGTATGGTATAGAGTGTAGGGTGTAGAGTGTAGGATATAGAGTGTAGAGTGTGGCGTATAGAGTGTAGAGTGTAGGGTATAGAGTGTATGATATAGAGTGTAGGGTATAGAGTGTATGGTATAGATTGCAGGGTATAAAGTGTAGGGTATAGAGTGTAGGGTATAGAGTGTAGAGTGTAGGGTATAGAGTGTAGGGTATAGAGTGTATGGTATAGATTGTAGGGTATAGAGTGTAGGGTATAGAGTGTAGAATGTAGGGTATAGAGTGTAGAAAGTAGGGTATAGTGTGTAGGGCATAGAGTGTAGAGTGTAGGGTATAGAGTGTAGGGTATAGAGTGTAGATTGTATGGTATAGAGTGTAGGGTATAGAGTGTATGGTGTAGAGTATAGAGTGTAGAGTGTAGGGTATAGAGTGTAGGGTATAGAGTGTTGGGATATAGAGTGTAGGGTATAGAGTGTAGATTATAGAGTGTAGGGTATAGAGTGTAGGGTAAAGCGTGTAGGGTATAGAGTGTAGGGTATAGAGTATATAGTGTAGGGTATAGAGTGTAGGGTATAGAGTGTAGAGTGTAGGGTATAGAGTGTAGGGTATAGAGTGTGGGGTATAGAGTGTAGGATATAAAGTGTAGAGTGTATGGTATAGAGTGTAGGGTATAGAGTGTAGAGTGTAGGGTGTAGAGTGTAGAGTGTAGGGTATAGAGTGTAAGGTATAGAGTGTAGGGTATAGAGTATATGTTATAGAGTGTAGGGTATAGAGTGTAGAGTGTAGGGTATAGAGTGTATGGTATAGAGTGTAGGGTATAGAGTGTAGGGTATAAAGTGTAGAGTGTAGGGTATAGAGTGTAGGGTATAGAGTGTAGGGTATAGAGTGTATGGTATAGATTGTATGGTATAGAGTGTAGAGTGTAGGGTATAGAGTGTAGGGTATAGAGTGTAGGGTATATATTATAGAGTGTAGAGTGTAGGGTATAGAGTGTAGGGTATAGAGTGTATGGTGTAGAGTGTAGGGTATAGAGTGTATAGTGTAGGGTATAGAGTGTAGGGTATAGAGTGTAGGGTATAGAGTGTATGGTATAGAGTGTACAGTATAGAGTGTATGGTATAGAGTGTAGAGTGTAGGGTATAGAGTGTATGGTATAGAGTGTAGTGTGTAGAGTGTATGGTATAGTGTGTAGGGTACAGAGTGTAGAGTGTAGGGCATAGAGTGTAGGGTATAGAGTATAGAGTGTAGGGTATAGAGTGTAGAGTGTAGGGTATAGAGTGTAGAGTGTAGGGTATAGAGTGTAGGGTATAGAGTGTATAGTGCAGGGTATAGAGTGTAGGGTATACAGTGTAGAGTGTAGGGTATAGAGTGTAGGGTATAGAGTGTAGGGTATAAAGTGTAGTGTAGGGTATAGAGTGTAGGGTATAGAGTGTAGAGTGTAGGGTGTAGAGTGTAGAGTGTAGGGTATAGAGTGTAAGGTATAGAGTGTAGGGTATAGAGTATATGTTATAGAGTGTAGGGTATAGAGTGTAGAGTGTAGGGTATAGAGTGTAGGGTATAGAGTGTAGGGTATAGAGTGTAGGGTATAAAGTGTAGAGTGTAGGGTATAGAGTGTAGGGTATAGAGTGTAGGGTATAGAGTGTATGGTATAGATTGTATGGTATAGAGTGTAGAGTGTAGGGTATAGAGTGTAGGGTATAGAGTGTAGGGTATATATTGTAGGGTATAGAGTGTAGATTGTAGGGTATAGAGTGTAGGGTATAGAGTGTATGGTGTAGAGTGTAGGGTATAGAGTGTATAGTGTAGGGTATAGAGTGTAGGGTATAGAGTGTAGGGTATAGAGTGTATGGTATAGAGTGTAGGGTATAGAGTGTAGAGTGTAGGGTATAGAGTGTAGGGTATAGTGTGTAGGGTATAGAGTGTAGGGTATAGGGTGTAAGTTATAGAGTGTAGGGTATAGGGTGTAGGGTATAGAGTATAGAGTGCAGGGTATAGAGTATAGGGTATATAGTGTAGAGTATAGAGTGTAGGGTATAGAGTGTAGGGTGTAGAGTGTAGAGTGTAGGGTATAGAGTGTAGGGTATAGAGTGTAGGGTATAGAGTGTAGGGTATAGAGTGTAGGGTATAGAGTGTAGAGTGTAGGGTATAGAGTGTAGAGTGTAGGGTATAGAGTGTAGGGTATAGAGTGTAGGGTATAGAGTGTAGAGTGTAGGGTATAGAGTGTAGGGTATAGAGTGTAGGGTATATAGTGTAGGGTATAGAGTGTAGGGTATAGAGTGTAGGGTATAGAGTGTATGGAATAGAGTTTAGAGTGTAGGGTATAGAGTGTAGGGTATAGAGTGTATGGAATAGAGTTTAGAGTGTAGAGTGTAGGGTATAGAGTGTAGGGTATAGAGTGTATGGTATAGAGTGTAGGGTATAGAGGGTGGGGTATAGAGTGTAGGGTATAGAGTGTAGAGTGTAGGGATTAGAGTGTAGGGTATAGAGTGTAGGATATAGAGTGTATGGAATAGAGTGTAGGGTATAGAGTGAAGAGTGTAGGGTATAGAGTGTAGGGTATAGAGCGTAGGGTGTAGGGTATAGAGTGTAGGGTATAGAGTGTAGGGTATAGAGTGTATGGTATAGAGTGTAGGGTGTACAGTGTAGGGTATAGAGTGTGGGTTATAGAGTGTAGAGTGTAGGGCATAGAGTGTATGGTATAGAGTGTAGGGTGTAGAGTGTATAGTATAGAGTGTAGGGTATAGATTGTATGGTATAGAGTTTAGAGTGTAGGGTATAGAGTGTAGAATATAGAGTGTAGAGTGTAGGGTATAGAGTGTAGGGTATAGAGTGTAGGGTATAGAGTGTACGGTATAGAGCGTATGATATAGAGTGTATGGTATACAGTGTAGGGTATAGAGTGTTTGGTATAGAGTGTAAGGTATAGAGTGTAGAGAGTAGGGTATAGATTTTAGAGTGTAGAGTGTAGGGTATAGAGTGTAGGGTATAGAGTGTATGGAATAGAGTGTATGGTATAGAGTGTAGGGTGTAGAGTGTAGGATATAGAGTGTAGAGTGTGGCGTATAGAGTGTAGAGTGTAGGGTATAGAGTGTATGATATAGAGTGTAGGGTATAGAGTGTATGGTATAGATTGCAGGGTATAAAGTGTAGGGTATAGAGTGTAGGGTATAGAGTGTAGAGTGTAGGGTATAGAGTGTAGGGTATAGAGTGTATGGTATAGATTGTAGGGTATAGAGTGTAGGGTATAGAGTGTAGAATGTAGGGTATAGAGTGTAGAAAGTAGGGTATAGTGTGTAGGGCATAGAGTGTAGAGTGTAGGGTATAGAGTGTAGGGTATAGAGTGTAGATTGTATGGTATAGAGTGTAGGGTATAGAGTGTATGGTGTAGAGTATAGAGTGTAGAGTGTAGGGTATAGAGTGTAGGGTATAGAGTGTTGGGATATAGAGTGTAGGGTATAGAGTGTAGAGTATAGAGTGTAGGGTATAGAGTGTAGGGTATAGCGTGTAGGGTATAGAGTGTAGGGTATAGAGTATATAGTGTAGGGTATAGAGTGTAGGGTATAGAGTGTAGAGTGTAGGGTATAGAGTGTAGGGTATAGAGTGTGGGGTATAGAGTGTAGGATATAAAGTGTAGAGTGTATGGTATAGAGTGTAGGGTATAGAGTGTAGAGTGTAGGGTGTAGAGTGTAGAGTGTAGGGTATAGAGTGTAAGGTATAGAGTGTAGGGTATAGAGTATATGTTATAGAGTGTAGGGTATAGAGTGTAGCGTGTAGGGTATAGAGTGTATGGTATAGAGTGTAGGGTATAGAGTGTAGGGTATAAAGTGTAGAGTGTAGGGTATAGAGTGTAGGGTATAGAGTGTAGGGTATAGAGTGTATGGTATAGATTGTATGGTATAGAGTGTAGAGTGTAGGGTATAGAGTGTAGGGTATAGAGTGTAGGGTATATATTATAGAGTGTAGAGTGTAGGGTATAGAGTGTAGGGTATAGAGTGTATGGTGTAGAGTGTAGGGTATAGAGTGTATAGTGTAGGGTATAGAGTGTAGGGTATAGAGTGTAGGGTATAGAGTGTATGGTATAGAGTGTACAGTATAGAGTGTATGGTATAGAGTGTAGAGTGTAGGGTATAGAGTGTATGGTATAGAGTGTAGTGTGTAGAGTGTATGGTATAGTGTGTAGGGTACAGAGTGTAGAGTGTAGGGTATAGAGTGTAGGGTATAGAGTGTAGGGTATAGAGTGTACGGTATAGAGTGTATGATATAGAGTGTATGGTATATAGTGTAGGGTATAGAGTGTTTGGTATAGAGTGTAAGGTATAGAGTGTAGAGAGTAGGGTATAGATTTTAGAATGTAGAGTGTATGGTATAGAGTGTAGGGTATAGAGTGTATGGAATAGAGTGTATGGTATAGAGTGTAGGGTGTAGAGTGTAGGGTATAGAGTGTAGAGTGTGGTTTATAGAGTGTAGAGTGTAGGGTATAGAGTGTATGGTATAGATTGCAGGGTATAGAGTGTAGGGTATATAGTGTAGGGTATAGAGTAAAGAGTGTAGGATATAGAGTGTAGGGTATAGAGTGTAGAGTGTAGAGTGTAGGGTATAGAGTGTAGGGAATAGAGTGTATGGTATAGAGTGTAGGGTATAGAGTGTAGGCTATAGAGTGTAGAGTGTAGGGATTAGAGTGTAGGGTATAGAGTGTAGGGTATAGAGTGTAGAGTGTAGGTATAGAGTGTAGGGTATAGAGTGTACGGTATAGAGTGTTGGGCTATAGAGTGTTGGGTATAGAGTGTAGGGTATAGAGTGTAGGGTATAGAGTGTAGGGTATACAGTGTAGGGTATAAGGTGTAGAGTGTAGGGTATAGAGTGTAGGGTATAGAGTGTAGGGTATAGAGTGTAGAGTGTAGGGTATAGAGTGTAGAGTTTAGGGTATAGAGTGTAGGGTATAGAGTGTAGGGTTTAGAGTGTATGGTATAGAGTGTAGGGTATAGAGTGTAGAGTGTAGGGTATAGAGTGTAGGGTATAGAGTGTAGGGTATAGAGTGTATGGTATAGAGTGTACGGTATAGAGTGTAGAGTGTAGGGTATAGAGTGTAGGGTATAGAGTGTAGGGTATAGAGTGTAGAGTGTAGGGTGTAGAGTGTAGGGTATAGGGTGTAGGTTATAGAGTGTAGGGTATAGATTGTAGGGTATAGAGTGTATTGTATAGGGTATAGAGTGTATGGTGTAGATTGTAGGGTATAGAGTGTATAGTGTAGGGTATAGAGTGTAGGGTATAGAGTGTAGGGTATAGAGTGTAGAGTGTAGGGTATAGAGTGTATGGTATAGAGTGTAGGGTATAGAGTGTATGGTATAGAGTGTAGGGTATAGAGTGTAGAGTGTAGGGTATAGAGTGTAGGGTATAGAGTGTAGGGTATAGAGTGTAGAGTGTAGGGTATAGAGTTTAGGGTATAGAGTGTATGGTATAGAGTGTAGAGTGTAGGGTATAGAGTGTATAGTGTAGGGTATAGAGTGTAGGGTATAGAGTGTAGGGTATAGAGTGTATGGTATAGAGTGTAGGGAATAGAGTGTAAAGTGTAGGGTATAGAGTGTATGGTTTAGAGTGTAGGGTATAGAGTGTAGAGGGTAGAGTGTAGGGTATAGAGTGTAGGGTATAGAGTTAGGGTATAGAGTGTAGAGTGTAGGGTATAGAGTGTAGGGTGTAGAGTGTAGGGTATAGAGTGTAGGGTATATAGTGTAGAGTGTAGGGTATAAAGTGTAGGGTATAGAGTGTAGGGTGTAGAGTCTAGGGTATAGAGTGTAGAGTGTAGGGTATAGAGTGTATGGTATAATGTGTAGGGTATAGAGTGTAGAGTGTAGGGCATAGAGTGTAGGGTATAGAGTATAGAGTGTAGGGTATAGAGTGTAGAGTGTAGGGTATAGAGTGTAGAGTGTAGGGTATAGAGTGTAGGGTATAGAGTGTATAGTGTATGGTATAGAGTGTAGGGTATAGAGTGTAGAGTGTAGGGTATAGAGTGTAGGGTATAGAGTGTAGGGTATAAAGTGTAGTGTAGGGTATAGAGTGTAGGGTATAGAGTGTAGAGTGTAGGGTGTAGAGTGTAGAGTGTAGGGTATAGAGTGTAAGGTATAGAGTGTAGGGTATAGAGTATATGTTATAGAGTGTAGGGTATAGAGTGTAGGGTATAGAGTGTAGGTTATAGAGTGTAGAGTGTAGGGCATAGAGTGTATGGTATAGAGTGTAGGGTGTAGAGTGTATAGTATAGAGTGTAGGGTATAGATTGTATGGTATAGAGTTTAGAGTGTAGGGTATAGAGTGTAGAATATAGAGTGTAGAGTGTAGGGTATAGAGTGTAGGGTATAGAGTGTAGGGTATAGAGTGTACGGTATAGAGCGTATGATATAGAGTGTATGGTATACAGTGTAGGGTATAGAGTGTTTGGTATAGAGTGTAAGGTATAGAGTGTAGAGAGTAGGGTATAGATTTTAGAGTGTAGAGTGTAGGGTATAGAGTGTAGGGTATAGAGTGTATGGAATAGAGTGTATGGTATAGAGTGTAGGGTGTAGAGTGTAGGATATAGAGTGTAGAGTGTGGCGTATAGAGTGTAGAGTGTAGGGTATAGAGTGTATGATATAGAGTGTAGGGTATAGAGTGTATGGTATAGATTGCAGGGTATAAAGTGTAGGGTATAGAGTGTAGGGTATAGAGTGTAGAGTGTAGGGTATAGAGTGTAGGGTATAGAGTGTATGGTATAGATTGTAGGGTATAGAGTGTAGGGTATAGAGTGTAGAATGTAGGGTATAGAGTGTAGAAAGTAGGGTATAGTGTGTAGGGCATAGAGTGTAGAGTGTAGGGTATAGAGTGTATAGTGTAGGGTATAGAGTGTAGGGTATAGAGTGTAGGGTATAGAGTGTATGGTATAGAGTGTAGGGTATAGAGTGTAGAGTGTAGGGTATAGAGTGTAGGGTATAGTGTGTAGGGTATAGAGTGTAGGGTATAGGGTGTAGGTTATAGAGTGTAGGGTATAGGGTGTAGGGTATAGAGTATAGAGTGCAGGGTATAGAGTATAGGGTATATAGTGTAGAGTATAGAGTGTAGGGTATAGAGTGTAGGGTGTAGAGTGTAGAGTGTAGGGTATAGAGTGTAGGGTATAGAGTGTAGAGTGTAGGGTATAGAGTGTAGGGTATAGAGTGTAGGGTATAGAGTGTAGGATATAAAGTGTAGAGTGTATGGTATAGAGTGTAGGGTATAGAGTGTAGAGTGTAGGGTGTAGAGTGTAGAGTGTAGGGTATAGAGTGTAAGGTATAGAGTGTAGGGTATAGAGTATATGTTATAGAGTGTAGGGTATAGAGTGTAGAGTGTAGGGTATAGAGTGTATGGTATAGAGTGTAGGGTATAGAGTGTAGGGTATAAAGTGTAGAGTGTAGGGTATAGAGTGTAGGGTATAGAGTGTAGGGTATAGAGTGTATGGTATAGATTGTATGGTATAGAGTGTAGAGTGTAGGGTATAGAGTGTAGGGTATAGAGTGTAGGGTATAGAGTGTAGAGTGTAGGGTATAGAGTTTAGGGTATAGAGTGTATGGTATAGAGTGTAGAGTGTAGGGTATAGAGTGTATAGTGTAGGGTATAGAGTGTAGGGTATAGAGTGTAGGGTATAGAGTGTATGGTATAGAGTGTAGGGAATAGAGTGTAAAGTGTAGGGTATAGAGTGTATGGTTTAGAGTGTAGGGTATAGAGTGTAGAGGGTAGAGTGTAGGGTATAGAGTGTAGGGTATAGAGTTAGGGTATAGAGTGTAGAGTGTAGGGTATAGAGTGTAGGGTGTAGAGTGTAGGGTATAGAGTGTAGGGTATATAGTGTAGAGTGTAGGGTATAAAGTGTAGGGTATAGAGTGTAGGGTGTAGAGTCTAGGGTATAGAGTGTAGAGTGTAGGGTATAGAGTGTATGGTATAATGTGTAGGGTATAGAGTGTAGAGTGTAGGGCATAGAGTGTAGGGTATAGAGTATAGAGTGTAGGGTATAGAGTGTAGAGTGTAGGGTATAGAGTGTAGAGTGTAGGGTATAGAGTGTAGGGTATAGAGTGTATAGTGTAGGGTATAGAGTGTAGGGTATAGAGTGTAGAGTGTAGGGTATAGAGTGTAGGGTATAGAGTGTAGGGTATAAAGTGTAGTGTAGGGTATAGAGTGTAGGGTATAGAGTGTAGAGTGTAGGGTGTAGAGTGTAGAGTGTAGGGTATAGAGTGTAAGGTATCGAGTGTAGGGTATAGAGTATATGTTATATAGTGTAGGGTATAGAGTGTAGAGTGTAGGGTATAGAGTGTAGGGTATAGAGTGTAGGGTATAGAGTGTAGGGTATAAAGTGTAGAGTGTAGGGTATAGAGTGTAGGGTATAGAGTGTAGGGTATAGAGTGTATGGTATAGATTGTATGGTATAGAGTGTAGAGTGTAGGGTATAGAGTGTAGGGTATAGAGTGTAGGGTATATATTGTAGGGTATAGAGTGTAGATTGTAGGGTATAGAGTGTAGGGTATAGAGTGTATGGTGTAGAGTGTAGGGTATAGAGTGTATAGTGTAGGGTATAGAGTGTAGGGTATAGAGTGTAGGGTATAGAGTGTATGGTATAGAGTGTAGGGTATAGTGTGTAGGGTATAGAGTGTAGGGTATAGGGTGTAGGTTATAGAGTGTAGGGTATAGGGTGTAGGGTATAGAGTATAGAGTGTAGGGTATAGAGTGTAGGGTATATAGTGTAGAGTATAGAGTGTAGGGTATAGAGTGTAGGGTGTAGAGTGTAGAGTGTAGGGTATAGAGTGTAGGGTATAGAGTGTAGGGTATAGAGTGTAGGGTATAGAGTGTAGGGTATAGAGTGTAGAGTGTAGGGTATAGAGTGTAGAGTGTAGGGTATAGAGTGTAGGGTATAGAGTGTAGGGTATAGAGTGTAGAGTGTAGGGTATAGAGTGTAGGGTATAGAGTGTAGGGTATATAGTGTAGAGTATAGAGTGTAGGGTATAGAGTGTAGGGTATAGAGTGTAGGGTATAGAGTGTATGGAATAGAGTTTAGAGTGTAGGGTATAGAGTGTAGGGTATAGAGTGTATGGAATAGAGTTTAGAGTGTAGAGTGTAGGGTATAGAGTGTAGGGTATAGAGTGTATGGTATAGAGTGTAGGGTATAGAGGGTGGTGTATAGAGTGTAGGGTATAGAGTGTAGAGTGTAGGGATTAGAGTGTAGGGTATAGAGTGTAGGATATAGAGTGTATGGAATAGAGTGTAGGGTATAGAGTGAAGAGTGTAGGGTATAGAGTGTAGGGTATAGAGCGTAGGGTGTAGGGTATAGAGTGTAGGGTATAGAGTGTAGGGTATAGAGTGTATGGTATAGAGTGTAGGGTGTACAGTGTAGGGTATAGAGTGTAGGTTATAGAGTGTAGAGTGTAGGGCATAGAGTGTATGGTATAGAGTGTAGGGTGTAGAGTGTATAGTATAGAGTGTAGGGTATAGATTGTATGGTATAGAGTTTAGAGTGTAGGGTATAGAGTGTAGAATATAGAGTGTAGAGTGTAGGGTATAGAGTGTAGGGTATAGAGTGTAGGGTATAGAGTGTACGGTATAGAGCGTATGATATAGAGTATATGGTATACAGTGTAGGGTATAGAGTGTTTGGTATAGAGTGTAAGGTATAGAGTGTAGAGAGTAGGGTATAGATTTTAGAGTGTAGAGTGTAGGGTATAGAGTGTAGGGTATAGAGTGTATGGAATAGAGTGTATGGTATAGAGTGTAGGGTGTAGAGTGTAGGATATAGAGTGTAGAGTGTGGCGTATAGAGTGTAGAGTGTAGGGTATAGAGTGTATGATATAGAGTGTAGGGTATAGAGTGTATGGTATAGATTGCAGGGTATAAAGTGTAGGGTATAGAGTGTAGGGTATAGAGTGTAGAGTGTAGGGTATAGAGTGTAGGGTATAGAGTGTATGGTATAGATTGTAGGGTATAGAGTGTAGGGTATAGAGTGTAGAATGTAGGGTATAGAGTGTAGAAAGTAGGGTATAGTGTGTAGGGCATAGAGTGTAGAGTGTAGGGTATAGAGTGTAGGGTATAGAGTGTAGATTGTATGGTATAGAGTGTAGGGTATAGAGTGTATGGTGTAGAGTATAGAGTGTAGAGTGTAGGGTATAGAGTGTAGGGTATAGAGTGTTGGGATATAGAGTGTAGGGTATAGAGTGTAGATTATAGAGTGTAGGGTATAGAGTGTAGGGTAAAGCGTGTAGGGTATAGAGTGTAGGGTATAGAGTATATAGTGTAGGGTATAGAGTGTAGGGTATAGAGTGTAGAGTGTAGGGTATAGAGTGTAGGGTATAGAGTGTGGGGTATAGAGTGTAGGATATAAAGTGTAGAGTGTATGGTATAGAGTGTAGGGTATAGAGTGTAGAGTGTAGGGTGTAGAGTGTAGAGTGTAGGGTATAGAGTGTAAGGTATAGAGTGTAGGGTATAGAGTATATGTTATAGAGTGTAGGGTATAGAGTGTAGAGTGTAGGGTATAGAGTGTATGGTATAGAGTGTAGGGTATAGAGTGTAGGGTATAAAGTGTAGAGTGTAGGGTATAGAGTGTAGGGTATAGAGTGTAGGGTATAGAGTGTATGGTATAGATTGTATGGTATAGAGTGTAGAGTGTAGGGTATAGAGTGTAGGGTATAGAGTGTAGGGTATATATTATAGAGTGTAGAGTGTAGGGTATAGAGTGTAGGGTATAGAGTGTATGGTGTAGAGTGTAGGGTATAGAGTGTATAGTGTAGGGTATAGAGTGTAGGGTATAGAGTGTAGGGTATAGAGTGTATGGTATAGAGTGTACAGTATAGAGTGTATGGTATAGAGTGTAGAGTGTAGGGTATAGAGTGTATGGTATAGAGTGTAGTGTGTAGAGTGTATGGTATAGTGTGTAGGGTACAGAGTGTAGAGTGTAGGGCATAGAGTGTAGGGTATAGAGTATAGAGTGTAGGGTATAGAGTGTAGAGTGTAGGGTATAGAGTGTAGAGTGTAGGGTATAGAGTGTAGGGTATAGAGTGTATAGTGCAGGGTATAGAGTGTAGGGTATACAGTGTAGAGTGTAGGGTATAGAGTGTAGGGTATAGAGTGTAGGGTATAAAGTGTAGTGTAGGGTATAGAGTGTAGGGTATAGAGTGTAGAGTGTAGGGTGTAGAGTGTAGAGTGTAGGGTATAGAGTGTAAGGTATAGAGTGTAGGGTATAGAGTATATGTTATAGAGTGTAGGGTATAGAGTGTAGAGTGTAGGGTATAGAGTGTAGGGTATAGAGTGTAGGGTATAGAGTGTAGGGTATAAAGTGTAGAGTGTAGGGTATAGAGTGTAGGGTATAGAGTGTAGGGTATAGAGTGTATGGTATAGATTGTATGGTATAGAGTGTAGAGTGTAGGGTATAGAGTGTAGGGTATAGAGTGTAGGGTATATATTGTAGGGTATAGAGTGTAGATTGTAGGGTATAGAGTGTAGGGTATAGAGTGTATGGTGTAGAGTGTAGGGTATAGAGTGTATAGTGTAGGGTATAGAGTGTAGGGTATAGAGTGTAGGGTATAGAGTGTATGGTATAGAGTGTAGGGTATAGAGTGTAGAGTGTAGGGTATAGAGTGTAGGGTATAGTGTGTAGGGTATAGAGTGTAGGGTATAGGGTGTAAGTTATAGAGTGTAGGGTATAGGGTGTAGGGTATAGAGTATAGAGTGCAGGGTATAGAGTATAGGGTATATAGTGTAGAGTATAGAGTGTAGGGTATAGAGTGTAGGGTGTAGAGTGTAGAGTGTAGGGTATAGAGTGTAGGGTATAGAGTGTAGGGTATAGAGTGTAGGGTATAGAGTGTAGGGTATAGAGTGTAGAGTGTAGGGTATAGAGTGTAGAGTGTAGGGTATAGAGTGTAGGGTATAGAGTGTAGGGTATAGAGTGTAGAGTGTAGGGTATAGAGTGTAGGGTATAGAGTGTAGGGTATATAGTGTAGGGTATAGAGTGTAGGGTATAGAGTGTAGGGTATAGAGTGTATGGAATAGAGTTTAGAGTGTAGGGTATAGAGTGTAGGGTATAGAGTGTATGGAATAGAGTTTAGAGTGTAGAGTGTAGGGTATAGAGTGTAGGGTATAGAGTGTATGGTATAGAGTGTAGGGTATAGAGGGTGGGGTATAGAGTGTAGGGTATAGAGTGTAGAGTGTAGGGATTAGAGTGTAGGGTATAGAGTGTAGGATATAGAGTGTATGGAATAGAGTGTAGGGTATAGAGTGAAGAGTGTAGGGTATAGAGTGTAGGGTATAGAGCGTAGGGTGTAGGGTATAGAGTGTAGGGTATAGAGTGTAGGGTATAGAGTGTATGGTATAGAGTGTAGGGTGTACAGTGTAGGGTATAGAGTGTGGGTTATAGAGTGTAGAGTGTAGGGCATAGAGTGTATGGTATAGAGTGTAGGGTGTAGAGTTTATAGTATAGAGTGTAGGGTATAGATTGTATGGTATAGAGTTTAGAGTGTAGGGTATAGAGTGTAGAATATAGAGTGTAGAGTGTAGGGTATAGAGTGTAGGGTATAGAGTGTAGGGTATAGAGTGTACGGTATAGAGCGTATGATATAGAGTGTATGGTATACAGTGTAGGGTATAGAGTGTTTGGTATAGAGTGTAAGGTATAGAGTGTAGAGAGTAGGGTATAGATTTTAGAGTGTAGAGTGTAGGGTATAGAGTGTAGGGTATAGAGTGTATGGAATAGAGTGTATGGTATAGAGTGTAGGGTGTAGAGTGTAGGATATAGAGTGTAGAGTGTGGCGTATAGAGTGTAGAGTGTAGGGTATAGAGTGTATGATATAGAGTGTAGGGTATAGAGTGTATGGTATAGATTGCAGGGTATAAAGTGTAGGGTATAGAGTGTAGGGTATAGAGTGTAGAGTGTAGGGTATAGAGTGTAGGGTATAGAGTGTATGGTATAGATTGTAGGGTATAGAGTGTAGGGTATAGAGTGTAGAATGTAGGGTATAGAGTGTAGAAAGTAGGGTATAGTGTGTAGGGCATAGAGTGTAGAGTGTAGGGTATAGAGTGTAGGGTATAGAGTGTAGATTGTATGGTATAGAGTGTAGGGTATAGAGTGTATGGTGTAGAGTATAGAGTGTAGAGTGTAGGGTATAGAGTGTAGGGTATAGAGTGTTGGGATATAGAGTGTAGGGTATAGAGTGTAGAGTATAGAGTGTAGGGTATAGAGTGTAGGGTATAGCGTGTAGGGTATAGAGTGTAGGGTATAGAGTATATAGTGTAGGGTATAGAGTGTAGGGTATAGAGTGTAGAGTGTAGGGTATAGAGTGTAGGGTATAGAGTGTGGGGTATAGAGTGTAGGATATAAAGTGTAGAGTGTATGGTATAGAGTGTAGGGTATAGAGTGTAGAGTGTAGGGTGTAGAGTGTAGAGTGTAGGGTATAGAGTGTAAGGTATAGAGTGTAGGGTATAGAGTATATGTTATAGAGTGTAGGGTATAGAGTGTAGCGTGTAGGGTATAGAGTGTATGGTATAGAGTGTAGGGTATAGAGTGTAGGGTATAAAGTGTAGAGTGTAGGGTATAGAGTGTAGGGTATAGAGTGTAGGGTATAGAGTGTATGGTATAGATTGTATGGTATAGAGTGTAGAGTGTAGGGTATAGAGTGTAGGGTATAGAGTGTAGGGTATATATTATAGAGTGTAGAGTGTAGGGTATAGAGTGTAGGGTATAGAGTGTATGGTGTAGAGTGTAGGGTATAGAGTGTATAGTGTAGGGTATAGAGTGTAGGGTATAGAGTGTAGGGTATAGAGTGTATGGTATAGAGTGTACAGTATAGAGTGTATGGTATAGAGTGTAGAGTGTAGGGTATAGAGTGTATGGTATAGAGTGTAGTGTGTAGAGTGTATGGTATAGTGTGTAGGGTACAGAGTGTAGAGTGTAGGGTATAGAGTGTAGGGTATAGAGTGTAGGGTATAGAGTGTACGGTATAGAGTGTATGATATAGAGTGTATGGTATATAGTGTAGGGTATAGAGTGTATGGTATAGAGTGTAGGGTATAGAGTGTAGGGTATAAAGTGTAGAGTGTAGGGTATAGAGTGTAGGGTATAGAGTGTAGGGTATAGAGTGTATGGTATAGATTGTATGGTATAGAGTGTAGAGTGTAGGGTATAGAGTGTAGGGTATAGAGTGTAGGGTATATATTATAGAGTGTAGAGTGTAGGGTATAGAGTGTAGGGTATAGAGTGTATGGTGTAGAGTGTAGGGTATAGAGTGTATAGTGTAGGGTATAGAGTGTAGGGTATAGAGTGTAGGGTATAGAGTGTATGGTATAGAGTGTACAGTATAGAGTGTATGGTATAGAGTGTAGAGTGTAGGGTATAGAGTGTATGGTATAGAGTGTAGTGTGTAGAGTGTATGGTATAGTGTGTAGGGTACAGAGTGTAGAGTGTAGGGTATAGAGTGTAGGGTATAGAGTGTAGGGTATAGAGTGTACGGTATAGAGTGTATGATATAGAGTGTATGGTATATAGTGTAGGGTATAGAGTGTTTGGTATAGAGTGTAAGGTATAGAGTGTAGAGAGTAGGGTATAGATTTTAGAATGTAGAGTGTATGGTATAGAGTGTAGGGTATAGAGTGTATGGAATAGAGTGTATGGTATAGAGTGTAGGGTGTAGAGTGTAGGGTATAGAGTGTAGAGTGTGGTTTATAGAGTGTAGAGTGTAGGGTATAGAGTGTATGGTATAGATTGCAGGGTATAGAGTGTAGGGTATATAGTGTAGGGTATAGAGTAAAGAGTGTAGGATATAGAGTGTAGGGTATAGAGTGTAGAGTGTAGAGTGTAGGGTATAGAGTGTAGGGAATAGAGTGTATGGTATAGAGTGTAGGGTATAGAGTGTAGGCTATAGAGTGTAGAGTGTAGGGATTAGAGTGTAGGGTATAGAGTGTAGGGTATAGAGTGTAGAGTGTAGGTATAGAGTGTAGGGTATAGAGTGTACGGTATAGAGTGTTGGGCTATAGAGTGTTGGGTATAGAGTGTAGGGTATAGAGTGTAGGGTATAGAGTGTAGGGTATACAGTGTAGGGTATAAGGTGTAGAGTGTAGGGTATAGAGTGTAGGGTATAGAGTGTAGGGTATAGAGTGTAGAGTGTAGGGTATAGAGTGTAGAGTTTAGGGTATAGAGTGTAGGGTATAGAGTGTAGGGTTTAGAGTGTATGGTATAGAGTGTAGGGTATAGAGTGTAGAGTGTAGGGTATAGAGTGTAGGGTATAGAGTGTAGGGTATAGAGTGTATGGTATAGAGTGTACGGTATAGAGTGTAGAGTGTAGGGTATAGAGTGTAGGGTATAGAGTGTAGGGTATAGAGTGTAGAGTGTAGGGTGTAGAGTGTAGGGTATAGGGTGTAGGTTATAGAGTGTAGGGTATAGATTGTAGGGTATAGAGTGTATTGTATAGGGTATAGAGTGTATGGTGTAGATTGTAGGGTATAGAGTGTATAGTGTAGGGTATAGAGTGTAGGGTATAGAGTGTAGGGTATAGAGTGTAGAGTGTAGGGTATAGAGTGTATGGTATAGAGTGTAGGGTATAGAGTGTATGGTATAGAGTGTAGGGTATAGAGTGTAGAGTGTAGGGTATAGAGTGTAGGGTATAGAGTGTAGGGTATAGAGTGTAGAGTGTAGGGTATAGAGTTTAGGGTATAGAGTGTATGGTATAGAGTGTAGAGTGTAGGGTATAGAGTGTATAGTGTAGGGTATAGAGTGTAGGGTATAGAGTGTAGGGTATAGAGTGTATGGTATAGAGTGTAGGGAATAGAGTGTAAAGTGTAGGGTATAGAGTGTATGGTTTAGAGTGTAGGGTATAGAGTGTAGAGGGTAGAGTGTAGGGTATAGAGTGTAGGGTATAGAGTTAGGGTATAGAGTGTAGAGTGTAGGGTATAGAGTGTAGGGTGTAGAGTGTAGGGTATAGAGTGTAGGGTATATAGTGTAGAGTGTAGGGTATAAAGTGTAGGGTATAGAGTGTAGGGTGTAGAGTCTAGGGTATAGAGTGTAGAGTGTAGGGTATAGAGTGTATGGTATAATGTGTAGGGTATAGAGTGTAGAGTGTAGGGCATAGAGTGTAGGGTATAGAGTATAGAGTGTAGGGTATAGAGTGTAGAGTGTAGGGTATAGAGTGTAGAGTGTAGGGTATAGAGTGTAGGGTATAGAGTGTATAGTGTATGGTATAGAGTGTAGGGTATAGAGTGTAGAGTGTAGGGTATAGAGTGTAGGGTATAGAGTGTAGGGTATAAAGTGTAGTGTAGGGTATAGAGTGTAGGGTATAGAGTGTAGAGTGTAGGGTGTAGAGTGTAGAGTGTAGGGTATAGAGTGTAAGGTATAGAGTGTAGGGTATAGAGTATATGTTATAGAGTGTAGGGTATAGAGTGTAGGGTATAGAGTGTAGGTTATAGAGTGTAGAGTGTAGGGCATAGAGTGTATGGTATAGAGTGTAGGGTGTAGAGTGTATAGTATAGAGTGTAGGGTATAGATTGTATGGTATAGAGTTTAGAGTGTAGGGTATAGAGTGTAGAATATAGAGTGTAGAGTGTAGGGTATAGAGTGTAGGGTATAGAGTGTAGGGTATAGAGTGTACGGTATAGAGCGTATGATATAGAGTGTATGGTATACAGTGTAGGGTATAGAGTGTTTGGTATAGAGTGTAAGGTATAGAGTGTAGAGAGTAGGGTATAGATTTTAGAGTGTAGAGTGTAGGGTATAGAGTGTAGGGTATAGAGTGTATGGAATAGAGTGTATGGTATAGAGTGTAGGGTGTAGAGTGTAGGATATAGAGTGTAGAGTGTGGCGTATAGAGTGTAGAGTGTAGGGTATAGAGTGTATGATATAGAGTGTAGGGTATAGAGTGTATGGTATAGATTGCAGGGTATAAAGTGTAGGGTATAGAGTGTAGGGTATAGAGTGTAGAGTGTAGGGTATAGAGTGTAGGGTATAGAGTGTATGGTATAGATTGTAGGGTATAGAGTGTAGGGTATAGAGTGTAGAATGTAGGGTATAGAGTGTAGAAAGTAGGGTATAGTGTGTAGGGCATAGAGTGTAGAGTGTAGGGTATAGAGTGTATAGTGTAGGGTATAGAGTGTAGGGTATAGAGTGTAGGGTATAGAGTGTATGGTATAGAGTGTAGGGTATAGAGTGTAGAGTGTAGGGTATAGAGTGTAGGGTATAGTGTGTAGGGTATAGAGTGTAGGGTATAGGGTGTAGGTTATAGAGTGTAGGGTATAGGGTGTAGGGTATAGAGTATAGAGTGCAGGGTATAGAGTATAGGGTATATAGTGTAGAGTATAGAGTGTAGGGTATAGAGTGTAGGGTGTAGAGTGTAGA
This sequence comes from Ranitomeya imitator, assembly GCF_032444005.1. Lineage (NCBI taxonomy): Eukaryota > Metazoa > Chordata > Amphibia > Anura > Dendrobatidae > Ranitomeya > Ranitomeya imitator. Next base: position 94,602 of record NW_027194316.1, read on the forward strand.
GTGTAGGGTATAGAGTGTAGGGTATAGAGTGTAGGGTATAGAGTGTAGGGTATAGAGTGTAGGGTATAGAGTGTAGAGTGTAGGGTATAGAGTGTAGAGTGTAGGGTATAGAGTGTAGGGTATAGAGTGTAGGGTATAGAGTGTAGAGTGTAGGGTATAGAGTGTAGGGTATAGAGTGTAGGGTATATAGTGTAGGGTATAGAGTGTAGGGTATAGAGTGTAGGGTATAGAGTGTATGGAATAGAGTTTAGAGTGTAGGGTATAGAGTGTAGGGTATAGAGTGTATGGAATAGAGTTTAGAGTGTAGAGTGTAGGGTATAGAGTGTAGGGTATAGAGTGTATGGTATAGAGTGTAGGGTATAGAGGGTGGGGTATAGAGTGTAGGGTATAGAGTGTAGAGTGTAGGGATTAGAGTGTAGGGTATAGAGTGTAGGATATAGAGTGTATGGAATAGAGTGTAGGGTATAGAGTGAAGAGTGTAGGGTATAGAGTGTAGGGTATAGAGCGTAGGGTGTAGGGTATAGAGTGTAGGGTATAGAGTGTAGGGTATAGAGTGTATGGTATAGAGTGTAGGGTGTACAGTGTAGGGTATAGAGTGTGGGTTATAGAGTGTAGAGTGTAGGGCATAGAGTGTATGGTATAGAGTGTAGGGTGTAGAGTGTATAGTATAGAGTGTAGGGTATAGATTGTATGGTATAGAGTTTAGAGTGTAGGGTATAGAGTGTAGAATATAGAGTGTAGAGTGTAGGGTATAGAGTGTAGGGTATAGAGTGTAGGGTATAGAGTGTACGGTATAGAGCGTATGATATAGAGTGTATGGTATACAGTGTAGGGTATAGAGTGTTTGGTATAGAGTGTAAGGTATAGAGTGTAGAGAGTAGGGTATAGATTTTAGAGTGTAGAGTGTAGGGTATAGAGTGTAGGGTATAGAGTGTATGGAATAGAGTGTATGGTATAGAGTGTAGGGTGTAGAGTGTAGGATATAGAGTGTAGAGTGTGGCGTATAGAGTGTAGAGTGTAGGGTATAGAGTGTATGATATAGAGTGTAGGGTATAGAGTGTATGGTATAGATTGCAGGGTATAAAGTGTAGGGTATAGAGTGTAGGGTATAGAGTGTAGAGTGTAGGGTATAGAGTGTAGGGTATAGAGTGTATGGTATAGATTGTAGGGTATAGAGTGTAGGGTATAGAGTGTAGAATGTAGGGTATAGAGTGTAGAAAGTAGGGTATAGTGTGTAGGGCATAGAGTGTAGAGTGTAGGGTATAGAGTGTAGGGTATAGAGTGTAGATTGTATGGTATAGAGTGTAGGGTATAGAGTGTATGGTGTAGAGTATAGAGTGTAGAGTGTAGGGTATAGAGTGTAGGGTATAGAGTGTTGGGATATAGAGTGTAGGGTATAGAGTGTAGAGTATAGAGTGTAGGGTATAGAGTGTAGGGTATAGCGTGTAGGGTATAGAGTGTAGGGTATAGAGTATATAGTGTAGGGTATAGAGTGTAGGGTATAGAGTGTAGAGTGTAGGGTATAGAGTGTAGGGTATAGAGTGTGGGGTATAGAGTGTAGGATATAAAGTGTAGAGTGTATGGTATAGAGTGTAGGGTATAGAGTGTAGAGTGTAGGGTGTAGAGTGTAGAGTGTAGGGTATAGAGTGTAAGGTATAGAGTGTAGGGTATAGAGTATATGTTATAGAGTGTAGGGTATAGAGTGTAGCGTGTAGGGTATAGAGTGTATGGTATAGAGTGTAGGGTATAGAGTGTAGGGTATAAAGTGTAGAGTGTAGGGTATAGAGTGTAGGGTATAGAGTGTAGGGTATAGAGTGTATGGTATAGATTGTATGGTATAGAGTGTAGAGTGTAGGGTATAGAGTGTAGGGTATAGAGTGTAGGGTATATATTATAGAGTGTAGAGTGTAGGGTATAGAGTGTAGGGTATAGAGTGTATGGTGTAGAGTGTAGGGTATAGAGTGTATAGTGTAGGGTATAGAGTGTAGGGTATAGAGTGTAGGGTATAGAGTGTATGGTATAGAGTGTACAGTATAGAGTGTATGGTATAGAGTGTAGAGTGTAGGGTATAGAGTGTATGGTATAGAGTGTAGTGTGTAGAGTGTATGGTATAGTGTGTAGGGTACAGAGTGTAGAGTGTAGGGTATAGAGTGTAGGGTATAGAGTGTAGGGTATAGAGTGTACGGTATAGAGTGTATGATATAGAGTGTATGGTATATAGTGTAGGGTATAGAGTGTTTGGTATAGAGTGTAAGGTATAGAGTGTAGAGAGTAGGGTATAGATTTTAGAATGTAGAGTGTATGGTATAGAGTGTAGGGTATAGAGTGTATGGAATAGAGTGTATGGTATAGAGTGTAGGGTGTAGAGTGTAGGGTATAGAGTGTAGAGTGTGGTTTATAGAGTGTAGAGTGTAGGGTATAGAGTGTATGGTATAGATTGCAGGGTATAGAGTGTAGGGTATATAGTGTAGGGTATAGAGTAAAGAGTGTAGGATATAGAGTGTAGGGTATAGAGTGTAGAGTGTAGAGTGTAGGGTATAGAGTGTAGGGAATAGAGTGTATGGTATAGAGTGTAGGGTATAGAGTGTAGGCTATAGAGTGTAGAGTGTAGGGATTAGAGTGTAGGGTATAGAGTGTAGGGTATAGAGTGTAGAGTGTAGGTATAGAGTGTAGGGTATAGAGTGTACGGTATAGAGTGTTGGGCTATAGAGTGTTGGGTATAGAGTGTAGGGTATAGAGTGTAGGGTATAGAGTGTAGGGTATACAGTGTAGGGTATAAGGTGTAGAGTGTAGGGTATAGAGTGTAGGGTATAGAGTGTAGGGTATAGAGTGTAGAGTGTAGGGTATAGAGTGTAGAGTTTAGGGTATAGAGTGTAGGGTATAGAGTGTAGGGTTTAGAGTGTATGGTATAGAGTGTAGGGTATAGAGTGTAGAGTGTAGGGTATAGAGTGTAGGGTATAGAGTGTAGGGTATAGAGTGTATGGTATAGAGTGTACGGTATAGAGTGTAGAGTGTAGGGTATAGAGTGTAGGGTATAGAGTGTAGGGTATAGAGTGTAGAGTGTAGGGTGTAGAGTGTAGGGTATAGGGTGTAGGTTATAGAGTGTAGGGTATAGATTGTAGGGTATAGAGTGTATTGTATAGGGTATAGAGTGTATGGTGTAGATTGTAGGGTATAGAGTGTATAGTGTAGGGTATAGAGTGTAGGGTATAGAGTGTAGGGTATAGAGTGTAGGGTATAGAGTGTATGGTATAGAGTGTAGGGTATAGAGTGTATGGTATAGAGTGTAGGGTATAGAGTGTAGAGTGTAGGGTATAGAGTGTAGGGTATAGAGTGTAGGGTATAGAGTGTAGAGTGTAGGGTATAGAGTTTAGGGTATAGAGTGTATGGTATAGAGTGTAGAGTGTAGGGTATAGAGTGTATAGTGTAGGGTATAGAGTGTAGGGTATAGAGTGTAGGGTATAGAGTGTATGGTATAGAGTGTAGGGAATAGAGTGTAAAGTGTAGGGTATAGAGTGTATGGTTTAGAGTGTAGGGTATAGAGTGTAGAGGGTAGAGTGTAGGGTATAGAGTGTAGGGTATAGAGTTAGGGTATAGAGTGTAGAGTGTAGGGTATAGAGTGTAGGGTGTAGAGTGTAGGGTATAGAGTGTAGGGTATATAGTGTAGAGTGTAGGGTATAAAGTGTAGGGTATAGAGTGTAGGGTGTAGAGTCTAGGGTATAGAGTGTAGAGTGTAGGGTATAGAGTGTATGGTATAATGTGTAGGGTATAGAGTGTAGAGTGTAGGGCATAGAGTGTAGGGTATAGAGTATAGAGTGTAGGGTATAGAGTGTAGAGTGTAGGGTATAGAGTGTAGAGTGTAGGGTATAGAGTGTAGGGTATAGAGTGTATAGTGTATGGTATAGAGTGTAGGGTATAGAGTGTAGAGTGTAGGGTATAGAGTGTAGGGTATAGAGTGTAGGGTATAAAGTGTAGTGTAGGGTATAGAGTGTAGGGTATAGAGTGTAGAGTGTAGGGTGTAGAATGTAGAGTGTAGGGTATAGAGTGTAAGGTATAGAGTGTAGGGTATAGAGTATATGTTATAGAGTGTAGGGTATAGAGTGTAGGGTATAGAGTGTAGGTTATAGAGTGTAGAGTGTAGGGCATAGAGTGTATGGTATAGAGTGTAGGGTGTAGAGTGTATAGTATAGAGTGTAGGGTATAGATTGTATGGTATAGAGTTTAGAGTGTAGGGTATAGAGTGTAGAATATAGAGTGTAGAGTGTAGGGTATAGAGTGTAGGGTATAGAGTGTAGGGTATAGAGTGTACGGTATAGAGCGTATGATATAGAGTGTATGGTATACAGTGTAGGGTATAGAGTGTTTGGTATAGAGTGTAAGGTATAGAGTGTAGAGAGTAGGGTATAGATTTTAGAGTGTAGAGTGTAGGGTATAGAGTGTAGGGTATAGAGTGTATGGAATAGAGTGTATGGTATAGAGTGTAGGGTGTAGAGTGTAGGATATAGAGTGTAGAGTGTGGCGTATAGAGTGTAGAGTGTAGGGTATAGAGTGTATGATATAGAGTGTAGGGTATAGAGTGTATGGTATAGATTGCAGGGTATAAAGTGTAGGGTATAGAGTGTAGGGTATAGAGTGTAGAGTGTAGGGTATAGAGTGTAGGGTATAGAGTGTATGGTATAGATTGTAGGGTATAGAGTGTAGGGTATAGAGTGTAGAATGTAGGGTATAGAGTGTAGAAAGTAGGGTATAGTGTGTAGGGCATAGAGTGTAGAGTGTAGGGTATAGAGTGTAGGGTATAGAGTGTAGATTGTATGGTATAGAGTGTAGGGTATAGAGTGTATGGTGTAGAGTATAGAGTGTAGAGTGTAGGGTATAGAGTGTAGGGTATAGAGTGTTGGGATATAGAGTGTAGGGTATAGAGTGTAGATTATAGAGTGTAGGGTATAGAGTGTAGGGTAAAGCGTGTAGGGTATAGAGTGTAGGGTATAGAGTATATAGTGTAGGGTATAGAGTGTAGGGTATAGAGTGTAGAGTGTAGGGTATAGAGTGTAGGGTATAGAGTGTGGGGTATAGAGTGTAGGATATAAAGTGTAGAGTGTATGGTATAGAGTGTAGGGTATAGAGTGTAGAGTGTAGGGTGTAGAGTGTAGAGTGTAGGGTATAGAGTGTAAGGTATAGAGTGTAGGGTATAGAGTATATGTTATAGAGTGTAGGGTATAGAGTGTAGAGTGTAGGGTATAGAGTGTATGGTATAGAGTGTAGGGTATAGAGTGTAGGGTATAAAGTGTAGAGTGTAGGGTATAGAGTGTAGGGTATAGAGTGTAGGGTATAGAGTGTATGGTATAGATTGTATGGTATAGAGTGTAGAGTGTAGGGTATAGAGTGTAGGGTATAGAGTGTAGGGTATATATTATAGAGTGTAGAGTGTAGGGTATAGAGTGTAGGGTATAGAGTGTATGGTGTAGAGTGTAGGGTATAGAGTGTATAGTGTAGGGTATAGAGTGTAGGGTATAGAGTGTAGGGTATAGAGTGTATGGTATAGAGTGTACAGTATAGAGTGTATGGTATAGAGTGTAGAGTGTAGGGTATAGAGTGTATGGTATAGAGTGTAGTGTGTAGAGTGTATGGTATAGTGTGTAGGGTACAGAGTGTAGAGTGTAGGGCATAGAGTGTAGGGTATAGAGTATAGAGTGTAGGGTATAGAGTGTAGAGTGTAGGGTATAGAGTGTAGAGTGTAGGGTATAGAGTGTAGGGTATAGAGTGTATAGTGCAGGGTATAGAGTGTAGGCTATACAGTGTAGAGTGTAGGGTATAGAGTGTAGGGTATAGAGTGTAGGGTATAAAGTGTAGTGTAGGGTATAGAGTGTAGGGTATAGAGTGTAGAGTGTAGGGTGTAGAGTGTAGAGTGTAGGGTATAGAGTGTAAGGTATAGAGTGTAGGGTATAGAGTATATGTTATAGAGTGTAGGGTATAGAGTGTAGAGTGTAGGGTATAGAGTGTAGGGTATAGAGTGTAGGGTATAAAGTGTAGAGTGTAGGGTATAGAGTGTAGGGTATAGAGTGTAGGGTATAGAGTGTATGGTATAGATTGTATGGTATAGAGTGTAGAGTGTAGGGTATAGAGTGTAGGGTATAGAGTGTAGGGTATATATTGTAGGGTATAGAGTGTAGATTGTAGGGTATAGAGTGTAGGGTATAGAGTGTATGGTGTAGAGTGTAGGGTATAGAGTGTATAGTGTAGGGTATAGAGTGTAGGGTATAGAGTGTAGGGTATAGAGTGTATGGTATAGAGTGTAGGGTATAGAGTGTAGAGTGTAGGGTATAGAGTGTAGGGTATAGTGTGTAGGGTATAGAGTGTAGGGTATAGGGTGTAGGTTATAGAGTGTAGGGTATAGGGTGTAGGGTATAGAGTATAGAGTGCAGGGTATAGAGTATAGGGTATATAGTGTAGAGTATAGAGTGTAGGGTATAGGGTGTAGGGTGTAGAGTGTAGAGTGTAGGGTATAGAGTGTAGGGTATAGAGTGTAGGGTATAGAGTGTAGGGTATAGAGTGTAGAGTGTAGGGTATAGAGTGTAGAGTGTAGGGTATAGAGTGTAGGGTATAGAGTGTAGGGTATAGAGTGTAGAGTGTAGGGTATAGAGTGTAGGGTATAGAGTGTAGGGTATATAGTGTAGGGTATAGAGTGTAGGGTATAGAGTGTAGGGTATAGAGTGTATGGAATAGAGTTTAGAGTGTAGGGTATAGAGTGTAGGGTATAGAGTGTATGGAATAGAGTTTAGAGTGTAGAGTGTAGGGTATAGAGTGTAGGGTATAGAGTGTAGGGTATAGAGGGTGGGGTATAGAGTGTAGGGTATAGAGTGTAGAGTGTAGGGATTAGAGTGTAGGGTATAGAGTGTAGGATATAGAGTGTATGGAATAGAGTGTAGGGTATAGAGTGAAGAGTGTAGGGTATAGAGTGTAGGGTATAGAGCGTAGGGTGTAGGGTATAGAGTGTAGGGTATAGAGTGTAGGGTATAGAGTGTATGGTATAGAGTGTAGGGTGTACAGTGTAGGGTATAGAGTGTGGGTTATAGAGTGTAGAGTGTAGGGCATAGAGTGTATGGTATAGAGTGTAGGGTGTAGAGTGTATAGTATAGAGTGTAGGGTATAGATTGTATGGTATAGAGTTTAGAGTGTAGGGTATAGAGTGTAGAATATAGAGTGTAGAGTGTAGGGTATAGAGTGTAGGGTATAAAGTGTAGGGTATAGAGTGTACGGTATAGAGCGTATGATATAGAGTGTATGGTATACAGTGTAGGGTATAGAGTGTTTGGTATAGAGTGTAAGGTATAGAGTGTAGAGAGTAGGGTATAGATTTTAGAGTGTAGAGTGTAGGGTATAGAGTGTAGGGTATAGAGTGTATGGAATAGAGTGTATGGTATAGCGTGTAGGGTGTAGAGTGTAGGATATAGAGTGTAGAGTGTGGCGTATAGAGTGTAGAGTGTAGGGTATAGAGTGTATGATATAGAGTGTAGGATATAGAGTGTATGGTATAGATTGCAGGGTATAAAGTGTAGGGTATAGAGTGTAGGGTATAGAGTGTAGAGTGTAGGGTATAGAGTGTAGGGTATAGAGTGTATGGTATAGATTGTAGGGTATAGAGTGTAGGGTATAGAGTGTAGAATGTAGGGTATAGAGTGTAGAAAGTAGGGTATAGTGTGTAGGGCATAGAGTGTAGAGTGTAGGGTATAGAGTGTAGGGTATAGAGTGTAGATTGTATGGTATAGAGTGTAGGGTATAGAGTGTATGGTGTAGAGTATAGAGTGTAGAGTGTAGGGTATAGAGTGTAGGGTATAGAGTGTTGGGATATAGAGTGTAGGGTATAGAGTGTACAGTATAGAGTGTAGGGTATAGAGTGTAGGGTATAGCGTGTAGGGTATAGAGTGTAGGGTATAGAGTATATAGTGTAGGGTATAGAGTGTAGGGTATAGAGTGTAGAGTGTAGGGTATAGAGTGTAGGGTATAGAGTGTGGGGTATAGAGTGTAGGATATAAAGTGTAGAGTGTATGGTATAGAGTGTAGGGTATAGAGTGTAGAGTGTAGGGTGTAGAGTGTAGAGTGTAGGGTATAGAGTGTAAGGTATAGAGTGTAGGGTATAGAGTATATGTTATAGAGTGTAGGGTATAGAGTGTAGCGTGTAGGGTATAGAGTGTATGGTATAGAGTGTAGGGTATAGAGTGTAGGGTATAAAGTGTAGAGTGTAGGGTATAGAGTGTAGGGTATAGAGTGTAGGGTATAGAGTGTATGGTATAGATTGTATGGTATAGAGTGTAGAGTGTAGGGTATAGAGTGTAGGGTATAGAGTGTAGGGTATATATTATAGAGTGTAGAGTGTAGGGTATAGAGTGTAGGGTATAGAGTGTATGGTGTAGAGTGTAGGGTATAGAGTGTATAGTGTAGGGTATAGAGTGTAGGGTATAGAGTGTAGGGTATAGAGTGTATGGTATAGAGTGTACAGTATAGAGTGTATGGTATAGAGTGTAGAGTGTAGGGTATAGAGTGTATGGTATAGAGTGAAGTGTGTAGAGTGTATGGTATAGTGTGTAGGGTACAGAGTGTAGAGTGTAGGGTATAGAGTGTAGGGTATAGAGTGTAGGGTATAGAGTGTACGGTATAGAGTGTATGATATAGAGTGTATGGTATATAGTGTAGGGTATAGAGTGTTTGGTATAGAGTGTAAGGTATAGAGTGTAGAGAGTAGGGTATAGATTTTAGAATGTAGAGTGTATGGTATAGAGTGTAGGGTATAGAGTGTATGGAATAGAGTGTATGGTATAGAGTGTAGGGTGTAGAGTGTAGGGTATAGAGTGTAGAGTGTGGTTTATAGAGTGTAGAGTGTAGGGTATAGAGTGTATGGTATAGATTGCAGGGTATAGAGTGTAGGGTATATAGTGTAGGGTATAGAGTAAAGAGTGTAGGATATAGAGTGTAGGGTATAGAGTGTAGAGTGTAGAGTGTAGGGTATAGAGTGTAGGGAATAGAGTGTATGGTATAGAGTGTAGGGTATAGAGTGTAGGCTATAGAGTGTAGAGTGTAGGGATTAGAGTGTAGGGTATAGAGTGTAGGGTATAGAGTGTAGAGTGTAGGGTATAGAGTGTAGGGTATAGAGTGTACGGTATAGAGTGTTGGGCTATAGAGTGTTGGGTATAGAGTGTAGGGTATAGAGTGTAGGGTATAGAGTGTAGGGTATACAGTGTAGGGTATAAGGTGTAGAGTGTAGGGTATAGAGTGTAGGGTATAGAGTGTAGGGTATAGAGTGTAGGGTATAGAGTGTAGAGTGTAGGGTATGGAGTGTAGAGTTTAGGGTATAGAGTGTAGGGTATAGAGTGTAGGGTTTAGAGTGTATGGTATAGAGTGTAGGGTATAGAGTGTAGAGTGTAGGGTATAGAGTGTAGGGTATAGAGTGTAGGGTATAGAGTGTATGGTATAGAGTGTACGGTATAGAGTGTAGAGTGTAGGGTATAGAGTGTAGGGTATAGAGTGTAGGGTATAGAATGTAGAGTGTAGGGTGTAGAGTGTAGGGTATAGGGTGTAGGTTATAGAGTGTAGGGTATAGATTGTAGGGTATAGAGTGTATTGTATAGGGTATAGAGTGTATGGTGTAGATTGTAGGGTATAGAGTGTATAGTGTAGGGTATAGAGTGTAGGGTATAGAGTGTAGGGTATAGAGTGTAGAGTGTAGGGTATAGAGTGTATGGTATAGAGTGTAGGGTATAGAGTGTATGGTATAGAGTGTAGGGTATAGAGTGTAGAGTGTAGGGTATAGAGTGTAGGGTATAGAGTGTAGGGTATAGAGTGTAGAGTGTAGGGTATAGAGTTTAGGGTATAGAGTGTATGGTATAGAGTGTAGAGTGTAGGGTATAGAGTGTATAGTGTAGGGTATAGAGTGTAGGGTATAGAGTGTAGGGTATAGAGTGTATGGTATAGAGTGTAGGGAATAGAGTGTAAAGTGTAGGGTATAGAGTGTATGGTTTAGAGTGTAGGGTATAGAGTGTAGAGGGTAGAGTGTAGGGTATAGAGTGTAGGGTATAGAGTTAGGGTATAGAGTGTAGAGTGTAGGGTATAGAGTGTAGGGTGTAGAGTGTAGGGTATAGAGTGTAGGGTATATAGTGTAGAGTGTAGGGTATAAAGTGTAGGGTATAGAGTGTAGGGTGTAGAGTCTAGGGTATAGAGTGTAGAGTGTAGGGTATAGAGTGTATGGTATAATGTGTAGGGTATAGAGTGTAGAGTGTAGGGCATAGAGTGTAGGGTATAGAGTATAGAGTGTAGGGTATAGAGTGTAGAGTGTAGGGTATAGAGTGTAGAGTGTAGGGTATAGAGTGTAGGGTATAGAGTGTATAGTGTAGGGTATAGAGTGTAGGGTATAGAGTGTAGAGTGTAGGGTATAGAGTGTAGGGTATAGAGTGTAGGGTATAAAGTGTAGTGTAGGGTATAGAGTGTAGGGTATAGAGTGTAGAGTGTAGGGTGTAGAGTGTAGAGTGTAGGGTATAGAGTGTAAGGTATAGAGTGTAGGTTATAGAGTATATGTTATAGAGTGTAGGGTATAGAGTGTAGAGTGTAGGGTATAGAGTGTAGGGTATAGAGTGTAGGGTATAGAGTGTAGGGTATAAAGTGTAGAGTGTAGGGTATAGAGTGTAGGGTATAGAGTGTAGGGTATAGAGTGTATGGTATAGATTGTATGGTATAGAGTGTAGAGTGTAGGGTATAGAGTGTAGGGTATAGAGTGTAGGGTATATATTGTAGGGTATAGAGTGTAGATTGTAGGGTATAGAGTGTAGGGTATAGAGTGTATGGTGTAGAGTGTAGGGTATAGAGTGTATAGTGTAGGGTATAGAGTGTAGGGTATAGAGTGTAGGGTATAGAGTGTATGGTATAGAGTGTAGGGTATAGTGTGTAGGGTATAGAGTGTAGGGTATAGGGTGTAGGTTATAGAGTGTAGGGTATAGGGTGTAGGGTATAGAGTATAGAGTGTAGGGTATAGAGTGTAGGGTATATAGTGTAGAGTATAGAGTGTAGGGTATAGAGTGTAGGGTGTAGAGTGTAGAGTGTAGGGTATAGAGTGTAGGGTATAGAGTGTAGGGTATAGAGTGTAGGGTATAGAGTGTAGGGTATAGAGTGTAGAGTGTAGGGTATAGAGTGTAGAGTGTAGGGTATAGAGTGTAGGGTATAGAGTGTAGGGTATAGAGTGTAGAGTGTAGGGTATAGAGTGTAGGGTATAGAGTGTAGGGTATATAGTGTAGGGTATAGAGTGTAGGGTATAGAGTGTAGGGTATAGAGTGTAGGGTATAGAGTGTATGGAATAGAGTTTAGAGTGTAGGGTATAGAGTGTAGGGTATAGAGTGTATGGAATAGAGTTTAGAGTGTAGAGTGTAGGGTATAGAGTTTAGGGTATAGAGTGTATGGTATAGAGTGTAGGGTATAGAGGGTGGGGTATAGAGTGTAGGGTATAGAGTGTAGAGTGTAGGGATTAGAGTGTAGGGTATAGAGTGTAGGATATAGAGTGTATGGAATAGAGTGTAGGGTATAGAGTGAAGAGTGTAGGGTATAGAGTGTAGGGTATAGAGCGTAGGGTGTAGGGTATAGAGTGTAGGGTATAGAGTGTAGGGTATAGAGTGTATGGTATAGAGTGTAGGGTGTACAGTGTAGGGTATAGAGTGTAGGTTATAGAGTGTAGAGTGTAGGGCATAGAGTGTATGGTATAGAGTGTAGGGTGTAGAGTGTATAGTATAGAGTGTAGGGTATAGATTGTATGGTATAGAGTTTAGAGTGTAGGGTATAGAGTGTAGAATATAGAGTGTAGAGTGTAGGGTATAGAGTGTAGGGTATAGAGTGTAGGGTATAGAGTGTACGGTATAGAGCGTATGATATAGAGTGTATGGTATACAGTGTAGGGTATAGAGTGTTTGGTATAGAGTGTAAGGTATAGAGTGTAGAGAGTAGGGTATAGATTTTAGAGTGTAGAGTGTAGGGTATAGAGTGTAGGGTATAGAGTGTATGGAATAGAGTGTATGGTATAGAGTGTAGGGTGTAGAGTGTAGGATATAGAGTGTAGAGTGTGGCGTATAGAGTGTAGAGTGTAGGGTATAGAGTGTATGATATAGAGTGTAGGGTATAGAGTGTATGGTATAGATTGCAGGGTATAAAGTGTAGGGTATAGAGTGTAGGGTATAGAGTGTAGAGTGTAGGGTATAGAGTGTAGGGTATAGAGTGTATGGTATAGATTGTAGGGTATAGAGTGTAGGGTATAGAGTGTAGAATGTAGGGTATAGAGTGTAGAAAGTAGGGTATAGTGTGTAGGGCATAGAGTGTAGAGTGTAGGGTATAGAGTGTAGGGTATAGAGTGTAGATTGTATGGTATAGAGTGTAGGGTATAGAGTGTATGGTGTAGAGTATAGAGTGTAGAGTGTAGGGTATAGAGTGTAGGGTATAGAGTGTTGGGATATAGAGTGTAGGGTATAGAGTGTAGATTATAGAGTGTAGGGTATAGAGTGTAGGGTAAAGCGTGTAGGGTATAGAGTGTAGGGTATAGAGTATATAGTGTAGGGTATAGAGTGTAGGGTATAGAGTGTAGAGTGTAGGGTATAGAGTGTAGGGTATAGAGTGTGGGGTATAGAGTGTAGGATATAAAGTGTAGAGTGTATGGTATAGAGTGTAGGGTATAGAGTGTAGAGTGTAGGGTGTAGAGTGTAGAGTGTAGGGTATAGAGTGTAAGGTATAGAGTGTAGGGTATAGAGTATATGTTATAGAGTGTAGGGTATAGAGTGTAGAGTGTAGGGTATAGAGTGTATGGTATAGAGTGTAGGGTATAGAGTGTAGGGTATAAAGTGTAGAGTGTAGGGTATAGAGTGTAGGGTATAGAGTGTAGGGTATAGAGTGTATGGTATAGATTGTATGGTATAGAGTGTAGAGTGTAGGGTATAGAGTGTAGGGTATAGAGTGTAGGGTATATATTATAGAGTGTAGAGTGTAGGGTATAGAGTGTAGGGTATAGAGTGTATGGTGTAGAGTGTAGGGTATAGAGTGTATAGTGTAGGGTATAGAGTGTAGGGTATAGAGTGTAGGGTATAGAGTGTATGGTATAGAGTGTACAGTATAGAGTGTATGGTATAGAGTGTAGAGTGTAGGGTATAGAGTGTATGGTATAGAGTGTAGTGTGTAGAGTGTATGGTATAGTGTGTAGGGTACAGAGTGTAGAGTGTAGGGCATAGAGTGTAGGGTATAGAGTATAGAGTGTAGGGTATAGAGTGTAGAGTGTAGGGTATAGAGTGTAGAGTGTAGGGTATAGAGTGTAGGGTATAGAGTGTATAGTGCAGGGTATAGAGTGTAGAGTGTAGGGTATAGAGTGTAGGGTATAGAGTGTAGGGTATAAAGTGTAGTGTAGGGTATAGAGTGTAGGGTATAGAGTGTAGAGTGTAGGGTGTAGAGTGTAGAGTGTAGGGTATAGAGTGTAAGGTATAGAGTGTAGGGTATAGAGTATATGTTATAGAGTGTAGGGTATAGAGTGTAGAGTGTAGGGTATAGAGTGTAGGGTATAGAGTGTAGGGTATAGAGTGTAGGGTATAAAGTGTAGAGTGTAGGGTATAGAGTGTAGGGTATAGAGTGTAGGGTATAGAGTGTATGGTATAGATTGTATGGTATAGAGTGTAGAGTGTAGGGTATAGAGTGTAGGGTATAGAGTGTAGGGTATATATTGTAGGGTATAGAGTGTAGATTGTAGGGTATAGAGTGTAGGGTATAGAGTGTATGGTGTAGAGTGTAGGGTATAGAGTGTATAGTGTAGGGTATAGAGTGTAGGGTATAGAGTGTAGGGTATAGAGTGTATGGTATAGAGTGTAGGGTATAGAGTGTAGAGTGTAGGGTATAGAGTGTAGGGTATAGTGTGTAGGGTATAGAGTGTAGGGTATAGGGTGTAGGTTATAGAGTGTAGGGTATAGGGTGTAGGGTATAGAGTATAGAGTGCAGGGTATAGAGTATAGGGTATATAGTGTAGAGTATAGAGTGTAGGGTATAGAGTGTAGGGTGTAGAGTGTAGAGTGTAGGGTATAGAGTGTAGGGTATAGAGTGTAGGGTATAGAGTGTAGGGTATAGAGTGTAGGGTATAGAGTGTAGAGTGTAGGGTATAGAGTGTAGAGTGTAGGGTATAGAGTGTAGGGTATAGAGTGTAGGGTATAGAGTGTAGAGTGTAGGGTATAGAGTGTAGGGTATATAGTGTAGGGTATAGAGTGTAGGGTATAGAGTGTAGGGTATAGAGTGTATGGAATAGAGTTTAGAGTGTAGGGTATAGAGTGTAGGGTATAGAGTGTATGGAATAGAGTTTAGAGTGTAGAGTGTAGGGTATAGAGTGTAGGGTATAGAGTGTATGGTATAGAGTGTAGGGTATAGAGGGTGGGGTATAGAGTGTAGGGTATAGAGTGTAGAGTGTAGGGATTAGAGTGTAGGGTATAGAGTGTAGGATATAGAGTGTATGGAATAGAGTGTAGGGTATAGAGTGAAGAGTGTAGGGTATAGAGTGTAGGGTATAGAGCGTAGGGTGTAGGGTATAGAGTGTAGGGTATAGAGTGTAGGGTATAGAGTGTATGGTATAGAGTGTAGGGTGTACAGTGTAGGGTATAGAGTGTGGGTTATAGAGTGTAGAGTGTAGGGCATAGAGTGTATGGTATAGAGTGTAGGGTGTAGAGTGTATAGTATAGAGTGTAGGGTATAGATTGTATGGTATAGAGTTTAGAGTGTAGGGTATAGAGTGTAGAATATAGAGTGTAGAGTGTAGGGTATAGAGTGTAGGGTATAGAGTGTAGGGTATAGAGTGTACGGTATAGAGCGTATGATATAGAGTGTATGGTATACAGTGTAGGGTATAGAGTGTTTGGTATAGAGTGTAAGGTATAGAGTGTAGAGAGTAGGGTATAGATTTTAGAGTGTAGAGTGTAGGGTATAGAGTGTAGGGTATAGAGTGTATGGAATAGAGTGTATGGTATAGAGTGTAGGGTGTAGAGTGTAGGATATAGAGTGTAGAGTGTGGCGTATAGAGTGTAGAGTGTAGGGTATAGAGTGTATGATATAGAGTGTAGGGTATAGAGTGTATGGTATAGATTGCAGGGTATAAAGTGTAGGGTATAGAGTGTAGGGTATAGAGTGTAGAGTGTAGGGTATAGAGTGTAGGGTATAGAGTGTATGGTATAGATTGTAGGGTATAGAGTGTAGGGTATAGAGTGTAGAATGTAGGGTATAGAGTGTAGAAAGTAGGGTATAGTGTGTAGGGCATAGAGTGTAGAGTGTAGGGTATAGAGTGTAGGGTATAGAGTGTAGATTGTATGGTATAGAGTGTAGGGTATAGAGTGTATGGTGTAGAGTATAGAGTGTAGAGTGTAGGGTATAGAGTGTAGGGTATAGAGTGTTGGGATATAGAGTGTAGGGTATAGAGTGTAGAGTATAGAGTGTAGGGTATAGAGTGTAGGGTATAGCGTGTAGGGTATAGAGTGTAGGGTATAGAGTATATAGTGTAGGGTATAGAGTGTAGGGTATAGAGTGTAGAGTGTAGGGTATAGAGTGTAGGGTATAGAGTGTGGGGTATAGAGTGTAGGATATAAAGTGTAGAGTGTATGGTATAGAGTGTAGGGTATAGAGTGTAGAGTGTAGGGTGTAGAGTGTAGAGTGTAGGGTATAGAGTGTAAGGTATAGAGTGTAGGGTATAGAGTATATGTTATAGAGTGTAGGGTATAGAGTGTAGCGTGTAGGGTATAGAGTGTATGGTATAGAGTGTAGGGTATAGAGTGTAGGGTATAAAGTGTAGAGTGTAGGGTATAGAGTGTAGGGTATAGAGTGTAGGGTATAGAGTGTATGGCATAGATTGTATGGTATAGAGTGTAGAGTGTAGGGTATAGAGTGTAGGGTATAGAGTGTAGGGTATATATTATAGAGTGTAGAGTGTAGGGTATAGAGTGTAGGGTATAGAGTGTATGGTGTAGAGTGTAGGGTATAGAGTGTATAGTGTAGGGTATAGAGTGTAGGGTATAGAGTGTAGGGTATAGAGTGTATGGTATAGAGTGTACAGTATAGAGTGTATGGTATAGAGTGTAGAGTGTAGGGTATAGAGTGTATGGTATAGAGTGTAGTGTGTAGAGTGTATGGTATAGTGTGTAGGGTACAGAGTGTAGAGTGTAGGGTATAGAGTGTAGGGTATAGAGTGTAGGGTATAGAGTGTACGGTATAGAGTGTATGATATAGAGTGTATGGTATATAGTGTAGGGTATAGAGTGTTTGGTATAGAGTGTAAGGTATAGAGTGTAGAGAGTAGGGTATAGATTTTAGAATGTAGAGTGTATGGTATAGAGTGTAGGGTATAGAGTGTATGGAATAGAGTGTATGGTATAGAGTGTAGGGTGTAGAGTGTAGGGTATAGAGTGTAGAGTGTGGTTTATAGAGTGTAGAGTGTAGGGTATAGAGTGTATGGTATAGATTGCAGGGTATAGAGTGTAGGGTATATAGTGTAGGGTATAGAGTAAAGAGTGTAGGATATAGAGTGTAGGGTATAGAGTGTAGAGTGTAGAGTGTAGGGTATAGAGTGTAGGGAATAGAGTGTATGGTATAGAGTGTAGGGTATAGAGTGTAGGCTATAGAGTGTAGAGTGTAGGGATTAGAGTGTAGGGTATAGAGTGTAGGGTATAGAGTGTAGAGTGTAGGTATAGAGTGTAGGGTATAGAGTGTACGGTATAGAGTGTTGGGCTATAGAGTGTTGGGTATAGAGTGTAGGGTATAGAGTGTAGGGTATAGAGTGTAGGGTATACAGTGTAGGGTATAAGGTGTAGAGTGTAGGGTATAGAGTGTAGGGTATAGAGTGTAGGGTATAGAGTGTAGAGTGTAGGGTATAGAGTGTAGAGTTTAGGGTATAGAGTGTAGGGTATAGAGTGTAGGGTTTAGAGTGTATGGTATAGAGTGTAGGGTATAGAGTGTAGAGTGTAGGGTATAGAGTGTAGGGTATAGAGTGTAGGGTATAGAGTGTATGGTATAGAGTGTACGGTATAGAGTGTAGAGTGTAGGGTATAGAGTGTAGGGTATAGAGTGTAGGGTATAGAGTGTAGAGTGTAGGGTGTAGAGTGTAGGGTATAGGGTGTAGGTTATAGAGTGTAGGGTATAGATTGTAGGGTATAGAGTGTATTGTATAGGGTATAGAGTGTATGGTGTAGATTGTAGGGTATAGAGTGTATAGTGTAGGGTATAGAGTGTAGGGTATAGAGTGTAGGGTATAGAGTGTAGAGTGTAGGGTATAGAGTGTATGGTATAGAGTGTAGGGTATAGAGTGTATGGTATAGAGTGTAGGGTATAGAGTGTAGAGTGTAGGGTATAGAGTGTAGGGTATAGAGTGTAGGGTATAGAGTGTAGAGTGTAGGGTATAGAGTTTAGGGTATAGAGTGTATGGTATAGAGTGTAGAGTGTAGGGTATAGAGTGTATAGTGTAGGGTATAGAGTGTAGGGTATAGAGTGTAGGGTATAGAGTGTATGGTATAGAGTGTAGGGAATAGAGTGTAAAGTGTAGGGTATAGAGTGTATGGTTTAGAGTGTAGGGTATAGAGTGTAGAGGGTAGAGTGTAGGGTATAGAGTGTAGGGTATAGAGTTAGGGTATAGAGTGTAGAGTGTAGGGTATAGAGTGTAGGGTGTAGAGTGTAGGGTATAGAGTGTAGGGTATATAGTGTAGAGTGTAGGGTATAAAGTGTAGGGTATAGAGTGTAGGGTGTAGAGTCTAGGGTATAGAGTGTAGAGTGTAGGGTATAGAGTGTATGGTATAATGTGTAGGGTATAGAGTGTAGAGTGTAGGGCATAGAGTGTAGGGTATAGAGTATAGAGTGTAGGGTATAGAGTGTAGAGTGTAGGGTATAGAGTGTAGAGTGTAGGGTATAGAGTGTAGGGTATAGAGTGTATAGTGTAGGGTATAGAGTGTAGGGTATAGAGTGTAGAGTGTAGGGTATAGAGTGTAGGGTATAGAGTGTAGGGTATAAAGTGTAGTGTAGGGTATAGAGTGTAGGGTATAGAGTGTAGAGTGTAGGGTGTAGAGTGTAGAGTGTAGGGTATAGAGTGTAAGGTATAGAGTGTAGGGTATAGAGTATATGTTATAGAGTGTAGGGTATAGAGTGTAGGGTATAGAGTGTAGGTTATAGAGTGTAGAGTGTAGGGCATAGAGTGTATGGTATAGAGTGTAGGGTGTAGAGTGTATAGTATAGAGTGTAGGGTATAGATTGTATGGTATAGAGTTTAGAGTGTAGGGTATAGAGTGTAGAATATAGAGTGTAGAGTGTAGGGTATAGAGTGTAGGGTATAGAGTGTAGGGTATAGAGTGTACGGTATAGAGCGTATGATATAGAGTGTATGGTATACAGTGTAGGGTATAGAGTGTTTGGTATAGAGTGTAAGGTATAGAGTGTAGAGAGTAGGGTATAGATTTTAGAGTGTAGAGTGTAGGGTATAGAGTGTAGGGTATAGAGTGTATGGAATAGAGTGTATGGTATAGAGTGTAGGGTGTAGAGTGTAGGATATAGAGTGTAGAGTGTGGCGTATAGAGTGTAGAGTGTAGGGTATAGAGTGTATGATATAGAGTGTAGGGTATAGAGTGTATGGTATAGATTGCAGGGTATAAAGTGTAGGGTATAGAGTGTAGGGTATAGAGTGTAGAGTGTAGGGTATAGAGTGTAGGGTATAGAGTGTATGGTATAGATTGTAGGGTATAGAGTGTAGGGTATAGAGTGTAGAATGTAGGGTATAGAGTGTAGAAAGTAGGGTATAGTGTGTAGGGCATAGAGTGTAGAGTGTAGGGTATAGAGTGTAGGGTATAGAGTGTAGATTGTATGGTATAGAGTGTAGGGTATAGAGTGTATGGTGTAGAGTATAGAGTGTAGAGTGTAGGGTATAGAGTGTAGGGTATAGAGTGTTGGGATATAGAGTGTAGGGTATAGAGTGTAGATTATAGAGTGTAGGGTATAGAGTGTAGGGTAAAGCGTGTAGGGTATAGAGTGTAGAGTATAGAGTATATAGTGTAGGGTATAGAGTGTAGGGTATAGAGTGTAGAGTGTAGGGTATAGAGTGTAGGGTATAGAGTGTGGGGTATAGAGTGTAGGATATAAAGTGTAGAGTGTATGGTATAGAGTGTAGGGTATAGAGTGTAGAGTGTAGGGTGTAGAGTGTAGAGTGTAGGGTATAGAGTGTAAGGTATAGAGTGTAGGGTATAGAGTATATGTTATAGAGTGTAGGGTATAGAGTGTAGAGTGTAGGGTATAGAGTGTATGGTATAGAGTGTAGGGTATAGAGTGTAGGGTATAAAGTGTAGAGTGTAGGGTATAGAGTGTAGGGTATAGAGTGTAGGGTATAGAGTGTATGGTATAGATTGTATGGTATAGAGTGTAGAGTGTAGGGTATAGAGTGTAGGGTATAGAGTGTAGGGTATATATTATAGAGTGTAGAGTGTAGGGTATAGAGTGTAGGGTATAGAGTGTATGGTGTAGAGTGTAGGGTATAGAGTGTATAGTGTAGGGTATAGAGTGTAGGGTATAGAGTGTAGGGTATAGAGTGTATGGTATAGAGTGTACAGTATAGAGTGTATGGTATAGAGTGTAGAGTGTAGGGTATAGAGTGTATGGTATAGAGTGTAGTGTGTAGAGTGTATGGTATAGTGTGTAGGGTACAGAGTGTAGAGTGTAGGGCATAGAGTGTAGGGTATAGAGTATAGAGTGTAGGGTATAGAGTGTAGAGTGTAGGGTATAGAGTGTAGAGTGTAGGGTATAGAGTGTAGGGTATAGAGTGTATAGTGCAGGGTATAGAGTGTAGGCTATACAGTGTAGAGTGTAGGGTATAGAGTGTAGGGTATAGAGTGTAGGGTATAAAGTGTAGTGTAGGGTATAGAGTGTAGGGTATAGAGTGTAGAGTGTAGGGTGTAGAGTGTAGAGTGTAGGGTATAGAGTGTAAGGTATAGAGTGTAGGGTATAGAGTATATGTTATAGAGTGTAGGGTATAGAGTGTAGAGTGTAGGGTATAGAGTGTAGGGTATAGAGTGTAGGGTATAGAGTGTAGGGTATAAAGTGTAGAGTGTAGGGTATAGAGTGTAGGGTATAGAGTGTAGGGTATAGAGTGTATGGTATAGATTGTATGGTATAGAGTGTAGAGTGTAGGGTATAGAGTGTAGGGTATAGAGTGTAGGGTATATATTGTAGGGTATAGAGTGTAGATTGTAGGGTATAGAGTGTAGGGTATAGAGTGTATGGTGTAGAGTGTAGGGTATAGAGTGTATAGTGTAGGGTATAGAGTGTAGGGTATAGAGTGTAGGGTATAGAGTGTATGGTATAGAGTGTAGGGTATAGAGTGTAGAGTGTAGGGTATAGAGTGTAGGGTATAGTGTGTAGGGTATAGAGTGTAGGGTATAGGGTGTAGGTTATAGAGTGTAGGGTATAGGGTGTAGGGTATAGAGTATAGAGTGCAGGGTATAGAGTATAGGGTATATAGTGTAGAGTATAGAGTGTAGGGTATAGGGTGTAGGGTGTAGAGTGTAGAGTGTAGGGTATAGAGTGTAGGGTATAGAGTGTAGGGTATAGAGTGTAGGGTATAGAGTGTAGAGTGTAGGGTATAGAGTGTAGAGTGTAGGGTATAGAGTGTAGGGTATAGAGTGTAGGGTATAGAGTGTAGAGTGTAGGGTATAGAGTGTAGGGTATAGAGTGTAGGGTATATAGTGTAGGGTATAGAGTGTAGGGTATAGAGTGTAGGGTATAGAGTGAATGGAATAGAGTTTAGAGTGTAGGGTATAGAGTGTAGGGTATAGAGTGTATGGAATAGAGTTTAGAGTGTAGAGTGTAGGGTATAGAGTGTAGGGTATAGAGTGTAGGGTATAGAGGGTGGGGTATAGAGTGTAGGGTATAGAGTGTAGAGTGTAGGGATTAGAGTGTAGGGTATAGAGTGTAGGATATAGAGTGTATGGAATAGAGTGTAGGGTATAGAGTGAAGAGTGTAGGGTATAGAGTGTAGGGTATAGAGCGTAGGGTGTAGGGTATAGAGTGTAGGGTATAGAGTGTAGGGTATAGAGTGTATGGTATAGAGTGTAGGGTGTACAGTGTAGGGTATAGAGTGTGGGTTATAGAGTGTAGAGTGTAGGGCATAGAGTGTATGGTATAGAGTGTAGGGTGTAGAGTGTATAGTATAGAGTGTAGGGTATAGATTGTATGGTATAGAGTTTAGAGTGTAGGGTATAGAGTGTAGAATATAGAGTGTAGAGTGTAGGGTATAGAGTGTAGGGTATAAAGTGTAGGGTATAGAGTGTACGGTATAGAGCGTATGATATAGAGTGTATGGTATACAGTGTAGGGTATAGAGTGTTTGGTATAGAGTGTAAGGTATAGAGTGTAGAGAGTAGGGTATAGATTTTAGAGTGTAGAGTGTAGGGTATAGAGTGTAGGGTATAGAGTGTATGGAATAGAGTGTATGGTATAGAGTGTAGGGTGTAGAGTGTAGGATATAGAGTGTAGAGTGTGGCGTATAGAGTGTAGAGTGTAGGGTATAGAGTGTATGATATAGAGTGTAGGGTATAGAGTGTATGGTATAGATTGCAGGGTATAAAGTGTAGGGTATAGAGTGTAGGGTATAGAGTGTAGAGTGTAGGGTATAGAGTGTAGGGTATAGAGTGTATGGTATAGATTGTAGGGTATAGAGTGTAGGGTATAGAGTGTAGAATGTAGGGTATAGAGTGTAGAAAGTAGGGTATAGTGTGTAGGGCATAGAGTGTAGAGTGTAGGGTATAGAGTGTAGGGTATAGAGTGTAGATTGTATGGTATAGAGTGTAGGGTATAGAGTGTATGGTGTAGAGTATAGAGTGTAGAGTGTAGGGTATAGAGTGTAGGGTATAGAGTGTTGGGATATAGAGTGTAGGGTATAGAGTGTACAGTATAGAGTGTAGGGTATAGAGTGTAGGGTATAGCGTGTAGGGTATAGAGTGTAGGGTATAGAGTATATAGTGTAGGGTATAGAGTGTAGGGTATAGAGTGTAGAGTGTAGGGTATAGAGTGTAGGGTATAGAGTGTGGGGTATAGAGTGTAGGATATAAAGTGTAGAGTGTATGGTATAGAGTGTAGGGTATAGAGTGTAGGGTGTAGAGTGTAGAGTGTAGGGTATAGAGTGTAAGGTATAGAGTGTAGGGTATAGAGTATATGTTATAGAGTGTAGGGTATAGAGTGTAGCGTGTAGGGTATAGAGTGTATGGTATAGAGTGTAGGGTATAGAGTGTAGGGTATAAAGTGTAGAGTGTAGGGTATAGAGTGTAGGGTATAGAGTGTAGGGTATAGAGTGTATGGTATAGATTGTATGGTATAGAGTGTAGAGTGTAGGGTATAGAGTGTAGGGTATAGAGTGTAGGGTATATATTATAGAGTGTAGAGTGTAGGGTATAGAGTGTAGGGTATAGAGTGTATGGTGTAGAGTGTAGGGTATAGAGTGTATAGTGTAGGGTATAGAGTGTAGGGTATAGAGTGTAGGGTATAGAGTGTATGGTATAGAGTGTACAGTATAGAGTGTATGGTATAGAGTGTAGAGTGTAGGGTATAGAGTGTATGGTATAGAGTGAAGTGTGTAGAGTGTATGGTATAGTGTGTAGGGTACAGAGTGTAGAGTGTAGGGTATAGAGTGTAGGGTATAGAGTGTAGGGTATAGAGTGTACGGTATAGAGTGTATGATATAGAGTGTATGGTATATAGTGTAGGGTATAGAGTGTTTGGTATAGAGTGTAAGGTATAGAGTGTAGAGAGTAGGGTATAGATTTTAGAATGTAGAGTGTATGGTATAGAGTGTAGGGTATAGAGTGTATGGAATAGAGTGTATGGTATAGAGTGTAGGGTGTAGAGTGTAGGGTATAGAGTGTAGAGTGTGGTTTATAGAGTGTAGAGTGTAGGGTATAGAGTGTATGGTATAGATTGCAGGGTATAGAGTGTAGGGTATATAGTGTAGGGTATAGAGTAAAGAGTGTAGGATATAGAGTGTAGGGTATAGAGTGTAGAGTGTAGAGTGTAGGGTATAGAGTGTAGGGAATAGAGTGTATGGTATAGAGTGTAGGGTATAGAGTGTAGGCTATAGAGTGTAGAGTGTAGGGATTAGAGTGTAGGGTATAGAGTGTAGGGTATAGAGTGTAGAGTGTAGGGTATAGAGTGTAGGGTATAGAGTGTACGGTATAGAGTGTTGGGCTATAGAGTGTTGGGTATAGAGTGTAGGGTATAGAGTGTAGGGTATAGAGTGTAGGGTATAGCGTGTAGGGTATACAGTGTAGGGTATAAGGTGTAGAGTGTAGGGTATAGAGTGTAGGGTATAGAGTGTAGGGTATAGAGTGTAGGGTATAGAGTGTAGAGTGTAGGGTATGGAGTGTAGAGTTTAGGGTATAGAGTGTAGGGTATAGAGTGTAGGGTTTAGAGTGTATGGTATAGAGTGTAGGGTATAGAGTGTAGAGTGTAGGGTATAGAGTGTAGGGTATAGAGTGTAGGGTATAGAGTGTATGGTATAGAGTGTACGGTATAGAGTGTAGAGTGTAGGGTATAGAGTGTAGGGTATAGAGTGTAGGGTATAGAGTGTAGAGTGTAGGGTGTAGAGTGTAGGGTATAGGGTGTAGGTTATAGAGTGTAGGGTATAGATTGTAGGGTATAGAGTGTATTGTATAGGGTATAGAGTGTATGGTGTAGATTGTAGGGTATAGAGTGTATAGTGTAGGGTATAGAGTGTAGGGTATAGAGTGTAGGGTATAGAGTGTAGAGTGTAGGGTATAGAGTGTATGGTATAGAGTGTAGGGTATAGAGTGTATGGTATAGAGTGTAGGGTATAGAGTGTAGAGTGTAGGGTATAGAGTGTAGGGTATAGAGTGTAGGGTATAGAGTGTAGAGTGTAGGGTATAGAGTTTAGGGTATAGAGTGTATGGTATAGAGTGTAGAGTGTAGGGTATAGAGTGTATAGTGTAGGGTATAGAGTGTAGGGTATAGAGTGTAGGGTATAGAGTGTATGGTATAGAGTGTAGGGAATAGAGTGTAAAGTGTAGGGTATAGAGTGTATGGTTTAGAGTGTAGGGTATAGAGTGTAGAGGGTAGAGTGTAGGGTATAGAGTGTAGGGTATAGAGTTAGGGTATAGAGTGTAGAGTGTAGGGTATAGAGTGTAGGGTGTAGAGTGTAGGGTATAGAGTGTAGGGTATATAGTGTAGAGTGTAGGGTATAAAGTGTAGGGTATAGAGTGTAGGGTGTAGAGTCTAGGGTATAGAGTGTAGAGTGTAGGGTATAGAGTGTATGGTATAATGTGTAGGGTATAGAGTGTAGAGTGTAGGGCATAGAGTGTAGGGTATAGAGTATAGAGTGTAGGGTATAGAGTGTAGAGTGTAGGGTATAGAGTGTAGAGTGTAGGGTATAGAGTGTAGGGTATAGAGTGTATAGTGTAGGGTATAGAGTGTAGGGTATAGAGTGTAGAGTGTAGGGTATAGAGTGTAGGGTATAGAGTGTAGGGTATAAAGTGTAGTGTAGGGTATAGAGTGTAGGGTATAGAGTGTAGAGTGTAGGGTGTAGAGTGTAGAGTGTAGGGTATAGAGTGTAAGGTATAGAGTGTAGGGTATAGAGTATATGTTATAGAGTGTAGGGTATAGAGTGTAGAGTGTAGGGTATAGAGTGTAGGGTATAGAGTGTAGGGTATAAAGTGTAGAGTGTAGGGTATAGAGTGTAGGGTATAGAGTGTAGGGTATAGAGTGTATGGTATAGATTGTATGGTATAGAGTGTAGAGTGTAGGGTATAGAGTGTAGGGTATAGAGTGTAGGGTATATATTGTAGGGTATAGAGTGTAGATTGTAGGGTATAGAGTGTAGGGTATAGAGTGTATGGTGTAGAGTGTAGGGTATAGAGTGTATAGTGTAGGGTATAGAGTGTAGGGTATAGAGTGTAGGGTATAGAGTGTATGGTATAGAGTGTAGGGTATAGTGTGTAGGGTATAGAGTGTAGGGTATAGGGTGTAGGTTATAGAGTGTAGGGTATAGGGTGTAGGGTATAGAGTATAGAGTGTAGGGTATAGAGTGTAGGGTATATAGTGTAGAGTATAGAGTGTAGGGTATAGAGTGTAGGGTGTAGAGTGTAGAGTGTAGGGTATAGAGTGTAGGGTATAGAGTGTAGGGTATAGAGTGTAGGGTATAGAGTGTAGGGTATAGAGTGTAGAGTGTAGGGTATAGAGTGTAGAGTGTAGGGTATAGAGTGTAGGGTATAGAGTGTAGGGTATAGAGTGTAGAGTGTAGGGTATAGAGTGTAGGGTATAGAGTGTAGGGTATATAGTGTAGGGTATAGAGTGTAGGGTATAGAGTGTAGGGTATAGAGTGTAGGGTATAGAGTGTATGGAATAGAGTTTAGAGTGTAGGGTATAGAGTGTAGGGTATAGAGTGTATGGAATAGAGTTTAGAGTGTAGAGTGTAGGGTATAGAGTTTAGGGTATAGAGTGTATGGTATAGAGTGTAGGGTATAGAGGGTGGGGTATAGAGTGTAGGGTATAGAGTGTAGAGTGTAGGGATTAGAGTGTAGGGTATAGAGTGTAGGATATAGAGTGTATGGAATAGAGTGTAGGGTATAGAGTGAAGAGTGTAGGGTATAGAGTGTAGGGTATAGAGCGTAGGGTGTAGGGTATAGAGTGTAGGGTATAGAGTGTAGGGTATAGAGTGTATGGTATAGAGTGTAGGGTGTACAGTGTAGGGTATAGAGTGTAGGTTATAGAGTGTAGAGTGTAGGGCATAGAGTGTATGGTATAGAGTGTAGGGTGTAGAGTGTATAGTATAGAGTGTAGGGTATAGATTGTATGGTATAGAGTTTAGAGTGTAGGGTATAGAGTGTAGAATATAGAGTGTAGAGTGTAGGGTATAGAGTGTAGGGTATAGAGTGTACGGTATAGAGCGTATGATATAGAGTGTATGGTATACAGTGTAGGGTATAGAGTGTTTGGTATAGAGTGTAAGGTATAGAGTGTAGAGAGTAGGGTATAGATTTTAGAGTGTAGAGTGTAGGGTATAGAGTGTAGGGTATAGAGTGTATGGAATAGAGTGTATGGTATAGAGTGTAGGGTGTAGAGTGTAGGATATAGAGTGTAGAGTGTGGCGTATAGAGTGTAGAGTGTAGGGTATAGAGTGTATGATATAGAGTGTAGGGTATAGAGTGTATGGTATAGATTGCAGGGTATAAAGTGTAGGGTATAGAGTGTAGGGTATAGAGTGTAGAGTGTAGGGTATAGAGTGTAGGGTATAGAGTGTATGTATAGATTGTAGGGTATAGAGTGTAGGGTATAGAGTGTAGAATGTAGGGTATAGAGTGTAGAAAGTAGGGTATAGTGTGTAGGGCATAGAGTGTAGAGTGTAGGGTATAGAGTGTAGGGTATAGAGTGTAGATTGTATGGTATAGAGTGTAGGGTATAGAGTGTATGGTGTAGAGTATAGAGTGTAGAGTGTAGGGTATAGAGTGTAGGGTATAGAGTGTTGGGATATAGAGTGTAGGGTATAGAGTGTAGAGTATAGAGTGTAGGGTATAGAGTGTAGGGTAAAGCGTGTAGGGTATAGAGTGTAGGGTATAGAGTATATAGTGTAGGGTATAGAGTGTAGGGTATAGAGTGTAGAGTGTAGGGTATAGAGTGTAGGGTATAGAGTGTGGGGTATAGAGTGTAGGATATAAAGTGTAGAGTGTATGGTATAGAGTGTAGGGTATAGAGTGTAGGGTGTAGAGTGTAGAGTGTAGGGTATAGAGTGTAAGGTATAGAGTGTAGGGTATAGAGTATATGTTATAGAGTGTAGGGTATAGAGTGTAGAGTGTAGGGTATAGAGTGTATGGTATAGAGTGTAGGGTATAGAGTGTAGGGTATAAAGTGTAGAGTGTAGGGTATAGAGTGTAGGGTATAGAGTGTAGGGTATAGAGTGTATGGTATAGATTGTATGGTATAGAGTGTAGAGTGTAGGGTATAGAGTGTAGGGTATAGAGTGTAGGGTATATATTATACAGTGTAGAGTGTAGGGTATAGAGTGTAGGGTATAGAGTGTATGGTGTAGAGTGTAGGGTATAGAGTGTATGGTATAGAGTGTACAGTATAGAGTGTATGGTATAGAGTGTAGAGTGTAGGGTATAGAGTGTATGGTATAGAGTGTAGTGTGTAGAGTGTATGGTATAGTGTGTAGGGTACAGAGTGTAGAGTGTAGGGTATAGAGTGTAGGGTATAGAGTGTAGGGTATAGAGTGTACGGTATAGAGTGTATGATATAGAGTGTATGGTATATAGTGTAGGGTATAGAGTGTTTGGTATAGAGTGTAAGGTATAGAGTGTAGAGAGTAGGGTATAGATTTTAGAATGTAGAGTGTATGGTATAGAGTGTAGGGTATAGAGTGTATGGAATAGAGTGTATGGTATAGAGTGTAGGGTGTAGAGTGTAGGGTATAGAGTGTAGAGTGTGGTTTATAGAGTGTAGAGTGTAGGGTATAGAGTGTATGGTATAGATTGCAGGGTATAGAACGTAGGGTATATAGTGTAGGGTATAGAGTATAGAGTGTAGGGTATAGAGTGTAGGGTATAGAGTGTAGAGTGTAGAGTGTAGGGTATAGAGTGTAGAGTGTAGGGTATAGAGTGTAGGGTATAGAGTGTATGGTATAGAGTGTAGGGTATAGAGTGTAGGGTATAGAGTGTAGGGTATATATTGTAGGGTATAGAGTGTAGAGTGTAGGGTATAGAGTGTAGGGTATAGAGTGTATGGTGTAGAGTGTAGGGTATAGAGTGTATAGTGTAGGGTATAGAGTGTAGGGTATAGAGTGTAGGGCGTAGAGTGTATGGTATAGAGTGTACAGTATAGAGTGTATGGTATAGAGTGTAGAGTGTAGGGTATAGAGTGTATGGTATAGAGTGTAGTGTGTAGAGTGTATGGTATAGTGTGTAGGGTACAGAGTGTAGAGTGTAGGGTATAGAGTGTTTGGTATAGAGTGTAAGGTATAGAGTGTAGAGAGGAGGGTATAGATTTTAGAGTGTAGAGTGTATGGTATAGAGTGTAGGGTATAGAGTGTATGGAATAGAGTGTATGGTATAGAGTGTATGGTATAGATTGCAGGGTATAGAGTGTAGGGTATATAGTGTAGGGTATAGAGTATAGAGTGTAGGATATAGAGTGTAGGGTATAGAGTGTAGAGTGTAGAGTGTAGGGTATAGAGTGTAGATTGTAGGGTATAGAGTGTAGGGAATAGAGTGTATGGTATAGAGTGTAGGGTATAGAGTGTAGGCTATAGAGTGTAGAGTGTAGGGATTAGAGTGTAGGGTATAGAGTGTAGGGTATAGAGTGTAGAGTGTAGGGTATAGAGTGTAGGGTATAGAGTGTACGGTATAGAGTGTTGGGCTATAGAGTGTTGGGTATAGAATGTAGGGTATAGAGTGTAGGGTATAGAGTGTAGGGTATACAGTGTAGGGTATAAGGTGTAGAGTGTAGGGTATAGAGTGTAGGGTATAGAGTGTAGGGTATAGAGTGTAGGGTATAGAGTGTAGAGTGTAGGGTATAGAGTGTAGAGTTTAGGGTATAGAGTGTAGGGTATAGAGTGTAGGGTTTAGAGTGTATGGTATAGAGTGTAGGGTATAGAGTGTAGAGTGTAGGGTATAGAGTGTAGGGTATAGAGTGTAGGGTATAGAGTGTATGGTATAGAGTGTACGGTATAGAGTGTAGAGTGTAGGGTATAGAGTGTAGGGTATAGAGTGTAGGGTATAGATTGTAGGGTATAGAATGTATTGTATAGGGTATAGAGTGTATGGTGTAGATTGTAGGGTATAGAGTGTATAGTGTAGGGTATAGAGTGTAGGGTAGAGAGTGTAGGGTATAGAGTGTAGAGTGTAGGGTATAGAGTGTATGGTATAGAGTGTAGGGTATAGAGTGTATGGTATAGAGTGTAGGGTATAGAGTGTAGAGTGTAGGGTATAGAGTGTAGGGTATAGAGTGTAGGGTATAGAGTGTAGAGTGTAGGGTATAGAGTTTAGGGTATAGAGTGTATGGTATAGAGTGTAGAGTGTAGGGTATAGAGTGTATAGTGTAGGGTATAGAGTGTAGGGTATAGAGTGTAGGGTATAGAGTGTATGGTATAGAGTGTAGGGAATAGAGTGTAAAGTGTAGGGTATAGAGTGTATGGTTTAGAGTGTAGGGTATAGAGTGTAGAGGGTAGAGTGTAGGGTATAGAGTGTAGGGTATAGAGTGTAGGGTATAGAGTGTAGAGTGTAGGGTATAGAGTGTAGGGTGTAGAGTGTAGGGTATAGAGTGTAGGGTATATAGTGTAGAGTGTAGGGTATAAAGTGTAGGGTATAGAGTGTAGGGTGTAGAGTCTAGGGTATAGAGTGTAGAGTGTAGGGTATAGAGTGTATGGTATAATGTGTAGGGTATAGAGTGTAGAGTGTAGGGTATAGAGTGTAGGGTATAGAGTATAGAGTGTAGGGTATAGAGTGTAGAGTGTAGGGTATAGAGTGTAGAGTGTAGGGTATAGAGTGTAGGGTATAGAGTGTATAGTGTAGGGTATAGAGTGTAGGGTATAGAGTGTAGAGTGTAGGGTATAGAGTGTAGGGTATAGAGTGTAGGGTATAAAGTGTAGTGTAGGGTATAGAGTGTAGGGTATAGAGTGTAGAGTGTAGGGTGTAGAGTGTAGAGTGTAGGGTATAGAGTGTAAGGTATAGAGTGTAGGGTATAGAGTATATGTTATAGAGTGTAGGGTATAGAGTGTAGAGTGTAGGGTATAGAGTGAAGGGTATAGAGTGTAGGGTATAGAGTGTAGGGTATAAAGTGTAGAGTGTAGGGTATAGAGTGTAGAGTATAGAGTGTAGGGTATAGAGTGTATGGTATAGATTGTATGGTATAGAGTGTAGAGTGTAGGGTATAGAGTGTAGGGTATAGAGTGTAGGGTATATATTGTAGGGTATAGAGTGTAGAGTGTAGGGTATAGAGTGTAGGGTATAGAGTGTATGGTGTAGAGTGTAGGGTATAGAGTGTATAGTGTAGGGTATAGAGTGTAGGGTATAGAGTGTAGGGTATAGAGTGTATGGTATAGAGTGTACAGTATAGAGTGTATGGTATAGAGTGTAGAGTGTAGGGTATAGAGTGTATGGTATAGAGTGTAGTGTATAGAGTGTATGGTATAGTGTGTAGGGTACAGAGTGTAGAGTGTAGGGTATAGAGTGTAGGGTATAGAGTGTAGGGTATAGAGTGTACGGTATAGAGTGTATGATATAGAGTGTATGGTATATAGTGTAGGGTATAGAGTGTTTGGTATAGAGTGTAAGGTATAGAGTGTAGAGAGTAGGGTATAGATTTTAGAGTGTAGAGTGTAGGGTATAGAGTGTAGGGTATAGAGTGTATGGAATAGAGTGTATGGTATAGAGTGTAGGGTGTAGAGTGTAGGGTATAGAGTGTAGAGTGTGGTTTATAGAGTGTAGAGTGTAGGGTATAGAGTGTATGGTATAATGTGTAGGGTATAGAGTGTAGAGTGTAGGGTATAGAGTGTAGGGTATAGAGTATAGAGTGTAGGGTATAGAGTGTAGAGTGTAGGGTGTAGAGTGTAGGGTATAGAGTGTAGGGTATAGAGTATATAGTGTAGGGTATAGAGTGTAGGGTATAGAGTGTAGAGTGTAGGGTATAGAGTGTAGGGTATAGAGTGTAGGGTATAGAGTGTAGGGTATAAAGTGTAGAGTGTAGGGTATAGAGTGTAGGGTATAGAGTGTAGAGTGTAGGGTGTAGAGTGTAGAGTGTAGGGTATAGAGTGTAAGGTATAGAGTGTAGGGTATAGAGTATATGTTATAGAGTGTAGGGTATAGAGTGTAGAGTGTAGGATATAGAGTGTAGGGTATAGAGTGTAGGGTATAGAGTGTAGGGTATAGAGTGTAGGGTATAAAGTGTAGAGTGTAGGCTATAGAGTGTAGGGTATAGAGTGTAGGGTATAGAGTGTATGGTATAGAGTGTAGAGTGTAGGGTATAGAGTGTAGGGTATAGAGTGTAGGGTATATATTGTAGGGTATAACAGAAAGCATGGAAAGTCTACTTCTAAAGCAGATAGATGAAGCTGCAACCCATAATGAGGTCCTGGTTATGGGGGACTTTAACTACCCGGATATTAACTGGGAAACAGAAACCTGTGAAACCCATAAAGGCAACAGGTTTCTGCTAATAACCAAGAAAAATTATCTTTCACAATTGGTGCAGAATCCAACCAGAGGAGCAGCACTTTTAGACCTAATACTATCTAATAGACCTGACAGAATAACAAATCTGCAGGTGGTTGGGCATTTAGGAAATAGCGACCACAATATTGTGCATTTTCACCTGTCTTTCACTAGGGGGACTTGTCAGGGAGTCACAAAAACATTGAACTTTAGGAAGGCAAAGTTTGAACAGCTTAGAGATGCCCTTAATCTGGTAGACTGGGACAATATCCTCAGAAATGAGAATACAGATAATAAATGGGAAATGTTTAAGAACATCCTAAATAGGCAGTGTAAGCGGTTTATACCTTGTGGGAATAAAAGGACTAGAAATAGGAAAAACCCAATGTGGCTAAACAAAGAAGTAAGACAGGCAATTAACAGTAAAAAGAAAGCATTTGCACTACTAAAGCAGGATGGCACCATTGAAGCTCTAAAAAACTATAGGGAGAAAAATACTTTATCTAAAAAACTAATTAAAGCTGCCAAAAAGGAAACAGAGAAGCACATTGCTAAGGAGAGTAAAACTAATCCCAAACTGTTCTTCAACTATATCAATAGTAAAAGAATAAAAACTGAAAATGTAGGCCCCTTAAAAAATAGTGAGGAAAGAATGGTTGTAGATGACGAGGAAAAAGCTAACATATTAAACACCTTCTTCTCCACGGTATTCACGGTGGAAAATGAAATGCTAGGTGAAATCCCAAGAAACAATGAAAACCCTATATTAAGGGTCACCAATCTAACCCAAGAAGAGGTGCGAAACCGGCTAAATAAGATTAAAATAGATAAATCTCCGGGTCCGGATGGCATACACCCACGAGTACTAAGAGAACTAAGTAATGTAATAGATAAACCATTATTTCTTATTTTTAGTGACTCTATAGCGACAGGGTCTGTTCCGCAGGACTGGCGCATAGCAAATGTGGTGCCAATATTCAAAAAGGGCTCTAAAAGTGAACCTGGAAATTATAGGCCAGTAAGTCTAACCTCTATTGTTGGTAAAATATTTGAAGGGTTTCTGAGGGATGTTATTCTGGATTATCTCAATGAGAATAACTGTTTAACTCCATATCAGCATGGGTTTATGAGAAATCGCTCCTGTCAAACCAATCTAATCAGTTTTTATGAAGAGGTAAGCTATAGACTGGACCACGGTGAGTCATTGGACGTGGTATATCTCGATTTTTCCAAAGCGTTTGATACCGTGCCGCACAAGAGGTTGGTACACAAAATGAGAATGCTTGGTCTGGGGGAAAATGTGTGTAAATGGGTTAGTAACTGGCTTAGTGATAGAAAGCAGAGGGTGGTTATAAATGGTATAGTCTCTAACTGGGTCGCTGTGACCAGTGGGGTACCGCAGGGGTCAGTATTGGGACCTGTTCTCTTCAACATATTCATTAATGATCTGGTAGAAGGTTTACACAGTAAAATATCGATATTTGCAGATGATACAAAACTATGTAAAGCAGTTAATACAAGAGAAGATAGTATTCTGCTACAGATGGATCTGGATAAGTTGGAAACTTGGGCTGAAAGGTGGCAGATGAGGTTTAACAATGATAAATGTAAGGTTATACACATGGGAAGAGGGAATCAATATCACCATTACACACTGAACGGGAAACCACTGGGTAAATCTGACAGGGAGAAGGACTTGGGGATCCTAGTTAATGATAAACTTACCTGGAGCAGCCAGTGCCAGGCAGCAGCTGCCAAGGCAAACAGGATCATGGGGTGCATTAAAAGAGGTCTGGATACACATGATGAGAGCATTATACTGCCTCTGTACAAATCCCTAGTTAGACCGCACATGGAGTACTGTGTCCAGTTTTGGGCACCGGTGCTCAGGAAGGATATAATGGAACTAGAGAGAGTACAAAGGAGGGCAACAAAATTAATAAAGGGGATGGGAGAACTACAATACCCAGATAGATTAGCGAAATTAGGATTATTTAGTCTAGAAAAAAGACGACTGAGGGGCGATCTAATAACCATGTATAAGTATATAAGGGGACAATACAAATATCTCGCTGAGGATCTGTTTATACCAAGGAAGGTGACGGGCACAAGGGGGCATTCTTTGCGTCTGGAGGAGAGAAGGTTTTTCCACCAACATAGAAGAGGATTCTTTACTGTTAGGGCAGTGAGAATCTGGAATTGCTTGCCTGAGGAGGTGGTGATGGCGAACTCAGTCGAGGGGTTCAAGAGAGGCCTGGATGTCTTCCTGGAGCAGAACAATATTGTATCATACAATTATTAGGTTCTGTAGAAGGACGTAGATCTGGGTATTTATCATGATGGAATATAGGCTGAACTGGATGGACAAATGTCTTTTTTCGGCCTTACTAACTATGTTACTATGTTACTATGTTACTATGTATAGAGTGTAGAGTGTAGGGTGTAGAGTGTAGGGTATAGAGTGTAGAGTGTAGGGTGTAGAGTGTAGGGTATAGAGTGTATGGTGTAGAGTGTAGGGTATAGAGTGTATAGTGTAGGGTATAGAGTGTAGAGTATAGAGTATAGGGTATAGAGTGTATGGTATAGAGTGTACAGTGTAGAGTGTATGGTATAGAGTGTAGAGTGTAGGGTATAGAGTGTATGGTATAGAGTGTAGTGTGTAGAGTGTATGGTATAGTGTGTAGGGTACAGAGTGTAGAGTGTAGGGTATAGAGTGTAGGGTATAGAGTGTAGGGTATAGAGTGTACGGTATAGAGTGTATGATATAGAGTGTATGGTATATAGTGTAGGGTATAGAGTGTTTGGTATAGAGTGTAAGGTATAGAGTGTAGAGAGTAGGGTATAGATTTTAGAGTGTAGAGTGTAGGGTATAGAGTGTAGGGTATAGAGTGTATGGAATAGAGTGTATGGTATAGAGTGTAGGGTGTAGAGTGTAGGGTATAGAGTGTAGAGTGTGGTTTATAGAGTGTAGAGTGTAGGGTATAGAGTGTATGGCATAGATTGCAGGGTATAGAGTGTAGGGTATATAGTGTAGGGTATAGAGTATAGAGTGTAGGGTATAGAGTGTAGGGTATAGAGTATAGAGTGTAGAGTGTAGGGTATAGAGTGTAGAGTGTAGGGTATAGAGTGTATGGTATAGAGTGTATGGTATAGAGTGTAGGGTATAGAGTGTAGGCTACAGAGTGTAGAGTGTAGGGATTAGAGTGTAGGGTATAGAGTGTAGGGTATAGAGTATAGAGTGTAGGGTATAGAGTGTAGGGTATAGAGTGTACGGTATAGAGTGTTGGGCTATAGAGTGTTGGGTATAGAGTGTAGGGTATAGAGTGTAGGGTATAGAGTGTAGGGTATACAGTGTAGGGTATAAGGTGTAGAGTGTAGGGTATAGAGTGTAGAGTTTAGGGTATAGAGTGTAGGGTATAGAGTGTAGGGTTTAGAGTGTATGGTATAGAGTATAGGGTATAGAGTGTAGAGTGTAGGGTATAGAGTGTAGGGTATAGAGTGTAGGGTATAGAGTGTATGGTATAGAGTGTACGGTATAGAGTGTAGAGTGTAGGGTATAGAGTGTAGGGTATAGAGTGTAGGGTATAGATTGTAGGGTATAGAGTGTATTGTATAGGGTATAGAGTGTATGGTGTAGAGTGTAGGGTATAGAGTGTATAGTGTAGGGTATAGAGTGTAGGGTATAGAGTGTAGGGTATAGAGTGTAGAGTGTAGGGTATAGAGTGTATGGTATAGAGTGTATGGTATAGAGTGTATGGTATAGAGTGTAGGGTATAGAGTGTAGAGTGTAGGGTATAGAGTGTAGGGTATAGAGTGTAGGGTATAGAGTGTAGAGTGTAGGGTATAGAGTTTAGGGTATAGAGTGTATGGTATAGAGTGTAGAGTGTAGGGTATAGAGTGTATAGTGTAGGGTATAGAGTGTAGGGTATAGAGTGTAGGGTATAGAGTGTATGGTATATAGTGTAGGGAATAGAGTGTAGAGTGTAGGGTATAGAGTGTATGGTATAGAGTGTAGGGTATAGAGTGTAGAGGGTAGAGTGTAGGGTATAGAGTGTAGGGTATAGAGTGTAGGGTATAGAGTGTAGAGTGTAGGGTATAGAGTGTAGGGTGTAGAGTGTATGGTATAGAGTGTAGGGTATAGAGTGTAGAGTGTAGGGTATAAAGTGTAGGGTATAGAGTGTAGGGTGTAGATTCTAGGGTATAGAGTGTATGGTATAATGTGTAGGGTATAGAGTGTAGAGTGTAGGGTATAGAGTGTAGGGTATAGAGTATAGAGTGTAGGGTATAGAGTGTAGAGTGTAGGGTATAGAGTGTAGAGTGTAGGGTATAGAGTGTAGGGTATAGAGTGTATGGTATAGAGTGTAGGGTATAGAGTGTAGGGTATAGAGTGTAGAGTGTAGGGATTAGAGTGTAGGGTATAGAGTGTAGAGTGTAGGGTATAGAGTGTAGGGTATAGAGTGTACGGTATAGAGTGTTGGGCTATAGAGTGTAGGGTATAGAGTGTAGGGTATAGAGTGTAGGGTATAGAGTGTAGGGTATACAGTGTAGGGTATAAAGTGTAGAGTGTAGGGTATAGAGTGTAGGGTATAGAGTGTAGGGTATAGAGTGTAGGGTATTGAGTGTAGAGTGTAGGGTATAGAGTGTAGAGTTTAGGGTATAGAGTGTAGGGTATAGAGTCTAGGGTTTAGAGTGTATGGTATAGAGTGTAGAGTGTAGGGTATAGAGTGTAGGGTATAGAGTGTAGGGTATAGAGTGTATGGTATAGAGTGTAAGGTATATAGTGTAGAGTGTAGGGTATAGAGTGTGGGGTATAAAGTGTAGGGTATAGATTGTAGGGTATAGAGTGTAGAATGTAGGGTATAGAGTCTAGGGGATAGAGTGTATGGTGTAGAGTGTAGGGTATAGAGTGTATAGTGTAGGGTATAGAGTGTAGGGTTTAGAGTGTAGGGTATAGAGTGTAGGGTATAGAGTGTAGAGTGTAGGGTATAGAGTGTATGGTATAGAGTGTAGGTTATAGAGTGTAGGGTATAGAGTGTAGGGTATATAGTGTAGGGTATAGAGTGTAGAGTGTAGGGTATAGAGTTTAGGGTATAGAGTGTATGGTATAGAGTGTAGAGTGTAGGGTATAGAGTGTATAGTGTAGGGTATAGAGTGTAGGGTATAGAGTGTAGGGTATAGAGTGTATGGTATAGAGTGTAGGGAATAGAGTGTAGAGTGTAGGGTATAGAGTGTATGGTATAGGGTGTAGGGTATAGAGTGTAGAGTATAGAGTGTAGGGTATAGAGTGTAGGGTATAGAGTGTAGGGTATAGAATGTATGGTATAGAGTGTAGGGAATAGAGTGTAGAGTTTAGGGTATAGAGTGTATGGTGTAGAGTGTAGGGTATAGAGTGTATAGTGTAGGGTATAGAGTGCAGGGTATAGAGTGTATGGAATAGAGTGTATGAAATATAGTGTACGGTATAGAGTGTAGAGTGTAGGGTATAGAGTGTAGGGTATAGAGCGTAGGGTGTAGGGTATAGATTGTAGGGTATAGAGTGTAGGGTATAGAGTGTAGAGTGTAGGGTATAGAGTGCATGGTATAGAGTGTAGGGTGTAGAGTGTATGGTATAGAGTGTACAGTATAGAGTGTATGGTATAGAGTGTAGAGTGTAGGGTATAGAGTGTATGGTATAGAGTGTAGGGTGTAGAGTGTATAGTATAGAGTGTAGGGTACAGAGTGTAGAGTGTAGGGTATAGAGTGTAGGGTATAGAGTGTAGGGTATAGAGCATATGGTATAGAGTGTACGGTATAGAGTGTATGATATAGAGTGTATGGTATATAGTGTAGGGTATAGAGTGTTTGGTATAGAGTGTAAGGTATAGAGTGTAGAGAGTAGGGTATAGATTTTAGAGTGTAGAGTGTAGGGTATAGAGTGTAGGGTATAGAGTGTATGGAATAGAGTGTATGGTATAGAGTGTAGGGTATAGAGTGTAGGGTATAGAGTGTAGAGTGTAGGGTATAGAGTGTAGGGTATAGAGTGTAGGGTATAGAGTGTACAATGTAGGGATTAGAGTGTAGGGTATAGAGTGTAGGGTATAGAGTGTAGGGTATAGAGTGTATGGTATAGAGTGTAGGGAATAGAGTGTAGAGTGTAGGGTATAGAGTGTATGGTATAGAGTGTAGGGTATAGAGTGTAGAGTATAGAGTGTAGGGTATAGAGTGTAGGGTATAGAGTGTAGGGTATAGAATGTATGGTATAGAGTGTAGGGAATAGAGTGTAGAGTGTAGGGTATAGAGTGTATGGTGTAGAGTGTAGGGTATAGAGTGTATAGTGTAGGGTATAGAGTGCAGGGTATAGAGTGTATGGAATAGAGTGTATGAAATATAGTGTACGGTATAGAGTGTAGAGTGTAGGGTATAGAGTGTAGGGTATAGAGCGTAGGGTGTAGGGTATAGATTGTAGGGTATAGAGTGTAGGGTATAGAGTGTAGAGTGTAGGGTATAGAGTGCATGGTATAGAGAGTAGGGTGTAGAGTGTATGGTATAGAGTGTACAGTATAGAGTGTATGGTATAGAGTGTAGAGTGTAGGGTATAGAGTGTATGGTATAGAGTGTAGGGTGTAGAGTGTATAGTATAGAGTGTAGGGTACAGAGTGTAGAGTGTAGGGTATAGAGTGTAGGGTATAGAGTGTAGGGTATAGAGTGTAGGGTATAGAGCATATGGTATAGAGTGTACGGTATAGAGTGTATGATATAGAGTGTATGGTATATAGTGTAGGGTTTAGAGTGTTTGGTATAGAGTGTAAGGTATAGAGTGTAGAGAGTAGGGTATAGATTTTAGAGTGTAGAGTGTAGGGTATAGATTGTAGGGTATAGAGTGTATGGAATAGAGTGTATGGTATAGAGTGTAGGGTATAGAGTGTAGGGTATAGAGTGTAGAGTGTAGGGTATAGAGTGTAGGGTATAGAGTGTAGGGTATAGAGTGTACAATGTAGGGATTAGAGTGTAGGGTATAGAGTGTAGGGTATAGAGTATAGAGTGTAGGGTATAGAGTGTAAAGTGTAGAGTGTAGAGTATAGAGTGTAGAGTGTAGGGTATAGAGTGTAGGGTATAGAACGTAGGGTGTAGGGTATAGAGTGTAGGGTATAGAGTGTAGGGTATAGATTGTAGAGTGTAGAGTATAGTGTGTATGGTATAGAGTGTAGGGTGTAGAGTTTAGGGTATAGAGTGTAGGGCATAGGGTGTAGGTTATAGAGTGTAGGGTATAGAGTGTAGGGTATAGAGTATAGAGTGCAGGGTATAGAGTGTAGGGTATATAGTGTAGAGTATAGAGTGTAGGGTATAGAGTGTAGAGTGTAGGGTATAGAGTGTAGGGTATATAGTGTATATTGAAGGGTATAGAGTGTAGGGTATAGAGTGTATGGTATAGAGTGTAGGGTATAGAGTGTAGAGTGTAGGGTATAGAGTGTAGGGTATAGTGTGTAGGGTATAGAGTGTAGGGTATAGGGTGTAGGTTATAGAGTGTAGGGTATAGAGTGTAGGGTATAGAGTATAGAGTGCAGGGTATAGAGTGTAGGGTATATAGTGTAGAGTATAGAGTGTAGGGTATAGAGTGTAGGGTGTAGAGTGTAGAGTGTAGGGTATAGAGTGTAAGGTATAGAGTGTAGGGTATAGAGTGTAGAGTGTAGGGTATAGAGTGTAGGGTATAGAGTGTAGAGTGTAGGGTATAGAGTGTAGAGTGTAGGGTATAGAGTGTAGGGTATAGAGTGTAGGGTATAGAGTGTAGGGTATAGAGTGTACAGTGTAGGGTATAGAGTGTAGGGTATAGAGTGTAGGGTATATAGTGTAGGGTATAGAGTGTAGAGTGTGTGTAGGGTATAGAGTGTAGAGTGTAGGGTATAGAGTGTAAGGTATAGAATGTAGGGTATAGAGTGTAGAGTGTAGGGTATAGAGTGTAGGGTATAGAGTGTAGAGTGTAGGGTATAGAGTGTAGAGTGTAGGGTATAGAGTGTAGGGTATAGAGTGTAGGGTATAGAGTGTAGGGTATAGAGTGTACAGTGTAGGGTATAGAGTGTAGGGTATAGAGTGTAGGGTATAGAGTGTAGGGTATATAGTGTATATTGTAGGGTATAGAATGTAGGGTATAGAGTGTATGGTATAGAGTGTAGGGTATAGAGTGTAGAGTGTAGGGTATAGAGTGTAGGGTATAGTGTGTAGGGTATAGAGTGTAGGGTATAGGGTGTAGGTTATAGAGTGTAGGGTATAGAGTGTAGGGTATAGAGTATAGAGTGCAGGGTATAGAGTGTAGGGTATATAGTGTAGAGTATAGAGTGTAGGGTATAGAGTGTAGGGTGTAGAGTGTAGAGTGTAGGGTATAGAGTGTACGGTATAGAGTGTAGGGTATAGAGTGTAGAGTGTAGGGTATAGAGTGTAGGGTATAGAGTGTAGAGTGTAGGGTATAGAGTGTAGAGTGTAGGGTATAGAGTGTAGGGTATAGAGTGTAGGGTATAGAGTGTAGGGTATAGAGTGTACAGTGTAGGGTATAGAGTGTAGGGTATAGAGTGTAGGGTATATAGTGTAGGGTATAGAGTGTAGAGTGTAGGGTATAGAGTGTAGGGTATAGAGTGTAGGGTATAGAGTGTATGGAATAGAGTTTAGAGTGTAGAGTGTAGGGTATAGAGTGTAGGGTATAGAGTGTATGGTATAGAGTGTAGGGTATAGAGTGTGGGGTATAGAGTGTAGGGTATAGAGTGTAGAGTGTAGGGATTAGAGTGTAGGGTATAGAGTGTAGGATATAGAGTGTAGAGTGTAGGGTATAGAGTGTAGGGTATAGAGTGTAGGGTGTAGAGTGTATGGTATAGAGTGTAGGGTATAGTGTGTAGAGTGTAGGGTATAGAGTGTAGGGTATAGAGTGTAGGGTATAGAGTGTAGAGTGTAGGGTATAGAGTGTAGAGTATAGAGTGTAGGGTATAGAGTGTAGGGTATAGAGTGTAAAGTGTAGAGTATGGAGTGTAGAGTGTAGGGTATAGAGTGTAGGGTATAGAACGTAGTGTGTAGGGTATAGAGTGTAGGGTATAGAGTGTAGGGTATAGATTGTAGAGTGTAGAGTATAGTGTGTATGGTATAGAGTGTAGGGTGTAGAGTTTAGGGTATAGAGTGTAGGGTATAGGGTGTAGGTTATAGAGTGTAGGGTATAGAGTGTAGGGTATAGAGTATAGAGTGCAGGGTATAGAGTGTAGGGTATATAGTGTAGAGTATAGAGTGTAGGGTATAGAGTGTAGGGTATAGAGTGTAGAGTGTAGGGTATAGAGTGTAGGGTATAGAGTGTAGAGTGTAGGGTATAGAGTGTAGAGTGTAAGGTATAGAGTGTAGGGTATAGAGTGTAGGGTATAGAGTGTAGGGTTTATAGTTTACAGTGTAGGGTATAGAGTGTAGGGTATAGAGTGTAGGGTATATAGTGTAGGGTATAGAGTGTAGAGTGTAGGGTATAGAGTGTAGGGTATAGAGTGTAGGGTATAGAGTGTATGGAATAGAGTTTAGAGTGTAGAGTGTAGGGTATAGAGTGTAGGGTATAGAGTGTATGGTATAGAGTGTAGGGTATAGAGTGTGGGGTATAGAGTGTAGGGTATAGAGTGTAGAGTGTAGGATATAGAGTGTAGGGTATAGAGTGTAGGGTATAGAGTGTAGGGTATAGAGTGTAGGGTATAAAGTGTAGAGTGTAGGGTATAGAGTGTAGGGTATAGAGTGTAGGGTATAGAGTGTATGGTATAGAGTGTAGAGTGTAGGGTATAGAGTGTAGGGTATAGAGTGTAGGGTATATATTGTAGGGTATAGAGTGTAGAGTGTAGGGTGTAGAGTGTAGGGTATAGAGTGTATGGTGTAGAGTGTAGGGTATAGAGTGTATAGTGTAGGGTATAGAGTGTAGAGTATAGAGTATAGGGTATAGAGTGTATGGTATAGAGTGTACAGTGTAGAGTGTATGGTATAGAGTGTAGAGTGTAGGGTATAGAGTGTATGGTATAGAGTGTAGTGTGTAGAGTGTATGGTATAGTGTGTAGGGTACAGAGTGTAGAGTGTAGGGTATAGAGTGTAGGGTATAGAGTGTAGGGTATAGAGTGTACGGTATAGAGTGTAT
Organism: Ranitomeya imitator; assembly: GCF_032444005.1. NCBI lineage: Eukaryota > Metazoa > Chordata > Amphibia > Anura > Dendrobatidae > Ranitomeya > Ranitomeya imitator. Next base: position 135,930 of record NW_027194316.1, read on the forward strand.
GATATAGAGTGTATGGTATATAGTGTAGGGTATAGAGTGCTTGGTATAGAGTGTAAGGTATAGAGTGTAGAGAGTAGGGTATAGATTTTAGAGTGTAGAGTGTAGGGTATAGAGTGTAGGGTATAGAGTGTATGGAATAGAGTGTATGGTATAGAGTGTAGGGTGTAGAGTGTAGGGTATAGAGTGTAGAGTGTGGTTTATAGAGTGTAGAGTGTAGGGTATAGAGTGTATGGCATAGATTGCAGGGTATAGAGTGTAGGGTATATAGTGTAGGGTATAGAGTATAGAGTGTAGGGTATAGAGTGTAGGGTATAGAGTATAGAGTGTAGAGTGTAGGGTATAGAGTGTAGAGTGTAGGGTATAGAGTGTATGGTATAGAGTGTATGGTATAGAGTGTAGGGTATAGAGTGTAGGCTACAGAGTGTAGAGTGTAGGGATTAGAGTGTAGGGTATAGAGTGTAGGGTATAGAGTGTAGAGTGTAGGGTATAGAGTGTAGGGTATAGAGTGTACGGTATAGAGTGTTGGGCTATAGAGTGTTGGGTATAGAGTGTAGGGTATAGAGTGTAGGGTATAGAGTGTAGGGTATACAGTGTAGGGTATAAGGTGTAGAGTGTAGGGTATAGAGTGTAGGGTATAGAGTGTAGGGTATAGAGTGTAGAGTGTAGGGTATAGAGTGTAGAGTTTAGGGTATAGAGTGTAGGGTATAGAGTGTAGGGTTTAGAGTGTATGGTATAGAGTATAGGGTATAGAGTGTAGAGTGTAGGGTATAGAGTGTAGGGTATAGAGTGTAGGGTATAGAGTGTATGGTATAGAGTGTACGGTATAGAGTGTAGAGTGTAGGGTATAGAGTGTAGGGTATAGAGTGTAGGGTATAGATTGTAGGGTATAGAGTGTATTGTATAGGGTATAGAGTGTATGGTGTAGAGTGTAGGGTATAGAGTGTATAGTGTAGGGTATAGAGTGTAGGGTATAGAGTGTAGGGTATAGAGTGTAGGGTATAGAGTGTAGAGTGTAGGGTATAGAGTGTATGGTATAGAGTGTAGGGTATAGAGTGTATGGTATAGAGTGTAGGGTATAGAGTGTAGAGTGTAGGGTATAGAGTGTAGGGTATAGAGTGTAGGGTATAGAGTGTAGAGTGTAGGGTATAGAGTTTAGGGTATAGAGTGTATGGTATAGAGTGTAGAGTGTAGGGTATAGAGTGTATAGTGTAGGGTATAGAGTGTAGGGTATAGAGTGTAGGGTATAGAGTGTATGGTATATAGTGTAGGGAATAGAGTGTAGAGTGCAGGGTATAGAGTGTATGGTATAGAGTGTAGGGTATAGAGTGTAGAGGGTAGAGTGTAGGGTATAGAGTGTAGGGTATAGAGTGTAGGGTATAGAGTGTAGAGTGTAGGGTATAGAGTGTAGGGTGTAGAGTGTAGGGTATAGAGTGTAGGGTATAGAGTGTAGAGTGTAGGGTATAAAGTGTAGGGTATAGAGTGTAGGGTGTAGATTCTAGGGTATAGAGTGTAGAGTGTAGGGTATAGAGTGTATGGTATAATGTGTAGGGTATAGAGTGTAGAGTGTAGGGTATAGAGTGTAGGGTATAGAGTATAGAGTGTAGGGTATAGAGTGTAGAGTGTAGGGTATAGAGTGTAGAGTGTAGGGTATAGAGTGTAGGGTATATAGTGTATGGTATAGAGTGTAGGGTATAGAGTGTAGGGTATAGAGTGTAGAGTGTAGGGATTAGAGTGTAGGGTATAGAGTAGAGTGTAGGGTATAGAGTGTAGGGTATAGAGTGTACGGTATAGAGTGTTGGGCTATAGAGTGTAGAGTATAGAGTGTAGGGTATAGAGTGTAGGGTATAGAGTGTAGGTTATACAGTGTAGGGTATAAAGTGTAGAGTGTAGGGTATAGAGTGTAGGGTATAGAGTGTAGGGTATAGAGTGTAGGGTATTGAGTGTAGAGTGTAGGGTATAGAGTGTAGAGTTTAGGGTATAGAGTGTAGGGTATAGAGTCTAGGGTTTAGAGTGTATGGTATAGAGTGTAGAGTGTAGGGTATAGAGTGTAGGGTATAGAGTGTAGGGTATAGAGTGTATGGTATAGAGTGTAAGGTATAGAGTGTAGAGTGTAGGGTATAGAGTGTAGGGTATAAAGTGTAGGGTATAGATTGTAGGGTATAGAGTGTAGAATGTAGGGTATAGAGTCTAGGGGATAGAGTGTATGGTGTAGAGTGTAGGGTATAGAGTGTATAGTGTAGGGTATAGAGTGTAGGGTTTAGAGTGTAGGGTATAGAGTGTAGGGTATAGAGTGTAGAGTGTAGGGTATAGAGTGTATGGTATAGAGTGTAGGGTATAGAGTGTAGGGTATAGAGTGTATGGTATATAGTGTAGGGTATAGAGTGTAGAGTGTAGGGTATAGAGTTTAGGGTATAGAGTGTATGGTATAGAGTGTAGAGTGTAGGGTATAGAGTGTATAGTGTAGGGTATAGAGTGTAGGGTATAGAGTGTAGGGTATAGAGTGTATGGTATAGAGTGTAGGGAATAGAGTGTAGAGTGTAGGGTATAGAGTGTATGGTATAGAGTGTAGGGCATAGAGTGTAGAGTATAGAGTGTAGGGTATAGAGTGTAGGGTATAGAGTGTAGGGTATAGAATGTATGGTATAGAGTGTAGGGAATAGAGTGTAGAGTGTAGGGTATAGAGTGTATGGTGTAGAGTGTAGGGTATAGAGTGTATAGTGTAGGATATAGAGTGCAGGGTATAGAGTGTATGGAATAGAGTGTATGAAATATAGTGTACGGTATAGAGTGTAGAGTGTAGGGTATAGAGTGTAGGGTATAGAGCGTAGGGTGTAGGGTATAGATTGTAGGGTATAGAGTGTAGGGTATAGAGTGTAGAGTGTAGGGTATAGAGTGCATGGTATAGAGTGTAGGGTGTAGAGTGTATGGTATAGAGTGTACAGTATAGAGTGTATGGTATAGAGTGTAGAGTGTAGGGTATAGAGTGTATGGTATAGAGTGTAGGGTGTAGAGTGTATAGTATAGAGTGTAGGGTACAGAGTGTAGAGTGTAGGGTATAGAGTGTAGGGTATAGAGTGTAGGGTATAGAGCATATGGTATAGAGTGTACGGTATAGAGTGTATGATATAGAGTGTATGGTATATAGTGTAGGGTATAGAGTGTTTGGTATAGAGTGTAAGGTATAGAGTGTAGAGAGTAGGGTATAGATTTTAGAGTGTAGAGTGTAGGGTATAGAGTGTAGGGTATAGAGTGTATGGAATAGAGTGTATGGTATAGAGTGTAGGGTATAGAGTGTAGGGTATAGATTGTAGAGTGTAGGGTATAGAGTGTAGGGTATAGAGTGTAGGGTATAGAGTGTACAATGTAGGGATTAGAGTGTAGGGTATAGAGTGTAGGGTATAGAGTGTAGAGTGTAGGGTATAGAGTGTAGAGTATAGAGTGTAGGGTATAGAGTGTAGGGTATAGAGTGTAAAGTGTAGAGTGTAGAGTATAGAGTGTAGAGTGTAGGGTATAGAGTGTAGGGTATAGAACGTAGGGTGTAGGGTATAGAGTGTAGGGTATAGAGTGTAGGGTATAGATTGTAGAGTATAGTGTGTATGGTATAGAGTGTAGGGTGTAGAGTTTAGGGTATAGAGTGTAGGGTATAGGGTGTAGGTTATAGAGTGTAGGGTATAGAGTGTAGGGTATAGAGTATAGAGTGTAGGGTATAGAGTGTAGAGTGTAGGGTATAGAGTGTAGAGTGTAGGGTATAGAGTGTAGGGTATAGAGTGTATGGTATAGAGTGTAAGGTATAGAGTGTAGGGTATAGAGTGTAGAGTGTAGGGATTAGAGTGTAGGGTATAGAGTGTAGAGTGTAGGGTATAGAGTGTAGGGTATAGAGTGTACGGTATAGAGTGTTGGGCTATAGAGTGTAGGGTATAGAGTGTAGGGTATAGAGTGTAGGGTATAGAGTGTAGGGTATACAGTGTAGGGTATAAAGTGTAGAGTGTAGGGTATAGAGTGTAGGGTATAGAGTGTAGGGTATAGAGTGTAGGGTATTGAGTGTAGAGTGTAGGGTATAGAGTGTAGAGTTTAGGGTATAGAGTGTAGGGTATAGAGTCTAGGGTTTAGAGTGTATGGTATAGAGTGTAGAGTGTAGGGTATAGAGTGTAGGGTATAGAGTGTAGGGTATAGAGTGTATGGTATAGAGTGTAAGGTATAGAGTGTAGAGTGCAGGGTATAGAGTGTAGGGTATAAAGTGTAGGGTATAGATTGTAGGGTATAGAGTGTAGAATGTAGGGTATAGAGTCTAGGGGATAGAGTGTATGGTGTAGAGTGTAGGGTATAGAGTGTATAGTGTAGGGTATAGAGTGTAGGGTTTAGAGTGTAGGGTATAGAGTGTAGGGTATAGAGTGTAGAGTGTAGGGTATAGAGTGTATGGTATAGAGTGTAGGGTATAGAGTGTAGGGTATAGAGTGTAGGGTATATAGTGTAGGGTATAGAGTGTAGAGTGTAGGGTATAGAGTTTAGGGTATAGAGTGTATGGTATAGAGTGTAGAGTGTAGGGTATAGAGTGTATAGTGTAGGGTATAGAGTGTAGGGTATAGAGTGTAGGGTATAGAGTGTATGGTATAGAGTGTAGGGAATAGAGTGTAGAGTGTAGGGTATAGAGTGTATGGTATAGAGTGTAGGGTATAGAGTGTAGAGTATAGAGTGTAGGGTATAGAGTGTAGGGTATAGAGTGTAGGGTATAGAATGTATGGTATAGAGTGTAGGGAATAGAGTGTAGAGTTTAGGGTATAGAGTGTATGGTGTAGAGTGTAGGGTATAGAGTGTATAGTGTAGGGTATAGAGTGCAGGGTATAGAGTGTATGGAATAGAGTGTATGAAATATAGTGTACGGTATAGAGTGTAGAGTGTAGGGTATAGAGTGTAGGGTATAGAGCGTAGGGTGTAGGGTATAGATTGTAGGGTATAGAGTGTAGGGTATAGAGTGTAGAGTGTAGGGTATAGAGTGCATGGTATAGAGTGTAGGGTGTAGAGTGTATGGTATAGAGTGTACAGTATAGAGTGTATGGTATAGAGTGTAGAGTGTAGGGTATAGAGTGTATGGTATAGAGTGTAGGGTGTAGAGTGTATAGTATAGAGTGTAGGGTACAGAGTGTAGAGTGTAGGGTATAGAGTGTAGGGTATAGAGTGTAGGGTATAGAGCATATGGTATAGAGTGTACGGTATAGAGTGTATGATATAGAGTGTATGGTATATAGTGTAGGGTATAGAGTGTTTGGTATAGAGTGTAAGGTATAGAGTGTAGAGAGTAGGGTATAGATTTTAGAGTGTAGAGTGTAGGGTATAGAGTGTAGGGTATAGAGTGTATGGAATAGAGTGTATGGTATAGAGTGTAGGGTATAGAGTGTAGGGTATAGAGTGTAGAGTGTAGGGTATAGAGTTTAGGGTATAGAGTGTATGGTATAGAGTGTAGAGTGTAGGGTATAGAGTGTATAGTGTAGGGTATAGAGTGTAGGGTATAGAGTGTAGGGTATAGAGTGTATGGTATAGAGTGTAGGGAATAGAGTGTAGAGTGTAGGGTATAGAGTGTATGGTATAGAGTGTAGGGCATAGAGTGTAGAGTATAGAGTGTAGGGTATAGAGTGTAGGGTATAGAGTGTAGGGTATAGAATGTATGGTATAGAGTGTAGGGAATAGAGTGTAGAGTGTAGGGTATAGAGTGTATGGTGTAGAGTGTAGGGTATAGAGTGTATAGTGTAGGATATAGAGTGCAGGGTATAGAGTGTATGGAATAGAGTGTATGAAATATAGTGTACGGTATAGAGTGTAGAGTGTAGGGTATAGAGTGTAGGGTATAGAGCGTAGGGTGTAGGGTATAGATTGTAGGGTATAGAGTGTAGGGTATAGAGTGTAGAGTGTAGGGTATAGAGTGCATGGTATAGAGTGTAGGGTGTAGAGTGTATGGTATAGAGTGTACAGTATAGAGTGTATGGTATAGAGTGTAGAGTGTAGGGTATAGAGTGTATGGTATAGAGTGTAGGGTGTAGAGTGTATAGTATAGAGTGTAGGGTACAGAGTGTAGAGTGTAGGGTATAGAGTGTAGGGTATAGAGTGTAGGGTATAGAGCATATGGTATAGAGTGTACGGTATAGAGTGTATGATATAGAGTGTATGGTATATAGTGTAGGGTATAGAGTGTTTGGTATAGAGTGTAAGGTATAGAGTGTAGAGAGTAGGGTATAGATTTTAGAGTGTAGAGTGTAGGGTATAGAGTGTAGGGTATAGAGTGTATGGAATAGAGTGTATGGTATAGAGTGTAGGGTATAGAGTGTAGGGTATAGATTGTAGAGTGTAGGGTATAGAGTGTAGGGTATAGAGTGTAGGGTATAGAGTGTACAATGTAGGGATTAGAGTGTAGGGTATAGAGTGTAGGGTATAGAGTGTAGAGTGTAGGGTATAGAGTGTAGAGTATAGAGTGTAGGGTATAGAGTGTAGGGTATAGAGTGTAAAGTGTAGAGTGTAGAGTATAGAGTGTAGAGTGTAGGGTATAGAGTGTAGGGTATAGAACGTAGGGTGTAGGGTATAGAGTGTAGGGTATAGAGTGTAGGGTATAGATTGTAGAGTATAGTGTGTATGGTATAGAGTGTAGGGTGTAGAGTTTAGGGTATAGAGTGTAGGGTATAGGGTGTAGGTTATAGAGTGTAGGGTATAGAGTGTAGGGTATAGAGTATAGAGTGTAGGGTATAGAGTGTAGAGTGTAGGGTATAGAGTGTAGAGTGTAGGGTATAGAGTGTAGGGTATAGAGTGTATGGTATAGAGTGTAGGGTATAGAGTGTAGGGTATAGAGTGTAGAGTGTAGGGATTAGAGTGTAGGGTATAGAGTGTAGAGTGTAGGGTATAGAGTGTAGGGTATAGAGTGTACGGTATAGAGTGTTGGGCTATAGAGTGTAGGGTATAGAGTGTAGGGTATAGAGTGTAGGGTATAGAGTGTAGGGTATACAGTGTAGGGTATAAAGTGTAGAGTGTAGGGTATAGAGTGTAGGGTATAGAGTGTAGGGTATAGAGTGTAGGGTATTGAGTGTAGAGTGTAGGGTATAGAGTGTAGAGTTTAGGGTATAGAGTGTAGGGTATAGAGTCTAGGGTTTAGAGTGTATGGTATAGAGTGTAGAGTGTAGGGTATAGAGTGTAGGGTATAGAGTGTAGGGTATAGAGTGTATGGTATAGAGTGTAAGGTATAGAGTGTAGAGTGTAGGGTATAGAGTGTAGGGTATAAAGTGTAGGGTATAGATTGTAGGGTATAGAGTGTAGAATGTAGGGTATAGAGTCTAGGGGATAGAGTGTATGGTGTAGAGTGTAGGGTATAGAGTGTATAGTGTAGGGTATAGAGTGTAGGGTTTAGAGTGTAGGGTATAGAGTGTAGGGTATAGAGTGTAGAGTGTAGGGTATAGAGTGTATGGTATAGAGTGTAGGGTATAGAGTGTAGGGTATAGAGTGTAGGGTATATAGTGTAGGGTATAGAGTGTAGAGTGTAGGGTATAGAGTTTAGGGTATAGAGTGTATGGTATAGAGTGTAGAGTGTAGGGTATAGAGTGTATAGTGTAGGGTATAGAGTGTAGGGTATAGAGTGTAGGGTATAGAGTGTATGGTATAGAGTGTAGGGAATAGAGTGTAGAGTGTAGGGTATAGAGTGTATGGTATAGAGTGTAGGGTATAGAGTGTAGAGTATAGAGTGTAGGGTATAGAGTGTAGGGTATAGAGTGTAGGGTATAGAATGTATGGTATAGAGTGTAGGGAATAGAGTGTAGAGTTTAGGGTATAGAGTGTATGGTGTAGAGTGTAGGGTATAGAGTGTATAGTGTAGGGTATAGAGGGAAGGGTATAGAGTGTATGGAATAGAGTGTATGAAATATAGTGTACGGTATAGAGTGTAGAGTGTAGGGTATAGAGTGTAGGGTATAGAGCGTAGGGTGTAGGGTATAGATTGTAGGGTATAGAGTGTAGGGTATAGAGTGTAGAGTGTAGGGTATAGAGTGCATGGTATAGAGTGTAGGGTGTAGAGTGTATGGTATAGAGTGTACAGTATAGAGTGTATGGTATAGAGTGTAGAGTGTAGGGTATAGAGTGTATGGTATAGAGTGTAGGGTGTAGAGTGTATAGTATAGAGTGTAGGGTACAGAGTGTAGAGTGTAGGGTATAGAGTGTAGGGTATATAGTGTAGGGTATAGAGCATATGGTATAGAGTGTACGGTATAGAGTGTATGATATAGAGTGTATGGTATATAGTGTAGGGTATAGAGTGTTTGGTATAGAGTGTAAGGTATAGAGTGTAGAGAGTAGGGTATAGATTTTAGAGTGTAGAGTGTAGGGTATAGAGTGTAGGGTATAGAGTGTATGGAATAGAGTGTATGGTATAGAGTGTAGGGTATAGAGTGTAGGGTATAGAGTGTAGAGTGTAGGGTATAGAGTGTAGGGTATAGAGTGTAGGGTATAGAGTGTACAATGTAGGGATTAGAGTGTAGGGTATAGAGTGTAGGGTATAGAGTGTAGGGTATAGAGTGTATGGTATAGAGTGTAGGGAATAGAGTGTAGAGTGTAGGGTATAGAGTGTATGGTATAGAGTGTAGGGTATAGAGTGTAGAGTATAGAGTGTAGGGTATAGAGTGTAGGGTATAGAGTGTAGGGTATAGAATGTATGGTATAGAGTGTAGGGAATAGAGTGTAGAGTGTAGGGTATAGAGTGTATGGTGTAGAGTGTAAGGTATAGAGTGTATAGTGTAGGGTATAGAGTGCAGGGTATAGAGTGTATGGAATAGAGTGTATGAAATATAGTGTACGGTATAGAGTGTAGAGTGTAAGGTATAGAGTGTAGGGTATAGAGCGTAGGGTGTAGGGTATACATTGTAGGGTATAGAGTGTAGGGTATAGAGTGTAGAGTGTAGGGTATAGAGTGCATGGTATAGAGTGTAGGGTGTAGAGTGTATGGTATAGAGTGTACAGTATAGAGTGTATGGTATAGAGTGTAGAGTGTAGGGTATAGAGTGTATGGTATAGAGTGTAGGGTGTAGAGTGTATAGTATAGAGTGTAGGGTACAGAGTGTAGAGTGTAGGGTATAGAGTGTAGGGTATAGAGTGTAGGGTATAGAGCATATGGTATAGAGTGTACGGTATAGAGTGTATGATATAGAGTGTATGGTATATAGTGTAGGGTATAGAGTGTTTGGTATAGAGTGTAAGGTATAGAGTGTAGAGAGTAGGGTATAGATTTTAGAGTGTAGAGTGTAGGGTATAGAGTGTAGGGTATAGAGTGTATGGAATAGAGTGTATGGTATAGAGTGTAGGGTATAGAGTGTAGGGTATAGAGTGTAGAGTGTAGGTTATAGAGTGTAGGGTATAGAGTGTAGGGTATAGAGTGTACAATGTAGGGATTAGAGTGTAGGGTATAGAGTGTAGGGTATAGAGTGTAGAGTGTAGGGTATAGAGTGTAGAGTATAGAGTGCAGGGTATAGAGTGTAGGGTATAGAGTGTAAAGTGTAGAGTGTAGAGTATAGAGTGTAGAGTGTAGGGTATAGAGTGTAGGGTATAGAACGTAGGGTGTAGGGTATAGAGTGTAGGGTATAGAGTGTAGGGTATAGATTGTAGAGTGTAGAGTATAGTGTGTATGGTATAGAGTGTAGGGTGTAGAGTTTAGGTATAGAGTGTAGGGCATAGGGTGTAGGTTATAGAGTGTAGGGTATAGAGTGTAGGGTATAGAGTATAGAGTGCAGGGTATAGAGTGTAGGGTATATAGTGTAGAGTATAGAGTGTAGGGTATAGAGTGTAGAGTGTAGGGTATAGAGTGTAGGGTATATAGTGTATATTGAAGGGTATAGAGTGTAGGGTATAGAGTGTATGGTATAGAGTGTAGGGTATAGAGTGTAGAGTGTAGGGTATAGAGTGTAGGGTATAGTGTGTAGGGTATAGAGTGTAGGGTATAGGGTGTAGGTTATAGAGTGTAGGGTATAGAGTGTAGGGTATAGAGTATAGAGTGCAGGGTATAGAGTGTAGGGTATATAGTGTAGAGTATAGAGTGTAGGGTATAGAGTGTAGGGTGTAGAGTGTAGAGTGTAGGGTATAGAGTGTAAGGTATAGAGTGTCGGGTATAGAGTGTAGAGTGTAGGGTATAGAGTGTAGGGTATAGAGTGTAGAGTGTAGGGTATAGAGTGTAGAGTGTAGGGTATAGAGTGTAGGGTATAGAGTGTAGGGTATAGAGTGTAGGGTATAGAGTGTACAGTGTAGGGTATAGAGTGTAGGGTATAGAGTGTAGGGTATATAGTGTAGGGTATAGAGTGTAGAGTGTGTGTAGGGTATAGAGTGTAGAGTGTAGGGTATAGAGTGTAAGGTATAGAATGTAGGGTATAGAGTGTAGAGTGTAGGGTATAGAGTGTAGGGTATAGAGTGTAGAGTGTAGGGTATAGAGTGTAGAGTGTAGGGTATAGAGTGTAGGGTATAGAGTGTAGGGTATAGAGTGTAGGGTATAGAGTGTACAGTGTAGGGTATAGAGTGTAGGGTATAGAGTGTAGGGTATAGAGTGTAGGGTATATAGTGTATATTGTAGGGTATAGAGTGTAGGGTATAGAGTGTATGGTATAGAGTGTAGGGTATAGAGTGTAGAGTGTAGGGTATAGAGTGTAGGGTATAGTGTGTAGGGTATAAAGTGTAGGGTATAGGGTGTAGGTTATAGAGTGTAGGGTATAGAGTGTAGGGTATATAGTATAGAGTGCAGGGTATAGAGTGTAGGGTATATAGTGTAGAGTATAGAGTGTAGGGTATAGAGTGTAGGGTGTAGAGTGTAGAGTGTAGGGTATAGAGTGTACGGTATAGAGTGTAGGGTATAGAGTGTAGAGTGTAGGGTATAGAGTGTAGGGTATAGAGTGTAGAGTGTAGGGTATAGAGTGTAGAGTGTAGGGTATAGAGTGTAGGGTATAGAGTGTAGGGTATAGAGTGTAGGGTATAGAGTGTAGAGTGTAGGGTATAGAGTGTAGGGTATAGAGTGTAGGGTATATAGTGTAGGGTATAGAGTGTAGAGTGTAGGGTATAGAGTGTAGGGTATAGAGTGTAGGGTATAGAGTGTATGGAATAGAGTTTAGAGTGTAGAGTGTAGGGTATAGAGTGTAGGGTATAGAGTGTATGGTATAGAGTGTAGGGTATAGAGTGTGGGGTATAGAGTGTAGGGTATAGAGTGTAGAGTGTAGGGATTAGAGTGTAGGGTATAGAGTGTAGGATATAGAGTGTAGAGTGTAGGGTATAGAGTGTAGGGTATAGAGTGTAGGGTGTAGAGTGTATGGTATAGAGTGTAGGGTATAGTGTGTAGAGTGTAGGGTATAGAGTGTAGGGTATAGAACGTAGGGTGTAGGGTATAGAGTGTAGGGTATAGAGTGTAGGGTATAGATTGTAGAGTGTAGAGTATAGTGTGTATGGTATAGAGTGTAGGGTGTAGAGTTTAGGGTATACAGTGTAGGTATAGGGTGTAGGTTATAGAGTGTAGGGTATAGAGTGTAGGGTATAGAGTATAGAGTGCAGGGTATAGAGTGTAGGGTATATAGTGTAGAGTATAGAGTGTAGGGTATAGAGTGTAGGGTATAGAGTGTAGAGTGTAGGGTATAGAGTGTAGGGTATAGAGTGTAGAGTGTAGGGTATAGAGTGTAGAGTGTAAGGTATAGAGTGTAGGGTATAGAGTGTAGGGTATAGAGTGTAGGGTTTAGAGTTTACAGTGTAGGGTATAGAGTGTAGGGTATAGAGTGTAGGGTATATAGTGTAGGGTATAGAGTGTAGAGTGTAGGGTATAGAGTGTAGGGTATAGAGTGTAGGGTATAGAGTGTATGGAATAGAGTTTAGAGTGTAGAGTGTAGGGTATAGAGTGTAGGGTATAGAGTGTATGGTATAGAGTGTAGGGTATAGAGTGTGGGGTATAGAGTGTAGGGTATAGAGTGTAGAGTGTAGGATATAGAGTGTAGGGTATAGAGTGTAGGGTATAGAGTGTAGGGTATAGAGTGTAGGGTATAAAGTGTAGAGTGTAGGGTATAGAGTGTAGGGTATAGAGTGTAGGGTATAGAGTGTATGGTATAGAGTGTAGAGTGTAGGGTATAGAGGGTAGGGTATAGAGTGTAGGGTATATATTGTAGGGTATAGAGTGTAGAGTGTAGGGTGTAGAGTGTAGGGTATAGAGTGTATAGTGTAGGGTATAGAGTGTAGAGTATAGAGTATAGGGTATAGAGTGTATGGTATAGAGTGTACAGTGTAGAGTGTATGGTATAGAGTGTAGAGTGTAGGGTATAGAGTGTATGGTATAGAGTGTAGTGTGTAGAGTGTATGGTATAGTGTGTAGGGTACAGAGTGTAGAGTGTAGGGTATAGAGTGTAGGGTAGAGAGTGTAGGGTATAGAGTGTACGGTATAGAGTGTATGATATAGAGTGTATGGTATATAGTGTAGGGTATAGAGTGTTTGGTATAGAGTGTAAGGTATAGAGTGTAGAGAGTAGGGTATAGATTTTAGAGTGTAGAGTGTAGGGTATAGAGTGTAGGGTATAGAGTGTATGGAATAGAGTGTATGGTATAGAGTGTAGGGTGTAGAGTGTAGGGTATAGAGTGTAGAGTGTGGTTTATAGAGTGTAGAGTGTAGGGTATAGAGTGTATGGCATAGATTGCAGGGTATAGAGTGTAGGGTATATAGTGTAGGGTATAGAGTATAGAGTGTAGGGTATAGAGTGTAGGGTATAGAGTATAGAGTGTAGAGTGTAGGGTATAGAGTGTAGAGTGTAGGGTATAGAGTGTATGGTATAGAGTGTATGGTATAGAGTGTAGGGTATAGAGTGTAGGCTATAGAGTGCAGAGTGTAGGGATTAGAGTGTAGGGTATAGAGTGTAGGGTATAGAGTGTAGAGTGTAGGGTATAGAGTGTAGGGTATAGAGTGTACGGTATAGAGTGTTGGGCTATAGAGTGTTGGGTATAGAGTGTAGGGTATAGAGTGAAGGGTATAGAGTGTAGGGTATACAGTGTAGGGTATAAGGTGTAGAGTGTAGGGTATAGAGTGTAGGGTATAGAGTGTAGGGTATAGAGTGTATGTAGGGTATAGAGTGTAGGGTTTAGAGTGTATGGTATAGAGTATAGGGTATAGAGTGTAGAGTGTAGGGTATAGAGTGTAGGGTATAGAGTGTAGGGTATAGAGTGTATGGTATAGAGTGTACGGTATAGAGTGTAGAGTGTAGGGTATAGTGTGTAGGGTATAGAGTGTAGGGTATAGATTGTAGGGTATAGAGTGTATTGTATAGGGTATAGAGTGTATGGTGTAGAGTGTAGGGTATAGAGTGTATAGTGTAGGGTATAGAGTGTAGGGTATAGAGTGTAGGGTATAGAGTGTAGAGTGTAGGGTATAGAGTGTATGGTATAGAGTGTAGGGTATAGAGTGTATGGTATAGAGTGTAGGGTATAGAGTGTAGAGTGTAGGGTATAGAGTGTAGGGTATAGAGTGTAGGGTATAGAGTGTAGAGTGTAGGGTATAGAGTTTAGGGTATAGAGTGTATGGTATAGAGTGTAGAGTGTAGGGTATAGAGTGTATAGTGTAGGGTATAGAGTGTAGGGTATAGAGTGTAGGGTATAGAGTGTATGGTATATAGTGTAGGGAATAGAGTGTAGAGTGCAGGGTATAGAGTGTATGGTATAGAGTGTAGGGTATAGAGTGTAGAGGGTAGAGTGTAGGGTATAGAGTGTAGGGTATAGAGTGTAGGGTATAGAGTGTAGAGTGTAGGGTATAGAGTGTAGGGTGTAGAGTGTAGGGTATAGAGTGTAGGGTATAGAGTGTAGAGTGTAGGGTATAAAGTGTAGGGTATAGAGTGTAGGGTGTAGATTCTAGGGTATAGAGTGTAGAGTGTAGGGTATAGAGTGTATGGTATAATGTGTAGGGTATAGAGTGTAGAGTGTAGGGTATAGAGTGTAGGGTATAGAGTATAGAGTGTAGGGTATAGAGTGTAGAGTGTAGGGTATAGAGTGTAGAGTGTAGGGTATAGAGTGTAGGGTATATAGTGTATGGTATAGAGTGTAGGGTATAGAGTGTAGGGTATAGAGTGTAGGGATTAGAGTGTAGGGTATAGAGTGTAGAGTGTAGGGTATAGAGTGTAGGGTATAGAGTGTACGGTATAGAGTGTTGGGCTATAGAGTGTAGGGTATAGAGTGTAGGGTATAGAGTGTAGGGTATAGAGTGTAGGTTATACAGTGTAGGGTATAAAGTGTAGAGTGTAGGGTATAGAGTGTAGGGTATAGAGTGTAGGGTATAGAGTGTAGGGTATAGAATGTATGGTATAGAGTGTAGGGAATAGAGTGTAGAGTGTAGGGTATAGAGTGTATGGTGTAGAGTGTAAGGTATAGAGTGTATAGTGTAGGGTATAGAGTGCAGGGTATAGAGTGTATGGAATAGAGTGTATGAAATATAGTGTACGGTATAGAGTGTAGAGTGTAGGGTATAGAGTGTAGGGTATAGAGCGTAGGGTGTAGGGTATAGATTGTAGGGTATAGAGTGTAGGGTATAGAGTGTAGAGTGTAGGGTATAGAGTGCATGGTATAGAGTGTAGGGTGTAGAGTGTATGGTATAGAGTGTACAGTATAGAGTGTATGGTATAGAGTGTAGAGTGTAGGGTATAGAGTGTATGGTATAGAGTGTAGGGTGTAGAGTGTATAGTATAGAGTGTAGGGTACAGAGTGTAGAGTGTAGGGTATAGAGTGTAGGGTATAGAGTGTAGGGTATAGAGCATATGGTATAGAGTGTACGGTATAGAGTGTATGATATAGAGTGTATGGTATATAGTGTAGGGTATAGAGTGTTTGGTATAGAGTGTAAGGTATAGAGTGTAGAGAGTAGGGTATAGATTTTAGAGTGTAGAGTGTAGGGTATAGAGTGTAGGGTATAGAGTGTATGGAATAGAGTGTATGGTATAGAGTGTAGGGTATAGAGTGTAGGGTATAGAGTGTAGAGTGTAGGTTATAGAGTGTAGGGTATAGAGTGTAGGGTATAGAGTGTACAATGTAGGGATTAGAGTGTAGGGTATAGAGTGTAGGGTATAGAGTGTAGAGTGTAGGGTATAGAGTGTAGAGTATAGAGTGCAGGGTATAGAGTGTAGGGTATAGAGTGTAAAGTGTAGAGTGTAGAGTATAGAGTGTAGAGTGTAGGGTATAGAGTGTAGGGTATAGAACGTAGGGTGTAGGGTATAGAGTGTAGGGTATAGAGTGTAGGGTATAGATTGTAGAGTGTAGAGTATAGTGTGTATGGTATAGAGTGTAGGGTGTAGAGTTTAGGTATAGAGTGTAGGGCATAGGGTGTAGGTTATAGAGTGTAGGGTATAGAGTGTAGGGTATAGAGTATAGAGTGCAGGGTATAGAGTGTAGGGTATATAGTGTAGAGTATAGAGTGTAGGGTATAGAGTGTAGAGTGTAGGGTATAGAGTGTAGGGTATATAGTGTATATTGAAGGGTATAGAGTGTAGGGTATAGAGTGTATGGTATAGAGTGTAGGGTATAGAGTGTAGAGTGTAGGGTATAGAGTGTAGGGTATAGTGTGTAGGGTATAGAGTGTAGGGTATAGGGTGTAGGTTATAGAGTGTAGGGTATAGAGTGTAGGGTATAGAGTATAGAGTGCAGGGTATAGAGTGTAGGGTATATAGTGTAGAGTATAGAGTGTAGGGTATAGAGTGTAGGGTGTAGAGTGTAGAGTGTAGGGTATAGAGTGTAAGGTATAGAGTGTCGGGTATAGAGTGTAGAGTGTAGGGTATAGAGTGTAGGGTATAGAGTGTAGAGTGTAGGGTATAGAGTGTAGAGTGTAGGGTATAGAGTGTAGGGTATAGAGTGTAGGGTATAGAGTGTAGGGTATAGAGTGTACAGTGTAGGGTATAGAGTGTAGGGTATAGAGTGTAGGGTATATAGTGTAGGGTATAGAGTGTAGAGTGTGTGTAGGGTATAGAGTGTAGAGTGTAGGGTATAGAGTGTAAGGTATAGAATGTAGGGTATAGAGTGTAGAGTGTAGGGTATAGAGTGTAGGGTATAGAGTGTAGAGTGTAGGGTATAGAGTGTAGAGTGTAGGGTATAGAGTGTAGGGTATAGAGTGTAGGGTATAGAGTGTAGGGTATAGAGTGTACAGTGTAGGGTATAGAGTGTAGGGTATAGAGTGTAGGGTATAGAGTGTAGGGTATATAGTGTATATTGTAGGGTATAGAGTGTAGGGTATAGAGTGTATGGTATAGAGTGTAGGGTATAGAGTGTAGAGTGTAGGGTATAGAGTGTAGGGTATAGTGTGTAGGGTATAAAGTGTAGGGTATAGGGTGTAGGTTATAGAGTGTAGGGTATAGAGTGTAGGGTATATAGTATAGAGTGCAGGGTATAGAGTGTAGGGTATATAGTGTAGAGTATAGAGTGTAGGGTATAGAGTGTAGGGTGTAGAGTGTAGAGTGTAGGGTATAGAGTGTACGGTATAGAGTGTAGGGTATAGATTGTAGAGTGTAGGGTATAGAGTGTAGGGTATAGAGTGTAGAGTGTAGGGTATAGAGTGTAGAGTGTAGGGTATAGAGTGTAGGGTATAGAGTGTAGGGTATAGAGTGTAGGGTATAGAGTGTAGAGTGTAGGGTATAGAGTGTAGGGTATAGAGTGTAGGGTATATAGTGTAGGGTATAGAGTGTAGAGTGTAGGGTATAGAGTGTAGGGTATAGAGTGTAGGGTATAGAGTGTATGGAATAGAGTTTAGAGTGTAGAGTGTAGGGTATAGAGTGTAGGGTATAGAGTGTATGGTATAGAGTGTAGGGTATAGAGTGTGGGGTATAGAGTGTAGGGTATAGAGTGTAGAGTGTAGGGATTAGAGTGTAGGGTATAGAGTGTAGGATATAGAGTGTAGAGTGTAGGGTATAGAGTGTAGGGTATAGAGTGTAGGGTGTAGAGTGTATGGTATAGAGTGTAGGGTATAGTGTGTAGAGTGTAGGGTATAGAGTGTAGGGTATAGAACGTAGGGTGTAGGGTATAGAGTGTAGGGTATAGAGTGTAGGGTATAGATTGTAGAGTGTAGAGTATAGTGTGTATGGTATAGAGTGTAGGGTGTAGAGTTTAGGGTATACAGTGTAGGGTATAGGGTGTAGGTTATAGAGTGTAGGGTATAGAGTGTAGGGTATAGAGTATAGAGTGCAGGGTATAGAGTGTAGGGTATATAGTGTAGAGTATAGAGTGTAGGGTATAGAGTGTAGGGTTTAGAGTGTAGAGTGTAGGGTATAGAGTGTAGGGTATAGAGTGTAGAGTGTAGGGTATAGAGTGTAGAGTGTAAGGTATAGAGTGTAGGGTATAGAGTGTAGGGTATAGAGTGTAGGGTTTAGAGTTTACAGTGTAGGGTATAGAGTGTAGGGTATAGAGTGTAGGGTATATAGTGTAGGGTATAGAGTGTAGAGTGTAGGGTATAGAGTGTAGGGTATAGAGTGTAGGGTATAGAGTGTATGGAATAGAGTTTAGAGTGTAGAGTGTAGGGTATAGAGTGTAGGGTATAGAGTGTATGGTATAGAGTGTAGGGTATAGAGTGTGGGGTATAGAGTGTAGGGTATAGAGTGTAGAGTGTAGGATATAGAGTGTAGGGTATAGAGTGTAGGGTATAGAGTGTAGGGTATAGAGTGTAGGGTATAAAGTGTAGAGTGTAGGGTATAGAGTGTAGGGTATAGAGTGTAGGGTATAGAGTGTATGGTATAGAGTGTAGAGTGTAGGGTATAGAGGGTAGGGTATAGAGTGTAGGGTATATATTGTAGGGTATAGAGTGTAGAGTGTAGGGTGTAGAGTGTAGGGTATAGAGTGTATAGTGTAGGGTATAGAGTGTAGAGTATAGAGTATAGGGTATAGAGTGTATGGTATAGAGTGTACAGTGTAGAGTGTATGGTATAGAGTGTAGAGTGTAGGGTATAGAGTGTATGGTATAGAGTGTAGTGTGTAGAGTGTATGGTATAGTGTGTAGGGTACAGAGTGTAGAGTGTAGGGTATAGAGTGTAGGGTAGAGAGTGTAGGGTATAGAGTGTACGGTATAGAGTGTATGATATAGAGTGTATGGTATATAGTGTAGGGTATAGAGTGTTTGGTATAGAGTGTAAGGTATAGAGTGTAGAGAGTAGGGTATAGATTTTAGAGTGTAGAGTGTAGGGTATAGAGTGTAGGGTATAGAGTGTATGGAATAGAGTGTATGGTATAGAGTGTAGGGTGTAGAGTGTAGGGTATAGAGTGTAGAGTGTGGTTTATAGAGTGTAGAGTGTAGGGTATAGAGTGTATGGCATAGATTGCAGGGTATAGAGTGTAGGGTATATAGTGTAGGGTATAGAGTATAGAGTGTAGGGTATAGAGTGTAGGGTATAGAGTATAGAGTGTAGAGTGTAGGGTATAGAGTGTAGAGTGTAGGGTATAGAGTGTATGGTATAGAGTGTATGGTATAGAGTGTAGGGTATAGAGTGTAGGCTATAGAGTGCAGAGTGTAGGGATTAGAGTGTAGGGTATAGAGTGTAGGGTATAGAGTGTAGAGTGTAGGGTATAGAGTGTAGGGTATAGAGTGTACGGTATAGAGTGTTGGGCTATAGAGTGTTGGGTATAGAGTGTAGGGTATAGAGTGAAGGGTATAGAGTGTAGGGTATACAGTGTAGGGTATAAGGTGTAGAGTGTAGGGTATAGAGTGTAGGGTATAGAGTGTAGGGTATAGAGTGTATGTAGGGTATAGAGTGTAGGGTTTAGAGTGTATGGTATAGAGTATAGGGTATAGAGTGTAGAGTGTAGGGTATAGAGTGTAGGGTATAGAGTGTAGGGTATAGAGTGTATGGTATAGAGTGTACGGTATAGAGTGTAGAGTGTAGGGTATAGTGTGTAGGGTATAGAGTGTAGGGTATAGATTGTAGGGTATAGAGTGTATTGTATAGGGTATAGAGTGTATGGTGTAGAGTGTAGGGTATAGAGTGTATAGTGTAGGGTATAGAGTGTAGGGTATAGAGTGTAGGGTATAGAGTGTAGAGTGTAGGGTATAGAGTGTATGGTATAGAGTGTAGGGTATAGAGTGTATGGTATAGAGTGTAGGGTATAGAGTGTAGAGTGTAGGGTATAGAGTGTAGGGTATAGAGTGTAGGGTATAGAGTGTAGAGTGTAGGGTATAGAGTTTAGGGTATAGAGTGTATGGTATAGAGTGTAGAGTGTAGGGTATAGAGTGTATAGTGTAGGGTATAGAGTGTAGGGTATAGAGTGTAGGGTATAGAGTGTATGGTATATAGTGTAGGGAATAATGTGTAGAGTGCAGGGTATAGAGTGTATGGTATAGAGTGTAGGGTATAGAGTGTAGAGGGTAGAGTGTAGGGTATAGAGTGTAGGGTATAGAGTGTAGGGTATAGAGTGTAGAGTGTAGGGTATAGAGTGTAGGGTGTAGAGTGTAGGGTATAGAGTGTAGGGTATAGAGTGTAGAGTGTAGGGTATAAAGTGTAGGGTATAGAGTGTAGGGTGTAGATTCTAGGGTATAGAGTGTAGAGTGTAGGGTATAGAGTGTATGGTATAATGTGTAGGGTATAGAGTGTAGAGTGTAGGGTATAGAGTGTAGGGTATAGAGTATAGAGTGTAGGGTATAGAGTGTAGAGTGTAGGGTATAGAGTGTAGAGTGTAGGGTATAGAGTGTAGGGTATATAGTGTATGGTATAGAGTGTAGGGTATAGAGTGTAGGGTATAGAGTGTAGGGATTAGAGTGTAGGGTATAGAGTGTAGAGTGTAGGGTATAGAGTGTAGGGTATAGAGTGTACGGTATAGAGTGTTGGGCTATAGAGTGTAGGGTATAGAGTGTAGGGTATAGAGTGTAGGGTATAGAGTGTAGGTTATACAGTGTAGGGTATAAAGTGTAGAGTGTAGGGTATAGAGTGTAGGGTATAGAGTGTAGGGTATAGAGTGTAGGGTATTGAGTGTAGAGTGTAGGGTATAGAGTGTAGAGTTTAGGGTATAGAGTGTAGGGTATAGAGTCTAGGGTTTAGAGTGTATGGTATAGAGTGTAGAGTGTAGGGTATAGAGTGTAGGGTATAGAGTGTAGGGTATAGAGTGTATGGTATAGAGTGTAAGGTATAGAGTGTAGAGTGTAGGGTATAGAGTGTAGGGTATAAAGTGTAGGGTATAGATTGTAGGGGATAGAGTGTAGAATGTAGGGTATAGAGTCTAGGGGATAGAGTGTATGGTGTAGAGTGTAGGGTATAGAGTGTATAGTGTAGGGTATAGGGTGTAGGGTTTAGAGTGTAGGGTATAGAGTGTAGGGTATAGAGTGTAGAGTGTAGGGTATAGAGTGTATGGTATAGAGTGTAGGGTATAGAGTGTAGGGTATAGAGTGTATGGTATATAGTGTAGAGTATAGAGTGTAGAGTGTAGGGTATAGAGTTTAGGGTATAGAGTGTATGGTATAGAGTGTAGAGTGTAGGGTATAGAGTGTATAGTGTAGGGTATAGAGTGTAGGGTATAGAGTGTAGGGTATAGAGTGTATGGTATAGAGTGTAGGGAATAGAGTGTAGAGTGTAGGGTATAGAGTGTATGGTATAGAGTGTAGGGTATAGAGTGTAGAGTATAGAGTGTAGGGTATAGAGTGTAGGGTATAGAGTGTAGGGTATAGAATGTATGGTATAGAGTGTAGGGAATAGAGTGTAGAGTGTAGGGTATAGAGTGTATGGTGTAGAGTGTTGGGTATAGAGTGTATAGTGTAGGGTATAGAGTGCAGGGTATAGAGTGTATGGAATAGAGTGTATGAAATATAGTGTACGGTATAGAGTGTAGAGTGTAGGGTATAGAGTGTAGGGTATAGAGCGTAGGGTGTAGGGTATAGATTGTAGGGTATAGAGTGTAGGGTATAGAGTGTAGAGTGTAGGGTATAGAGTGCATGGTATAGAGTGTAGGGTGTAGAGTGTATGGTATAGAGTGTACAGTATAGAGTGTATGGTATAGAGTGTAGAGTGTAGGGTATAGAGTGTATGGTATAGAGTGTAGGGTGTAGAGTGTATAGTATAGAGTGTAGGGTACAGAGTGTAGAGTGTAGGGTATAGAGTGTAGGGTATAGAGTGTAGGGTATAGAGCATATGGTATAGAGTGTACGGTATAGAGTGTATGATATAGAGTGTATTGTATATAGTGTAGGGTATAGAGTGTTTGGTATAGAGTGTAAGGTATAGAGTGTAGAGAGTAGGGTATAGATTTTAGAGTGTAGAGTGTAGGGTATAGAGTGTAGGGTATAGAGTGTATGGAATAGAGTGTATGGTATAGAGTGTAGGGTATAGAGTGTAGGGTATAGAGTGTAGAGTGTAGGGTATAGAGTGTAGGGTATAGAGTGTAGGGTATAGAGTGTACAATGTAGGGATTAGAGTGTAGGGTATAGAGTGTAGGGTATAGAGTGTAGAGTGTAGGGTATAGAGTGTAGAGTATAGAGTGTAGGGTATAGAGTGTAGGGTATAGAGTGTAAAGTGTAGAGTGTAGAGTATAGAGTGTAGAGTGTAGGGTTTAGAGTGTAGGGTATAGAGTGTAGGGTATAGAGTGTAGAGTTTAGGGTATAGAGTGTATGGTATAGAGTGTAGGGTATAGAGTGTAGGGTATAGAGTGTATGGTATATAGTGTAGGGTATAGAGTGTAGAGTGTAGGGTATAGAGTTTAGGGTATAGAGTGTATGGTATAGAGTTTAGGGTATAGAGTGTATGGTATAGAGTGTAGAGTGTAGGGTATAGAGTGTATAGTGTAGGGTATAGAGTGTAGGGTATAGAGTGTAGGGTATAGAGTGTAGGGAATAGAGTGTAGAGTGTAGGGTATAGAGTGTATGGTATAGAGTGTAGGGTATAGAGTGTAGAGTATAGAGTGTAGGGTATAGAGTGTAGGGTATAGAGTGTAGGGTATAGAATGTATGGTATAGAGTGTAGGGAATAGAGTGTAGAGTGTAGGGTATAGAGTGTATGGTGTAGAGTGTAGGGTATAGAGTGTATAGTGTAGGGTATAGAGTGCAGGGTATAGAGTGTATGGAATAGAGTGTATGAAATATAGTGTACGGTATAGAGTGTAGAGTGTAAGGTATAGAGTGTAGGGTATAGAGCGTAGGGTGTAGGGTATAGATTGTAGGGTATAGAGTGTAGGGTATAGAGTGTAGAGTGTAGGGTATAGAGTGCATGGTATAGAGTGTAGGGTGTAGAGTGTATGGTATAGAGTGTACAGTGTAGAGTGTATGGTATAGAGTGTAGAGTGTAGGGTATAGAGTGTATGGTATAGAGTGTAGGGTGTAGAGTGTATAGTATAGAGTGTAGGGTACAGAGTGTAGAGTGTAGGGTATAGAGTGTAGGGTATAGAGTGTAGGGTATAGAGCATATGGTATAGAGTGTACGGTATAGAGTGTATGATATAGAGTGTATTGTATATAGTGTAGGGTATAGAGTGTTTGGTATAGAGTGTAAGGTATAGAGTGTAGAGAGTAGGGTATAGATTTTAGAGTGTAGAGTGTAGGGTATAGAGTGTAGGGTATAGAGTGTATGGAATAGAGTGTATGGTATAGAGTGTAGGGTATAGAGTGTAGGGTATAGAGTGTAGAGTGTAGGGTATAGAGTGTAGGGTATAGAGTGTAGGGCATAGAGTGTACAATGTAGGGATTAGAGTGTAGGGTATAGAGTGTAGGGTATAGAGTGTAGAGTGTAGGGTATAGAGTGTAGAGTATAGAGTGTAGGGTATAGAGTGTAGGGTATAGAGTGTAAAGTGTAGAGTGTAGAGTATAGAGTGTAGAGTGTAGGGTATAGAGTGTAGGGTATAGAACGTAGGGTGTAGGGTATAGAGTGTAGGGTATAGAGTGTAGTGTATAGATTGTAGAGTATAGTGTGTATGGTATAGAGTGTAGGGTGTAGAGTTTAGGGTATAGAGTGTAGGGTATAGGGTGTAGGTTATAGAGTGTAGGGTATAGAGTGTAGGGTATAGAGTATAGAGTGTAGGGTATAGAGTGTAGAGTGTAGGGTATAGAGTGTAGGGTATAGAGTGTATGGTATAGAGTGTAGGGTATAGAGTGTAGGGTATAGAGTGTAGAGTGTAGGGATTAGAGTGTAGGGTATAGAGTGTAGAGTGTAGGGTATAGAGTGTAGGGTATAGAGTGTACGGTATAGAGTGTTGGGCTATAGAGTGTAGGGTATAGAGTGTAGGGTATAGAGTGTAGGGTATAGAGTGTAGGGTATACAGTGTAGGGTATAAAGTGTAGAGTGTAGGGTATAGAGTGTAGGGTATAGAGTGTAGGGTATAGAGTGTAGGGTATTGAGTGTAGAGTGTAGGGTATAGAGTGTAGAGTTTAGGGTATATAGTGTAGGGTATAGAGTCTAGGGTTTAGAGTGTATGGTATAGAGTGTAGAGTGTAGGGTATAGAGTGTAGGGTATAGAGTGTAGGGTATAGAGTGTATGGTATAGAGTGTAAGGTATAGAGTGTAGAGTGTAGGGTATAGAGTGTAGGGTATAAAGTGTAGGGTATAGATTGTAGGGTATAGAGTGTAGAATGTAGGGTATAGAGTCTAGGGGATAGAGTGTATGGTGTAGAGTGTAGGGTATAGAGTGTACAGTGTAGGGTATAGAGTGTAGGGTTTAGAGTGTAGGGTATAGAGTGTAGGGTATAGAGTGTAGAGTGTAGGGTATAGAGTGTATGGTATAGAGTGTAGGGTATAGAGTGTAGGGTATAGAGTGTAGGGTATATAGTGTAGGGTATAGAGTGTAGAGTGTAGGGTATAGAGTTTAGGGTATAGAGTGTATGGTATAGAGTGTAGAGTGTAGGGTATAGAGTGTATAGTGTAGGGTATAGAGTGTAGGGTATAGAGTGTAGGGTATAGAGTGTATATTATAGAGTGTAGGGAATAGAGTGTAGAGTGTAGGGTATAGAGTGTATGGTATAGAGTGTAGGGTATAGAGTGTAGAGTATAGAGTGTAGGGTATAGAGTGTAGGGTATAGAGTGTAGGGTACAGAATGTATGTTATAGAGTGTAGGGAATAGAGTGTAGAGTGTAGGGTATAGAGTGTAGGGTATAGAGTGTATGGTATAGAGTGTAGGGAATAGAGTGTAGAGTGTAGGGTATAGAGTGTAGGGTATAGAGTGTAGGGTGTAGAGTGTAGGGTATAGAGTGTAGGGTATAGAGTGTAGAGTGTAGGGTATAGAGTTTAGGGTATAGAGTGTATGTATAGAGTGTAGAGTGTAGGGTATAGAGTGTATAGTGTAGGGTATAGAGTGTAGGGTATAGAGTGTAGGGTATAGAGTGTATGGTATAGAGTGTAGGGAATAGAGTGTAGAGTGTAGGGTATAGAGTGTATGGTATAGAGTGTAGGGTATAGAGTGTAGAGTATAGAGTGTAGGGTATAGAGTGTAGGGTATAGAGTGTAGGGTACAGAATGTATGTTATAGAGTGTAGGGAATAGAGTGTAGAGTGTAGGGTATAGAGTGTATGGTGTAGAGTGTAGGGTATAGAGTGTATAGTGTAGGGTATAGAGTGCAGGGTATAGAGTGTATGGAATAGAGTGTATGAAATATAGTGTACGGTATAGAGTGTAGGGTATAGAGTGTAGGGTATAGAGCGTAGGGTGTAGGGTATAGATTGTAGGGTATAGAGTGTAGAGTGTAGGGTATAGAGTGCATGGTATAGAGTGTAGGGTGTAGAGTGTATGGTATAGAGTGTACAGTATAGAGTGTATGGTATAGAGTGTAGAGTGTAGGGTATAGAGTGTATGGTATAGAGTGTAGGGTGTAGAGTGTATAGTATAGAGTGTAGGGTACAGAGTGTAGAGTGTAGAGTATAGAGTGTAGGGTATAGAGTGTAGGGTATAGAGCATATGGTATAGAGTGTACGGTATAGAGTGTATGATATAGAGTGTATGGTATATAGTGTAGGGTATAGAGTGTTTGGTATAGAGTGTAAGGTATAGAGTGTAGAGAGTAGGGTATAGATTTTAGAGTGTAGAGTGTAGGGTATAGAGTGTAGGGTATAGAGTGTATGGAATAGAGTGTATGGTATTGAGTGTAGGGTATAGAGTGTAGGGTATAGAGTGTAGAGTGTAGGGTATAGAGTGTAGGGTATAGAGTGTAGGGTATAGAGTGTACAATGTAGGGATTAGAGTGTAGGGTATAGAGTGTAGGGTATAGAGTGTAGGGTATAGAGTGTATGGTATAGAGTGTAGGGAATAGAGTGTAGAGTGTAAGGTATAGAGTGTATGGTATAGAGTGTAGGGTATAGAGTGTAGAGTATAGAGTGTAGGGTATAGAGTGTAGGGTATAGAGTGTAGGGTATAGAATGTATGGTATAGAGTGTAGGGAATAGAGTGTAGAGTGTAGGGTATAGAGTGTATGGTGTAGAGTGTAGGGTATAGAGTGTATAGTGTAGGGTATAGAGTGCAGGGTATAGAGTGTATGGAATAGAGTGTATGAAATATAGTGTACGGTATAGAGTGTAGAGTGTAGGGTATAGAGTGTAGGGTATAGAGCGTAGGGTGTAGGGTATAGATTGTAGGGTATAGAGTGTAGGGTATAGAGTGTAGAGTGTAGGGTATAGAGTGCATGGTAT
The DNA here is from genome assembly GCF_032444005.1 of Ranitomeya imitator. Classification (NCBI taxonomy): domain Eukaryota; kingdom Metazoa; phylum Chordata; class Amphibia; order Anura; family Dendrobatidae; genus Ranitomeya; species Ranitomeya imitator. The sequence continues at coordinate 161,504 of NW_027194316.1, forward strand.
AGAGTGTAGGGTGTAGAGTGTATGGTATAGAGTGTACAGTATAGAGTGTATGGTATAGAGTGTAGAGTGTAGGGTATAGAGTGTAGGGTATAGAGTGTAGGGTATAGAGCATATGGTATAGAGTGTACGGTATAGAGTGTATGATATAGAGTGTATGGTATATAGTGTAGAGTATAGAGTGTTTGGTATAGAGTGTAAGGTATAGAGTGTAGAGAGTAGGGTATAGATTTTAGAGTGTAGAGTGTAGGGTATAGAGTGTAGGGTATAGAGTGTATGGAATAGAGTGTATGGTATAGAGTGTAGGGTATAGAGTGTAGGGTATAGAGTGTAGAGTGTAGGGTATAGAGTGTAGGGTATAGAGTGTAGGGTATAGAGTGTACAATGTAGGGATTAGAGTGTAGGGTATAGAGTGTAGGGTATAGAGTATAGAGTGTAGGGTATAGAGTGTAGGGTATAGAGTGTAAAGTGTAGAGTGTAGAGTATAGAGTGTAGAGTGTAGGGTATAGAGTGTAGGGTATAGAACGTAGGGTGTAGGGTATAGAGTGTAGGGTATAGAGTGTAGGGTATAGATTGTAGAGTGTAGAGTATAGTGTGTATGGTATAGAGTGTAGGGTGTAGAGTTTAGGGTATAGAGTGTAGGGTATAGGGTGTAGGTTATAGAGTGTAGGGTATAGAGTGTAGGGTATAGAGTATAGAGTGCAGGGTATAGAGTGTAGGGTATATAGTGTAGAGTATAGAGTGTAGGGTATAGAGTGTAGAGTGTAGGGTATAGAGTGTAGGGTATATAGTGTATATTGAAGGGTATAGAGTGTAGGGTATAGAGTGTATGGTATAGAGTGTAGGGTGTAGAGTGTAGGGTATAGAGTGTAGGGTATAGTGTGTAGGGTATAGAGTGTAGGGTATAGGGTGTAGGTTATAGAGTGTAGGGTATAGAGTGTAGGGTATATAGTATAGAGTGCAGGGTATAGAGTGTAGGGTATATAGTGTAGAGTATAGAGTGTAGGGTATAGAGTGTAGGGTGTAGAGTGTAGAGTGTAGGGTATAGAGTGTAAGGTATAGAGTGTAGGGTATAGAGTGTAGAGTGTAGGGTATAGAGTGTAGGGTATAGAGTGTAGAGTGTAGGGTATAGAGTGTAGAGTGTAGGGTATAGAGTGTAGGGTATACAGTGTAGGGTATAGATTGTAGGGTATAGAGTGTACAGTGTAGGGTATAGAGTGTAGGGTATAGAGTGTAGGGTATATAGTGTAGGGTATAGAGTGTAGAGTGTGTGTAGGGTATAGAGTGTAGAGTGTAGGGTATAGAGTGTAAGGTATAGAATGTAGGGTATAGAGTGTAGAGTGTAGGGTATAGAGTGTAGGGTATAGAGTGTAGAGTGTAGGGTATAGAGTGTAGAGTGTAGGGTATAGAGTGTGGGGTATAGAGTGTAGGGTATAGAGTGTAGGGTATAGAGTGTACAGTGTAGGGTATAGAGTGTAGGGTATAGAGTGTAGGGTATAGAGTGTAGGGTATATAGTGTATATTGTAGGGTATAGAGTGTAGGGTATAGAGTGTATGGTATAGAGTGTAGGGTATAGAGTGTAGAGTGTAGGGTATAGAGTGTAGGGTATAGTGTGTAGGGTATAGAGTGTAGGGTATAGGGTGTAGGTTATAGAGTGTAGGGTATAGAGTGTAGGGTATAGAGTATAGAGTGCAGGGTATAGAGTGTGGGGTATAGAGTGTAGGGTATAGAGTGTAGGGTATAGAGTGTAGAGTGTAGGGTATAGAGTGTAGGGTATAGAGTGTAGGGTATAGAGTGTAGGGTATAGAGTGTACAGTGTAGGGTATAGAGTGTAGGGTATAGAGTGTAGGGTATATAGTGTAGGGTATAGAGTGTAGAGTGTAGGGTATAGAGTGTAGGGTATAGAGTGTATGGAATAGAGTTTAGAGTGTAGAGTGTAGGGTATAGAGTGTAGGGTATAGAGTGTATGGTATAGAGTGTAGGGTATAGAGTGTGGGGTATAGAGTGTAGGGTATAGAGTGTAGAGTGTAGGGATTAGAGTGTAGGGTATAGAGTGTAGGATATAGAGTTTAGAGTGTAGGGTATAGAGTGTAGGGTATAGAGTGTAGGGTGTAGAGTGTATGGTATAGAGTGTAGGGTATAGTGTGTAGAGTGTAGGGTATAGAGTGTAGGGTATAGAGTGTAGGGTATAGAGTGTAGAGTGTAGGGTATAGAGTGTAGAGTATAGAGTGTAGGGTATAGAGTGTAGGGTATAGAGTGTAAAGTGTAGAGTATAGAGTGTAGAGTGTAGGGTATAGAGTGTAGGGTATAGAACGTAGGGTGTAGGCTATAGAGTGTAGGGTATAGAGTGTAGGGTATAGATTGTAGAGTGTAGAGTATAGTGTGTATGGTATAGAGTGTAGGGTGTAGAGTTTAGGGTATAGAGTGTAGGGTATAGGGTGTAGGTTATAGAGTGTAGGGTATAGAGTGTAGGGTATAGAGTATAGAGTGCAGGCTATAGAGTGTAGGGTATATAGTGTAGAGTATAGAGTGTAGGGTATAGAGTGTAGGGTATAGAGTGTAGAGTGTAGGGTATAGAGTGTAGGGTATAGAGTGTAGAGTGTAGGGCATAGAGTGTAGAGTGTAAGGTATAGAGTGTAGGGTATAGAGTGTAGGGTATAGAGTGTAGGGTTTAGAGTTTACAGTGTAGGGTATAGAGTGTAGGGTATAGAGTGTAGGGTATATAGTGTAGGGTATAGAGTGTAGAGTGTAGGGTATAGAGTGTAGGGTATAGAGTGTAGGGTATAGAGTGTATGGAATAGAGTTTAGAGTGTAGAGTGTAGGGTATAGAGTGTAGGGTATAGAGTGTATGGTATAGAGTGTAGGGTATAGAGTGTGGGGTATAGAGTGTAGGGTATAGAGTGTAGAGTGTAGGATATAGAGTGTAGGGTATAGAGTGTAGGGTATAGAGTGTAGGGTATAGAGTGTAGGGTATAAATTGTAGGGTATAGAGTGTAGGGTATAAAGTGTAGAGTGTAGGGTATAGAGTGTAGGGTATAGAGTGTAGGGTATAGAGTGTATGGTATAGAGTGTAGAGTGTAGGGTATAGAGTGTAGGGTATAGAGTGTAGGGTATATATTGTAGGGTATAGAGTGTAGAGTGTAGGGTGTAGAGTGTAGGGTATAGAGTGTATGGTGTAGAGTGTAGGGTATAGAGTGTATAGTGTAGGGTATAGAGTGTAGAGTATAGAGTATAGGGTATAGAGTGTATGGTATAGAGTGTACAGTGTAGAGTGTATGGTATAGAGTGTAGAGTGTAGGGTATAGAGTGTATGGTATAGAGTGTAGTGTGTAGAGTGTATGGTATAGTGTGTAGGGTACAGAGTGTAGAGTGTAGGGTATAGAGTGTAGGGTATAGAGTGTAGGGTATAGAGTGTACGGTATAGAGTGTATGATATAGAGTGTATGGTATATAGTGTAGGGTATAGAGTGTTTGGTATAGAGTGTAAGGTATAGAGTGTAGAGAGTAGGGTATAGATTTTAGAGTGTAGAGTGTAGGGTATAGAGTGTAGGGTATAGAGTGTATGGAATAGAGTGTATGGTATAGAGTGTAGGGTGTAGAGTGTAGGGTATAGAGTGTAGAGTGTGGTTTATAGAGTGTAGAGTGTAGGGTATAGAGTGTATGGCATAGATTGCAGGGTATAGAGTGTAGGGTATATAGTGTAGGGTATAGAGTATAGAGTGTAGGGTATAGAGTGTAGGGTATAGAGTATAGAGTGTAGAGTGTAGGGTATAGAGTGTAGAGTGTAGGGTATAGAGTGTATGGTATAGAGTGTATGGTATAGAGTATAGGGTATAGAGTGTAGGCTACAGAGTGTAGAGTGTAGGGATTAGAGTGTAGGGTATAGAGTGTAGGGTATAGAGTGTAGAGTGTAGGGTATAGAGTGTAGGGTATAGAGTGTACGGTATAGAGTGTTGGGCTATAGAGTGTTGGGTATAGAGTGTAGGGTATAGAGTGTAGGGTATAGAGTGTAGGGTATACAGTGTAGGGTATAAGGTGTAGAGTGTAGGGTATAGAGTGTAGGGTATAGAGTGTAGGGTATAGAGTGTAGAGTGTAGGGTATAGAGTGTAGAGTTTAGGGTATAGAGTGTAGGGTATAGAGTGTAGGGTTTAGAGTGTATGGTATAGAGTATAGGGTATAGAGTGTAGAGTGTAGGGTATAGAGTGTAGGGTATAGAGTGTAGGGTATAGAGTGTATGGTATAGAGTGTACGGTATAGAGTGTAGAGTGTAGGGTATAGAGTGTAGGGTATAGAGTGTAGGGTATAGATTGTAGGGTATAGAGTGTATTGTATAGGGTATAGAGTGTATGGTGTAGAGTGTAGGGTATAGAGTGTATAGTGTAGGGTATAGAGTGTAGGGTATAGAGTGTAGGGTATAGAGTGTAGAGTGTAGGGTATAGAGTGTATGGTATAGAGTGTAGGGTATAGAGTGTATGGTATAGAGTGTAGGGTATAGAGTGTAGAGTGTAGGGTATAGAGTGTAGGGTATAGAGTGTAGGGTATAGAGTGTAGAGTGTAGGGTATAGAGTTTAGGGTATAGAGTGTATGGTATAGAGTGTAGAGTGTAGGGTATAGAGTGTATAGTGTAGGGTATAGAGTGTAGGGTATAGAGTGTAGGGTATAGAGTGTATGGTATATAGTGTAGGGAATAGAGTGTAGAGTGTAGGGTATAGAGTGTATGGTATAGAGTGTAGGGTATAGAGTGTAGAGGGTAGAGTGTAGGGTATAGAGTGTAGGGTATAGAGTGTAGGGTATAGAGTGTAGAGTGTAGGGTATAGAGTGTAGGGTGTAGAGTGTAGGGTATAGAGTGTAGGGTATAGAGTGTAGAGTGTAGGGTATAAAGTGTAGGGTATAGAGTGTAGGGTATAGAGTGTAGGGTATAGAGTGTAGAGTGTAGGGTATAGAGTGTAGGGTGTAGAGTGTAGGGTATAGAGTGTAGGGTATAGAGTGTAGAGTGTAGGGTATAGAGTGTAGGGTATAGAGTGTAGAGTGTAGGGATTAGAGTGTAGGGTATAGAGTGTAGAGTGTAGGGTATAGAGTGTAGGGTATAGAGTGTACGGTATAGAGTGTTGGGCTATAGAGTGTAGGGTATAGAGTGTAGGGTATAGAGTGTAGGGTATAGAGTGTAGGGTATACAGTGTAGGGTATAAAGTGTAGAGTGTAGGGTATAGAGTGTAGGGTATAGAGTGTAGGGTATAGAGTGTAGGGTATTGAGTGTAGAGTGTAGGGTATAGAGTGTAGAGTTTAGGGTATAGAGTGTAGGGTATAGAGTCTAGGGTTTAGAGTGTATGGTATAGAGTGTAGAGTGTAGGGTATAGAGTGTAGGGTATAGAGTGTAGGGTATAGAGTGTATGGTATAGAGTGTAAGGTATAGAGTGTAGAGTGTAGGGTATAGAGTGTAGGGTATAAAGTGTAGGGTATAGATTGTAGGGTATAGAGTGTAGAATGTAGGGTATAGAGTCTAGGGGATAGAGTGTGTGGTGTAGAGTGTAGGGTATAGAGTGTATACTGTAGGGTATAGAGTGTAGGGTTTAGAGTGTAGGGTATAGAGTGTAGGGTATAGAGTGTAGAGTGTAGGGTATAGAGTGTATGGTATAGAGTGTAGGGTATAGAGTGTAGGGTATAGAGTGTAGGGTATATAGTGTAGGGTATAGAGTGTAGAGTGTAGGGTATAGAGTTTAGGGTATAGAGTGTATGGTATAGAGTGTAGAGTGTAGGGTATAGAGTGTATAGTGTAGGGTATAGAGTGTAGGGTATAGAGTGTAGGGTATAGAGTGTATGGTATAGAGTGTAGGGAATAGAGTGTAGAGTGTAGGGTATAGAGTGTATGGTATAGAGTGTAGGGTATAGAGTGTAGAGTATAGAGTGTAGGTATAGAGTGTAGGGTATAGAGTGTAGGGTATAGAATGTATGGTATAGAGTGTAGGGAATAGAGTGTAGAGTGTAGGGTATAGAGTGTATGGTGTAGAGTGTAGGGTATAGAGTGTATAGTGTAGGGTATAGAGTGCAGGGTATAGAGTGTATGGAATAGAGTGTATGAAATATAGTGTACGGTATAGAGTGTAGAGTGTAGGGTATAGAGTGTAGGGTATAGAGCGTAGGGTGTAGGGTATAGATTGTAGGGTATAGAGTGTAGGGTATAGAGTGTAGAGTGTAGGGTATAGAGTGCATGGTATAGAGTGTAGGGTGTAGAGTGTATGGTATAGAGTGTACAGTATAGAGTGTATGGTATAGAGTGTAGAGTGTAGGGTATAGAGTGTATGGTATAGAGTGTAGGGTGTAGAGTGTATAGTATAGAGTGTAGGGTACAGAGTGTAGAGTGTAGGGTATAGAGTGTAGGGTATAGAGTGTAGGGTATAGAGTGTAGGGTATAGAGCATATGGTATAGAGTGTACGGTATAGAGTGTATGATATAGAGTGTATGGTATATAGTGTAGGGTATAGAGAGTTTGGTATAGAGTGTAAGGTATAGAGTGTAGAGAGTAGGGTATAGATTTTAGAGTGTAGAGTGTAGGGTATAGAGTGTAGGGTATAGAGTGTATGGAATAGAGTGTATGGTATAGAGTGTAGGGTATAGAGTGTAGGGTATAGAGTGTAGAGTGTAGGGTATAGAGTGTAGGGTATAGAGTGTAGGGTATAGAGTGTACAATGTAGGGATTAGAGTGTAGGGTATAGAGTGTAGGGTATAGAGTGTAGAGTGTAGGGTATAGAGTGTAGAGTATAGAGTGTAGGGTATAGAGTGTAGGGTATAGAGTGTAAAGTGTAGAGTGTAGAGTATAGAGTGTAGAGTGTAGGGTATAGAGTGTAGGGTATAGAACGTAGGGTGTAGGGTATAGAGTGTAGGGTATAGAGTGTAGGGTAGAGTGTAGAGTATAGTGTGTATGGTATAGAGTGTAGGGTGTAGAGTTTAGGGTATAGAGTGTAGGGTATAGGGTGTAGGTTATAGAGTGTAGGGTATAGAGTGTAGGGTATAGAGTATAGAGTGCAGGGTATAGAGTGTAGGGTATATAGTGTAGAGTATAGAGTGTAGGGTATAGAGTGTAGAGTGTAGGGTATAGAGTGTACAGTATATAGTGTATATTGAAGGGTATAGAGTGTAGGGTATAGAGTGTATGGTATAGAGTGTAGGGTATAGAGTGTAGAGTGTAGGGTATAGAGTGTAGGGTATAGTGTGTAGGGTATAGAGTGTAGGGTATAGGGTGTAGGTTATAGAGTGTAGGGTATAGAGTGTAGGGTATAGAGTATAGAGTGCAGGGTATAGAGTGTAGGGTATATAGTGTAAAGTATAGAGTGTAGGGTATAGAGTGTAGGGTGTAGAGTGTAGAGTGCAGGGTATAGAGTGTAAGGTATAGAGTGTAGGGTATAGAGTGTAGAGTGTAGGGTATAGAGTGTAGGGTACAGAGTGTAGAGTGTAGGGTATAGAGTGTAGAGTGTAGGGTATAGAGTGTAGGGTATAGAGTGTAGGGTATAGAGTGTAGGGTATAGAGTGTACAGTGTAGGGTATAGAGTGTAGGGTATAGAGTGTAGGGTATATAGTGTAGGGTATAGAGTGTAGAATGTGTGTAGGGTATAGAGTGTAGAGTGTAGGGTATAGAGTGTAAGGTATAGAATGTAGGGTATAGAGTGTAGAGTGTAGGGTATAGAGTGTAGGGTATAGAGTGTAGAGTGTAGGGTATAGAGTGTAGAGTGTAGGGTATAGAGTGTAGGGTATAGAGTGTAGGGTATAGAGTGTAGGGTATAGAGTGTACAGTGTAGGGTATAGAGTGTAGGGTATAGAGTGTAGGGTATATAGTGTATATTGTAGGGTATAGAGTGTAGGGTATAGAGTGTATGGTATAGAGTGTAGGGTATAGAGTGTAGAGTGTAGGGTATAGAGTGTAGGGTATAGTGTGTAGGGTATAGAGTGTAGGGTATAGGGTGTAGGTTATAGAGTGTAGGGTATAGAGTGTAGGGTATAGAGTATAGAGTGCAGGGTATAGAGTGTAGGGTATATAGTGTAGAGTATAGAGTGTAGGGTATAGAGTGTAGGGTCTAGAGTGTAGAGTGTAGGGTATAGAGTGTACGGTATAGAGTGTAGGGTATAGAGTGTAGAGTGTAGGGTATAGAGTGTAGAGTATAGAGTGTAGAGTGTAGGGTATAGAGTGTAGAGTGTAGGGTATAGAGTGTAGGGTATAGAGTGTAGGGTATAGAGTGTAGGGTATAGAGTGTACAGTGTAGGGTATAGAGTGTAGGGTATAGAGTGTAGGGTATAGAGTGTAGGGTATATAGTGTAGGGTATAGAGTGTAGAGTGTAGGGTATAGAGTGTAGGGTATAGAGTGTAGGGTATAGAGTGTATGGAATAGAGTTTAGAGTGTAGAGTGTAGGGTATAGAGTGTAGGGTATAGAGTGTATGGTATAGAGTGTAGGGTATAGAGTGTGGGGTATAGAGTGTAGGGTATAGAGTGTAGAGTGTAGGGATTAGAGTGTAGGGTATAGAGTGTAGGATATAGAGTGTAGAGTGTAGGGTATAGAGTGTAGGGTATAGAGTGTAGGGTGTAGAGTGTATGGTATAGAGTGTAGGGTATAGTGTGTAGAGTGTAGGGTATAGAGTGTAGGGTATAGAGTGTAGGGTATAGAGTGTAGAGTGTAGGGTATAGAGTGTAGAGTATAGAGTGTAGGGTATAGAGTGTAGGGTATAGAGTGTAAAGTGTAGAGTATAGAGTGTAGAGTGTAGGGTATAGAGTGTAGGGTATAGAACGTAGGGTGTAGGGTATAGAGTGTAGGGTATAGAGTGTAGGGTATAGATTGTAGAGTGTAGAGTATAGTGTGTATGGTATAGAGTGTAGGGTGTAGAGTTTAGGGTATAGAGTGTAGGGTATAGGGTGTAGGTTATAGAGTGTAGGGTATAGAGTGTAGGGTATAGAGTATAGAGTGCAGGGTATAGAGTGTAGGGTATATAGTGTAGAGTATAGAGTGTAGGGTATAGAGTGTAGGGTATAGAGTGTAGAGTGTAGGGTATAGAGTGTAGGGTATAGAGTGTAGAGTGTAGGGTATAGAGTGTAGAGTGTAAGGTATAGAGTGTAGGGTATAGAGTGTAGGGTATAGAGTGTAGGGTTTAGAGTTTACAGTGTAGGGTATAGAGTGTAGGGTATATAGTGTAGGGTATAGAGTGTAGAGTGTAGGGTATAGAGTGTAGGGTATAGAGTGTATGGTATAGAGTGTATGGAATAGAGTTTAGAGTGTAGAGCGTAGGGTATAGAGTGTAGGGTATAGAGTGTATGGTATAGAGTGTAGGGTATAGAGTGTGGGGTATAGAGTGTAGGGTATAGAGTGTAGAGTGTAGGATATAGAGTGTAGGGTATAGAGTGTAGGGTATAGAGTGTAGGGTATAGAGTGTAGGGTATATAGTGTATATTGAAGGGTATAGAGTGTAGGGTATAGAGTGTATGGTATAGAGTGTAGGGTGTAGAGTGTAGGGTATAGAGTGTAGGGTATAGTGTGTAGGGTATAGAGTGTAGGGTATAGGGTGTAGGTTATAGAGTGTAGGGTATAGAGTGTAGGGTATATAGTATAGAGTGCAGGGTATAGAGTGTAGGGTATATAGTGTAGAGTATAGAGTGTAGGGTATAGAGTGTAGGGTGTAGAGTGTAGAGTGTAGGGTATAGAGTGTAAGGTATAGAGTGTAGGGTATAGAGTGTAGAGTGTAGGGTATAGAGTGTAGGGTATAGAGTGTAGAGTGTAGGGTATAGAGTGTAGAGTGTAGGGTATAGAGTGTAGGGTATACAGTGTAGGGTATAGATTGTAGGGTATAGAGTGTACAGTGTAGGGTATAGAGTGTAGGGTATAGAGTGTAGGGTATATAGTGTAGGGTATAGAGTGTAGAGTGTGTGTAGGGTATAGAGTGTAGAGTGTAGGGTATAGAGTGTAAGGTATAGAATGTAGGGTATAGAGTGTAGAGTGTAGGGTATAGAGTGTAGGGTATAGAGTGTAGAGTGTAGGGTATAGAGTGTAGAGTGTAGGGTATAGAGTGTGGGGTATAGAGTGTAGGGTATAGAGTGTAGGGTATAGAGTGTACAGTGTAGGGTATAGAGTGTAGGGTATAGAGTGTAGGGTATAGAGTGTAGGGTATATAGTGTATATTGTAGGGTATAGAGTGTAGGGTATAGAGTGTATGGTATAGAGTGTAGGGTATAGAGTGTAGAGTGTAGGGTATAGAGTGTAGGGTATAGTGTGTAGGGTATAGAGTGTAGGGTATAGGGTGTAGGTTATAGAGTGTAGGGTATAGAGTGTAGGGTATAGAGTATAGAGTGCAGGGTATAGAGTGTGGGGTATAGAGTGTAGGGTATAGAGTGTAGGGTATAGAGTGTAGAGTGTAGGGTATAGAGTGTAGGGTATAGAGTGTAGGGTATAGAGTGTAGGGTATAGAGTGTACAGTGTAGGGTATAGAGTGTAGGGTATAGAGTGTAGGGTATATAGTGTAGGGTATAGAGTGTAGAGTGTAGGGTATAGAGTGTAGGGTATAGAGTGTATGGAATAGAGTTTAGAGTGTAGAGTGTAGGGTATAGAGTGTAGGGTATAGAGTGTATGGTATAGAGTGTAGGGTATAGAGTGTGGGGTATAGAGTGTAGGGTATAGAGTGTAGAGTGTAGGGATTAGAGTGTAGGGTATAGAGTGTAGGATATAGAGTTTAGAGTGTAGGGTATAGAGTGTAGGGTATAGAGTGTAGGGTGTAGAGTGTATGGTATAGAGTGTAGGGTATAGTGTGTAGAGTGTAGGGTATAGAGTGTAGGGTATAGAGTGTAGGGTATAGAGTGTAGAGTGTAGGGTATAGAGTGTAGAGTATAGAGTGTAGGGTATAGAGTGTAGGGTATAGAGTGTAAAGTGTAGAGTATAGAGTGTAGAGTGTAGGGTATAGAGTGTAGGGTATAGAACGTAGGGTGTAGGCTATAGAGTGTAGGGTATAGAGTGTAGGGTATAGATTGTAGAGTGTAGAGTATAGTGTGTATGGTATAGAGTGTAGGGTGTAGAGTTTAGGGTATAGAGTGTAGGGTATAGGGTGTAGGTTATAGAGTGTAGGGTATAGAGTGTAGGGTATAGAGTATAGAGTGCAGGGTATAGAGTGTAGGGTATATAGTGTAGAGTATAGAGTGTAGGGTATAGAGTGTAGGGTATAGAGTGTAGAGTGTAGGGTATAGAGTGTAGGGTATAGAGTGTAGAGTGTAGGGCATAGAGTGTAGAGTGTAAGGTATAGAGTGTAGGGTATAGAGTGTAGGGTATAGAGTGTAGGGTATAGAGTGTAGGGTATAGAGTGTAGGGTTTAGAGTTTACAGTGTAGGGTATAGAGTGTAGGGTATAGAGTGTAGGGTATATAGTGTAGGGTATAGAGTGTAGAGTGTAGGGTATAGAGTGTAGGGTATAGAGTGTAGGGTATAGAGTGTATGGAATAGAGTTTAGAGTGTAGAGTGTAGGGTATAGAGTGTAGGGTATAGAGTGTATGGTATAGAGTGTAGGGTATAGAGTGTGGGGTATAGAGTGTAGGGTATAGAGTGTAGAGTGTAGGATATAGAGTGTAGGGTATAGAGTGTAGGGTATAGAGTGTAGGGTATAGAGTGTAGGGTATAAATTGTAGGGTATAGAGTGTAGGGTATAAAGTGTAGAGTGTAGGGTATAGAGTGTAGGGTATAGAGTGTAGGGTATAGAGTGTATGGTATAGAGTGTAGAGTGTAGGGTATAGAGTGTAGGGTATAGAGTGTAGGGTATATATTGTAGGGTATAGAGTGTAGAGTGTAGGGTGTAGAGTGTAGGGTATAGAGTGTATCGTGTAGAGTGTAGGGTATAGAGTGTATAGTGTAGGGTATAGAGTGTAGAGTATAGAGTATAGGGTATAGAGTGTATGGTATAGAGTGTACAGTGTAGAGTGTATGGTATAGAGTGTAGAGTGTAGGGTATAGAGTGTATGGTATAGAGTGTAGTGTGTAGAGTGTATGGTATAGTGTGTAGGGTACAGAGTGTAGAGTGTAGGGTATAGAGTGTAGGGTATAGAGTGTAGGGTATAGAGTGTACGGTATAGAGTGTATGATATAGAGTGTATGGTATATAGTGTAGGGTATAGAGTGTTTGGTATAGAGTGTAAGGTATAGAGTGTAGAGAGTAGGGTATAGATTTTAGAGTGTAGAGTGTAGGGTGTAGAGTGTAGGGTATAGAGTGTAGAGTGTGGTTTATAGAGTGTAGAGTGTAGGGTATAGAGTGTATGGCATAGATTGCAGGGTATAGAGTGTAGGGTATATAGTGTAGGGTATAGAGTATAGAGTGTAGGGTATAGAGTGTAGGGTATAGAGTATAGAGTGTAGAGTGTAGGGTATAGAGTGTAGAGTGTAGGGTATAGAGTGTATGGTATAGAGTGTATGGTATAGAGTATAGGGTATAGAGTGTAGGCTACAGAGTGTAGAGTGTAGGGATTAGAGTGTAGGGTATAGAGTGTAGGGTATAGAGTGTAGAGTGTAGGGTATAGAGTGTAGGGTATAGAGTGTACGGTATAGAGTGTTGGGCTATAGAGTGTTGGGTATAGAGTGTAGGGTATAGAGTGTAGGGTATAGAGTGTAGGGTATACAGTGTAGGGTATAAGGTGTAGAGTGTAGGGTATAGAGTGTAGGGTATAGAGTGTAGGGTATAGAGTGTAGAGTGTAGGGTATAGAGTGTAGAGTTTAGGGTATAGAGTGTAGGGTATAGAGTGTAGGGTTTAGAGTGTATGGTATAGAGTATAGGGTATAGAGTGTAGAGTGTAGGGTATAGAGTGTAGGGTATAGAGTGTAGGGTATAGAGTGTATGGTATAGAGTGTACGGTATAGAGTGTAGAGTGTAGGGTATAGAGTGTAGGGTATAGAGTGTAGGGTATAGATTGTAGGGTATAGAGTGTATTGTATAGGGTATAGAGTGTATGGTGTAGAGTGTAGGGTATAGAGTGTATAGTGTAGGGTATAGAGTGTAGGGTATAGAGTGTAGGGTATAGAGTGTAGAGTGTAGGGTATAGAGTGTATGGTATAGAGTGTAGGGTATAGAGTGTATGGTATAGAGTGTAGGGTATAGAGTGTAGAGTGTAGGGTATAGAGTGTAGGGTATAGAGTGTAGGGTATAGAGTGTAGAGTGTAGGGTATAGAGTTTAGGGTATAGAGTGTATGGTATAGAGTGTAGAGTGTAGGGTATAGAGTGTATAGTGTAGGGTATAGAGTGTAGGGTATAGAGTGTAGGGTATAGAGTGTATGGTATATAGTGTAGGGAATAGAGTGTAGAGTGTAGGGTATAGAGTGTATGGTATAGAGTGTAGGGTATAGAGTGTAGAGGGTAGAGTGTAGGGTATAGAGTGTAGGGTATAGAGTGTAGGGTATAGAGTGTAGAGTGTAGGGTATAGAGTGTAGGGTGTAGAGTGTAGGGTATAGAGTGTAGGGTATAGAGTGTAGATTGTAGGGTATAAAGTGTAGGGTATAGAGTGTAGGGTATAGAGTGTAGGGTATAGAGTGTAGAGTGTAGGGTATAGAGTGTAGGGTGTAGAGTGTAGGGTATAGAGTGTAGGGTATAGAGTGTAGAGTGTAGGGTATAGAGTGTAGGGTATAGAGTGTAGAGTGTAGGGATTAGAGTGTAGGGTATAGAGTGTAGAGTGTAGGGTATAGAGTGTAGGGTATAGAGTGTACGGTATAGAGTGTTGGGCTATAGAGTGTAGGGTATAGAGTGTAGGGTATAGAGTGTAGGGTATAGAGTGTAGGGTATACAGTGTAGGGTATAAAGTGTAGAGTGTAGGGTATAGAGTGTAGGGTATAGAGTGTAGGGTATAGAGTGTAGGGTATTGAGTGTAGAGTGTAGGGTATAGAGTGTAGAGTTTAGGGTATAGAGTGTAGGGTATAGAGTCTAGGGTTTAGAGTGTATGGTATAGAGTGTAGAGTGTAGGGTATAGAGTGTAGGGTATAGAGTGTAGGGTATAGAGTGTATGGTATAGAGTGTAAGGTATAGAGTGTAGAGTGTAGGGTATAGAGTGTAGGGTATAAAGTGTAGGGTATAGATTGTAGGGTATAGAGTGTAGAATGTAGGGTATAGAGTCTAGGGGATAGAGTGTGTGGTGTAGAGTGTAGGGTATAGAGTGTATACTGTAGGGTATAGAGTGTAGGGTTTAGAGTGTAGGGTATAGAGTGTAGGGTATAGAGTGTAGAGTGTAGGGTATAGAGTGTATGGTATAGAGTGTAGGGTATAGAGTGTAGGGTATAGAGTGTAGGGTATATAGTGTAGGGTATAGAGTGTAGAGTGTAGGGTATAGAGTTTAGGGTATAGAGTGTATGGTATAGAGTGTAGAGTGTAGGGTATAGAGTGTATAGTGTAGGGTATAGAGTGTAGGGTATAGAGTGTAGGGTATAGAGTGTATGGTATAGAGTGTAGGGAATAGAGTGTAGAGTGTAGGGTATAGAGTGTATGGTATAGAGTGTAGGGTATAGAGTGTAGAGTATAGAGTGTAGGTATAGAGTGTAGGGTATAGAGTGTAGGGTATAGAATGTATGGTATAGAGTGTAGGGAATAGAGTGTAGAGTGTAGGGTATAGAGTGTATGGTGTAGAGTGTAGGGTATAGAGTGTATAGTGTAGGGTATAGAGTGCAGGGTATAGAGTGTATGGAATAGAGTGTATGAAATATAGTGTACGGTATAGAGTGTAGAGTGTAGGGTATAGAGTGTAGGGTATAGAGCGTAGGGTGTAGGGTATAGATTGTAGGGTATAGAGTGTAGGGTATAGAGTGTAGAGTGTAGGGTATAGAGTGCATGGTATAGAGTGTAGGGTGTAGAGTGTATGGTATAGAGTGTACAGTATAGAGTGTATGGTATAGAGTGTAGAGTGTAGGGTATAGAGTGTATGGTATAGAGTGTAGGGTGTAGAGTGTATAGTATAGAGTGTAGGGTACAGAGTGTAGAGTGTAGGGTATAGAGTGTAGGGTATAGAGTGTAGGGTATAGAGTGTAGGGTATAGAGCATATGGTATAGAGTGTACGGTATAGAGTGTATGATATAGAGTGTATGGTATATAGTGTAGGGTATAGAGAGTTTGGTATAGAGTGTAAGGTATAGAGTGTAGAGAGTAGGGTATAGATTTTAGAGTGTAGAGTGTAGGGTATAGAGTGTAGGGTATAGAGTGTATGGAATAGAGTGTATGGTATAGAGTGTAGGGTATAGAGTGTAGGGTATAGAGTGTAGAGTGTAGGGTATAGAGTGTAGGGTATAGAGTGTAGGGTATAGAGTGTACAATGTAGGGATTAGAGTGTAGGGTATAGAGTGTAGGGTATAGAGTGTAGAGTGTAGGGTATAGAGTGTAGAGTATAGAGTGTAGGGTATAGAGTGTAGGGTATAGAGTGTAAAGTGTAGAGTGTAGAGTATAGAGTGTAGAGTGTAGGGTATAGAGTGTAGGGTATAGAACGTAGGGTGTAGGGTATAGAGTGTAGGGTATAGAGTGTAGGGTAGAGTGTAGAGTATAGTGTGTATGGTATAGAGTGTAGGGTGTAGAGTTTAGGGTATAGAGTGTAGGGTATAGGGTGTAGGTTATAGAGTGTAGGGTATAGAGTGTAGGGTATAGAGTATAGAGTGCAGGGTATAGAGTGTAGGGTATATAGTGTAGAGTATAGAGTGTAGGGTATAGAGTGTAGAGTGTAGGGTATAGAGTGTACAGTATATAGTGTATATTGAAGGGTATAGAGTGTAGGGTATAGAGTGTATGGTATAGAGTGTAGGGTATAGAGTGTAGAGTGTAGGGTATAGAGTGTAGGGTATAGTGTGTAGGGTATAGAGTGTAGGGTATAGGGTGTAGGTTATAGAGTGTAGGGTATAGAGTGTAGGGTATAGAGTATAGAGTGCAGGGTATAGAGTGTAGGGTATATAGTGTAAAGTATAGAGTGTAGGGTATAGTGTGTAGGGTGTAGAGTGTAGAGTGCAGGGTATAGAGTGTAAGGTATAGAGTGTAGGGTATAGAGTGTAGAGTGTAGGGTATAGAGTGTAGGGTACAGAGTGTAGAGTGTAGGGTATAGAGTGTAGAGTGTAGGGTATAGAGTGTAGGGTATAGAGTGTAGGGTATAGAGTGTAGGGTATAGAGTGTACAGTGTAGGGTATAGAGTGTAGGGTATAGAGTGTAGGGTATATAGTGTAGGGTATAG
Organism: Ranitomeya imitator; assembly: GCF_032444005.1. Taxonomy (NCBI): domain Eukaryota; kingdom Metazoa; phylum Chordata; class Amphibia; order Anura; family Dendrobatidae; genus Ranitomeya; species Ranitomeya imitator. The sequence goes on from NW_027194316.1 coordinate 177,700, forward strand.
AGTGTAGAATGTGTGTAGGGTATAGAGTGTAGAGTGTAGGGTATAGAGTGTAAGGTATAGAATGTAGGGTATAGAGTGTAGAGTGTAGGGTATAGAGTGTAGGGTATAGAGTGTAGAGTGTAGGGTATAGAGTGTAGAGTGTAGGGTATAGAGTGTAGGGTATAGAGTGTAGGGTATAGAGTGTAGGGTATAGAGTGTACAGTGTAGGGTATAGAGTGTAGGGTATAGAGTGTAGGGTATATAGTGTATATTGTAGGGTATAGAGTGTAGGGTATAGAGTGTATGGTATAGAGTGTAGGGTATAGAGTGTAGAGTGTAGGGTATAGAGTGTAGGGTATAGTGTGTAGGGTATAGAGTGTAGGGTATAGGGTGTAGGTTATAGAGTGTAGGGTATAGAGTGTAGGGTATAGAGTATAGAGTGCAGGGTATAGAGTGTAGGGTATATAGTGTAGAGTATAGAGTGTAGGGTATAGAGTGTAGGGTCTAGAGTGTAGAGTGTAGGGTATAGAGTGTACGGTATAGAGTGTAGGGTATAGAGTGTAGAGTGTAGGGTATAGAGTGTAGAGTATAGAGTGTAGAGTGTAGGGTATAGAGTGTAGAGTGTAGGGTATAGAGTGTAGGGTATAGAGTGTAGGGTATAGAGTGTAGGGTATAGAGTGTACAGTGTAGGGTATAGAGTGTAGGGTATAGAGTGTAGGGTATATAGTGTAGGGTATAGAGTGTAGAGTGTAGGGTATAGAGTGTAGGGTATAGAGTGTAGGGTATAGAGTGTATGGAATAGAGTTTAGAGTGTAGAGTGTAGGGTATAGAGTGTAGGGTATAGAGTGTATGGTATAGAGTGTAGGGTATAGAGTGTGGGGTATAGAGTGTAGGGTATAGAGTGTAGAGTGTAGGGATTAGAGTGTAGGGTATAGAGTGAAGGATATAGAGTGTAGAGTGTAGGGTATAGAGTGTAGGGTATAGAGTGTAGGGTGTAGAGTGTATGGTATAGAGTGTAGGGTATAGTGTGTAGAGTGTAGGGTATAGAGTGTAGGGTATAGAGTGTAGGGTATAGAGTGTAGAGTGTAGGGTATAGAGTGTAGAGTATAGAGTGTAGGGTATAGAGTGTAGGGTATAGAGTGTAAAGTGTAGAGTATAGAGTGTAGAGTGTAGGGTATAGAGTGTAGGGTATAGAACGTAGGGTGTAGGGTATAGAGTGTAGGGTATAGAGTGTAGGGTATAGATTGTAGAGTGTAGAGTATAGTGTGTATGGTATAGAGTGTAGGGTGTAGAGTTTAGGGTATAGAGTGTAGGGTATAGGGTGTAGGTTATAGAGTGTAGGGTATAGAGTGTAGGGTATAGAGTATAGAGTGCAGGGTATAGAGTGTAGGGTATATAGTGTAGAGTATAGAGTGTAGGGTATAGAGTGTAGGGTATAGAGTGTAGAGTGTAGGGTATAGAGTGTAGGGTATAGAGTGTAGAGTGTAGGGTATAGAGTGTAGAGTGTAAGGTATAGAGTGTAGGGTATAGAGTGTAGGGTATAGAGTGTAGGGTTTAGAGTTTACAGTGTAGGGTATAGAGTGTAGGGTATATAGTGTAGGGTATAGAGTGTAGAGTGTAGGGTATAGAGTGTAGGGTATAGAGTGTATGGTATAGAGTGTATGGAATAGAGTTTAGAGTGTAGAGCGTAGGGTATAGAGTGTAGGGTATAGAGTGTATGGTATAGAGTGTAGGGTATAGAGTGTGGGGTATAGAGTGTAGGGTATAGAGTGTAGAGTGTAGGATATAGAGTGTAGGGTATAGAGTGTAGGGTATAGAGTGTAGGGTATAGAGTGTAGGGTATAAAGTGTAGAGTGTAGGGTATAGAGTGTAGGGTATAGAGTGTAGGGTATAGAGTGTATGGTATAGAGTGTAGAGTGTAGGGTATAGAGTGTAGGGTATAGAGTGTAGGGTATATATTGTAGGGTATAGAGTGTAGAGTGTAGGGTGTAGAGTGTAGGGTATAGAGTGTATGGTGTAGAGTGTACAGTGTAGAGTGTGTGGTATAGAGTGTAGAGTGTAGGGTATAGAGTGTATGGTATAGAGTGTAGTGTGTAGAGTGTATGGTATAGTGTGTAGGGTACAGAGTGTAGAGTGTAGGGTATAGAGTGTAGGGTATAGAGTGTATAGTGTAGGGTATAGAGTGTAGAGTATAGAGTATAGGGTATAGAGTGTATGGTATAGAGTGTACAGTGTAGAGTGTATGGTATAGAGTGTAGAGTGTAGGGTATAGAGTGTATGGTATAGAGTGTAGTGTGTAGAGTGTATGGTATAATGTGTAGGGTACAGAGTGTAGAGTGTAGGGTATGGAGTGTAGGGTATAGAGTGTAGGGTATAGAGTGTACGGTATAGAGTGTATGATATAGAGTGTATGGTATATAGTGTAGGGTATAGAGTGTTTGGTATAGAGTGTAAGGTATAGAGTGTAGAGAGTAGGGTATAGATTTTAGAGTGTAGAGTGTAGGGTATAGAGTGTAGGGTATAGAGTGTATGGAATAGAGTGTATGGTATAGAGTGTAGGGTGTAGAGTGTAGGGTATAGAGTGTAGAGTGTGGTTTATAGAGTGTAGAGTGTAGGGTATAGAGTGTATGGCATAGATTGCAGGGTATAGAGTGTAGGGTATATAGTGTAGGGTATAGAGTGTAGGGTAGAGTGTAGAGTATAGTGTGTATGGTATAGAGTGTAGGGTGTAGAGTTTAGGGTATAGAGTGTAGGGTATAGGGTGTAGGTTATAGAGTGTAGGGTATAGAGTGTAGGGTATAGAGTATAGAGTGCAGGGTATAGAGTGTAGGGTATATAGTGTAGAGTATAGAGTGTAGGGTATAGAGTGTAGAGTGTAGGGTATAGAGTGTACAGTATATAGTGTATATTGAAGGGTATAGAGTGTAGGGTATAGAGTGTATGGTATAGAGTGTAGGGTATAGAGTGTAGAGTGTAGGGTATAGAGTGTAGGGTATAGTGTGTAGGGTATAGAGTGTAGGGTATAGGGTGTAGGTTATAGAGTGTAGGGTATAGAGTGTAGGGTATAGAGTATAGAGTGCAGGGTATAGAGTGTAGGGTATATAGTGTAAAGTATAGAGTGTAGGGTATAGTGTGTAGGGTGTAGAGTGTAGAGTGCAGGGTATAGAGTGTAAGGTATAGAGTGTAGGGTATAGAGTGTAGAGTGTAGGGTATAGAGTGTAGGGTACAGAGTGTAGAGTGTAGGGTATAGAGTGTAGAGTGTAGGGTATAGAGTGTAGGGTATAGAGTGTAGGGTATAGAGTGTAGGGTATAGAGTGTACAGTGTAGGGTATAGAGTGTAGGGTATAGAGTGTAGGGTATATAGTGTAGGGTATAGAGTGTAGAATGTGTGTAGGGTATAGAGTGTAGAGTGTAGGGTATAGAGTGTAAGGTATAGAATGTAGGGTATAGAGTGTAGAGTGTAGGGTATAGAGTGTAGGGTATAGAGTGTAGAGTGTAGGGTATAGAGTGTAGAGTGTAGGGTATAGAGTGTAGGGTATAGAGTGTAGGGTATAGAGTGTAGGGTATAGAGTGTACAGTGTAGGGTATAGAGTGTAGGGTATAGAGTGTAGGGTATATAGTGTATATTGTAGGGTATAGAGTGTAGGGTATAGAGTGTATGGTATAGAGTGTAGGGTATAGAGTGTAGAGTGTAGGGTATAGAGTGTAGGGTATAGTGTGTAGGGTATAGAGTGTAGGGTATAGGGTGTAGGTTATAGAGTGTAGGGTATAGAGTGTAGGGTATAGAGTATAGAGTGCAGGGTATAGAGTGTAGGGTATATAGTGTAGAGTATAGAGTGTAGGGTATAGAGTGTAGGGTCTAGAGTGTAGAGTGTAGGGTATAGAGTGTACGGTATAGAGTGTAGGGTATAGAGTGTAGAGTGTAGGGTATAGAGTGTAGAGTATAGAGTGTAGAGTGTAGGGTATAGAGTGTAGAGTGTAGGGTATAGAGTGTAGGGTATAGAGTGTAGGGTATAGAGTGTAGGGTATAGAGTGTACAGTGTAGGGTATAGAGTGTAGGGTATAGAGTGTAGGGTATATTATGTAGGGTATAGAGTGTAGAGTGTAGGGTATAGAGTGTAGGGTATAGAGTGTAGGGTATAGAGTGTATGGAATAGAGTTTAGAGTGTAGAGTGTAGGGTATAGAGTGTAGGGTATAGAGTGTATGGTATAGAGTGTAGGGTATAGAGTGTGGGGTATAGAGTGTAGGGTATAGAGTGTAGAGTGTAGGGATTAGAGTGTAGGGTATAGAGTGAAGGATATAGAGTGTAGAGTGTAGGGTATAGAGTGTAGGGTATAGAGTGTAGGGTGTAGAGTGTATGGTATAGAGTGTAGGGTATAGTGTGTAGAGTGTAGGGTATAGAGTGTATGGTGTAGAGTGTAGGGTATAGAGTGTATAGTGTAGGGTATAGAGTGCAGGGTATAGAGTGTATGGAATAGAGTGTATGAAATATAGTGTACGGTATAGAGTGTAGAGTGTAGGGTATAGAGTGTAGGGTATAGAGCGTAGGGTGTAGGGTATAGATTGTAGGGTATAGAGTGTAGGGTATAGAGTGTAGAGTGTAGGGTATAGAGTGCATGGTATAGAGTGTAGGGTGTAGAGTGTATGGTATAGAGTGTACAGTATAGAGTGTATGGTATAGAGTGTAGAGTGTAGGGTATAGAGTGTATGGTATAGAGTGTAGGGTGTAGAGTGTATAGTATAGAGTGTAGGGTACAGAGTGTAGAGTGTAGGGTATAGAGTGTAGGGTATAGAGTGTAGGGTATAGAGTGTAGGGTATAGAGCATATGGTATAGAGTGTACGGTATAGAGTGTATGATATAGAGTGTATGGTATATAGTGTAGGGTATAGAGAGTTTGGTATAGAGTGTAAGGTATAGAGTGTAGAGAGTAGGGTATAGATTTTAGAGTGTAGAGTGTAGGGTATAGAGTGTAGGGTATAGAGTGTATGGAATAGAGTGTATGGTATAGAGTGTAGGGTATAGAGTGTAGGGTATAGAGTGTAGAGTGTAGGGTATAGAGTGTAGGGTATAGAGTGTAGGGTATAGAGTGTACAATGTAGGGATTAGAGTGTAGGGTATAGAGTGTAGGGTATAGAGTGTAGAGTGTAGGGTATAGAGTGTAGAGTATAGAGTGTAGGGTATAGAGTGTAGGGTATAGAGTGTAAAGTGTAGAGTGTAGAGTATAGAGTGTAGAGTGTAGGGTATAGAGTGTAGGGTATAGAACGTAGGGTGTAGGGTATAGAGTGTAGGGTATAGAGTGTAGGGTAGAGTGTAGAGTATAGTGTGTATGGTATAGAGTGTAGGGTGTAGAGTTTAGGGTATAGAGTGTAGGGTATAGGGTGTAGGTTATAGAGTGTAGGGTATAGAGTGTAGGGTATAGAGTATAGAGTGCAGGGTATAGAGTGTAGGGTATATAGTGTAGAGTATAGAGTGTAGGGTATAGAGTGTAGAGTGTAGGGTATAGAGTGTACAGTATATAGTGTATATTGAAGGGTATAGAGTGTAGGGTATAGAGTGTATGGTATAGAGTGTAGGGTATAGAGTGTAGAGTGTAGGGTATAGAGTGTAGGGTATAGTGTGTAGGGTATAGAGTGTAGGGTATAGGGTGTAGGTTATAGAGTGTAGGGTATAGAGTGTAGGGTATAGAGTATAGAGTGCAGGGTATAGAGTGTAGGGTATATAGTGTAAAGTATAGAGTGTAGGGTATAGTGTGTAGGGTGTAGAGTGTAGAGTGCAGGGTATAGAGTGTAAGGTATAGAGTGTAGGGTATAGAGTGTAGAGTGTAGGGTATAGAGTGTAGGGTACAGAGTGTAGAGTGTAGGGTATAGAGTGTAGAGTGTAGGGTATAGAGTGTAGGGTATAGAGTGTAGGGTATAGAGTGTAGGGTATAGAGTGTACAGTGTAGGGTATAGAGTGTAGGGTATAGAGTGTAGGGTATATAGTGTAGGGTATAGAGTGTAGAATGTGTGTAGGGTATAGAGTGTAGAGTGTAGGGTATAGAGTGTAAGGTATAGAATGTAGGGTATAGAGTGTAGAGTGTAGGGTATAGAGTGTAGGGTATAGAGTGTAGAGTGTAGGGTATAGAGTGTAGAGTGTAGGGTATAGAGTGTAGGGTATAGAGTGTAGGGTATAGAGTGTAGGGTATAGAGTGTACAGTGTAGGGTATAGAGTGTAGGGTATAGAGTGTAGGGTATATAGTGTATATTGTAGGGTATAGAGTGTAGGGTATAGAGTGTATGGTATAGAGTGTAGGGTATAGAGTGTAGAGTGTAGGGTATAGAGTGTAGGGTATAGTGTGTAGGGTATAGAGTGTAGGGTATAGGGTGTAGGTTATAGAGTGTAGGGTATAGAGTGTAGGGTATAGAGTATAGAGTGCAGGGTATAGAGTGTAGGGTATATAGTGTAGAGTATAGAGTGTAGGGTATAGAGTGTAGGGTCTAGAGTGTAGAGTGTAGGGTATAGAGTGTACGGTATAGAGTGTAGGGTATAGAGTGTAGAGTGTAGGGTATAGAGTGTAGAGTATAGAGTGTAGAGTGTAGGGTATAGAGTGTAGAGTGTAGGGTATAGAGTGTAGGGTATAGAGTGTAGGGTATAGAGTGTAGGGTATAGAGTGTACAGTGTAGGGTATAGAGTGTAGGGTATAGAGTGTAGGGTATATAGTGTAGGGTATAGAGTGTAGAGTGTAGGGTATAGAGTGTAGGGTATAGAGTGTAGGGTATAGAGTGTATGGAATAGAGTTTAGAGTGTAGAGTGTAGGGTATAGAGTGTAGGGTATAGAGTGTATGGTATAGAGTGTAGGGTATAGAGTGTGGGGTATAGAGTGTAGGGTATAGAGTGTAGAGTGTAGGGATTAGAGTGTAGGGTATAGAGTGAAGGATATAGAGTGTAGAGTGTAGGGTATAGAGTGTAGGGTATAGAGTGTAGGGTGTAGAGTGTATGGTATAGAGTGTAGGGTATAGTGTGTAGAGTGTAGGGTATAGAGTGTAGGGTATAGAGTGTAGGGTATAGAGTGTAGAGTGTAGGGTATAGAGTGTAGAGTATAGAGTGTAGGGTATAGAGTGTAGGGTATAGAGTGTAAAGTGTAGAGTATAGAGTGTAGAGTGTAGGGTATAGAGTGTAGGGTATAGAACGTAGGGTGTAGGGTATAGAGTGTAGGGTATAGAGTGTAGGGTATAGATTGTAGAGTGTAGAGTATAGTGTGTATGGTATAGAGTGTAGGGTGTAGAGTTTAGGGTATAGAGTGTAGGGTATAGGGTGTAGGTTATAGAGTGTAGGGTATAGAGTGTAGGGTATAGAGTATAGAGTGCAGGGTATAGAGTGTAGGGTATATAGTGTAGAGTATAGAGTGTAGGGTATAGAGTGTAGGGTATAGAGTGTAGAGTGTAGGGTATAGAGTGTAGGGTATAGAGTGTAGAGTGTAGGGTATAGAGTGTAGAGTGTAAGGTATAGAGTGTAGGGTATAGAGTGTAGGGTATAGAGTGTAGGGTTTAGAGTTTACAGTGTAGGGTATAGAGTGTAGGGTATATAGTGTAGGGTATAGAGTGTAGAGTGTAGGGTATAGAGTGTAGGGTATAGAGTGTATGGTATAGAGTGTATGGAATAGAGTTTAGAGTGTAGAGCGTAGGGTATAGAGTGTAGGGTATAGAGTGTATGGTATAGAGTGTAGGGTATAGAGTGTGGGGTATAGAGTGTAGGGTATAGAGTGTAGAGTGTAGGATATAGAGTGTAGGGTATAGAGTGTAGGGTATAGAGTGTAGGGTATAGAGTGTAGGGTATAAAGTGTAGAGTGTAGGGTATAGAGTGTAGGGTATAGAGTGTAGGGTATAGAGTGTATGGTATAGAGTGTAGAGTGTAGGGTATAGAGTGTAGGGTATAGAGTGTAGGGTATATATTGTAGGGTATAGAGTGTAGAGTGTAGGGTGTAGAGTGTAGGGTATAGAGTGTATGGTGTAGAGTGTACAGTGTAGAGTGTGTGGTATAGAGTGTAGAGTGTAGGGTATAGAGTGTATGGTATAGAGTGTAGTGTGTAGAGTGTATGGTATAGTGTGTAGGGTACAGAGTGTAGAGTGTAGGGTATAGAGTGTAGGGTATAGAGTGTATAGTGTAGGGTATAGAGTGTAGAGTATAGAGTATAGGGTATAGAGTGTATGGTATAGAGTGTACAGTGTAGAGTGTATGGTATAGAGTGTAGAGTGTAGGGTATAGAGTGTATGGTATAGAGTGTAGTGTGTAGAGTGTATGGTATAATGTGTAGGGTACAGAGTGTAGAGTGTAGGGTATGGAGTGTAGGGTATAGAGTGTAGGGTATAGAGTGTACGGTATAGAGTGTATGATATAGAGTGTATGGTATATAGTGTAGGGTATAGAGTGTTTGGTATAGAGTGTAAGGTATAGAGTGTAGAGAGTAGGGTATAGATTTTAGAGTGTAGAGTGTAGGGTATAGAGTGTAGGGTATAGAGTGTATGGAATAGAGTGTATGGTATAGAGTGTAGGGTGTAGAGTGTAGGGTATAGAGTGTAGAGTGTGGTTTATAGAGTGTAGAGTGTAGGGTATAGAGTGTATGGCATAGATTGCAGGGTATAGAGTGTAGGGTATATAGTGTAGGGTATAGAGTGTAGGGTAGAGTGTAGAGTATAGTGTGTATGGTATAGAGTGTAGGGTGTAGAGTTTAGGGTATAGAGTGTAGGGTATAGGGTGTAGGTTATAGAGTGTAGGGTATAGAGTGTAGGGTATAGAGTATAGAGTGCAGGGTATAGAGTGTAGGGTATATAGTGTAGAGTATAGAGTGTAGGGTATAGAGTGTAGAGTGTAGGGTATAGAGTGTACAGTATATAGTGTATATTGAAGGGTATAGAGTGTAGGGTATAGAGTGTATGGTATAGAGTGTAGGGTATAGAGTGTAGAGTGTAGGGTATAGAGTGTAGGGTATAGTGTGTAGGGTATAGAGTGTAGGGTATAGGGTGTAGGTTATAGAGTGTAGGGTATAGAGTGTAGGGTATAGAGTATAGAGTGCAGGGTATAGAGTGTAGGGTATATAGTGTAAAGTATAGAGTGTAGGGTATAGTGTGTAGGGTGTAGAGTGTAGAGTGCAGGGTATAGAGTGTAAGGTATAGAGTGTAGGGTATAGAGTGTAGAGTGTAGGGTATAGAGTGTAGGGTACAGAGTGTAGAGTGTAGGGTATAGAGTGTAGAGTGTAGGGTATAGAGTGTAGGGTATAGAGTGTAGGGTATAGAGTGTAGGGTATAGAGTGTACAGTGTAGGGTATAGAGTGTAGGGTATAGAGTGTAGGGTATATAGTGTAGGGTATAGAGTGTAGAATGTGTGTAGGGTATAGAGTGTAGAGTGTAGGGTATAGAGTGTAAGGTATAGAATGTAGGGTATAGAGTGTAGAGTGTAGGGTATAGAGTGTAGGGTATAGAGTGTAGAGTGTAGGGTATAGAGTGTAGAGTGTAGGGTATAGAGTGTAGGGTATAGAGTGTAGGGTATAGAGTGTAGGGTATAGAGTGTACAGTGTAGGGTATAGAGTGTAGGGTATAGAGTGTAGGGTATATAGTGTATATTGTAGGGTATAGAGTGTAGGGTATAGAGTGTATGGTATAGAGTGTAGGGTATAGAGTGTAGAGTGTAGGGTATAGAGTGTAGGGTATAGTGTGTAGGGTATAGAGTGTAGGGTATAGGGTGTAGGTTATAGAGTGTAGGGTATAGAGTGTAGGGTATAGAGTATAGAGTGCAGGGTATAGAGTGTAGGGTATATAGTGTAGAGTATAGAGTGTAGGGTATAGAGTGTAGGGTCTAGAGTGTAGAGTGTAGGGTATAGAGTGTACGGTATAGAGTGTAGGGTATAGAGTGTAGAGTGTAGGGTATAGAGTGTAGAGTATAGAGTGTAGAGTGTAGGGTATAGAGTGTAGAGTGTAGGGTATAGAGTGTAGGGTATAGAGTGTAGGGTATAGAGTGTAGGGTATAGAGTGTACAGTGTAGGGTATAGAGTGTAGGGTATAGAGTGTAGGGTATATTATGTAGGGTATAGAGTGTAGAGTGTAGGGTATAGAGTGTAGGGTATAGAGTGTAGGGTATAGAGTGTATGGAATAGAGTTTAGAGTGTAGAGTGTAGGGTATAGAGTGTAGGGTATAGAGTGTATGGTATAGAGTGTAGGGTATAGAGTGTGGGGTATAGAGTGTAGGGTATAGAGTGTAGAGTGTAGGGATTAGAGTGTAGGGTATAGAGTGAAGGATATAGAGTGTAGAGTGTAGGGTATAGAGTGTAGGGTATAGAGTGTAGGGTGTAGAGTGTATGGTATAGAGTGTAGGGTATAGTGTGTAGAGTGTAGGGTATAGAGTGTAGGGTATAGAGTGTAGGGTATAGAGTGTAGAGTGTAGGGTATAGAGTGTAGAGTATAGAGTGTAGGGTATAGAGTGTAGGGTATAGAGTGTAAAGTGTAGAGTATAGAGTGTAGAGTGTAGGGTATAGAGTGTAGGGTATAGAACGTAGGGTGTAGGGTATAGAGTGTAGGGTATAGAGTGTAGGGTATAGATTGTAGAGTGTAGAGTATAGTGTGTATGGTATAGAGTGTAGGGTGTAGAGTTTAGGGTATAGAGTGTAGGGTATAGGGTGTAGGTTATAGAGTGTAGGGTATAGAGTGTAGGGTATAGAGTATAGAGTGCAGGGTATAGAGTGTAGGGTATATAGTGTAGAGTATAGAGTGTAGGGTATAGAGTGTAGGGTATAGAGTGTAGAGTGTAGGGTATAGAGTGTAGGGTATAGAGTGTAGAGTGTAGGGTATAGAGTGTAGAGTGTAAGGTATAGAGTGTAGGGTATAGAGTGTAGGGTATAGAGTGTAGGGTTTAGAGTTTACAGTGTAGGGTATAGAGTGTAGGGTATATAGTGTAGGGTATAGAGTGTAGAGTGTAGGGTATAGAGTGTAGGGTATAGAGTGTATGGTATAGAGTGTATGGAATAGAGTTTAGAGTGTAGAGCGTAGGGTATAGAGTGTAGGGTATAGAGTGTATGGTATAGAGTGTAGGGTATAGAGTGTGGGGTATAGAGTGTAGGGTATAGAGTGTAGAGTGTAGGATATAGAGTGTAGGGTATAGAGTGTAGGGTATAGAGTGTAGGGTATAGAGTGTAGGGTATAAAGTGTAGAGTGTAGGGTATAGAGTGTAGGGTATAGAGTGTAGGGTATAGAGTGTATGGTATAGAGTGTAGAGTGTAGGGTATAGAGTGTAGGGTATAGAGTGTAGGGTATATATTGTAGGGTATAGAGTGTAGAGTGTAGGGTGTAGAGTGTAGGGTATAGAGTGTATGGTGTAGAGTGTACAGTGTAGAGTGTGTGGTATAGAGTGTAGAGTGTAGGGTATAGAGTGTATGGTATAGAGTGTAGTGTGTAGAGTGTATGGTATAGTGTGTAGGGTACAGAGTGTAGAGTGTAGGGTATAGAGTGTAGGGTATAGAGTGTATAGTGTAGGGTATAGAGTGTAGAGTATAGAGTATAGGGTATAGAGTGTATGGTATAGAGTGTACAGTGTAGAGTGTATGGTATAGAGTGTAGAGTGTAGGGTATAGAGTGTATGGTATAGAGTGTAGTGTGTAGAGTGTATGGTATAATGTGTAGGGTACAGAGTGTAGAGTGTAGGGTATGGAGTGTAGGGTATAGAGTGTAGGGTATAGAGTGTACGGTATAGAGTGTATGATATAGAGTGTATGGTATATAGTGTAGGGTATAGAGTGTTTGGTATAGAGTGTAAGGTATAGAGTGTAGAGAGTAGGGTATAGATTTTAGAGTGTAGAGTGTAGGGTATAGAGTGTAGGGTATAGAGTGTATGGAATAGAGTGTATGGTATAGAGTGTAGGGTGTAGAGTGTAGGGTATAGAGTGTAGAGTGTGGTTTATAGAGTGTAGAGTGTAGGGTATAGAGTGTATGGCATAGATTGCAGGGTATAGAGTGTAGGGTATATAGTGTAGGGTATAGAGTATAGAGTGTAGGGTATAGAGTGTAGGGTATAGAGTATAGAGTGTAGAGTGTAGGGTATAGAGTGTAGAGTGTAGGGTATAGAGTGTATGGTATAGAGTGTATGGTATAGAGTGTAGGGTATAGAGTGTAGGCTATAGAGTGTAGAGTGTAGGGATTAGAGTGTAGGGTATAGAGTGTAGGGTATAAAGTGTAGAGTGTAGGGTATAGAGTGTAGGGTATAGAGTGTACGGTATAGAGTGTTGGGCTATAGAGTGTTGGGTATAGAGTGTAGGGTATAGAGTGTAGGGTATAGAGTGTAGGGTATGCAGTGTAGGGTATAAGGTGTAGAGTGTAGGGTATAGAGTGTAGGGTATAGAGTGTAGGGTATAGAGTGTAGAGTGTAGGGTATAGAGTGTAGAGTTTAGGGTATAGAGTGTAGGGTATAGAGTGTAGGGTTTAGAGTGTATGGTATAGAGTATAGGGTATAGAGTGTAGAGTGTAGGGTATAGAGTGTAGGGTATAGAGTGTAGGGTATAGAGTGTATGGTATAGAGTGTACGGTATGGAGTGTAGAGTGTAGGGTATAGAGTGTAGGGTATAGAGTGTAGGGTATAGAATGTAGGGTATAGAGTGTATTGTATAGGGTATAGAGTGTATGGTGTAGAGTGTAGGGTATAGAGTGTATAGTGTAGGGTATAGAGTGTAGGGTATAGAGTGTAGGGTATAGAGTGTAGAGTGTAGGGTATAGAGTGTATGGTATAGAGTGTAGGGTATAGAGTGTATGGTATAGAGTGTAGGGTATAGAGTGTAGAGTGTAGGGTATAGAGTGTAGGGTATAGAGTGTAGGGTATAGAGTGTAGAGTGTAGGGTATAGAGTTTAGGGTATAGAGTGTATGGTATAGAGTGTAGAGTGTAGGGTATAGAGGGTATAGTGTAGGGTATAGAGTGTAGGGTATAGAGTGTAGGGTATAGAGTGTATGGTATATAGTGTAGGGAATAGAGTGTAGAGTGCAGGGTATAGAGTGTATGGTATAGAGTGTAGGGTATAGAGTGTAGAGGGTAGAGTGTAGGGTATAGAGTGTAGGGTATAGAGTGTAGGGTATAGAGTGTAGAGTGTAGGGTATAGAGTGTAGGGTGTAGAGTGTAGGGTATAGAGTGTAGGGTATAGAGTGTAGAGTGTAGGGTATAAAGTGTAGGGTATAGAGTGTAGGGTGTAGATTCTAGGGTATAGAGTGTAGAGTGTAGGGTATAGAGTGTATGGTATAATGTGTAGGGTATAGTGTGTAGAGTGTAGGGTATAGAGTGTAGGGTATAGAGTATAGAGTGTAGGGTATAGAGTGTAGAGTGTAGGGTATAGAGTGTAGAGTGTAGGGTATAGAGTGTAGGGTATAGAGTGTATGGTATAGAGTGTAGGGTATAGAGTGTAGGGTATAGAGTGTAGAGTGTAGGGATTAGAGTGTAGGGTATAGAGTGTAGAGTGTAGGGTATAGAGTGTAGGGTATAGAGTGTACGGTATAGAGTGTTGGGCTATAGAGTGTAGGGTATAGAGTGTAGGGTATAGAGTGTAGGGTATAGAGTGTAGGGTATACAGTGTAGGGTATAAAGTGTAGAGTGTAGGGTATAGAGTGTAGGGTATAGAGTGTAGGGTATAGAGTGTAGGGTATTGAGTGTAGAGTGTAGGGTATAGAGTGTAGAGTTTAGGGTATAGAGTGTAGGGTATAGAGTCTAGGGTTTAGAGTGTATGGTATAGAGTGTAAAGTGTAGGGTATAGAGTGTAGGGTATAGAGTGTAGGGTATAGAGTGTATGGTATAGAGTGTAAGGTATAGAGTGTAGAGTGTAGGGTATAGAGTGTAGGGTATAAAGTGTAGGGTATAGATTGTAGGGTATAGAGTGTAGAATGTAGGGTATAGAGTCTAGGGGATAGAGTGTATGGTGTAGAGTGTAGGGTATAGAGTGTATAGGGTAGGGTATAGAGTGTAGGGTTTAGAGTGTAGGGTATAGAGTGTAGGGTATAGAGTGTAGAGTGTAGGGTATAGAGTGTATGGTATAGAGTGTAGGGTATAGAGTGTAGGGTATAGAGTGTAGGGTATATAGTGTAGGGTATAGAGTGTAGAGTGTAGGGTATAGAGTTTAGGGTATAGAGTGTATGGTATAGAGTGTAGAGTGTAGGGTATAGAGTGTATAGTGTAGGGTATAGAGTGTAGGGTATAGAGTGTAGGGTATAGAGTGTATGGTATAGAGTGTAGGGAATAGAGTGTAGAGTGTAGGGTATAGAGTGTATGGTATAGAGTGTAGGGTATAGAGTGTAGAGTATAGAGTGTAGGGTATAGAGTGTAGGGTATAGAGTGTAGGGTATAGAATGTATGGTATAGAGTGTAGGGAATAGAGTGTAGAGTGTAGGGTATAGAGTGTATGGTGTAGAGTGTAGGGTATAGAGTGTATAGTGTAGGGTATAGAGTGCAGGGTATAGAGTGTATGGAATAGAGTGTATGAAATATAGTGTACGGTATAGAGTGTAGAGTGTAGGGTATAGAGTGTAGGGTATAGAGCGTAGGGTGTAGGGTATAGATTGTAGGGTATAGAGTGTAGGGTATAGAGTGTAGAGTGTAGGGTATAGAGTGCATGGTATAGAGTGTAGGGTGTAGAGTGTATGGTATAGAGTGTACAGTATAGAGTGTATGGTATAGAGTGTAGAGTGTAGGGTATAGAGTGTATGGTATAGAGTGTAGGGTGTAGAGTGTATAGTATAGAGTGTAGGGTACAGAGTGTAGAGTGTAGGGTATGGAGTGTAGGGTATAGAGTGTAGGGTATAGAGCATATGGTATAGAGTGTACGGTATAGAGTGTATGATATAGAGTGTATGGTATATAGTGTAGGGTATAGAGTGTTTGGTATAGAGTGTAAGGTATAGAGTGTAGAGAGTAGGGTATAGATTTTAGAGTGTAGAGTGTAGGGTATAGAGTGTAGGGTATAGAGTGTATGGAATAGAGTGTATGGTATAGAGTGTAGGGTATAGAGTGTAGGGTATAGAGTGTAGAGTGTAGGGTATAGAGTGTAGGGTATAGAGTGTAGGGTATAGAGTGTACAATGTAGGGATTAGAGTGTAGGGTATAGAGTGTAGGGTATAGAGTGTAGAGTGTAGAGTAAAGAGTGTAGAGTATAGAGTGTAGGGTATAGAGTGTAGGGTATAGAGTGTAAAGTGTAGAGTGTAGAGTATAGAGTGTAGAGTGTAGGGTATAGAGTGTAGGGTATAGAACGTAGGGTGTAGGGTATAGAGTGTAGGGTATAGAGTGTAGGGTATAGATTGTAGAGTGTAGAGTATAGTGTGTATGGTATAGAGTGTAGGGTGTAGAGTTTAGGGTATAGAGTGTAGGGTATAGGGTGTAGGTTATAGAGTGTAGGGTATAGAGTGTAGGGTATAGAGTATAGAGTGTAGGGTATAGAGTGTAGAGTGTAGGGTATAGAGTGTAGAGTGTAGGGTATAGAGTGTAGGGTATAGAGTGTAGGGTATAGAGTGTAGAGTGTAGGGATTAGAGTGTAGGGTATAGAGTGTAGAGTGTAGGGTATAGAGTGTAGGGTATAGAGTGTACGGTATAGAGTGTTGGGCTATAGAGTGTAGGGTATAGAGTGTAGGGTATAGAGTGTAGGGTATAGAGTGTAGGGTATAGAGTGTAGGGTATAAAGTGTAGAGTGT
This sequence comes from Ranitomeya imitator, assembly GCF_032444005.1. Classification (NCBI taxonomy): domain Eukaryota; kingdom Metazoa; phylum Chordata; class Amphibia; order Anura; family Dendrobatidae; genus Ranitomeya; species Ranitomeya imitator. Next base: position 193,363 of record NW_027194316.1, read on the forward strand.
AGGGTATAGAGTGTAGGGTATAGAGTGTAGGGTATAGAGTGTAGGGTATTGAGTGTAGAGTGTAGGGTATAGAGTGTAGAGTTTAGGGTATAGAGTGTAGGGTATAGAGTCTAGGGTTTAGAGTGTATGGTATAGAGTGTAGAGTGTAGGGTATAGAGTGTAGGGTATAGAGTGTAGGGTATAAAGTGTAGGGTATAGATTGTAGGGTATAGAGTGTAGAATGTAGGGTATAGAGTCTAGGGGATAGAGTGTATGGTGTAGAGTGTAGGGTATAGAGTGTATAGTGTAGGGTATAGAGTGTAGGGTTTAGAGTGTAGGGTATAGAGTGTAGGGTATAGAGTGTAGAGTGTAGGGTATAGAGTGTATGGTATAGAGTGTAGGGTATAGAGTGTAGGGTATAGAGTGTAGGGTATATAGTGTAGGGTATAGAGTGTAGAGTGTAGGGTATAGAGTTTAGGGTATAGAGTGTATGGTATAGAGTGTAGAGTGTAGGGTATAGATTGTATAGTGTAGGGTATAGAGTGTAGGGTATAGAGTGTAGGGTATAGAGTGTATGGTATAGAGTGTAGGGAATAGAGTGTAGAGTGTAGGGTATAGAGTGTATGGTGTAGAGTGTAGGGTATAGAGTGTATAGTGTAGGGTATAGAGTGCAGGGTATAGAGTGTATGGAATAGAGTGTATGAACTATAGTGTACGGTATAGAGTGTAGAGTGTAGGGTATAGAGTGTAGGGTATAGAGCGTAGGGTGTAGGGTATAGATTGTAGGGTATAAAGTGTAGGGTATAGAGTGTAGAGTGTAGGGTATAGAGTGCATGGTATAGAGTGTAGGGTGTAGAGTGTATGGTATAGAGTGTACAGTATAGAGTGTATGGTATAGAGTGTAGAGTGTAGGGTATAGAGTGTATGGTATAGAGTGTAGGGTGTAGAGTGTATAGTATAGAGTGTAGGGTACAGAGTGTAGAGTGTAGGGTATAGAGTGTAGGGTATAGAGCATATGGTATAGAGTGTACGGTATAGAGTGTATGATATAGAGTGTATGGTATATAGTGTAGGGTATAGGGTGTTTGGTATAGAGTGTAAGGTATAGAGTGTAGAGAGTAGGGTATAGATTTTAGAGTGTAGAGTGTAGGGTATAGAGTGTAGGGTATAGAGTGTATGGAATAGAGTGTATGGTATAGAGTGTAGGGTATAGAGTGTAGGGTATAGAGTGTAGAGTGTAGGGTATAGAGTGTAGGGTATAGAGTGTAGGGTATAGAGTGTACAATGTAGGGATTAGAGTGTAGGGTATAGAGTGTAGGGTATAGAGTGTAGGGTATAGAGTGTATGGTATAGAGTGTAGGGAATAGAGTGTAGAGTGTAGGGTATAGAGTGTATGGTATTGAGTGTAGGGTATAGAGTGTAGAGTATAGAGTGTAGGGTATAGAGTGTAGGGTATAGAGTGTAGGGTATAGAATGTATGGTATAGAGTGTAGGGAATAGAGTGTAGAGTGTAGGGTATAGAGTGTATGGTGTAGAGTGTAGGGTCTAGAGTGTATAGTGTAGGGTATAGAGTGCAGGGTATAGAGTGTATGGAATAGAGTGTATGAAATATAGTGTACGGTATAGAGTGTAGAGTGTAGGGTATAGAGTGTAGGGTATAGAGCGTAGGGTGTAGGGTATAGATTGTAGGGTATAGAGTGTAGGGTATAGAGTGTAGAGTGTAGGGTATAGAGTGCATGGTATAGAGTGTAGGGTGTAGAGTGTATGGTATAGAGTGTACAGTATAGAGTGTATGGTATAGAGTGTAGAGTGTAGGGTATAGAGTGTATGGTATAGAGTGTAGGGTGTAGAGTGTATAGTATAGAGTGTAGGGTACAGAGTGTAGAGTGTAGGGTATAGAGTGTAGGGTATAGAGTGTAGGGTATAGAGCATATGGTATAGAGTGTACGGTATAGAGTGTATGATATAGAGTGTATGGTATATAGTGTAGGGTATAGAGTGTTTGGTATAGAGTGTAAGGTATAGAGTGTAGAGAGTAGGGTATAGATTTTAGAGTGTAGAGTGTAGGGTATAGAGTGTAGGGTATAGAGTGTATGGAATAGAGTGTATGGTATAGAGTGTAGGGTATAGAGTGTAGGGTATAGAGTGTAGAGTGTAGGGTATAGAGTGTAGGGTATAGAGTGTAGGGTATAGAGTGTACAATGTAGGGATTAGAGTGTAGGGTATAGAGTGTAGGGTATAGAGTGTAGAGTGTAGGGTATAGAGTGTAGAGTATAGAGTGTAGGGTATAGAGTGTAGGGTATAGAGTGTAAAGTGTAGAGTGTAGAGTATAGAGTGTAGAGTGTAGGGTATAGAGTGTAGGGTATAGAACGTAGGGTGTAGGGTATAGAGTGTAGGGTATAGAGTGTAGGGTATAGATTGTAGAGTGTAGAGTATAGTGTGTATGGTATAGAGTGTAGGGTGTAGAGTTTAGGGTATAGAGTGTAGGGTATAGGGTGTAGGTTATAGAGTGTAGGGTATAGAGTGTAGGGTATAGAGTATAGAGTGCAGGGTATAGAGTGTAGGGTATATAGTGTAGAGTATAGAGTGTAGGGTATAGAGTGTAGAGTGTAGGTTATAGAGTGTAGGGTATATAGTGTATATTGAAGGGTATAGAGTGTAGGGTATAGAGTGTATGGTATAGAGTGTAGGGTATAGAGTGTAGAGTGTAGGGTATAGAGTGTAGGGTATAGTGTGTAGGGTATAGAGTGTAGGGTATAAGGTGTAGGTTATAGAGTGTAGGGTATAGAGTGTAGGGTATATAGTATAGAGTGCAGGGTATAGAGTGTAGGGTATATAGTGTAGAGTATAGAGTGTAGGGTATAGAGTGTAGGGTGTAGAGTGTAGAGTGTAGGGTATAGAGTGTAAGGTATAGAGTGTAGGGTATAGAGTGTAGAGTGTAGGGTATAGAGTGTAGGGTATAGAGTGTAGAGTGTACGGTATAGAGTGTAGAGTGTAGGGTATAGAGTGTAGGGTATACAGTGTAGGGTATAGAGTGTAGGGTATAGAGTGTACAGTGTAGGGTATAGAGTGTAGGGTATAGAGTGTAGGGTATATAGTGTAGGGTATAGAGTGTAGAGTGTGTGTAGGGTATAGAGTGTAGGGTATAGAGTGTAAGGTATAGAATGTAGGGTATAGAGTGTAGAGTGTAGGGTATAGAGTGTAGGGTATAGAGTGTAGAGTGTAGGGTATAGAGTGTAGAGTGTAGGGTATAGAGTGTAGGGTATAGAGTGTAGGGTATAGAATGTAGTGTATAGAGTGTACAGTGTAGGGTATAGAGTGTAGGGTATAGAGTGTAGGGTATATAGTGTATATTGTAGGGTATAGAGTGTAGGGTATAGAGTGTATGGTATAGAGTGTAGGGTATAGAGTGTAGAGTGTAGGGTATAGAGTGTAGGGTATAGAGTGTAGGGTATAGAGTGTAAAGTGTAGAGTGTAGAGTATAGAGTGTAGAGTGTAGGGTATAGAGTGTAGGGTATAGAACGTAGGGTGTAGGGTATAGAGTGTAGGGTATAGAGTGTAGGGTATAGATTGTAGAGTGTAGAGTATAGTGTGTATGGTATAGAGTGTAGGGTGTAGAGTTTAGGGTATAGAGTGTAGGGTATAGGGTGTAGGTTATAGAGTGTAGGGTATAGAGTGTAGGGTATAGAGTATAGAGTGCAGGGTATAGAGTGTAGGGTATATAGTGTAGAGTATAGAGTGTAGGGTATAGAGTGTAGAGTGTAGGGTATAGAGTGTAGGGTATATAGTGTATATTGAAGGGTATAGAGTGTAGGGTATAGAGTGTATGGTATAGAGTGTAGGGTATAGAGTGTAGAGTGTAGGGTATAGAGTGTAGGGTATAGTGTGTAGGGTATAGAGTGTAGGGTATAGGGTGTAGGTTATAGAGTGTAGGGTATAGAGTGTAGGGTATATAGTATAGAGTGCAGGGTATAGAGTGTAGGGTATATAGTGTAGAGTATAGAGTGTAGGGTATAGAGTGTAGGGTGTAGAGTGTAGAGTGTAGGGTATAGAGTGTAAGGTATAGAGTGTAGGGTATAGAGTGTAGAGTGTAGGGTATAGAGTGTAGGGTATAGAGTGTAGAGTGTACGGTATAGAGTGTAGAGTGTAGGGTATAGAGTGTAGGGTATACAGTGTAGGGTATAGAGTGTAGGGTATAGAGTGTACAGTGTAGGGTATAGAGTGTAGGGTATAGAGTGTAGGGTATATAGTGTAGGGTATAGAGTGTAGAGTGTGTGTAGGGTATAGAGTGTAGAGTGTAGGGTATAGAGTGTAAGGTATAGAATGTAGGGTATAGAGTGTAGAGTGTAGGGTATAGAGTGTAGGGTATAGTGTGTAGGGTATAGAGTGTAGGGTATAGGGTGTAGGTTATAGAGTGTAGGGTATAGAGTGTAGGGTATATAGTATAGAGTGCAGGGTATAGAGTGTAGGGTATATAGTGTAGAGTATAGAGTGTAGGGTATAGAGTGTAGGGTGTAGAGTGTAGAGTGTAGGGTATAGAGTGTAAGGTATAGAGTGTAGGGTATAGAGTGTAGAGTGTAGGGTATAGAGTGTAGGGTATAGAGTGTAGAGTGTACGGTATAGAGTGTAGAGTGTAGGGTATAGAGTGTAGGGTATACAGTGTAGGGTATAGAGTGTAGGGTGTAGAGTGTAGAGTGTAGGGTATAGAGTGTAAGGTATAGAGTGTAGGGTATAGAGTGTAGAGTGTAGGGTATAGAGTGTAGGGTATAGAGTGTAGAGTGTACGGTATAGAGTGTAGAGTGTAGGGTATAGAGTGTAGGGTATACAGTGTAGGGTATAGAGTGTAGGGTATAGAGTGTACAGTGTAGGGTATAGAGTGTAGGGTATAGAGTGTAGGGTATATAGTGTAGGGTATAGAGTGTAGAGTGTGTGTAGGGTATAGAGTGTAGAGTGTAGGGTATAGAGTGTAAGGTATAGAATGTAGGGTATAGAGTGTAGAGTGTAGGGTATAGAGTGTAGGGTATAGAGTGTAGAGTGTAGGGTATAGAGTGTAGAGTGTAGGGTATAGAGTGTAGGGTATAGAGTGTAGGGTATAGAGTGTAGGGTATAGAGTGTACAGTGTAGGGTATAGAGTGTAGGGTATAGAGTGTAGGGTATAGAGTGTAGGGTATATAGTGTATATTGTAGGGTATAGAGTGTAGGGTATAGAGTGTATGGTATAGAGTGTAGGGTATAGAGTGTAGAGTGTAGGGTATAGAGTGTAAGGTATAGTGTGTAGGGTATAGAGTGTAGGGTATAGGGTGTAGGTTATAGAGTGTAGGGTATAGAGTGTAGGGTATAGAGTATAGAGTGCAGGGTATAGAGTGTAGGGTATATAGTGTAGAGTATAGAGTGTAGGGTATAGAGTGTAGGGTGTAGAGTGTAGAGTGTAGGGTATAGAGTGTACGGTATAGAGTGTAGGGTATAGAGTGTAGAGTGTAGGGTATAGAGTGTAGGGTATAGAGTGTAGAGTGTAGGGTATAGAGTGTAGAGTGTAGGGTATAGAGTGTAGGGTATAGAGTGTAGGGTATAGAGTGTAGGGTATAGAGTGTACAGTGTAGGGTATAGAGTGTAGGGTATAGAGTGTAGGGTATATAGTGTAGGGTATAGAGTGTAGAGTGTAGGGTATAGAGTGTAGGGTATAGAGTGTAGGGTATAGAGTGTATGGAATAATGTTTAGAGTGTAGGGTATAGAGTGTAGGGTATAGAGTGTATGGTATAGAGTGTAGGGTATAGAGTGTGGGGTATAGAGTGTAGGGTATAGAGTGTAGAGTGTAGGGATTAGAGTGTAGGGTATAGAGTGTAGGATATAGAGTGTAGAGTGTAGGGTATAGAGTGTAGGGTGTAGAGTGTATGGTATAGAGTGTAGGGTATAGTGTGTAGAGTGTAGGGTATAGAGTGTAGGGTATAGAGTGTAGGGTATAGAGTGTAGAGTGTAGGGTATAGAGTGTAGAGTATAGAGTGTAGGGTATAGAGTGTAGGGTATAGAGTGTAAAGTGTAGAGTATAGAGTGTAGAGTGTAGGGTATAGAACGTAGGGTGTAGGCTATAGAGTGTAGGGTATAGAGTGTAGGGTATAGATTGTAGAGTGTAGAGTATAGTGTGTATGGTATAGAGTGTAGGGTGTAGAGTTTAGGGTATAGAGTGTAGGGTATAGGGTGTAGGTTATAGAGTGTAGGGTATAGAGTGTAGGGTATAGAGTATAGAGTGCAGGGTATAGAGTGTAGGGTATATAGTGTAGAGTATAGAGTGTAGGGTATAGAGTGTAGGGTATAGAGTGTAGAGTGTAGGGTATAGAGTGTAGGGTATAGAGTGTAGAGTGTAGGGTATAGAGTGTAGAGTGTAAGGTATAGAGTGTAGGGTATAGAGTGTAGGGTATAGAGTGTAGGGTTTAGAGTTTACAGTGTAGGGTATAGAGTGTAGGGTATAGAGTGTAGGGTATATAGTGTAGGGTATAGAGTGTAGAGTGTAGGGTATAGAGTGTAGGGTATAGAGTGTAGGGTATAGAGTGTATGGAATAGAGTTTAGAGTGTAGAGTGTAGGGTATAGAGTGCAGGGTATAGAGTGTATGGTATAGAGTGTAGGGTATAGAGTGTGGGGTATAGAGTGTAGGGTATAGAGTGTAGAGTGTAGGATATAGAGTGTAGGGTATAGAGTGTAGGGTATAGAGTGTAGGGTATAGAGTGTATAGTGTAGGGTATAGAGTGCAGGGTATAGAGTGTATGGAATAGAGTGTATGAAATATAGTGTACGGTATAGAGTGTAGAGTGTAGGGTATAGAGTGTAGGGTATAGAGCGTAGGGTGTAGGGTATAGATTGTAGGGTATAGAGTGTAGGGTATAGAGTGTAGAGTGTAGGGTATAGAGTGCATGGTATAGAGTGTAGGGTGTAGAGTGTATAGTATAGAGTGTAGGGTACAGAGTGTAGAGTGTAGGGTATAGAGTGTAGGGTATAGAGTGTAGGGTATAGAGCATATGGTATAGAGTGTACGGTATAGAGTGTATGATATAGAGTGTATGGTATATAGTGTAGGGTATAGAGTGTTTGGTATAGAGTGTAAGGTATAGAGTGTAGAGAGTAGGGTATAGATTTTAGAGTGTAGAGTGTAGGGTATAGAGTGTAGGGTATAGAGTGCATGGAATAGAGTGTATGGTATAGAGTGTAGGGTATAGAGTGTAGGGTATAGAGTGTAGAGTGTAGGGTATAGAGTGTAGGGTATAGAGTGTAGGGTATAGAGTGTACAATGTAGGGATTAGAGTGTAGGGTATAGAGTGTAGGGTATAGAGTGTAGAGTGTAGGGTATAGAGTGTAGAGTATAGAGTGTAGGGTATAGAGTGTAGGGTATAGAGTGTAAAGTGTAGAGTGTAGAGTATAGAGTGTAGAGTGTAGGGTATAGAGTGTAGGGTATAGAACGTAGGGTGTAGGGTATAGAGTGTAGGGTATAGAGTGTAGGGTATAGATTGTAGAGTGTAGAGTATAGTGTGTATGGTATAGAGTGTAGGGTGTAGAGTTTAGGGTATGGAGTGTAGGGTATAGGGTGTAGGTTATAGAGTGTAGGGTATAGAGTGTAGGGTATAGAGTATAGAGTGCAGGGTATAGAGTGTAGGGTATATAGTGTAGAGTATAGAGTGTAGGGTATAGAGTGTAGAGTGTAGGGTATAGAGTGTAGGGTATATAGTGTATATTGAAGGGTATAGAGTGTAGGGTATAGAGTGTATGGTATAGAGTGTAGGGTATAGAGTGTAGAGTGTAGGGTATAGAGTGTAGGGTATAGTGTGTAGGGTATAGAGTGTAGGGTATAAGGTGTAGGTTATAGAGTGTAGGGTATAGAGTGTAGGGTATATAGTATAGAGTGCAGGGTATAGAGTGTAGGGTATATAGTGTAGAGTATAGAGTGTAGGGTATAGAGTGTAGGGTGTAGAGTGTAGGGTATAGAGTGTAAGGTATAGAGTGTAGGGTATAGAGTGTAGAGTGTAGGGTATAGAGTGTAGGGTATAGAGTGTAGAGTGTACGGTATAGAGTGTAGAGTGTAGGGTATAGAGTGTAGGGTATACAGTGTAGGGTATAGAGTGTAGGGTATAGAGTGTACAGTGTAGGGTATAGAGTGTAGGGTATAGAGTGTAGGGTATATAGTGTAGGGTATAGAGTGTAGAGTGTGTGTAGGGTATAGAGTGTAGGGTATAGAGTGTAAGGTATAGAATGTAGGGTATAGAGTGTAGAGTGTAGGGTATAGAGTGTAGGGTATAGAGTGTAGAGTGTAGGGTATAGAGTGTAGAGTGTAGGGTATAGAGTGTAGGGTATAGAGTGTAGGGTATAGAATGTAGGGTATAGAGTGTACAGTGTAGGGTATAGAGTGTAGGGTATAGAGTGTAGGGTATATAGTGTATATTGTAGGGTATAGAGTGTAGGGTATAGAGTGTATGGTATAGAGTGTAGGGTATAGAGTGTAGAGTGTAGGGTATAGAGTGTAGGGTATAGAGTGTAGGGTATAGAGTGTAAAGTGTAGAGTGTAGAGTATAGAGTGTAGGGTATAGAGTGTAGGGTATAGAACGTAGGGTGTAGGGTATAGAGTGTAGGGTATAGAGTGTAGGGTATAGATTGTAGAGTGTAGAGTATAGTGTGTATGGTATAGAGTGTAGGGTGTAGAGTTTAGGGTATAGAGTGTAGGGTATAGGGTGTAGGTTATAGAGTGTAGGGTATAGAGTGTAGGGTATAGAGTATAGAGTGCAGGGTATAGAGTGTAGGGTATATAGTGTAGAGTATAGAGTGTAGGGTATAGAGTGTAGAGTGTAGGGTATAGAGTGTAGGGTATATAGTGTATATTGAAGGGTATAGAGTGTAGGGTATAGAGTGTATGGTATAGAGTGTAGGGTATAGAGTGTAGAGTGTAGGGTATAGAGTGCAGGGTATAGTGTGTAGGGTATAGAGTGTAGGGTATAGGGTGTAGGTTATAGAGTGTAGGGTATAGAGTGTAGGGTATATAGTATAGAGTGCAGGGTATAGAGTGTAGGGTATATAGTGTAGAGTATAGAGTGTAGGGTATAGAGTGTAGGGTGTAGAGTGTAGAGTGTAGGGTATAGAGTGTAAGGTATAGAGTGTAGGGTATAGAGTGTAGAGTGTAGGGTATAGAGTGTAGGGTATAGAGTGTAGAGTGTACGGTATAGAGTGTAGAGTGTAGGGTATAGAGTGTAGGGTATACAGTGTAGGGTATAGAGTGTAGGGTATAGAGTGTACAGTGTAGGGTATAGAGTGTAGGGTATAGAGTGTAGGGTATATAGTGTAGGGTATAGAGTGTAGAGTGTGTGTAGGGTATAGAGTGTAGAGTGTAGGGTATAGAGTGTAAGGTATAGAATGTAGGGTATAGAGTGTAGAGTGTAGGGTATAGAGTGTAGGGTATAGTGTGTAGGGTATAGAGTGTAGGGTATAGGGTGTAGGTTATAGAGTGTAGGGTATAGAGTGTAGGGTATATAGTATAGAGTGCAGGGTATAGAGTGTAGGGTATATAGTGTAGAGTATAGAGTGTAGGGTATAGAGTGTAGGGTGTAGAGTGTAGAGTGTAGGGTATAGAGTGTAAGGTATAGAGTGTAGGGTATAGAGTGTAGAGTGTAGGGTATAGAGTGTAGGGTATAGAGTGTAGAGTGTACGGTATAGAGTGTAGAGTGTAGGGTATAGAGTGTAGGGTATACAGTGTAGGGTATAGAGTGTAGGGTGTAGAGTGTAGAGTGTAGGGTATAGAGTGTAAGGTATAGAGTGTAGGGTATAGAGTGTAGAGTGTAGGGTATAGAGTGTAGGGTATAGAGTGTAGAGTGTACGGTATAGAGTGTAGAGTGTAGGGTATAGAGTGTAGGGTATACAGTGTAGGGTATAGAGTGTAGGGTATAGAGTGTACAGTGTAGGGTATAGAGTGTAGGGTATAGAGTGTAGGGTATATAGTGTAGGGTATAGAGTGTAGAGTGTGTGTAGGGTATAGAGTGTAGAGTGTAGGGTATAGAGTGTAAGGTATAGAATGTAGGGTATAGAGTGTAGAGTGTAGGGTATAGAGTGTAGGGTATAGAGTGTAGAGTGTAGGGTATAGAGTGTAGAGTGTAGGGTATAGAGTGTAGGGTATAGAGTGTAGGGTATAGAGTGTAGGGTATAGAGTGTACAGTGTAGGGTATAGAGTGTAGGGTATAGAGTGTAGGGTATAGAGTGTAGGGTATATAGTGTATATTGTAGGGTATAGAGTGTAGGGTATAGAGTGTATGGTATAGAGTGTAGGGTATAGAGTGTAGAGTGTAGGGTATAGAGTGTAAGGTATAGTGTGTAGGGTATAGAGTGTAGGGTATAGGGTGTAGGTTATAGAGTGTAGGGTATAGAGTGTAGGGTATAGAGTATAGAGTGCAGGGTATAGAGTGTAGGGTATATAGTGTAGAGTATAGAGTGTAGGGTATAGAGTGTAGGGTGTAGAGTGTAGAGTGTAGGGTATAGAGTGTACGGTATAGAGTGTAGGGTATAGAGTGTAGAGTGTAGGGTATAGAGTGTAGGGTATAGAGTGTAGAGTGTAGGGTATAGAGTGTAGAGTGTAGGGTATAGAGTGTAGGGTATAGAGTGTAGGGTATAGAGTGTAGGGAATAGAGTGTACAGTGTAGGGTATAGAGTGTAGGGTATAGAGTGTAGGGTATATAGTGTAGGGTATAGAGTGTAGAGTGTAGGGTATAGAGTGTAGGGTATAGAGTGTAGGGTATAGAGTGTATGGAATAATGTTTAGAGTGTAGAGTGTAGGGTATAGAGTGTAGGGTATAGAGTGTATGGTATAGAGTGTAGGGTATAGAGTGTGGGGTATAGAGTGTAGGGTATAGAGTGTAGAGTGTAGGGATTAGAGTGTAGGGTATAGAGTGTAGGATATAGAGTGTAGAGTGTAGGGTATAGAGTGTAGGGTGTAGAGTGTATGGTATAGAGTGTAGGGTATAGTGTGTAGAGTGTAGGGTATAGAGTGTAGGGTATAGAGTGTAGGGTATAGAGTGTAGAGTGTAGGGTATAGAGTGTAGAGTATAGAGTGTAGGGTATAGAGTGTAGGGTATAGAGTGTAAAGTGTAGAGTATAGAGTGTAGAGTGTAGGGTATAGAACGTAGGGTGTAGGCTATAGAGTGTAGGGTATAGAGTGTAGGGTATAGATTGTAGAGTGTAGAGTATAGTGTGTATGGTATAGAGTGTAGGGTGTAGAGTTTAGGGTATAGAGTGTAGGGTATAGGGTGTAGGTTATAGAGTGTAGGGTATAGAGTGTAGGGTATAGAGTATAGAGTGCAGGGTATAGAGTGTAGGGTATATAGTGTAGAGTATAGAGTGTAGGGTATAGAGTGTAGGGTATAGAGTGTAGAGTGTAGGGTATAGAGTGTAGGGTATAGAGTGTAGAGTGTAGGGTATAGAGTGTAGAGTGTAAGGTATAGAGTGTAGGGTATAGAGTGTAGGGTATAGAGTGTAGGGTTTAGAGTTTACAGTGTAGGGTATAGAGTGTAGGGTATAGAGTGTAGGGTATATAGTGTAGGGTATAGAGTGTAGAGTGTAGGGTATAGAGTGTAGGGTATAGAGTGTAGGGTATAGAGTGTATGGAATAGAGTTTAGAGTGTAGAGTGTAGGGTATAGAGTGCAGGGTATAGAGTGTATGGTATAGAGTGTAGGGTATAGAGTGTGGGGTATAGAGTGTAGGGTATAGAGTGTAGAGTGTAGGATATAGAGTGTAGGGTATAGAGTGTAGGGTATAGAGTGTAGGGCATAGAGTGTAGGGTATAAAGTGTAGAGTGTAGGGTATAGAGTGTAGGGTATAGAGTGTAGGGTATAGAGTGTATGGTATAGAGTGTAGAGTGTAGGGTATAGAGTGTAGGGTATAGAGTGTAGGGTATATATTGTAGGGTATAGAGTGTAGAGTGTAGGGTGTAGAGTGTAGGGTATAGAGTGTATGGTGTAGAGTGTGGGGTATAGAGTGTATAGTGTAGGGTATAGAGTGTAGAGTATAGAGTATAGGGTATAGAGTGTATGGTATAGAGTGTACAGTGTAGAGTGTATGGTATAGAGTGTAGAGTGTAGGGTATAGAGTGTATGGTATAGAGTGTAGTGTGTAGAGTGTATGGTATAGTGTGTAGGGTACAGAGTGTAGAGTGTAGGGTATAGAGTGTAGGGTATAGAGTGTAGGGTATAGAGTGTACGGTATAGAGTGTATGATATAGAGTGTATGGTATATAGTGTAGGGTATAGAGTGTTTGGTATAGAGTGTAAGGTATAGAGTGTAGAGAGTAGGGTATAGATTTTAGAGTGTAGAGTGTAGGGTATAGAGTGTAGGGTATAGAGTGTATGGAATAGAGTGTATGGTATAGAGTGTAGGGTGTAGAGTGTAGGGTATAGAGTGTAGAGTGTGGTTTATAGAGTGTAGAGTGTAGGGTATAGAGTGTATGGCATAGATTGCAGGGTATAGAGTGTAGGGTATATAGTGTAGGGTATAGAGTATAGAGTGTAGGGTATAGAGTGTAGGGTATAGAGTATAGAGTGTAGAGTGTAGGGTATAGAGTGTAGAGTGTAGGGTATAGAGTGTATGGTATAGAGTGTATGGTATAGAGTGTAGGGTATAGAGTGTAGGCTACAGAGTGTAGAGTGTAGGGATTAGAGTGTAGGGTATAGAGTGTAGGGTATAGAGTGTAGAGTGTAGGGTATAGAGTGTAGGGTATAGAGTGTACGGTATAGAGTGTTGGGCTATAGAGTGTTGGGTATAGAGTGTAGGGTATAGAGTGTAGGGTATAGAGTGTAGGGTATACAGTGTAGGGTATAAGGTGTAGAGTGTAGGGTATAGAGTGTAGGGTATAGAGTGTAGGGTATAGAGTGTAGAGTGTAGGGTATAGAGTGTAGAGTTTAGGGTATAGAGTGTAGGGTATAGAGTGTAGGGTTTAGAGTGTATGGTATAGAGTATAGGGTATAGAGTGTAGAGTGTAGGGTATAGAGTGTAGGGTATAGAGTGTAGGGTATAGAGTTTATGGTATAGAGTGTACGGTATAGAGTGTAGAGTGTAGGGTATAGAGTGTAGGGTATAGAGTGTAGGGTATAGATTGTAGGGTATAGAGTGTATTGTATAGGGTATAGAGTGTATGGTGTAGAGTGTAGGGTATAGAGTGTATAGTGTAGGGTATAGAGTGTAGGGTATAGAGTGTAGGGTATAGAGTGTAGAGTGTAGGGTATAGAGTGTATGGTATAGAGTGTAGGGTATAGAGTGTATGGTATAGAATGTATGGTATAGAGTGTAGGGAATAGAGTGTAGAGTGTAGGGTATAGACTGTATGGTGTAGAGTGTAGGGTATAGAGTGTAGGGTATAGAGTGTAGGGTATAGAGTGTATGGTATAGAGTGTAAGGTATAGAGTGTAGGGTATAGAGTGTAGGGTATAGTGTGTATTGTGTAGGGTATAGAGTGTAGGGTATAGAGTGTAGGGTATAGAGTGTATGGTATAGAGTGTATGGTATAGATTGTAGGGTATAGAGTGTAGGGTATAGAGTGTAGAGTGTAGGGTATAGAGTGTAGAAAGTAGGGTATAGTGTGTAGGGTATAGAGTGTAGAGTGTAGGGTATAGAGTGTAGGGTATAGAGTGTAGATTGTATGGTATAGAGTGTAGGGTATAGAGTGTATAGTGTAGGGTATAGAGTGTAGAGTGTAGGGTATAGAGTGTAGGGTATAGAGTGTTGGGATATAGAGTGTAGGGTATAGAGTGTAGGGTATAGAGTGTAGGGTATAGAGTGTAGGGTATAGAGTGTAGGGTATAAAGTGTAGAGTGTAGGGTATAGAGTGTAGGGTATAGAGTGTAGGGTATAGAGTGTAGAGTGTAGGGTGTAGAGTGTAGAGTGTAGGGTATAGAGTGTAAGGTATAGAGTGTAGGGTATAGAGTGTATGTTATAGAGTGTAGGGTATAGAGTGTAGAGTGTAGGGTATAGAGTGTAGGGTATAGAGTGTAGGGCATAGAGTGTAGGGTATAGAGTGTAGGGTATGAAGTGTAGAGTGTAGGGTATAGAGTGTAGGGTTTAGAGTGTATGTTATAGAGTGTAGGGTATAGAGTGTAGAGTGTAGGGTATAGAGTGTAGGGTATATAGTGTAGGGTATAGAGTGTAGGGTATAGAGTGTAGGGTATAGAGTGTAGAGTGTAGGGTATAGAGTGTAGAAAGTAGGGTATAGTGTGTATGGTATAGAGTGTAGAATGTAGGGTATAGAGTGTATGGTATAATGTGTAGGGTATAGAGTGTAGAGTGTAGGATATAGAGTGTAGAGTGTAGGGTATAGAGTGTAGGGTATATAGTGTAGGGTATAGAGTGTAGGGTATAGAGTGTAGTGTATAGAGTGTAGAGTGTAGGGTATATAGTGTAGGGTATAGAGTATAGAGTGTAGGGTATAGAGTGTAGGGTATAGAGTGTAGAGTGTAGGGTATAGAGTGTAAAGTGTATGGTATAGAGTGTAGGGTATAGAGTGTAGGGTATAGAGTGTAGGGTATACAGTATAGGGTATAAAGTGTATAGTGTAGGGCATAGAGTGTAGGGTATAGAGTGTAGGGTATAGAGTGTAGGGTATAGAGTGTAGGGTGTAGGGTATAGAGTGTAGAGTTTAGGGTATAGAGTGTAGGGTATAGAGTGTAGGGTTTAGAGTGTAGGGTATAGAGTGTATGGTATAGAGTGTAGAGTGAAGGGTATAGAGTGTAGGGTGTAGAGTGTAGGTTATAGAGTGTAGGGTATAGAGTGTAGAGTGTAGGGTATACAGTGTAGGGTATAGAGTGTAGGGTGTAGAGTCTAGGGTATAGAGTGTAGAGTGTATGGTATAATGTGTAGGGTATAGAGTGTAGAGTGTAGGGTATAGAGTGTAGGGTATAGAGTATAGAGTGTAGGGTATAGAGTGTAGAGTGTAGGGTATAGAGTGTAGGGTATAGAGTGTATGGTATAGAGTGTAGGGTATAGAGTGTAGGGTATAGAGTGTAGAGTGTAGGGATTAGAGTGTAGGGTACAGAGTGTAGGGTATAGAGTGTAGAGTGTAGGGTATAGAGTGTAGGGTATAGAGTGTAAGGTATAGAGTGTATGGTATAGAGTGTACGGTATAGAGTGTAGAGTGTAGGGTATAGAGTGTAGGGTATAGAGTGTTAGGTATAGATTGTAGGGTATAGAGTGTATTGTATAGGGTATAGAGTGTATGGTGTAGAGTGTAGGGTATAGAGTGTATAGTGTTGGGCTATAGAGTGTAGGGTATAGAGTGTAGGGTATAGAGTGTATGGTATAGAGTGTAGGGTATAGAGTGTTGGGTATAGATTGTAGGGTATAGAATGTAGAGTGTAGTGTATAGAGTATAGGGTGTAGAGTGTATGGTGTAGAGTGTAGGGTATAGAGTGTATAGTGTAGTGTATAGAGTGCAGGGTATAGAGTGTATGGAATAGAGTGTATGGAATATAGTGTACGGTATAGAGTGTAGAGAGTAGGGTATAGAGTGTAGGGTATAGAGCGCAGGGTGTAGGGTATAGATTGTAGGGTATAGAGTGTAGGGTATAGAGTGTAGGGTATAGAGTGCATGGTATAGAGTGTAGGGTGTAGAGTGTATGGTATAGAGTGTACAGTATAGAGTGTATGGTATAGAGTGTAGAGTGTAGGGTATAGAGTGTATGGTATAGAGTGTAGAGTGTAGGGTATAGAGTGTAGAGTGTAGGGTATAGAGTGTAGGGTATAGAGTGTATGGTATAGAGTGTAGAGTGTAGAGTGTAGGGTATAGAGTGTAGAGTGTAGGGTATAGAGTGTAGGTTATAGAGTGTATGGTATAGAGTGTAGAGTGTAGAGTGTAGGGTATAGAGTGTAGAGTGTAGGGTATAGAGTGTAGGGTATAGAGTGTATGGTATAGATTGTAGGGTATAGAGTGTAGGGTATAGAGTGTAGAGTGTAGGGTATAGAGTGTAGGGTATAGAGTGTAGAGTGTAGGGTATAGAGTGTAGGGTATAGAATGTACGGTATAGAGTGTTGGGCTATAGAGTGTAGGGTATAGAGTGTAGGGTATAGAGTGTATGGTATAGAGTGTACGGTATAGAATGTATGATATAGAGTGTATGGTATATAGTGTAGGGTATAGAGTGTTTGGTATAGAGTGTAAGGTATAGAGTGTAGAGAGTAGGGTATAGATTTTAGAGTGTAGAGTGTAGGGTATAGAGTGTAGGGTATAGAGTGTATGGAATAGAGTGTATAATATAGAGTGTAGGGTGTAGAGTGTAGGGTATAGAGTGTAGAGTGTGGGGTATAGAGTGTAGAGTGTAGGGTATAGAGTGTATGATATAGAGTGTAGGGTATAGAGTGTATGGTATAGATTGCAGGGTATAGAGTGTAGGGTGTAGAGTGTAGGGTATAGAGTGTAGGGTATAGATTGTAGGGTATAGAATGTATGATATAGAGTGTATGGTATATAGTGTAGGGTATAGAGTGTTTGGTATAGAGTGTAAGGTATAGAGTGTAGAGAGTAGGGTATAGATTTTAGAGTGTAGAGTGTAGGGTATAGAGTGTAGGGTATAGAGTGTATGGAATAGAGTGTATAATATAGAGTGTAGGGTGTAGAGTGTAGGGTATAGAGTGTAGAGTGTGGGGTATAGAGTGTAGAGTGTAGGGTATAGAGTGTATGATATAGAGTGTAGGGTATAGAGTGTATGGTATAGATTGCAGGGTATAGAGTGTAGGGTGTAGAGTGTATGGTATAGAGTGTATGGTATAGATTGTAGGGTATAGACTGTAGGGTATAGAGTGTAGAGTGTAGGGTATGGAGTGTAGAAAGTAGGGTATAGTGTGTAGGGTATGAAGTGTAGAGTGTAGGGTATAGAGTGTAGGGTATAGAGTGTAGATTGTATGGTATAGAGTGTAGGGTATAGAGTGTATAGTGTAGGGTGTAGAGCGTAGGGTATAGAGTGTAGGGTATAGAGTGTTGGGATATAGAGTGTAGGGTATAGAGTGTAGGGTATAGAGTGTAGGGTATAGAGTATATAGTGTAGGGTATAGAGTGTAGGGTATAGAGTGTAGAGTGTAGGGTATAGAGTGTAGGGTATAGAGTGTAGGGTATAAAGTGTAGAGTGTAGGGTATAGAGTGTAGGGTATAGAGTGTAGGGTAAAGAGTGTAGGGTATAGAGTGTAGAGTGTAGGGTGTAGAGTGTAGGGTATAGAGTGTAAGATATAGAGTGTAGGGTATAGAGTGTATGTTATAGAGTGTAGGGTTTAGAGTGTAGAGTGTAGGGTATAGAGTGTAGGGTATAGAGTGTAGGGTATAGAGTGTAGGGTATAAAGTGTAGAGTGTAGGGTATAGAGTGTAGGGTTTAGAGTGTATGTTATAGAGTGTAGGGTATAGAGTGTAGAGTGTAGGATATAGAGTGTAGAGTGTAGGGTATAAAGTGTAGGGTATATAGTGTAGGGTATAGAGTGTAGGGTATAGAGTGTAGGGTATAGAGTGTATGGTATAGAGTGTAGAGTGTAGGGTATAGAGTGTAGAAAGTAGGGTATAGTGTGTAGGGTATAGAGTGTAGAGTGTAGGGTATAGAGTGTAGGGTATAGAGTGTAGATTGTATGGTATAGAGTGTAGGGTATAGAGTGTATAGTGTAGGGTATAGAGTGTAGAGTGTAGGGTATAGAGTGTAGGGTATAGAGTGTTGGGATATAGAGTGTAGGGTATAGAGTGTCGGGTATAGAGTGTAGGGTATAGATTGTAGGGTATAGAGTGTAGGGTATAGAGTATATAGTATAGGGTATAGAGTGTAGGGTATAGAGTGTAGAGTGTAGGGTATAGAGTGTAGGGTATAGAGTGTAGGGTATAGAGTGTAGGGTATATAGTGTAGAGTGTAGGGTATAGAGTGTAGGGTATAGAGTGTAGAGTGTAGGGTGTAGAGTGGAGAGTGTAGGGTATAGAGTGTAAGGTATAGAGTGTAGGGTATAGAGTGTATGGTATAGAGTGTAGGGTGTAGGGTATAGAGTGTAGAGTGTGGGGTATAGAGTGTAGAGTGTAGGGTATAGAGTGTATGATATAGAGTGTAGGGTATAGAGTGTATGGTATAGATTGCAGGGTATAGAGTGTAGGGTATAGAGTGTAGGGTATAGAGTGTAGAGTGTAGGGTACAGAGTGTAGGGTATAGAGTGTATGGTATAGAGTGTATGGTATAGATTGTAGGGTATAGAGTGTAGGGTATAGAGTGTAGAGTGTAGGGTATAGAGTGTAGAAAGTAGGGTATAGTGTGTAGGGTATAGAGTGTAGAGTGTAGGGTATAGAGTGTAGGGTATAGAGTGTAGATTGTATGGTATAGAGTGTAGGGTATAGAGTGTATAGTGTAGGGTATAGAGTGTAGAGTGTAGGGTATAGAGTGTAGGGTATAGAGTGTTGGGATATAGAGTGTAGGGTATAGAGTGTAGGGTATAGAGTGTAGGGTATAGATTGTAGGGTATAGAGTGTAGGGTATAGAGTGTAGGGTATAGAGTATATAGTGTAGGGTATAGAGTGTAGGGTATAGAGTGTAGAGTGTAGGGTATAGAGTGTAGGGTATATAGTGTAGAGTATAGAGTGTAGGGTATAGAGTGTAGGGTGTAGAGTTTAGAGTGTAGGGTATAGAGTGTACGGTATAGAGTGTAGGGTATAGAGTGTAGAGTGTAGGGTAGAGAGTGTAGGGTAGAGAGTGTAGAGTGTAGGGTATAGAGTGTAGAGTGTAGGGTATAGAGTGTAGGGTATAGAGTGTAGGGTATAGAGTGTAGGGTATAGAGTGTACAGTGTAGGGTATAGAGTGTAGGGTATAGAGTGTAGGGTATATAGTGTAGGGTATAGAGTGTAGAGTGTAGGGTATAGAGTGTAGGGTATAGAGTGTAGGGTATAGAGTGTGTGGAATAGAGTTTAGAGTGTAGAGTGTAGGGTATAGAGTGTAGGGTATAGAGTGTATGGTATAGAGTGTAGGGTATAGAGTGTGGGGTATAGAGTGTAGGGTATAGAGTGTAGAGTGTAGGGATTAGAGTGTAGGGTATAGAGTGTAGGATATAGAGTGTATGGAATAGAGTGTAGGGTATAGAGTGAAGAGTGTAGGGTATAGAGTGTAGGGTATAGAGCTTAGGGTGTAGGGTATAGAGTGTAGGGTATAGAGTGTAGGGTATAGAGTGTATGGTATAGAGTGTAGGGCATAGAGTGTAGGGTATAGAGTGTACGTTATAGAGTGTAGAGTGTAGGGCATAGAGTGTATGGTATAGAGTGTAGGGTGTAGAGTGTATAGTATAGAGTGTAGAGTGTAGGATATAGAGTGTAGAGTGTGGGGTATAGAGTGTAGAGTGTAGGGTATAGAGTGTATGATATAGAGTGTAGGGTATAGAGTGTATGGTATAGATTGCAGGGTATAGAGTGTAGGGTATAGAGTGTAGGGTATAGAGTGTAGAGTGTAGGGTACAGAGTGTAGGGTATAGAGTGTATGGTATAGAGTGTATGGTATAGATTGTAGGGTATAGAGTGTAGGGTATAGAGTGTAGAGTGTAGGGTATAGAGTGTAGAAAGTAGGGTATAGTGTGTAGGGTATAGAGTGTAGAGTGTAGGGTATAGAGTGTAGGGTATAGAGTGTAGATTGTATGGTATAGAGTGTAGGGTATAGAGTGTATAGTGTAGGGTATAGAGTGTAGAGTGTAGGGTATAGAGTGTTGGGATATAGAGTGTAGGGTATAGAGTGTAGGGTATAGAGTGTAGGGTATAGATTGTAGGGTATAGAGTGTAGGGTATAGAGTGTAGGGTATAGAGTATATAGTGTAGGGTATAGAGTGTAGGGTATAGAGTGTAGAGTGTAGGGTATAGAGTGTAGGGTATAGAGTGTAGGGTATAGAGTGTAGGGTATAAAGTGTAGAGTGTAGGGTATAGAGTGTAGGGTATAGAGTGTAGGGTATAGAGTGTAGAGTGTAGGATATAGAGTGTAGAGTGTAGGGTATAGAGTGTAGAGTGTAGGGTATAAAGTGTAGAGTGTAGGGTATAGAGTGTAGGGTATAGAGTGTATGGTATAGAGTGTAGGGTATAGAGTGTAGGGTAAAGAGTGTAGAGTGTAGGGATTAGAGTGTAGGGTATAGAGTGTAGGGTATAGAGTGTAGAGTGTAGGGTATAGAGTGTAGGGTATAGAGTGTAGGGTATAGAGTGTTGGGCTATAGAGTGTAGGGTATAGAGTGTAGGGTATACAGTGTAGGGTATAAAGTGTAGAGTGTAGGGTATAGAGTGTAGGGTATAGAGTATAGGGTATAGAGTGTAGGGTATTGAGTGTACAGTGTAGAGTGTAGGGTATAGAGTGTAGAGTTTAGGTTATAGAGTGTAGGGTATAGAGTGTAGGGTTTAGAGTGTATGGTATAGAGTGTAGGGTATAGAGTGTAGAGTGTAGGGTATAGAGTGTTGGGTATAGAGTGTAGGGTATAGAGTGTAGGGTATAGAGTGTACGGTATAGAGTGTAGAGTGTAGGGTATAGAGTGTAGGGTATAAAGTGTAGGGTATAGATTGTAGGGTATAGAGTGTAGAATGTAGGGTATAGGGTATAGAGTGTATGGTGTAGAGTGTAGGGTATAGAGTGTATAGTGTAGGGTATAGAGTGTAGGGTTTAGAGTGTAGGGTATAGAGTGTAGGGTATAGAGTGTAGAGTGTAGGGTATAGAGTGTATGGTATAGGGTGTAGGGTATAGAGTGTAGGGTATAGAGTGTAGGGTATAGAGTGTAGGGTATACAGTGTAGAGTGTAGGGTATAGAGTTTAGGGTATAGAGTGTATGGTATAGAGTGTAGAGTGTAGGGTATAGAGTGTATAGTGTAGGGTATAGAGTGTAGGGTATAGAGTGTAGGGTATAGAGCGTATGGTATAGAGTGTAGGGAATAGAGTGTAGATTGTAGGGTATAGAGTGTATGGTATAGAGTGTAGGGTATAGAGTGTAGAGTATAGAGTGTAGGGTATAGAGTGTAGGGTATAGAGTGTAGGGTATAGAATGTATGGTATAGAGTGTAGGGAATAGAGTGTAGAGTGTAGGGTATAGAGTGTATGGTGTAGAGTGTAGGGTATAGAGTGTATAGTGTAGGGTATAGAGTGCAGGGTATAGAGTGTATGGAATAGAGTGTATGGAATATAGTGTACGGTATAGAGTGTAGAGTGTAGGGTATAGAGTGTAGGGTATAGAGCGTATGGTGTAGGGTATAGATTGTAGGGTATAGAGTGTAGGGTATAG
The DNA here is from genome assembly GCF_032444005.1 of Ranitomeya imitator. NCBI lineage: Eukaryota > Metazoa > Chordata > Amphibia > Anura > Dendrobatidae > Ranitomeya > Ranitomeya imitator. The sequence goes on from NW_027194316.1 coordinate 214,594, forward strand.
AGTGTAGAGTGTAGGGTATAGAGTGCATGATATAGAGGATAGGGTGTAGAGTGTATGGTATAGAGTGTACAGTATAGAGTGTATGGTATAGAGTGTAGAGTGTAGGATATAGAGTGTATGGTATAGAGTGTAGGGTGTAGAGTGTATAGTATAGAGTGTAGGGTACAGAGTGTAGAGTGTAGGATATAGAGTGTAGAGTGTAGGGTATAGAGTGTAGAGTGTAGGGTATAAAGTGTAGAGTGTAGGGTATAGAGTGTAGGGTATAGAGTGTATGGTATAGAGTGTAGGGTATAGAGTGTAGGGTAAAGAGTGTAGAGTGTAGGGATTAGAGTGTAGGGTATAGAGTGTAGGGTATAGAGTGTAGAGTGTAGGGTATAGAGTGTAGGGTATAGAGTGTAGGGTATAGAGTGTTGGGCTATAGAGTGTAGGGTATAGAGTGTAGGGTATACAGTGTAGGGTATAAAGTGTAGAGTGTAGGGTATAGAGTGTAGGGTATAGAGTATAGGGTATAGAGTGTAGGGTATTGAGTGTACAGTGTAGAGTGTAGGGTATAGAGTGTAGAGTGTGTGTAGGGTATAGAGTGTAGAGTGTAGGGTATAGAGTGTAAGGTATAGAATGTAGGGTATAGAGTGTAGAGTGTAGGGTATAGAGTGTAGGGTATAGAGTGTAGAGTGTAGGGTATAGAGTGTAGAGTGTAGGGTATAGAGTGTAGGGTATAGAGTGTAGGGTATAGAGTGTAGGGTATAGAGTGTACAGTGTAGGGTATAGAGTGTAGGGTATAGAGTGTAGGGTATAGAGTGTAGGGTATATAGTGTATATTGTAGGGTATAGAGTGTAGGGTATAGAGTGTATGGTATAGAGTGTAGGGTATAGAGTGTAGAGTGTAGGGTATAGAGTGTAAGGTATAGTGTGTAGGGTATAGAGTGTAGGGTATAGGGTGTAGGTTATAGAGTGTAGGGTATAGAGTGTAGGGTATAGAGTATAGAGTGCAGGGTATAGAGTGTAGGGTATATAGTGTAGAGTATAGAGTGTAGGGTATAGAGTGTAGGGTGTAGAGTGTAGAGTGTAGGGTATAGAGTGTACGGTATAGAGTGTAGGGTATAGAGTGTAGAGTGTAGGGTATAGAGTGTAGGGTATAGAGTGTAGAGTGTAGGGTATAGAGTGTAGAGTGTAGGGTATAGAGTGTAGGGTATAGAGTGTAGGGTATAGAGTGTAGGGTATAGAGTGTACAGTGTAGGGTATAGAGTGTAGGGTATAGAGTGTAGGGTATATAGTGTACGGTATAGAGTGTAGAGTGTAGGGTATAGAGTGTAGGGTATAGAGTGTAGGGTATAGAGTGTATGGAATAATGTTTAGAGTGTAGAGTGTAGGGTATAGAGTGTAGGGTATAGAGTGTATGGTATAGAGTGTAGGGTATAGAGTGTGGGGTATAGAGTGTAGGGTATAGAGTGTAGAGTGTAGGGATTAGAGTGTAGGGTATAGAGTGTAGGATATAGAGTGTAGAGTGTAGGGTATAGAGTGTAGGGTGTAGAGTGTATGGTATAGAGTGTAGGGTATAGTGTGTAGAGTGTAGGGTATAGAGTGTAGGGTATAGAGTGTAGGGTATAGAGTGTAGAGTGTAGGGTATAGAGTGTAGAGTATAGAGTGTAGGGTATAGAGTGTAGGGTATAGAGTGTAAAGTGTAGAGTATAGAGTGTAGAGTGTAGGGTATAGAACGTAGGGTGTAGGCTATAGAGTGTAGGGTATAGAGTGTAGGGTATAGATTGTAGAGTGTAGAGTATAGTGTGTATGGTATAGAGTGTAGGGTGTAGAGTTTAGGGTATAGAGTGTAGGGTATAGGGTGTAGGTTATAGAGTGTAGGGTATAGAGTGTAGGGTATAGAGTATAGAGTGCAGGGTATAGAGTGTAGGGTATATAGTGTAGAGTATAGAGTGTAGGGTATAGAGTGTAGGGTATAGAGTGTAGAGTGTAGGGTATAGAGTGTAGGGTATAGAGTGTAGAGTGTAGGGTATAGAGTGTAGAGTGTAAGGTATAGAGTGTAGGGTATAGAGTGTAGGGTATAGAGTGTAGGGTTTAGAGTTTACAGTGTAGGGTATAGAGTGTAGGGTATAGAGTGTAGGGTATATAGTGTAGGGTATAGAGTGTAGAGTGTAGGGTATAGAGTGTAGGGTATAGAGTGTAGGGTATAGAGTGTATGGAATAGAGTTTAGAGTGTAGAGTGTAGGGTATAGAGTGCAGGGTATAGAGTGTATGGTATAGAGTGTAGGGTATAGAGTGTGGGGTATAGAGTGTAGGGTATAGAGTGTAGAGTGTAGGATATAGAGTGTAGGGTATAGAGTGTAGGGTATAGAGTGTAGGGTATAGAGTGTATAGTGTAGGGTATAGAGTGCAGGGTATAGAGTGTATGGAATAGAGTGTATGAAATATAGTGTACGGTATAGAGTGTAGAGTGTAGGGTATAGAGTGTAGGGTATAGAGCGTAGGGTGTAGGGTATAGATTGTAGGGTATAGAGTGTAGGGTATAGAGTGTAGAGTGTAGGGTATAGAGTGCATGGTATAGAGTGTAGGGTGTAGAGTGTATAGTATAGAGTGTAGGGTACAGAGTGTAGAGTGTAGGGTATAGAGTGTAGGGTATAGAGTGTAGGGTATAGAGCATATGGTATAGAGTGTACGGTATAGAGTGTATGATATAGAGTGTATGGTATATAGTGTAGGGTATAGAGTGTTTGGTATAGAGTGTAAGGTATAGAGTGTAGAGAGTAGGGTATAGATTTTAGAGTGTAGAGTGTAGGGTATAGAGTGTAGGGTATAGAGTGCATGGAATAGAGTGTATGGTATAGAGTGTAGGGTATAGAGTGTAGGGTATAGAGTGTAGAGTGTAGGGTATAGAGTGTAGGGTATAGAGTGTAGGGTATAGAGTGTACAATGTAGGGATTAGAGTGTAGGGTATAGAGTGTAGGGTATAGAGTGTAGAGTGTAGGGTATAGAGTGTAGAGTATAGAGTGTAGGGTATAGAGTGTAGGGTATAGAGTGTAAAGTGTAGAGTGTAGAGTATAGAGTGTAGAGTGTAGGGTATAGAGTGTAGGGTATAGAACGTAGGGTGTAGGGTATAGAGTGTAGGGTATAGAGTGTAGGGTATAGATTGTAGAGTGTAGAGTATAGTGTGTATGGTATAGAGTGTAGGGTGTAGAGTTTAGGGTATGGAGTGTAGGGTATAGGGTGTAGGTTATAGAGTGTAGGGTATAGAGTGTAGGGTATAGAGTATAGAGTGCAGGGTATAGAGTGTAGGGTATATAGTGTAGAGTATAGAGTGTAGGGTATAGAGTGTAGAGTGTAGGGTATAGAGTGTAGGGTATATAGTGTATATTGAAGGGTATAGAGTGTAGGGTATAGAGTGTATGGTATAGAGTGTAGGGTATAGAGTGTAGAGTGTAGGGTATAGAGTGTAGGGTATAGTGTGTAGGGTATAGAGTGTAGGGTATAAGGTGTAGGTTATAGAGTGTAGGGTATAGAGTGTAGGGTATATAGTATAGAGTGCAGGGTATAGAGTGTAGGGTATATAGTGTAGAGTATAGAGTGTAGGGTATAGAGTGTAGGGTGTAGAGTGTAGGGTATAGAGTGTAAGGTATAGAGTGTAGGGTATAGAGTGTAGAGTGTAGGGTATAGAGTGTAGGGTATAGAGTGTAGAGTGTACGGTATAGAGTGTAGAGTGTAGGGTATAGAGTGTAGGGTATACAGTGTAGGGTATAGAGTGTAGGGTATAGAGTGTAGGGTATAGAGTGTAGGGTATATAGTGTAGGGTATAGAGTGTAGAGTGTGTGTAGGGTATAGAGTGTAGGGTATAGAGTGTAAGGTATAGAATGTAGGGTATAGAGTGTAGAGTGTAGGGTATAGAGTGTAGGGTATAGAGTGTAGAGTGTAGGGTATAGAGTGTAGAGTGTAGGGTATAGAGTGTAGGGTATAGAGTGTAGGGTATAGAATGTAGGGTATAGAGTGTACAGTGTAGGGTATAGAGTGTAGGGTATAGAGTGTAGGGTATATAGTGTATATTGTAGGGTATAGAGTGTAGGGTATAGAGTGTATGGTATAGAGTGTAGGGTATAGAGTGTAGAGTGTAGGGTATAGAGTGTAGGGTATAGAGTGTAGGGTATAGAGTGTAAAGTGTAGAGTGTAGAGTATAGAGTGTAGGGTATAGAGTGTAGGGTATAGAACGTAGGGTGTAGGGTATAGAGTGTAGGGTATAGAGTGTAGGGTATAGATTGTAGAGTGTAGAGTATAGTGTGTATGGTATAGAGTGTAGGGTGTAGAGTTTAGGGTATAGAGTGTAGGGTATAGGGTGTAGGTTATAGAGTGTAGGGTATAGAGTGTAGGGTATAGAGTATAGAGTGCAGGGTATAGAGTGTAGGGTATATAGTGTAGAGTATAGAGTGTAGGGTATAGAGTGTAGAGTGTAGGGTATAGAGTGTAGGGTATATAGTGTATATTGAAGGGTATAGAGTGTAGGGTATAGAGTGTATGGTATAGAGTGTAGGGTATAGAGTGTAGAGTGTAGGGTATAGAGTGCAGGGTATAGTGTGTAGGGTATAGAGTGTAGGGTATAGGGTGTAGGTTATAGAGTGTAGGGTATAGAGTGTAGGGTATATAGTATAGAGTGCAGGGTATAGAGTGTAGGGTATATAGTGTAGAGTATAGAGTGTAGGGTATAGAGTGTAGGGTGTAGAGTGTAGAGTGTAGGGTATAGAGTGTAAGGTATAGAGTGTAGGGTATAGAGTGTAGAGTGTAGGGTATAGAGTGTAGGGTATAGAGTGTAGAGTGTACGGTATAGAGTGTAGAGTGTAGGGTATAGAGTGTAGGGTATACAGTGTAGGGTATAGAGTGTAGGGTATAGAGTGTACAGTGTAGGGTATAGAGTGTAGGGTATAGAGTGTAGGGTATATAGTGTAGGGTATAGAGTGTAGAGTGTGTGTAGGGTATAGAGTGTAGAGTGTAGGGTATAGAGTGTAAGGTATAGAATGTAGGGTATAGAGTGTAGAGTGTAGGGTATAGAGTGTAGGGTATAGTGTGTAGGGTATAGAGTGTAGGGTATAGGGTGTAGGTTATAGAGTGTAGGGTATAGAGTGTAGGGTATATAGTATAGAGTGCAGGGTATAGAGTGTAGGGTATATAGTGTAGAGTATAGAGTGTAGGGTATAGAGTGTAGGGTGTAGAGTGTAGAGTGTAGGGTATAGAGTGTAAGGTATAGAGTGTAGGGTATAGAGTGTAGAGTGTAGGGTATAGAGTGTAGGGTATAGAGTGTAGAGTGTACGGTATAGAGTGTAGAGTGTAGGGTATAGAGTGTAGGGTATACAGTGTAGGGTATAGAGTGTAGGGTGTAGAGTGTAGAGTGTAGGGTATAGAGTGTAAGGTATAGAGTGTAGGGTATAGAGTGTAGAGTGTAGGGTATAGAGTGTAGGGTATAGAGTGTAGAGTGTACGGTATAGAGTGTAGAGTGTAGGGTATAGAGTGTAGGGTATACAGTGTAGGGTATAGAGTGTAGGGTATAGAGTGTACAGTGTAGGGTATAGAGTGTAGGGTATAGAGTGTAGGGTATATAGTGTAGGGTATAGAGTGTAGAGTGTGTGTAGGGTATAGAGTGTAGAGTGTAGGGTATAGAGTGTAAGGTATAGAATGTAGGGTATAGAGTGTAGAGTGTAGGGTATAGAGTGTAGGGTATAGAGTGTAGAGTGTAGGGTATAGAGTGTAGAGTGTAGGGTATAGAGTGTAGGGTATAGAGTGTAGGGTATAGAGTGTAGGGTATAGAGTGTACAGTGTAGGGTATAGAGTGTAGGGTATAGAGTGTAGGGTATAGAGTGTAGGGTATATAGTGTATATTGTAGGGTATAGAGTGTAGGGTATAGAGTGTATGGTATAGAGTGTAGGGTATAGAGTGTAGAGTGTAGGGTATAGAGTGTAAGGTATAGTGTGTAGGGTATAGAGTGTAGGGTATAGGGTGTAGGTTATAGAGTGTAGGGTATAGAGTGTAGGGTATAGAGTATAGAGTGCAGGGTATAGAGTGTAGGGTATATAGTGTAGAGTATAGAGTGTAGGGTATAGAGTGTAGGGTGTAGAGTGTAGAGTGTAGGGTATAGAGTGTACGGTATAGAGTGTAGGGTATAGAGTGTAGAGTGTAGGGTATAGAGTGTAGGGTATAGAGTGTAGAGTGTAGGGTATAGAGTGTAGAGTGTAGGGTATAGAGTGTAGGGTATAGAGTGTAGGGTATAGAGTGTAGGGAATAGAGTGTACAGTGTAGGGTATAGAGTGTAGGGTATAGAGTGTAGGGTATATAGTGTAGGGTATAGAGTGTAGAGTGTAGGGTATAGAGTGTAGGGTATAGAGTGTAGGGTATAGAGTGTATGGAATAATGTTTAGAGTGTAGAGTGTAGGGTATAGAGTGTAGGGTATAGAGTGTATGGTATAGAGTGTAGGGTATAGAGTGTGGGGTATAGAGTGTAGGGTATAGAGTGTAGAGTGTAGGGATTAGAGTGTAGGGTATAGAGTGTAGGATATAGAGTGTAGAGTGTAGGGTATAGAGTGTAGGGTGTAGAGTGTATGGTATAGAGTGTAGGGTATAGTGTGTAGAGTGTAGGGTATAGAGTGTAGGGTATAGAGTGTAGGGTATAGAGTGTAGAGTGTAGGGTATAGAGTGTAGAGTATAGAGTGTAGGGTATAGAGTGTAGGGTATAGAGTGTAAAGTGTAGAGTATAGAGTGTAGAGTGTAGGGTATAGAACGTAGGGTGTAGGCTATAGAGTGTAGGGTATAGAGTGTAGGGTATAGATTGTAGAGTGTAGAGTATAGTGTGTATGGTATAGAGTGTAGGGTGTAGAGTTTAGGGTATAGAGTGTAGGGTATAGGGTGTAGGTTATAGAGTGTAGGGTATAGAGTGTAGGGTATAGAGTATAGAGTGCAGGGTATAGAGTGTAGGGTATATAGTGTAGAGTATAGAGTGTAGGGTATAGAGTGTAGGGTATAGAGTGTAGAGTGTAGGGTATAGAGTGTAGGGTATAGAGTGTAGAGTGTAGGGTATAGAGTGTAGAGTGTAAGGTATAGAGTGTAGGGTATAGAGTGTAGGGTATAGAGTGTAGGGTTTAGAGTTTACAGTGTAGGGTATAGAGTGTAGGGTATAGAGTGTAGGGTATATAGTGTAGGGTATAGAGTGTAGAGTGTAGGGTATAGAGTGTAGGGTATAGAGTGTAGGGTATAGAGTGTATGGAATAGAGTTTAGAGTGTAGAGTGTAGGGTATAGAGTGCAGGGTATAGAGTGTATGGTATAGAGTGTAGGGTATAGAGTGTGGGGTATAGAGTGTAGGGTATAGAGTGTAGAGTGTAGGATATAGAGTGTAGGGTATAGAGTGTAGGGTATAGAGTGTAGGGCATAGAGTGTAGGGTATAAAGTGTAGAGTGTAGGGTATAGAGTGTAGGGTATAGAGTGTAGGGTATAGAGTGTATGGTATAGAGTGTAGAGTGTAGGGTATAGAGTGTAGGGTATAGAGTGTAGGGTATATATTGTAGGGTATAGAGTGTAGAGTGTAGGGTGTAGAGTGTAGGGTATAGAGTGTATGGTGTAGAGTGTGTGGTATAGAGTGTATAGTGTAGGGTATAGAGTGTAGAGTATAGAGTATAGGGTATAGAGTGTATGGTATAGAGTGTACAGTGTAGAGTGTATGGTATAGAGTGTAGAGTGTAGGGTATAGAGTGTATGGTATAGAGTGTAGTGTGTAGAGTGTATGGTATAGTGTGTAGGGTACAGAGTGTAGAGTGTAGGGTATAGAGTGTAGGGTATAGAGTGTAGGGTATAGAGTGTACGGTATAGAGTGTATGATATAGAGTGTATGGTATATAGTGTAGGGTATAGAGTGTTTGGTATAGAGTGTAAGGTATAGAGTGTAGAGAGTAGGGTATAGATTTTAGAGTGTAGAGTGTAGGGTATAGAGTGTAGGGTATAGAGTGTATGGAATAGAGTGTATGGTATAGAGTGTAGGGTGTAGAGTGTAGGGTATAGAGTGTAGAGTGTGGTTTATAGAGTGTAGAGTGTAGGGTATAGAGTGTATGGCATAGATTGCAGGGTATAGAGTGTAGGGTATATAGTGTAGGGTATAGAGTATAGAGTGTAGGGTATAGAGTGTAGGGTATAGAGTATAGAGTGTAGAGTGTAGGGTATAGAGTGTAGAGTGTAGGGTATAGAGTGTATGGTATAGAGTGTATGGTATAGAGTGTAGGGTATAGAGTGTAGGCTACAGAGTGTAGAGTGTAGGGATTAGAGTGTAGGGTATAGAGTGTAGGGTATAGAGTGTAGAGTGTAGGGTATAGAGTGTAGGGTATAGAGTGTACGGTATAGAGTGTTGGGCTATAGAGTGTTGGGTATAGAGTGTAGGGTATAGAGTGTAGGGTATAGAGTGTAGAGTGTAGGGTATAGAGTGTAGAGTTTAGGGTATAGAGTGTAGGGTATAGAGTGTAGGGTTTAGAGTGTATGGTATAGAGTATAGGGTATAGAGTGTAGAGTGTAGGGTATAGAGTGTAGGGTATAGAGTGTAGGGTATAGAGTTTATGGTATAGAGTGTACGGTATAGAGTGTAGAGTGTAGGGTATAGAGTGTAGGGTATAGAGTGTAGGGTATAGATTGTAGGGTATAGAGTGTATTGTATAGGGTATAGAGTGTATGGTGTAGAGTGTAGGGTATAGAGTGTATAGTGTAGGGTATAGAGTGTAGGGTATAGAGTGTAGGGTATAGAGTGTAGAGTGTAGGGTATAGAGTGTATGGTATAGAGTGTAGGGTATAGAGTGTATGGTATAGAATGTATGGTATAGAGTGTAGGGAATAGAGTGTAGAGTGTAGGGTATAGAGTGTATGGTGTAGAGTGTAGGGTATAGAGTGTAGGGTATAGAGTGTAGGGTATAGAGTGTATGGTATAGAGTGTAAGGTATAGAGTGTAGGGTATAGAGTGTAGGGTATAGTGTGTATTGTGTAGGGTATAGAGTGTAGGGTATAGAGTGTAGGGTATAGAGTGTATGGTATAGAGTGTATGGTATAGATTGTAGGGTATAGAGTGTAGGGTATAGAGTGTAGAGTGTAGGGTATAGAGTGTAGAAAGTAGGGTATAGTGTGTAGGGTATAGAGTGTAGAGTGTAGGGTATAGAGTGTAGGGTATAGAGTGTAGATTGTATGGTATAGAGTGTAGGGTATAGAGTGTATAGTGTAGGGTATAGAGTGTAGAGTGTAGGGTATAGAGTGTAGGGTATAGAGTGTTGGGATATAGAGTGTAGGGTATAGAGTGTAGGGTATAGAGTGTAGGGTATAGAGTGTAGGGTATAGAGTGTAGGGTATAAAGTGTAGAGTGTAGGGTATAGAGTGTAGGGTATAGAGTGTAGGGTATAGAGTGTAGAGTGTAGGGTGTAGAGTGTAGAGTGTAGGGTATAGAGTGTAAGGTATAGAGTGTAGGGTATAGAGTGTATGTTATAGAGTGTAGGGTATAGAGTGTAGAGTGTAGGGTATAGAGTGTAGGGTATAGAGTGTAGGGCATAGAGTGTAGGGTATAGAGTGTAGGGTATGAAGTGTAGAGTGTAGGGTATAGAGTGTAGGGTTTAGAGTGTATGTTATAGAGTGTAGGGTATAGAGTGTAGAGTGTAGGGTATAGAGTGTAGGGTATATAGTGTAGGGTATAGAGTGTAGGGTATAGAGTGTAGGGTATAGAGTGTAGAGTGTAGGGTATAGAGTGTAGAAAGTAGGGTATAGTGTGTATGGTATAGAGTGTAGAATGTAGGGTATAGAGTGTATGGTATAATGTGTAGGGTATAGAGTGTAGAGTGTAGGATATAGAGTGTAGAGTGTAGGGTATAGAGTGTAGGGTATATAGTGTAGGGTATAGAGTGTAGGGTATAGAGTGTAGTGTATAGAGTGTAGAGTGTAGGGTATATAGTGTAGGGTATAGAGTATAGAGTGTAGGGTATAGAGTGTAGGGTATAGAGTGTAGAGTGTAGGGTATAGAGTGTAAAGTGTATGGTATAGAGTGTAGGGTATAGAGTGTAGGGTATAGAGTGTAGGGTATACAGTATAGGGTATAAAGTGTATAGTGTAGGGCATAGAGTGTAGGGTATAGAGTGTAGGGTATAGAGTGTAGGGTATAGAGTGTAGGGTGTAGGGTATAGAGTGTAGAGTTTAGGGTATAGAGTGTAGGGTATAGAGTGTAGGGTTTAGAGTGTAGGGTATAGAGTGTATGGTATAGAGTGTAGAGTGAAGGGTATAGAGTGTAGGGTGTAGAGTGTAGGTTATAGAGTGTAGGGTATAGAGTGTAGAGTGTAGGGTATACAGTGTAGGGTATAGAGTGTAGGGTGTAGAGTCTAGGGTATAGAGTGTAGAGTGTATGGTATAATGTGTAGGGTATAGAGTGTAGAGTGTAGGGTATAGAGTGTAGGGTATAGAGTATAGAGTGTAGGGTATAGAGTGTAGAGTGTAGGGTATAGAGTGTAGGGTATAGAGTGTATGGTATAGAGTGTAGGGTATAGAGTGTAGGGTATAGAGTGTAGAGTGTAGGGATTAGAGTGTAGGGTACAGAGTGTAGGGTATAGAGTGTAGAGTGTAGGGTATAGAGTGTAGGGTATAGAGTGTAAGGTATAGAGTGTATGGTATAGAGTGTACGGTATAGAGTGTAGAGTGTAGGGTATAGAGTGTAGGGTATAGAGTGTTAGGTATAGATTGTAGGGTATAGAGTGTATTGTATAGGGTATAGAGTGTATGGTGTAGAGTGTAGGGTATAGAGTGTATAGTGTTGGGCTATAGAGTGTAGGGTATAGAGTGTAGGGTATAGAGTGTATGGTATAGAGTGTAGGGTATAGAGTGTTGGGTATAGATTGTAGGGTATAGAATGTAGAGTGTAGTGTATAGAGTATAGGGTGTAGAGTGTATGGTGTAGAGTGTAGGGTATAGAGTGTATAGTGTAGTGTATAGAGTGCAGGGTATAGAGTGTATGGAATAGAGTGTATGGAATATAGTGTACGGTATAGAGTGTAGAGAGTAGGGTATAGAGTGTAGGGTATAGAGCGCAGGGTGTAGGGTATAGATTGTAGGGTATAGAGTGTAGGGTATAGAGTGTAGGGTATAGAGTGCATGGTATAGAGTGTAGGGTGTAGAGTGTATGGTATAGAGTGTACAGTATAGAGTGTATGGTATAGAGTGTAGAGTGTAGGGTATAGAGTGTATGGTATAGAGTGTAGAGTGTAGGGTATAGAGTGTAGAGTGTAGGGTATAGAGTGTAGGGTATACAGTGTATGGTATAGAGTGTAGAGTGTAGAGTGTAGGGTATAGAGTGTAGAGTGTAGGGTATAGAGTGTAGGTTATAGAGTGTATGGTATAGAGTGTAGAGTGTAGAGTGTAGGGTATAGAGTGTAGAGTGTAGGGTATAGAGTGTAGGGTATAGAGTGTACGGTATAGAATGTATGATATAGAGTGTATGGTATATAGTGTAGGGTATAGAGTGTTTGGTATAGAGTGTAAGGTATAGAGTGTAGAGAGTAGGGTATAGATTTTAGAGTGTAGAGTGTAGGGTATAGAGTGTAGGGTATAGAGTGTATGGAATAGAGTGTATAATATAGAGTGTAGGGTGTAGAGTGTAGGGTATAGAGTGTAGAGTGTGGGGTATAGAGTGTAGAGTGTAGGGTATAGAGTGTATGATATAGAGTGTAGGGTATAGAGTGTATGGTATAGATTGCAGGGTATAGAGTGTAGGGTGTAGAGTGTAGGGTATAGAGTGTAGGGTATAGATTGTAGGGTATAGAATGTATGATATAGAGTGTATGGTATATAGTGTAGGGTATAGAGTGTTTGGTATAGAGTGTAAGGTATAGAGTGTAGAGAGTAGGGTATAGATTTTAGAGTGTAGAGTGTAGGGTATAGAGTGTAGGGTATAGAGTGTATGGAATAGAGTGTATAATATAGAGTGTAGGGTGTAGAGTGTAGGGTATAGAGTGTAGAGTGTGGGGTATAGAGTGTAGAGTGTAGGGTATAGAGTGTATGATATAGAGTGTAGGGTATAGAGTGTATGGTATAGATTGCAGGGTATAGAGTGTAGGGTGTAGAGTGTATGGTATAGAGTGTATGGTATAGATTGTAGGGTATAGACTGTAGGGTATAGAGTGTAGAGTGTAGGGTATGGAGTGTAGAAAGTAGGGTATAGTGTGTAGGGTATGAAGTGTAGAGTGTAGGGTATAGAGTGTAGGGTATAGAGTGTAGATTGTATGGTATAGAGTGTAGGGTATAGAGTGTATAGTGTAGGGTGTAGAGCGTAGGGTATAGAGTGTAGGGTATAGAGTGTTGGGATATAGAGTGTAGGGTATAGAGTGTAGGGTATAGAGTGTAGGGTATAGAGTATATAGTGTAGGGTATAGAGTGTAGGGTATAGAGTGTAGAGTGTAGGGTATAGAGTGTAGGGTATAGAGTGTAGGGTATAAAGTGTAGAGTGTAGGGTATAGAGTGTAGGGTATAGAGTGTAGGGTAAAGAGTGTAGGGTATAGAGTGTAGAGTGTAGGGTGTAGAGTGTAGGGTATAGAGTGTAAGATATAGAGTGTAGGGTATAGAGTGTATGTTATAGAGTGTAGGGTTTAGAGTGTAGAGTGTAGGGTATAGAGTGTAGGGTATAGAGTGTAGGGTATAGAGTGTAGGGTATAAAGTGTAGAGTGTAGGGTATAGAGTGTAGGGTTTAGAGTGTATGTTATAGAGTGTAGGGTATAGAGTGTAGAGTGTAGGATATAGAGTGTAGAGTGTAGGGTATAAAGTGTAGGGTATATAGTGTAGGGTATAGAGTGTAGGGTATAGAGTGTAGGGTATAGAGTGTATGGTATAGAGTGTAGAGTGTAGGGTATAGAGTGTAGAAAGTAGGGTATAGTGTGTAGGGTATAGAGTGTAGAGTGTAGGGTATAGAGTGTAGGGTATAGAGTGTAGATTGTATGGTATAGAGTGTAGGGTATAGAGTGTATAGTGTAGGGTATAGAGTGTAGAGTGTAGGGTATAGAGTGTAGGGTATAGAGTGTTGGGATATAGAGTGTAGGGTATAGAGTGTCGGGTATAGAGTGTAGGGTATAGATTGTAGGGTATAGAGTGTAGGGTATAGAGTATATAGTATAGGGTATAGAGTGTAGGGTATAGAGTGTAGAGTGTAGGGTATAGAGTGTAGGGTATAGAGTGTAGGGTATAGAGTGTAGGGTATATAGTGTAGAGTGTAGGGTATAGAGTGTAGGGTATAGAGTGTAGAGTGTAGGGTGTAGAGTGGAGAGTGTAGGGTATAGAGTGTAAGGTATAGAGTGTAGGGTATAGAGTGTATGGTATAGAGTGTAGGGTGTAGGGTATAGAGTGTAGAGTGTGGGGTATAGAGTGTAGAGTGTAGGGTATAGAGTGTATGATATAGAGTGTAGGGTATAGAGTGTATGGTATAGATTGCAGGGTATAGAGTGTAGGGTATAGAGTGTAGGGTATAGAGTGTAGAGTGTAGGGTACAGAGTGTAGGGTATAGAGTGTATGGTATAGAGTGTATGGTATAGATTGTAGGGTATAGAGTGTAGGGTATAGAGTGTAGAGTGTAGGGTATAGAGTGTAGAAAGTAGGGTATAGTGTGTAGGGTATAGAGTGTAGAGTGTAGGGTATAGAGTGTAGGGTATAGAGTGTAGATTGTATGGTATAGAGTGTAGGGTATAGAGTGTATAGTGTAGGGTATAGAGTGTAGAGTGTAGGGTATAGAGTGTAGGGTATAGAGTGTTGGGATATAGAGTGTAGGGTATAGAGTGTAGGGTATAGAGTGTAGGGTATAGATTGTAGGGTATAGAGTGTAGGGTATAGAGTGTAGGGTATAGAGTATATAGTGTAGGGTATAGAGTGTAGGGTATAGAGTGTAGAGTGTAGGGTATAGAGTGTAGGGTATATAGTGTAGAGTATAGAGTGTAGGGTATAGAGTGTAGGGTGTAGAGTTTAGAGTGTAGGGTATAGAGTGTACGGTATAGAGTGTAGGGTATAGAGTGTAGAGTGTAGGGTAGAGAGTGTAGGGTAGAGAGTGTAGAGTGTAGGGTATAGAGTGTAGAGTGTAGGGTATAGAGTGTAGGGTATAGAGTGTAGGGTATAGAGTGTAGGGTATAGAGTGTACAGTGTAGGGTATAGAGTGTAGGGTATAGAGTGTAGGGTATATAGTGTAGGGTATAGAGTGTAGAGTGTAGGGTATAGAGTGTAGGGTATAGAGTGTAGGGTATAGAGTGTGTGGAATAGAGTTTAGAGTGTAGAGTGTAGGGTATAGAGTGTAGGGTATAGAGTGTATGGTATAGAGTGTAGGGTATAGAGTGTGGGGTATAGAGTGTAGGGTATAGAGTGTAGAGTGTAGGGATTAGAGTGTAGGGTATAGAGTGTAGGATATAGAGTGTATGGAATAGAGTGTAGGGTATAGAGTGAAGAGTGTAGGGTATAGAGTGTAGGGTATAGAGCTTAGGGTGTAGGGTATAGAGTGTAGGGTATAGAGTGTAGGGTATAGAGTGTATGGTATAGAGTGTAGGGCATAGAGTGTAGGGTATAGAGTGTACGTTATAGAGTGTAGAGTGTAGGGCATAGAGTGTATGGTATAGAGTGTAGGGTGTAGAGTGTATAGTATAGAGTGTAGAGTGTAGGATATAGAGTGTAGAGTGTGGGGTATAGAGTGTAGAGTGTAGGGTATAGAGTGTATGATATAGAGTGTAGGGTATAGAGTGTATGGTATAGATTGCAGGGTATAGAGTGTAGGGTATAGAGTGTAGGGTATAGAGTGTAGAGTGTAGGGTACAGAGTGTAGGGTATAGAGTGTATGGTATAGAGTGTATGGTATAGATTGTAGGGTATAGAGTGTAGGGTATAGAGTGTAGAGTGTAGGGTATAGAGTGTAGAAAGTAGGGTATAGTGTGTAGGGTATAGAGTGTAGAGTGTAGGGTATAGAGTGTAGGGTATAGAGTGTAGATTGTATGGTATAGAGTGTAGGGTATAGAGTGTATAGTGTAGGGTATAGAGTGTAGAGTGTAGGGTATAGAGTGTTGGGATATAGAGTGTAGGGTATAGAGTGTAGGGTATAGAGTGTAGGGTATAGATTGTAGGGTATAGAGTGTAGGGTATAGAGTGTAGGGTATAGAGTATATAGTGTAGGGTATAGAGTGTAGGGTATAGAGTGTAGAGTGTAGGGTATAGAGTGTAGGGTATAGAGTGTAGGGTATAGAGTGTAGGGTATAAAGTGTAGAGTGTAGGGTATAGAGTGTAGGGTATAGAGTGTAGGGTATAGAGTGTAGAGTGTAGGATATAGAGTGTAGAGTGTAGGGTATAGAGTGTAGAGTGTAGGGTATAAAGTGTAGAGTGTAGGGTATAGAGTGTAGGGTATAGAGTGTATGGTATAGAGTGTAGGGTATAGAGTGTAGGGTAAAGAGTGTAGAGTGTAGGGATTAGAGTGTAGGGTATAGAGTGTAGGGTATAGAGTGTAGAGTGTAGGGTATAGAGTGTAGGGTATAGAGTGTAGGGTATAGAGTGTTGGGCTATAGAGTGTAGGGTATAGAGTGTAGGGTATACAGTGTAGGGTATAAAGTGTAGAGTGTAGGGTATAGAGTGTAGGGTATAGAGTATAGGGTATAGAGTGTAGGGTATTGAGTGTACAGTGTAGAGTGTAGGGTATAGAGTGTAGAGTTTAGGTTATAGAGTGTAGGGTATAGAGTGTAGGGTTTAGAGTGTATGGTATAGAGTGTAGGGTATAGAGTGTAGAGTGTAGGGTATAGAGTGTTGGGTATAGAGTGTAGGGTATAGAGTGTAGGGTATAGAGTGTACGGTATAGAGTGTAGAGTGTAGGGTATAGAGTGTAGGGTATAAAGTGTAGGGTATAGATTGTAGGGTATAGAGTGTAGAATGTAGGGTATAGGGTATAGAGTGTATGGTGTAGAGTGTAGGGTATAGAGTGTATAGTGTAGGGTATAGAGTGTAGGGTTTAGAGTGTAGGGTATAGAGTGTAGGGTATAGAGTGTAGAGTGTAGGGTATAGAGTGTATGGTATAGGGTGTAGGGTATAGAGTGTAGGGTATAGAGTGTAGGGTATAGAGTGTAGGGTATACAGTGTAGAGTGTAGGGTATAGAGTTTAGGGTATAGAGTGTATGGTATAGAGTGTAGAGTGTAGGGTATAGAGTGTATAGTGTAGGGTATAGAGTGTAGGGTATAGAGTGTAGGGTATAGAGCGTATGGTATAGAGTGTAGGGAATAGAGTGTAGATTGTAGGGTATAGAGTGTATGGTATAGAGTGTAGGGTATAGAGTGTAGAGTATAGAGTGTAGGGTATAGAGTGTAGGGTATAGAGTGTAGGGTATAGAATGTATGGTATAGAGTGTAGGGAATAGAGTGTAGAGTGTAGGGTATAGAGTGTATGGTGTAGAGTGTAGGGTATAGAGTGTATAGTGTAGGGTATAGAGTGCAGGGTATAGAGTGTATGGAATAGAGTGTATGGAATATAGTGTACGGTATAGAGTGTAGAGTGTAGGGTATAGAGTGTAGGGTATAGAGCGTATGGTGTAGGGTATAGATTGTAGGGTATAGAGTGTAGGGTATAGAGTGTAGAGTGTAGGGTATAGAGTGCATGATATAGAGGATAGGGTGTAGAGTGTATGGTATAGAGTGTACAGTATAGAGTGTATGGTATAGAGTGTAGAGTGTAGGATATAGAGTGTATGGTATAGAGTGTAGGGTGTAGAGTGTATAGTATAGAGTGTAGGGTACAGAGTGTAGAGTGTAGGATATAGAGTGTAGAGTGTAGGGTATAGAGTGTAGAGTGTAGGGTATAAAGTGTAGAGTGTAGGGTATAGAGTGTAGGGTATAGAGTGTATGGTATAGAGTGTAGGGTATAGAGTGTAGGGTAAAGAGTGTAGAGTGTAGGGATTAGAGTGTAGGGTATAGAGTGTAGGGTATAGAGTGTAGAGTGTAGGGTATAGAGTGTAGGGTATAGAGTGTAGGGTATAGAGTGTTGGGCTATAGAGTGTAGGGTATAGAGTGTAGGGTATACAGTGTAGGGTATAAAGTGTAGAGTGTAGGGTATAGAGTGTAGGGTATAGAGTATAGGGTATAGAGTGTAGGGTATTGAGTGTACAGTGTAGAGTGTAGGGTATAGAGTGTAGAGTTTAGGTTATAGAGTGTAGGGTATAGAGTGTAGGGTTTAGAGTGTATGGTATAGAGTGTAGGGTATAGAGTGTAGAGTGTAGGGTATAGAGTGTAGGGTATAGAGTGTAGGGTATAGAGTGTAGGGTATAGAGTGTACGGTATAGAGTGTAGAGTGTAGGGTATAGAGTGTAGGGTATAAAGTGTAGGGTATAGATTGTAGGGTATAGAGTGTAGAATGTAGGGTATAGGGTATAGAGTGTATGGTGTAGAGTGTAGGGTATAGAGTGTATAGTGTAGGGTATAGAGTGTAGGGTTTAGAGTGTAGGGTATAGAGTGTAGGGTATAGAGTGTAGAGTGTAGGGTATAGAGTGTATGGTATAGGGTGTAGGGTATAGAGTGTAGGGTATAGAGTGTAGGGTATAGAGTGTAGGGTATACAGTGTAGAGTGTAGGGTATAGAGTTTAGGGTATAGAGTGTATGGTATAGAGTGTAGAGTGTAGGGTATAGAGTGTATAGTGTAGGGTATAGAGTGTAGGGTATAGAGTGTAGGGTATAGAGCGTATGGTATAGAGTGTAGGGAATAGAGTGTAGATTGTAGGGTATAGAGTGTATGGTATAGAGTGTAGGGTATAGAGTGTAGAGTATAGAGTGTAGGGTATAGAGTGTAGGGTATAGAGTGTAGGGTATAGAATGTATGGTATAGAGTGTAGGGAATAGAGTGTAGAGTGTAGGGTATAGAGTGTATGGTGTAGAGTGTAGGGTATAGAGTGTATAGTGTAGGGTATAGAGTGCAGGGTATAGAGTGTATGGAATAGAGTGTATGGAATATAGTGTACGGTATAGAGTGTAGAGTGTAGGGTATAGAGTGTAGGGTATAGAGCGTATGGTGTAGGGTATAGATTGTAGGGTATAGAGTGTAGGGTATAGAGTGTAGAGTGTAGGGTATAGAGTGCATGATATAGAGGGTAGGGTGTAGAGTGTATGGTATAGAGTGTACAGTATAGAGTGTATGGTATAGAGTGTAGAGTGTAGGATATAGAGTGTATGGTATAGAGTGTAGGGTGTAGAGTGTATAGTATAGAGTGTAGGGTACAGAGTGTAGAGTGTAGGGTATAGAGTGTAGGGTATAGTGTGTATGGTATAGAGTGTATGGTATATAGTGTAGGGTATAGAGTGTTTGGTGTAGAGAGTAGGGTATAGATTTTAGAGTGTAGAGTGTAGGGTATAGAGTGTAGGGTGTAGAGTGTAGGGTATAGTGTGTAGAGTGTAGGGTATAGAGTGTAGGGTATAGAGTGTAGGGTATAGAGTATATGGTATAGAGTGTAGGGTATAGAGTGTAGGGTATAGATTGCAGGGTATAGAGTGTAGGGTATAGAGTGTAGGATATAGTGTGTATTGTGTAGGGTATAGAGTGTAGGGTATAGAGTGTAGGGTATAGAGTGTATGGTATAGAGTGTATGGTATAGATTGTAGGGTATAGAGTGTAGGGTATAGAGTGTAGAGTGTAGGGTATAGAGTGTAGAAAGTAGGGTATAGTGTGTAGGGTATAGAGTGTAGAGTGTAGGGTATATAGTGTAGGGTATAGAGTGTAGATTGTATGGTATAGAGTGTAGGGTATAGAGTGTATAGTGTAGGGTATAGAGTGTAGAGTGTAGGGTATAGAGTGTTGGGTATAGAGTGTTGGGATATAGAGTGTAGGGTATAGAGTGTAGGGTATAGAGTGTAGGGTATAGAGTGTAGGGTATAGAGTGTAGGGTATAAAGTGTAGAGTGTAGGGTATAGAGTGTAGGGTATAGAGTGTAGGGTATAGAGTGTAGAGTGTAGGGTGTAGAGTGTAGAGTGTAGGGTATAGAGTGTAAGGTATAGAGTGTAGGGTATAGAGTGTATGTTATAGAGTGTAGGGCAGGGGTCCCCAACCTGTAGCTCGGGAGCCACATGTGGCTCGCGGTCCCATGAATTGTGGCTCGTGGCTGTCTGTCAGCTTGGTGCATTAGCTCCAGTTATAGCAAACAGGTATGAAGAGCACATCTGAAAATGGTAGACTTTGTGAGCAGCCCTGAACAGAAGAGCAGATCTGGATGCACTTATACTGGTCTTAGGGGTTTTGAGATGATTTAAGTATGGTACGCTGGAGACAAGATGCAGGAAAAGAAATCTCCAGTGTGAAACTCCATTTCAGTAAAAAGTCCAATGTTTTATTGATAACAAACTTAAGAATCCAGCATCAAAATTGGAAAGACATGATGACAATGGGGAGACAAGATGACACTACCTGTCATAGGTGTTTGAAGCTGGATGTGACAGTGACTTGGGAGTGCTTTATAGGAGAATACTGAATGGGGGGTATTGTAGGAACTCCTGGATCTTAGTATACTGCTTTGGAGTGATTTTTGTGGAAACGCTTTGGTTACCTTTATGCCTGTAATGGGGGCTTTGGTTGCCACTATTGTGGGGGGGCAGGAGCTAAATGTGGCTCACGACCCTCTCTCAAGGCTGGATGTGGCTCGCGACCCTCTCTCAGAGCTGAATGTGGCTCTCAAGGTCAGAAACGTTGGGGACCTCTGGTGTAGGGTATAGAGTGTAGAGTGTAGGGTATAGAGTGTAGGGTATAGAGTGTAGGGCATAGAGTGTAGGGTATAGAGTGTAGGGTATGAAGTGTAGAGTGTAGGGTATAGAGTGTAGGGTTTAGAGTGTATGTTATAGAGTGTAGGGTATAGAGTGTAGAGTGTAGGGTATAGAGTGTAGGGTATATAGTGTAGGGTATAGAGTGTAGGGTATAGAGTGTAGGGTATAGAGTGTAGAGTGTAGGGTATAGAGTGTAGAAAGTAGGGTATAGTGTGTATGGTATAGAGTGTAGAATGTAGGGTATAGAGTGTATGGTATAATGTGTAGGGTATAGAGTGTAGAGTGTAGGATATAGAGTGTAGAGTGTAGGGTATAGAGTGTAGGGTATATAGTGTAGGGTATAGAGTGTAGGGTATAGAGTGTAGTGTATAGAGTGTAGAGTGTAGGGTATATAGTGTAGGGTATAGAGTATAGAGTGTAGGGTATAGAGTGTAGGGTATAGAGTGTAGAGTGTAGGGTATAAAGTGTAAAGTGTATGGTATAGAGTGTAGGGTATAGAGTGTAGGGTATAGAGTGTAGGGTATACAGTATAGGGTATAAAGTGTAGAGTGTAGGGCATAGAGTGTAGGGTATAGAGTGTAGGGTATAGAGTGTAGGGTATAGAGTGTAGGGTGTAGGGTATAGAGCATAGAGTTTAGGGTATAGAGTGTAGGGTATAGAGTGTAGGGTTTAGAGTGTAGGGTATAGAGTGTATGGTATAGAGTGTAGAGTGAAGGGTATAGAGTGTAGGGTGTAGAGTGTAGGGTATAGAGTGTAGGGTATAGAGTGTAGAGTGTAGGGTATACAGTGTAGGGTATAGAGTGTAGGGTGTAGAGTCTAGGGTATAGAGTGTAGAGTGTATGGTATAATGTGTAGGGTATAGAGTGTAGAGTGTAGGGTATAGAGTGTAGGGTATAGAGTATAGAGTGTAGGGTATAGAGTGTAGAGTGTAGGGTATAGACTGTAGGGTATAGAGTGTATGGTATAGAGTGTAGGGTATAGAGTGTAGGGTATAGAGTGTAGAGTGTAGGGATTAGAGTGTAGGGTACAGAGTGTAGGGTATAGAGTGTAGAGTGTAGGGTATAGAGTGTAGGGTATAGAGTGTAAGGTATAGAGTGTATGGTATAGAGTGTACGGTATAGAGTGTAGAGTGTAGGGTATAGAGTGTAGGGTATAGAGTGTTAGGTATAGATTGTAGGGTATAGAGTGTATTGTATAGGGTATAGAGTGTATGGTGTAGAGTGTAGGGTATAGAGTGTATAGTGTAGGGTATAGAGTGTAGGGTATAGAGTGTACAGTATAGAGTGTTGGGCTATAGAGTGTAGGGTATAGAGTGTAGGGTATAGAGTGTAGGGTATAGAGTGTAGGGTATACAGTGTAGGGTATAAAGTGTAGAGTGTAAGGTATAGAGTGTAGGGTATACAGTGTAGGGTATAGAGTGTAGGGTATAGAGTCTAGGGTATAGAGTGTAGAGTGTAGGGTATAGAGTGTATGGTATAATGTGTAGGGTATAGAGTGTAGAGTGTAGGGTATAGAGTGTAGGGTATAGAGTATAGAGTGTAGGGTATAGAGTGTAGAGTGTAGGGTATAGAGTGTAGGGTATAGAGTGTAGGGTATAGAGTGTATGGTATAGAGTGTAGGGTATAGAGTGTAGGGTATAGAGTGTAGAGTGTAGGGATTAGAGTGTAGGGTACAGAGTGTAGGGTATAGAGTGTAGAGTGTAGGGTATAGAGTGTAGGGTATAGAGTGTAAGGTATAGAGTGTATGGTATCGAGTGTACGGTATAGAGTGTAGAGTGTAGGGTATAGAGTGTAGGGTATAGAGTGTTAGGTATAGATTGTAGGGTATAGAGTGTATTGTATAGGGTATAGAGTGTATGGTGTAGAGTGTAGGGTATAGAGTGTATAGTGTAGGGTATAGAGTGTAGGGTATAGAGTGTACAGTATAGAGTGTTGGGCTATAGAGTGTAGGGTATAGAGTGTAGGGTATAGAGTGTAGGGTATAGAGTGTAGGGTATACAGTGTAGGGTATAAAGTGTAGAGTGTAAGGTATAGAGTGTAGGGTATAAAGTGCAGGGTATAGAGTGTAGGGTATAGAGTGTAGGGTATAGAGTGTAGAGTGTAGAGTGTAGGGTATAGAGTGTAGAGTTTAGGGTATAGAGTGTAGGGTATAGAGTGTAGGGTTTAGAGTGTATGGTATAGAGTGTGGGGTATAGAGTGTAGAGTGTAGGGTATAGAGTGTAGGGTTTAGAGTGTAGGGTATAGAGTGTATGGTATAGAGTGTACGGTATAGAGTGTAGAGTGTAGGGTATAGAGTGTAGGGTATAACGTGTAGGGTATAGATTGTAGGGTATAGAGTGTAGAATGTAGGGTATAGAGTATAGGGTATAGAGTGTATGGTGTAGAGTGTAGGGTATAGAGTGTATAGTGTAGGGTATAGAGTGTAGGGTATAGAGTGTAGGGTATAGAGTGTAGAGTGTAGGGTATATAGTGTATGGTATAGAGTGTAGGGTATAGAGTGTAGGATATAGAGTGTAGGGTATAGAATGTAGGGTATAGACTGTAGAGTGTAGGGATTAGAGTGTAGGGTATAGAGTGTAGGGTATAGAGTGTAGAGTGTAGGGTATAAAGTGTAGAGTATAGAGTATAGAGTGTAGGGTATAGAGTGTAGGGTATAGAGTGTAAAGTGTAGAGTGTAGAGTATAGAGTGTAGAGTGTAGGGTATAGAGTGTAGGGTATAGAACGTAGGGTGTAGGGTATAGAGTGTAGGGTATAGAGTGTAGGGTATAGAGTGTAGAGTGTATGATATAGAGTGTAGGGTGTAGAGTGTAGGGTATAGAGTGTAGAGTGTAGGGTATAGAGTGTAGGGTATATAGTGTATGGTATACAGTGTAGAGTGTAGAGTGTAGGGTATAGAGTGTATCGAGTAGGGTATAGAGTGTATGGTATAGAGTGTAGGGTATAGAGTGTAGGGTATAGAGTGTAGGGTATAGAGTATAGAGTGCAGGGTATAGAGTGTACTGTATAGTGTAGAGTATAGAGTGTAGGGTATAGAGTGTAGGGTGTAGAGTGTAGAGTGTAGGGTATAGAGTGTATGGTATAGAGTGCAGGGTATAGAGTGTAGAGTGTAGGGTATAGAGTGTAGGGTATAGAGTGTAGAGTGTAGGGTATAGAGTGTAGAGTGTAGGGTATAGAGTGTAGGGTATAGAGTGTAGGGTATAGAGTGTAGGGTATAGAGTGTAGGGTATAGAGTGTAGAGTGTAGGGTATAGAGTGTAGGGTATATAGTGTAGGGTATAGAGTGTAGAGTGTAGGGTATAGAGTGTAGGGTATAGAGTGTAGGGTATAGAGTGTATGGAATAGAGTGTAGAGTGTAGGGTATAGAATGTAGGGTGTAGAGTGTATGGTATAGAGTGTAGGGTATAGAGTGTGGGGTATAGAGTGTAGGGTGTAGAGTGTAGGGATTAGATGTAGGGTATAGAGTGTAGGATATAGAGTGTATGGAATAGAGTGTAGGGTATAGGGTGTAGGGTATAGAGCGTAGGGTGTAGGGTATAGAGTGTAGGGTATAGAGTGCAGGGTATAGAGTGTATGGTATAGTAGGGTATAGAGTGTAGGTTATAGAGTGTAGAGTGTAGGGCATAGAGTGTATGGTAAAGAGTGTAGGGTGTAGAGTGTATAGTATAGAGTGTAGGGTATAGATTGTATGGTATAGAGTTTAAAGTGTAGGGTATAGAGTGTAGAATATAGAGTGTAGAGTGTAGAGTGTAGGGTATAGAGTGTAGGGTATAGAGTGTAGGGTATAGAGTGTACATTATAGAGCGTATGATATAGAGTGTATGGTATATATTGTAGGGTATAGAGTGTTTGGTATAGAGTGTAAGGTATAGAGTGTAGAGAGTAGGGTATAGAGTATAGGGTATACAGAGTAGGGTATAGTTTAGGGTATAGAGTGTATGGTATAGAGTGTGGAGTGTAGGGTATAGAGTGTATAGTGTAGGGTATAGAGTGTAGGGTATAGAGTGTAGGGTATAGAGTGTATGGTATAGAGTGTAGGGAATAGAGTGTAGAGTGTAGGGTATAGAGTGTATGGTATAGAGTGTAGGGTATAGAGTGTAGAGGGTAGAGTGTAGGGTATAGAGTGTAGGGTATAGAGTGTAGGGTATAGAGTGTAGGGTATAGAGTATATAGTGTAGGGTATACAGTGTAGGTTATAGAGTGTAGAGTGTAGGGTATAGAGTGTAGGGTATAGAGTGTAGGGTATAGAGTGTAGGGTATAAAGTGTAGAGTGTAGGGTATAGAGTGTAGGGTATAGAGTGTAGAGTGTAGGGTGTAGAGTGGAGAGTGTAGGGTATAGAGTGTAAGGTATAGAGTGTAGGGTATAGAGTGTATGTTATAGAGTGTAGGGTATAGAGTGTAGAGTGTATGGTATAGAGTGTAGGGTATAGAGTGTAGGGTATAGAGTATAGAGTGCAGGGTATAGAGTGTACTGTATAGTGTAGAGTATAGAGTGTAGGGTATAGAGTGTAGGGTGTAGAGTGTAGAGTGTAGGGTATATAGTGTAGGGTATAGAGTGCAGGGTATAGAGTGTAGAGTGTAGGGTATAAAGTGTAGGGTATAGAGTGTAGAGTGTAGGGTATAGAGTGTAGAGTGTAGGGTATAGAGTGTAGGGTATAGAGTGTAGGGTATAGAGTGTAGGGTATAGAGTGTAGAGTGTAGGGTATAGAGTGTAGGGTATAGAGTGTAGGGTATATAGTGTAGGGTATAGAGTGTAGAGTGTAGGGTATAGAGTGTAGGGTATAGAGTGTAGGGTATAGAGTGTATGGAATAGAGTGTAGAGTGTAGGGTATAGAATGTAGGGTATAGAGTGTATGGTATAGAGTGTAGGGTATAGAGTGTGGGGTATAGAGTGTAGGGTGTAGAGTGTAGGGATTAGATGTAGGGTATAGAGTGTAGGATATAGAGTGTATGGAATAGAGTGTAGGGTATAGAGTGAAGAGTGTAGGGTATAGGGTGTAGGGTATAGAGCGTAGGGTGTAGGGTATAGAGTGTAGGGTATAGAGTGTAGGGTATAGAGTGTATGGTATAGTAGGGTATAGAGTGTAGGTTATAGAGTGTAGAGTGTAGGGCATAGAGTGTATGGTAAAGAGTGTAGGGTGTAGAGTGTATAGTATAGAGTGTAGGGTATAGATTGTATGGTATAGAGTTTAGAGTGTAGGGTATAGAGTGTAGAATATAGAGTGTAGAATGTAGAGTGTAGGGTATAGAGTGTAGGGTATAGAGTGTAGGGTATAGAGTGTACATTATAGAGCGTATGATATAGAGTGTATGGTATATATTGTAGGGTATAGAGTGTTTGGTATAGAGTGTAAGGTATAGAGTGTAGAGAGTAGGGTATAGAGTATAGGGTATACAGAGTAGGGTATAGTTTAGGGTATAGAGTGTATGGTATAGAGTGTGGAGTGTAGGGTATAAAGTGTATAGTGTAGGGTATAGAGTGTAGGGTATAGAGTGTAGGGTATAGAGTGTATGGTATAGAGTGTAGGGAATAGAGTGTAGAGTGTAGGGTATAGAGTGTATGGTATAGAGTGTAGGGTATAGAGTGTAGAGGGTAGAGTGTAGGGTATAGAGTGTAGGTTATAGAGTGTAGGGTATAGAGTATATAGTGTAGGGTATAGAGTTTAGGTTATAGAGTGTAGAGTGTAGGGTATAGAGTGTAGGGTATAGAGTGTATGGTATAGAGTGTAGGGTATAGAGTGTGGGGTATAGAGTGTAGGGTATAGAGTGTAGAGTGTAGGGATTAGAGTGTAGGGTATAGAGTGTAGGATATAGAGTGTATGGAATAGAGTGTAGGGTATAGAGTGAAGAGTGTAGGGTATAGAGTGTAGGGTATAGAGCTTAGGGTGTAGGGTATAGAGTGTAGGGTATAGAGTGTAGGGTATAGAGTGTATGGTATAGAGTGTAGGGTATAGAGTGTAGGGTATAGAGTGTACGTTATAGAGTGTAGAGTGTAGGGCATAGAGTGTATGGTATAGAGTGTAGGGTGTAGAGTGTATAGTATAGAGTGTAGAGTGTAGGATATAGAGTGTAGAGTGTGGGGTATAGAGTGTAGAGTGTAGGGTATAGAGTGTATGATATAGAGTGTAGGGTATAGAGTGTATGGTATAGATTGCAGGGTATAGAGTGTAGGGTATAGAGTGTAGGGTATAGAGTGTAGAGTGTAGGGTACAGAGTGTAGGGTATAGAGTGTATGGTATAGAGTGTATGGTATAGATTGTAGGGTATAGAGTGTAGAGTGTAGGGTATAGAGTGTAGAAAGTAGGGTATAGTGTGTAGGGTATAGAGTGTAGAGTGTAGGGTATAGAGTGTAGGGCATAGAGTGTAGATTGTATGGTATAGAGTGTAGGGTATAGAGTGTATAGTGTAGGGTATAGAGTGTAGAGTGTAGGGTATAGAGTGTAGGGTATAGAGTGTTGGGATATAGAGTGTAGGGTATAGAGTGTAGGGTATAGAGTGTAGGGTATAGATTGTAGGGTATAGAGTGTAGGGTATAGAGTGTAGGGTATAGAGTATATAGTGTAGGGTATAGAGTGTAGGGTATAGAGTGTAGAGTGTAGGGTATAGAGTGTAGGGTATAGAGTGTAGGGTATAGAGTGTAGGGTATAAAGTGTAGAGTGTAGGGAAGAGAGTGTAGGGTATAGAGTGTAGGGTATAGAGTGTAGAGTGTAGGATATAGAGTGTAGAGTGTAGGGTATAGAGTGTAGAGTGTAGGGTATAAAGTGTAGAGTGTAGGGTATAGAGTGTAGGGTATAGAGTGTATGGTATAGAGTGTAGGGTATAGAGTGTAGGGTAAAGAGTGTAGAGTGTAGGGATTAGAGTGTAGGGTATAGAGTGTAGGGTATAGAGTGTAGAGTGTAGGGTATAGAGTGTAGGGTATAGAGTGTACGGTATAGAGTGTTGGGCTATAGAGTGTAGGGTATAGAGTGTAGGGTATACAGTGTAGGGTATAAAGTGTAGAGTGTAGGGTATAGAGTGTAGGGTATAGAGTATAGGGTATAGAGTGTAGGGTATTGAGTGTACAGTGTAGAGTGTAGGGTATAGAGTGTAGAGTTTAGGTTATAGAGTGTAGGGTATAGAGTGTAGGGTTTAGAGTGTATGGTATAGAGTGTAGGGTATAGAGTGTAGAGTGTAGGGTATAGAGTGTAGGGTATAGAGTGTAGGGTACAGAGTGTAGGGTATAGAGTGTACGGTATAGAGTGTAGAGTGTAGGGTATAGAGTGTAGGGTATAAAGTGTAGGGTATAGATTGTAGGGTATAGAGTGTAGAATGTAGGGTATAGGGTATAGAGTGTATGGTGTAGAGTGTAGGGTATAGAGTGTATAGTGTAGGGTATAGAGTGTAGGGTTTAGAGTGTAGGGTATAGAGTGTAGGGTATAGAGTGTAGAGTGTAGGGTATAGAGTGTATGGTATAGGGTGTAGGGTATAGAGTGTAGGGTATAGAGTGTAGGGTATAGAGTGTAGGGTATACAGTGTAGAGTGTAGGGTATAGAGTTTAGGGTATAGAGTGTATGGTATAGAGTGTAGAGTGTAGGGTATAGAGTGTATAGTGTAGGGTATAGAGTGTAGGGTATAGAGTGTAGGGTATAGAGCGTATGGTATAGAGTGTAGGGAATAGAGTGTAGATTGTAGGGTATAGAGTGTATGGTATAGAGTGTAGGGTATAGAGTGTAGAGTATAGAGTGTAGGGTATAGAGTGTAGGGTATAGAGTGTAGGGTATAGAATGTATGGTATAGAGTGTAGGGAATAGAGTGTAGAGTGTAGGGTATAGAGTGTATGGTGTAGAGTGTAGGGTATAGAGTGTATAGTGTAGGATATAGAGTGCAGGGTATAGAGTGTATGGAATAGAGTGTATGGAATATAGTGTACGGTATAGAGTGTAGAGTGTAGGGTATAGAGTGTAGGGTATAGAGCGTATGGTGTAGGGTATAGATTGTAGGGTATAGAGTGTAGGGTATAGAGTGTAGAGTGTAGGGTATAGAGTGCATGATATAGAGGGTAGGGTGTAGAGTGTATGGTATAGAGTGTACAGTATAGAGTGTATGGTATAGAGTGTAGAGTGTAGGATATAGAGTGTATGGTATAGAGTGTAGGGTGTAGAGTGTATAGTATAGAGTGTAGGGTACAGAGTGTAGAGTGTAGGGTATAGAGTGTAGGGTATAGTGTGTATGGTATAGAGTGTATGGTATATAGTGTAGGGTATAGAGTGTTTGGTGTAGAGAGTAGGGTATAGATTTTAGAGTGTAGAGTGTAGGGTATAGAGTGTAGGGTGTAGAGTGTAGGGTATAGTGTGTAGAGTGTAGGGTATAGAGTGTAGGGTATAGAGTGTAGGGTATAGAGTATATGGTATAGAGTGTAGGGTATAGAGTGTAGGGTATAGATTGCAGGGTATAGAGTGTAGGGTATAGAGTGTAGGGTATAGTGTGTATTGTGTAGGGTATAGAGTGTAGGGTATAGAGTGTAGGGTATAGAGTGTATGGTATAGAGTGTATGGTATAGATTGTAGGGTATAGAGTGTAGGGTATAGAGTGTAGAGTGTAGGGTATAGAGTGTAGAAAGTAGGGTATAGTGTGTAGGGTATAGAGTGTAGAGTGTAGGGTATAGAGTGTAGGGTATAGAGTGTAGATTGTATGGTATAGAGTGTAGGGTATAGAGTGTATAGTGTAGGGTATAGAGTGTAGAGTGTAGGGTATAGAGTGTAGGGTATAGAGTGTTGGGATATAGAGTGTAGGGTATAGAGTGTAGGGTATAGAGTGTAGGGTATAGAGTGTAGGGTATAAAGTGTAGAGTGTAGGGTATAGAGTGTAGGGTATAGAGTGTAGGGTATAGAGTGTAGAGTGTAGGGTGTAGAGTGTAGAGTGTAGGGTATAGAGTGTAAGGTATAGAGTGTAGGGTATAGAGTGAATAGGGTATAGGGAATCAATATCACCATTACACACTGAACGGGAAACCACTGGGTAAATCTGACAGGGAGAAGGACTTGGGGATCCTAGTTAATGATAAACTTACCTGGAGCAGCCAGTGCCAGGCAGCAGCTGCCAAGGCAAACAGGATCATGGGGTGCATTAAAAGAGGTCTGGATACACATGATGAGAGCATTATACTGCCTCTGTACAAATCCCTAGTTAGACCGCACATGGAGTACTGTGTCCAGTTTTGGGCACCGGTGCTCAGGAAGGATATAATGGAACTAGAGAGAGTACAAAGGAGGGCAACAAAATTAATAAAGGGGATGGGAGAACTACAATACCCAGATAGATTAGCGAAATTAGGATTATTTAGTCTAGAAAAAAGACGACTGAGGGGCGATCTAATAACCATGTATAAGTATATAAGGGGACAATACAAATATCTCGCTGAGGATCTGTTTATACCAAGGAAGGTGACGGGCACAAGGGGGCATTCTTTGCGTCTGGAGGAGAGAAGGTTTTTCCACCAACATAGAAGAGGATTCTTTACTGTTAGGGCAGTGAGAATCTGGAATTGCTTGCCTGAGGAGGTGGTGATGGCGAACTCAGTCGAGGGGTTCAAGGGAGGCCTGGATGTCTTCCTGGAGCAGAACAATATTGTATCATACAATTATTGGGTTCTGTAGAAGGACGTAGATCTGGGTATTTATTATGATGGAATATAGGCTGAACTGGATGGACAAATGTCTTTTTCGGCCTTACTAACTATGTTACTATGTTACTATGTTACTATGAGTGTATGTTATAGAGTGTAGGGTATAGAGTGTAGAGTGTAGGGTATAGAGTGTAGGGTATAGAGTGTAGGGCATAGAGTGTAGGGTATAGAGTGTAGGGTATGAAGTGTAGAGTGTAGGGTATAGAGTGTAGGGTTTAGAGTGTATGTTATAGAGTGTAGGGTATAGAGTGTAGAGTGTAGGGTATAGAGTGTAGGGTATATAGTGTAGGGTATAGAGTGTAGGGTATAGAGTGTAGGGTATAGAGTGTAGAGTGTAGGGTATAGAGTGTAGAAAGTAGGGTATAGTGTGTATGGTATAGAGTGTAGAATGTAGGGTATAGAGTGTATGGTATAATGTGTAGGGTATAGAGTGTAGAGTGTAGGATATAGAGTGTAGAGTGTAGGTTATAGAGTGTAGGGTATATAGTGTAGGGTATAGAGTGTAGGGTTAAGAGTGTAGTGTATAGAGTGTAGAGTGTAGGGTATATAGTGTAGGGTATAGAGTATAGAGTGTAGGGTATAGAGTGTAGGGTATAGAGTGTAGAGTGTAGGGTATAGAGTGTAGAGTGTATGGTATAGAGTGTAGGGTATAGAGTGTATGGTATAGAGTGTACAGTATAGAGTGTATGGTATAGAGTGTAGAGTGTAGGGTATAGAGTGTATGGTATAGAGTGTAGGGTGTAGAGTGTATAGTATAGAGTGTAGGGTACAGAGTGTAGAGTGTAGGGTATAGAGTGTAGGGTATAGAGTGTAGGGTATAGAGCATATGGTATAGAGTGTACGGTATAGAGTGTATGATATAGAGTGTATGGTATATAGTGTAGGGTATAGAGTGTTTGGTATAGAGTGTAAGGTATAGAGTGTAGAGAGTAGGGTATAGATTTTAGAGTGTAGAGTGTAGGGTATAGAGTGTAGGGTATAGAGTGTATGGAATAGAGTGTATGGTATAGAGTGTAGGGTATAGAGTGTAGGGTATAGAGTGTAGAGTGTAGGGTATAGAGTGTAGGGTATAGAGTGTAGGGTATAGAGTGTACAATGTAGGGATTAGAGTGTAGGGTATAGAGTGTAGGGTATAGAGTGTAGAGTGTAGGGTATAGAGTGTAGAGTATAGAGTGTAGGGTATAGAGTGTAGGGTATAGAGTGTAAAGTGTAGAGTGTAGAGTATAGAGTGTAGAGTGTAGGGTATAGAGTGTAGGGTATAGAACGTAGGGTGTAGGGTATAGAGTGTAGGGTATAGAGTGTAGGGTATAGATTGTAGAGTGTAGAGTATAGTGTGTATGGTATAGAGTGTAGGGTGTAGAGTTTAGGGTATAGAGTGTAGGGTATAGGGTGTAGGTTATAGAGTGTAGGGTATAGAGTGTAGGGTATAGAGTATAGAGTGCAGGGTATAGAGTGTAGGGTATATAGTGTAGAGTATAGAGTGTAGGGTATAGAGTGTAGAGTGTAGGTTATAGAGTGTAGGGTATATAGTGTATATTGAAGGGTATAGAGTGTAGGGTATAGAGTGTATGGTATAGAGTGTAGGGTATAGAGTGTAGAGTGTAGGGTATAGAGTGTAGGGTATAGTGTGTAGGGTATAGAGTGTAGGGTATAAGGTGTAGGTTATAGAGTGTAGGGTATAGAGTGTAGGGTATATAGTATAGAGTGCAGGGTATAGAGTGTAGGGTATATAGTGTAGAGTATAGAGTGTAGGGTATAGAGTGTAGGGTGTAGAGTGTAGAGTGTAGGGTATAGAGTGTAAGGTATAGAGTGTAGGGTATAGAGTGTAGAATGTAGGGTATAGAGTGTAGGGTATAGAGTGTAGAGTGTACGGTATAGAGTGTAGAGTGTAGGGTATAGAGTGTAGGGTATACAGTGTAGGGTATAGAGTGTAGGGTATAGAGTGTACAGTGTAGGGTATAGAGTGTAGGGTATAGAGTGTAGGGTATATAGTGTAGGGTATAGAGTGTAGAGTGTGTGTAGGGTATAGAGTGTAGGGTATAGAGTGTAAGGTATAGAATGTAGGGTATAGAGTGTAGAGTGTAGGGTATAGAGTGTAGGGTATAGAGTGTAGAGTGTAGGGTATAGAGTGTAGAGTGTAGGGTATAGAGTGTAGGGTATAGAGTGTAGGGTATAGAATGTAGGGTATAGAGTGTACAGTGTAGGGTATAGAGTGTAGGGTATAGAGTGTAGGGTATATAGTGTATATTGTAGGGTATAGAGTGTAGGGTATAGAGTGTATGGTATAGAGTGTAGGGTATAGAGTGTAGAGTGTAGGGTATAGAGTGTAGGGTATAGAGTGTAGGGTATAGAGTGTAAAGTGTAGAGTGTAGAGTATAGAGTGTAGAGTGTAGGGTATAGAGTGTAGGGTATAGAACGTAGGGTGTAGGGTATAGAGTGTAGGGTATAGAGTGTAGGGTATAGATTGTAGAGTGTAGAGTATAGTGTGTATGGTATAGAGTGTAGGGTGTAGAGTTTAGGGTATAGAGTGTAGGGTATAGGATGTAGGTTATAGAGTGTAGGGTATAGAGTGTAGGGTATAGAGTATAGAGTGCAGGGTATAGAGTGTAGGGTATATAGTGTAGAGTATAGAGTGTAGGGTATAGAGTGTAGAGTGTAGGGTATAGAGTGTAGGGTATATAGTGTATATTGAAGGGTATAGAGTGTAGGGTATAGAGTGTATGGTATAGAGTGTAGGGTATAGAGTGTAGAGTGTAGGGTATAGAGTGTAGGGTATAGTGTGTAGGGTATAGAGTGTAGGGTATAGGGTGTAGGTTATAGAGTGTAGGGTATAGAGTGTAGGGTATATAGTATAGAGTGCAGGGTATAGAGTGTAGGGTATATAGTGTAGAGTATAGAGTGTAGGGTATAGAGTGTAGGGTGTAGAGTGTAGAGTGTAGGGTATAGAGTGTAAGGTATAGAGTGTAGGGTATAGAGTGTAGAGTGTAGGGTATAGAGTGTAGGGTATAGAGTGTAGAGTGTACGGTATAGAGTGTAGAGTGTAGGGTATAGAGTGTAGGGTATACAGTGTAGGGTATAGAGTGTAGGGTATAGAGTGTACAGTGTAGGGTATAGAGTGTAGGGTATAGAGTGTAGGGTATATAGTGTAGGGTATAGAGTGTAGAGTGTGTGTAGGGTATAGAGTGTAGAGTGTAGGGTATAGAGTGTAAGGTATAGAATGTAGGGTATAGAGTGTAGAGTGTAGGGTATAGAGTGTAGGGTATAGTGTGTAGGGTATAGAGTGTAGGGTATAGGGTGTAGGTTATAGAGTGTAGGGTATAGAGTGTAGGGTATATAGTATAGAGTGCAGGGTATAGAGTGTAGGGTATATAGTGTAGAGTATAGAGTGTAGGGTATAGAGTGTAGGGTGTAGAGTGTAGAGTGTAGGGTATAGAGTGTAAGGTATAGAGTGTAGGGTATAGAGTGTAGAGTGTAGGGTATAGAGTGTAGGGTATAGAGTGTAGAGTGTACGGTATAGAGTGTAGAGTGTAGGGTATAGAGTGTAGGGTATACAGTGTAGGGTATAGAGTGTAGGGTGTAGAGTGTAGAGTGTAGGGTATAGAGTGTAAGGTATAGAGTGTAGGGTATAGAGTGTAGAGTGTAGGGTATAGAGTGTAGGGTATAGAGTGTAGAGTGTACGGTATAGAGTGTAGAGTGTAGGGTATAGAGTGTAGGGTATACAGTGTAGGGTATAGAGTGTAGGGTATAGAGTGTACAGTGTAGGGTATAGAGTGTAGGGTATAGAGTGTAGGGTATATAGTGTAGGGTATAGAGTGTAGAGTGTGTGTAGGGTATAGAGTGTAGAGTGTAGGGTATAGAGTGTAAGGTATAGAATGTAGGGTATAGAGTGTAGAGTGTAGGGTATAGAGTGTAGGGTATAGAGTGTAGAGTGTAGGGTATAGAGTGTAGAGTGTAGGGTATAGAGTGTAGGGTATAGAGTGTAGGGTATAGAGTGTAGGGTATAGAGTGTACAGTGTAGGGTATAGAGTGTAGGGTATAGAGTGTAGGGTATAGAGTGTAGGGTATATAGTGTATATTGTAGGGTATAGAGTGTAGGGTATAGAGTGTATGGTATAGAGTGTAGGGTATAGAGTGTAGAGTGTAGGGTATAGAGTGTAAGGTATAGTGTGTAGGGTATAGAGTGTAGGGTATAGGGTGTAGGTTATAGAGTGTAGGGTATAGAGTGTAGGGTATAGAGTATAGAGTGCAGGGTATAGAGTGTAGGGTATATAGTGTAGAGTATAGAGTGTAGGGTATAGAGTGTAGGGTGTAGAGTGTAGAGTGTAGGGTATAGAGTGTACGGTATAGAGTGTAGGGTATAGAGTGTAGAGTGTAGGGTATAGAGTGTAGGGTATAGAGTGTAGAGTGTAGGGTATAGAGTGTAGAGTGTAGGGTATAGAGTGTAGGGTATAGAGTGTAGGGTATAGAGTGTAGGGTATAGAGTGTACAGTGTAGGGTATAGAGTGTAGGGTATAGAGTGTAGGGTATAGAGTGTAGGGTATAGAGTGTAGAGTGTAGGGTATAGAGTGTAGGGTATAGAGTGTAGGGTATAGAGTGTATGGAATAATGTTTAGAGTGTAGAGTGTAGGGTATAGAGTGTAGGGTATAGAGTGTATGGTATAGAGTGTAGGGTATAGAGTGTGGGGTATAGAGTGTAGGGTATAGAGTGTAGAGTGTAGGGATTAGAGTGTAGGGTATAGAGTGTAGGATATAGAGTGTAGAGTGTAGGGTATAGAGTGTAGGGTGTAGAGTGTATGGTATAGAGTGTAGGGTATAGTGTGTAGAGTGTAGGGTATAGAGTGTAGGGTATAGAGTGTAGGGTATAGAGTGTAGAGTGTAGGGTATAGAGTGTAGAGTATAGAGTGTAGGGTATAGAGTGTAGGGTATAGAGTGTAAAGTGTAGAGTATAGAGTGTAGAGTGTAGGGTATAGAACGTAGGGTGTAGGCTATAGAGTGTAGGGTATAGAGTGTAGGGTATAGATTGTAGAGTGTAGAGTATAGTGTGTATGGTATAGAGTGTAGGGTGTAGAGTTTAGGGTATAGAGTGTAGGGTATAGGGTGTAGGTTATAGAGTGTAGGGTATAGAGTGTAGGGTATAGAGTATAGAGTGCAGGGTATAGAGTGTAGGGTATATAGTGTAGAGTATAGAGTGTAGGGTATAGAGTGTAGGGTATAGAGTGTAGAGTGTAGGGTATAGAGTGTAGGGTATAGAGTGTAGAGTGTAGGGTATAGAGTGTAGAGTGTAAGGTATAGAGTGTAGGGTATAGAGTGTAGGGTATAGAGTGTAGGGTTTAGAGTTTACAGTGTAGGGTATAGAGTGTAGGGTATAGAGTGTAGGGTATATAGTGTAGGGTATAGAGTGTAGAGTGTAGGGTATAGAGTGTAGGGTATAGAGTGTAGGGTATAGAGTGTATGGAATAGAGTTTAGAGTGTAGAGTGTAGGGTATAGAGTGCAGGGTATAGAGTGTATGGTATAGAGTGTAGGGTATAGAGTGTGGGGTATAGAGTGTAGGGTATAGAGTGTAGAGTGTAGGATATAGAGTGTAGGGTATAGAGTGTAGGGTATAGAGTGTAGGGTATAGAGTGTATAGTGTAGGGTATAGAGTGCAGGGTATAGAGTGTATGGAATAGAGTGTATGAAATATAGTGTACGGTATAGAGTGTAGAGTGTAGGGTATAGAGTGTAGGGTATAGAGCGTAGGGTGTAGGGTATAGATTGTAGGGTATAGAGTGTAGGGTATAGAGTGTAGAGTGTAGGGTATAGAGTGCATGGTATAGAGTGTAGGGTGTAGAGTGTATGGTATAGAGTGTACAGTATAGAGTGTATGGCATAGAGTGTAGAGTGTAGGGTATAGAGTGTATGGTATAGAGTGTAGGGTGTAGAGTGTATAGTATAGAGTGTAGGGTACAGAGTGTAGAGTGTAGGGTATAGAGTGTAGGGTATAGAGTGTAGGGTATAGAGCATATGGTATAGAGTGTACGGTAGAGAGTGTATGATATAGAGTGTATGGTATATAGTGTAGGGTATAGAGTGTTTGGTATAGAGTGTAAGGTATAGAGTGTAGAGAGTAGGGTATAGATTTTAGAGTGTAGAGTGTAGGGTATAGAGTGTAGGGTATAGAGTGCATGGAATAGAGTGTATGGTATAGAGTGTAGGGTATAGAGTGTAGGGTATAGAGTGTAGAGTGTAGGGTATAGAGTGTAGGGTATAGAGTGTAGGGTATAGAGTGTACAATGTAGGGATTAGAGTGTAGGGTATAGAGTGTAGGGTATAGAGTGTAGAGTGTAGGGTATAGAGTGTAGAGTATAGAGTGTAGGGTATAGAGTGTAGGGTATAGAGTGTAAAGTGTAGAGTGTAGAGTATAGAGTGTAGGGTATAGAGTGTAGAGTGTAGGTTATAGAGTGTAGGGTATATAGTGTATATTGAAGGGTATAGAGTGTAGGGTATAGAGTGTATGGTATAGAGTGTAGGGTATAGAGTGTAGAGTGTAGGGTATAGAGTGTAGGGTATAGTGTGTAGGGTATAGAGTGTAGGGTATAAGGTGTAGGTTATAGAGTGTAGGGTATAGAGTGTAGGGTATATAGTATAGAGTGCAGGGTATAGAGTGTAGGGTATATAGTGTAGAGTATAGAGTGTAGGGTATAGAGTGTAGGGTGTAGAGTGTAGAGTGTAGGGTATAGAGTGTAAGGTATAGAGTGTAGGGTATAGAGTGTAGAATGTAGGGTATAGAGTGTAGGGTATAGAGTGTAGAGTGTACGGTATAGAGTGTAGAGTGTAGGGTATAGAGTGTAGGGTATACAGTGTAGGGTATAGAGTGTAGGGTATAGAGTGTACAGTGTAGGGTATAGAGTGTAGGGTATAGAGTGTAGGGTATATAGTGTAGGGTATAGAGTGTAGAGTGTGTGTAGGGTATAGAGTGTAGGGTATAGAGTGTAAGGTATAGAATGTAGGGTATAGAGTGTAGAGTGTAGGGTATAGAGTGTAGGGTATAGAGTGTAGAGTGTAGGGTATAGAGTGTAGAGTGTAGGGTATAGAGTGTAGGGTATAGAGTGTAGGGTATAGAATGTAGGGTATAGAGTGTACAGTGTAGGGTATAGAGTGTAGGGTATAGAGTGTAGGGTATATAGTGTATATTGTAGGGTATAGAGTGTAGGGTATAGAGTGTATGGTATAGAGTGTAGGGTATAGAGTGTAGAGTGTAGGGTATAGAGTGTAGGGTATAGAGTGTAGGGTATAGAGTGTAAAGTGTAGAGTGTAGAGTATAGAGTGTAGAGTGTAGGGTATAGAGTGTAGGGTATAGAACGTAGGGTGTAGGGTATAGAGTGTAGGGTATAGAGTGTAGGGTATAGATTGTAGAGTGTAGAGTATAGTGTGTATGGTATAGAGTGTAGGGTGTAGAGTTTAGGGTATAGAGTGTAGGGTATAGGATGTAGGTTATAGAGTGTAGGGTATAGAGTGTAGGGTATAGAGTATAGAGTGCAGGGTATAGAGTGTAGGGTATATAGTGTAGAGTATAGAGTGTAGGGTATAGAGTGTAGAGTGTAGGGTATAGAGTGTAGGGTATATAGTGTATATTGAAGGGTATAGAGTGTAGGGTATAGAGTGTATGGTATAGAGTGTAGGGTATAGAGTGTAGAGTGTAGGGTATAGAGTGTAGGGTATAGTGTGTAGGGTATAGAGTGTAGGGTATAGGGTGTAGGTTATAGAGTGTAGGGTATAGAGTGTAGGGTATATAGTATAGAGTGCAGGGTATAGAGTGTAGGGTATATAGTGTAGAGTATAGAGTGTAGGGTATAGAGTGTAGGGTGTAGAGTGTAGAGTGTAGGGTATAGAGTGTAAGGTATAGAGTGTAGGGTATAGAGTGTAGAGTGTAGGGTATAGAGTGTAGGGTATAGAGTGTAGAGTGTACGGTATAGAGTGTAGAGTGTAGGGTATAGAGTGTAGGGTATACAGTGTAGGGTATAGAGTGTAGGGTATAGAGTGTACAGTGTAGGGTATAGAGTGTAGGGTATAGAGTGTAGGGTATATAGTGTAGGGTATAGAGTGTAGAGTGTGTGTAGGGTATAGAGTGTAGAGTGTAGGGTATAGAGTGTAAGGTATAGAATGTAGGGTATAGAGTGTAGAGTGTAGGGTATAGAGTGTAGGGTATAGTGTGTAGGGTATAGAGTGTAGGGTATAGGGTGTAGGTTATAGAGTGTAGGGTATAGAGTGTAGGGTATATAGTATAGAGTGCAGGGTATAGAGTGTAGGGTATATAGTGTAGAGTATAGAGTGTAGGGTATAGAGTGTAGGGTGTAGAGTGTAGAGTGTAGGGTATAGAGTGTAAGGTATAGAGTGTAGGGTATAGAGTGTAGAGTGTAGGGTATAGAGTGTAGGGTATAGAGTGTAGAGTGTACGGTATAGAGTGTAGAGTGTAGGGTATAGAGTGTAGGGTATACAGTGTAGGGTATAGAGTGTAGGGTGTAGAGTGTAGAGTGTAGGGTATAGAGTGTAAGGTATAGAGTGTAGGGTATAGAGTGTAGAGTGTAGGGTATAGAGTGTAGGGTATAGAGTGTAGAGTGTACGGTATAGAGTGTAGAGTGTAGGGTATAGAGTGTAGGGTATACAGTGTAGGGTATAGAGTGTAGGGTATAGAGTGTACAGTGTAGGGTATAGAGTGTAGGGTATAGAGTGTAGGGTATATAGTGTAGGGTATAGAGTGTAGAGTGTGTGTAGGGTATAGAGTGTAGAGTGTAGGGTATAGAGTGTAAGGTATAGAATGTAGGGTATAGAGTGTAGAGTGTAGGGTATAGAGTGTAGGGTATAGAGTGTAGAGTGTAGGGTATAGAGTGTAGAGTGTAGGGTATAGAGTGTAGGGTATAGAGTGTAGGGTATAGAGTGTAGGGTATAGAGTGTACAGTGTAGGGTATAGAGTGTAGGGTATAGAGTGTAGGGTATAGAGTGTAGGGTATATAGTGTATATTGTAGGGTATAGAGTGTAGGGTATAGAGTGTATGGTATAGAGTGTAGGGTATAGAGTGTAGAGTGTAGGGTATAGAGTGTAAGGTATAGTGTGTAGGGTATAGAGTGTAGGGTATAGGGTGTAGGTTATAGAGTGTAGGGTATAGAGTGTAGGGTATAGAGTATAGAGTGCAGGGTATAGAGTGTAGGGTATATAGTGTAGAGTATAGAGTGTAGGGTATAGAGTGTAGGGTGTAGAGTGTAGAGTGTAGGGTATAGAGTGTACGGTATAGAGTGTAGGGTATAGAGTGTAGAGTGTAGGGTATAGAGTGTAGGGTATAGAGTGTAGAGTGTAGGGTATAGAGTGTAGAGTGTAGGGTATAGAGTGTAGGGTATAGAGTGTAGGGTATAGAGTGTAGGGTATAGAGTGTACAGTGTAGGGTATAGAGTGTAGGGTATAGAGTGTAGGGTATAGAGTGTAGGGTATAGAGTGTAGAGTGTAGGGTATAGAGTGTAGGGTATAGAGTGTAGGGTATAGAGTGTATGGAATAATGTTTAGAGTGTAGAGTGTAGGGTATAGAGTGTAGGGTATAGAGTGTATGGTATAGAGTGTAGGGTATAGAGTGTGGGGTATAGAGTGTAGGGTATAGAGTGTAGAGTGTAGGGATTAGAGTGTAGGGTATAGAGTGTAGGATATAGAGTGTAGAGTGTAGGGTATAGAGTGTAGGGTGTAGAGTGTATGGTATAGAGTGTAGGGTATAGTGTGTAGAGTGTAGGGTATAGAGTGTAGGGTATAGAGTGTAGGGTATAGAGTGTAGAGTGTAGGGTATAGAGTGTAGAGTATAGAGTGTAGGGTATAGAGTGTAGGGTATAGAGTGTAAAGTGTAGAGTATAGAGTGTAGAGTGTAGGGTATAGAACGTAGGGTGTAGGCTATAGAGTGTAGGGTATAGAGTGTAGGGTATAGATTGTAGAGTGTAGAGTATAGTGTGTATGGTATAGAGTGTAGGGTGTAGAGTTTAGGGTATAGAGTGTAGGGTATAGGGTGTAGGTTATAGAGTGTAGGGTATAGAGTGTAGGGTATAGAGTATAGAGTGCAGGGTATAGAGTGTAGGGTATATAGTGTAGAGTATAGAGTGTAGGGTATAGAGTGTAGGGTATAGAGTGTAGAGTGTAGGGTATAGAGTGTAGGGTATAGAGTGTAGAGTGTAGGGTATAGAGTGTAGAGTGTAAGGTATAGAGTGTAGGGTATAGAGTGTAGGGTATAGAGTGTAGGGTTTAGAGTTTACAGTGTAGGGTATAGAGTGTAGGGTATAGAGTGTAGGGTATATAGTGTAGGGTATAGAGTGTAGAGTGTAGGGTATAGAGTGTAGGGTATAGAGTGTAGGGTATAGAGTGTATGGAATAGAGTTTAGAGTGTAGAGT
This sequence comes from Ranitomeya imitator, assembly GCF_032444005.1. NCBI lineage: Eukaryota > Metazoa > Chordata > Amphibia > Anura > Dendrobatidae > Ranitomeya > Ranitomeya imitator. The sequence continues at coordinate 254,440 of NW_027194316.1, forward strand.
GTAGGGTATAGAGTGCAGGGTATAGAGTGTATGGTATAGAGTGTAGGGTATAGAGTGTGGGGTATAGAGTGTAGGGTATAGAGTGTAGAGTGTAGGATATAGAGTGTAGGGTATAGAGTGTAGGGTATAGAGTGTAGGGTATAGAGTGTATAGTGTAGGGTATAGAGTGCAGGGTATAGAGTGTATGGAATAGAGTGTATGAAATATAGTGTACGGTATAGAGTGTAGAGTGTAGGGTATAGAGTGTAGGGTATAGAGCGTAGGGTGTAGGGTATAGATTGTAGGGTATAGAGTGTAGGGTATAGAGTGTAGAGTGTAGGGTATAGAGTGCATGGTATAGAGTGTAGGGTGTAGAGTGTATGGTATAGAGTGTACAGTATAGAGTGTATGGCATAGAGTGTAGAGTGTAGGGTATAGAGTGTATGGTATAGAGTGTAGGGTGTAGAGTGTATAGTATAGAGTGTAGGGTACAGAGTGTAGAGTGTAGGGTATAGAGTGTAGGGTATAGAGTGTAGGGTATAGAGCATATGGTATAGAGTGTACGGTATAGAGTGTATGATATAGAGTGTATGGTATATAGTGTAGGGTATAGAGTGTTTGGTATAGAGTGTAAGGTATAGAGTGTAGAGAGTAGGGTATAGATTTTAGAGTGTAGAGTGTAGGGTATAGAGTGTAGGGTATAGAGTGCATGGAATAGAGTGTATGGTATAGAGTGTAGGGTATAGAGTGTAGGGTATAGAGTGTAGAGTGTAGGGTATAGAGTGTAGGGTATAGAGTGTAGGGTATAGAGTGTACAATGTAGGGATTAGAGTGTAGGGTATAGAGTGTAGGGTATAGAGTGTAGAGTGTAGGGTATAGAGTGTAGAGTATAGAGTGTAGGGTATAGAGTGTAGGGTATAGAGTGTAAAGTGTAGAGTGTAGAGTATAGAGTGTAGAGTGTAGGGTATAGAGTGTAGGGTATAGAACGTAGGGTGTAGGGTATAGAGTGTAGGGTATAGAGTGTAGGGTATAGATTGTAGAGTGTAGAGTATAGTGTGTATGGTATAGAGTGTAGGGTGTAGAGTTTAGGGTATAGAGTGTAGGGTATAGGGTGTAGGTTATAGAGTGTAGGGTATAGAGTGTAGGGTATAGAGTATAGAGTGCAGGGTATAGAGTGTAGGGTATATAGTGTAGAGTATAGAGTGTAGGGTATAGAGTGTAGAGTGTAGGGTATAGAGTGTAGGGTATATAGTGTATATTGAAGGGTATAGAGTGTAGGGTATAGAGTGTATGGTATAGAGTGTAGGGTATAGAGTGTAGAGTGTAGGGTATAGAGTGTAGGGTATAGTGTGTAGGGTATAGAGTGTAGGGTATAAGGTGTAGGTTATAGAGTGTAGGGTATAGAGTGTAGGGTATATAGTATAGAGTGCAGGGTATAGAGTGTAGGGTATATAGTGTAGAGTATAGAGTGTAGGGTATAGAGTGTAGGGTGTAGAGTGTAGAGTGTAGGGTATAGAGTGTAAGGTATAGAGTGTAGGGTATAGAGTGTAGAGTGTAGGGTATAGAGTGTAGGGTATAGAGTGTAGAGTGTACGGTATAGAGTGTAGAGTGTAGGGTATAGAGTGTAGGGTATACAGTGTAGGGTATAGAGTGTAGGGTATAGAGTGTACAGTGTAGGGTATAGAGTGTAGGGTATAGAGTGTGGGGTATATAGTGTAGGGTATAGAGTGTAGAGTGTGTGTAGGGTATAGAGTGTAGGGTATAGAGTGTAAGGTATAGAATGTAGGGTATAGAGTGTAGAGTGTAGGGTATAGAGTGTAGGGTATAGAGTGTAGAGTGTAGGGTATAGAGTGTAGAGTGTAGGGTATAGAGTGTAGGGTATAGAGTGTAGGGTATAGAATGTAGGGTATAGAGTGTACAGTGTAGGGTATAGAGTGTAGGGTATAGAGTGTAGGGTATATAGTGTATATTGTAGGGTATAGAGTGTAGGGTATAGAGTGTATGGTATAGAGTGTAGGGTATAGAGTGTAGAGTGTAGGGTATAGAGTGTAGGGTATAGAGTGTAGGGTATAGAGTGTAAAGTGTAGAGTGTAGAGTATAGAGTGTAGAGTGTAGGGTATAGAGTGTAGGGTATAGAACGTAGGGTGTAGGGTATAGAGTGTAGGGTATAGAGTGTAGGGTATAGATTGTAGAGTGTAGAGTATAGTGTGTATGGTATAGAGTGTAGGGTGTAGAGTTTAGGGTATAGAGTGTAGGGTATAGGGTGTAGGTTATAGAGTGTAGGGTATAGAGTGTAGGGTATATAGTATAGAGTGCAGGGTATAGAGTGTAGGGTATATAGTGTAGAGTATAGAGTGTAGGGTATATAGTGTATATTGAAGGGTATAGAGTGTAGGGTATAGAGTGTATGGTATAGAGTGTAGGGTATAGAGTGTAGAGTGTAGGGTATAGAGTGCAGGGTATAGTGTGTAGGGTATAGAGTGTAGGGTATAGGGTGTAGGTTATAGAGTGTAGGGTATAGAGTGTAGGGTATATAGTATAGAGTGCAGGGTATAGAGTGTAGGGTATATAGTGTAGAGTATAGAGTGTAGGGTATAGAGTGTAGGGTGTAGAGTGTAGAGTGTAGGGTATAGAGTGTAAGGTATAGAGTGTAGGGTATAGAGTGTAGAGTGTAGGGTATAGAGTGTAGGGTATAGAGTGTAGAGTGTACGGTATAGAGTGTAGAGTGTAGGGTATAGAGTGTAGGGTATACAGTGTAGGGTATAGAGTGTAGGGTATAGAGTGTACAGTGTAGGGTATAGAGTGTAGGGTATAGAGTGTAGGGTATATAGTGTAGGGTATAGAGTGTAGAGTGTGTGTAGGGTATAGAGTGTAGAGTGTAGGGTATAGAGTGTAAGGTATAGAATGTAGGGTATAGAGTGTAGAGTGTAGGGTATAGAGTGTAGGGTATAGTGTGTAGGGTATAGAGTGTAGGGTATAGGGTGTAGGTTATAGAGTGTAGGGTATAGAGTGTAGGGTATATAGTATAGAGTGCAGGGTATAGAGTGTAGGGTATATAGTGTAGAGTATAGAGTGTAGGGTATAGAGTGTAGGGTGTAGAGTGTAGAGTGTAGGGTATAGAGTGTAAGGTATAGAGTGTAGGGTATAGAGTGTAGAGTGTAGGGTATAGAGTGTAGGGTATAGAGTGTAGAGTGTACGGTATAGAGTGTAGAGTGTAGGGTATAGAGTGTAGGGTATACAGTGTAGGGTATAGAGTGTAGGGTGTAGAGTGTAGAGTGTAGGGTATAGAGTGTAAGGTATAGAGTGTAGGGTATAGAGTGTAGAGTGTAGGGTATAGAGTGTAGGGTATAGAGTGTAGAGTGTACGGTATAGAGTGTAGAGTGTAGGGTATAGAGTGTAGGGTATACAGTGTAGGGTATAGAGTGTAGGGTATAGAGTGTACAGTGTAGGGTATAGAGTGTAGGGTATAGAGTGTAGGATATATAGTGTAGGGTATAGAGTGTAGAGTGTGTGTAGGGTATAGAGTGTAGAGTGTAGGGTATAGAGTGTAAGGTATAGAATGTAGGGTATAGAGTGTAGAGTGTAGGGTATAGAGTGTAGGGTATAGAGTGTAGAGTGTAGGGTATAGAGTGTAGAGTGTAGGGTATAGAGTGTAGGGTATAGAGTGTAGGGTATAGAGTGTAGGGTATAGAGTGTACAGTGTAGGGTATAGAGTGTAGGGTATAGAGTGTAGGGTATAGAGTGTAGGGTATATAGTGTATATTGTAGGGTATAGAGTGTAGGGTATAGAGTGTATGGTATAGAGTGTAGGGTATAGAGTGTAGAGTGTAGGGTATAGAGTGTAAGGTATAGTGTGTAGGGTATAGAGTGTAGGGTATAGGGTGTAGGTTATAGAGTGTAGGGTATAGAGTGTAGGGTATAGAGTATAGAGTGCAGGGTATAGAGTGTAGGGTATATAGTGTAGAGTATAGAGTGTAGGGTATAGAGTGTAGGGTGTAGAGTGTAGAGTGTAGGGTATAGAGTGTACGGTATAGAGTGTAGGGTATAGAGTGTAGAGTGTAGGGTATAGAGTGTAGGGTATAGAGTGTAGAGTGTAGGGTATAGAGTGTAGAGTGTAGGGTATAGAGTGTAGGGTATAGAGTGTAGGGTATAGAGTGTAGGGTATAGAGTGTACAGTGTAGGGTATAGAGTGTAGGGTATAGAGTGTAGGGTATATAGTGTAGGGTATAGAGTGTAGAGTGTAGGGTATAGAGTGTAGGGTATAGAGTGTAGGGTATAGAGTGTATGGAATAATGTTTAGAGTGTAGAGTGTAGGGTATAGAGTGTAGGGTATAGAGTGTATGGTATAGAGTGTAGGGTATAGAGTGTGGGGTATAGAGTGTAGGGTATAGAGTGTAGAGTGTAGGGATTAGAGTGTAGGGTATAGAGTGTAGGATATAGAGTGTAGAGTGTAGGGTATAGAGTGTAGGGTGTAGAGTGTATGGTATAGAGTGTAGGGTATAGTGTGTAGAGTGTAGGGTATAGAGTGTAGGGTATAGAGTGTAGGGTATAGAGTGTAGAGTGTAGGGTATAGAGTGTAGAGTATAGAGTGTAGGGTATAGAGTGTAGGGTATAGAGTGTAAAGTGTAGAGTATAGAGTGTAGAGTGTAGGGTATAGAACGTAGGGTGTAGGCTATAGAGTGTAGGGTATAGAGTGTAGGGTATAGATTGTAGAGTGTAGAGTATAGTGTGTATGGTATAGAGTGTAGGGTGTAGAGTTTAGGGTATAGAGTGTAGGGTATAGGGTGTAGGTTATAGAGTGTAGGGTATAGAGTGTAGGGTATAGAGTGCAGGGTATAGAGTGTAGGGTATATAGTGTAGAGTATAGAGTGTAGGGTATAGAGTGTAGGGTATAGAGTGTAGAGTGTAGGGTATAGAGTGTAGGGTATAGAGTGTAGAGTGTAGGGTATAGAGTGTAGAGTGTAAGGTATAGAGTGTAGGGTATAGAGTGTAGGGTATAGAGTGTAGGGTTTAGAGTTTACAGTGTAGGGTATAGAGTGTAGGGTATAGAGTGTAGGGTATATAGTGTAGGGTATAGAGTGTAGAGTGTAGGGTATAGAGTGTAGGGTATAGAGTGTAGGGTATAGAGTGTATGGAATAGAGTTTAGAGTGTAGAGTGTAGGGTATAGAGTGCAGGGTATAGAGTGTATGGTATAGAGTGTAGGGTATAGAGTGTGGGGTATAAAGTGTAGGGTATAGAGTGTAGAGTGTAGGATATAGAGTGTAGGGTATAGAGTGTAGGGTATAGAGTGTAGGGCATAGAGTGTAGGGTATAAAGTGTAGAGTGTAGGGTATAGAGTGTAGGGTATAGAGTGTAGGGTATAGAGTGTATGGTATAGAGTGTAGAGTGTAGGGTATAGAGTGTAGGGTATAGAGTGTAGGGTATATATTGTAGGGTATAGAGTGTAGAGTGTAGGGTGTAGAGTGTAGGGTATAGAGTGTATGGTGTAGAGTGTGGGGTATAGAGTGTATAGTGTAGGGTATAGAGTGTAGAGTATAGAGTATAGGGTATAGAGTGTATGGTATAGAGTGTACAGTGTAGAGTGTATGGTATAGAGTGTAGAGTGTAGGGTATAGAGTGTATGGTATAGAGTGTAGTGTGTAGAGTGTATGGTATAGTGTGTAGGGTACAGAGTGTAGAGTGTAGGGTATAGAGTGTAGGGTATAGAGTGTAGGGTATAGAGTGTACGGTATAGAGTGTATGATATAGAGTGTATGGTATATAGTGTAGGGTATAGAGTGTTTGGTATAGAGTGTAAGGTATAGAGTGTAGAGAGTAGGGTATAGATTTTAGAGTGTAGAGTGTAGGGTATAGAGTGTAGGGTATAGAGTGTATGGAATAGAGTGTATGGTATAGAGTGTAGGGTGTAGAGTGTAGGGTATAGAGTGTAGAGTGTGGTTTATAGAGTGTAGAGTGTAGGGTATAGAGTGTATGGCATAGATTGCAGGGTATAGAGTGTAGGGTATATAGTGTAGGGTATAGAGTATAGAGTGTAGGGTATAGAGTGTAGGGTATAGAGTATAGAGTGTAGAGTGTAGGGTATAGAGTGTAGAGTGTAGGGTATAGAGTGTATGGTATAGAGTGTATGGTATAGAGTGTAGGGTATAGAGTGTAGGCTACAGAGTGTAGAGTGTAGGGATTAGAGTGTAGGGTATAGAGTGTAGGGTATAGAGTGTAGAGTGTAGGGTATAGAGTGTAGGGTATAGAGTGTACGGTATAGAGTGTTGGGCTATAGAGTGTTGGGTATAGAGTGTAGGGTATAGAGTGTAGGGTATAGAGTGTAGGGTATACAGTGTAGGGTATAAGGTGTAGAGTGTAGGGTATAGAGTGTAGGGTATAGAGTGTAGGGTATAGAGTGTAGAGTGTAGGGTATAGAGTGTAGAGTTTAGGGTATAGAGTGTAGGGTATAGAGTGTAGGGTTTAGAGTGTATGGTATAGAGTATAGGGTATAGAGTGTAGAGTGTAGGGTATAGAGTGTAGGGTATAGAGTGTAGGGTATAGAGTGTATGGTATAGAGTGTACGGTATAGAGTGTAGAGTGTAGGGTATAGAGTGTAGGGTATAGAGTGTAGGGTATAGATTGTAGGGTATAGAGTGTATTGTATAGGGTATAGAGTGTATGGTGTAGAGTGTAGGGTATAGAGTGTATAGTGTAGGGTATAGAGTGTAGGGTATAGAGTGTAGGGTATAGAGTGTAGAGTGTAGGGTATAGAGTGTATGGTATAGAGTGTAGGGTATAGAGTGTATGGTATAGAATGTATGGTATAGAGTGTAGGGAATAGAGTGTAGAGTGTAGGGTATAGAGTGTATGGTGTAGAGTGTAGGGTATAGAGTGTAGGGTATAGAGTGTAGGGTATAGAGTGTATGGTATAGAGTGTAAGGTATAGAGTGTAGGGTATAGAGTGTAGGGTATAGTGTGTATTGTGTAGGGTATAGAGTGTAGGGTATAGAGTGTAGGGTATAGAGTGTATGGTATAGAGTGTATGGTATAGATTGTAGGGTATAGAGTGTAGGGTATAGAGTGTAGAGTGTAGGGTATAGAGTGTAGAAAGTAGGGTATAGTGTGTAGGGTATAGAGTGTAGAGTGTAGGGTATAGAGTGTAGGGTATAGAGTGTAGATTGTATGGTATAGAGTGTAGGGTATAGAGTGTATAGTGTAGGGTATAGAGTGTAGAGTGTAGGGTATAGAGTGTAGGGTATAGAGTGTTGGGATATAGAGTGTAGGGTATAGAGTGTAGGGTATAGAGTGTAGGGTATAGAGTGTAGGGTATAGAGTGTAGGGTATAAAGTGTAGAGTGTAGGGTATAGAGTGTAGGGTATAGAGTGTAGGGTATAGAGTGTAGAGTGTAGGGTGTAGAGTGTAGAGTGTAGGGTATAGAGTGTAAGGTATAGAGTGTAGGGTATAGAGTGTATGTTATAGAGTGTAGGGTATAGAGTGTAGAGTGTAGGGTATAGAGTGTAGGGTATAGAGTGTAGGGCATAGAGTGTAGGGTATAGAGTGTAGGGTATGAAGTGTAGAGTGTAGGGTATAGAGTGTAGGGTTTAGAGTGTATGTTATAGAGTGTAGGGTATAGAGTGTAGAGTGTAGGGTATAGAGTGTAGGGTATATAGTGTAGGGTATAGAGTGTAGGGTATAGAGTGTAGGGTATAGAGTGTAGAGTGTAGGGTATAGAGTGTAGAAAGTAGGGTATAGTGTGTATGGTATAGAGTGTAGAATGTAGGGTATAGAGTGTATGGTATAATGTGTAGGGTATAGAGTGTAGAGTGTAGGATATAGAGTGTAGAGTGTAGGGTATAGAGTGTAGGGTATATAGTGTAGGGTATAGAGTGTAGGGTATAGAGTGTAGTGTATAGAGTGTAGAGTGTAGGGTATATAGTGTAGGGTATAGAGTATAGAGTGTAGGGTATAGAGTGTAGGGTATAGAGTGTAGAGTGTAGGGTATAGAGTGTAAAGTGTATGGTATAGAGTGTAGGGTATAGAGTGTAGGGTATAGAGTGTAGGGTATACAGTATAGGGTATAAAGTGTATAGTGTAGGGCATAGAGTGTAGGGTATAGAGTGTAGGGTATAGAGTGTAGGGTATAGAGTGTAGGGTGTAGGGTATAGAGTGTAGAGTTTAGGGTATAGAGTGTAGGGTATAGAGTGTAGGGTTTAGAGTGTAGGGTATAGAGTGTATGGTATAGAGTGTAGAGTGAAGGGTATAGAGTGTAGGGTGTAGAGTGTAGGTTATAGAGTGTAGGGTATAGAGTGTAGAGTGTAGGGTATACAGTGTAGGGTATAGAGTGTAGGGTGTAGAGTCTAGGGTATAGAGTGTAGAGTGTATGGTATAATGTGTAGGGTATAGAGTGTAGAGTGTAGGGTATAGTGTGTAGGGTATAGAGTATAGAGTGTAGGGTATAGAGTGTAGAGTGTAGGGTATAGAGTGTAGGGTATAGAGTGTATGGTATAGAGTGTAGGGTATAGAGTGTAGGGTATAGAGTGTAGAGTGTAGGGATTAGAGTGTAGGGTACAGAGTGTAGGGTATAGAGTGTAGAGTGTAGGGTATAGAGTGTAGGGTATAGAGTGTAAGGTATAGAGTGTATGGTATAGAGTGTACGGTATAGAGTGTAGAGTGTAGGGTATAGAGTGTAGGGTATAGAGTGTTAGGTATAGATTGTAGGGTATAGAGTGTATTGTATAGGGTATAGAGTGTATGGTGTAGAGTGTAGGGTATAGAGTGTATAGTGTTGGGCTATAGAGTGTAGGGTATAGAGTGTAGGGTATAGAGTGTATGGTATAGAGTGTAGGGTATAGAGTGTTGGGTATAGATTGTAGGGTATAGAATGTAGAGTGTAGTGTATAGAGTATAGGGTGTAGAGTGTATGGTGTAGAGTGTAGGGTATAGAGTGTATAGTGTAGTGTATAGAGTGCAGGGTATAGAGTGTATGGAATAGAGTGTATGGAATATAGTGTACGGTATAGAGTGTAGAGAGTAGGGTATAGAGTGTAGGGTATAGAGCGCAGGGTGTAGGGTATAGATTGTAGGGTATAGAGTGTAGGGTATAGAGTGTAGGGTATAGAGTGCATGGTATAGAGTGTAGGGTGTAGAGTGTATGGTATAGAGTGTACAGTATAGAGTGTATGGTATAGAGTGTAGAGTGTAGGGTATAGAGTGTATGGTATAGAGTGTAGAGTGTAGGGTATAGAGTGTAGAGTGTAGGGTATAGAGTGTAGGGTATAGAGTGTATGGTATAGAGTGTAGAGTGTAGAGTGTAGGGTATAGAGTGTAGAGTGTAGGGTATAGAGTGTAGGTTATAGAGTGTATGGTATAGAGTGTAGAGTGTAGAATGTAGGGTATAGAGTGTAGAGTGTAGGGTATAGAGTGTAGGGTATAGAGTGTATGGTATAGATTGTAGGGTATAGAGTGTAGGGTATAGAGTGTAGAGTGTAGGGTATAGAGTGTAGGGTATAGAGTGTAGAGTGTAGGGTATAGAGTGTAGGGTATAGAATGTACGGTATAGAGTGTTGGGCTATAGAGTGTAGGGTATAGAGTGTAGGGTATAGAGTGTATGGTATAGAGTGTACGGTATAGAATGTATGATATAGAGTGTATGGTATATAGTGTAGGGTATAGAGTGTTTGGTATAGAGTGTAAGGTATAGAGTGTAGAGAGTAGGGTATAGATTTTAGAGTGTAGAGTGTAGGGTATAGAGTGTAGGGTATAGAGTGTATGGAATAGAGTGTATAATATAGAGTGTAGGGTGTAGAGTGTAGGGTATAGAGTGTAGAGTGTGGGGTATAGAGTGTAGAGTGTAGGGTATAGAGTGTATGATATAGAGTGTAGGGTATAGAGTGTATGGTATAGATTGCAGGGTATAGAGTGTAGGGTGTAGAGTGTAGGGTATAGAGTGTAGGGTATAGATTGTAGGGTATAGAATGTATGATATAGAGTGTATGGTATATAGTGTAGGGTATAGAGTGTTTGGTATAGAGTGTAAGGTATAGAGTGTAGAGAGTAGGGTATAGATTTTAGAGTGTAGAGTGTAGGGTATAGAGTGTAGGGTATAGAGTGTATGGAATAGAGTGTATAATATAGAGTGTAGGGTGTAGAGTGTAGGGTATAGAGTGTAGAGTGTGGGGTATAGAGTGTAGAGTGTAGGGTATAGAGTGTATGATATAGAGTGTAGGGTATAGAGTGTATGGTATAGATTGCAGGGTATAGAGTGTAGGGTGTAGAGTGTATGGTATAGAGTGTATGGTATAGATTGTAGGGTATAGACTGTAGGGTATAGAGTGTAGAGTGTAGGGTATGGAGTGTAGAAAGTAGGGTATAGTGTGTAGGGTATGAAGTGTAGAGTGTAGGGTATAGAGTGTAGGGTATAGAGTGTAGATTGTATGGTATAGAGTGTAGGGTATAGAGTGTATAGTGTAGGGTGTAGAGCGTAGGGTATAGAGTGTAGGGTATAGAGTGTTGGGATATAGAGTGTAGGGTATAGAGTGTAGGGTATAGAGTGTAGGGTATAGAGTATATAGTGTAGGGTATAGAGTGTAGGGTATAGAGTGTAGAGTGTAGGGTATAGAGTGTAGGGTATAGAGTGTAGGGTATAAAGTGTAGAGTGTAGCGTATAGAGTGTAGGGTATAGAGTGTAGGGTAAAGAGTGTAGGGTATAGAGTGTAGAGTGTAGGGTGTAGAGTGTAGGGTATAGAGTGTAAGATATAGAGTGTAGGGTATAGAGTGTATGTTATAGAGTGTAGGGTTTAGAGTGTAGAGTGTAGGGTATAGAGTGTAGGGTATAGAGTGTAGGGTATAGAGTGTAGGGTATAAAGTGTAGAGTGTAGGGTATAGAGTGTAGGGTTTAGAGTGTATGTTATAGAGTGTAGGGTATAGAGTGTAGAGTGTAGGATATAGAGTGTAGAGTGTAGGGTATAAAGTGTAGGGTATATAGTGTAGGGTATAGAGTGTAGGGTATAGAGTGTAGGGTATAGAGTGTATGGTATAGAGTGTAGAGTGTAGGGTATAGAGTGTAGAAAGTAGGGTATAGTGTGTAGGGTATAGAGTGTAGAGTGTAGGGTATAGAGTGTAGGGTATAGAGTGTAGATTGTATGGTATAGAGTGTAGGGTATAGAGTGTATAGTGTAGGGTATAGAGTGTAGAGTGTAGGGTATAGAGTGTAGGGTATAGAGTGTTGGGATATAGAGTGTAGGGTATAGAGTGTCGGGTATAGAGTGTAGGGTATAGATTGTAGGGTATAGAGTGTAGGGTATAGAGTATATAGTATAGGGTATAGAGTGTAGGGTATAGAGTGTAGAGTGTAGGGTATAGAGTGTAGGGTATAGAGTGTAGGGTATAGAGTGTAGGGTATATAGTGTAGAGTGTAGGGTATAGAGTGTAGGGTATAGAGTGTAGAGTGTAGGGTGTAGAGTGGAGAGTGTAGGGTATAGAGTGTAAGGTATAGAGTGTAGGGTATAGAGTGTATGGTATAGAGTGTAGGGTGTAGGGTATAGAGTGTAGAGTGTGGGGTATAGAGTGTAGAGTGTAGGGTATAGAGTGTATGATATAGAGTGTAGGGTATAGAGTGTATGGTATAGATTGCAGGGTATAGAGTGTAGGGTATAGAGTGTAGGGTATAGAGTGTAGAGTGTAGGGTACAGAGTGTAGGGTATAGAGTGTATGGTATAGAGTGTATGGTATAGATTGTAGGGTATAGAGTGTAGGGTATAGAGTGTAGAGTGTAGGGTATAGAGTGTAGAAAGTAGGGTATAGTGTGTAGGGTATAGAGTGTAGAGTGTAGGGTATAGAGTGTAGGGTATAGAGTGTAGATTGTATGGTATAGAGTGTAGGGTATAGAGTGTATAGTGTAGGGTATAGAGTGTAGAGTGTAGGGTATAGAGTGTAGGGTATAGAGTGTTGGGATATAGAGTGTAGGGTATAGAGTGTAGGGTATAGAGTGTAGGGTATAGATTGTAGGGTATAGAGTGTAGGGTATAGAGTGTAGGGTATAGAGTGCATGGTATAGAGTGTAGGGTGTAGAGTGTATGGTATAGAGTGTACAGTATAGAGTGTATGGTATAGAGTGTAGAGTGTAGGGTATAGAGTGTATGGTATAGAGTGTAGAGTGTAGGGTATAGAGTGTAGAGTGTAGGGTATAGAGTGTAGGGTATAGAGTGTATGGTATAGAGTGTAGAGTGTAGAGTGTAGGGTATAGAGTGTAGAGTGTAGGGTATAGAGTGTAGGTTATAGAGTGTATGGTATAGAGTGTAGAGTGTAGAGTGTAGGGTATAGAGTGTAGAGTGTAGGGTATAGAGTGTAGGGTATAGAGTGTATGGTATAGATTGTAGGGTATAGAGTGTAGGGTATAGAGTGTAGAGTGTAGGGTATAGAGTGTAGGGTATAGAGTGTAGAGTGTAGGGTATAGAGTGTAGGGTATAGAATGTACGGTATAGAGTGTTGGGCTATAGAGTGTAGGGTATAGAGTGTAGGGTATAGAGTGTATGGTATAGAGTGTACGGTATAGAATGTATGATATAGAGTGTATGGTATATAGTGTAGGGTATAGAGTGTTTGGTATAGAGTGTAAGGTATAGAGTGTAGAGAGTAGGGTATAGATTTTAGAGTGTAGAGTGTAGGGTATAGAGTGTAGGGTATAGAGTGTATGGAATAGAGTGTATAATATAGAGTGTAGGGTGTAGAGTGTAGGGTATAGAGTGTAGAGTGTGGGGTATAGAGTGTAGAGTGTAGGGTATAGAGTGTATGATATAGAGTGTAGGGTATAGAGTGTATGGTATAGATTGCAGGGTATAGAGTGTAGGGTGTAGAGTGTAGGGTATAGAGTGTAGGGTATAGATTGTAGGGTATAGAATGTATGATATAGAGTGTATGGTATATAGTGTAGGGTATAGAGTGTTTGGTATAGAGTGTAAGGTATAGAGTGTAGAGAGTAGGGTATAGATTTTAGAGTGTAGAGTGTAGGGTATAGAGTGTAGGGTATAGAGTGTATGGAATAGAGTGTATAATATAGAGTGTAGGGTGTAGAGTGTAGGGTATAGAGTGTAGAGTGTGGGGTATAGAGTGTAGAGTGTAGGGTATAGAGTGTATGATATAGAGTGTAGGGTATAGAGTGTATGGTATAGATTGCAGGGTATAGAGTGTAGGGTGTAGAGTGTATGGTATAGAGTGTATGGTATAGATTGTAGGGTATAGACTGTAGGGTATAGAGTGTAGAGTGTAGGGTATGGAGTGTAGAAAGTAGGGTATAGTGTGTAGGGTATGAAGTGTAGAGTGTAGGGTATAGAGTGTAGGGTATAGAGTGTAGATTGTATGGTATAGAGTGTAGGGTATAGAGTGTATAGTGTAGGGTGTAGAGCGTAGGGTATAGAGTGTAGGGTATAGAGTGTTGGGATATAGAGTGTAGGGTATAGAGTGTAGGGTATAGAGTGTAGGGTATAGAGTATATAGTGTAGGGTATAGAGTGTAGGGTATAGAGTGTAGAGTGTAGGGTATAGAGTGTAGGGTATAGAGTGTAGGGTATAAAGTGTAGAGTGTAGGGTATAGAGTGTAGGGTATAGAGTGTAGGGTAAAGAGTGTAGGGTATAGAGTGTAGAGTGTAGGGTGTAGAGTGTACGGTATAGAGTGTAAGATATAGAGTGTAGGGTATAGAGTGTATGTTATAGAGTGTAGGGTTTAGAGTGTAGAGTGTAGGGTATAGAGTGTAGGGTATAGAGTGTAGGGTATAGAGTGTAGGGTATAAAGTGTAGAGTGTAGGGTATAGAGTGTAGGGTTTAGAGTGTATGTTATAGAGTGTAGGGTATAGAGTGTAGAGTGTAGGATATAGAGTGTAGAGTGTAGGGTATAAAGTGTAGGGTATATAGTGTAGGGTATAGAGTGTAGGGTATAGAGTGTAGGGTATAGAGTGTATGGTATAGAGTGTAGAGTGTAGGGTATAGAGTGTAGAAAGTAGGGTATAGTGTGTAGGGTATAGAGTGTAGAGTGTAGGGTATAGAGTGTAGGGTATAGAGTGTAGATTGTATGGTATAGAGTGTAGGGTATAGAGTGTATAGTGTAGGGTATAGAGTGTAGAGTGTAGGGTATAGAGTGTAGGGTATAGAGTGTTGGGATATAGAGTGTAGGGTATAGAGTGTCGGGTATAGAGTGTAGGGTATAGATTGTAGGGTATAGAGTGTAGGGTATAGAGTATATAGTATAGGGTATAGAGTGTAGGGTATAGAGTGTAGAGTGTAGGGTATAGAGTGTAGGGTATAGAGTGTAGGGTATAGAGTGTAGGGTATATAGTGTAGAGTGTAGGGTATAGAGTGTAGGGTATAGAGTGTAGAGTGTAGGGTGTAGAGTGGAGAGTGTAGGGTATAGAGTGTAAGGTATAGAGTGTAGGGTATAGAGTGTATGGTATAGAGTGTAGGGTGTAGGGTATAGAGTGTAGAGTGTGGGGTATAGAGTGTAGAGTGTAGGGTATAGAGTGTATGATATAGAGTGTAGGGTATAGAGTGTATGGTATAGATTGCAGGGTATAGAGTGTAGGGTATAGAGTGTAGGGTATAGAGTGTAGAGTGTAGGGTACAGAGTGTAGGGTATAGAGTGTATGGTATAGAGTGTATGGTATAGATTGTAGGGTATAGAGTGTAGGGTATAGAGTGTAGAGTGTAGGGTATAGAGTGTAGAAAGTAGGGTATAGTGTGTAGGGTATAGAGTGTAGAGTGTAGGGTATAGAGTGTAGGGTATAGAGTGTAGATTGTATGGTATAGAGTGTAGGGTATAGAGTGTATAGTGTAGGGTATAGAGTGTAGAGTGTAGGGTATAGAGTGTAGGGTATAGAGTGTTGGGATATAGAGTGTAGGGTATAGAGTGTAGGGTATAGAGTGTAGGGTATAGATTGTAGGGTATAGAGTGTAGGGTATAGAGTGTAGGGTATAGAGTATATAGTGTAGGGTATAGAGTGTAGGGTATAGAGTGTAGAGTGTAGGGTATAGAGTGTAGGGTATATAGTGTAGAGTATAGAGTGTAGGGTATAGAGTGTAGGGTGTAGAGTGTAGAGTGTAGGGTATAGAGTGTACGGTATAGAGTGTAGGGTATAGAGTGTAGAGTGTAGGGTAGAGAGTGTAGGGTAGAGAGTGTAGAGTGTAGGGTATAGAGTGTAGAGTGTAGGGTATAGAGTGTAGGGTATAGAGTGTAGGGTATAGAGTGTAGGGTATAGAGTGTACAGTGTAGGGTATAGAGTGTAGGGTATAGAGTGTAGGGTATATAGTGTAGGGTATAGAGTGTAGAGTGTAGGGTATAGAGTGTAGGGTATAGAGTGTAGGGTATAGAGTGTGTGGAATAGAGTTTAGAGTGTAGAGTGTAGGGTATAGAGTGTAGGGTATAGAGTGTATGGTATAGAGTGTAGGGTATAGAGTGTGGGGTATAGAGTGTAGGGTATAGAGTGTAGAGTGTAGGGATTAGAGTGTAGGGTATAGAGTGTAGGATATAGAGTGTATGGAATAGAGTGTAGGGTATAGAGTGAAGAGTGTAGGGTATAGAGTGTAGGGTATGGAGCTTAGGGTGTAGGGTATAGAGTGTAGGGTATAGAGTGTAGGGTATAGAGTGTATGGTATAGAGTGTAGGGTATAGAGTGTAGGGTATAGAGTGTACGTTATAGAGTGTAGAGTGTAGGGCATAGAGTGTATGGTATAGAGTGTAGGGTGTAGAGTGTATAGTATAGAGTGTAGAGTGTAGGATATAGAGTGTAGAGTGTGGGGTATAGAGTGTAGAGTGTAGGGTATAGAGTGTATGATATAGAGTGTAGGGTATAGAGTGTATGGTATAGATTGCAGGGTATAGAGTGTAGGGTATAGAGTGTAGGGTATAGAGTGTAGAGTGTAGGGTACAGAGTGTAGGGTATAGAGTGTATGGTATAGAGTGTATGGTATAGATTGTAGGGTATAGAGTGTAGGGTATAGAGTGTAGAGTGTAGGGTATAGAGTGTAGAAAGTAGGGTATAGTGTGTAGGGTATAGAGTGTAGAGTGTAGGGTATAGAGTGTAGGGTATAGAGTGTAGATTGTATGGTATAGAGTGTAGGGTATAGAGTGTATAGTGTAGGGTATAGAGTGTAGAGTGTAGGGTATAGAGTGTTGGGATATAGAGTGTAGGGTATAGAGTGTAGGGTATAGAGTGTAGGGTATAGATTGTAGGGTATAGAGTGTAGGGTATAGAGTGTAGGGTATAGAGTATATAGTGTAGGGTATAGAGTGTAGGGTATAGAGTGTAGAGTGTAGGGTATAGAGTGTAGGGTATAGAGTGTAGGGTATAGAGTGTAGGGTATAAAGTGTAGAGTGTAGGGTATAGAGTGTAGGGTATAGAGTGTAGGGTATAGAGTGTAGAGTGTAGGATATAGAGTGTAGAGTGTAGGGTATAGAGTGTAGAGTGTAGGGTATAAAGTGTAGAGTGTAGGGTATAGAGTGTAGGGTATAGAGTGTATGGTATAGAGTGTAGGGTATAGAGTGTAGGGTAAAGAGTGTAGAGTGTAGGGATTAGAGTGTAGGGTATAGAGTGTAGGGTATAGAGTGTAGAGTGTAGGGTATAGAGTGTAGGGTATAGAGTGTAGGGTATAGAGTGTTGGGCTATAGAGTGTAGGGTATAGAGTGTAGGGTATACAGTGTAGGGTATAAAGTGTAGAGTGTAGGGTATAGAGTGTAGGGTATAGAGTATAGGGTATAGAGTGTAGGGTATTGAGTGTACAGTGTAGAGTGTAGGGTATAGAGTGTAGAGTTTAGGTTATAGAGTGTAGGGTATAGAGTGTAGGGTTTAGAGTGTATGGTATAGAGTGTAGGGTATAGAGTGTAGAGTGTAGGGTATAGAGTGTTGGGTATAGAGTGTAGGGTATAGAGTGTAGGGTATAGAGTGTACGGTATAGAGTGTAGAGTGTAGGGTATAGAGTGTAGGGTATAAAGTGTAGGGTATAGATTGTAGGGTATAGAGTGTAGAATGTAGGGTATAGGGTATAGAGTGTATGGTGTAGAGTGTAGGGTATAGAGTGTATAGTGTAGGGTATAGAGTGTAGGGTTTAGAGTGTAGGGTATAGAGTGTAGGGTATAGAGTGTAGAGTGTAGGGTATAGAGTGTATGGTATAGGGTGTAGGGTATAGAGTGTAGGGTATAGAGTGTAGGGTATAGAGTGTAGGGTATACAGTGTAGAGTGTAGGGTATAGAGTTTAGGGTATAGAGTGTATGGTATAGAGTGTAGAGTGTAGGGTATAGAGTGTATAGTGTAGGGTATAGAGTGTAGGGTATAGAGTGTAGGGTATAGAGCGTATGGTATAGAGTGTAGGGAATAGAGTGTAGATTGTAGGGTATAGAGTGTATGGTATAGAGTGTAGGGTATAGAGTGTAGAGTATAGAGTGTAGGGTATAGAGTGTAGGGTATAGAGTGTAGGGTATAGAATGTATGGTATAGAGTGTAGGGAATAGAGTGTAGAGTGTAGGGTATAGAGTGTATGGTGTAGAGTGTAGGGTATAGAGTGTATAGTGTAGGGTATAGAGTGCAGGGTATAGAGTGTATGGAATAGAGTGTATGGAATATAGTGTACGGTATAGAGTGTAGAGTGTAGGGTATAGAGTGTAGGGTATAGAGCGTATGGTGTAGGGTATAGATTGTAGGGTATAGAGTGTAGGGTATAGAGTGTAGAGTGTAGGGTATAGAGTGCATGATATAGAGGATAGGGTGTAGAGTGTATGGTATAGAGTGTACAGTATAGAGTGTATGGTATAGAGTGTAGAGTGTAGGATATAGAGTGTATGGTATAGAGTGTAGGGTGTAGAGTGTATAGTATAGAGTGTAGGGTACAGAGTGTAGAGTGTAGGATATAGAGTGTAGAGTGTAGGGTATAGAGTGTAGAGTGTAGGGTATAAAGTGTAGAGTGTAGGGTATAGAGTGTAGGGTATAGAGTGTATGGTATAGAGTGTAGGGTATAGAGTGTAGGGTAAAGAGTGTAGAGTGTAGGGATTAGAGTGTAGGGTATAGAGTGTAGGGTATAGAGTGTAGAGTGTAGGGTATAGAGTGTAGGGTATAGAGTGTAGGGTATAGAGTGTTGGGCTATAGAGTGTAGGGTATAGAGTGTAGGGTATACAGTGTAGGGTATAAAGTGTAGAGTGTAGGGTATAGAGTGTAGGGTATAGAGTATAGGGTATAGAGTGTAGGGTATTGAGTGTACAGTGTAGAGTGTAGGGTATAGAGTGTAGAGTTTAGGTTATAGAGTGTAGGGTATAGAGTGTAGGGTTTAGAGTGTATGGTATAGAGTGTAGGGTATAGAGTGTAGAGTGTAGGGTATAGAGTGTAGGGTATAGAGTGTAGGGTATAGAGTGTAGGGTATAGAGTGTACGGTATAGAGTGTAGAGTGTAGGGTATAGAGTGTAGGGTATAAAGTGTAGGGTATAGATTGTAGGGTATAGAGTGTAGAATGTAGGGTATAGGGTATAGAGTGTATGGTGTAGAGTGTAGGGTATAGAGTGTATAGTGTAGGGTATAGAGTGTAGGGTTTAGAGTGTAGGGTATAGAGTGTAGGGTATAGAGTGTAGAGTGTAGGGTATAGAGTGTATGGTATAGGGTGTAGGGTATAGAGTGTAGGGTATAGAGTGTAGGGTATACAGTGTAGAGTGTAGGGTATAGAGTTTAGGGTATAGAGTGTATGGTATAGAGTGTAGAGTGTAGGGTATAGAGTGTATAGTGTAGGGTATAGAGTGTAGGGTATAGAGTGTAGGGTATAGAGCGTATGGTATAGAGTGTAGGGAATAGAGTGTAGATTGTAGGGTATAGAGTGTATGGTATAGAGTGTAGGGTATATAAGGGGACAATACAAATATCTCGCTGAGGATCTGTTTATACCAAGGAAGGTGACGGGCACAAGGGGGCATTCTTTGCGTCTGGAGGAGAGAAGGTTTTTCCACCAACATAGAAGAGGATTCTTTACTGTTAGGGCAGTGAGAATCTGGAATTGCTTGCCTGAGGAGGTGGTGATGGCGAACTCAGTCGAGGGGTTCAAGAGAGGCCTGGATGTCTTCCTGGAGCAGAACAATATTGTATCATACAATTAGGTTCTGTAGAAGGACGTAGATCTGGGGATTTATTATGATGGAATATAGGCTGAACTGGATGGACAAATGTCTTTTTTCGGCCTTACTAACTATGTTACTATGTTACTATGTTACTATGTATATAGTGTAGAGTATAGAGTGTAGGGTATAGAGTGTAGGGTATAGAGTGTAGGGTATAGAATGTATGGTATAGAGTGTAGGGAATAGAGTGTAGAGTGTAGGGTATAGAGTGTATGGTGTAGAGTGTAGGGTATAGAGTGTATAGTGTAGGGTATAGAGTGCAGGGTATAGAGTGTATGGAATAGAGTGTATGGAATATAGTGTACGGTATAGAGTGTAGAGTGTAGGGTATAGAGTGTAGGGTATAGAGCGTATGGTGTAGGGTATAGATTGTAGGGTATAGAGTGTAGGGTATAGAGTGTAGAGTGTAGGGTATAGAGTGCATGATATAGAGGGTAGGGTGTAGAGTGTATGGTATAGAGTGTACAGTATAGAGTGTATGGTATAGAGTGTAGAGTGTAGGATATAGAGTGTATGGTATAGAGTGTAGGGTGTAGAGTGTATAGTATAGAGTGTAGGGTACAGAGTGTAGAGTGTAGGGTATAGAGTGTAGGGTATAGTGTGTATGGTATAGAGTGTATGGTATATAGTGTAGGGTATAGAGTGTTTGGTGTAGAGAGTAGGGTATAGATTTTAGAGTGTAGAGTGTAGGGTATAGAGTGTAGGGTGTAGAGTGTAGGGTATAGTGTGTAGAGTGTAGGGTATAGAGTGTAGGGTATAGAGTGTAGGGTATAGAGTATATGGTATAGAGTGTAGGGTATAGAGTGTAGGGTATAGATTGCAGGGTATAGAGTGTAGGGTATAGAGTGTAGGATATAGTGTGTATTGTGTAGGGTATAGAGTGTAGGGTATAGAGTGTAGGGTATAGAGTGTATGGTATAGAGTGTATGGTATAGATTGTAGGGTATAGAGTGTAGGGTATAGAGTGTAGAGTGTAGGGTATAGAGTGTAGAAAGTAGGGTATAGTGTGTAGGGTATAGAGTGTAGAGTGTAGGGTATAGAGTGTAGGGTATAGAGTGTAGATTGTATGGTATAGAGTGTAGGGTATAGAGTGTATAGTGTAGGGTATAGAGTGTAGAGTGTAGGGTATAGAGTGTTGGGTATAGAGTGTTGGGATATAGAGTGTAGGGTATAGAGTGTAGGGTATAGAGTGTAGGGTATAGAGTGTAGGGTATAGAGTGTAGGGTATAAAGTGTAGAGTGTAGGGTATAGAGTGTAGGGTATAGAGTGTAGGGTATAGAGTGTAGAGTGTAGGGTGTAGAGTGTAGAGTGTAGGGTATAGAGTGTAAGGTATAGAGTGTAGGGTATAGAGTGTATGTTATAGAGTGTAGGGCAGGGGTCCCCAACCTGTAGCTCGGGAGCCACATGTGGCTCGCGGTCCCATGAATTGTGGCTCGTGGCTGTCTGTCAGCTTGGTGCATTAGCTCCAGTTATAGCAAACAGGTATGAAGAGCACATCTGAAAATGGTAGACTTTGTGAGCAGCCCTGAACAGAAGAGCAGATCTGGATGCACTTATACTGGTCTTAGGGGTTTTGAGATGATTTAAGTATGGTACGCTGGAGACAAGATGCAGGAAAAGAAATCTCCAGTGTGAAACTCCATTTCAGTAAAAAGTCCAATGTTTTATTGATAACAAACTTAAGAATCCAGCATCAAAATTGGAAAGACATGATGACAATGGGGAGACAAGATGACACTACCTGTCATAGGTGTTTGAAGCTGGATGTGACAGTGACTTGGGAGTGCTTTATAGGAGAATACTGAATGGGGGGTATTGTAGGAACTCCTGGATCTTAGTATACTGCTTTGGAGTGATTTTTGTGGAAACGCTTTGGTTACCTTTATGCCTGTAATGGGGGCTTTGGTTGCCACTATTGTGGGGGGGCAGGAGCTAAATGTGGCTCACGACCCTCTCTCAAGGCTGGATGTGGCTCGCGACCCTCTCTCAGAGCTGAATGTGGCTCTCAAGGTCAGAAACGTTGGGGACCTCTGGTGTAGGGTATAGAGTGTAGAGTGTAGGGTATAGAGTGTAGGGTATAGAGTGTAGGGCATAGAGTGTAGGGTATAGAGTGTAGGGTATGAAGTGTAGAGTGTAGGGTATAGAGTGTAGGGTTTAGAGTGTATGTTATAGAGTGTAGGGTATAGAGTGTAGAGTGTAGGGTATAGAGTGTAGGGTATATAGTGTAGGGTATAGAGTGTAGGGTATAGAGTGTAGGGTATAGAGTGTAGAGTGTAGGGTATAGAGTGTAGAAAGTAGGGTATAGTGTGTATGGTATAGAGTGTAGAATGTAGGGTATAGAGTGTATGGTATAATGTGTAGGGTATAGAGTGTAGAGTGTAGGATATAGAGTGTAGAGTGTAGGGTATAGAGTGTAGGGTATATAGTGTAGGGTATAGAGTGTAGGGTATAGAGTGTAGTGTATAGAGTGTAGAGTGTAGGGTATATAGTGTAGGGTATAGAGTATAGAGTGTAGGGTATAGAGTGTAGGGTATAGAGTGTAGAGTGTAGGGTATAGAGTGTAAAGTGTATGGTATAGAGTGTAGGGTATAGAGTGTAGGGTATAGAGTGTAGGGTATACAGTATAGGGTATAAAGTGTAGAGTGTAGGGCATAGAGTGTAGGGTATAGAGTGTAGGGTATAGAGTGTAGGGTGTAGGGTATAGAGTGTAGAGTTTAGGGTATAGAGTGTAGGGTATAGAGTGTAGGGTTTAGAGTGTAGGGTATAGAGTGTATGGTATAGAGTGTAGAGTGAAGGGTATAGAGTGTAGGGTGTAGAGTGTAGGGTATAGAGTGTAGGGTATAGAGTGTAGAGTGTAGGGTATACAGTGTAGGGTATAGAGTGTAGGGTGTAGAGTCTAGGGTATAGAGTGTAGAGTGTATGGTATAATGTGTAGGGTATAGAGTGTAGAGTGTAGGGTATAGAGTGTAGGGTATAGAGTATAGAGTGTAGGGTATAGAGTGTAGAGTGTAGGGTATAGACTGTAGGGTATAGAGTGTATGGTATAGAGTGTAGGGTATAGAGTGTAGGGTATAGAGTGTAGAGTGTAGGGATTAGAGTGTAGGGTACAGAGTGTAGGGTATAGAGTGTAGAGTGTAGGGTATAGAGTGTAGGGTATAGAGTGTATGGTATAGAGTGTACGGTATAGAGTGTAGAGTGTAGGGTATAGAGTGTAGGGTATAGAGTGTTAGGTATAGATTGTAGGGTATAGAGTGTATTGTATAGGGTATAGAGTGTATGGTGTAGAGTGTAGGGTATAGAGTGTATAGTGTAGGGTATAGAGTGTAGGGTATAGAGTGTACAGTATAGAGTGTTGGGCTATAGAGTGTAGGGTATAGAGTGTAGGGTATAGAGTGTAGGGTATAGAGTGTAGGGTATACAGTGTAGGGTATAAAGTGTAGAGTGTAAGGTATAGAGTGTAGGGTATACAGTGTAGGGTATAGAGTGTAGGGTATAGAGTCTAGGGTATAGAGTGTAGAGTGTAGGGTATAGAGTGTATGGTATAATGTGTAGGGTATAGAGTGTAGAGTGTAGGGTATAGAGTGTAGGGTATAGAGTATAGAGTGTAGGGTATAGAGTGTAGAGTGTAGGGTATAGAGTGTAGGGTATAGAGTGTAGGGTATAGAGTGTATGGTATAGAGTGTAGGGTATAGAGTGTAGGGTATAGAGTGTAGAGTGTAGGGATTAGAGTGTAGGGTACAGAGTGTAGGGTATAGAGTGTAGAGTGTAGGGTATAGAGTGTAGGGTATAGAGTGTAAGGTATAGAGTGTATGGTATCGAGTGTACGGTATAGAGTGTAGAGTGTAGGGTATAGAGTGTAGGGTATAGAGTGTTAGGTATAGATTGTAGGGTATAGAGTGTATTGTATAGGGTATAGAGTGTATGGTGTAGAGTGTAGGGTATAGAGTGTATAGTGTAGGGTATAGAGTGTAGGGTATAGAGTGTACAGTATAGAGTGTTGGGCTATAGAGTGTAGGGTATAGAGTGTAGGGTATAGAGTGTAGGGTATAGAGTGTAGGGTATACAGTGTAGGGTATAAAGTGTAGAGTGTAAGGTATAGAGTGTAGGGTATAAAGTGCAGGGTATAGAGTGTAGGGTATAGAGTGTAGGGTATAGAGTGTAGAGTGTAGAGTGTAGGGTATAGAGTGTAGAGTTTAGGGTATAGAGTGTAGGGTATAGAGTGTAGGGTTTAGAGTGTATGGTATAGAGTGTGGGGTATAGAGTGTAGAGTGTAGGGTATAGAGTGTAGGGTTTAGAGTGTAGGGTATAGAGTGTATGGTATAGAGTGTACGGTATAGAGTGTAGAGTGTAGGGTATAGAGTGTAGGGTATAACGTGTAGGGTATAGATTGTAGGGTATAGAGTGTAGAATGTAGGGTATAGAGTATAGGGTATAGAGTGTATGGTGTAGAGTGTAGGGTATAGAGTGTATAGTGTAGGGTATAGAGTGTAGGGTATAGAGTGTAGGGTATAGAGTGTAGAGTGTAGGGTATATAGTGTATGGTATAGAGTGTAGGGTATAGAGTGTAGGATATAGAGTGTAGGGTATAGAATGTAGGGTATAGACTGTAGAGTGTAGGGATTAGAGTGTAGGGTATAGAGTGTAGGGTATAGAGTGTAGAGTGTAGGGTATAAAGTGTAGAGTATAGAGTATAGAGTGTAGGGTATAGAGTGTAGGGTATAGAGTGTAAAGTGTAGAGTGTAGAGTATAGAGTGTAGAGTGTAGGGTATAGAGTGTAGGGTATAGAACGTAGGGTGTAGGGTATAGAGTGTAGGGTATAGAGTGTAGGGTATAGAGTGTAGAGTGTATGATATAGAGTGTAGGGTGTAGAGTGTAGGGTATAGAGTGTAGAGTGTAGGGTATAGAGTGTAGGGTATATAGTGTATGGTATACAGTGTAGAGTGTAGAGTGTAGGGTATAGAGTGTATCGAGTAGGGTATAGAGTGTATGGTATAGAGTGTAGGGTATAGAGTGTAGGGTATAGAGTGTAGGGTATAGAGTATAGAGTGCAGGGTATAGAGTGTACTGTATAGTGTAGAGTATAGAGTGTAGGGTATAGAGTGTAGGGTGTAGAGTGTAGAGTGTAGGGTATAGAGTGTATGGTATAGAGTGCAGGGTATAGAGTGTAGAGTGTAGGGTATAGAGTGTAGGGTATAGAGTGTAGAGTGTAGGGTATAGAGTGTAGAGTGTAGGGTATAGAGTGTAGGGTATAGAGTGTAGGGTATAGAGTGTAGGGTATAGAGTGTAGGGTATAGAGTGTAGAGTGTAGGGTATAGAGTGTAGGGTATATAGTGTAGGGTATAGAGTGTAGAGTGTAGGGTATAGAGTGTAGGGTATAGAGTGTAGGGTATAGAGTGTATGGAATAGAGTGTAGAGTGTAGGGTATAGAATGTAGGGTATAGAGTGTATGGTATAGAGTGTAGGGTATAGAGTGTGGGGTATAGAGTGTAGGGTGTAGAGTGTAGGGATTAGATGTAGGGTATAGAGTGTAGGATATAGAGTGTATGGAATAGAGTGTAGGGTATAGGGTGTAGGGTATAGAGCGTAGGGTGTAGGGTATAGAGTGTAGGGTATAGAGTGCAGGGTATAGAGTGTATGGTATAGTAGGGTATAGAGTGTAGGTTATAGAGTGTAGAGTGTAGGGCATAGAGTGTATGGTAAAGAGTGTAGGGTGTAGAGTGTATAGTATAGAGTGTAGGGTATAGATTGTATGGTATAGAGTTTAAAGTGTAGGGTATAGAGTGTAGAATATAGAGTGTAGAGTGTAGAGTGTAGGGTATAGAGTGTAGGGTATAGAGTGTAGGGTATAGAGTGTACATTATAGAGCGTATGATATAGAGTGTATGGTATATATTGTAGGGTATAGATTGTTTGGTATAGAGTGTAAGGTATAGAGTGTAGAGAGTAGGGTATAGAGTATAGGGTATACAGAGTAGGGTATAGTTTAGGGTATAGAGTGTATGGTATAGAGTGTGGAGTGTAGGGTATAGAGTGTATAGTGTAGGGTATAGAGTGTAGGGTATAGAGTGTAGGGTATAGAGTGTATGGTATAGAGTGTAGGGAATAGAGTGTAGAGTGTAGGGTATAGAGTGTATGGTATAGAGTGTAGGGTATAGAGTGTAGAGGGTAGAGTGTAGGGTATAGAGTGTAGGGTATAGAGTGTAGGGTATAGAGTGTAGGGTATAGAGTATATAGTGTAGGGTATAGAGTGTAGGTTATAGAGTGTAGAGTGTAGGGTATAGAGTGTAGGGTATAGAGTGTAGGGTATAGAGTGTAGGGTATAAAGTGTAGAGTGTAGGGTATAGAGTGTAGGGTATAGAGTGTAGAGTGTAGGGTGTAGAGTGGAGAGTGTAGGGTATAGAGTGTAAGGTATAGAGTGTAGGGTATAGAGTGTATGTTATAGAGTGTAGGGTATAGAGTGTAGAGTGTATGGTATAGAGTGTAGGGTATAGAGTGTAGGGTATAGAGTATAGAGTGCAGGGTATAGAGTGTACTGTATAGTGTAGAGTATAGAGTGTAGGGTATAGAGTGTAGGGTGTAGAGTGTAGAGTGTAGGGTATATAGTGTAGGGTATAGAGTGCAGGGTATAGAGTGTAGAGTGTAGGGTATAAAGTGTAGGGTATAGAGTGTAGAGTGTAGGGTATAGAGTGTAGAGTGTAGGGTATAGAGTGTAGGGTATAGAGTGTAGGGTATAGAGTGTAGAGTGTAGGGTATAGAGTGTAGGGTATAGAGTGTAGGGTATATAGTGTAGGGTATAGAGTGTAGAGTGTAGGGTATAGAGTGTAGGGTATAGAGTGTAGGGTATAGAGTGTATGGAATAGAGTGTAGAGTGTAGGGTATAGAATGTAGGGTATAGAGTGTATGGTATAGAGTGTAGGGTATAGAGTGTGGGGTATAGAGTGTAGGGTGTAGAGTGTAGGGATTAGATGTAGGGTATAGAGTGTAGGATATAGAGTGTATGGAATAGAGTGTAGGGTATAGAGTGAAGAGTGTAGGGTATAGGGTGTAGGGTATAGAGCGTAGGGTGTAGGGTATAGAGTGTAGGGTATAGAGTGTAGGGTATAGAGTGTATGGTATAGTAGGGTATAGAGTGTAGGTTATAGAGTGTAGAGTGTAGGGCATAGAGTGTATGGTAAAGAGTGTAGGGTGTAGAGTGTATAGTATAGAGTGTAGGGTATAGATTGTATGGTATAGAGTTTAGAGTGTAGGGTATAGAGTGTAGAATATAGAGTGTAGAATGTAGAGTGTAGGGTATAGAGTGTAGGGTATAGAGTGTAGGGTATAGAGTGTACATTATAGAGCGTATGATATAGAGTGTATGGTATATATTGTAGGGTATAGAGTGTTTGGTATAGAGTGTAAGGTATAGAGTGTAGAGAGTAGGGTATAGAGTATAGGGTATACAGAGAAGGGTATAGTTTAGGGTATAGAGTGTATGGTATAGAGTGTGGAGTGTAGGGTATAAAGTGTATAGTGTAGGGTATAGAGTGTAGGGTATAGAGTGTAGGGTATAGAGTGTATGGTATAGAGTGTAGGGAATAGAGTGTAGAGTGTAGGGTATAGAGTGTATGGTATAGAGTGTAGGGTATAGAGTGTAGAGGGTAGAGTGTAGGGTATAGAGTGTAGGGTATAGAGTGTAGGGTATAGAGTATATAGTGTAGGGTATAGAGTTTAGGTTATAGAGTGTAGAGTGTAGGGTATAGAGTGTAGGGTATAGAGTGTATGGTATAGAGTGTAGGGTATAGAGTGTGGGGTATAGAGTGTAGGGTATAGAGTGTAGAGTGTAGGGATTAGAGTGTAGGGTATAGAGTGTAGGATATAGAGTGTATGGAATAGAGTGTAGGGTATAGAGTGAAGAGTGTAGGGTATAGAGTGTAGGGTATAGAGCTTAGGGTGTAGGGTATAGAGTGTAGGGTATAGAGTGTAGGGTATAGAGTGTATGGTATAGAGTGTAGGGTATAGAGTGTAGGGTATAGAGTGTACGTTATAGAGTGTAGAGTGTAGGGCATAGAGTGTATGGTATAGAGTGTAGGGTGTAGAGTGTATAGTATAGAGTGTAGAGTGTAGGATATAGAGTGTAGAGTGTGGGGTATAGAGTGTAGAGTGTAGGGTATAGAGTGTATGATATAGAGTGTAGGGTATAGAGTGTATGGTATAGATTGCAGGGTATAGAGTGTAGGGTATAGAGTGTAGGGTATAGAGTGTAGAGTGTAGGGTACAGAGTGTAGGGTATAGAGTGTATGGTATAGAGTGTATGGTATAGATTGTAGGGTATAGAGTGTAGAGTGTAGGGTATAGAGTGTAGAAAGTAGGGTATAGTGTGTAGGGTATAGAGTGTAGAGTGTAGGGTATAGAGTGTAGGGTATAGAGTGTAGATTGTATGGTATAGAGTGTAGGGTATAGAGTGTATAGTGTAGGGTATAGAGTGTAGAGTGTAGGGTATAGAGTGTAGGGTATAGAGTGTTGGGATATAGAGTGTAGGGTATAGAGTGTAGGGTATAGAGTGTAGGGTATAGATTGTAGGGTATAGAGTGTAGGGTATAGAGTGTAGGGTATAGAGTATATAGTGTAGGGTATAGAGTGTAGGGTATAGAGTGTAGAGTGTAGGGTATAGAGTGTAGGGTATAGAGTGTAGGGTATAGAGTGTAGGGTATAAAGTGTAGAGTGTAGGGAAGAGAGTGTAGGGTATAGAGTGTAGGGTATAGAGTGTAGAGTGTAGGATATAGAGTGTAGAGTGTAGGGTATAGAGTGTAGAGTGTAGGGTATAAAGTGTAGAGTGTAGGGTATAGAGTGTAGGGTATAGAGTGTATGGTATAGAGTGTAGGGTATAGAGTGTAGGGTAAAGAGTGTAGAGTGTAGGGATTAGAGTGTAGGGTATAGAGTGTAGGGTATAGAGTGTAGAGTGTAGGGTATAGAGTGTAGGGTATAGAGTGTACGGTATAGAGTGTTGGGCTATAGAGTGTAGGGTATAGAGTGTAGGGTATACAGTGTAGGGTATAAAGTGTAGAGTGTAGGGTATAGAGTGTAGGGTATAGAGTATAGGGTATAGAGTGTAGGGTATTGAGTGTACAGTGTAGAGTGTAGGGTATAGAGTGTAGAGTTTAGGTTATAGAGTGTAGGGTATAGAGTGTAGGGTTTAGAGTGTATGGTATAGAGTGTAGGGTATAGAGTGTAGAGTGTAGGGTATAGAGTGTAGGGTATAGAGTGTAGGGTACAGAGTGTAGGGTATAGAGTGTACGGTATAGAGTGTAGAGTGTAGGGTATAGAGTGTAGGGTATAAAGTGTAGGGTATAGATTGTAGGGTATAGAGTGTAGAATGTAGGGTATAGGGTATAGAGTGTATGGTGTAGAGTGTAGGGTATAGAGTGTATAGTGTAGGGTATAGAGTGTAGGGTTTAGAGTGTAGGGTATAGAGTGTAAGGTATAGAGTGTAGAGTGTAGGGTATAGAGTGTATGGTATAGGGTGTAGGGTATAGAGTGTAGGGTATAGAGTGTAGGGTATAGAGTGTAGGGTATACAGTGTAGAGTGTAGGGTATAGAGTTTAGGGTATAGAGTGTATGGTATAGAGTGTAGAGTGTAGGGTATAGAGTGTATAGTGTAGGGTATAGAGTGTAGGGTATAGAGTGTAGGGTATAGAGCGTATGGTATAGAGTGTAGGGAATAGAGTGTAGATTGTAGGGTATAGAGTGTATGGTATAGAGTGTAGGGTATAGAGTGTAGAGTATAGAGTGTAGGGTATAGAGTGTAGGGTATAGAGTGTAGGGTATAGAATGTATGGTATAGAGTGTAGGGAATAGAGTGTAGAGTGTAGGGTATAGAGTGTATGGTGTAGAGTGTAGGGTATAGAGTGTATAGTGTAGGATATAGAGTGCAGGGTATAGAGTGTATGGAATAGAGTGTATGGAATATAGTGTACGGTATAGAGTGTAGAGTGTAGGGTATAGAGTGTAGGGTATAGAGCGTATGGTGTAGGGTATAGATTGTAGGGTATAGAGTGTAGGGTATAGAGTGTAGAGTGTAGGGTATAGAGTGCATGATATAGAGGGTAGGGTGTAGAGTGTATGGTATAGAGTGTACAGTATAGAGTGTATGGTATAGAGTGTAGAGTGTAGGATATAGAGTGTATGGTATAGAGTGTAGGGTGTAGAGTGTATAGTATAGAGTGTAGGGTACAGAGTGTAGAGTGTAGGGTATAGAGTGTAGGGTATAGTGTGTATGGTATGGAGTGTATGGTATATAGTGTAGGGTATAGAGTGTTTGGTGTAGAGAGTAGGGTATAGATTTTAGAGTGTAGAGTGTAGGGTATAGAGTGTAGGGTGTAGAGTGTAGGGTATAGTGTGTAGAGTGTAGGGTATAGAGTGTAGGGTATAGAGTGTAGGGTATAGAGTATATGGTATAGAGTGTAGGGTATAGAGTGTAGGGTATAGATTGCAGGGTATAGAGTGTAGGGTATAGAGTGTAGGGTATAGTGTGTATTGTGTAGGGTATAGAGTGTAGGGTATAGAGTGTAGGGTATAGAGTGTATGGTATAGAGTGTATGGTATAGATTGTAGGGTATAGAGTGTAGGGTATAGAGTGTAGAGTGTAGGGTATAGAGTGTAGAAAGTAGGGTATAGTGTGTAGGGTATAGAGTGTAGAGTGTAGGGTATAGAGTGTAGGGTATAGAGTGTAGATTGTATGGTATAGAGTGTAGGGTATAGAGTGTATAGTGTAGGGTATAGAGTGTAGAGTGTAGGGTATAGAGTGTAGGGTATAGAGTGTTGGGATATAGAGTGTAGGGTATAGAGTGTAGGGTATAGAGTGTAGGGTATAGAGTGTAGGGTATAAAGTGTAGAGTGTAGGGTATAGAGTGTAGGGTATAGAGTGTAGGGTATAGAGTGTAGAGTGTAGGGTGTAGAGTGTAGAGTGTAGGGTATAGAGTGTAAGGTATAGAGTGTAGGGTATAGAGTGAATAGGGTATAGGGAATCAATATCACCATTACACACTGAACGGGAAACCACTGGGTAAATCTGACAGGGAGAAGGACTTGGGGATCCTAGTTAATGATAAACTTACCTGGAGCAGCCAGTGCCAGGCAGCAGCTGCCAAGGCAAACAGGATCATGGGGTGCATTAAAAGAGGTCTGGATACACATGATGAGAGCATTATACTGCCTCTGTACAAATCCCTAGTTAGACCGCACATGGAGTACTGTGTCCAGTTTTGGGCACCGGTGCTCAGGAAGGATATAATGGAACTAGAGAGAGTACAAAGGAGGGCAACAAAATTAATAAAGGGGATGGGAGAACTACAATACCCAGATAGATTAGCGAAATTAGGATTATTTAGTCTAGAAAAAAGACGACTGAGGGGCGATCTAATAACCATGTATAAGTATATAAGGGGACAATACAAATATCTCGCTGAGGATCTGTTTATACCAAGGAAGGTGACGGGCACAAGGGGGCATTCTTTGCGTCTGGAGGAGAGAAGGTTTTTCCACCAACATAGAAGAGGATTCTTTACTGTTAGGGCAGTGAGAATCTGGAATTGCTTGCCTGAGGAGGTGGTGATGGCGAACTCAGTCGAGGGGTTCAAGGGAGGCCTGGATGTCTTCCTGGAGCAGAACAATATTGTATCATACAATTATTGGGTTCTGTAGAAGGACGTAGATCTGGGTATTTATTATGATGGAATATAGGCTGAACTGGATGGACAAATGTCTTTTTCGGCCTTACTAACTATGTTACTATGTTACTATGTTACTATGAGTGTATGTTATAGAGTGTAGGGTATAGAGTGTAGAGTGTAGGGTATAGAGTGTAGGGTATAGAGTGTAGGGCATAGAGTGTAGGGTATAGAGTGTAGGGTATGAAGTGTAGAGTGTAGGGTATAGAGTGTAGGGTTTAGAGTGTATGTTATAGAGTGTAGGGTATAGAGTGTAGAGTGTAGGGTATAGAGTGTAGGGTATATAGTGTAGGGTATAGAGTGTAGGGTATAGAGTGTAGGGTATAGAGTGTAGAGTGTAGGGTATAGAGTGTAGAAAGTAGGGTATAGTGTGTATGGTATAGAGTGTAGAATGTAGGGTATAGAGTGTATGGTATAATGTGTAGGGTATAGAGTGTAGAGTGTAGGATATAGAGTGTAGAGTGTAGGTTATAGAGTGTAGGGTATATAGTGTAGGGTATAGAGTGTAGGGTTAAGAGTGTAGTGTATAGAGTGTAGAGTGTAGGGTATATAGTGTAGGGTATAGAGTATAGAGTGTAGGGTATAGAGTGTAGGGTATAGAGTGTAGAGTGTAGGGTATAGAGTGTAGAGTGTATGGTATAGAGTGTAGGGTATAGAGTGTAGGGTATAGAGTGTAGGGTATACAGTATAGGGTATAAAGTGTAGAGTGTAGGGCATAGAGTGTAGGGTATAGAGTGTAGGGTATAGAGTGTAGGGTATAGAGTGTAGGGTGTAGGGTATAGAGTGTAGAGTTTAGGGTATAGAGTGTAGGGTATACAGTGTAGGGTATAGAGTGTAGGGTGTAGAGTCTAGTGTATAGAGTGTAGAGTGTATGGTATAATGTGTAGGGTATAGAGTGTAGAGTGTAGGGTATAGAGTGTAGGGTATAGAGTATAGAGTGTAGGGTATAGAGTGTAGAGTGTAGGGTATAGAGTGTAGGGTATAGAGTGTAGGGTATAGAGTGTATGGTATAGAGTGTAGGGTATAGAGTGTAGGGTATAGAGTGTAGAGTGTAGGGATTAGAGTGTAGGGTACAGAGTGTAGGGTATAGAGTGTAGAGTGTAGGGTATAGAGTGTAGGGTATAGAGTGTAAGGTATAGAGTGTATGGTATAGAGTGTACGGTATAGAGTGTAGAGTGTAGGGTATAGAGTGTAGGGTATAGAGTGTTAGGTATAGATTGTAGGGTATAGAGTGTATTGTATAGGGTATAGAGTGTATGGTGTAGAGTGTAGGGTATAGAGTGTATAGTGTAGGGTATAGAGTGTAGGGTATAGAGTGTACAGTATAGAGTGTTGGGCTATAGAGTGTAGGGTATAGAGTGTAGGGTATAGAGTGTAGGGTATAGAGTGTAGGGTATACAGTGTAGGGTATAAAGTGTAGAGTGTAAGGTATAGAGTGTAGGGTATAGAGTGTAGGGTATACAGTGTAGGGTATAGAGTGTAGGGTATAGAGTCTAGGGTATAGAGTGTAGAGTGTAGGGTATAGAGTGTATGGTATAATGTGTAGGGTATAGAGTGTAGAGTGTAGGGTATAGAGTGTAGGGTATAGAGTATAGAGTGTAGGGTATAGAGTGTAGAGTGTAGGGTATAGAGTGTAGGGTATAGAGTGTAGGGTATAGAGTGTATGGTATAGAGTGTAGGGTATAGAGTGTAGGGTATAGAGTGTAGAGTGTAGGGATTAGAGTGTAGGGTACAGAGTGTAGGGTATAGAGTGTAGAGTGTAGGGTATAGAGTGTAGGGTATAGAGTGTAAGGTATTGAGTGTATGGTTTAGAGTGTACGGTATAGAGTGTAGAGTGTAGGGCATAGAGTGTAGGGTATAGAGTGTTAGGTATAGATTGTAGGGTATAGAGTGTATTGTATAGGGTATAGAGTGTATGGTGTAGAGTGTAGGGTATAGAGTGTATAGTGTAGGGTATAGAGTGTAGGGTATAGAGTGTACAGTATAGAGTGTTGGGCTATAGAGTGTAGGGTATAGAGTGTAGGGTATAGAGTGTAGGGTATAGAGTGTAGGGTATACAGTGTAGGGTATAAAGTGTAGAGTGCAAGGTATAGAGTGTAGGGTATAAAGTGTAGGGTATAGAGTGTAGGGTATAGAGTGTAGAGTGTAGGGTATAGAGTGTAGAGTTTAGGGTATAGAGTGTAGGGTATAGAGTGTAGGGTTTAGAGTGTATGGTATAGAGTGTGGGGTATAGAGTGTAGAGTGTAGGGTATAGAGTGTAGGGTTTAGAGTGTAGGGTATAGAGTGTATGGTATAGAGTGTACGGTATAGAGTGTAGAGTGTAGGGTATAGAGTGTAGGGTATAAAGTGTAGGGTATAGATTGTAGGGTATAGAGTGTAGAATGTAGGGTATAGAGTATAGGGTATAGAGTGTATGGTGTAGAGTGTAGGGTATAGAGTGTATAGTGTAGGGTATAGAGTGTAGGGTATAGAGTGTAGGGTATAGAGTGTAGAGTGTAGGGTATATAGTGTATGGTATAGAGTGTAGGGTATAGAGTGTAGAATATAGAGTGTAGGGTATAGAATGTAGGGTATAGACTGTAGAGTGTAGGGATTAGAGTGTAGAGTATAGAGTGTAGGGTATAGAGTGTAGAGTGTAGGGTATAGAGTGTAGAGTATAGAGTATAGAGTGTAGGGTATAGAGTGTAGGGTATAGAGTGTAAAGTGTAGAGTGTAGAGTATAGAGTGTAGAGTGTAGGGTATAGAGTGTAGGGTATAGAACGTAGGGTGTAGGGTATAGAGTTTAGGGTATAGAGTGTAGGGTATAGAGTGTAGAGTGTATGATATAGAGTGTAGGGTGTAGAGTGTAGGGTATAGAGTGTAGAGTGTAGGGTATAGAGTGTAGGGTATATAGTGTATGGTATACAGTGTAGAGTGTAGAGTGTAGGGTATAGAGTGTATCGAGTAGGGTATAGAGTGTATGGTATAGAGTGTAGGGTATAGAGTGTAGGGTATAGAGTGTAGGGTATAGAGTATAGAGTGCAGGGTATAGAGTGTACTGTATAGTGTAGAGTATAGAGTGTAGGGTATAGAGTGTAGGGTGTAGAGTGTAGAGTGTAGGGTATAGAGTGTAGGGTATAGAGTGCAGGGTATAGAGTGTAGAGTGTAGGGTATAGAGTGTAGGGTATAGAGTGTAGAGTGTAGGGTATAGAGTGTAGAGTGTAGGGTATAGAGTGTAGGGTATAGAGTGTAGGGTATAGAGTGTAGGGTATAGAGTGTAGAGTGTAGGGTATAGAGTGTAGGGTATAGAGTGTAGGGTATATAGTGTAGGGTATAGAGTTTAGAGTGTAGGGTATAGAGTGTAGGGTATAGAGTGTAGGGTATAGAGCGTATGGAATAGAGTGTAGAGTCTAGGGTATAGAATGTAGGGTATAGAGTGTATGGTATGGAGTGTAGGGTATAGAGTGTGGGGTATAGAGTGTAGGGTGTAGAGTGTAGGGATTAGATGTAGGGTATAGAGTGTAGGATATAGAGTGTATGGAATAGAGTGTAGGGTATAGGGTGTAGGGTATAGAGCGTAGGGTGTAGGGTATAGAGTGTAGGGTATAGAGTGTAGGGTATAGAGTGTATGGTATAGTAGGGTATAGAGTGTAGGTTATAGAGTGTAGAGTGTAGGGCATAGAGTGTATGGTAAAGAGTGTAGGGTGTAGAGTGTATAGTATAGAGTGTAGGGTATAGATTGTATGGTATAGAGTTTAGAGTGTAGGGTATAGAGTGTAGAATATAGAGTGTAGAGTGTAGAGTGTAGGGTATAGAGTGTAGGGTATAGAGTGTAGGGTATAGAGTGTACATTATAGAGCGTATGATATAGAGTGTATGGTATATATTGTAGGGTATAGAGTGTTTGGTATAGAGTGTAAGGTATAGAGTGTAGAGAGTAGGGTATAGAGTATAGGGTATACAGAGTAGGGTATAGTTTAGGGTATAGAGTGTATGGTATAGAGTGTGGAGTGTAGGGTATAGAGTGTATAGTGTAGGGTATAGAGTGTAGGGTATAGAGTGTAGGGTATAGAGTGTACGGTATAGAGTGTAGGGAATAGAGTGTAGAGTGTAGGGTATAGAGTGTATGGTATAGAGTGTAGGGTATAGAGTGTAGAGGGTAGAGTGTAGGGTATAGAGTGTAGGGTATAGAGTGTAGGGTATAGAGTGTAGGGTATAGAGTATATAGTGTAGGGTATAGAGTGTAGGTTATAGAGTGTAGAGTGTAGGGTATAGAGTGTAGGGTATAGAGTGTAGGGTATAGAGTGTAGGGTATAAAGTGTAGAGTGTAGGGTATAGAGTGTAGGGTATAGAGTGTAGAGTGTAGGGTGTAGAGTGGAGAGTGTAGGGTATAGAGTGTAAGGTATAGAGTGTAGGGTATAGAGTGTATGTTATAGAGTGTAGGGTATAGAGTGTAGAGTGTAGGGTATAGAGTGTAGGGTATAGAGTGTAGGGTATAGAGTATAGAGTGCAGGGTATAGAGTGTACTGTATAGTGTAGAGTATAGAGTGTAGGGTATAGAGTGTAGGGTGTAGAGTGTAGAGTGTAGGGTATATAGTGTAGGGTATAGAGTGCAGGGTATAGAGTGTAGAGTGTAGGGTATAGAGTGTAGGGTATAAAGTGTAGAGTGTAGGGTATAGAGTGTAGAGTGTAGGGTATAGAGTGTAGGGTATAGAGTGTAGGGTATAGAGTGTAGGGTATAGAGTGTAGGGTATAGAGTGTAGAGTGTAGGGTATAGAGTGTAGGGTATAGAGTGTAGGGTATATAGTGTAGGGTATAGAGTGTAGAGTGTAGGGTATAGAGTGTAGGGTATAGAGTGTAGGGTATAGAGTGTATGGAATAGAGTGTAGAGTGTAGGG
This sequence comes from Ranitomeya imitator, assembly GCF_032444005.1. Lineage (NCBI taxonomy): Eukaryota > Metazoa > Chordata > Amphibia > Anura > Dendrobatidae > Ranitomeya > Ranitomeya imitator. Next base: position 290,121 of record NW_027194316.1, read on the forward strand.
TATAGAATGTAGGGTATAGAGTGTATGGTATAGAGTGTAGGGTATAGAGTGTGGGGTATAGAGTGTAGGGTGTAGAGTGTAGGGATTAGATGTAGGGTATAGAGTGTAGGATATAGAGTGTATGGAATAGAGTGTAGGGTATAGAGTGAAGAGTGTAGGGTATAGGGTGTAGGGTATAGAGCGTAGGGTGTAGGGTATAGAGTGTAGGGTATAGAGTGTAGGGTATAGAGTGTATGGTATAGTAGGGTATAGAGTGTAGGTTATAGAGTGTAGGGTATAGAGTGTAGAGTGTAGGGTGTAGAGTGTAGGGTGTAGAGTGTAAGGTATAGAGTGTAGAGTGTAGGGTGTAGAGTGTAGGGTGTAGAGTGTAGGGTATAGAGTGTAGGGTATAGAGTGTAGGGTATAAAGTGTAGAGTGTAGGGTATAGAGTGTAGGGTATAGAGTGTAGGGTATAGAGTGTAGGGTATAGAGTGTAGAGTGTAGGGTGTAGAGTGTAGGGTATATAGTGTAGGGTATAGAGTGTAGGGTATACAGTGTAGAGTGTAGGGATTAGAGTGTAGGGTATAGAGTGTAAGGTGTAGAGTGTAGGGTCTAGAGTGTAGGGTATAGAGTGTATGGTATAGAGTGTAGGGTATAGAGTGTTGGGTATAGATTGTAGGGTATAGAATGTAGATGTAGTGTATAGAGTATAGGGTATAGAGTGTATGGTGTAGAGTGTAGGGTATAGAGTGTATAGTGTAGGGTATAGAGTGCAGGGTATAGAGTGTATGGAATAGAGTGTATGGAATATAGTGTACGGTATAGAGTGTAGGGTATAGAGTGTAGGATATAGAGCGTAGGGTGTAGGGTATAGATTGTAGGGTATAGAGTGTAGGGTATAGAGTGTAGGGTGTAGAGTGTATGGTATAGAGTGTACAGTATAGAGTGTATGGTATAGAGTGTAGAGTGTAGGGTATAGAGTGTATGGTATAGAGTGTAGGGTGTAGAGTGTATAGTATAGAGTGTAGGGTACAGAGTGTAGAGTGTAGGGTATAGAGTGTAGGGTATAGAGTGTAGGGTATAGAGTGTAGGGTATAAAGTGTAGAGTGTAGGGTATAGAGTGTAGGGTATAGAGTGTAGGGTATAGAGTGTAGGGTATAGAGTGTAGAGTGTAGGGTGTAGAGTGTAGGGTGTAGAGTGTAAGGTATAGAGTGTAGGGTATAGAGTGTATGTTATAGAGTGTAGGGTGTAGAGTGTAGAGTGTAGGGTATAGAGTGTAGGGTATAAAGTGTAGGGTATAGATTGTAGGGTATAGAGTGTAGAATGTAGGGTATAGAGTATAGGGTATAGAGTGTATGGTGTAGAGTGTAGGGTATAGAGTGTATAGTGTAGGGTATAGAGTGTAGGGTATAGAGTGTAGAGTGTAGGGTATATAGTGTATGGTATAGAGTGTAGGGTATAGAGTGTAGAATATAGAGTGTAGGGTATAGAATGTAGGGTATAGACTGTAGAGTGTAGGGATTAGAGTGTAGGGTATAGAGTGTAGGGTATAGAGTGTAGAGTGTAGGGTATAGAGTGTAGAGTATAGAGTATAGAGTGTAGGGTATAGAGTGTAGGGTATAGAGTGTAAAGTGTAGAGTGTAGAGTATAGAGTGTAGAGTGTAGGGTATAGAGTGTAGGGTATAGAACGTAGGGTGTAGGGTATAGAGTGTAGGGTATAGAGTGTAGGGTATAGAGTGTAGAGTGTATGATATAGAGTGTAGGGTGTAGAGTGTAGGGTATAGAGTGTAGAGTGTAGGGTATAGAGTGTAGGGTATATAGTGTATGGTATACAGTGTAGAGTGTAGAGTGTAGGGTATAGAGTGTATCGAGTAGGGTATAGAGTGTATGGTATAGAGTGTAGGGTATAGAGTGTAGGGTATAGAGTGTAGGGTATAGAGTATAGAGTGCAGGGTATAGAGTGTACTGTATAGTGTAGAGTATAGAGTGTAGGGTATAGAGTGTAGGGTGTAGAGTGTAGAGTGTAGGGTATAGAGTGTAGGGTATAGAGTGCAGGGTATAGAGTGTAGAGTGTAGGGTATAGAGTGTAGGGTATAGAGTGTAGAGTGTAGGGTATAGAGTGTAGAGTGTAGGGTATAGAGTGTAGGGTATAGAGTGTAGGGTATAGAGTGTAGGGTATAGAGTGTAGAGTGTAGGGTATAGAGTGTAGGGTATAGAGTGTAGGGTATATAGTGTAGGGTATAGAGTGTAGAGTGTAGGGTATAGAGTGTGGGGTATAGAGTGTAGGGTATAGAGCGTATGGAATAGAGTGTAGAGTCTAGGGTATAGAATGTAGGGTATAGAGTGTATGGTATGGAGTGTAGGGTATAGAGTGTGGGGTATAGAGTGTAGGGTGTAGAGTGTAGGGATTAGATGTAGGGTATAGAGTGTAGGATATAGAGTGTATGGAATAGAGTGTAGGGTATAGGGTGTAGGGTATAGAGCGTAGGGTGTAGGGTATAGAGTGTAGGGTATAGAGTGTAGGGTATAGAGTGTATGGTATAGTAGGGTATAGAGTGTAGGTTATAGAGTGTAGAGTGTAGGGCATAGAGTGTATGGTAAAGAGTGTAGGGTGTAGAGTGTATAGTATAGAGTGTAGGGTATAGATTGTATGGTATAGAGTTTAGAGTGTAGGGTATAGAGTGTAGAATATAGAGTGTAGAGTGTAGAGTGTAGGGTATAGAGTGTAGGGTATAGAGTGTAGGGTATAGAGTGTACATTATAGAGCGTATGATATAGAGTGTATGGTATATATTGTAGGGTATAGAGTGTTTGGTATAGAGTGTAAGGTATAGAGTGTAGAGAGTAGGGTATAGAGTATAGGGTATACAGAGTAGGGTATAGTTTAGGGTATAGAGTGTATGGTATAGAGTGTGGAGTGTAGGGTATAGAGTGTATAGTGTAGGGTATAGAGTGTAGGGTATAGAGTGTAGGGTATAGAGTGTATGGTATAGAGTGTAGGGAATAGAGTGTAGAGTGTAGGGTATAGAGTGTATGGTATAGAGTGTAGGGTATAGAGTGTAGAGGGTAGAGTGTAGGGTATAGAGTCTAGGGTATAGAGTGTAGGGTATAGAGTGTAGGGTATAGAGTATATAGTGTAGGGTATAGAGTGTAGGTTATAGAGTGTAGAGTGTAGGGTATAGAGTGTAGGGTATAGAGTGTAGGGTATAGAGTGTAGGGTATAAAGTGTAGAGTGTAGGGTATAGAGTGTAGGGTATAGAGTGTAGAGTGTAGGGTGTAGAGTGGAGAGTGTAGGGTATAGAGTGTAAGGTATAGAGTGTAGGGTATAGAGTGTATGTTATAGAGTGTAGGGTATAGAGTGTAGAGTGTAGGGTATAGAGTGTAGGGTATAGAGTGTAGGGTATAGAGTATAGAGTGCAGGGTATAGAGTGTACTGTATAGTGTAGAGTATAGAGTGTAGGGTATAGAGTGTAGGGTGTAGAGTGTAGAGTGTAGGGTATATAGTGTAGGGTATAGAGTGCAGGGTATAGAGTGTAGAGTGTAGGGTATAGAGTGTAGGGTATAAAGTGTAGAGTGTAGGGTATAGAGTGTAGAGTGTAGGGTATAGAGTGTAGGGTATAGAGTGTAGGGTATAGAGTGTAGGGTATAGAGTGTAGGGTATAGAGTGTAGAGTGTAGGGTATAGAGTGTAGGGTATAGAGTGTAGGGTATATAGTGTAGGGTATAGAGTGTAGAGTGTAGGGTATAGAGTGTAGGGTATAGAGTGTAGGGTATAGAGTGTATGGAATAGAGTGTAGAGTGTAGGGTATAGAATGTAGGGTATAGAGTGTATGGTATAGAGTGTAGGGTATAGAGTGTGGGGTATAGAGTGTAGGGTGTAGAGTGTAGGGATTAGATGTAGGGTATAGAGTGTAGGATATAGAGTGTATGGAATAGAGTGTAGGGTATAGAGTGAAGAGTGTAGGGTATAGGGTGTAGGGTATAGAGCGTAGGGTGTAGGGTATAGAGTGTAGGGTATAGAGTGTAGGGTATAGAGTGTATGGTATAGTAGGGTATAGAGTGTAGGTTATAGAGTGTAGGGTATAGAGTGTAGAGTGTAGGGTGTAGAGTGTAGGGTGTAGAGTGTAAGGTATAGAGTGTAGAGTGTAGGGTGTAGAGTGTAGGGTGTAGAGTGTAGGGTATAGAGTGTAGGGTATAGAGTGTAGGGTATAAAGTGTAGAGTGTAGGGTATAGAGTGTAGGGTATAGAGTGTAGGGTATAGAGTGTAGGGTATAGAGTGTAGAGTGTAGGGTGTAGAGTGTAGGGTATATAGTGTAGGGTATAGAGTGTAGGGTATACAGTGTAGAGTGTAGGGATTAGAGTGTAGGGTATAGAGTGTAAGGTGTAGAGTGTAGGGTCTAGAGTGTAGGGTATAGAGTGTATGGTATAGAGTGTAGGGTATAGAGTGTTGGGTATAGATTGTAGGGTATAGAATGTAGAGTGTAGTGTATAGAGTATAGGGTATAGAGTGTATGGTGTAGAGTGTAGGGTATAGAGTGTATAGTGTAGGGTATAGAGTGCAGGGTATAGAGTGTATGGAATAGAGTGTATGGAATATAGTGTACGGTATAGAGTGTAGGGCATAGAGTGTAGGATATAGAGCGTAGGGTGTAGGGTATAGATTGTAGGGTATAGAGTGTAGGGTATAGAGTGTAGGGTGTAGAGTGTATGGTATAGAGTGTACAGTATAGAGTGTATGGTATAGAGTGTAGAGTGTAGGGTATAGAGTGTATGGTATAGAGTGTAGGGTGTAGAGTGTATAGTATAGAGTGTAGGGTACAGAGTGTAGAGTGTAGGGTATAGAGTGTAGGGTATAGAGTGTAGGGTATAGAGTGTAGGGTATAGAGTGTAGGGTATAAAGTGTAGAGTGTAGGGTATAGAGTGTAGGGTATAGAGTGTAGGGTATAGAGTGTAGGGTATAGAGTGTAGAGTGTAGGGTGTAGAGTGTAGGGTGTAGAGTGTAAGGTATAGAGTGTAGGGTATAGAGTGTATGTTATAGAGTGTAGGGTGTAGAGTGTAGAGTGTAGGGTATAGAGTGTAGGGTATAGAGTGTAGGGTATAGAGTGTAGGGTATAGAGTGTATGGTATAGAGTGTAGAGTGTAGGATATAGAGTGTAGAGTGTAGGGTATAAAGTGTACGGTATATAGTGTAGGGTATAGAGTGTAGGGTATAGAGTGTAGGGTATAGAGTGTATGGTATAGAGTGTAGAGTGTAGGGTATAGAGTGTAGAAAGTAGGGTATAGTGTGTAGGGTATAGAGTGTAGAGTGTAGGGTATAGAGTGTAGGGTATAGAGTGTAGATTGTATGGTATAGAGTGTAGGGTATAGAGTGTATAGTGTAGGGTATAGAGTGTAGGGTATAGAGTGTAGGGTATAGAGTGTTGGGATATAGAGTGTAGGGTATAGAGTGTCGGGTATAGAGTGTAGGGTATAGATTGTAGGGTATAGAGTGTAGGGTATAGAGTGTAGGGTATAGAGTATATAGTGTAGGGTATAGAGTGTAGGGTATAGAGTGTAGAGTGTAGGGTATAGAGTGTAGGGTATAGAGTGTAGGGTATAGAGTGTAGGGTATAAAGTATATATTGTAGGGTATAGAGTGTAGAGTGTAGGGTGTAGAGTGGAGAGTGTAGGGTATAGAGTGTAAGGTATAGAGTGTAGGGTATAGAGTATATGTTATAGAGTGTAGGGTATAGAGTGTAGAAAGTAGGGTGTAGTGTGTAGGGTATAGAGTGTAGGGTATAGAGTGTATGGTATAGAGTGTAGGGTATAGAGTGTAGAAAGTAGGGTATAGTGTGTAGGGTATAGAGTGTAGGGTATAGAGTGTAGGGTATAGAGTGTAGGGTATAGAGTGTAGGGTATAGAGTGTAGGGTATAGAGTGTACGGTATAGAGTGTATGATATATTGTGTATGGTATATAGTGTTTGGTATAGAGTGTAAGGTATAGAGTGTAGAGAGTAGGATATAGATTGTAGAGTGTAGAGTGTAGGGTATAGAGTGTATGGTAAAGAGTGTATGGAATAGAGAGTATGGTATAGAGTGTAGGGTGTAGAGTGTAGGGTATAGAGTGTAGAGTGTGGGGTATAGAGTGTAGAGTGTAGGGTATATAGTGTATGATATAGAGTGTAGGGTATAGAGTGTAGATTGTATGGTATAGAGTGTAGGGTATAGAGTGTATAGTGTAGGGTATAGAGTGTAGAGTGTAGGGATACAAAACTATGTAAAGCAGTTAATACAAGAGAAGATAGTATTCTGCTACAGATGGATCTGGATAAGTTGGAAACTTGGGCTGAAAGGTGGCAGATGAGGTTTAACAATGATAAATGTAAGGTTATACACATGGGAAGAGGGAATCAATATCACCATTACACACTGAACGGGAAACCACTGGGTAAATCTGACAGGGAGAAGGACTTGGGGATCCTAGTTAATGATAAACTTACCTGGAGCAGCCAGTGCCAGGCAGCAGCTGCCAAGGCAAACAGGATCATGGGGTGCATTAAAAGAGGTCTGGATACACATGATGAGAGCATTATACTGCCTCTGTACAAATCCCTAGTTAGACCGCACATGGAGTACTGTGTCCAGTTTTGGGCACCGGTGCTCAGGAAGGATATAATGGAACTAGAGAGAGTACAAAGGAGGGCAACAAAATTAATAAAGGGGATGGGAGAACTACAATACCCAGATAGATTAGCGAAATTAGGATTATTTAGTCTAGAAAAAAGACGACTGAGGGGCGATCTAATAACCATGTATAAGTATATAAGGGGACAATACAAATATCTCGCTGAGGATCTGTTTATACCAAGGAAGGTGACGGGCACAAGGGGGCATTCTTTGCGTCTGGAGGAGAGAAGGTTTTTCCACCAACATAGAAGAGGATTCTTTACTGTTAGGGCAGTGAGAATCTGGAATTGCTTGCCTGAGGAGGTGGTGATGGCGAACTCAGTCGAGGGGTTCAAGAGAGGCCTAGATGTCTTCCTGGAGCAGAACAATATTGTATCATACAATTATTAGGTTCTGTAGAAGGACGTAGATCTGGGTATTTATTATGATGGAATATAGGCTGAACTGGATGGACAAATGTCTTTTTTCGGCCTTACTAACTATGTTACTATGTTACTATGTTAGGGTATAGAGTGTAGGGTATAGAGTGTTGGGATATAGAGTGTAGGGTATAGAGTGTAGGGTATAGAGTGTAGGGTATTGATTGTAGGGTATAGAGTGTAGGGTATAGAGTATATAGTGTAGGGTATAGAATGTAGGGTATAGAGTGTAGAGTTTAGGGTATAGAGTGTAGGGTATAGAGTGTAGGGTATAGAGTGTAGGGTATAAAGTGTAGAGTGTAGGGTATAGAGTGTAGGGTATAGAGTGTAGAGTGTAGGGTGTAGAGTGGAGAGTGTAAGGTATTGAGTGTAGGGTATAGAGTGTATGTTATAGAGTGTAGGGTATAGAGTGTAGAGTGTAGGGTATAGAGTGTAGGGTATAGAGTGTAGGGTATAAAGTGTAGAGTGTAGGGTATAGAGTGTAGGTTTTAGAGTGTATGTTATAGAGTGTAGGGTATAGAGTGTAGAGTGTAGGATACAGAGTGTAGAGTGTAGGGTATAGAGTGTAGGGTATATAGTGTAGGGTATAGAGTGTAGAGTGTAGGGTATAGAGTGTAGGGTATAGAGTGTAGAATGTAGGGTATAGAGTGTATGGTATAGAGTGTAGGGTGTAGAGTGTATGGTATAGAGTGTAGGGTATAGAGTGTAGAGTGTAGGGTATAGAGTGTAGGGTGTAGAGTGTAGGAAATAGAGTGTAGGGTATAGAGTGTAGAGTGTAGGGTATAAAGTGTAGGGTATAGAGTGTAGGGTGTAGAGTGTAGGGTATAGAGTGTAGAGTGTAGGGTATAGAGTGTATGGTACAATGTGTAGGGCATAGAGTGTAGGGTGTAGAGTGTAGGGTACAGAGTGTAGGGTATAGAGTGTAGGGTATAGAGTGTAGAGTGTAGGGTATATAGTGTAGGGTATAGAGTATAGAGTGTAGGGTATAGAGTGTAGGGTATAGAGTGTAGAGTGTAGAGTGTAGGGTATAGAGTGTAGAGTATAAATAAAACAATCCTCAAAACAGAAAACATTCCCAGAAAAATCAAATCCCCTCTAATGTCATCATGGGGGCGCTAAATTTAGCCCAGAACACTCTCAAGATAACTAGACAATACAAAATGAACCAAAACGAGTACTAGTTCTGAATAAAATATAACAAGTTTATTACATAACTCAGTTACAAACGTAATATACATAGACAAAAGAAGTCATATAGAGACAAAGTGAAAAGCCTGACGTCACAGGTATAACGCTCAGGACCAAAAATATGTAAGTGGATAGGGAAGGATCACCACTAGCATGTAAGGCTCAAATCTTCCTGCCCCATTAGACCGTACCACTGCCAAGTGTGCCTATTTAAGTAGGATGCCACATGCATCCATAAAGTGCCAAGTGCAAAACAGTACTATCTAAGCACAAACACCCAGCTACCATAAACTGGGTGATTGTGATATAAGGCCCAAAAGTAAATGGGAAGCATAAAGTGCATGAACAGCCTGGCCGTGGTCCTTACCCATAAAGTCTCCACCAATGGAACCTGAGCGATGCAGCCCCAACGCGCGTTTCGCGTTGGCTTCCTCGGGGGGCTGTAACTAACTGTGTGCCACTAATGCCCATAATATAGGGGAGCTCATTACGCCGGTGTTGTATTGCGGCGCATGCGCAGAGTATCGCGTCCACCGGCCGCGTCACTTCCGGCCTCCAGTTCCGGCATCGCTGAGCGGGAAATCCCGTATGACGTCATTAGTCAGGGACACCGGAACCCTCGGAGACCTTAGGCGATGCGTAAGTAAGAGACGCTCTCTGATCATGCGCACAGCCTACCGGTCGCCATATTTACTGCTGGATAGACCTCAGAGCTACATATTCTAATAATGGCATCCCATCGTCAAAGAAGAAGTAGAATAAATACATTAAGCTTAGTACTCTGACGGGAATTTCATCCCCTAGTAGCTCTAACTAAAGGACATACTCCGACCCTGCACCCCATGAAAAAAGACAATGGGGGTGCAAAGTCGGAAAATACCCATAAAACGGAATGGTCCATAACAGAACACCGAACATTTCATGGATGAAAAGGTGAATATGGATCTCAATGATTATACAAAAACACGGTCAAAACATCAACATAAGGAGAGATATAGTGTATCTATAAGTGCCAAGATAGCGTGGCTTTCGCAACTTGATAAAGTGTTTAGTGACGGAACAGGTGTAATTTTAGATGCTAAATCCAGAGATGTTACAGAAATGACGCAAAAATTTAAAGATCTATTAAACAAACGAACAAGACTTTGGTGGAACAAATCTTTCTTGGAGAGATATGTGTCATGTGGTCTAATCCCTAGAGGCCTTCGGGTCCAGGTCTTCCCTTCTTTCCCAGTGGAGGAAGAATCATTTAAAACATCATGGGAGGAGCTGGCTTCTAATTGCTCGAAGGGGTTTATGGAGTTATTGATAAAATCTAACCAGATGAAATTAGATCTGCTGGATACTGAGCTAAATGAGCTACAGAGTCAGCTTAATAGCTCATTAAATTCTGAGACATTAAATAAATTTAACAAAGATGTTGACAGAGAGCTCGAAAAATGGGAGAAAGAAATCGTTCAAAGTAAAACGAAGAAATACCAGCGAGATTTAAATGATAGACAAAATAATCGTGTCTATAGGTGGAGGAAGGTAAACTTGAATCAAAAATCATTTTCTCGAGCAAGATCAGTTTCCTTCTCTTCCGTTTCATCTGGGGAAGAAAAATCTCAGAATGGTGACCAGGGTAGACCTCTATGGGAAAGGAGAGATCTAATAAGAGATGTTGTCCCAAAAGGAGGGAGATCTGGGAATAAACGCAAACTTACCTCTTCCCCCCTGAGAGACAAGAAACCTAAAAATTCCCTGGAGGTAATTAATTTGTCCACACACATTATCTCTCCAACACAGAAAGAGGTTCTGGAGTTGGGTTTGTCCTTTGCACCGTGTAATAATTATGATTTTTTTACAGTCTTGAAGGACCTCCATTTGTTTTCGAGAAAGCTTATCCTTAAGAAACTCCATTTTCGGATGCCAATTGAGGGAGAGCATGATAATACATTGGATTCAGAGATAATTCAAATTTTGGAGGAACTTGATACAGAGTCGGTGTCGGAACCTACAGGTATCTCTCTACCTTGTATTTCTCCTAGGTCTGCCACTTTCCCCCCTTTGGCCATTTGCCCACAGATTGAGATATTTACAAAACTAGTGACCAATGACCTTAAATTATTGAATAATTACAAGAAAAAGGATAATCTGACTTGGATTCAGAGAAAAGCATTGGAAGAACTACGGTCATTGGAGGGGGTGGTCATAAAACCAGCGGACAAGGGGGGGAATGTGGTTATTTGGCCAGTGGAGAAGTACGAGAGGGAGGTATTCAGACAACTTCGGGATAAAGATACATATATGCCTCTCTCGGGGAATCCTCTTGAGATGTATAAGGAGAAGCTGAGTAATATTCTGGATATGGCCTTCGAGAGAGGAGTTATTACTAAAAAGATTATGGAGGGCCTTTTGGTGAAATTCCCGGTGGTCCCTACCTTATATATCCTTCCAAAAATACATAAGGATTCTGTTAATCCACCAGGACGTCCTATTGTCTCTGGCATGGGAGGGCTATGTGATCCTGTGTGTAAATTTCTTGACTACTATCTCAAACCACAGGTCGAAACACTGCCCTCCTATGTCAGGGACACCACGGACGTCCTGAAACGTCTTGAAGGTATTTATCTGGAGGAGGATATGTTGTTAGTGACCGCTGACATAGAATCTTTATACACTAGCATTCGGCATAGTGACGGACTAATGGCTGCCCAGTTCTTTTTGGAGTCAAGTAATCTTGATGCAGATGTCAGGGGCCTGGTGTTGGAGTTGTTGCAGTTCATCCTGACACATAATTTTTTTACCTTCAAAGATAGATTCTATCTCCAATGTAGGGGTACTGCCATGGGGGCGGCGTGTGCGCCTTCTTATGCAAATTTATTCCTAGGGTTCTGGGAAAGAACTATCTTCCCGGATGGTGCACACGCCGCCTCCCAAATTCTTGGATGGTACCGCTATATTGATGACGTCCTGTTCATTTGGCAGGGCTCTGTTGAGGAATTGAGATCATTTATGTCGGATTTGAACTGCAATGACTTCAACATCAGGCTCACTTATACTTACCATCGTAATGAAATCTCCTTTCTTGACATACTGGTCAGGAAACAAGATAATGGGTTACTGCACACAGATATTTTTAGGAAGGAGACCGCAGTTAATTCATTATTGCATGCAAGCTCTGCACACTCCAGATCCACAATACAAGCTGTGCCCACGGGGCAATTCCTTCGTATGAGGAGGATTTGTTCTTCCAATACATCCTTTGAAGACCGGGCTCGGGATTTGGGGGATAGATTTAGAGACAGAGGATATAGTAGAAGGTGCATCAGGAAGGGATACTTGAGAGCTAGGGCAGCATCTAGGGACGAACTGCTTGTGTCAAACAAAAGGGGGGGAGTAAGTAAGGATACCCCTGTCAGATTTATCTCTACTAATAATCACCAGTGGGATAGCATCCGGAAGATATTACAAAAACATTGGTCCATTCTAAAAACGGAACCAACTTTGGCAAAATTTATACCGGATCATCCACTAATGACTCCCAGGAGAAGTAAAAATTTAAAAGACCTTCTTGTGAAAAGTCATTATATTGCCAAGGTTCCAAGTTTGTTCAATTCAGGCAAACATAAGAACGGATGCTATCCTTGTGGTGACTGTTTGGGTTGCAGGAATTTGATAAGAACCACCTCTTTCTGTTCTGCTGATGGATTGCGTAATTTTAAGATTCTGGACTATATCTCATGCAGTACCACACATGTGGTGTACTGTGCTAAATGTCCCTGCGGGTTACTTTACGTGGGCCTCACTTCGCGTGAACTGAGAGTGAGGACACGTGAACACGTTAGGGACATTCTGGCAGCTAAAAATGTGGTGGATGTCAGCGGCCTGAAAACCATCCCCCGACACTTCAGCATTTACCATAAATGTAATCCGGTGGGATTTCAGATGTGGGGGATTGATAGAGTACGGTTGGGGATTAGAGGAGGTGACCCCAAGAAAATTCTGGCTCAGCGGGAATGCCGTTGGATAACGGTATTAGGGACTCTAGCTCCAGCAGGCTTAAACGAACATATTAGTTTTGTTCCGTTTTTATAAATAAATGTACATCTCTGGTTTTATCTTTTAATTTTTACTTTTTGACTTATTGTGTGTTTTTCTTTTCTTTTCCTTTTATTTTTTTCATAGTCATGTATTTACATTTGGTAACCCTATAAAATCTTTGCCCATACACGGGTCCATATATCTGCTTGGAGGAATGGACATGATGAGGAACATACGACTATTTGTGGATTGGAATCTCATCTGCCACCTGTCAACGCATTTAAGACTCTGGAGAGAGGATTGGAATTATATGGATCACCACCATATTATGAAATGGCTTTTCTGTTTTTATTTATTTTTTTATTTATCATTAGAGTATATTTTTAAGTGATTATCCTTATTTTATTATTTATTTTTTTCATTTATTTTTCTTGGTTCACCTTTTTTTCACATTTCTACTTTTGATATTATCTAGTTCTAAATGTGTTTATAATATATATATATATATATATATATATATATATTTTTTTTTTTATTATATATTATTGATACTCATGTATGCACTTTATTTTTCTTGGCACTTATAGATACACTATATCTCTCCTTATGTTGATGTTTTGACCGTGTTTTTGTATAATCATTGAGATCCATATTCACCTTTTCATCCATGAAATGTTCGGTGTTCTGTTATGGACCATTCCGTTTTATGGGTATTTTCCGACTTTGCACCCCCATTGTCTTTTTTCATGGGGTGCAGGGTCGGAGTATGTCCTTTAGTTAGAGCTACTAGGGGATGAAATTCCCGTCAGAGTACTAAGCTTAATGTATTTATTCTACTTCTTCTTTGACGATGGGATGCCATTATTAGAATATGTAGCTCTGAGGTCTATCCAGCAGTAAATATGGCGACCGGTAGGCTGTGCGCATGATCAGAGAGCGTCTCTTACTTACGCATCGCCTAAGGTCTCCGAGGGTTCCGGTGTCCCTGACTAATGACGTCATACGGGATTTCCCGCTCAGCGATGCCGGAACTGGAGGCCGGAAGTGACGCGGCCGGTGGACGCGATACTCTGCGCATGCGCCGCAATACAACACCGGCGTAATGAGCTCCCCTATATTATGGGCATTAGTGGCACACAGTTAGTTACAGCCCCCCGAGGAAGCCAACGCGAAACGCGCGTTGGGGCTGCATCGCTCAGGTTCCATTGGTGGAGACTTTATGGGTAAGGACCACGGCCAGGCTGTTCATGCACTTTATGCTTCCCATTTACTTTTGGGCCTTATATCACAATCACCCAGTTTATGGTAGCTGGGTGTTTGTGCTTAGATAGTACTGTTTTGCACTTGGCACTTTATGGATGCATGTGGCATCCTACTTAAATAGGCACACTTGGCAGTGGTACGGTCTAATGGGGCAGGAAGATTTGAGCCTTACAAGCTAGTGGTGATCCTTCCCTATCCACTTACATATTTTTGGTCCTGAGCGTTATACCTGTGACGTCAGGCTTTTCACTTTGTCTCTATATGACTTCTTTTGTCTATGTATATTACGTTTGTAACTGAGTTATGTAATAAACTTGTTATATTTTATTCAGAACTAGTACTCGTTTTGGTTCATTTTGTATTGTATAGAGTGTAGAGTGTAGGGTATAGAGTGTAGGGTATAGAGTGTATGGTATAGAGTAGGGTATAGAGTGTAGGGTATAGAGTGTAGAGTGTAGGGTATAGAGTGTAGAGTGTAGGGTATAGAGTGTAGGGTATAAAGAGTAGAGTGTAGGGTATAGAGTGTAGAGTGTAGGGTATGGAGTGTATGGTATAGAGTGTAGGGTATAGAGTGTAGAGTATAGAGTGTTGGGTATAGAGTGTAGAGTGTAGGGTATAGAGTGTAGGGTATATAGTGTAGGGTATAGAGTGTATGGTATACAGTGTGGAGTGTAGGGATTAGAGTGTAGGTTATAGAGTGTAGGGTGTAGAGTGTAGGGTATAGAGTGTAGGGTATAGAGTGTATGGTATAGAGTGTAGGGTATAGAGTGTTGGGTATAGATTGTAGGGTATAGAATGTAGAGTGTAGTGTATAGAGTATAGGGTGTAGAGTGTATGGTGTAGAGTGTAGGGTATAGAGTGTATAGTGTAGGGTATAGAGTGCAGGGTATAGAGTGTATGGAATAGAGTGTATGGAATATAGTGTACGGTATAGAGTGTAGAGAGTAGGGTATAGAGTGTAGGGTATAGAGCGTAGGGTGTAGGGTATAGATTGTAGGGTATAGAGTGTAGGGTATAGAGTGTAGGGTATAGAGTGCATGGTATAGAGTGTAGGGTGTAGAGTGTATGGTATAGAGTGTACAGTATAGAGTGTATGGTATAGAGTGTAGAGTGTAGGGTATAGAGTGTATGGTATAGAGTGTAGAGTGTAGAGTGTAGGGTATAGAGTGTAGAGTGTAGGGTATAGAGTGTAGGGTATAGAGTGTATGGTATAGAGTGTAGAGTGTAGGGTATAGAGTGTAGAGTGTAGGGTATAGAGTGTAGGTTATAGAGTGTATGGTATAGAGTGTAGAGTGTAGAGTGTAGGGTATAGAGTGTAGAGTGTAGGGTATAGAGTGTAGGGTATAGAGTGTATGGTATAGAGTGTAGGGTATAGAGTGTAGAGTGTAGGGTATAGAGTGTAGGGTATAGAGTGTAGAGTGTAGGGTATAGAGTGTAGGGTATAGAATGTACGGTATAGAGTGTTGGGCTATAGAGTGTAGGGTATAGAGTGTAGGGTATAGAGTGTATGGTATAGAGTGTACGATATAGAATGTATGATATAGAGTGTATAGTATATAGTGTAGGGTATAGAGTGTTTGGTATAGAGTGTAAGGTATAGAGTGTAGAGAGTAGGGTATAGATTTTAGAGTGTAGAGTGTAGGGTATAGAGTGTAGGGTATAGAGTGTATGGAATAGAGTGTATAATATAGAGTGTAGGGTGTAGAGTGTAGGGTATAGAGTGTAGAGTGTGGGGTATAGAGTGTAGAGTGTAGGGTATAGAGTGTATGATATAGAGTGTAGGGTATAGAGTGTATGGTATAGATTGCAGGGTATAGAGTGTAGGGTGTAGAGTGTAGGGTATAGAGTGTAGGGTATAGAGTGTATGGTATAGAGTGTATGGTATAGATTGTAGGGTTTAGAGTGTAGGGTATAGAGTGTAGAGTGTAGGGTATGGAGTGTAGAAAGTAGGGTATAGTGTGTAGGGTATGAAGTGTAGAGTGTAGGGTATAGAGTGTAGGGTATAGAGTGTAGATTGTATGGTATAGAGTGTAGGGTATAGAGTGTATAGTGTAGGGTGTAGAGTGTAGGGTATAGAGTGTAGGGTATAGAGTGTTGGGATATAGAGTGTAGGGTATAGAGTGTAGGGTATAGAGTATATAGTGTAGGGTATAGAGTGTAGGGTATAGAGTGTAGAGTGTAGGGTATAGAGTGTAGGGTATAGAGTGTAGGGTATAAAGTGTAGAGTGTAGGGTATAGAGTGTAGGGTATAGAGTGTAGGGTATAGAGTGTAGGGTATAGGGTGTAGAGTGTAGGGTGTAGAGTGTAGGGTATAGAGTGTAAGATATAGAGTGTAGGGTATAGAGTGTATGTTATAGAGTGTAGGGTATAGAGTGTAGAGTGTAGGGTATAGAGTGTAGGGTATAGAGTGTAGGGTATAGAGTGTAGGGTATAGAGTGTAGGGTATAAAGTGTAGAGTGTAGGGTATAGAGTGTAGGGTTTAGAGTGTATGTTATAGAGTGTAGGGTATAGAGTGTAGAGTGTAGGATATAGAGTGTAGAGTGTAGGGTATAAAGTGTAGGGTATATAGTGTAGGGTATAGAGTGTAGGGTATAGAGTGTTGGGTATAGAGTGTATGGTATAGAGTGTAGAGTGTAGGGTATAGAGTGTAGAAAGTAGGGTATAGTGTGTAGGGTATAGAGTGTAGAGTGTAGGGTATAGAGTGTAGGGTATAGAGTGTAGATTGTATGGTATAGAGTGTAGGGTATAGAGTGTATAGTGTAGGGTATAGAGTGTAGAGTGTAGGGTATAGAGTGTAGGGTATAGAGTGTTGGGATATAGAGTGTAGGGTATAGAGTGTCGGGTATAGAGTGTAGGGTATAGATTGTAGGGTATAGAGTGTAGGGTATAGAGTATATAGTATAGGGTATAGAGTGTAGGGTATAGAGTGTAGAGTGTAGGGTATAGAGTGTAGGGTATAGAGTGTAGGGTATATAGTGTAGAGTGTAGGGTATAGAGTGTAGGGTATAGAGTGTAGAGTGTAGGGTGTAGAGTGGAGAGTGTAGGGTATAGAGTGTAAGGTATAGAGTGTAGGGTATAGAGTGTATGTTATAGAGTGTAGGGTGTAGAGTGTAGGGTATAGAGTGTAGAAAGTAGGGTATAGTGTGTAGGGTATAGAGTGTAGGGTATAGAGTGTATGGTATAGAGTGTAGAGTGTAGGGTATAGAGTGTAGAAAGTAGGGTATAGTGTGTAGGGTATAGAGTGTAGAGTGTAGGGTGTAGAGTGTAGGGTATAGAGTGTAGATTGTATGGTATAGAGTGTAGGGTATAGAGTGTATAGTGTAGGGTATAGAGTGTAGAGTGTAGGGTATAGAGTGTAGGGTATAGAGTGTTGGGATATAGAGTGTAGGGTATAGAGTGTAGGGTATAGAGTGTAGTGTATAGATTTTAGGGTATAGAGTGTAGGGTATAGAGTGTAGTGTATAGAGTATATAGTGTAGGGTATAGAGTGTAGGGTATAGAGTGTAGAGTTTAGGGTATAGAGTGTAGGGTATAGAGTGTAGGGTATAAAGTGTAGAGTGTAGGGTATAGAGTGTAGGGTATAGAGTGTAGGGTGTAGAGTGGAGAGTGTAAGGTATAGAGTGTAAGGTATAGAGTGTAGGGTATAGAGTGTATGTTATAGAGTGTAGGGTATAGAGTGTAGAGTGTAGGGTATAGAGTGTAGGGTATAGAGTGTAGGGTATAGAGTGTAGGGTATAAAGTGTAGAGTGTAGGGTATAGAGTGTAGGGTATAGAGTGTAGAGTGTAGGATATAGAGTGTAGAGTGTAGGGTATAAAGTGTAGGGTATATAGTGTAGGGTATAGAGTGTAGGGTATAGAGTGTAGGGTATAGAGTGTATGGTATAGAGTGTAGAGTGTAGGGTATAGAGTGTAGAAAGTAGGGTATAGTGTGTAGGGTATAGAGTGTAGAGTGTAGGGTATAGAGTGTAGGGTATAGAGTGTAGATTGTATGGTATAGAGTGTAGGGTATAGAGTGTATAGTGTAGGGTATAGAGTGTAGAGTGTAGGGTATAGAGTGTAGGGTATAGAGTGTTGGGATATAGAGTGTAGGGTATAGAGTGTCGGGTATAGAGTGTAGGGTATAGATTGTAGGGTATAGAGTGTAGGGTATAGAGTATATAGTATAGGGTATAGAGTGTAGGGTATAGAGTGTAGAGTGTAGGGTATAGAGTGTAGGGTATAGAGTGTAGGGTATATAGTGTAGAGTGTAGGGTATAGAGTGTAGGGTATAGAGTGTAGAGTGTAGGGTGTAGAGTGGAGAGTGTAGGGTATAGAGTGTAAGGTATAGAGTGTAGGGTATAGAGTGTATGTTATAGAGTGTAGGGTGTAGAGTGTAGGGTATAGAGTGTAGAAAGTAGGGTATAGTGTGTAGGGTATAGAGTGTAGGGTATAGAGTGTATGGTATAGAGTGTAGAGTGTAGGGTATAGAGTGTAGAAAGTAGGGTATAGTGTGTAGGGTATAGAGTGTAGAGTGTAGGGTGTAGAGTGTAGGGTATAGAGTGTAGATTGTATGGTATAGAGTGTAGGGTATAGAGTGTATAGTGTAGGGTATAGAGTGTAGAGTGTAGGGTATAGAGTGTAGGGTATAGAGTGTAGATTGTATGGTATAGAGTGTAGGGTATAGAGTGTATAGTGTAGGGTATAGAGTGTAGAGTGTAGGGTATAGAGTGTAGGGTATAGAGTGTTGGGATATAGAGTGTAGGGTATAGAGTGTCGGGTATAGAGTGTAGGGTATAGATTGTAGGGTATAGAGTGTAGGGTATAGAGTATATAGTATAGGGTATAGAGTGTAGGGTATAGAGTGTAGAGTGTAGGGTATAGAGTGTAGGGTATAGAGTGTAGGGTATATAGTGTAGAGTGTAGGGTATAGAGTGTAGGGTATAGAGTGTAGAGTGTAGGGTGTAGAGTGGAGAGTGTAGGGTATAGAGTGTAAGGTATAGAGTGTAGGGTATAGAGTGTATGTTATAGAGTGTAGGGTGTAGAGTGTAGGGTATAGAGTGTAGAAAGTAGGGTATAGTGTGTAGGGTATAGAGTGTAGGGTATAGAGTGTATGGTATAGAGTGTAGAGTGTAGGGTATAGAGTGTAGAAAGTAGGGTATAGTGTGTAGGGTATAGAGTGTAGAGTGTAGGGTGTAGAGTGTAGGGTATAGAGTGTAGATTGTATGGTATAGAGTGTAGGGTATAGAGTGTATAGTGTAGGGTATAGAGTGTAGAGTGTAGGGTATAGAGTGTAGGGTATAGAGTGTTGGGATATAGAGTGTAGGGTATAGAGTGTAGGGTATAGAGTGTAGTGTATAGATTTTAGGGTATAGAGTGTAGGGTATAGAGTGTAGTGTATAGAGTATATAGTGTAGGGTATAGAGTGTAGGGTATAGAGTGTAGAGTTTAGGGTATAGAGTGTAGGGTATAGAGTGTAGGGTATAGAGTGTAGGGTATAAAGTGTAGAGTGTAGGGTATAGAGTGTAGGGTATAGAGTGTAGGGTGTAGAGTGGAGAGTGTAAGGTATAGAGTGTAAGGTATAGAGTGTAGGGTATAGAGTGTATGTTATAGAGTGTAGGGTATAGAGTGTAGAGTGTAGGGTATAGAGTGTAGGGTATAGAGTGTAGGGTATAGAGTGTAGGGTATAAAGTGTAGAGTGTAGGGTATAGAGTGTAGGGTATAGAGTGTAGAGTGTAGGATATAGAGTGTAGAGTGTAGGGTATAGAGTGTAGGGTATATAGTGTAGGGTATAGATTGTAGGGTATAGAGTGTAGTGTATAGAGTGTAGAGTGTAGGGTATAGAGTGTAGGGTATAGAGTGTAGAGTGTAGGGTATAGAGTGTATGGTATAGAGTGTAGGGTGTAGAGTGCATGGTATAGAGTGTAGGGTATAGAGTGTAGAGTGTAGGGTATAGAGTGTAGGGTGTAGAGTGTAGGGTATAGAGTGTAGGGTGTAGAGTGTAGGGTATAAAGTGTAGGGTATAGAGTGTAGGGTGTAGAGTGTAGGGTATAGAGTGTAGAGTGTAGGGTATAGAGTGTATGGTATAATGTGTAGGGTATAGAGTGTAGGGTGTAGAGTGTAGGGTATAGAGTGTAGGGTATAGAGTGTAGGGTATAGAGTGTAGGGTATAGAGTGTAGAGTGTAGGTTATATAGTGTAGGGTATAGAGTATAGAGTGTAGGGTATAGAGTGTAGGGTATAGAGTGTAGAGTGTAAAGTGTAGGGTATAGAGTGTAGAGTGTAGGGTATAGAGTGTAGGGTATAGAGTGTATGGTATAGAGTGTAGGGTATAGAGTGTAGGGTATAGAGTGTAGAGTGTAGGGATTAGAGTGTAGGGTATAGAGTGTATTGTATAGAGTGTAGAGTGTAGGGTATAGAGTGTAGGGTATAGAGTGTACGGTATAGAGTGTTGGGCTATAGAGTGTAGGGTATAGAGTATAGGGTATAGAGTGTAGGGTATAGAGTGTAGGGTATACAGTGTAGGGTATAAAGTGTAGAGTGTAGGGTATAGAGTGTAGGGTATAGAGTGTAGGGTATAGAGTGTAGGGTATAGAGTGTAGAGTGTAGGGTATAGAGTGTAGAGTTTAGGGTATAGAGTGTAGGGTATAGAGTGTAGGGTTTAGAGTGTATGGTATAGAGTGTAGAGTATAGAGTGTAGAGTGTAGGGTATAGAGTGTAGGATATAGAGTGTAGGGTATATAGTGTATGGTATAGAGTGTACGGTATAGAGTGTACAGTGTAGGGTATAGAGTGTAGGGTAAAGATTGTAGGGTATAGAGTGTATTGAATAGGGTATAGAGTGTATGGTGTAGAGTGTAGGGTATAGAGTGTATAGTGTATGGTATAGAGTGTAGGGTATAGAGTGTATGGTATAGAGTGTAGGGTATAGAGTGTAGAGTGTAGGGTATAGAGTGTAGGGTATAGAGTGTAGAGTGTAGGGTATAGAGTTTAGGGTATAGAGTGTATGGTGTAGAGTGTAGGGTATAGAGTGTAGAGTATAGAGTGTATGGTATAGAGTGTATGGTATAGAGTGTAGGGAATAGAGTGTAGAGTGTAGGGTATAGAGTATATGGTATAGAGTGTAGGGTATAGAGTATAGAGTGTAGGGTATAGAGTGTAGGGTATAGAGTGTAGGGTATAGAGTGTATGGTATAGAGTGTAGGGAATAGAGTGTAGAGTGTAGGGTATAGAGTGTATGGTATAGAGTGTAGGGTATAGAGTGTAGGGTATAGAGTGTAGAGTGTAGGGTATAGAGTGTAGGGTATAGAGTGTAGGGTGTAGAGTGTAGGGTATAGAGTGTAGGGTATAGAGTGTAGAGTGTAGGGTATAAAGTGTAGGGTATAGAGTGTAGGGTGTAGAGTGTAGGGTATAGAGTGTAGAGTGTAGGGTATAGAGTGTATGGTATAGAGTGTACGGTATAGAGTGTAGAGTGTAGGGTATAGAGTGTAGGGTATAGATTGTAGGGTATAGAGTGTATTGTTTAGGGTATAGAGTGTATGGTGTAGAGTGTAGGGTATAGAGTGTATAGTGTAGGGTATAGAGTGTAGGGTATAGAGTGTAGAGTATAGAGTGTTTGGTATAGAGTGTAGAGTGTAGGGTATAGAGTGTAGGGTATATAGTGTAGGGTATAGAGTGTAGGGTATACAGTGTAGAGTGTAGGGATTAGATTGTAGGGTATAGAGTGTAGGGTGTAGAGTGTAGGGTATAGAGTGTGGGGTATAGAGTGTATGGTATAGAGTGTAGGGTATAGAGTGTTGGGTATAGATTGTAGGGTATAGAATGTAGAGTGTAGTGTATAGAGTATAGGGTATAGAGTGTATGGTGTAGAGTGTAGGGTATAGAGTGTATAGTGTAGGGTATAGAGTGCAGGGTATAGAGTGTATGGAATAAAGTGTATGGAATATAGTGTACGGTATAGAGTGTAGGGTATAGAGAGTAGGATATAGAGCGTAGGGTGTAGGGTATAGATTGTAGGGTATAGAGTGTAGGGTATAGAGTGTAGGTTGTAGAGTGTATGGTATAGAGTGTACAGTATAGAGTGTATGGTATAGAGTGTAGAGTGTAGGGTATAGAGTGTATGGTATAGAGTGTAGGGTGTAGAGTGTATAGTATAGAGTGTAGGGTACAGAGTGTAGAGTGTAGGGTATAGAGTGTAGGGTATAAAGTGTAGGGTATAGAGTGTAGGGTATAGAGTGTAGGGTATAAAGTGTAGAGTGTAGGGTATAGAGTGTAGGGTATAGAATGTAGGGTATAGAGTGTAGGGTATAGAGTGTAGAGTGTAGGGTGTAGAGTGTAAGGTATAGAGTGTAGGGTATAGAGTGTATGTTATAGAGTGTAGGGTGTAGAGTGTAGAGTGTAGGGTATAGAGTGTAGGGTATAGAGTGTAGGGTATAGAGTGTATGGTATAGAGTGTAGGGTATAGAGTGTAGAGTGTAGGATATAGAGTGTAGAGTGTAGGGTATAAAGTGTAGGGTATATAGTGTAGGGTATAGAGTGTAGGGTATAGAGTGTAGGGTATAGAGTGTATGGTATAGAGTGTAGAGTGTAGGGTATAGAGTGTAGAAAGTAGGGTATAGTGTGTAGGGTATAGAGTGTAGAGTGTAGTGTATAGAGTGTAGGGTATAGAGTGTTTGGATATAGAGTGTAGGGTATAGAGTGTCGGGTATAGAGTGTAGGGTATAGATTGTAGGGTATAGAGTGTAGGGTATAGAGTGTATGGTATAGATTGTAGGGTATAGAGTGTAGGGTATAGAGTGTAGAGTGTAGGGTATAGAGTGTAGAAAGTAGGGTATAGTGTGTAGGGTATGAAGTGTAGAGTGTAGGGTATAGAGTGTAGGGTATAGAGTGTAGATTGTATGGTATAGAGTGTAGGGTATAGAGTGTATAGTGTAGGGTGTAGAGTGTAGGGTATAGAGTGTAGGGTATAGAGTGTTGGGATATAGAGTGTAGGGTATAGAGTGTAGGGTATAGAGTGTAGGGTATAGAGTATATAGTGTAGGGTATAGAGTGTAGGGTATAGAGTGTAGAGTGTAGGGTATAGAGTGTAGGGTATAGAGTGTAGGGTATAAAGTGTAGAGTGTAGGGTATAGAGTGTAGGGTATAGAGTGTAGGGTATAGAGTGTAGGGTATAGAGTGTAGAGTGTAGGGTGTAGAGTGTAAGGTATAGAGTGTAAGATATAGAGTGTAGGGTACAGAGTGTATGTTATAGAGTGTAGGGTATAGAGTGTAGAGTGTAGGGTATAGAGTGTAGGGTATAGAGTGTAGGGTATAGCGTGTAGGGTATAGAGTGTAGGGTATAAAGTGTAGAGTGTAGGGTATAGAGTGTAGGGTTTAGAGTGTATGTTATAGAGTGTAGGGTATAGAGTGTAGAGTGTAGGATATAGAGTGTAGAGTGTAGGGTATAAAGTGTAGGGTATATAGTGTAGGGTATAGAGTGTAGGGTATAGAGTGTAGGGTATAGAGTGTATGGTATAGAGTGTAGAGTGTAGGGTATAGAGTGTAGAAAGTAGGGTATAGTGTGTAGGGTATAGAGTGTAGAGTGTAGGGTATAGAGTGTAGGGTATAGAGTGTAGATTGTATGGTATAGAGTGTAGGGTATAGAGTGTATAGTGTAGGGTATAGAGTGTAGAGTGTAGGGTATAGAGTGTAGGGTATAGAGTGTTGGGATATAGAGTGTAGGGTATAGAGTGTCGGGTATAGAGTGTAGGGTATAGATTGGAGGGTATAGAGTGTAGGGTATAGAGTATATAGTATAGGGTATAGAGTGTAGGGTATAGAGTGTAGAGTGTAGGGTATAGAGTGTAGGGTATAGAGTGTAGAGTGTAGGGTGTAGAGTGGAGAGTGTAGGGTATAGAGTGTAAGGTATAGAGTGTAGGGTATAGAGTGTATGTTATAGAGTGTAGGGTGTAGAGTGTAGGGTATAGAGTGTAGAAAGTAGGGTATAGTGTGTAGGGTATAGAGTGTAGGGTATAGAGTGTATGGTATAGAGTGTAGAGTGTAGGGTATAGAGTGTAGAAAGTAGGGTATAGTGTGTAGGGTATAGAGTGTAGAGTGTAGGGTATAGAGTGTAGGGTATAGAGTGTTGGGATATAGAGTGTAGGGTATAGAGTGTAGGGTATAGAGTGTAGTGTATAGATTTTAGGGTATAGAGTGTAGGGTATAGAGTGTAGTGTATAGAGTATATAGTGTAGGGTATAGAGTGTAGGGTATAGGGTGTAGAGTTTAGGGTATAGAGTGTAGGGTATAGAGTGTAGGGTATAGAGTGTAGGGTATAAAGTGTAGAGTGTAGGGTATAGAGTGTAGGGTATAGAGTGTAGGGTGTGGAGTGGAGAGTGTAAGGTATAGAGTGTAAGGTATAGAGTGTAGGGTATAGAGTGTATGTTATAGAGTGTAGGGTATAGAGTGTAGAGTGTAGGGTATAGAGTGTAGGGTATAGAATGTAGGGTATAGAGTGTAGGGTATAAAGTGTAGAGTGTAGGGTATAGAGTGTAGGGTATAGAGTGTAGAGTGTAGGATATAGAGTGTAGAGTGTAGGGTATAGAGTGTAGGGTATATAGTGTAGGGTATAGATTGTAGGGTATAGAGTGTAGGGTATAGAGTGTAGAGTGTAGGGTATAGAGTGTAGGGTATAGAGTGTAGAGTGTAGGGTATAGAGTGTACGGTATAGAGTGTAGGATGTAGAGTGCATGGTATAGAGTGTAGGGTATAGAGTGTAGAGTGTAGGGTATAGAGTGTAGGGTGTAGAGTGTAGGGTATAGAGTGTAGGGTGTAGAGTGTAGGGTATAGAGTGTAGAGTGTAGGGTATAGAGTGTATGGTATAATGTGTAGGGTATAGAGTGTAGGGTGTAGAGTGTAGGGTATAGAGTGTAGGGTATAGAGTGTAGGGTATAGAGTGTAGAGTGTAGGTTCTATAGTGTAGGGTATAGAGTATAGAGTGTAGGGTATAGAGTGTAGGGTATAGAGTGTAGAGTGTAGAGTGTAGGGTATAGAGTGTAGGGTATAGAGTGTATGGTATAGAGTGTAGGGTATAGAGTGTAGGGTATAGAGTGTAGGGATTAGAGTGTAGGGTATAGAGTGTATAGTGTAGGGTGTAGAGTGTAGGGTATAGAGTGTAGGGTATAGAGTGTTGGGATATAGAGTGTAGGGTATAGAGTGTAGGGTATAGAGTGTAGGGTATAGAGTATATAGTGTAGGGTATAGAGTGTAGGGTATAGAGTGTAGAGTGTAGGGTATAGAGTGTAGGGTATAGAGTGTAGGGTATAAAGTGTAGAGTGTAGGGTATAGAGTGTAGGGTATAGAGTGTAGGGTATAGAGTGTAGGGTATAGAGTGTAGGGTATAGAGTGTATGGTATAGATTGTAGGGTATAGAGTGTAGGGTATAGAGTGTAGAGTGTAGGGTATAGAGTGTAGAAAGTAGGGTATAGTGTGTAGGGTATGAAGTGTAGAGTGTAGGGTATAGAGTGTAGGGTATAGAGTGTAGAGTGTAGGGTGTAGAGTGGAGAGTGTAGGGTATAGAGTGTAAGGTATAGAGTGTAGGGTATAGAGTGTATGTTATAGAGTGTAGGGTGTAGAGTGTAGGGTATAGAGTGTAGAAAGTAGGGTATAGTGTGTAGGGTATAGAGTGTAGGGTATAGAGTGTATGGTATAGAGTGTAGAGTGTAGGGTATAGAGTGTAGAAAGTAGGGTATAGTGTGTAGGGTATAGAGTGTAGAGTGTAGGGTATAGAGTGTAGGGTATAGAGTGTTGGGATATAGAGTGTAGGGTATAGAGTGTAGGGTATAGAGTGTAGAGTGTAGGGTATAGAGTGTAGGGTATAGAGTGTAGAGTGTAGGGTATAGAGTGTAGGGTATAGAGTGTAGAGTGTAGGGTGTAGAGTGGAGAGTGTAGGGTATAGAGTGTAAGGTATAGAGTGTAGGGTATAGAGTGTATGTTATAGAGTGTAGGGTGTAGAGTGTAGGGTATAGAGTGTAGAAAGTAGGGTATAGTGTGTAGGGTATAGAGTGTAGGGTATAGAGTGTATGGTATAGAGTGTAGAGTGTAGGGTATAGAGTGTAGAAAGTAGGGTATAGTGTGTAGGGTATAGAGTGTAGAGTGTAGGGTATAGAGTGTAGGGTATAGAGTGTTGGGATATAGAGTGTAGGGTATAGAGTGTAGGGTATAGAGTGTAGTGTATAGATTTTAGGGTATAGAGTGTAGGGTATAGAGTGTAGTGTATAGAGTATATAGTGTAGGGTATAGAGTGTAGGGTATAGGGTGTAGAGTTTAGGGTATAGAGTGTAGGGTATAGAGTGTAGGGTATAGAGTGTAGGGTATAAAGTGTAGAGTGTAGGGTATAGAGTGTAGGGTATAGAGTGTAGGGTATAGAGTGTAGAGTGTAGTGTATAGAGTGTAGGGTATAGAGTGTTTGGATATAGAGTGTAGGGTATAGAGTGTCGGGTATAGAGTGTAGGGTATAGATTGTAGGGTATAGAGTGTAGGGTATAGAGTGTATGGTATAGATTGTAGGGTATAGAGTGTAGGGTATAGAGTGTAGAGTGTAGGGTATAGAGTGTAGAAAGTAGGGTATAGTGTGTAGGGTATGAAGTGTAGAGTGTAGGGTATAGAGTGTAGGGTATAGAGTGTAGATTGTATGGTATAGAGTGTAGGGTATAGAGTGTATAGTGTAGGGTGTAGAGTGTAGGGTATAGAGTGTAGGGTATAGAGTGTTGGGATATAGAGTGTAGGGTATAGAGTGTAGGGTATAGAGTGTAGGGTATAGAGTATATAGTGTAGGGTATAGAGTGTAGGGTATAGAGTGTAGAGTGTAGGGTATAGAGTGTAGGGTATAGAGTGTAGGGTATAAAGTGTAGAGTGTAGGGTATAGAGTGTAGGGTATAGAGTGTAGGGTATAGAGTGTAGGGTATAGAGTGTAGAGTGTAGGGTGTAGAGTGTAAGGTATAGAGTGTAAGATATAGAGTGTAGGGTATAGAGTGTATGTTATAGAGTGTAGGGTATAGAGTGTAGAGTGTAGGGTATAGAGTGTAGGGTATAGAGTGTAGGGTATAGCGTGTAGGGTATAGAGTGTAGGGTATAAAGTGTAGAGTGTAGGGTATAGAGTGTAGGGTTTAGAGTGTATGTTATAGAGTGTAGGGTATAGAGTGTAGAGTGTAGGATATAGAGTGTAGAGTGTAGGGTATAAAGTGTAGGGTATATAGTGTAGGGTATAGAGTGTAGGGTATAGAGTGTAGGGTATAGAGTGTATGGTATAGAGTGTAGAGTGTAGGGTATAGAGTGTAGAAAGTAGGGTATAGTGTGTAGGGTATAGAGTGTAGAGTGTAGGGTATAGAGTGTAGGGTATAGAGTGTAGATTGTATGGTATAGAGTGTAGGGTATAGAGTGTATAGTGTAGGGTATAGAGTGTAGAGTGTAGGGTATAGAGTGTAGGGTATAGAGTGTTGGGATATAGAGTGTAGGGTATAGAGTGTCGGGTATAGAGTGTAGGGTATAGATTGGAGGGTATAGAGTGTAGGGTATAGAGTATATAGTATAGGGTATAGAGTGTAGGGTATAGAGTGTAGAGTGTAGGGTATAGAGTGTAGGGTATAGAGTGTAGAGTGTAGGGTGTAGAGTGGAGAGTGTAGGGTATAGAGTGTAAGGTATAGAGTGTAGGGTATAGAGTGTATGTTATAGAGTGTAGGGTGTAGAGTGTAGGGTATAGAGTGTAGAAAGTAGGGTATAGTGTGTAGGGTATAGAGTGTAGGGTATAGAGTGTATGGTATAGAGTGTAGAGTGTAGGGTATAGAGTGTAGAAAGTAGGGTATAGTGTGTAGGGTATAGAGTGTAGAGTGTAGGGTATAGAGTGTAGGGTATAGAGTGTTGGGATATAGAGTGTAGGGTATAGAGTGTAGGGTATAGAGTGTAGTGTATAGATTTTAGGGTATAGAGTGTAGGGTATAGAGTGTAGTGTATAGAGTATATAGTGTAGGGTATAGAGTGTAGGGTATAGGGTGTAGAGTTTAGGGTATAGAGTGTAGGGTATAGAGTGTAGGGTATAGAGTGTAGGGTATAAAGTGTAGAGTGTAGGGTATAGAGTGTAGGGTATAGAGTGTAGGGTGTGGAGTGGAGAGTGTAAGGTATAGAGTGTAAGGTATAGAG
Source organism: Ranitomeya imitator (assembly GCF_032444005.1). Taxonomy (NCBI): domain Eukaryota; kingdom Metazoa; phylum Chordata; class Amphibia; order Anura; family Dendrobatidae; genus Ranitomeya; species Ranitomeya imitator. The sequence goes on from NW_027194316.1 coordinate 317,812, forward strand.
TGTAGGGTATAGAGTGTATGTTATAGAGTGTAGGGTATAGAGTGTAGAGTGTAGGGTATAGAGTGTAGGGTATAGAATGTAGGGTATAGAGTGTAGGGTATAAAGTGTAGAGTGTAGGGTATAGAGTGTAGGGTATAGAGTGTAGAGTGTAGGATATAGAGTGTAGAGTGTAGGGTATAGAGTGTAGGGTATATAGTGTAGGGTATAGATTGTAGGGTATAGAGTGTAGGGTATAGAGTGTAGAGTGTAGGGTATAGAGTGTAGGGTATAGAGTGTAGAGTGTAGGGTATAGAGTGTACGGTATAGAGTGTAGGATGTAGAGTGCATGGTATAGAGTGTAGGGTATAGAGTGTAGAGTGTAGGGTATAGAGTGTAGGGTGTAGAGTGTAGGGTATAGAGTGTAGGGTGTAGAGTGTAGGGTATAGAGTGTAGAGTGTAGGGTATAGAGTGTATGGTATAATGTGTAGGGTATAGAGTGTAGGGTGTAGAGTGTAGGGTATAGAGTGTAGGGTATAGAGTGTAGGGTATAAAGTGTAGAGTGTAGGTTCTATAGTGTAGGGTATAGAGTATAGAGTGTAGGGTATAGAGTGTAGGGTATAGAGTGTAGAGTGTAGAGTGTAGGGTATAGAGTGTAGGGTATAGAGTGTATGGTATAGAGTGTAGGGTATAGAGTGTAGGGTATAGAGTGTAGGGATTAGAGTGTAGGGTATAGAGTGTATTGTATAGAGTGTAGAGTGTAGGGTATAGAGTGTAGGGTATAGAGTGTACGGTATAGAGTGTTGGGCTATAGAGTGTAGGGTATAGAGTATAGGGTATAGAGTGTAGGGTATACAGTGTAGGGTATAAAGTGTAGAGTGTAGGGTATAGAGTGTAGGGTATAGAGTGTAGGGTATAGAGTGTAGAGTGTAGGGTATAGAGTGTAGATTTTAGGGTATAGAGTGTAGGGTATAGAGTGTAGGGTTTAGAGTGTATGGTATAGAGTGTAGGGTATAGAGTGTAGAGTGTAGGGTATAGAGTGTAGGATATAGAGTGTAGGGTATAGAGTGTATGGTATAGAGTGTACGGTATAGAGTGTACAGTGTAGGGTATAGAGTGTAGGGTAAAGATTGTAGGGTATAGAGTGTATTGTATAGGGTATAGAGTGTATGGTGTAGAGTGTAGGGTATAGAGTGTATAGTGTAGGGTATAGAGTGTAGGGTATAGAGTGTATGGTATAGAGTGTAGGGTATAGAGTGTATGGTATAGAGTGTAGGGTATAGAGTGTAGAGTGTAGGTTATAGAGTGTAGGGTATATAGTGTAGAGTGTAGGGTATAGAGTTTAGGGTATAGAGTGTATGGTGTAGAGTGTAGGGTATAGAGTGTAGGGTATAGAGTGTAGGGTATAGAGTGTATGGTATAGAGTGTAGGGAATAGAGTGTAGAGTGTAGGGTATAGAGTATATGGTATAGAGTGTAGGGTATAGAGTATAGAGTGTAGGGTATAGAGTGTAGGGTATAGAGTGTAGGGTATAGAGTGTATGGTATAGAGTGTAGGGAATAGAGAGTAGAGTGTAGGGTATAGAGTGTATGGTATAGAGTGTAGGGTATAGAGTGTAGAGGGTAGAGTGTAGGGTATAGAGTGTAGGGTATAGAGTGTAGGGTATAGAGTGTAGAGTGTAGGGTATAGAGTGTAGGGTATAGAGTGTAGGGTGTAGAGTGTAGGGTATAGAGTGTAGGGTATAGAGTGTAGAGTGTAGGGTATAAAGTGTAGGGTATAGAGTGTAGGGTGTAGAGTGTAGGGTATAGAGTGTAGAGTGTAGGGTATAGAGTGTATGGTATAGAGTGTACGGTATAGAGTGTAGAGTGTAGGGTATAGAGTGTAGGGTATAGATTGTAGGGTATAGAGTGTATTGTATAGGGTATAGAGTGTATGGTGTAGAGTGTAGGGTATAGAGTGTATAGTGTAGGGTATAGAGTGTAGGGTATAGAGTGTAGAGTATAGAGTGTTTGGTATAGACTGTAGAGTGTAGGGTATAGAGTGTAGGGTATATAGTGTAGGGTATAGAGTGTAGGGTATACAGTGTAGAGTGTAGGGATTAGAGTGTAGGGTATAGAGTGTAGGGTGTAGAGTGTAGGGTATAGAGTGTAGGGTATAGAGTGTATGGTATAGAGTGTAGGGTATAGAGTGTTGGGTATAGATTGTAGGGTATAGAATGTAGAGTGTAGTGTATAGAGTATAGGGTATAGAGTGTATGGTGTAGAGTGTAGGGTATAGAGTGTATAGTGTAGGGTATAGAGTGCAGGGTATAGAGTGTATAGAATAGAGTGTATGGAATATAGTGTACGGTATAGAGTGTAGGGTATAGAGTGTAGGATATAGAGCGTAGGGTGTAGGGTATAGATTGTAGGGTATAGAGTGTAGGGTATAGAGTGTAGGGTGTAGAGTGTATGGTATAGAGTGTACAGTATAGAGTGTATGGTATAGAGTGTAGAGTGTAGGGTATAGAGTGTATGGTATAGAGTGTAGGGTGTAGAGTGTATAGTATAGAGTGTAGGGTACAGAGTGTAGAGTGTAGGGTATAGAGTGTAGGGTATAAAGTGTAGGGTATAGAGTGTAGGGTATAGAGTGTAGGGTATAAAGTGTAGAGTGTAGGGTATAGAGTGTAGGGTATAGAGTGTAGGGTATAGAGTGTAGGGTATAGAGTGTAGAGTGTAGGGTGTAGAGTGTAGGGTGTAGAGTGTAAGGTATAGAGTGTAGGGTATAGAGTGTATGTTATAGAGTGTAGGGTGTAGAGTGTAGAGTGTAGGGTATAGAGTGTAGGGTATAGAGTGTAGGGTATAGAGTGTAGGGTATAGAGTGTATGGTATAGAGTGTAGAGTGTAGGATATAGAGTGTAGAGTGTAGGGTATAAAGTGTAGGGTATATAGTGTAGGGTATAGAGTGTAGGGTATAGAGTGTAGGGTATAGAGTGTATGGTATAGAGTGTAGAGTGTAGGGTATAGAGTGTAGAAAGTAGGGTATAGTGTGTAGGGTATAGAGTGTAGAGTGTAGGGTATAGAGTGTAGGGTATAGAGTGTAGATTGTATGGTATAGAGTGTAGGGTATAGAGTGTATAGTGTAGGGTATAGAGTGTAGAGTGTAGGGTATAGAGTGTAGGGTATAGAGTGTTGGGATATAGAGTGTAGGGTATAGAGTGTCGGGTATAGAGTGTAGGGTATAGATTGTAGGGTATAGAGTGTAGGGTATAGAGTGTAGGGTATAAAGTATATAGTGTAGGGTATAGAGTGTAGGGTATAGAGTGTTGAGTGTAGGGTATAGAGTGTAGGGTATAGAGTGTAGGGTATAAAGTGTAGAGTGTAGGGTATAGAGTGTAGAGTGTAGGGTGTAGAGTGGAGAGTGTAGGGTATAGAGTGTAAGGTATAGAGTGTAGGGTATAGTGTATGTTATAGAGTGTAGGGTATAGAGTGTAGAGTGTAGGGTATAGAGTGTAGAAAGTAGGGTATAGTGTGTAGGGTATAGAGTGTAGGGTATAGAGTGTAGGGTATAGAGTGTAGGGTATAGAGTGTAGGGTATAGAGTGTACGGTATAGAGTGTATGATATATTGTGTATGGTATATAGTGTTTGGTATAGAGTGTAAGGTATAGAGTGTAGAGAGTAGGATATAGATTGTAGAGTGTAGAGTGTAGGGTATAGAGTGTATGGTAAAGAGTGTATGGAATAGAGAGTATGGTATAGAGTGTAGGGTGTAGAGTGTAGGGTATAGTGTGTAGAGTGTGGGGTATAGAGTGTAGAGTGTAGGGTATATAGTGTATGATATAGAGTGTAGGGTATAGAGTGTAGATTGTATGGTATAGAGTGTAGGGTATAGAGTGTATAGTGTAGGGTATAGAGTGTAGAGTGTAGGGATACAAAACTATGTAAAGCAGTTAATACAAGAGAAGATAGTATTCTGCTACAGATGGATCTGGATAAGTTGGAAACTTGGGCTGAAAGGTGGCAGATGAGGTTTAACAATGATAAATGTAAGGTTATACACATGGGAAGAGGGAATCAATATCACCATTACACACTGAACGGGAAACCACTGGGTAAATCTGACAGGGAGAAGGACTTGGGGATCCTAGTTAATGATAAACTTACCTGGAGCAGCCAGTGCCAGGCAGCAGCTGCCAAGGCAAACAGGATCATGGGGTGCATTAAAAGAGGTCTGGATACACATGATGAGAGCATTATACTGCCTCTGTACAAATCCCTAGTTAGACCGCACATGGAGTACTGTGTCCAGTTTTGGGCACCGGTGCTCAGGAAGGATATAATGAACTAGAGAGAGTACAAAGGAGGGCAACAAAATTAATAAAGGGGATGGGAGAACTACAATACCCAGATAGATTAGCGAAATTAGGATTATTTAGTCTAGAAAAAAGACGACTGAGGGGCGATCTAATAACCATGTATAAGTATATAAGGGGACAATTCAAATATCTCGCTGAGGATCTGTTTATACCAAGGAAGGTGACGGGCACAAGGGGGCATTCTTTGCGTCTGGAGGAGAGAAGGTTTTTCCACCAACATAGAAGAGGATTCTTTACTGTTAGGGCAGTGAGAATCTGGAATTGCTTGCCTGAGGAGGTGGTGATGGCGAACTCAGTCGAGGGGTTCAAGAGAGGCCTGGATGTCTTCCTGGAGCAGAACAATATTGTATCATACAATTATTAGGTTCTGTAGAAGGACGTAGATCTGGGTATTTATTATGATGGAATATAGGCTGAACTGGATGGACAAATGTCTTTTTTCGGCCTTACTAACTATGTTACTATGTTACTATGTTAGGGTATAGAGTGTAGGGTATAGAGTGTTGGGATATAGAGTGTAGGGTATAGAGTGTAGGGTATAGAGTGTAGGGTATAGATTGTAGGGTATAGAGTGTAGGGTATAGAGTATATAGTGTAGGGTATAGAGTGTAGGGTATAGAGTGTAGAGTTTAGGGTATAGAGTGTAGGGTATAGAGTGTAGGGTATAGAGTGTAGGGTATAAAGTGTAGAGTGTAGGGTATAGAGTGTAGGGTATAGAGTGTAGAGTGTAGGGTGTAGAGTGGAGAGTGTAAGGTATAGAGTGTAGGGTATAGAGTGTATGTTATAGAGTGTAGGGTATAGAGTGTAGGGTATAGAGTGTAGGGTATAGAGTGTAGGGTATAAAGTGTAGAGTGTAGGGTATAGAGTGTAGGGTTTAGAGTGTATGTTATAGAGTGTAGGGTATAGAGTGTAGAGTGTAGGATATAGAGTGTAGAGTGTAGGGTATAGAGTGTAGGGTATATAGTGTAGGGTATAGAGTGTAGGGTATAGAGTGTAGGGTATAGAGTGTAGAGTGTAGGGTATAGAGTGTAGGGTATAGAGTGTAGAGTGTAGGGTATAGAGTGTATGGTATAGAGTGTAGGGTGTAGAGTGTATGGTATAGAGTGTAGGGTATAGAGTGTAGAGTGTAGGGTATAGAGTGTAGGGTGTAGAGTGTAGGGTATAGAGTGTAGGGTATAGAGTATAGAGTGTAGGGTATAAAGTGTAGGGTATAGAGTGTAGGGTGTAGAGTGTAGGGTATAGAGTGTAGAGTGTAGGGTATAGAGTGTATGGTATAATGTGTAGGGCATAGAGTGTAGGGTGTAGAGTGTAGGGTACAGAGTGTAGGGTATAGAGTGTAGGGTATAGAGTGTAGAGTGTAGGGTATATAGTGTAGGGTATAGAGTATAGAGTGTAGGGTATAGAGTGTAGGGTATAGAGTGTAGAGTGTAGGGTATAGAGTGTAGAGTGTAGGGTATAGAGTGTAGGGTATAGAGTGTATGGTATAGAGTAGGGTATAGAGTGTAGGGTATAGAGTGTAGAGTGTAGGGTATAGAGTGTAGAGTGTAGGGTATAGAGTGTAGGGTATAAAGAGTAGAGTGTAGGGTATAGAGTGTAGAGTGTAGGGTATGGAGTGTATGGTATAGAGTGTAGGGTATAGAGTGTAGAGTATAGAGTGTTGGGTATAGAGTGTAGAGTGTAGGGTATAGAGTGTAGGGTATATAGTGTAGGGTATAGAGTGTATGGTATACAGTGTAGAGTGTAGGGATTAGAGTGTAGGGTATAGAGTGTAGAGTGTAGGGTATAGAGTGTAGGGTGTAGAGTGTAGGGTATAGAGTGTAGGGTATAGAGTGTAGAGTGTGGGGTATAAAGTGTAGGGTATAGAGTGTAGGGTGTAGAGTGTAGGGTATAGAGTGTAGAGTGTAGGGTATAGAGTGTATGGTATAATGTGTAGGGCATAGAGTGTAGGGTGTAGAGTGTACGGTATAGAGTGTAGAGTGTAGGGTATATAGTGTAGGGTATAGAGTATAGAGTGTAGGGTATAGAGTGTAGGGTATAGAGTGTAGAGTGTAGAGTGTAGGGTATAGAGTGTAGAGTGTAGGGTATAGAGTGTAGGGTATAGAGTGTATGGTATAGAGTAGGGTATAGAGTGTAGGGTATAGAGTGTAGAGTGTAGGGTATAGAGTGTAGAGTGTAGGGTATAGAGTGTAGGGTATAAAGAGTAGAGTGTAGGGTATAGAGTGTATGGTATAGAGTGTAGGGTATAGAGTGTAGAGTATAGAGTGTTGGGTATAGAGTGTAGAGTGTAGGGTATAGAGTGTAGGGTATATAGTGTAGGGTATAGAGTGTATGGTATACAGTGTAGAGTGTAGGGATTAGAGTGTAGGGTATAGAGTGTAGGGTGTAGAGTGTAGGGTATAGAGTGTAGGGTATAGAGTGTATGGTATAGAGTGTAGGGTATAGAGTGTTGGGTATAGATTGTAGGGTATAGAATGTAGAGTGTAGTGTATAGAGTATAGGGTGTAGAGTGTATGGTGTAGAGTGTAGGGTATAGAGTGTATAGTGTAGGGTATAGAGTGCAGGGTATAGAGTGTATGGAATAGAGTGTATGGAATATAGTGTACGGTATAGAGTGTAGAGAGTAGGGTATAGAGTGTAGGGTATAGAGCATAGGGTGTAGGGTATAGATTGTAGGGTATAGAGTGTAGGGTATAGAGTGTAGAGTGTAGGGTATAGAGTGCATGGTATAGAGTGTAGGGTGTAGAGTGTATGGTATAGAGTGTACAGTATAGAGTGTATGGTATAGAGTGTAGAGTGTAGGGTATAGAGTGTATGGTATAGAGTGTAGAGTGTAGAGTGTAGGGTATAGAGTGTAGAGTGTAGGGTATAGAGTGTAGGGTATAGAGTGTATGGTATAGAGTGTAGAGTGTAGAGTGTAGGGTATAAAGTGTAGAGTGTAGGGTATAGAGTGTAGGGTATAGAGTGTATGGTATAGAGTGTAGAGTGTAGAGTGTAGGGTATAGAGTGTAGAGTGTAGGGTATAGAGTGTAGGGTATAGAGTGTATGGTATAGAGTGTAGGGTATAGAGTGTAGGGTATAGAGTGTAGAGTGTAGGGTATAGAGTGTAGGGTATAGAGTGTAGAGTGTAGGGTATAGAGTGTAGGGTATAGAGTGTACGGTATAGAGTGTTGGGCTGTAGAGTGTAGGGTATAGAGTGTAGGGTATAGAGTGTATGGTATAGAGTGTACGGTATAGAGTGTATGATATAGAGTGTATGGTATATAGTGTAGGGTATAGAGTGTTTGGTGTAGAGTGTAAGGTATAGAGTGTAGAGAGTAGGGTATAGATTTTAGAGTGTAGAGTGTAGGGTATAGAGTGTAGGGTATAGAGTGTATGGAATAGAGTGTATAATATAGAGTGTAGGGTGTAGAGTGTAGGGTATAGAGTGTAGAGTGTGGGGTATAGAGTGTAGAGTGTAGGGTATAGAGTGTATGATATAGAGTGTAGGGTATAGAGTGTATGGTATAGATTGCAGGGTATAGAGTGTAGGGTGTAGAGTGTAGGGTATAGAGTGTAGGGAATAGAGTGAATGGTATAGAGTGTATGGTATAGAGTGTAGGGTATAGAGTGTGGAGTGTAGGGTATAGAGTGTAGAAAGTAGGGTATAGTGTGTAGGGTATGAAGTGTAGAGTGTAGGGTATAGAGTGTAGGGTATAGAGTGTAGATTGTATGGTATAGAGAGTAGGGTATAGAGTGTATAGTGTAGGGTGTAGAGTGTAGGGTATAGAGTGTAGGGTATAGAGTGTTGGGATATAGAGTGTAGGGTATAGAGTGTAGGGTATAGAGTGTAGGGTATAGAGTATATAGTGTAGGGTATAGAGTGTAGGGTATAGAGTGTAGGGTATAGAGTGTAGGGTATAAAGTGTAGAGTGTAGGGTATAGAGTGTAGGGTATAGAGTGTAGGGTATAGAGTGTAGAGTGTAGGGTGTAGAGTGTAGGGTATAGAGTGTAAGATATAGAGTGTAGGGTATAGAGTGTATGTTATAGAGCGTAGGCTATAGAGTGTAGAGTGTAGGGTATAGAGTGTAGGGTATAGAGTGTAGGGTATAGAGTGTAGGGTATAAAGTGTAGAGTGTAGGGTATAGAGTGTAGGGTTTAGAGTGTATGTTATAGAGTGTAGGGTATAGAGTGTAGAGTGTAGGATATAGAGTGTAGAGTGTAGGGTATAAAGTGTAGGGTATATAGTGTAGGGTATAGAGTGTAGGGTATAGAGTGTAGGGTATAGAGTGTATGGTATAGAGTGTAGAGTGTAGGGTATAGAGTGTAGAAAGTAGGGTATAGTGTGTAGGGTATAGAGTGTAGAGTGTAGGGTATAGAGTGTAGGGTATAGAGTGTAGATTGTATGGTATAGAGTGTAGGGTATAGAGTGTATAGTGTAGGGTATAGAGTGTAGAGTGTAGGGTATAGAGTGTAGGGTATAGAGTGTTGGGATATAAAGTGTAGGGTATAGAGTGTCGGGTATAGAGTGTAGGGTATAGATTGTAGGGTATAGAGTGTAGGGTATAGAGTATATAGTATAGGGTATAGAGTGTAGGGTATAGAGTGTAGAGTGTAGGGTATAGAGTGTAGGGTATAGAGTGTAGGGTATATAGTGTAGAGTGTAGGGTATAGAGTGTAGGGTATAGAGTGTAGAGTGTAGGGTGTAGAGTGGAGAGTGTAGGGTATAGAGTGTAAGGTATAGAGTGTAGGGTATAGAGTGTATGTTATAGAGTGTAGGGTGTAGAGTGTAGGGTATAGAGTGTAGAAAGTAGGGTATAGTGTGTAGGGTATAGAGTGTAGGGTATAGAGTGTATGGTATAGAGTGTAGAGTGTAGGGTATAGAGTGTAGAAAGTAGGGTATAGTGTGTAGGGTATAGAGTGTAGAGTGTAGGGTATAGAGTGTAGGGTATAGAGTGTAGTTTGTATGGTATAGAGTGTAGGGTATAGAGTGCATATTGTAGGGTATAGAGTGTAGAGTGTAGGGTATAGAGTGTAGGGTATAGAGTGTTGGGATATAGAGTGTAGGGTATAGAGTGTAGGGTATAGAGTGTAGTGTATAGATTTTAGGGTATAGAGTGTAGGGCATAGAGTGTAGGGTATAGAGTATATAGTGTAGGGTATAGAGTGTAGGGTATAGAGTGTAGAGTTTAGGGTATAGAGTGTAGGGTATAGAGTGTAGGGTATAGAGTGTAGGGTATAAAGTGTAGAGTGTAAGGTATAGAGTGTAGGGTATAGAGTGTAGGGTGAAGAGTGGAGAGTGTAAGGTATAGAGTGTAAGGTATAGAGTGTAGGGTATAGAGTGTATGTTATAGAGTGTAGGGTATAGAGTGTAGAGTGTAGGGTATAGAGTGTAGGGTATAGAGTGTAGGGTATAGAGTGTAGGGTATAAAGTGTAGAGTGTAGGGTATAGAGTGTAGGGTATAGAGTGTAGAGTGTAGGATATAGAGTGTAGAGTGTAGGGTATAGAGTGTAGGGTATATAGTGTAGGGTATAGATTGTAGGGTATAGAGTGTAGGGTATAGAGTGTAGAGTGTAGGGTATAGAGTGTAGGGTATAGAGTGTAGAGTGTAGGGTATAGAGTGTATGGTATAGAGTGTAGGGTGTAGAGTGCATGGTATAGAGTGTAGGGTATAGAGTGTAGAGTGTAGGGTATAGAGTGTAGGGTGTAGAGTGTAGGGTATAGAGTGTAGGGTGTAGAGTGTAGGGTATAAAGTGTAGGGTATAGAGTGTAGGGTGTAGAGTGTAGGGTATAGAGTGTAGAGTGTAGGGTATAGAGTGTATGGTATAATGTGTAGGGTATAGAGTGTAGGGTGTAGAGTGTAGGGTATAGAGTGTAGGGTATAGAGTGTAGGGTATAGAGTGTAGGGTATAGAGTGTAGAGTGTAGGTTATATAGTGTAGGGTATAGAGTATAGAGTGTAGGGTATAGAGTGTAGGGTATAGCGTGTAGAGTGTAGAGTGTAGGGTATAGAGTGTAGAGTGTAGGGTATAGAGTGTAGGGTATAGAGTGTATGGTATAGAGTGTAGGGTATAGAGTGTAGGGTATAGAGTGTAGAGTGTAGGGATTAGAGTGTAGGGTATAGAGTGTATTGTATAGAGTGTAGAGTGTAGGGTATAGAGTGTAGGGTATAGAGTGTACGGTATAGAGTGTTGGGCTATAGAGTGTAGGGTATAGAGTATAGGGTATAGAGTGTAGGGTATAGAGTGTAGGGTATACAGTGTAGGGTATAGAGTGTAGGGTATAGAGTGTAGAGTGTAGGGTATAGAGTGTAGAGTTTAGGGTATAGAGTGTAGGGTATAGAGTGTAGGGTTTAGAGTGTATGGTATAGAGTGTAGGGTATAGAGTGTAGAGTGTGGGGTATAGAGTGTAGGATATAGAGTGTAGGGTATAGAGTGTATGGTATAGAGTGTACGGTATAGAGTGTACAGTGTAGGGTATAGAGTGTAGGGTAAAGATTGTAGGGTATAGAGTGTATTGTATAGGGTATAGAGTGTATGGTGTAGAGTGTAGGGTATAGAGTGTATAGTGTAGGGTATAGAGTGTAGGGTATAGAGTGTATGGTATAGAGTGTAGGGTATAGAGTGTAGAGTGTAGGGTATAGAGTGTAGGGTATAGAGTGTAGAGTGTAGGGTATAGAGTGTAGGGTATAGAGTGTATGGTATAGAGTGTAGGGAATTGAGTGTAGAGTGTAGGGTATAGAGTATATGGTATAGAGTGTAGGGTATAGAGTATAGAGTGTAGGGTATAGAGTGTAGGGTATAGAGTGTAGGGTATAGAGTGTATGGTATAGAGTGTAGGGAATAGAGTGTAGAGTGTAGGGTATAGAGTGTATGGTATAGAGTGTAGGGTATAGAGTGTAGAGGGTAGAGTGTAGGGTATAGAGTGTAGGGTATAGAGTGTAGGGTATAGAGTGTAGAGTGTAGGGTATAGAGTGTAGAGTGTAGGGTATAGAGTGTAGGGTATAGAGTGTAGGGTGTAGAGTGTAGGGTATAGAGTGTAGGGTATACAGTGTAGAGTGTAGGGTATAAAGTGTAGGGTATAGAGTGTAGGGTGTAGAGTGTAGGGTATAGAGTGTATGGTATAATGTGTAGGGTATAGAGTGTAGGGTGTAGAGTGTAGGGTACAGAGTGTAGGGTATAGAGTGTAGGGTATAGAGTGTAGAGTGTAGGGTATATAGTGTAGGGTATAGAGTATAGAGTGTAGGGTATAGAGTGTAGGGTATAGAGTGTAGAGTGTAGAGTGTAGGGTATAGAGTGTAGAGTGTAGGGTATAGAGTGTAGGGTATAGAGTGTATGGTATAGAGTAGGGTATAGAGTGTAGGGTATAGAGTGTAGAGTGTAGGGTATAGAGTGTAGAGTGTAGGGTATAGAGTGTAGGGTATAAAGAGTAGAGTGTAGGGTATAGAGTGTAGAGTGTAGGGTATGGAGTGTATGGTATAGAGTGTAGGGTATAGAGTGTAGAGTATAGAGTGTTGGGTATAGAGTGTAGAGTGTAGGGTATAGAGTGTAGGGTATATAGTGTAGGGTATAGAGTGTAGGGTATAGAGTGTAGAGTGTAGGGTATAGAGTGTAGGGTATAGAGTGTATGGTATAGAGTGTAGGGAATTGAGTGTAGAGTGTAGGGTATAGAGTATATGGTATAGAGTGTAGGGTATAGAGTATAGAGTGTAGGGTATAGAGTGTAGGGTATAGAGTGTAGGGTATAGAGTGTATGGTATAGAGTGTAGGGAATAGAGTGTAGAGTGTAGGGTATAGAGTGTATGGTATAGAGTGTAGGGTATAGAGTGTAGAGGGTAGAGTGTAGGGTATAGAGTGTAGGGTATAGAGTGTAGGGTATAGAGTGTAGAGTGTAGGGTATAGAGTGTAGAGTGTAGGGTATAGAGTGTAGGGTATAGAGTGTAGGGTGTAGAGTGTAGGGTATAGAGTGTAGGGTATACAGTGTAGAGTGTAGGGTATAAAGTGTAGGGTATAGAGTGTAGGGTGTAGAGTGTAGGGTATAGAGTGTATGGTATAATGTGTAGGGTATAGAGTGTAGGGTGTAGAGTGTAGGGTACAGAGTGTAGGGTATAGAGTGTAGGGTATAGAGTGTAGAGTGTAGGGTATATAGTGTAGGGTATAGAGTATAGAGTGTAGGGTATAGAGTGTAGGGTATAGAGTGTAGAGTGTAGAGTGTAGGGTATAGAGTGTAGAGTGTAGGGTATAGAGTGTAGGGTATAGAGTGTATGGTATAGAGTAGGGTATAGAGTGTAGGGTATAGAGTGTAGAGTGTAGGGTATAGAGTGTAGAGTGTAGGGTATAGAGTGTAGGGTATAAAGAGTAGAGTGTAGGGTATAGAGTGTAGAGTGTAGGGTATGGAGTGTATGGTATAGAGTGTAGGGTATAGAGTGTAGAGTATAGAGTGTTGGGTATAGAGTGTAGAGTGTAGGGTATAGAGTGTAGGGTATATAGTGTAGGGTATAGAGTGTATGGTATACAGTGTAGAGTGTAGGGATTAGAGTGTAGGGTATAGAGTGTAGGGTATAGAGTGTAGGGTATAGAGTGTATGGTATAGAGTGTAGGGTATAGAGTGTTGGGTATAGATTGTAGGGTATAGAATGTAGAGTGTAGTGTATAGAGTATAGGGTATAGAGTGTATGGTGTAGAGTGTAGGGTATAGAGTGTATAGTGTAGGGTATAGAGTGCAGGGTATAGAGTGTATGGAATAGAGTGTATGGAATATAGTGTACGGTATAGAGTGTAGAGAGTAGGGTATAGAGTGTAGGGTATAGAGCGTTGGGTGTAGGGTATAGATTGTAGGGTATAGAGTGTAGGGTATAGAGTGTAGAGTGTAGGGTATAGAGTGCATGGTATAGAGTGTAGGGTGTAGAGTGTATGGTATAGAGTGTACAGTATAGAGTGTATGGTATAGAGTGTAGAGTGTAGGGTATAGAGTGTATGGTATAGAGTGTAGGGTGTAGAGTGTATAGTAAAGAGTGTAGGGTACAGAGTGTAGAGTGTAGGGTATAGAGTGTAGGGTATAGAGTGTATGGTATAGAGTGTACGGTATAGAGTGTATGATATAGAGTGTATGGTATATAGTGTAGGGTATAGAGTGTATAGTGTAGGGTATAGAGTGTAGGGTATAGAGTGTATGGAATAGAGTGTATAATATAGAGTGTAGGGTGTAGAGTGTAGGGTATAGAGTGTAGAGTGTGGGGTATAGAGTGTAGAGTGTAGGGTATAGAGTGTATGATATAGAGTGTAGGGTATAGAGTGTATGGTATAGATTGCAGGGTATAGAGTGTAGGGTGTAGAGTGTAGGGTATAGAGTGTAGGGTATAGAGTGTATGGTATAGAGTGTATGGTATAGATTGTAGGGTATAGAGTGTAGGGTATAGAGTGTAGAGTGTAGGGTATAGAGTGTAGAAAGTAGGGTATAGTGTGTAGGGTATGAAGTGTAGAGTGTAGGGTATAGAGTGTAGGGTATAGAGTGTAGATTGTATGGTATAGAGTGTAGGGTATAGAGTGTATAGTGTAGGGTGTAGAGTGTAGGGTATAGAGTGTAGGGCATAGAGTGTTGGGATATAGAGTGTAGGGTATAGAGTGTAGGGTATAGAGTGTAGGGTATAGATTGTAGGGTATACAGTGTAGGGTATAGAGTGTAGGGTATAGAGTATATAGTGTAGGGTATAGAGTGTAGGGTATAGAGTGTAGAGTGTAGGGTATAGAGTGTAGGGTATAGAGTGTATGGTATAGAGTAGGGTATAGAGTGTAGGGTATAGAGTGTAGAGTGTAGGGTATAGAGTGTAGAGTGTAGGGTATAGAGTGTAGGGTATAAAGAGTAGAGTGTAGGGTATAGAGTGTAGAGTGTAGGGTATGGAGTGTATGGTATAGAGTGTAGGGTATAGAGTGTAGAGTATAGAGTGTTGGGTATAGAGTGTAGAGTGTAGGGTATAGAGTGTAGGGTATAGAGTGTAGGGCATAGAGTGTTGGGATATAGAGTGTAGGGTATAGAGTGTAGGGTATAGAGTGTAGGGTATAGATTGTAGGGTATACAGTGTAGGGTATAGAGTGTAGGGTATAGAGTATATAGTGTAGGGTATAGAGTGTAGGGTATAGAGTGTAGAGTGTAGGGTATAGAGTCTAGGGTATAGAGTGTAGGGTATAGAGTGTAGGGTATAAAGTGTAGAGTGTAGGGTATAGAGTGTAGGGTATAGAGTGTAGGGTATAGAGTGTAGGGTATAGAGTGTAGAGTGTAGGGTGTAGGGTATAGAGTGTAAGGTATAGAGTGTAGGGTATAGAGTGTATGTTATAGAGTGTAGGGTATAGAGTGTAGAGTGTAGGGTATAGAGTGTAGGGTATAGAGTGTAGGGTATAGAGTGTAGGGTATAGAGTGTAGGGTATAAAGTGTAGAGTGTAGGGTTTAGAGTGTATGTTATAGAGTGTAGGGTATAGAGTGTAGAGTGTAGGATATAGAGTGTAGAGTGTAGGGTATAAAGTGTAGGGTATATAGTGTAGGGTATAGAGTGTAGGGTATAGAGTGTAGGGTATAGAGTGTATGGTATAGAGTGTAGAGTGTAGGGTATAGAGTGTAGAAAGTAGGGTATAGTGTGTAGGGTATAGAGTGTAGAGTGTAGGGTATAGAGTGTAGGGTATAGAGTGTAGATTGTATGATATAGAGTGTAGGGTATAGAGTGTATAGTGTAGGGTATAGAGTGTAGAGTGTAGGGTATAGAGTGTAGGGTATAGAGTGTTGGGATATAGAGTGTAGGGTATAGAGTGTCGGGTATAGAGTGTAGGGTATAGATTGTAGGGTATAGAGTGTAGGGTATAGAGTATATAGTATAGGGTATAGAGTGTAGGGTATAGAGTGTAGAGTGTAGGGTATAGAGTGTAGGGTATAGAGTGTAGGGTATATAGTGTAGAGTGTAGGGTATAGAGTGTAGGGTATAGAGTGTAGAGTGTAGGGTGTAGAGTGTAGGGTATAGAGTGTATGGTATAGAGTGTATGGTATAGATTGTAGGGTATAGAGTGTAGGGTATAGAGTGTAGAGTGTAGGGTATAGAGTGTAGGGTATAGAGTGTAGATTGTATGGTATAGAGTGAAGGGTATAGAGTGTATAGTGTAGGGTATAGAGTGTAGAGTGTAGGGTATAGAGTGTAGGGTATAGAGTGTTGGGATATAGAGTGTAGGGTATAGAGTGTAGGGTATAGAGTGTAGGGTATAGATTGTAGGGTATAGAGTATAGGGTATAGAGTGTAGGGTATAGAGTATATAGTGTAGCGTATAGTGTGTAGGGTATAGAGTGTAGAGTGTAGGGTATAGAGTGTAGGGTATAGAGTGTAGGGTATAGAGTGTAGGGTATAAAGTGTAGAGTGTAGGGTATAGAGTGTAGGGTATAGAATGTAGGGTATAGAGTGTAGGGTATAGAGTGTAGAGTGTAGGATATAGAGTGTAGAGTATAGAGTGTAGAGTGTAGGGTATAGTAACATAGTAACATAGTAGCATAGTTAGTAAGGCCGAAAAAAGACATTTGTCCATCCAGTTCAGCCTATATTCCATCATAATAAATCCCCAGATCTACGTCCTTCTACAGAACCTAATAATTGTATGATACAATATTGTTCTGCTCCAGGAAGACATCCAGGCCTCTCTTGAACCCCTCGACTGAGTTCGCCATCACCACCTCCTCAGGCAAGCAATTCCAGATTCTCACTGCCCTAACAGTAAAGAATCCTCTTCTATGTTGGTGGAAAAACCTTCTCTCCTCCAGACGCAAAGAATGCCCCCTTGTGCCCGTCACCTTCCTTGGTATAAACAGATCCTCAGCGAGATATTTGTATTGTCCCCTTATATACTTATAGAGTGTAGAGTGTAGGGTATAGAGTGTAGGGTATAGAGTGTATGGTATAGAGTGTAGGGTATAGAGTGTAGGGTAAAGAGTGTAGAGTGTAGGGATTAGAGTGTAGGGTATAGAGTGTAGGGTATAGACTGTAGAGTGTAGGGTATAGAGTGTAGGGTATAGAGTGTACGGTAAAGATTGTTGGGCTATAGAGTGTAGGGTATAGAGTGTAGGGTATAGAGTGTAGGGTATAGAGTGTAGGGTATACAGTGTAGGGTATAAAGTGTAGAGTGTAGGGTATAGAGTGTAGGGTATAGAGTGTAGGGTATAGAGTGTAGGGTATAAAGTGTAGAGTGTAGGGTATAGAGTGTAGGGTATAGAGTGTAGGGTATAGAGTGTAGGGTATAGAGTGTAGAGTGTAGGGTGTAGGGTATAGAGTGTAAGGTATAGAGTGTAGGGTATAGAGTGTATGTTATAGAGTGTAGGGTATAGAGTGTAGAGTGTAGGGTATAGAGTGTAGGGTATAGAGTGTAGGGTATAGAGTGTAGGGTATAGAGTGTAGGGTATAAAGTGTAGAGTGTAGGGTTTAGAGTGTATGTTATAGAGTGTAGGGTATAGAGTGTAGAGTGTAGGATATAGAGTGTAGAGTGTAGGGTATAAAGTGTAGGGTATATAGTGTAGGGTATAGAGTGTAGGGTATAGAGTGTAGGGTATAGAGTGTATGGTATAGAGTGTAGAGTGTAGGGTATAGAGTGTAGAAAGTAGGGTATAGTGTGTAGGGTATAGAGTGTAGAGTGTAGGGTATAGAGTGTAGGGTATAGAGTGTAGATTGTATGATATAGAGTGTAGGGTATAGAGTGTATAGTGTAGGGTATAGAGTGTAGAGTGTAGGGTATAGAGTGTAGGGTATAGAGTGTTGGGATATAGAGTGTAGGGTATAGAGTGTCGGGTATAGAGTGTAGGGTATAGATTGTAGGGTATAGAGTGTAGGGTATAGAGTATATAGTATAGGGTATAGAGTGTAGGGTATAGAGTGTAGAGTGTAGGGTATAGAGTGTAGGGTATAGAGTGTAGGGTATATAGTGTAGAGTGTAGGGTATAGAGTGTAGGGTATAGAGTGTAGAGTGTAGGGTGTAGAGTGTAGGGTATAGAGTGTATGGTATAGAGTGTATGGTATAGATTGTAGGGTATAGAGTGTAGGGTATAGAGTGTAGAGTGTAGGGTATAGAGTGTAGGGTATAGAGTGTAGATTGTATGGTATAGAGTGAAGGGTATAGAGTGTATAGTGTAGGGTATAGAGTGTAGAGTGTAGGGTATAGAGTGTAGGGTATAGAGTGTTGGGATATAGAGTGTAGGGTATAGAGTGTAGGGTATAGAGTGTAGGGTATAGATTGTAGGGTATAGAGTATAGGGTATAGAGTGTAGGGTATAGAGTATATAGTGTAGCGTATAGTGTGTAGGGTATAGAGTGTAGAGTGTAGGGTATAGAGTGTAGGGTATAGAGTGTAGGGTATAGAGTGTAGGGTATAAAGTGTAGAGTGTAGGGTATAGAGTGTAGGGTATAGAATGTAGGGTATAGAGTGTAGGGTATAGAGTGTAGAGTGTAGGATATAGAGTGTAGAGTATAGAGTGTAGAGTGTAGGGTATAGTAACATAGTAACATAGTAGCATAGTTAGTAAGGCCGAAAAAAGACATTTGTCCATCCAGTTCAGCCTATATTCCATCATAATAAATCCCCAGATCTACGTCCTTCTACAGAACCTAATAATTGTATGATACAATATTGTTCTGCTCCAGGAAGACATCCAGGCCTCTCTTGAACCCCTCGACTGAGTTCGCCATCACCACCTCCTCAGGCAAGCAATTCCAGATTCTCACTGCCCTAACAGTAAAGAATCCTCTTCTATGTTGGTGGAAAAACCTTCTCTCCTCCAGACGCAAAGAATGCCCCCTTGTGCCCGTCACCTTCCTTGGTATAAACAGATCCTCAGCGAGATATTTGTATTGTCCCCTTATATACTTATAGAGTGTAGAGTGTAGGGTATAGAGTGTAGGGTATAGAGTGTATGGTATAGAGTGTAGGGTATAGAGTGTAGGGTAAAGAGTGTAGAGTGTAGGGATTAGAGTGTAGGGTATAGAGTGTAGGGTATAGACTGTAGAGTGTAGGGTATAGAGTGTAGGGTATAGAGTGTACGGTAAAGATTGTTGGGCTATAGAGTGTAGGGTATAGAGTGTAGGGTATAGAGTGTAGGGTATAGAGTGTAGGGTATACAGTGTAGGGTATAAAGTGTAGAGTGTAGGGTATAGAGTGTAGGGTATAGAGTGTAGGGTATAGAGTGTAGGGTATAGAGTGTAGGGTATTGAGTGTAGAGTGTAGAGTGTAGGGTATAGAGTGTAGAGTTTAGGGTATAGAGTGTAGGGTATAGAGTGTAGGGTTTAGAGTGTATGGTATAGAGTGTAGGGTATAGAGTGTAGAGTGTAGGGTATAGAGTGTAGGGTATAGAGTGTAGGTTATAGAGTGTATGGTATAGAGTGTACGGTATAGAGTGTCGAGTGTAGGGCATAGAGTGTAGGGTATAATGTGTAGGGTATAGATTGTAGGGTATAGAGTGTAGAATGTAGGGTATAGGGTATAGAGTGTATGGTGTAGAGTGTAGGGTATAGAGTGTATAGTGTAGGGTATAGAGTGTAGGGTTTAGAGTGTAGGGTATAGAGTGTAGGGTATAGAGTGTAGAGTGTAGGGTATAGAGTGTATGGTATAGAGTGTAGGGTATAGAGTGTAGGGTATAGAGTGTAGGGTATAGAGTGTAGGGTATAGAGTGTAGAGTGTAGGGTATAGAGTTTAGGGTATAGAGTGTATGGTATAGAGTGTAGAGTGTAGGGTATAGAGTGTATAGTGTAGGGTATAGAGTGTAGGGTATAGAGTGTAGGGTATAGAGCGTATGGTATAGAGTGTAGGGAATAGAGTGTAGAGTGTAGGGTATAGAGTGTATGGTATAGAGTGTAGGGTATAGAGTGTATAGTGTAGGGTATAGAGTGCAGGGTATAGAGTGTATGGAATAGAGTGTATGGAATATAGTGTACGGTATAGAGTGTAGAGTGTAGGGTATAGAGTGTAGGGTATTGAGCGTAGGGTGTAGGGTATAGATTGTAGGGTATAGAGTGTAGGGTATAGAGTGTAGAGTGTAGGGTATAGAGTGCATGATATAGAGTGTAGGGTGTAGAGTGTATGGTAAAGAGTGTACAGTATAGAGTGTATGGTATAGAGTGTAGAGTGTAGGGTATAGAGTGTATGGTATAGAGTGTAGGGTGTAGAGTGTATAGTATAGAGTGTAGGGTACAGAGTGTAGAGTGTAGGGTATAGAGTGTAGGGTATAGTGTGTATGGTATAGAGTGTACGGTATAGAGTGTATGATATAGAGTGTATGGTATATAGTGTAGGGTATAGAGTGTTTGGTATAGAGTGTAAGGTATAGAGTGTAGAGAGTAGGGTATAGATTTTAGAGTGTAGGGTATAGCGTGTAGGGTATAGAGTGTATGGAATAGAGTGTATGGTATAGAGTGTAGGGTGTAGAGTGTAGGGTATAGAGTGTAGAGTGTGAGGTATAGAGTGTAGAGTGTAGGGTATAGAGTGTATGATATAGAGTGTAGGATATAGAGTGTATTGTATAGATTGCAGGGTATAGAGTGTAGGGTATAGAGTGTAGGGTACAGAGTGTAGAGTGTAGGGTATAGAGTGTAGGGTATAGAGTGTAGGGTATAGAGTGTATGGTATAGAGTGTATGGTATAGATTGTAGGGTATAGAGTGTAGAGTGTAGGGTATAGAGTTTAGGGTATAGAGTGTATGGTATAGAGTGTAGAGTGTAGGGTATAGAGTGTATAGTGTAGGGTATAGAGTGTAGGGTACAGAGTGTAGGGTATAGAGTGTAGGGTATAGAGTGTAGGGTATAGAGTTTAGGGTATAGAGTGTATGGTATAGAGTGTAGAGTGTAGGGTATAGAGTGTATAGTGTAGGGTTTAGAGTGTAGGGTATAGAGTGTAGGGTATAGAGTGTATGGTATAGAGTGTAGGGAATAGAGTGTAGAGTGTAGGGTATAGAGTGTATGGTATAGAGTGTAGGGTATAGAGTGTAGAGTGTAGAGTGTAGGGTATAGAGTGTAGGGTATAGAGTGTAGGGTATAGAGTGTAGAGTGTAGGGTATAGAGTGTAGGGTATAGAGTGTAGGGTATAGAGTGTAGAGTGTAGGGATTAGAGTGTAGGGTATAGAGTGTAGGGTATAGAGTGTAGAGTGTAGGGTATAGAGTGTAGA
Source organism: Ranitomeya imitator (assembly GCF_032444005.1). NCBI lineage: Eukaryota > Metazoa > Chordata > Amphibia > Anura > Dendrobatidae > Ranitomeya > Ranitomeya imitator. The sequence continues at coordinate 338,293 of NW_027194316.1, forward strand.
GTATAGAGTGTAGGGTATAGAGTGTAGGGTATAGAGTGTAAAGTGTAGAGTGTAGAGTATAGAGTGTAGAGTGTAGGGTATAGAGTGTAGGGTATAGAACGTAGGGTGTAGGGTATAGAGTGTAGGGTATAGAGTGTAGGGTATAGAGTGTAGAGTGTAGAGTATAGAGTGTATGGTATAGAGTGTAGGGTGTAGAGTGTAGGGTATAGAGTGTAGGGTATAGGGTGTAGGTTATAGAGTGTAGGGTATAGAGTGTAGGGTATAGGGTATAGAGTGCAGGGTATAGAGTGTAGGGTATATAGTGTAGAGTATAGAGTGTAGGGTATAGAGTGTAGAGTGTAGGGTATAGAGTGTAGGGTATATAGTGTATGGTATACAGTGTAGAGTGTAGAGTGTAGGGTATAGAGTGTATATTGTAGGGTATAGAGTGTAGGGTATAGAGTGTATGGTATAGAGTGTAGGGTATAGAGTGTAGAGTGTAGGGTATAGAGTGTAGGGTATAGTGTGTAGGGTATAGAGTGTGGGGTATAGGGTGTAGGTTATAGAGTGTAGGGTATAGAGTGTAGGGTATAAAGTATAGAGTGCAGGGTATAGAGTGTAGGGTATATAGTGTAGAGTATAGAGTGTAGGGTATAGAGTGTAGGGTATAGAGTGTAGGGTATAGAGTGTAGGGTATAGAGTGTAGAGTGTAGGGTATAGAGTGTAGAGTGTAGGGTATAGAGTGTAGGGTATAGAGTGTAGGGTATAGAGTGTAGAGTGTAGGGTATAGAGTGTAGGGTATAGAGTGTAGGGTATATAGTGTAGGGTATAGAGTGTAGGGTATAGAGTGTAGGGTATAGAGTGTAGGGTATAGAGTGTATGGAATAGAGTTTAGAGTGTAGGGTATAGAGTGTAGGGTATAGAGTGTATGGAATAGAGTTTAGAGTGTAGAGTGTAGGGTATAGAGTGTAGGGTATAGAGTGTATGGTATAGAGTGTAGGGTATAGAGGGTAGGGTATAGAGTGTAGGGTATAGAGTGTAGAGTGTAGGGATTAGAGTGTAGGGTATAGAGTGTAGGATATAGAGTGTATGGAATAGAGTGTAGGGTATAGAATGAAGAGTGTAGGGTATAGAGTGTAGGGTATAGAGCGTAGGGTGTAGGGTATAGAGTGTAGGGTATAGAGTGTAGGGTATAGAGTGTATGGTATAGAGTGTAGGGTGTACAGTGTAGGGTATAGAGTGTAGAGTGTAGGGCATAGAGTGTATGGTATAGAGTGTAGGGTGTAGAGTGTATAGTATAGAGTGTAGGGTATAGATTGTATGGTATAGAGTTTAGAGTGTAGGGTATAGAGTGTAGAATATAGAGTGTAGAGTGTAGGGTATAGAGTGTAGGGTATAGAGTGTACGGTATAGAGCGTATGATATAGAGTGTATGGTATATAGTGTAGGGTATAGAGTGTTTGGTATAGAGTGTAAGGTATAGAGTGTAGAGAGTAGGGTATAGATTTTAGAGTGTAGAGTGTAGGGTATAGAGTGTAGGGTATAGAGTGTATGGAATAGAGTGTATGGTATAGAGTGTAGGGTGTAGAGTGTAGGATATAGAGTGTAGAGTGTGGGGTATAGAGTGTAGAGTGTAGGGTATAGAGTGTATGATATAGAGTGTAGGGTATAGAGTGTATGGTATAGATTGCAGGGTATAAAGTGTAGGGTATAGAGTGTAGGGTATAGAGTGTAGAGTGTAGGGTATAGAGTGTAGGGTATAGAGTGTATGGTATAGATTGCAGGGTATAGAGTGTAGGGTATAGAGTGAAGGGTACAGAGTGTAGAGTGTACGGTATAGAATGTAGGGTATAGAGTTTATGGTATAGAGTGTATGGTATAGATTGTAGGGTATAGAGTGTAGGGTATAGAGTGTAGAGTGTAGGGTATATAGTGTAGAAAGTAGGGAATAGTGTGTAGGGTATAGAGTGTAGAGTGTAGGGTATAGAGTGTAGGGTTTAGAGTGTAGATTGTATGGTATAGAGTGTAGGGTATAGAGTGTATAGTGTAGGGTATAGAGTGTAGAGTGTAGGGTATAGAGTGTAGGGTATAGAGTGTTGGGATATAGAGTGTAGGGTATAGAGTGTAGGGTATAGAGTGTAGGGTATAGAGTGTAGAGTATAGAGTATATAGTGTAGGGTGTAGAGTGTAGGGTATAGAGTGTAGAGTGTAGGGTATATAGTGTAGGGTATATAGTGTAGGGTATAGAGTGTAGGGTATAAAGTGTAGAGTGTAGGGTATAGAGTGTAGGGTATAGAGTGTAGGGTATAGAGTGTAGGGTATAGAGTGTAGAGTGCAGGGTGTAGAGTGTAGGGTATAGAGTGTAAGGTATAGAGTGTAGGGTATAGAGTGTAGAGTGTAGGGTATAGAGTGTAGGGTATAGAGTGTAGGGTATAGCGTGTAGGGTATAGAGTGTAGGGTATAGAGTATATAGTGTAGGGTATAGAGTGTAGGGTATAGAGTGTAGAGTGTAGGGTATAGAGTGTAGGGTATAGAGTGTAGGGTATAGAGTGTAGGATATAAAGTGTAGAGTGTATGGTATAGAGTGTAGGGTATAGAGTGTAGAGTGTAGGGTGTAGAGTGTAGAGTGTAGGGTATAGAGTGTAAGGTATAGGGTATAGAGTATATGTTATAGAGTGTAGGGTATAGAGTGTAGAGTGTAGGGTATAGAGTGTAGGGTATAGAGTGTAGGGTATAGAGTGTAGGGTATAGAGTGTAGGGTATAAAGTGTAGAGTGTAGGGTATAGAGTGTAGGGTATAGATTGTAGGGTATAGAGTGTAGGGTATAGAGTGTAGGGTATAGATTGTACGGTATAGAGTGTATTGTATAGGGTATAGAGTGTATGGTGTAGAGTGTAGGGTATAGAGTGTATAGTGCAAGGTATAGAGTGTAGGGTATAGAGTGTAGGGTGTACAGTGTAGGGTATAGAGTGTATGATATAGAGTGTAGGGTATAGAGTGTATGGTATAGATTGCAGGGTATAGAGTGTAGGGTATAGAGTGTAGGGTATAGAGTATAGAGTGTAGGGTATAGAGTGTAGGATATAGAGTGTAGGGTATAGAGTGTATGGTATAGAGTGTACGGTATAGAGTGTAGGGTATAGAGTGTAGGGTATAGATTGTAGGGTATAGAGTGTATTGTATAGGGTATAGAGTGTATGGTGTAGAGTGTAGGGTATAGAGTGTATAGTGTAGGGTATAGAGTGTAGGGTATAGAGTGTAGGGTATAGAGTGTAGAGTGTAGGGTATAGAGTGTATGGTATAGAGTGTAGGGTATAGAGTGTATGGTATAGAGTGTAGGGTATAGAGTGTAGAGTGTAGGATATAGAGTTTAGGGTATAGAGTGTATGGTATAGAGTGTAGAGTGTAGGGTATAGAGTGTATAGTGTAGGGTACAGAGTGTAGGGTATAGAGTGTAGGGTATAGAGTGTATGGAATATAGTGTAGGGAATAGAGTGTAGAGTGTAGGGTATAGAGTGTATGGTATAAAGTGTAGGGTATAGAGTGTAGAGTATAGAGTGTAGGGTATAGAGTGTAGGGTATAGAGTGTAGGGTATAGAGTGTATGGTATAGAGTTTAGGGAATAGAGTGTAGAGTGTAGGGTATAGAGTGTATGGTATAGAGTTCAGGGTATAGAGTGTAGAGGGTAGAGTGTAGGGTATAGAGTGTAGGGTATAGAGTGTAGAGTGTAGGGTATAGAGTGTAGGGTATAGAGTGTAGGGTGTAGAGTGTAGGGTATAGAGTGTAGGGTATAGAGTGTAGAGTGTAGGGTATAAAGTGTAGGGTATAGAGTGTAGGGTGTAGAGTGTAGGGTATAGAGTGTAGAGTGTAGGGTATAGAGTTTAGGGTATAGAGTGTATGGTATAGAGTGTAGAGTGTAGGGTATAGAGTGTATAGTGTAGGGTATAGAGTGTAGGGTATAGAGTGTAGGGTATAGAGTGTAGAGTGTAGGGTATAGAGTTTAGGGTATAGAGTGTATGGTATAGAGAGTAGAGTGTAGGGTATAGAGTGTATAGTGTAGGGTTTAGAGTGTAGGATATAGAGTGTAGGGTATAGAGTGTATGGTATAGAGTGTAGGGAATAGAGTGTAGAGTGTAGGGTATAGAGTGTATGGTATAGAGTGTAGGGTATAGAGTGTAGAGTATAGAGTGTAGGGTATAGAGTGTAGGGTATAGAGTGTAGGGTATAGAGTGTAGAGTGTAGGGTATAGAGTGTAGGGTATAGAGTGTAGGGTATAGAGTGTAGAGTGTAGGGATTAGAGTGTAGGGTATAGAGTGTAGGGTATAGAGTGTAGAGTGTAGGGTATAGAGTGTAGAGTATAGAGTGTAGGGTATAGAGTGTAGGGTATAGAGTGTAAAGTGTAGAGTGTAGAGTATAGAGTGTAGAGTGTAGGGTATAGAGTGTAGGGTATAGAACGTAGGGTGTAGGGTATAGAGTGTAGGGTATAGAGTGTAGGGTATAGAGTGTAGAGTGTAGAGTATAGAGTGTATGGTATAGAGTGTAGGGTGTAGAGTGTAGGGTATAGAGTGTAGGGTATAGGGTGTAGGTTATAGAGTGTAGGGTATAGAGTGTAGGGTATAGGGTATAGATTGCAGGGTATAGAGTGTAGGGTATATAGTGTAGAGTATAGAGTGTAGGGTATAGAGTGTAGAGTGTAGGGTATAGAGTGTAGGGTATATAGTGTATGGTATACAGTGTAGAGTGTAGAGTGTAGGGTATAGAGTGTATATTGTAGGGTATAGAGTGTAGGGTATAGAGTGTATGGTATAGAGTGTAGGGTATAGAGTGTAGAGTGTAGGGTATAGAGTGTAGGGTATAGTGTGTAGGGTATAGCGTGTAGGGAATAGGGTGTAGGTTATAGAGTGTAGGGTATAGAGTGTAGGGTATAAAGTATAGAGTGCAGGGTATAGAGTGTAGGGTATATAGTGTAGAGTATAGAGTGTAGGGTATAGAGTGTAGGGTATAGAGTGTAGGGTATAGAGTGTAGGGTATAGAGTGTAGAGTGTAGGGTATAGAGTGTAGAGTGTAGGGTATAGAGTGTAGGGTATAGAGTGTAGGGTATAGAGTGTAGAGTGTAGGGTATAGAGTGTAGGGTATAGAGTGTAGGGTATATAGTGTAGGGTATAGAGTGTAGGGTATAGAGTGTAGGGTATAGAGTGTAGGGTATAGAGTGTATGGAATAGAGTTTAGAGTGTAGGGTATAGAGTGTAGGGTATAGAGTGTATGGAATAGAGTTTAGAGTGTAGAGTGTAGGGTATAGAGTGTAGGGTATAGAGTGTATGGTATAGAGTGTAGGGTATAGAGGGTAGGGTATAGAGTGTAGGGTATAGAGGGTAGAGTGTAGGGATTAGAGTGTAGGGTATAGAGTGTAGGATATCGAGTGTATGGAATAGAGTGTAGGGTATAGAGTGAAGAGTGTAGGGTATAGAGTGTAGGGTATAGAGCGTAGGGTGTAGGGTATAGAGTGTAGGGTATAGAGTGTAGGGTATAGAGTGTATGGTATAGAGTGTAGGGTGTACAGTGTAGGGTATAGAGTGTAGAGTGTAGGGCATAGAGTGTATGGTATAGAGTGTACGATATAGAGCGTATGATATAGAGTGTATGGTATATAGTGTAGGGTATAGAGTGTTTGGTATAGAGTGTAAGGTATAGAGTGTAGAGAGTAGGGTATAGATTTTAGAGTGTAGAGTGTATAGTATAGAGTGTAGGGTATAGATTGTATGGTATAGAGTTTAGAGTGTAGGGTATAGAGTGTAGAATATAGAGTGTAGAGTGTAGGGTATAGAGTGTAGGGTATAGAGTGTACGATATAGAGCGTATGATATAGAGTGTATGGTATATAGTGTAGGGTATAGAGTGTTTGGTATAGAGTGTAAGGTATAGAGTGTAGAGAGTAGGGTATAGATTTTAGAGTGTAGAGTGTAGGGTATAGAGTGTAGGGTATAGAGTGTATGGAATAGAGTGTATGGTATAGAGTGTAGGGTGTAGAGTGTAGGATATAGAGTGTAGAGTGTGGGGTATAGAGTGTAGAGTGTAGGGTATAGAGTGTATGATATAGAGTGTAGGGTATAGAGTGTATGGTATAGATTGCAGGGTATAAAGTGTAGGGTATAGAGTGTAGGGTATAGACTGTAGAGTGTAGGGTATAGAGTGTAGAAAGTAGGGTATAGTGTGTAGGGCATAGAGTGTAGAGTGTAGGGTATAGAGTGTAGGGTATAGAGTGTAGATTGTATGGTATAGAGTGTAGGGTATAGAGTGTATAGTGTAGAGTATAGAGTGTAGAGTGTGGGGTATAGAGTGTAGGGTATAGAGTGTTGGGATATAGAGTGTAGGGTATAGAGTGTAGAGTATAGAGTGTAGGGTATAGAGTGTAGGGTATAGCGTGTAGGGTATAGAGTGTAGGGTATAGAGTATATAGTGTAGGGTATAGAGTGTAGGGTATAGAGTGTAGAGTGTAGGGTATAGAGTGTAGGGTATAGAGTGTAGGGTATAGAGTGTAGGATATAAAGTGTAGAGTGTATGGTATAGAGTGTAGGGTACAGAGTGTAGAGTGTAGGGTGTAGAGTGTAGAGTGTAGGGTATAGAGTGTAAGGTATAGAGTGTAGGGTATAGAGTGTAGGGTATAGAGTGTAGGGTATAGAGTGTAGGATATAAAGTGTAGAGTGTATGGTATAGAGTGTAGGGTACAGAGTGTAGAGTGTAGGGTGTAGAGTGTAGAGTGTAGGGTATAGCGTGTAGGGTATAGAGTGTAGGGTATAGAGTATATAGTGTAGGGTATAGAGTGTAGGGTATAGAGTGTAGAGTGTAGGGTATAGAGTGTAGGGTATAGAGTGTAGGGTATAGAGTGTAGGGTATAAAGTGTAGAGTGTAGGGTATAGAGTGTAGGGTATAGAGTGTAGGGTACAGAGTGTATGGTATAGATTGTATGGTATAGAGTGTAGAGTGTAGGGTATAGAGTGTAGGGTATATATTATAGAGTGTAGGGTATAGAGTGTAGGGTATAGAGTGTATGGTGTAGAGTGTAGGGTATAGAGTGTATAGTGTAGGGTATAGAGTGTAGGGTATAGAGTGTAGGGTATAGAGTGTATGGTATAGAGTGTACAGTATAGAGTGTATGGTATAGAGTGTAGAGTGTAGGGTATAGAGTGTATGGTATAGAGTGTAGTGTGTAGAGTGTATGGTAGTGTGTAGGGTACAGAGTGTAGGGTATAGAGTGTAGGGTATAGAGTGTAGGGTATAGAGTGTACGGTATAGAGTGTATGATATAGAGTGTATGGTATATAGTGTAGGGTATAGAGTGTTTGGTATAGAGTGTAAGGTATAGAGTGTAGAGAGTAGGGTATAGATTTTAGAGTGTAGAGTGTAGGGTATAGAGTGTAGGGTATAGAGTGTATGGAATAGAGTGTATGGTATAGAGTGTAGGGTGTAGAGTGTAGGGTGTAGAGTGTGGGGTATAGAGTGTAGAGTGTAGGGTATAGAGTGTATGATATAGAGTGTAGGGTATAGAGTGTATGGTATAGATTGCAGGGTATAGAGTGTAGGGTATAGAGTGTAGGGTACAGAGTGTAGAGTGTAGGGTATAGAATGTAGGGTATAGAGTTTATGGTATAGAGTGTATGGTATAGATTGTATGGTATAGAGTGTAGGGTATAGAGTGTAGAGTGTAGGGTATATAGTGTAGAAAGTAGGGAATAGTGTGTAGGGTATAGAGTGTAGAGTGTAGGGTATAGAGTGTAGGGTTTAGAGTGTAGATTGTATGGTATAGAGTGTAGGGTATAGAGTGTATAGTGTAGGGTATAGAGTGTAGAGTGTAGGGTATAGAGTGTAGGGTATAGAGTGTTGGGATATAGAGTGTAGGGTATAGAGTGTAGGGTATAGAGTGTAGGGTATAGAGTGTAGGGTATATAGTATATAGTGTAGGGTATAGAGTGTAGGGTATAGAGTGTAGAGTGTAGGGTATATAGTGTAGGGTATATAGTGTAGGGTATAGAGTGTAGGGTATAAAGTGTAGAGTGTAGGGTATAGAGTGTAGGGTATAGAGTGTAGGGTATAGAGTGTAGGGTATAGAGTGTAGAGTGCAGGGTGTAGAGTGTAGGGTATAGAGTGTAAGGTATAGAGTGTAGGGTATAGAGTGTAGAGTGTAGGGTATAGAGTGTAGGGTATAGAGTGTAGGGTATAGCGTGTAGGGTATTGAGTGTAGGGTATAGAGTATATAGTGTAGGGTATAGAGTGTAGGGTATAGAGTGTAGGGTATAGAGTGTAGGATATAAAGTGTAGAGTGTATGGTATAGAGTGCAGGGTATAGAGTGTAGAGTGTAGGGTGTAGAGTGTAGAGTGTAGGGTATAGAGTGTAAGGTATAGAGTGTAGGGTATAGAGTATATGTTATAGAGTGTAGGGTATAGAGTGTAGAGTGTAGGGTATAGAGTGTAGGGTATAGAGTGTAGGGTATAGAGTGTAGGGTATAGAGTGTAGGGTATAAAGTGTAGAGTGTAGGGTATAGAGTGTAGGGTATAGAGTGTAGGGTATAGAGTGTATGGTATAGATTGTATGGTATAGAGTGTAGAGTGTAGGGTATAGAGTGTAGGGTATAGAGTGTAGGGTATATATTATAGAGTGTAGAGTGTAGGGTATAGAGTGTAGGGTATAGAGTGTATGGTGTAGAGTGTAGGCTATAGAGTGTATAGTGTAGGGTATAGAGTGTAGGGTATAGAGTGTAGGGTATAGAGTGTAGGGTATAGAGTGTATGGTATAGAGTGTACAGTATAGAGTGTATGGTATAGAGTGTAGAGTGTAGGGTATAGAGTGTATGGTATAGAGTGTAGTGTGTAGAGTGTATGGTATAGTGTGTAGGGTACAGAGTGTAGAGTGTAGGGTATAGAGTGTAGGGTATAGAGTGTATGATATAGAGTGTATGGTATATAGTGTAGGGTATAGAGTGTTTAGTATAGAGTGTAAGGTATAGAGTGTAGAGAGTAGGGTATAGATTTTAGAGTGTAGGGTATAGAGTGTAGGGTATAGAGTGTATGGAATAGAGTGTATATTATAGAGTGTAGGGTGTAACATAGTAACATAGTAACATAGTAACATAGTTAGTAAGGCCGAAAAAAGACATTTGTCCATCCAGTTCAGCCTATATTCCATCATAATAAATACCCAGATCTACGTCCTTCTACAGAACCTAATAATTGTATGATACAATATTGTTCTGCTCCAGGAAGACATCCAGGCCTCTCTTGAACCCCTCGACTGAGTTCGCCATCACCACCTCCTCAGGCAAGCAATTCCAGATTCTCACTGCCCTAACAGTAAAGAATCCTCTTCTATGTTGGTGGAAAAACCTTCTCTCCTCCAGACGCAAAGAATGCCCCCTTGTGCCCGTCACCTTCCTTGGTATAAACAGATCCTCAGCGAGATATTTGTATTGTCCCCTTATATACTTATACATGGTTATTAGATCGCCCCTCAGTCGTCTTTTTTCTAGACTAAATAATCCTAATTTCGCTAATCTATCTGGGTATTGTAGTTCTCCCATCCCCTTTATTAATTTTGTTGCCCTCCTTTGTACTCTCTCTAGTTCCATTATATCCTTCCTGAGCACCGGTGCCCAAAACTGGACACAGTACTCCATGTGCGGTCTAACTAGGGATTTGTACAGAGGCAGTATAATGCTCTCATCATGTGTATCCAGACCTCTTTTAATGCACCCCATGATCCTGTTTGCCTTGGCAGCTGCTGCCTGGCACTGGCTGCTCCAGGTAAGTTTATCATTAACTAGGATCCCCAAGTCCTTCTCCCTGTCAGATTTACCCAGTGGTTTCCCGTTCAGTGTGTAATGGTGATATTGATTCCCTCTTCCCATGTGTATAACCTTACATTTATCATTGTTAAACCTCATCTGCCACCTTTCAGCCCAAGTTTCCAACTTATCCAGATCCATCTGTAGCAGAATACTATCTTCTCTTGTATTAACTGCTTTACATAGTTTTGTATCATCTGCAAATATCGATATTTTACTGTGTAAACCTTCTACCAGATCATTAATGAATATGTTGAAGAGAACAGGTCCCAATACTGACCCCTGCGGTACCCCACTGGTCACAGCGACCCAGTTAGAGACTATACCATTTATAACCACCCTCTGCTTTCTATCACTAAGCCAGTTACTAACCCATTTACACACATTTTCCCCCAGACCAAGCATTCTCATTTTGTGTACCAACCTCTTGTGCGGCACGGTATCAAACGCTTTGGAAAAATCGAGATATACCACGTCCAATGACTCACCGTGGTCCAGTCTATAGCTTACCTCTTCATAAAAACTGATTAGATTGGTTTGACAGGAGCGATTTCTCATAAACCCATGCTGATATGGAGTTAAACAGTTATTCTCATTGAGATAATCCAGAATAACATCCCTCAGAAACCCTTCAAATATTTTACCAACAATAGAGGTTAGACTTACTGGCCTATAATTTCCAGGTTCACTTTTAGAGCCCTTTTTGAATATTGGCACCACATTTGCTATGCGCCAGTCCTGCGGAACAGACCCTGTCGCTATAGAGTCACTAAAAATAAGAAATAATGGTTTATCTATTACATTACTTAGTTCTCTTAGTACTCGTGGGTGTATGCCATCCGGACCCGGAGATTTATCTATTTTAATCTTATTTAGCCGGTTTCGCACCTCTTCTTGGGTTAGATTGGTGACCCTTAATATAGGGTTTTCATTGTTTCTTGGGATTTCACCTAGCATTTCATTTTCCACCGTGAATACCGTGGAGAAGAAGGTGTTTAATATGTTAGCTTTTTCCTCGTCATCTACAACCATTCTTTCCTCACTATTTTTTAAGGGGCCTACATTTTCAGTTTTTATTCTTTTACTATTGATATAGTTGAAGAACAGTTTGGGATTAGTTTTACTCTCCTTAGCAATGTGCTTCTCTGTTTCCTTTTTGGCAGCTTTAATTAGTTTTTTAGATAAAGTATTTTTCTCCCTATAGTTTTTTAGAGCTTCAATGGTGCCATCCTGCTTTAGTAGTGCAAATGCTTTCTTTTTACTGTTAATTGCCTGTCTTACTTCTTTGTTTAGCCACATTGGGTTTTTCCTATTTCTAGTCCTTTTATTCCCACAAGGTATAAACCGCTTACACTGCCTATTTAGGATGTTCTTAAACATTTCCCATTTATTATCTGTATTCTCATTTCTGAGGATATTGTCCCAGTCTACCAGATTAAGGGCATCTCTAAGCTGTTCAAACTTTGCCTTCCTAAAGTTCAATGTTTTTGTGACTCCCTGACAAGTCCCCCTAGTGAAAGACAGGTGAAACTGCACAATATTGTGGTCGCTATTTCCTAAATGCCCAACCACCTGCAGATTTGTTATTCTGTCAGGTCTATTAGATAGTATTAGGTCTAAAAGTGCTGCTCCTCTGGTTGGATTCTGCACCAATTGTGAAAGATAATTTTTCTTGGTTATTAGCAGAAACCTGTTGCCTTTATGGGTTTCACAGGTTTCAGTTTCCCAGTTAATATCCGGGTAGTTAAAGTCCCCCATAACCAGGACCTCATTATGGGTTGCAGCTTCATCTATCTGCTTTAGAAGTAGACTTTCCATGCTTTCTGTTATATTTGGGGGTTTGTAACAGACCCCAATGAGAATTTTGTTACCATTTTTCCCTCCATGAATTTCGACCCATATGGACTCGACATCCTCATTCCCTTCGCTAATATCCTCCCTTAAAGTGGACTTTAGACAAGACTTTACATAGAGACAAACCCCTCCTCCTCTCCGATTTTTACGATCCTTTCTAAACAGACTGTAACCCTGTAAGTTAACTGCCCAGTCATAGCTTTCATCTAACCATGTCTCGGTTATTCCCACTATGTCAAAGTTACCTGTAGATATTTCTGCTTCTAGTTCTTCCATCTTGTTTGTCAGGCTTCTGGCGTTTGCGAGCATGCAGTTTAGAGGATTTTGTTTTGTTCCAATCTCCTCACTGTGGATTGTTTTAGAAATGTTCTTACCTCCCTTCTGAGTATGTTTTCCTGGGTCGTCTTTGTTCGAGTCTAATGTTTTTCTTCCCGTCCCCTCTTCTTCTAGTTTAACGCCCTCCTGATGAGTGTAGCGAGTCTTCTGGCGAATGTGTGTTTCCCAGGTTTGTTGAGGTGTAGTCCGTCTCTGGCGAGGAGTCCATCATACCAGTAATTCACACAGTGGTCCAGGAATCCAAATCCTTGTTGTCTGCACCATCGTCTTAGCCAGTTGTTTGCATCAAGGATCCTGTTCCATCTCCTGGTGCCATGCCCGTCTACTGGAAGGATAGAAGAAAAAACTACCTGTGCATCCAGTTCCTTTACTTTCTTCCCCAACTCTTCAAAGTCCTTGCAGATTGTCGGTAGGTCCTTCCTTGCCGTGTCATTGGTGCCAACATGTATCAGAAGAAATGGGTGGACGTCCTTGGAGCTGAAGAGCTTTGGTATCCTATCGGTCACATCCTTGATCATCGCACCTGGAAGGCAGCATACTTCTCTTGCAGTTATGTCCGGTCTGCAGATGGCTGCTTCGGTGCCTCTCAGTAGTGAGTCTCCCACCACCACCACTCTTCGTTGCTTCTTGGCTGTACTTTTTGCTGTCACTTGTTGCTGTGTGCCCTTTTCTTTTTTGCTTGCTGGTATTGCTTCATTCTTAGGTGTGCCATCTTCATCCTCTACAAAGATTTGATATCGGTTCTTCAGTTGTGTGGTTGGTGATTTCTCCATGGTCTTCTTGCTTCTTTTGGTCACATGCTTCCACTCATCTGCTTTTGGAGGTTCTCTGACACTTTTTGCACCTTCTGTGACCAGTAGAGATGCTTCTGTTCTGTCTAGAAAGTCTTCATTCTCTTTGAGAATGTAGGGTGTAGAGTGTAGGGTGTAGAGTGTGGGGTATAGAGTGTAGAGTGTAGGGTATAGAGTGTATGATATAGAGTGTAGGGTATAGAGTGTATGGTATAGATTGCAGGGTATAGAGTGTAGGGTATAGAGTGTAGGGTACAGAGTGTAGAGTGTAGGGTATAGAATGTAGGGTATAGAGTGTATGGTATAGAGTGTATGGTATAGATTGTAGGGTATAGAGTGTAGGGTATAGAGTGTAGAGTGTAGGGTATAGAGTGTAGAAAGTAGGGAATAGTGTGTAGGGTATAGAGTGTAGAGTGTAGGGTATAGAGTGTAGGGTTTAGAGTGTAGATTGTATGGTATAGAGTGTAGGGTATAGAGTGTATAGTGTAGGGTATAGAGTGTAGAGTGTAGGGTATAGAGTGTAGGGTATAGAGTGTTGGGATATAGAGTGTAGGGTATAGAGTGTAGGGTATAGAGTGTAGGGTATAGAGTGTAGGGTATACACCCATAAAGGCAACAGGTTTCTGCTAATAACCAAGAAAAATTATCTTTCACAATTGGTGCAGAATCCAACCAGAGGAGCAGCACTTTTAGACCTAATACTATCTAATAGACCTGACAGAATAACAAATCTGCAGGTGGTTGGGCATTTAGGAAATAGCGACCACAATATTGTGCAGTTTCACCTGTCTTTCACTAGGGGGACTTGTCAGGGAGTCACAAAAACATTGAACTTTAGGAAGGCAAAGTTTGAACAGCTTAGAGATGCCCTTAATCTGGTAGACTGGGACAATATCCTCAGAAATGAGAATACAGATAATAAATGGGAAATGTTTAAGAACATCCTAAATAGGCAGTGTAAGCGGTTTATACCTTGTGGGAATAAAAGGACTAGAAATAGGAAAAACCCAATGTGGCTAAACAAAGAAGTAAGACAGGCAATTAACAGTAAAAAGAAAGCATTTGCACTACTAAAGCAGGATGGCACCATTGAAGCTCTAAAAAACTATAGGGAGAAAAATACTTTATCTAAAAAACTAATTAAAGCTGCCAAAAAGGAAACAGAGAAGCACATTGCTAAGGAGAGTAAAACTAATCCCAAACTGTTCTTCAACTATATCAATAGTAAAAGAATAAAAACTGAAAATGTAGGCCCCTTAAAAAATAGTGAGGAAAGAATGGTTGTAGATGACGAGGAAAAAGCTAACATATTAAACACCTTCTTCTCCACGGTATTCACGGTGGAAAATGAAATGCTAGGTGAAATCCCAAGAAACAATGAAAACCCTATATTAAGGGTCACCAACCTAACCCAAGAAGAGGTGCGAAACCGGCTAAATAAGATTAAAATAGATAAATCTCCGGGTCCGGATGGCATACACCCACGAGTACTAAGAGAACTAAGTAATGTAATAGATAAACCATTATTTCTTATTTTTAGTGACTCTATAGCGACAGGGTCTGTTCCGCAGGACTGGCGCATAGCAAATGTGGTGCCAATATTCAAAAAGGGCTCTAAAAGTGAACCTGGAAATTATAGGCCAGTAAGTCTAACCTCTATTGTTGGTAAAATATTTGAAGGGTTTCTGAGGGATGTTATTCTGGATTATCTCAATGAGAATAACTGTTTAACTCCATATCAGCATGGGTTTATGAGAAATCGCTCCTGTCAAACCAATCTAATCAGTTTTTATGAAGAGGTAAGCTATAGGCTGGACCACGGTGAGTCATTGGACGTGGTATATCTCGATTTTTCCAAAGCGTTTGATACCGTGCCGCACAAGAGGTTGGTACACAAAATGAGAATGCTTGGTCTGGGGGAAAATGTGTGTAAATGGGTTAGTAACTGGCTTAGTGATAGAAAGCAGAGGGTGGTTATAAATGGTATAGTCTCTAACTGGGTCGCTGTGACCAGTGGGGTACCGCAGGGGTCAGTATTGGGACCTGTTCTCTTCAACATATTCATTAATGATCTGGTAGAAGGTTTACACAGTAAAATATCGATATTTGCAGATGATACAAAACTATGTAAAGCAGTTAATACAAGAGAAGATAGTATTCTGCTACAGATGGATCTGGATAAGTTGGAAACTTGGGCTGAAAGGTGGCAGATGAGGTTTAACAATGATAAATGTAAGGTTATACACATGGGAAGAGGGAATCAATATCACCATTACACACTGAACGGGAAACCACTGGGTAAATCTGACAGGGAGAAGGACTTGGGGATCCTAGTTAATGATAAACTTACCTGGAGCAGCCAGTGCCAGGCAGCAGCTGCCAAGGCAAACAGGATCATGGGGTGCATTAAAAGAGGTCTGGATACACATGATGAGAGCATTATACTGCCTCTGTACAAATCCCTAGTTAGACCGCACATGGAGTACTGTGTCCAGTTTTGGGCACCGGTGCTCAGGAAGGATATAATGGAACTAGAGAGAGTACAAAGGAGGGCAACAAAATTAATAAAGGGGATGGGAGAACTACAATACCCAGATAGATTAGCGAAATTAGGATTATTTAGTCTAGAAAAAAGACGACTCAGGGGCGATCTAATAACCATGTATAAGTATATAAGGGGACAATACAAATATCTCGCTGAGGATCTGTTTATACCAAGGAAGGTGACGGGCACAAGAGGGCATTCTTTGCGTCTGGAGGAGAGAAGGTTTTTCCACCAACATAGAAGAGGATTCTTTACTGTTAGGGCAGTGAGAATCTGGAATTGCTTGCCTGAGGAGGTGGTGATGGCGAACTCAGTCGAGGGGTTCAAGAGAGGCCTGGATGTCTTCCTGGAGCAGAACAATATTGTATCATACAATTATTAGGTTCTGTAGAAGGACGTAGATCTGGGTATTTATTATAATGGAATATAGGCTGAACTGGATGGACAAATGTCTTTTTTCGGCCTTACTAACTATGTTACTATGTTACTATGTATAGAGTATATAGTGTAGGGTATAGAGTGTAGGGTATAGAGTGTAGAGTGTAGGTATAGAGTGTAGGGTATAGAGTGTAGGGTATAAAGTGTAGAGTGTAGGGTATAGAGTGTAGGGTATAGAGTGTAGGGTATAGAGTGTAGGGTATAGAGTGTAGAGTGCAGGGTGTAGAGTGTAGGGTATAGAGTGTAAGGTATAGAGTGTAGGGTATAGAGTGTATGTTATAGAGTGTAGGGTATAGAGTGTAGAGTGTAGGGTATAGAGTGTAGGGTCTAGAGTGTAGGGTATAGAGTGTAGGGTATAGAATGTAGGGTATGAAGTGTAGATTGTAGGGTATAGAGTGTAGGGTATAGAGTGTAGGGTATAGAGTGTATGGTATAGATTGTAGGGTATAGAGTGTAGGGTATAGAGTGTAGGGTATATATTGTAGGGTATAGAGTGTAGAGTGTAGGGTATAGAGTGTAAGGTATAGAGTGTATGGTGTAGAGTGTAGGGTATAGAGTGTATAGTGTAGGGTATAGAGTGTAGGGTATAGAGTGTAGGGTATAGAGTGTATGGTATAGAGTGTACAGTATAGAGTGTATGGTATAGAGTGTAGAGTGTAGGGTATAGAGTGTATGGTATAGAGTGTAGGGTATAGAGTGTAGGGTATAGAGTATAGGGTATAGAGTGTAGAGTGTAGGGTGTAGAGTGTAGAGTGTAGGGTATAGAGTGTAAGGTATAAAGTGTAGGGTATAGATTGTAGGGTGTAGAGTGTAGGGTAAAGAGTGTAGAGTGCAGGGTATAGAGCGTATGGTATAATGTGTAGGGTATAGAGTGTAGGGTGTAGAGTGTAGGGTATAGAGTGTATGGTATAGAGTGTAGGGTATAGAGTGTAGAGTGTAGGCTATAGAGTGTAGAGTGTAGGGTATAGAGTGTAGGGTATAGAGTGTAAGGTATAAAGTGTAGAGTATAGGGTATAGAGTGCAGGGTATAGAATGTAGAGTGTAGGGTGTAGAGTGTAGAGTGTAGGGTATAGAGTGTAAGGTATAGAGTGTAGGGTATAGAGTGTATGTTAAAGAGTGTAGGGTATAGAGTGTAGAGTGTAGGGTATAGAGTGTAGGGTATAGAATGTAGAGTGTAGGGTGTAGGGTATAAAGTGTAGATTCTAGGGTATAGAGTGCATGGTATAGAGTGTAGGGTGTAGAGTGTATGGTATAGAGTGTAGGGTATGGAGTGTAGAGTGTAGGGTATAGAGTGTATGGTATAGAGTGTATGGTATAGATTGTAGGGTATAGAGTGTAGGGTATAGAGTGTAGAGTGTAGGGTATAGAGTGTAGAAAGTAGGGTATAGTGTGTAGGGTATAGAGTGTAAAGTGTAGGGTATAGAGTGTAGGGTATAGAGTGTAGATTGTATGGTATAGAGTGTAGGGTATAGAGTGTATAGTGTAGGGTATAGAGTGTAGAGTGTAGGGTATAGAGTGTAGGGTATAGAGTGTTGGGATATAGAGTGTAGGGTATAGAGTGTAGGGTATAGAGTGTAGGGTATAGCATGTAGGGTATAGAGTGTAGGGTATAGAGTATATAGTGTAGGGTATAGAGTGTAGGGTATAGAGTGTAGAGTGTAGGGTATAGAGTGTAGAGTATAAAGTGTAGAGTGTAGGGTATAGAGTGTAGGGTATAGAGGGTAGGGTATAGAGTGTATGGTATAAATTGTAGAGTATAGAGTGTAGAGTGTAGGGTATAGAGTGTAGGGTATAGAGTGTAGGGTATATATTGTAGGGTATAGAGTGTAGAGTGTAGGGTATAGAGTGTAGGGTATAGAGTGTATGGTGTAGAGTGTAGGGTATAGAGTGTATAGTGTAGGGTATAGAGTGTAGGGTATAGAGTGTAGGGTATAGAGTGTATGGTATAGAGTGTACAGTATAGAGTGTATGGTATCGAGTGTAGAGTGTAGGGTACTGAGTGTATGTTATAGAGTGTAGGGTATAGAGTGTAGAGTGTAGGGTATAGAGTGTAGGGTATAGAGTGTAGGGTATAGATTGTAGGGTATAGAGTGTAGGGTATAAAGTGTAGAGTGTAGGGTATAGAGTGTAGGGTATAGAGTGTAGGGTATAGTAACATAGTAACATAGTTAGTAAGGCCGAAAAAAGACATTTGTCCATCCAGTTCAGCCTATATTCCATCATAATAAATACCCAGATCTAAGTCCTTCTACAGAACCTAATAATTGTATGTATAGAGTGTATGGTATAGATTGTAGAGTATAGAGTGTAGAGTGTAGGGTATAGAGTGTAGGGTATAGAGTGTAGGGTATATATTGTAGGGTATAGAGTGTAGAGTGTAGGGTATAGAGTGTAGGGTATAGAGTGTATGGTGTAGAGTGTAGGGTATAGAGTGTGTAGTGTAGGGTATAGAGTGTAGGGTATAGAGTGTAGGGTATAGAGTGTATGGTATAGAGTGTACAGTATAGAGTGTATGATATAGAGTGTAGAGTGTAGGGTATAGAGTGTATGGTATAGAGTGTAGGGTATAGAGTGTAGGGTGTAGAGTATAGGGTAAAGAGTGTAGAGTGTAGGGTATAAAGTGTAGATTGTAGGGTATAGAGTGTATGGTATAGAGTGTAGGGTGTAGAGTGTATGGTATAGAGTGTAGGGTATAGAGTGTAGAGTGTAGGGTGTAGAGTGTAGAGTGTAGGGTATAGAGTGTAAGGTATAGTGTAGGGTATAGAGTGTATGTTATAGAGTGTAGGGTATAGAGTGTAGAGTGTAGGGTATAGAGTGTAGGGTATAGAGTGTAGGGTATAGAGTGTAGAGTGTAGGGTATAGAGTGTAGGGTATAGAGGGTAGGGTATAGAGTGTATGGTATAAATTGTAGAGTATAGAGTGTAGAGTGTAGGGTATAGCGTGTAGGGTATAGAGTGTAGGGTATATATTGTAAGGTATAGAGTGTAGAGTGTAGGGTATAGAGTGTAGGGTATAGAGTGTATGGTGTAGAGTGTAGGGTATAGAGTGTATAGTGTAGGGTATAGAGTGTAGGGTATAGAGTGTAGGGTATAGAGTGTATGGTATAGAGTGTACAGTATAGAGTGTATGGTATCGAGTGTAGAGTGTAGGGTACTGAGTGTATGTTATAGAGTGTAGGGTATAGAGTGTAGAGTGTAGGGTATAGAGTGTAGGGTATAGAGTGTAGGGTATAGAGTGTAGGGTATAAAGTGTAGAGTGTAGGGTATAGAGTGTAGGGTATAGAGTGTAGGGTATAGAGTGTATGGTATAGATTGTAGAGTATAGAGTGTAGAGTGTAGGGTATAGAGTGTAGGGTATAGAGTGTAGGGTATATATTGTAGGGTATAGAGTGTAGAGTGTAGGGTATAGAGTGTAGGGTATAGAGTATATGGTGTAGAGTGTAGGGTATAGAGTGTATAGTGTAGGGTATAGAGTGTAGGGTATAGAGTGTAGGGTATAGAGTGTATGGTATAGAGTGTACAGTATAGAGTGTATGATATAGAGTGTAGAGTGTAGGGTATAGAGTGTATGGTATAGAGTGTAGGGTATAGAGTGTAGGGTATAGAGTATAGGGTAAAGAGTGTAGAGTGTAGGGTATAAAGTGTAGATTGTAGGGTATAGAGTGTATGGTATAGAGTGTAGGGTGTAGAGTGTATGGTATAGAGTGTAGGGTATGGAGTGTAGAGTGTAGGGTATAGAGTGTATGGTATAGAGTGTATGGTATAGATTGTAGGGTATAGAGTGTAGGGTATAGAGTGTAGAGTGTAGGGTATAGAGTGTAGAAAGTAGGGTATAGTGTGTAGGGTATAGAGTGTAAAGTGTAGGGTATAGAGTGTAGGGTATAGAGTGTAGATTGTATGGTATAGAGTGTAGGGTATAGAGTGTATAGTGTAGGGTATAGAGTGTAGAGTGTAGGGTATAGAGTGTAGGGTATAGAGTGTTGGGATATAGAGTGTAGGGTATAGAGTGTAGGGTATAGAGTGTAGGGTATAGCATGTAGGGTATAGAGTGTAGGGTATAGAGTATATAGTGTAGGGTATAGAGTGTAGGGTATAGAGTGTAGAGTGTAGGGTATAGAGTGTAGAGTGTAGGGTATAGAGTGTAGAAAGTAGGGTATAGTGTGTAGGGTATAGAGTGTAGAGTGTAGGGTATAGAGTGTAGGGTATAGAGTGTAGATTGTATGGTATAGAGTGTAGGGTATAGAGTGTAGAGTGTAGGGTGTAGAGTGTAGAGTGTAGGGTATAGAGTGTAAGGTATAGTGTAGGGTATAGAGTGTATGTTATAGAGTGTAGGGTATAGAGTGTAGAGTGTAGGGTATAGAGTGTAGGGTATAGAGTGTAGGGTATAGAGTGTAGAGTGTAGGGTATAGAGTGTAGAGTATAAAGTGTAGAGTGTAGGGTATAGAGTGTAGGGTATAGAGGGTAGGGTATAGAGTGTATGGTATAAATTGTAGAGTATAGAGTGTAGAGTGTAGGGTATAGAGTGTAGGGTATAGAGTGTAGGGTATATATTGTAAGGTATAGAGTGTAGAGTGTAGGGTATAGAGTGTAGGGTATAGAGTGTATGGTGTAGAGTGTAGGGTATAGAGTGTATAGTGTAGGGTATAGAGTGTAGGGTATAGAGTGTAGGGTATAGAGTGTATGGTATAGAGTGTACAGTATAGAGTGTATGGTATCGAGTGTAGAGTGTAGGGTACTGAGTGTATGTTATAGAGTGTAGGGTATAGAGTGTAGAGTGTAGGGTATAGAGTGTAGGGTATAGAGTGTAGGGTATAGAGTGTAGGGTATAGCATGTAGGGTATAGAGTGTAGGGTATAGAGTATATAGTGTAGGGTATAGAGTGTAGGGTATAGAGTGTAGAGTGTAGGGTATAGAGTGTAGAGTGTAGGGTATAGAGTGTAGAAAGTAGGGTATAGTGTGTAGGGTATAGAGTGTAGTGTGTAGGGTATAGAGTGTAGGGTATAGAGTGTAGATTGTATGGTATAGAGTGTAGGGTATAGAGTGTATAGTGTAGGGTATAGAGTGTAGAGTGTAGGGTATAGAGTGTAGGGTATAGAGTGTTGGGATATAGAGTGTAGGGTATAGAGTGTAGGGTATAGAGTGTAGGGTATAGAGTGTAGGGTATAGTGTGTAGGGTATAAAGTGTAGAGTGTAGGGTATAGAGTGTAGGGTATAGAGTGTAGGGTATAGAGTGTAGAGTGTAGGGTGTAGAGTGTAGAGTGTAGGGTATAGAGTGTAAGGTATAGAGTGTAGGGTATAGAGTGTATGTTATAGAGTGTAGGGTATAGAGTGTAGAGTGTAGGGTATAGAGTGTAGGGTATAGAGTGTAGGGCATAGAGTGTAGGGTATAGAGTGTAGGGTATGAAGTGTAGAGTGTAGGGTATAGAGTGTAGGGTTTAGAGTGTATGTTATAGAGTGTAGGGTATAGAGTGTAGAGTGTAGGGTATAGAGTGTAGGGTATATAGTGTAGGGTATAGAGTGTAGGGTATAGAGTGTAGGGTATAGAGTGTAGAGTGTAGGGTATAGAGTGTAGAAAGTAGGGTATAGTGTGTATGGTATAGAGTGTAGAATGTAGGGTATAGAGTGTATGGTATAATGTGTAGGGTATAGAGTGTAGAGTGTAGGATATAGAGTGTAGAGTGTAGGGTATAGAGTGTAGGGTATATAGTGTAGGGTATAGAGTGTAGGGTATAGAGTGTAGTGTATAGAGTGTAGAGTGTAGGGTATATAGTGTAGGGTATATAGTATAGAGTGTAGGGTATAGAGTGTAGGGTATAGAGTGTGAAGTGTAGAGTGTAGGGTATAGAGTGTAGAGTGTAGGGTATAGAGTGTAGGGTATAGAGTGTAGGGTATAGAGTGTAGGGTATACAGTGTAGGGTATAAAGTGTAGAGTGTAGGGCATAGAGTGTAGGGTATAGAGTGTAGGGTATAGAGTGTAGGGTATAGATTGTAGGGTGTAGGGTATAGAGTGTAGAGTTTAGGGTATAGAGTGTAGGGTATAGAGTGTAGGGTTTAGAGTGTAGGGTATAGAGTGTAGGGTATAGAGTGTAGAGTGAAGGGTATAGAGTGTAGGGTGTAGAGTGTAGGGTATAGAGTGTAGGGTATAGAGTGTAGAGTGTAGGGTATACAGTGTAGGGTATAGAGTGTAGGGTGTAGAGTCTAGGGTATAGAGTGTAGAGTGTATGGTATAATGTGTAGGGTATAGAGTGTAGAGTGTAGGGTATAGAGTGTAGGGTATAGAGTATAGAGTGTAGGGTATAGAGAGTAGAGTGTAGGGTATAGAGTGTAGGGTATAGAGTGTAGGGTATAGAGTGTATGGTATAGAGTGTAGGGTATAGAGTGTAGGGTATAGAGTGTAGAGTGTAGGGTATAGAGTGTAGGGTATAGAGTGCAAGGTATAGAGTGTATGTTATAGAGTGTACGGTATAGAGTGTAGAGTGTAGGGTATAGAGTGTAGGGTATAGAGTGTTAGGTATAGATTGTAGGGTATAGAGTGTATTGTATAGGGTATAGAGTGTATGGTGTAGAGTGTAGGGTATAGAGTGTATAGTGTAGGGTATAGAGTGTAGGGTATAGAGTGTACAGTATAGAGTGTTGGGCTATAGAGTGTAGGGTATAGAGTGTAGGGTATAGAGTGTAGGGTATAGAGTGTAGGGTATACAGTGTAGGGTATAAAGTGTAGAGTGTAAGGTATAGAGTGTAGGGTATAGAGTGTAGGGTATACAGTGTAGGGTATAGAGTGTAGGGTGTAGAGTCTAGGGTATAGAGTGTAGAGTGTAGGGTATAGAGTGTATGGTATAATGTGTAGGGTATAGAGTGTAGAGTGTAGGGTATAGAGTGTAGGGTATAGAGTATAGAGTGTAGGGTATAGAGTGTAGAGTGTAGGGTATAGAGTGTAGGGTATAGAGTGTAGGGTATAGAGTGTATGGTATAGAGTGTAGGGTATAGAGTGTAGGGTATAGAGTGTAGAGTGTAGGGATTAGAGTGTAGGGTACAGAGTGTAGGGTATAGAGTGTAGAGTGTAGGGTATAGAGTGTAGGGTATAGAGTGTAAGGTATAGAGTGTATGGTATAGAGTGTACGGTATAGAGTGTAGAGTGTAGGGTATAGAGTGTAGGGTATAGAGTGTTAGGTATAGATTGTAGGGTATAGAGTGTATTGTATAGGGTATAGAGTGTATGGTGTAGAGTGTAGGGTATAGAGTGTATAGTGTAGGGTATAGAGTGTAGGGTATAGAGTGTACAGTATAGAGTGTTGGGCTATAGAGTGTAGGGTATAGAGTGTAGGGTATAGAGTGTAGGGTATAGAGTGTAGGGTATAGAGTGTAGGGTATACAGTGTAGGGTATAAAGTGTAGAGTGTAAGGTATAGAGTGTAGGGTATAGAGTGTAGGGTATAGAGTGTAGGGTATAGAGTGTAGGGTATAGAGTGTAGAGTGTAGAGTGTAGGGTATAGAGTGTAGAGTTTAGGGTATAGAGTGTAGGGTATAGAGTGTAGGGTTTAGAGTGTATGGTATAGAGTGTGGGGTATAGAGTGTAGAGTGTAGGGTATAGAGTGTAGGGTATAGAGTGTAGGGTATAGAGTGTATGGTATAGAGTGTACGGTATAGAGTGTAGAGTGTAGGGTATAGAGTGTAGGGTATAAAGTGTAGGGTATAGATTGTAGGGTATAGAGTGTAGAATGTAGGGTATAGAGTATAGGGTATAGAGTGTATGGTGTAGAGTGTAGGGTATAGAGTGTATAGTGTAGGGTATAGAGTGTAGGGTTTAGAGTGTAGGGTATAGAGTGTAGGGTATAGAGTGTAGAGTGTAGGGTATATAGTGTATGGTATAGAGTGTAGGGTATAGAGTGTAGGATATAGAGTGTAGGGTATAGAATGTAGGGTATAGACTGTAGAGTGTAGGGATTAGAGTGTAGGGTATAGAGTGTAGGGTATAGAGTGTAGAGTGTAGGGTATAGAGTGTAGAGTATAGAGTATAGAGTGTAGGGTATAGAGTGTAGGGTATAGAGTGTAAAGTGTAGAGTGTAGACTATAGAGTGTAGAGTGTAGGGTATAGAGTGTAGGGTATAGAACGTAGGGTGTAGGGTATAGAGTGTAGGGTATAGAGTGTAGGGTATAGAGTGTAGAGTGTAGAGTGTATGATATAGAGTGTAGGGTGTAGAGTGTAGGGTATAGAGTGTAGGGTATAGAGTGTAGGGTATATAGTGTATGGTATACAGTGTAGAGTGTAGAGTGTAGGGTATAGAGTGTATCGAGTAGGGTATAGAGTGTAGGGTATAGAGTGTATGGTATAGAGTGTAGGGTATAGAGTGTAGAGTGTAGGGTATAGTTTGTAAGGTGTAGGGTATAGAGTGTAGGGTATAGGGTTTAGGTTATAGAGTGTAGGGTATAGAGTGTAGGGTATAGAGTGTAGGGTATAGAGTATAGAGTGCAGGGTATAGAGTGTACTGTATAGTGTAGAGTATAGAATGTAGGGTATAGAGTGTAGGGTGTAGAGTGTAGAGTGTAGGGTATAGAGTGTAGGGTATAGAGTGCAGGGTATAGAGTGTAGAGTGTAGGGTATAGAGTGTAGGGTATAGAGTGTAGAGTGTAGGGTATAGAGTGTAGAGTGTAGGGTATAGAGTGTAGGGTATAGAGTGTTAGGTATAGATTGTAGGGTATAGAGTGTATTGTATAGGGTATAGAGTGTATGGTGTAGAGTGTAGGGTATAGAGTGTATAGTGTAGGGTATAGAGTGTAGGGTATAGAGTGTACAGTATAGAGTGTTGGGCTATAGAGTGTAGGGTATAGAGTGTAGGGTATAGAGTGTAGGGTATAGAGTGTAGGGTATACAGTGTAGGGTATAAAGTGTAGAGTGTAAGGTATAGAGTGTAGGGTATAGAGTGTAGGGTATACAGTGTAGGGTATAGAGTGTAGGGTGTAGAGTCTAGGGTATAGAGTGTAGAGTGTAGGGTATAGAGTGTATGGTATAATGTGTAGGGTATAGAGTGTAGAGTGTAGGGTATAGAGTGTAGGGTATAGAGTATAGAGTGTAGGGTATAGAGTGTAGAGTGTAGGGTATAGAGTGTAGGGTATAGAGTGTAGGGTATAGAGTGTATGGTATAGAGTGTAGGGTATAGAGTGTAGGGTATAGAGTGTAGAGTGTAGGGATTAGAGTGTAGGGTACAGAGTGTAGGGTATAGAGTGTAGAGTGTAGGGTATAGAGTGTAGGGTATAGAGTGCAAGGTATAGAGTGTATGGTATAGAGTGTACGGTATAGAGTGTAGAGTGTAGGGTATAGAGTGTAGGGTATAGAGTGTTAGGTATAGATTGTAGGGTATAGAGTGTATTGTATAGGGTATAGAGTGTATGGTGTAGAGTGTAGGGTATAGAGTGTATAGTGTAGGGTATAGAGTGTAGGGTATAGAGTGTACAGTATAGAGTGTTGGGCTATAGAGTGTAGGGTATAGAGTGTAGGGTATAGAGTGTAGGGTATAGAGTGTAGGGTATAGAGTGTAGGGTATACAGTGTAGGGTATAAAGTGTAGAGTGTAAGGTATAGAGTGTAGGGTATAGAGTGTAGGGTATAGAGTGTAGGGTATAGAGTGTAGGGTATAGAGTGTAGAGTGTAGAGTGTAGGGTATAGAGTGTAGAGTTTAGGGTATAGAGTGTAGGGTATAGAGTGTAGGGTTTAGAGTGTATGGTATAGAGTGTGGGGTATAGAGTGTAGAGTGTAGGGTATAGAGTGTAGGGTATAGAGTGTAGGGTATAGAGTGTATGGTATAGAGTGTACGGTATAGAGTGTAGAGTGTAGGGTATAGAGTGTAGGGTATAAAGTGTAGGGTATAGATTGTAGGGTATAGAGTGTAGAATGTAGGGTATAGAGTATAGGGTATAGAGTGTATGGTGTAGAGTGTAGGGTATAGAGTGTATAGTGTAGGGTATAGAGTGTAGGGTTTAGAGTGTAGGGTATAGAGTGTAGGGTATAGAGTGTAGAGTGTAGGGTATATAGTGTATGGTATAGAGTGTAGGGTATAGAGTGTAGGATATAGAGTGTAGGGTATAGAATGTAGGGTATAGACTGTAGAGTGTAGGGATTAGAGTGTAGGGTATAGAGTGTAGGGTATAGAGTGTAGAGTGTAGGGTATAGAGTGTAGAGTATAGAGTATAGAGTGTAGGGTATAGAGTGTAGGGTATAGAGTGTAAAGTGTAGAGTGTAGACTATAGAGTGTAGAGTGTAGGGTATAGAGTGTAGGGTATAGAACGTAGGGTGTAGGGTATAGAGTGTAGGGTATAGAGTGTAGGGTATAGAGTGTAGAGTGTAGAGTGTATGATATAGAGTGTAGGGTGTAGAGTGTAGGGTATAGAGTGTAGGGTATAGAGTGTAGGGTATATAGTGTATGGTATACAGTGTAGAGTGTAGAGTGTAGGGTATAGAGTGTATCGAGTAGGGTATAGAGTGTAGGGTATAGAGTGTATGGTATAGAGTGTAGGGTATAGAGTGTAGAGTGTAGGGTATAGTTTGTAAGGTGTAGGGTATAGAGTGTAGGGTATAGGGTGTAGGTTATAGAGTGTAGGGTATAGAGTGTAGGGTATAGAGTGTAGGGTATAGAGTATAGAGTGCAGGGTATAGAGTGTACTGTATAGTGTAGAGTATAGAATGTAGGGTATAGAGTGTAGGGTGTAGAGTGTAGAGTGTAGGGTATAGAGTGTAGGGTATAGAGTGCAGGGTATAGAGTGTAGAGTGTAGGGTATAGAGTGTAGGGTATAGAGTGTAGAGTGTAGGGTATAGAGTGTAGAGTGTAGGGTATAGAGTGTAGGGTATAGAGTGTTAGGTATAGATTGTAGGGTATAGAGTGTATTGTATAGGGTATAGAGTGTATGGTGTAGAGTGTAGGGTATAGAGTGTATAGTGTAGGGTATAGAGTGTAGGGTATAGAGTGTACAGTATAGAGTGTTGGGCTATAGAGTGTAGGGTATAGAGTGTAGGGTATAGAGTGTAGGGTATAGAGTGTAGGGTATACAGTGTAGGGTATAAAGTGTAGAGTGTAAGGTATAGAGTGTAGGGTATAGAGTGTAGGGTATACAGTGTAGGGTATAGAGTGTAGGGTGTAGAGTCTAGGGTATAGAGTGTAGAGTGTAGGGTATAGAGTGTATGGTATAATGTGTAGGGTATAGAGTGTAGAGTGTAGGGTATAGAGTGTAGGGTATAGAGTATAGAGTGTAGGGTATAGAGTGTAGAGTGTAGGGTATAGAGTGTAGGGTATAGAGTGTAGGGTATAGAGTGTATGGTATAGAGTGTAGGGTATAGAGTGTAGGGTATAGAGTGTAGAGTGTAGGGATTAGAGTGTAGGGTACAGAGTGTAGGGTATAGAGTGTAGAGTGTAGGGTATAGAGTGTAGGGTATAGAGTGTAAGGTATAGAGTGTATGGTATAGAGTGTACGGTATAGAGTGTAGAGTGTAGGGTATAGAGTGTAGGGTATAGAGTGTTAGGTATAGATTGTAGGGTATAGAGTGTATTGTATAGGGTATAGAGTGTATGGTGTAGAGTGTAGGGTATAGAGTGTATAGTGTAGGGTATAGAGTGTAGGGTATAGAGTGTACAGTATAGAGTGTTGGGCTATAGAGTGTAGGGTATAGAGTGTAGGGTATAGAGTGTAGGGTATAGAGTGTAGGGTATAGAGTGTAGGGTATACAGTGTAGGGTATAAAGTGTAGAGTGTAAGGTATAGAGTGTAGGGTATAGAGTGTAGGGTATAGAGTGTAGGGTATAGAGTGTAGGGTATAGAGTGTAGAGTGTAGAGTGTAGGGTATAGAGTGTAGAGTTTAGGGTATAGAGTGTAGGGTATAGAGTGTAGGGTTTAGAGTGTATGGTATAGAGTGTGGGGTATAGAGTGTAGAGTGTAGGGTATAGAGTGTAGGGTATAGAGTGTAGGGTATAGAGTGTATGGTATAGAGTGTACGGTATAGAGTGTAGAGTGTAGGGTATAGAGTGTAGGGTATAAAGTGTAGGGTATAGATTGTAGGGTATAGAGTGTAGAATGTAGGGTATAGAGTATAGGGTATAGAGTGTATGGTGTAGAGTGTAGGGTATAGAGTGTATAGTGTAGGGTATAGAGTGTAGGGTTTAGAGTGTAGGGTATAGAGTGTAGGGTATAGAGTGTAGAGTGTAGGGTATATAGTGTATGGTATAGAGTGTAGGGTATAGAGTGTAGGATATAGAGTGTAGGGTATAGAATGTAGGGTATAGACTGTAGAGTGTAGGGATTAGAGTGTAGGGTATAGAGTGTAGGGTATAGAGTGTAGAGTGTAGGGTATAGAGTGTAGAGTATAGAGTATAGAGTGTAGGGTATAGAGTGTAGGGTATAGAGTGTAAAGTGTAGAGTGTAGACTATAGAGTGTAGAGTGTAGGGTATAGAGTGTAGGGTATAGAACGTAGGGTGTAGGGTATAGAGTGTAGGGTATAGAGTGTAGGGTATAGAGTGTAGAGTGTAGAGTGTATGATATAGAGTGTAGGGTGTAGAGTGTAGGGTATAGAGTGTAGGGTATAGAGTGTAGGGTATATAGTGTATGGTATACAGTGTAGAGTGTAGAGTGTAGGGTATAGAGTGTATCGAGTAGGGTATAGAGTGTAGGGTATAGAGTGTATGGTATAGAGTGTAGGGTATAGAGTGTAGAGTGTAGGGTATAGTTTGTAAGGTGTAGGGTATAGAGTGTAGGGTATAGGGTGTAGGTTATAGAGTGTAGGGTATAGAGTGTAGGGTATAGAGTGTAGGGTATAGAGTATAGAGTGCAGGGTATAGAGTGTACTGTATAGTGTAGAGTATAGAATGTAGGGTATAGAGTGTAGGGTGTAGAGTGTAGAGTGTAGGGTATAGAGTGTAGGGTATAGAGTGCAGGGTATAGAGTGTAGAGTGTAGGGTATAGAGTGTAGGGTATAGAGTGTAGAGTGTAGGGTATAGAGTGTAGAGTGTAGGGTATAGAGTGTAGGGTATAGAGTGTAGGGTATAGAGTGTAGGGTATAGAGTGTAGGGTATAGAGTGTAGAGTGTAGGGTATAGAGTGTAGGGTATAGAGTGTAGGGTATATAGTGTAGGGTATAGGGTGTAGAGGGTAGGGTATAGAGTGTAGGGTATAGAGTGTAGGGTATAGAGTGTATGGAATAGAGTGTAGAGTGTAGGGTATAGAATGTAGGGTATAGAGTGTATGGTATAGAGTGTAGGGTATAGAGTGTGGGGTATAGAGTGTAGGGTGTAGAGTGTAGGGATTAGATGTAGGGTATAGAGTGTAGGATATAGAGTGTATGGAATAGGGT
This sequence comes from Ranitomeya imitator, assembly GCF_032444005.1. NCBI lineage: Eukaryota > Metazoa > Chordata > Amphibia > Anura > Dendrobatidae > Ranitomeya > Ranitomeya imitator. Next base: position 367,401 of record NW_027194316.1, read on the forward strand.
GTAGGGTATAGAGTGAAGAGTGTAGGGTATAGGGTGTAGGGTATAGAGCGTAGGGTGTAGGGTATAGAGTGTAGGGTATAGAGTGTAGGGTATAGAGTGTATGGTATAGAGTGTAGGGTGTAGAGTGTAGGGTATAGAGTGTAGGTTATAGAGTGTAGAGTGTAGGGCATAGAGTGTATGGTAAAGAGTGTAGGGTGTAGAGTGTATAGTATAGAGTGTAGGGTATAGATTGTATGGTATAGAGTTTAGAGTGTAGGGTATAGAGTGTAGAATATAGAGTGTAGAGTGTAGAGTGTAGGGTATAGAGTGTAGGGTATAGAGTGTAGGGTATAGAGTGTACATTATAGAGCGTATGATATAGAGTGTATGGTATATATTGTAGGGTATAGAGTGTTTGGTATAGAGTGTAAGGTATAGAGTGTAGAGAGTAGGGTATAGAGTATAGGGTATACAGAGTAGGGTATAGTTTAGGGTATAGAGTGTATGGTATAGAGTGTGGAGTGTAGGGTATAGAGTGTATAGTGTAGGGTATAGAGTGTAGGGTATAGAGTGTAGGGTATAGAGTGTATGGTATAGAGTGTAGGGAATAGAGTGTAGAGTGTAGGGTATAGAGTGTATGGTATAGAGTGTAGGGTATAGAGTGTAGAGGGTAGAGTGTAGGGTATAGAGTGTAGGGTATAGAGTGTAGGGTATAGAGTGTAGGGTATAGATTATATAGTGTAGGGTATAGAGTGTAGGTTATAGAGTGTAGAGTGTAGGGTATAGAGTGTAGGGTATAGAGTGTAGGGTATAGAGTGTAGGGTATAAAGTGTAGAGTGTAGGGTATAGAGTGTAGGGTATAGAGTGTAGAGTGTAGGGTGTAGAGTGGAGAGTGTAGGGTATAGAGTGTAAGGTATAGAGTGTAGGGTATAGAGTGTATGTTATAGAGTGTAGGGTATAGAGTGTAGAGTGTAGAGTATAGAGTGTAGGGTATAGAGTGTAGGGTATAGAGTGTAGGGTATAAAGTGTAGAGTGTAGGGTATAGAGTGTAGGGTTTAGAGTGTATGTTATAGAGTGTAGGGTATAGAGTGTAGAGTGTAGGATATAGAGTGTAGAGTGTAGGGTATAGAGTGTAGGGTATATAGTGTAGGGTATAGAGTGTAGGGTATAGAGTGTAGGGTATAGAGTGTAGAGTGTAGGGTATAGAGTGTAGGGTATAGAGTGTAGAGTGTAGGGTATAGAGTGTATGGTATAGAGTGTAGGGTGTAGAGTGTATGGTATAGAGTGTAGGGTATAGAGTGTAGAGTGTAGGGTATAGAGTGTAGGGTGTAGAGTGTAGGGTATAGAGTGTAGGGTATAGAGTGTATGGTACAATGTGTAGGGTATAGAGTGTAGGGTGTAGAGTGTAGGGTATAGAGTGTAGGGTGTAGAGTGTAGGGCATAAAGTGTAGGGTATAGAGTGTAGGGTGTAGGGTATAGAGTGTAGAGTGTAGGGTATAGAGTGTATGGTACAATGTGTAGGGTATAGAGTGTAGGGTGTAGAGTGTAGGGTATAGAGTGTAGGGTATAGAGTGTAGAGTGTAGGGTATATAGTGTAGAGTATAGAGTATAGAGTGTAGGGTATAGAGTGTAGGGTATAGAGTGTAGAGTGTAGAGTGTAAGGTATAGAGTGTAGAGTGTAGGGTATAGAGTGTAGGGTATAGAGTGTATGGTATAGAGTGTAGGGTATAGAGTGTAGGGTATAGAGTGTAGAGTGTAGGGATTAGAGTGTAGGGTATAGAGTGTAGGGTATAGAGTGTAGGGTATACAGTGTAGGGTATAAAGTGTAGAGTGTAGGGTATAGAGTGTAGGGTATAGAGTGTAGGGTATAGAGTGTAGGGTATAGAGTGTAGAGTGTAGAGTGTAGGGTATAGAGTGTAGAGTTTAGGTTATAGAGTGTAGGGTATAGAGTGTAGGGTTTAGAGTGTATGGTATAGAGTGTAGGGTATAGAGTGTAGAGTGTAGGGTATAGAGTGTAGGATATAGAGTGTAGGGTATAGAGTGTATGGTATAGAGTGTACGGTATAGAGTGTAGAGTGTAGGGTATAGAGTGTAGGGTATAGATTGTAGGGTATAGAGTGTATTGTATAGGGTATAGAGTGTATGGTGTAGAGTGTAGGGTATAGAGTGTATAGTGTAGGGTATAGAGTGTAGGGTATAGAGTGTAGAGTATAGAGTGTTTGGTATAGAGTGTAGAGTGTAGGGTATAGAGTGTAGGGTATAGAGTGTAGGGTATACAGTGTAGGGTATACAGTGTAGAGTGTAGGGATTAGAGTGTAGGGTATAGAGTGTAGGGTGTAGAGTGTAGGGTATATCAATACTATATCAATATAATATCAATAGTAAAAGAATAAAAACTGAAAATGTAGGCCTCTTAAAAAATAGTGAGGAAAGAATGGTTGTAGATGACGAGGAAAAAGCTAACATATTAAACACCTTCTTCTCCACGGTATTCACGGTGGAAAATGAAATGCTAGGTGAAATCCCAAGAAACAATGAAAACCCTATATTAAGGGTCACCAATCTAACCCAAGAAGAGGTGCGAAACCGGCTAAATAAGATTAAAATAGATAAATCTCCGGGTCCGGATGGCATACACCCACGAGTACTAAGAGAACTAAGTAATGTAATAGATAAACCATTATTTCTTATTTTTAGTGACTCTATAGCGACAGGGTCTGTTCCGCAGGACTGGCGCATAGCAAATGTGGTGCCAATATTCAAAAAGGGCTCTAAAAGTGAACCTGGAAATTATAGGCCAGTAAGTCTAACCTCTATTGTTGGTAAAATATTTGAAGGGTTTCTGAGGGATGTTATTCTGGATTATCTCAATGAGAATAACTGTTTAACTCCATATCAGCATGGGTTTATGATAAATCGCTCCTGTCAAACCAATCTAATCAGTTTTTATGAAGAGGTAAGCTATAGACTGGACCACGGTGAGTCATTGGACGTGGTATATCTCGATTTTTCCAAAGCGTTTGATACCGTGCCGCACAAGAGGTTGGTACACAAAATGAGAATGCTTGGTCTGGGGGAAAATGTGTGTAAATGGGTTAGTAACTGGCTTAGTGATAGAAAGCAGAGGGTGGTTATAAATGGTATAGTCTCTAACTGGGTCGCTGTGACCAGTGGGGTACCGCAGGGGTCAGTATTGGGACCTGTTCTCTTCAACATATTCATTAATGATCTGGTAGAAGGTTTACACAGTAAAATATCGATATTTGCAGATGATACAAAACTATGTAAAGCAGTTAATACAATAGAAGATAGTATTCTGCTACAGATGGATCTGGATAAGTTGGAAACTTGGGCTGAAAGGTGGCAGATGAGGTTTAACAATGATAAATGTAAGGTTATACACATGGGAAGAGGGAATCAATATCACCATTACACACTGAACGGGAAACCACTGGGTAAATCTGACAGGGAGAAGGACTTGGGGATCCTAGTTAATGATAAACTTACCTGGAGCAGCCAGTGCCAGGCAGCAGCTGCCAAGGCAAACAGGATCATGGGGTGCATTAAAAGAGGTCTGGATACACATGATGAGAGCATTATACTGCCTCTGTACAAATACCTAGTTAGACCGCACATGGAGTACTGTGTCCAGTTTTGGGCACCGGTGCTCAGGAAGGATATAATGGAACTAGAGAGAGTACAAAGGAGGGCAACAAAATTAATAAAGGGGATGGGAGAACTACAATACCCAGATAGATTAGCGAAATTAGGATTATTTAGTCTAGAAAAAAGACGACTGAGGGGCGATCTAATAACCATGTATAAGTATATAAGGGGACAATACAAATATCTCGCTGAGGATCTGTTTATACCAAGGAAGGTGACGGGCACAAGGGGGCATTCTTTGCGTCTGGAGGAGAGAAGGTTTTTCCACCAACATAGAAGAGGATTCTTTACTGTTAGGGCAGTGAGAATCTGGAATTGCTTGCCTGAGGAGGTGGTGATGGCGAACTCAGTCGAGGGGTTCAAGAGAGGCCTGGATGTCTTCCTGGAGCAGAACAATATTGTATCATACAATTATTAGGTTCTGTAGAAGGATGTAGATCTGGGGATTTATTATGATGGAATATAGGCTGAACTGGATGGACAAATGTCTTTTTTCGGCCTTACTAACTATGTTACTATGTTACTATGTTACTATGTATAGAGTGTAGGGTATAGAGTGTATGGTATAGAGTGTAGGGTATAGAGTGTTGGGTATAGATTGTAGGGTATAGAATGTAGAGTGTAGTGTATAGAGTATAGGGTATAGAGAGTATGGTGTAGAGTGTAGGGTATAGAGTGTATAGTGTAGGGTATAGAGTGCAGGGTATAGAGTGTATGGAATAGAGTGTATGGAATATAGTGTACGGTATAGAGTGTAGGGTATAGAGTGTAGGATATAGAGCGTAGGGTGTAGGGTATAGATTGTAGGGTATAGAGTGTAGGGTATAGAGTGTAGGGTGTAGAGTGTATGGTATAGAGTGTACAGTATAGAGTGTATGGTATAGAGTGTAGAGTGTAGGGTATAGAGTGTATGGTATAGAGTGTAGGGTGTAGAGTGTATAGTATAGAGTGTAGGGTACAGAGTGTAGAGTGTAGGGTATAGAGTGTAGGGTATAGAGTGTAGGGTATAGAGTGTAGGGTATAGAGTGTAGGGTATAAAGTGTAGAGTGTAGGGTATAGAGTGTAGGGTATAGAGTGTAGGGTATAGAGTGTAGGGTATAGAGTGTAGAGTGTAGGGTGTAGAGTGTAGGGTGTAGTGTGTAAGGTATAGAGTGTAGGGTATAGAGTGTATGTTATAGAGTGTAGGGTGTAGAGTGTAGAGTGTAGGGTATAGAGTGTAGGGTATAGAGTGTAGGGTATAGAGTGTATGGTATAGAGTGTAGAGTGTAGGATATAGAGTGTAGAGTGTAGGGTATAAAGTGTAGGGTATATAGTGTAGGGTATAGAGTGTAGGGTATAGAGTGTAGGGTATAGAGTGTATGGTATAGAGTGTAGAGTGTAGGGTATAGAGTGTAGAAAGTAGGGTATAGTGTGTAGGGTATAGAGTGTAGAGTGTAGGGTATAGAGTGTAGGGTATAGAGTGTAGATTGTATGGTATAGAGTGTAGGGTATAGAGTGTATAGTGTAGGGTATAGAGTGTAGAGTGTAGGGTATAGAGTGTAGGGTATAGAGTGTTGGGATATAGAGTGTAGGGTATAGAGTGTCGGGTATAGAGTGTAGGGTATAGAGTGTAGGGTATAGAGTGTAGGGTATAGAGTATATAGTGTAGGGTATAGAGTGTAGGGTATAGAGTGTAGAGTGTAGGGTATAGAGTGTAGGGTATAGAGTGTAGGGTATAGAGTGTAGGGTATAAAGTGTAGAATGTTGGGTATAGAGTGTAGAGTGTAGGGTGTAGAGTGGAGAGTGTAGGGTATAGAGTGTAAGGTATAGAGTGTAGGGTATAGAGTGTATGTTATAGAGTGTAGGGTATAGAGTGTAGAGTGTAGGGTATAGAGTGTAGAAAGTAGGGTGTAGTGTGTAGGGTATAGAGTGTAGGGTATAGAGTGTATGGTATAGAGTGTAGGGTATAGAGTGTAGAAAGTAGGGTATAGTGTGTAGGGTATAGAGTGTAGGGTATAGAGTGTAGGGTATAGAGTGTAGGGTATAGAGTGTAGGGTATAGAGTGTACGGTATAGAGTGTATGATATATTGTGTATGGTATATAGTGTTTGGTATAGAGTGTAAGGTATAGAGTGTAGAGAGTAGGATATAGATTGTAGAGTGTAGAGTGTAGGGTATAGAGTGTATGGTAAAGAGTGTATGGAATAGAGAGTATGGTATAGAGTGTAGGGTGTAGAGTGTAGGGTATAGAGTGTAGAGTGTGGGGTATAGAGTGTAGAGTGTAGGGTATATAGTGTATGATATAGAGTGTAGGGTATAGAGTGTAGATTGTATGGTATAGAGTGTAGGGTATAGAGTGTATAGTGTAGGGTATAGAGTGTAGAGTGTAGGGATACAAAACTATGTAAAGCAGTTAATACAAGAGAAGATAGTATTCTGCTACAGATGGATCTGGATAAGTTGGAAACTTGGGCTGAAAGGTGGCAGATGAGGTTTAACAATGATAAATGTAAGGTTATACACATGGGAAGAGGGAATCAATATCACCATTACACACTGAACGGGAAACCACTGGGTAAATCTGACAGGGAGAAGGACTTGGGGATCCTAGTTAATGATAAACTTACCTGGAGCAGCCAGTGCCAGGCAGCAGCTGCCAAGGCAAACAGGATCATGGGGTGCATTAAAAGAGGTCTGGATACACATGATGAGAGCATTATACTGCCTCTGTACAAATCCCTAGTTAGACCGCACATGGAGTACTGTGTCCAGTTTTGGGCACCGGTGCTCAGGAAGGATATAATGGAACTAGAGAGAGTACAAAGGAGGGCAACAAAATTAATAAAGGGGATGGGAGAACTACAATACCCAGATAGATTAGCGAATATAGGATTATTTAGTCTAGAAAAAAGACGACTGAGGGGCGATCTAATAACCATGTATAAGTATATAAGGGGACAATACAAATATCTCGCTGAGGATCTGTTTATACCAAGGAAGGTGACGGGCACAAGGGGGCATTCTTTGCGTCTGGAGGAGAGAAGGTTTTTCCACCAACATAGAAGAGGATTCTTTACTGTTAGGGCAGTGAGAATCTGGAATTGCTTGCCTGAGGAGGTGGTGATGGCGAACTCAGTCGAGGGGTTCAAGAGAGGCCTGGATGTCTTCCTGGAGCAGAACAATATTGTATCATACAATTATTAGGTTCTGTAGAAGGACGTAGATCTGGGTATTTATTATGATGGAATATAGGCTGAACTGGATGGACAAATGTCTTTTTTCGGCCTTACTAACTATGTTACTATGTTACTATGTTAGGGTATAGAGTGTAGGGTATAGAGTGTTGGGATATAGAGTGTAGGGTATAGAGTGTAGGGTATAGAGTGTAGGGTATAGATTGTAGGGTATAGAGTGTAGGGTATAGAGTATATAGTGTAGGGTATAGAATGTAGGGTATGGAGTGTAGAGTTTAGGGTATAGAGTGTAGGGTATAGAGTGTAGGGTATAGAGTGTAGGGTATAAAATGTAGAGTGTAGGGTATAGAGTGTAGGGTATAGCGTGTAGAGTGTAGGGTGTAGAGTGGAGAGTGTAAGGTATTGAGTGTAGGGTATAGAGTGTATGTTATAGAGTGTAGGGTATAGAGTGTAGAGTGTAGGGTATAGAGTGTAGGGTATAGAGTGTAGGGTATAAAATGTAGAGTGTAGGGTATAGAGTGTAGGGTTTAGAGTGTATGTTATAGAGTGTAGGGTATAGAGTGTAGAGTGTAGGATATAGAGTGTAGAGTGTAGGGTATAGAGTGTAGGGTATATAGTGTAGGGTATAGAGTGTAGAGTGTAGGGTATAGAGTGTAGAATGTAGGGTATAGAGTGTATGGTATAGAGTGTAGGGTGTAGAGTGTATGGTATAGAGTGTAGGGTATAGAGTGTAGAGTGTAGGGTATAGAGTGTAGGGTGTAGAGTGTAGGGTATAGAGTGTAGGGTATAGAGTGTAGAGTGTAGGGTATAAAGTGTAGGGTATAGAGTGTAGGGTGTAGAGTGTAGGGTATAGAGTGTAGAGTGTAGGGTATAGAGTGTATGGTATAATGTGTAGGGCATAGAGTGTAGGGTGTAGAGTGTAGGGTACAGAGTGTAGGGTATAGAGTGTAGGGTATAGAGTGTAGAGTGTAGGGTATATAGTGTAGGGTATAGAGTATAGAGTGTAGGGTATAGAGTGTAGGGTATAGAGTGTAGAGTGTAGAGTGTAGGGTATAGAGTGTAGAGTGTAGGGTATAGAGTGTAGGGTATAGAGTGTATGGTATAGAGTAGGGCATAGAGTGTAGGGTATAGAGTGTAGAGTGTAGGGTATAGAGTGTAGAGTGTAAGGTATAGAGTGTAGGGTATAAAGAGTAGAGTGTAGGGTATAGAGTGTAGAGTGTAGGGTATGGAGTGTATGGTATAGAGTGTAGGGTATTGAGTGTAGAGTATAGAGTGTTGGGTATAGAGTGTAGAGTGTAGGGTATAGAGTGTAGGGTATATAGTGTAGGGTATAGAGTGTATGGTATACAGTGTAGAGTGTAGGGATTAGAGTGTAGGGTATAGAGTGTAGGGTGTAGAGTGTAGGGTATAGAGTGTAGGGTATAGAGTGTATGGTATAGAGTGTAGGGTATAGAGTGTATAGTGTAGGGTATAGAGTGCAGGGTATAGAGTGTAGAGTGTAGTGTATAGAGTATAGGGTGTAGAGTGTATGGTGTAGAGTGTAGGGTATAGAGTGTATAGTGTAGGGTATAGAGTGCAGGGTATAGAGTGTATGGAATATAGTGTATGGAATATAGTGTACGGTATAGAGTGTAGAGAGTAGGGTATAGAGTGTAGGGTATAGAGCGTAGGGTGTAGGGTATAGATTGTAGGGTATAGAGTGTAGGGTATAGAGTGTAGGGTATAGAGTGCATGGTATAGAGTGTAGGGTGTAGAGTGTATGGTATAGAGTGTACAGTATAGAGTGTATGGTATAGAGTGTAGAGTGTAGGGTATAGAGTGTATGGTATAGAGTGTAGAGTGTAGAGTGTAGGGTATAGAGTGTAGAGTGTAGGGTATAGAGTGTAGGGTATAGAGTGTATGGTATAGAGTGTAGAGTGTAGGGTATAGAGTGTAGAGTGTAGGGTATAGAGTGTAGGGTATAGAGTGTATGGTATAGAGTGTAGAGTGTAGAGTGTAGGGTATAGAGTGTAGAGTGTAGGGTATAGAGTGTAGGGTATAGAGTGTATGGTATAGAGTGTAGGGTATAGAGTGTAGGGTATAGAGTGTAGAGTGTAGGGTATAGAGTGTAGGGTATAGAGTGTAGAGTGTAGGGTATAGAGTGTAGGGTATAGAGTGTACGGTATAGAGTGTTGGGCTATAGAGTGTAGGGTATAGAGTGTAAGGTATAGAGTGTATGGTATAGAGTGTACGGTATAGAGTGTATGATATAGAGTGTATGGTATATAGTGTAGGGTATAGAGTGTTTGGTATAGAGTGTAAGGTATAGAGTGTAGAGAGTAGGGTATAGATTTTAGAGTGTAGAGTGTAGGGTATAGAGTGTAGGGTATAGAGTGTATGGAATAGAGTGTATAATATAGAGTTTAGGGTGTAGAGTGTAGGGTATAGAGTGTAGAGTGTGGGGTATAGAGTGTAGAGTGTAGGGTATAGAGTGTATGATATAGAGTGTAGGGTATAGAGTGTATGGTATAGATTGCAGGGTATAGAGTGTAGGGTGTAGAGTGTAGGGTATAGAGTGTAGGGTATAGAGTGTATGGTATAGAGTGTATGGTATAGATTGTAGGGTATAGAGTGTAGGGTATAGAGTGTAGAGTGTAGGGTATAGAGTGTAGAAAGTAGGGTATAGTGTGTAGGGTATGAAGTGTAGAGTGTAGGGTATAGAGTGTAGGGTATAGAGTGTAGATTGTATGGTATAGAGTGTAGGGTATAGAGTGTATAGTGTAGGGTGTAGAGTGTAGGGTATAGAGTGTAGGGTATAGAGTGTTGGGATATAGAGTGTAGGGTATAGAGTGTAGGGTATAGAGTGTAGGGTATAGAGTATATAGTGTAGGGTATAGAGTGTAGGGTATAGAGTGTAGAGTGTAGGGTATAGAGTGTAGGGTATAGAGTGTAGGGTATAAAGTGTAGAGTGTAGGGTATAGAGTGTAGGGTAGAGAGTGTAGGGTATAGAGTGTAGGGTATAGAGTGTAGAGTGTAGGGTGTAGAGTGTAGGGTATAGAATGTAAGATATAGAGTGTAGGGTATAGAGTGTATGTTATAGAGTGTAGGGTATAGAGTGTAGAGTGTAGGGTATAGAGTGTAGGGTATAGAGTGTAGGGTATAGAGTGTAGGGTATAGAGTGTAGGGTATAAAGTGTAGAGTGTAGGGTATAGAGTGTAGGGTTTAGAGTGTATGTTATAAAGTGTAGGGTATAGAATGTAGAGTGTAGGATATAGAGTGTAGAGTGTAGGGTATAAAGTGTAGGGTATATAGTGTAGGGTATAGAGTGTAGGGTATAGAGTGTAGGGTATAGAGTGTATGGTATAGAGTGTAGAGTGTAGGGTATAGAGTGTAGAAAGTAGGGTATAGTGTGTAGGGTATAGAGTGTAGAGTGTAGGGTATAGAGTGTAGGGTATAGAGTGTAGATTGTATGGTATAGAGTGTAGGGTATAGAGTGTATAGTGTAGGGTATAGAGTGTAGAGTGTAGGGTATAGAGTGTAGGGTATAGAGTGTTGGGATATAGAGTGTAGGGTATATAGTGTCGGGTATAGAGTGTAGGGTATAGATTGTAGGGTATAGAGTGTAGGGTATAGAGTATATAGTATAGGGTATAGAGTGTAGGGTATAGAGTGTAGAGTGTAGGGTATAGAGTGTAGGGTATAGAGTGTAGGGTATAGAGTGTAGGGTATATAGTGTAGAGTGTAGGGTATAGAGTGTAGGGTATAGAGTGTAGAGTGTAGGGTGTAGAGTGGAGAGTGTAGGGTATAGAGTGTAAGGTATAGAGTGTAGGGTATAGAGTGTATGTTATAGAGTGTAGGGTGTAGAGTGTAGGGTATAGAGTGTAGAAAGTAGGGTATAGTGTGTAGGGTATAGAGTGTAGGGTATAGAGTGTATGGTATAGAGTGTAGAGTGTAGGGTATAGAGTGTAGAAAGTAGGGTATAGTGTGTAGGGTATAGAGTGTAGAGTGTAGGGTGTAGAGTGTAGGGTATAGAGTGTAGATTGTATGGTATAGAGTGTAGGGTATAGAGTGTATAGTGTAGGGTATAGAGTGTAGAGTGTAGGGTATAGAGTGTAGGGTATAGAGTGTTGGGATATAGAGTGTAGGGTATAGAGTGTAGGGTATAGAGTGTAGTGTATAGATTTTAGGGTATAGAGTGTAGGGTATAGAGTGTAGTGTATAGAGTATATAGTGTAGGGTATAGAGTGTAGGGTATAGAGTGTAGAGTTTAGGGTATAGAGTGTAGGGTATAGAGTGTAGGGTATAGAGTGTAGGGTATAAAGTGTAGAGTGTAGGGTATAGAGTGTAGGGTATAGAGTGTAGGGTGTAGAGTGGAGAGTGTAAGGTATAGAGTGTAAGGTATAGAGTGTAGGGTATAGAGTGTATGTTATAGAGTGTAGGGTATAGAGTGTAGACTGTAGGGTATAGAGTGTAGGGTATAGAGTGTAGGGTATAGAGTGTAGGGTATAAGTGAGTCATTGGACGTGGTATATCTCGATTTTTCCAAAGCGTTTGATACCGTGCCGCACAAGAGGTTGGTACACAAAATGAGAATGCTTGGTCTGGGGGAAAATGTGTGTAAATGGGTTAGTAACTGGCTTAGTGATAGAAAGCAGAGGGTGGTTATAAATGGTATAGTCTCTAACTGGGTCGCTGTGACCAGTGGGGTACCGCAGGGGTCAGTATTGGGACCTGTTCTCTTCAACATATTCATTAATGATCTGGTAGAAGGTTTACACAGTAAAATATCGATATTTGCAGATGATACAAAACTATGTAAAGCAGTTAATACAAGAGAAGATAGTATTCTGCTACAGATGGATCTGGATAAGTTGGAAACTTGGGCTGAAAGGTGGCAGATGAGGTTTAACAATGATAAATGTAAGGTTATACACATGGGAAGAGGGAATCAATATCACCATTACACACTGAACGGGAAACCACTGGGTAAATCTGACAGGGAGAAGGACTTGGGGATCCTAGTTAATGATAAACTTACCTGGAGCAGCCAGTGCCAGGCAGCAGCTGCCAAGGCAAACAGGATCATGGGGTGCATTAAAAGAGGTCTGGATACACATGATGAGAGCATTATACTGCCTCTGTACAAATCCCTAGTTAGACCGCACATGGAGTACTGTGTCCAGTTTTGGGCACCGGTGCTCAGGAAGGATATAATGGAACTAGAGAGAGTACAAAGGAGGGCAACAAAATTAATAAAGGGGGTGGGAAAACTACAATACCCAGATAGATTAGCGAAATTAGGATTATTTAGTCTAGAAAAAAGACGACTGAGGGGCGATCTAATAACCATGTATAAGTATATAAGGGGACAATACAAATATCTCGCTGAGGATCTGTTTATACCAAGGAAGGTGACGGGCACAAGGGGGCATTCTTTGCGTCTGGAGGAGAGAAGGTTTTTCCACCAACATAGAAGAGGATTCTTTACTGTTAGGGCAGTGAGAATCTGGAATTGCTTGCCTGAGGAGGTGGTGATGGCGAACTCAGTCGAGGGGTTCAAGAGAGGCCTGGATGTCTTCCTGGAGCAGAACAATATTGTATCATACAATTATTAGGTTCTGTAGAAGGACGTAGATCTGGGTATTTATTATGATGGAATATAGGCTGAACTGGATGGACAAATGTCTTTTTTCGGCCTTACTAACTATGTTACTATGTTACTATGTTACTATAAAGTGTAGAGTGTAGGGTATAGAGTGTAGGGTATAGAGTGTAGAGTGTAGGATATAGAGTGTAGAGTGTAGGGTATAGAGTGTAGGGTATATAGTGTAGGGTATAGATTGTAGGGTATAGAGTGTAGGGTATAGAGTGTAGAGTGTAGGGTATAGAGTGTAGGGTATAGAGTGTAGAGTGTAGGGTATAGAGTGTATGGTATAGAGTGTAGGGTGTAGAGTGCATGGTATAGAGTGTAGGGTATAGAGTGTAGAGTGTAGGGTATAGAGTGTAGGGTGTAGAGTGTAGGGTATAGAGTGTAGGGTGTAGAGTGTAGGGTATAAAGTGTAGGGTATAGAGTGTAGGGTGTAGAGTGTAGGGTATAGAGTGTAGAGTGTAGGGTATAGAGTGTATGGTATAATGTGTAGGGTATAGAGTGTAGGGTGTAGAGTGTAGGGTATAGAGTGTAGGGTATAGAGTGTAGGGTATAGAGTGTAGGGTATAGAGTGTAGAGTGTAGGTTATATAGTGTAGGGTATAGAGTATAGAGTGTAGGGTATAGAGTGTAGGGTATAGAGTGTAGAGTGTAGAGTGTAGGGTATAGAGTGTAGAGTGTAGGGTATAGAGTGTAGGGTATAGAGTGTATGGTATAGAGTGTAGGGTATAGAGTGTAGGGTATAGAGTGTAGAGTGTAGGGATTAGAGTGTAGGGTATAGAGTGTATTGTATAGAGTGTAGAGTGTAGGGTATAGAGTGTAGGGTATAGAGTGTACGGTATAGAGTGTTGGGCTATAGAGTGTAGGGTATAGAGTATAGGGTATAGAGTGTAGGGTATAGAGTGTAGGGTATACAGTGTAGGGTATAAAGTGTAGAGTGTAGGGTATAGAGTGTAGGGTAAAGAGTGTAGGGTATAGAGTGTAGGGTATAGAGTGTAGAGTGTAGGGTATAGAGTGTAGAGTTTAGGGTATAGAGTGTAGGGTATAGAGTGTAGGGTTTAGAGTGTATGGTATAGAGTGTAGAGTATAGAGTGTAGAGTGTAGGGTATAGAGTGTAGGATATAGAGTGTAGGGTATAGAGTGTATGGTATAGAGTGTACGGTATAGAGTGTACAGTGTAGGGTATAGAGTGTAGGGTAAAGATTGTAGGGTATAGAGTGTATTGTATAGGGTATAGAGTGTATGGTGTAGAGTGTAGGGTATAGAGTGTATAGTGTAGGGTATAGAGTGTAGGGTATAGAGTGTATGGTATAGAGTGTAGGGTATAGAGTGTACGGTATAGAGTGTAGGGTATAGAGTGTAGAGTGTAGGGTATAGAGTGTAGGGTATAGAGTGTAGAGTGTAGGGTATAGAGTTTAGGGTATAGAGTGTATGGTGTAGAGTGTAGGGTATAGAGTGTAGGGTATAGAGTGTAGGGTATAGAGTGTATGGTATAGAGTGTAGGGAATAGAGTGTAGAGTGTAGGGTATAGAGTATATGGTATAGAGTGTAGGGTATAGAGTATAGAGTGTAGGGTATAGAGTGTAGGGTATAGAGTGTAGGGTATAGAGTGTATGGTATAGAGTGTAGGGAATAGAGTGTAGAATGTAGGGTATAGAGTGTATGGTATAGAGTGTAGGGTATAGAGTGTAGAGGGTAGAGTGTAGGGTATAGAGTGTAGGGTATAGAGTGTAGGGTATAGAGTGTAGAGTGTAGGGTATAAAGTGTAGGGTATAGAGTGTAGGGTGTAGAGTGTAGGGTATAGAGTGTAGAGTGTAGGGTATAGAGTGTATGGTATAGAGTGTAGAGTGTAGGGTATAGAGTGTAGGGTATAGATTGTAGGGTATAGAGTGTATTGTATAGGGTATAGAGTGTATGGTGTAGAGTGTAGGGTATAGAGTGTATAGTGTAGGTATAGAGTGTAGGGTATAGAGTGTAGAGTATAGAGTGTTTGGTATAGAGTGTAGAGTGTAGGGTATAGAGTGTAGGGTATATAGTGTATGGTATAGAGTGTAGGGTATAGAGTGTTGGGTATAGATTGTAGGGTATAGAATGTAGAGTGTAGTGTATAGAGTATAGGGTATAGAGTGTATGGTGTAGAGTGTAGGGTATAGAGTGTATAGTGTAGGGTATAGAGTGCAGGGTATAGAGTGTATGGAATAGAGTGTATGGAATATAGTGTACGGTATAGAGTGTAGGGTATAGAGTGTAGGATATAGAGCGTAGGGTGTAGGGTATAGATTGTAGGGTATAGAGTGTAGGGTATAGAGTGTAGGGTGTAGAGTGTATGGTATAGAGTGTACAGTATAGAGTGTATGGTATAGAGTGTAGAGTGTAGGGTATAGAGTGTATGGTATAGAGTGTAGGGTGTAGAGTGTATAGTATAGAGTGTAGGGTACAGAGTGTAGAGTGTAGGGTATAGAGTGTAGGGTATAGAGTGTAGGGTATAAAGTGTAGAGTGTAGGGTATAGAGTGTAGGGTATAGAGTGTAGAGTGTAGGGTGTAGAGTGGAGAGTGTAGGGTATAGAGTGTAAGGTATAGAGTGTAGGGTATAGAGTGTATGTTATAGAGTGTAGGGTATAGAGTGTAGAGTGTAGAGTATAGAGTGTAGGGTATTCAGTGTAGGGTATAGAGTGTAGGGTATAAAGTGTAGAGTGTAGGGTATAGAGTGTAGGGTTTAGAGTGTATGTTATAGAGTGTAGGGTATAGAGTGTAGAGTGTAGGATATAGAGTGTAGAGTGTAGGGTATAGAGTGTATGGTATAGAGTGTAGGGTATAGAGTGTAGGGTATAGAGTGTAGAGTGTAGGGATTAGAGTGTAGGGTATAGAGTGTAGGGTATAGAGTGTAGGGTATACAGTGTAGGGTATAAAGTGTAGAGTGTAGGGTATAGAGTGTAGGGTATAGAGTGTAGGGTATAGAGTGTAGAGTGTAGAGTGTAGGGTATAGAGTGTAGAGTTTAGGTTATAGAGTGTAGGGTATAGAGTGTAGGGTTTAGAGTGTATGGTATAGAGTGTAGGGTATAGAGTGTAGAGTGTAGGGTATAGAGTGTAGGATATAGAGTGTAGGGTATAGAGTGTATGGTATAGAGTGTACGGTATAGAGTGTAGAGTGTAGGGTATAGAGTGTAGGGTATAGATTGTAGGGTATAGAGTGTATTGTATAGGGTATAGAGTGTATGGTGTAGAGTGTAGGGTATAGAGTGTATAGTGTAGGGTATAGAGTGTAGGGTATAGAGTGTAGAGTATAGAGTGTTTGGTATAGAGTGTAGAGTGTAGGGTATAGAGTGTAGGGTATAGAGTGTAGGGTATACAGTGTAGGGTATACAGTGTAGAGTGTAGGGATTAGAGTGTAGGGTATAGAGTGTAGGGTGTAGAGTGTAGGGTATATCAATACTATATCAATATAATATCAATAGTAAAAGAATAAAAACTGAAAATGTAGGCCTCTTAAAAAATAGTGAGGAAAGAATGGTTGTAGATGACGAGGAAAAAGCTAACATATTAAACACCTTCTTCTCCACGGTATTCACGGTGGAAAATGAAATGCTAGGTGAAATCCCAAGAAACAATGAAAACCCTATATTAAGGGTCACCAATCTAACCCAAGAAGAGGTGCGAAACCGGCTAAATAAGATTAAAATAGATAAATCTCCGGGTCCGGATGGCATACACCCACGAGTACTAAGAGAACTAAGTAATGTAATAGATAAACCATTATTTCTTATTTTTAGTGACTCTATAGCGACAGGGTCTGTTCCGCAGGACTGGCGCATAGCAAATGTGGTGCCAATATTCAAAAAGGGCTCTAAAAGTGAACCTGGAAATTATAGGCAAGTAAGTCTAACCTCTATTGTTGGTAAAATATTTGAAGGGTTTCTGAGGGATGTTATTCTGGATTATCTCAATGAGAATAACTGTTTAACTCCATATCAGCATGGGTTTATGAGAAATCGCTCCTGTCAAACCAATCTAATCAGTTTTTATGAAGAGGTAAGCTATAGACTGGACCACGGTGAGTCATTGGACGTGGTATATCTCGATTTTTCCAAAGCGTTTGATACCGTGCCGCACAAGAGGTTGGTACACAAAATGAGAATGCTTGGTCTGGGGGAAAATGTGTGTAAATGGGTTAGTAACTGGCTTAGTGATAGAAAGCAGAGGGTGGTTATAAATGGTATAGTCTCTAACTGGGTCGCTGTGACCAGTGGGGTACCGCAGGGGTCAGTATTGGGACCTGTTCTCTTCAACATATTCATTAATGATCTGGTAGAAGGTTTACACAGTAAAATATCGATATTTGCAGATGATACAAAACTATGTAAAGCAGTTAATACAATAGAAGATAGTATTCTGCTACAGATGGATCTGGATAAGTTGGAAACTTGGGCTGAAAGGTGGCAGATGAGGTTTAACAATGATAAATGTAAGGTTATACACATGGGAAGAGGGAATCAATATCACCATTACACACTGAACGGGAAACCACTGGGTAAATCTGACAGGGAGAAGGACTTGGGGATCCTAGTTAATGATAAACTTACCTGGAGCAGCCAGTGCCAGGCAGCAGCTGCCAAGGCAAACAGGATCATGGGGTGCATTAAAAGAGGTCTGGATACACATGATGAGAGCATTATACTGCCTCTGTACAAATACCTAGTTAGACCGCACATGGAGTACTGTGTCCAGTTTTGGGCACCGGTGCTCAGGAAGGATATAATGGAACTAGAGAGAGTACAAAGGAGGGCAACAAAATTAATAAAGGGGATGGGAGAACTACAATACCCAGATAGATTAGCGAAATTAGGATTATTTAGTCTAGAAAAAAGACGACTGAGGGGCGATCTAATAACCATGTATAAGTATATAAGGGGACAATACAAATATCTCGCTGAGGATCTGTTTATACCAAGGAAGGTGACGGGCACAAGGGGGCATTCTTTGCGTCTGGAGGAGAGAAGGTTTTTCCACCAACATAGAAGAGGATTCTTTACTGTTAGGGCAGTGAGAATCTGGAATTGCTTGCCTGAGGAGGTGGTGATGGCGAACTCAGTCGAGGGGTTCAAGAGAGGCCTGGATGTCTTCCTGGAGCAGAACAATATTGTATCATACAATTATTAGGTTCTGTAGAAGGACGTAGATCTGGGGATTTATTATGATGGAATATAGGCTGAACTGGATGGACAAATGTCTTTTTTCGGCCTTACTAACTATGTTACTATGTTACTATGTTACTATGTATAGAGTGTAGGGTATAGAGTGTATGGTATAGAGTGTAGGGTATAGAGTGTTGGGTATAGATTGTAGGGTATAGAATGTAGAGTGTAGTGTATAGAGTATAGGGTATAGAGAGTATGGTGTAGAGTGTAGGGTATAGAGTGTATAGTGTAGGGTATAGAGTGCAGGGTATAGAGTGTATGGAATAGAGTGTATGGAATATAGTGTACGGTATAGAGTGTAGGGTATAGAGTGTAGGATATAGAGCGTAGGGTGTAGGGTATAGATTGTAGGGTATAGAGTGTAGGGTATAGAGTGTAGGGTGTAGAGTGTATGGTATAGAGTGTACAGTATAGAGTGTATGGTATAGAGTGTAGAGTGTAGGGTATAGAGTGTATGGTATAGAGTGTAGGGTGTAGAGTGTATAGTATAGAGTGTAGGGTACAGAGTGTAGAGTGTAGGGTATAGAGTGTAGGGTATAGAGTGTAGGGTATAGAGTGTAGGGTATAGAGTGTAGGGTATAAAGTGTAGAGTGTAGGGTATAGAGTGTAGGGTATAGAGTGTAGGGTATAGAGTGTAGGGTATAGAGTGTAGAGTGTAGGGTGTAGAGTGTAGGGTGTAGTGTGTAAGGTATAGAGTGTAGGGTATAGAGTGTAGAGTGTAGGGTATAGAGTGTAGGGTATAGAGTGTAGGGTATAGAGTGTATGGTATAGAGTGTAGAGTGTAGGATATAGAGTGTAGAGTGTAGGGTATAAAGTGTAGGGTATATAGTGTAGGGTATAGAGTGTAGGGTATAGAGTGTAGGGTATAGAGTGTATGGTATAGAGTGTAGAGTGTAGGGTATAGAGTGTAGAAAGTAGGGTATAGTGTGTAGGGTATAGAGTGTAGAGTGTAGGGTATAGAGTGTAGGGTATAGAGTGTAGATTGTATGGTATAGAGTGTAGGGTATAGAGTGTATAGTGTAGGGTATAGAGTGTAGAGTGTAGGGTATAGAGTGTAGGGTATAGAGTGTTGGGATATAGAGTGTAGGGTATAGAGTGTCGGGTATAGAGTGTAGGGTATAGAGTGTAGGGTATAGAGTGTAGGGTATAGAGTATATAGTGTAGGGTATAGAGTGTAGGGTATAGAGTGTAGAGTGTAGGGTATAGAGTGTAGGGTATAGAGTGTAGGGTATAGAGTGTAGGGTATAAAGTGTAGAATGTTGGGTATAGAGTGTAGAGTGTAGGGTGTAGAGTGGAGAGTGTAGGGTATAGAGTGTAAGGTATAGAGTGTAGGGTATAGAGTGTATGTTATAGAGTGTAGGGTATAGAGTGTAGAGTGTAGGGTATAGAGTGTAGAAAGTAGGGTGTAGTGTGTAGGGTATAGAGTGTAGGGTATAGAGTGTATGGTATAGAGTGTAGGGTATAGAGTGTAGAAAGTAGGGTATAGTGTGTAGGGTATAGAGTGTAGGGTATAGAGTGTAGGGTATAGAGTGTAGGGTATAGAGTGTAGGGTATAGAGTGTACGGTATAGAGTGTATGATATATTGTGTATGGTATATAGTGTTTGGTATAGAGTGTAAGGTATAGAGTGTAGAGAGTAGGATATAGATTGTAGAGTGTAGAGTGTAGGGTATAGAGTGTATGGTAAAGAGTGTATGGAATAGAGAGTATGGTATAGAGTGTAGGGTGTAGAGTGTAGGGTATAGAGTGTAGAGTGTGGGGTATAGAGTGTAGAGTGTAGGGTATATAGTGTATGATATAGAGTGTAGGGTATAGAGTGTAGATTGTATGGTATAGAGTGTAGGGTATAGAGTGTATAGTGTAGGGTATAGAGTGTAGAGTGTAGGGATACAAAACTATGTAAGCAGTTAATACAAGAGAAGATAGTATTCTGCTACAGATGGATCTGGATAAGTTGGAAACTTGGGCTGAAAGGTGGCAGATGAGGTTTAACAATGATAAATGTAAGGTTATACACATGGGAAGAGGGAATCAATATCACCATTACACACTGAACGGGAAACCACTGGGTAAATCTGACAGGGAGAAGGACTTGGGGATCCTAGTTAATGATAAACTTACCTGGAGCAGCCAGTGCCAGGCAGCAGCTGCCAAGGCAAACAGGATCATGGGGTGCATTAAAAGAGGTCTGGATACACATGATGAGAGCATTATACTGCCTCTGTACAAATCCCTAGTTAGACCGCACATGGAGTACTGTGTCCAGTTTTGGGCACCGGTGCTCAGGAAGGATATAATGGAACTAGAGAGAGTACAAAGGAGGGCAACAAAATTAATAAAGGGGATGGGAGAACTACAATACCCAGATAGATTAGCGAATATAGGATTATTTAGTCTAGAAAAAAGACGACTGAGGGGCGATCTAATAACCATGTATAAGTATATAAGGGGACAATACAAATATCTCGCTGAGGATCTGTTTATACCAAGGAAGGTGACGGGCACAAGGGGGCATTCTTTGCGTCTGGAGGAGAGAAGGTTTTTCCACCAACATAGAAGAGGATTCTTTACTGTTAGGGCAGTGAGAATCTGGAATTGCTTGCCTGAGGAGGTGGTGATGGCGAACTCAGTCGAGGGGTTCAAGAGAGGCCTGGATGTCTTCCTGGAGCAGAACAATATTGTATCATACAATTATTAGGTTCTGTAGAAGGACGTAGATCTGGGTATTTATTATGATGGAATATAGGCTGAACTGGATGGACAAATGTCTTTTTTCGGCCTTACTAACTATGTTACTATGTTACTATGTTAGGGTATAGAGTGTAGGGTATAGAGTGTTGGGATATAGAGTGTAGGGTATAGAGTGTAGGGTATAGAGTGTAGGGTATAGATTGTAGGGTATAGAGTGTAGGGTATAGAGTATATAGTGTAGGGTATAGAATGTAGGGTATGGAGTGTAGAGTTTAGGGTATAGAGTGTAGGGTATAGAGTGTAGGGTATAGAGTGTAGGGTATAAAATGTAGAGTGTAGGGTATAGAGTGTAGGGTATAGCGTGTAGAGTGTAGGGTGTAGAGTGGAGAGTGTAAGGTATTGAGTGTAGGGTATAGAGTGTATGTTATAGAGTGTAGGGTATAGAGTGTAGAGTGTAGGGTATAGAGTGTAGGGTATAGAGTGTAGGGTATAAAGTGTAGAGTGTAGGGTATAGAGTGTAGGGTTTAGAGTGTATGTTATAGAGTGTAGGGTATAGAGTGTAGAGTGTAGGATATAGAGTGTAGAGTGTAGGGTATAGAGTGTAGGGTATATAGTGTAGGGTATAGAGTGTAGAGTGTAGGGTATAGAGTGTAGAATGTAGGGTATAGAGTGTATGGTATAGAGTGTAGGGTGTAGAGTGTATGGTATAGAGTGTAGGGTATAGAGTGTAGAGTGTAGGGTATAGAGTGTAGGGTGTAGAGTGTAGGGTATAGAGTGTAGGGTATAGAGTGTAGAGTGCAGGGTATAAAGTGTAGGGTATAGAGTGTAGGGTGTAGAGTGTAGGGTATAGAGTGTAGAGTGTAGGGTATAGAGTGTATGGTATAATGTGTAGGGCATAGAGTGTAGGGTGTAGAGTGTAGGGTACAGAGTGTAGGGTATAGAGTGTAGGGTATAGAGTGTAGAGTGTAGGGTATATAGTGTAGGGTATAGAGTATAGAGTGTAGGGTATAGAGTGTAGGGTATAGAGTGTAGAGTGTAGAGTGTAGGGTATAGAGTGTAGAGTGTAGGGTATAGAGTGTAGGGTATAGAGTGTATGGTATAGAGTAGGGCATAGAGTGTAGGGTATAGAGTGTAGAGTGTAGGGTATAGAGTGTAGAGTGTAAGGTATAGAGTGTAGGGTATAAAGAGTAGAGTGTAGGGTATAGAGTGTAGAGTGTAGGGTATGGAGTGTATGGTATAGAGTGTAGGGTATTGAGTGTAGAGTATAGAGTGTTGGGTATAGAGTGTAGAGTGTAGGGTATAGAGTGTAGGGTATATAGTGTAGGGTATAGAGTGTATGGTATACAGTGTAGAGTGTAGGGATTAGAGTGTAGGGTATAGAGTGTAGGGTGTAGAGTGTAGGGTATAGAGTGTATGGTATAGAGTGTAGGGTATAGAGTGTTGGGTATAGATTGTAGGGTATAGAATGTAGAGTGTAGTGTATAGAGTATAGGGTGTAGAGTGTATGGTGTAGAGTGTAGGGTATAGAGTGTATAGTGTAGGGTATAGAGTGCAGGGTATAGAGTGTATGGAATATAGTGTATGGAATATAGTGTACGGTATAGAGTGTAGAGAGTAGGGTATAGAGTGTAGGGTATAGAGCGTAGGGTGTAGGGTATAGATTGTAGGGTATAGAGTGTAGGGTATAGAGTGTAGGGTATAGAGTGCATGGTATAGAGTGTAGGGTGTAGAGTGTATGGTATAGAGTGTACAGTATAGAGTGTATGGTATAGAGTGTAGAGTGTAGGGTATAGAGTGTATGGTATAGAGTGTAGAGTGTAGAGTGTAGGGTATAGAGTGTAGAGTGTAGGGTATAGAGTGTAGGGTATAGAGTGTATGGTATAGAGTGTAGAGTGTAGGGTATAGAGTGTAGAGTGTAGGGTATAGAGTGTAGGGTATAGAGTGTATGGTATAGAGTGTAGAGTGTAGAGTGTAGGGTATAGAGTGTAGAGTGTAGGGTATAGAGTGTAGGGTATAGAGTGTATGGTATAGAGTGTAGGGTATAGAGTGTAGGGTATAGAGTGTAGAGTGTAGGGTATAGAGTGTAGGGTATAGAGTGTAGAGTGTAGGGTATAGAGTGTAGGGTATAGAGTGTACGGTATAGAGTGTTGGGCTATAGAGTGTAGGGTATAGAGTGTAAGGTATAGAGTGTATGGTATAGAGTGTACGGTATAGAGTGTATGATATAGAGTGTATGGTATATAGTGTAGGGTATAGAGTGTTTGGTATAGAGTGTAAGGTATAGAGTGTAGAGAGTAGGGTATAGATTTTAGAGTGTAGAGTGTAGGGTATAGAGTGTAGGGTATAGAGTGTATGGAATAGAGTGTATAATATAGAGTTTAGGGTGTAGAGTGTAGGGTATAGAGTGTAGAGTGTGGGGTATAGAGTGTAGAGTGTAGGGTATAGAGTGTATGATATAGAGTGTAGGGTATAGAGTGTATGGTATAGATTGCAGGGTATAGAGTGTAGGGTGTAGAGTGTAGGGTATAGAGTGTAGGGTATAGAGTGTATGGTATAGAGTGTATGGTATAGATTGTAGGGTATAGAGTGTAGGGTATAGAGTGTAGAGTGTAGGGTATAGAGTGTAGAAAGTAGGGTATAGTGTGTAGGGTATGAAGTGTAGAGTGTAGGGTATAGAGTGTAGGGTATAGAGTGTAGATTGTATGGTATAGAGTGTAGGGTATAGAGTGTATAGTGTAGGGTGTAGAGTGTAGGGTATAGAGTGTAGGGTATAGAGTGTTGGGATATAGAGTGTAGGGTATAGAGTGTAGGGTATAGAGTGTAGGGTATAGAGTATATAGTGTAGGGTATAGAGTGTAGGGTATAGAGTGTAGAGTTTAGGGTATAGAGTGTAGGGTATAGAGTGTAGGGTATAAAGTGTAGAGTGTAGGGTATAGAGTGTAGGGTAGAGAGTGTAGGGTATAGAGTGTAGGGTATAGAGTGTAGAGTGTAGGGTGTAGAGTGTAGGGTATAGAGTGTAAGATATAGAGTGTAGGGTATAGAGTGTATGTTATAGAGTGTAGGGTATAGAGTGTAGAGTGTAGGGTATAGAGTGTAGGGTATAGAGTGTAGGGTATAGAGTGTAGGGTATAGAGTGTAGGGTATAAAGTGTAGAGTGTAGGGTATAGAGTGTAGGGTTTAGAGTGTATGTTATAAAGTGTAGGGTATAGAATGTAGAGTGTAGGATATAGAGTGTAGAGTGTAGGGTATAAAGTGTAGGGTATATAGTGTAGGGTATAGAGTGTAGGGTATAGAGTGTAGGGTATAGAGTGTATGGTATAGAGTGTAGAGTGTAGGGTATAGAGTGTAGAAAGTAGGGTATAGTGTGTAGGGTATAGAGTGTAGAGTGTAGGGTATAGAGTGTAGGGTATAGAGTGTAGATTGTATGGTATAGAGTGTAGGGTATAGAGTGTATAGTGTAGGGTATAGAGTGTAGAGTGTAGGGTATAGAGTGTAGGGTATAGAGTGTTGGGATATAGAGTGTAGGGTATATAGTGTCGGGTATAGAGTGTAGGGTATAGATTGTAGGGTATAGAGTGTAGGGTATAGAGTATATAGTATAGGGTATAGAGTGTAGGGTATAGAGTGTAGAGTGTAGGGTATAGAGTGTAGGGTATAGAGTGTAGGGTATAGAGTGTAGGGTATATAGTGTAGAGTGTAGGGTATAGAGTGTAGGGTATAGAGTGTAGAGTGTAGGGTGTAGAGTGGAGAGTGTAGGGTATAGAGTGTAAGGTATAGAGTGTAGGGTATAGAGTGTATGTTATAGAGTGTAGGGTGTAGAGTGTAGGGTATAGAGTGTAGAAAGTAGGGTATAGTGTGTAGGGTATAGAGTGTAGGGTATAGAGTGTATGGTATAGAGTGTAGAGTGTAGGGTATAGAGTGTAGAAAGTAGGGTATAGTGTGTAGGGTATAGAGTGTAGAGTGTAGGGTGTAGAGTGTAGGGTATAGAGTGTAGATTGTATGGTATAGAGTGTAGGGTATAGAGTGTATAGTGTAGGGTATAGAGTGTAGAGTGTAGGGTATAGAGTGTAGGGTATAGAGTGTTGGGATATAGAGTGTAGGGTATAGAGTGTAGGGTATAGAGTGTAGTGTATAGATTTTAGGGTATAGAGTGTAGGGTATAGAGTGTAGTGTATAGAGTATATAGTGTAGGGTATAGAGTGTAGGGTATAGAGTGTAGAGTTTAGGGTATAGAGTGTAGGGTATAGAGTGTAGGGTATAGAGTGTAGGGTATAAAGTGTAGAGTGTAGGGTATAGAGTGTAGGGTATAGAGTGTAGGGTGTAGAGTGGAGAGTGTAAGGTATAGAGTGTAAGGTATAGAGTGTAGGGTATAGAGTGTATGTTATAGAGTGTAGGGTATAGAGTGTAGACTGTAGGGTATAGAGTGTAGGGTATAGAGTGTAGGGTATAGAGTGTAGGGTATAAGTGAGTCATTGGACGTGGTATATCTCGATTTTTCCAAAGCGTTTGATACCGTGCCGCACAAGAGGTTGGTACACAAAATGAGAATGCTTGGTCTGGGGGAAAATGTGTGTAAATGGGTTAGTAACTGGCTTAGTGATAGAAAGCAGAGGGTGGTTATAAATGGTATAGTCTCTAACTGGGTCGCTGTGACCAGTGGGGTACCGCAGGGGTCAGTATTGGGACCTGTTCTCTTCAACATATTCATTAATGATCTGGTAGAAGGTTTACACAGTAAAATATCGATATTTGCAGATGATACAAAACTATGTAAAGCAGTTAATACAAGAGAAGATAGTATTCTGCTACAGATGGATCTGGATAAGTTGGAAACTTGGGCTGAAAGGTGGCAGATGAGGTTTAACAATGATAAATGTAAGGTTATACACATGGGAAGAGGGAATCAATATCACCATTACACACTGAACGGGAAACCACTGGGTAAATCTGACAGGGAGAAGGACTTGGGGATCCTAGTTAATGATAAACTTACCTGGAGCAGCCAGTGCCAGGCAGCAGCTGCCAAGGCAAACAGGATCATGGGGTGCATTAAAAGAGGTCTGGATACACATGATGAGAGCATTATACTGCCTCTGTACAAATCCCTAGTTAGACCGCACATGGAGTACTGTGTCCAGTTTTGGGCACCGGTGCTCAGGAAGGATATAATGGAACTAGAGAGAGTACAAAGGAGGGCAACAAAATTAATAAAGGGGGTGGGAAAACTACAATACCCAGATAGATTAGCGAAATTAGGATTATTTAGTCTAGAAAAAAGACGACTGAGGGGCGATCTAATAACCATGTATAAGTATATAAGGGGACAATACAAATATCTCGCTGAGGATCTGTTTATACCAAGGAAGGTGACGGGCACAAGGGGGCATTCTTTGCGTCTGGAGGAGAGAAGGTTTTTCCACCAACATAGAAGAGGATTCTTTACTGTTAGGGCAGTGAGAATCTGGAATTGCTTGCCTGAGGAGGTGGTGATGGCGAACTCAGTCGAGGGGTTCAAGAGAGGCCTGGATGTCTTCCTGGAGCAGAACAATATTGTATCATACAATTATTAGGTTCTGTAGAAGGACGTAGATCTGGGTATTTATTATGATGGAATATAGGCTGAACTGGATGGACAAATGTCTTTTTTCGGCCTTACTAACTATGTTACTATGTTACTATGTTACTATAAAGTGTAGAGTGTAGGGTATAGAGTGTAGGGTATAGAGTGTAGAGTGTAGGATATAGAGTGTAGAGTGTAGGGTATAGAGTGTAGGGTATATAGTGTAGGGTATAGATTGTAGGGTATAGAGTGTAGGGTATAGAGTGTAGAGTGTAGGGTATAGAGTGTAGGGTATAGAGTGTAGAGTGTAGGGTATAGAGTGTAGAATGTAGGGTATAGAGTGTATGGTATAGAGTGTAGGGTGTAGAGTGTATGGTATAGAGTGTAGGGTATAGAGTGTAGAGTGTAGGGTATAGAGTGTAGGGTGTAGAGTGTAGGGTATAGAGTGTAGGGTATAGAGTGTAGAGTGTAGGGTATAAAGTGTAGGGTATAGAGTGTAGGGTGTAGAGTGTAGGGTATAGAGTGTAGAGTGTAGGGTATAGAGTGTATGGTATAATGTGTAGGGCATAGAGTGTAGGGTGTAGAGTGTAGGGTACAGAGTGTAGGGTATAGAGTGTAGGGTATAGAGTGTAGAGTGTAGGGTATATAGTGTAGGGTATAGAGTATAGAGTGTAGGGTATAGAGTGTAGGGTATAGAGTGTAGAGTGTAGAGTGTAGGGTATAGAGTGTAGAGTGTAGGGTATAGAGTGTAGGGTATAGAGTGTATGGTATAGAGTAGGGCATAGAGTGTAGGGTATAGAGTGTAGAGTGTAGGGTATAGAGTGTAGAGTGTAAGGTATAGAGTGTAGGGTATAAAGAGTAGAGTGTAGGGTATAGAGTGTAGAGTGTAGGGTATGGAGTGTATGGTATAGAGTGTAGGGTATTGAGTGTAGAGTATAGAGTGTTGGGTATAGAGTGTAGAGTGTAGGGTATAGAGTGTAGGGTATATAGTGTAGGGTATAGAGTGTATGGTATACAGTGTAGAGTGTAGGGATTAGAGTGTAGGGTATAGAGTGTAGGGTGTAGAGTGTAGGGTATAGAGTGTAGGGTATAGAGTGTATGGTATAGAGTGTAGGGTATAGAGTGTTGGGTATAGATTGTAGGGTATAGAATGTAGAGTGTAGTGTATAGAGTATAGGGTGTAGAGTGTATGGTGTAGAGTGTAGGGTATAGAGTGTATAGTGTAGGGTATAGAGTGCAGGGTATAGAGTGTATGGAATATAGTGTATGGAATATAGTGTACGGTATAGAGTGTAGAGAGTAGGGTATAGAGTGTAGGGTATAGAGCGTAGGGTGTAGGGTATAGATTGTAGGGTATAGAGTGTAGGGTATAGAGTGTAGGGTATAGAGTGCATGGTATAGAGTGTAGGGTGTAGAGTGTATGGTATAGAGTGTACAGTATAGAGTGTATGGTATAGAGTGTAGAGTGTAGGGTATAGAGTGTATGGTATAGAGTGTAGAGTGTAGAGTGTAGGGTATAGAGTGTAGAGTGTAGGGTATAGAGTGTAGGGTATAGAGTGTATGGTATAGAGTGTAGAGTGTAGGGTATAGAGTGTAGAGTGTAGGGTATAGAGTGTAGGGTATAGAGTGTATGGTATAGAGTGTAGAGTGTAGAGTGTAGGGTATAGAGTGTAGAGTGTAGGGTATAGAGTGTAGGGTATAGAGTGTATGGTATAGAGTGTAGGGTATAGAGTGTAGGGTATAGAGTGTAGAGTGTAGGGTATAGAGTGTAGGGTATAGAGTGTAGAGTGTAGGGTATAGAGTGTAGGGTATAGAGTGTACGGTATAGAGTGTTGGGCTATAGAGTGTAGGGTATAGAGTGTAAGGTATAGAGTGTATGGTATAGAGTGTACGGTATAGAGTGTATGATATAGAGTGTATGGTATATAGTGTAGGGTATAGAGTGTTTGGTATAGAGTGTAAGGTATAGAGTGTAGAGAGTAGGGTATAGATTTTAGAGTGTAGAGTGTAGGGTATAGAGTGTAGGGTATAGAGTGTATGGAATAGAGTGTATAATATAGAGTTTAGGGTGTAGAGTGTAGGGTATAGAGTGTAGAGTGTGGGGTATAGAGTGTAGAGTGTAGGGTATAGAGTGTATGATATAGAGTGTAGGGTATAGAGTGTATGGTATAGATTGCAGGGTATAGAGTGTAGGGTGTAGAGTGTAGGGTATAGAGTGTAGGGTATAGAGTGTATGGTATAGAGTGTATGGTATAGATTGTAGGGTATAGAGTGTAGGGTATAGAGTGTAGAGTGTAGGGTATAGAGTGTAGAAAGTAGGGTATAGTGTGTAGGGTATGAAGTGTAGAGTGTAGGGTATAGAGTGTAGGGTATAGAGTGTAGATTGTATGGTATAGAGTGTAGGGTATAGAGTGTATAGTGTAGGGTGTAGAGTGTAGGGTATAGAGTGTAGGGTATAGAGTGTTGGGATATAGAGTGTAGGGTATAGAGTGTAGGGTATAGAGTGTAGGGTATAGAGTATATAGTGTAGGGTATAGAGTGTAGGGTATAGAGTGTAGAGTTTAGGGTATAGAGTGTAGGGTATAGAGTGTAGGGTATAAAGTGTAGAGTGTAGGGTATAGAGTGTAGGGTAGAGAGTGTAGGGTATAGAGTGTAGGGTATAGAGTGTAGAGTGTAGGGTGTAGAGTGTAGGGTATAGAGTGTAAGATATAGAGTGTAGGGTATAGAGTGTATGTTATAGAGTGTAGGGTATAGAGTGTAGAGTGTAGGGTATAGAGTGTAGGGTATAGAGTGTAGGGTATAGAGTGTAGGGTATAGAGTGTAGGGTATAAAGTGTAGAGTGTAGGGTATAGAGTGTAGGGTTTAGAGTGTATGTTATAAAGTGTAGGGTATAGAATGTAGAGTGTAGGATATAGAGTGTAGAGTGTAGGGTATAAAGTGTAGGGTATATAGTGTAGGGTATAGAGTGTAGGGTATAGAGTGTAGGGTATAGAGTGTATGGTATAGAGTGTAGAGTGTAGGGTATAGAGTGTAGAAAGTAGGGTATAGTGTGTAGGGTATAGAGTGTAGAGTGTAGGGTATAGAGTGTAGGGTATAGAGTGTAGATTGTATGGTATAGAGTGTAGGGTATAGAGTGTATAGTGTAGGGTATAGAGTGTAGAGTGTAGGGTATAGAGTGTAGGGTATAGAGTGTTGGGATATAGAGTGTAGGGTATATAGTGTCGGGTATAGAGTGTAGGGTATAGATTGTAGGGTATAGAGTGTAGGGTATAGAGTATATAGTATAGGGTATAGAGTGTAGGGTATAGAGTGTAGAGTGTAGGGTATAGAGTGTAGGGTATAGAGTGTAGGGTATAGAGTGTAGGGTATATAGTGTAGAGTGTAGGGTATAGAGTGTAGGGTATAGAGTGTAGAGTGTAGGGTGTAGAGTGGAGAGTGTAGGGTATAGAGTGTAAGGTATAGAGTGTAGGGTATAGAGTGTATGTTATAGAGTGTAGGGTGTAGAGTGTAGGGTATAGAGTGTAGAAAGTAGGGTATAGTGTGTAGGGTATAGAGTGTAGGGTATAGAGTGTATGGTATAGAGTGTAGAGTGTAGGGTATAGAGTGTAGAAAGTAGGGTATAGTGTGTAGGGTATAGAGTGTAGAGTGTAGGGTGTAGAGTGTAGGGTATAGAGTGTAGATTGTATGGTATAGAGTGTAGGGTATAGAGTGTATAGTGTAGGGTATAGAGTGTAGAGTGTAGGGTATAGAGTGTAGGGTATAGAGTGTTGGGATATAGAGTGTAGGGTATAGAGTGTAGGGTATAGAGTGTAGTGTATAGATTTTAGGGTATAGAGTGTAGGGTATAGAGTGTAGTGTATAGAGTATATAGTGTAGGGTATAGAGTGTAGGGTATAGAGTGTAGAGTTTAGGGTATAGAGTGTAGGGTATAGAGTGTAGGGTATAGAGTGTAGGGTATAAAGTGTAGAGTGTAGGGTATAGAGTGTAGGGTATAGAGTGTAGGGTGTAGAGTGGAGAGTGTAAGGTATAGAGTGTAAGGTATAGAGTGTAGGGTATAGAGTGTATGTTATAGAGTGTAGGGTATAGAGTGTAGACTGTAGGGTATAGAGTGTAGGGTATAGAGTGTAGGGTATAGAGTGTAGGGTATAAGTGAGTCATTGGACGTGGTATATCTCGATTTTTCCAAAGCGTTTGATACCGTGCCGCACAAGAGGTTGGTACACAAAATGAGAATGCTTGGTCTGGGGGAAAATGTGTGTAAATGGGTTAGTAACTGGCTTAGTGATAGAAAGCAGAGGGTGGTTATAAATGGTATAGTCTCTAACTGGGTCGCTGTGACCAGTGGGGTACCGCAGGGGTCAGTATTGGGACCTGTTCTCTTCAACATATTCATTAATGATCTGGTAGAAGGTTTACACAGTAAAATATCGATATTTGCAGATGATACAAAACTATGTAAAGCAGTTAATACAAGAGAAGATAGTATTCTGCTACAGATGGATCTGGATAAGTTGGAAACTTGGGCTGAAAGGTGGCAGATGAGGTTTAACAATGATAAATGTAAGGTTATACACATGGGAAGAGGGAATCAATATCACCATTACCTGGAGCAGCCAGTGCCAGGCAGCAGCTGCCAAGGCAAACAGGATCATGGGGTGCATTAAAAGAGGTCTGGATACACATGATGAGAGCATTATACTGCCTCTGTACAAATCCCTAGTTAGACCGCACATGGAGTACTGTGTCCAGTTTTGGGCACCGGTGCTCAGGAAGGATATAATGGAACTAGAGAGAGTACAAAGGAGGGCAACAAAATTAATAAAGAGGATGGGAGAACTACAATACCCAGATAGATTAGCGAAATTAGGATTATTTAGTCTAGAAAAAAGACGACTGAGGGGCGATCTAATAACCATGTATAAGTATATAAGGGGACAATACAAATATCTCGCTGAGGATCTGTTTATACCAAGGAAGGTGACGGGCACAAGGGGGCATTCTTTGCGTCTGGAGGAGAGAAGGTTTTTCCACCAACATAGAAGAGGATTCTTTACTGTTAGGGCAGTGAGAATCTGGAATTGCTTGCCTGAGGAGGTGGTGATGGCGAACTCAGTCGAGGGGTTCAAGAGAGGCCTGGATGTCTTCCTGGAGCAGAACAATATTGTATCATACAATTATTAGGTTCTGTAGAAGGACGTAGATCTGGGTATTTATTATGATGGAATATAGGCTGAACTGGATGGACAAATGTCTTTTTTTCGGCCTTACTAACTATGTTACTATGTTACTATGTTACCATTACACACTGAACGGGAAACCACTGGGTAAATCTGACAGGGAGAAGGACTTGGGGATCCTAGTTAATGATAAACTTACCTGGAGCAGCCAGTGCCAGGCAGCAGCTGCCAAGGCAAACAGGATCATGGGGTGCATTAAAAGAGGTCTGGATACACATGATGAGAGCATTATACTGCCTCTGTACAAATCCCTAGTTAGACCGCACATGGAGTACTGTGTCCAGTTTTGGGCACCGGTGCTCAGGAAGGATATAATGGAACTAGAGAGAGTACAAAGGAGGGCAACAAAATTAATAAAGGGGGTGGGAAAACTACAATACCCAGATAGATTAGCGAAATTAGGATTATTTAGTCTAGAAAAAAGACGACTGAGGGGCGATCTAATAACCATGTATAAGTATATAAGGGGACAATACAAATATCTCGCTGAGGATCTGTTTATACCAAGGAAGGTGACGGGCACAAGGGGGCATTCTTTGCGTCTGGAGGAGAGAAGGTTTTTCCACCAACATAGAAGAGGATTCTTTACTGTTAGGGCAGTGAGAATCTGGAATTGCTTGCCTGAGGAGGTGGTGATGGCGAACTCAGTCGAGGGGTTCAAGAGAGGCCTGGATGTCTTCCTGGAGCAGAACAATATTGTATCATACAATTATTAGGTTCTGTAGAAGGACGTAGATCTGGGTATTTATTATGATGGAATATAGGCTGAACTGGATGGACAAATGTCTTTTTTCGGCCTTACTAACTATGTTACTATGTTACTATGTTAATATAAAGTGTAGAGTGTAGGGTATAGAGTGTAGGGTATAGAGTGTAGAGTGTAGGATATAGAGTGTAGAGTGTAGGGTATAGAGTGTAGGGTATATAGTGTAGGGTATAGATTGTAGGGTATAGAGTGTAGGGTATAGAGTGTAGAGTGTAGGGTATAGAGTGTAGGGTATAGAGTGTAGAGTGTAGGGTATAGAGTGTATGGTATAGAGTGTAGGGTGTAGAGTGCATGGTATAGAGTGTAGGGTATAGAGTGTAGAGTGTAGGGTATAGAGTGTAGGGTGTAGAGTGTAGGGTATAGAGTGTAGGGTGTAGAGTGTAGGGTATAAAGTGTAGGGTATAGAGTGTAGGGTGTAGAGTGTAGGGTATAGAGTGTAGAGTGTAGGGTATAGAGTGTATGGTATAATGTGTAGGGTATAGAGTGTAGGGTGTAGAGTGTAGGGTATAGAGTGTAGGGTATAGAGTGTAGGGTATAGAGTGTAGGGTATAGAGTGTAGAGTGTAGGTTATATAGTGTAGGGTATAGAGTATAGAGTGTAGGGTATAGAGTGTAGGGTATAGAGTGTAGAGTGTAGAGTGTAGGGTATAGAGTGTAGAGTGTAGGGTATAGAGTGTAGGGTATAGAGTGTATGGTATAGAGTGTAGGGTATAGAGTGTAGGGTATAGAGTGTAGAGTGTAGGGATTAGAGTGTAGGGTATAGAGTGTATTGTATAGAGTGTAGAGTGTAGGGTATAGAGTGTAGGGTATAGAGTGTACGGTATAGAGTGTTGGGCTATAGAGTGTAGGGTATAGAGTATAGGGTATAGAGTGTAGGGTATAGAGTGTAGGGTATACAGTGTAGGGTATAAAGTGTAGAGTGTAGGGTATAGAGTGTAGGGTATAGAGTGTAGGGTATAGAGTGTAGGGTATAGAGTGTAGAGTGTAGGGTATAGAGTGTAGAGTTTAGGGTATAGAGTGTAGGGTATAGAGTGTAGGGTTTAGAGTGTATGGTATAGAGTGTAGAGTATAGAGTGTAGAGTGTAGGGTATAGAGTGTAGGATATAGAGTGTAGGGTATAGAGTGTATGGTATAGAGTGTATGGTATAGAGTGTACAGTGTAGGGTATAGAGTGTAGGGTAAAGATTGTAGGGTATAGAGTGTATTGTATAGGGTATAGAGTGTATGGTGTAGAGTGTAGGGTATAGAGTGTATAGTGTAGGGTATAGAGTGTAGGGTATAGAGTGTATGGTATAGAGTGTAGGGTATAGAGTGTACGGTATAGAGTGTAGGGTATAGAGTGTAGAGTGTAGGGTATAGAGTGTAGGGTATAGAGTGTAGAGTGTAGGGTATAGAGTTTAGGGTATAGAGTGTATGGTGTAGAGTGTAGGGTATAGAGTGTAGGGTATAGAGTGTAGGGTATAGAGTGTATGGTATAGAGTGTAGGGAATAGAGTGTAGAGTGTAGGGTATAGAGTATATGGTATAGAGTGTAGGGTATAGAGTATAGAGTGTAGGGTATAGAGTGTAGGGTATAGAGTGTAGGGTATAGAGTGTATGGTATAGAGTGTAGGGAATAGAGTGTAGAATGTAGGGTATAGAGTGTATGGTATAGAGTGTAGGGTATAGAGTGTAGAGGGTAGAGTGTAGGGTATAGAGTGTAGGGTATAGAGTGTAGGGTATAGAGTGTAGAGTGTAGGGTATAAAGTGTAGGGTATAGAGTGTAGGGTGTAGAGTGTAGGGTATAGAGTGTAGAGTGTAGGGTATAGAGTGTATGGTATAGAGTGTAGAGTGTAGGGTATAGAGTGTAGGGTATAGATTGTAGGGTATAGAGTGTATTGTATAGGGTATAGAGTGTATGGTGTAGAGTGTAGGGTATAGAGTGTATAGTGTAGGTATAGAGTGTAGGGTATAGAGTGTAGAGTATAGAGTGTTTGGTATAGAGTGTAGAGTGTAGGGTATAGAGTGTAGGGTATATAGTGTAGGGTATAGAGTGTATGGTATAGAGTGTAGGGTATAGAGTGTTGGTTATAGATTGTAGGGTATAGAATGTAGAGTGTAGTGTATAGAGTATAGGGTATAGAGTGTATGGTGTAGAGTGTAGGGTATAGAGTGTATAGTGTAGGGTATAGAGTGCAGGGTATAGAGTGTATGGAATAGAGTGTATGGAATATAGTGTACGGTATAGAGTGTAGGGTATAGAGTGTAGGATATAGAGCGTAGGGTGTAGGGTATAGATTGTAGGGTATAGAGTGTAGGGTATAGAGTGTAGGGTGTAGAGTGTATGGTATAGAGTGTACAGTATAGAGTGTATGGTATAGAGTGTAGAGTGTAGGGTATAGAGTGTATGGTATAGAGTGTAGGGTGTAGAGTGTATAGTATAGAGTGTAGGGTACAGAGTGTAGAGTGTAGGGTATAGAGTGTAGGGTATAAAGTGTAGGGTATAGAGTGTAGGGTATAGAGTGTAGGGTATAAAGTGTAGAGTGTAGGGTATAGAGTGTAGGGTATAGAGTGTAGGGTATAGAGTGTAGGGTATAGAGTGTAGAGTGTAGGGTGTAGAGTGTAGGGTGTAGAGTGTAAGGTATAGAGTGTAGGGTATAGAGTGTAGGGTATAGAGTGTAGAGTGTAGGGTATAGAGTGTAGGGTATAGAGTGTAGGGTGTAGAGTGTAGGGTATAGAGTGTAGGGTATAGAGTGTAGAGTGTAGGGTATAAAGTGTAGGGTATAGAGTGTAGGGTGTAGAGTGTAGGGTATAGAGTGTAGAGTGTAGGGTATAGAGTGTATGGTATAGAGTGTAGAGTGTAGGGTATAGAGTGTAGGGTATAGATTGTAGGGTATAGAGTGTATTGTATAGGGTATAGAGTGTATGGTGTAGAGTGTAGGGTATAGAGTGTATAGTGTAGGTATAGAGTGTAGGGTATAGAGTGTAGAGTATAGAGTGTTTGGTATAGAGTGTAGAGTGTAGGGTATAGAGTGTAGGGTATATAGTGTAGGGTATAGAGTGTAGGGTATACTGTGTAGAGTGTAGGGATTAGAGTGTAGGGTATAGAGTGTAGGGTGTAGAGTGTAGGGTATAGAGTGTAGGGTATAGAGTGTATGGTATAGAGTGTAGGGTATAGAGTGTTGGGTATAGATTGTAGGGTATAGAATGTAGAGTGTAGTGTATAGAGTATAGGGTATAGAGTGTATGGTGTAGAGTGTAGGGTATAGAGTGTATAGTGTAGGGTACAGAGTGCAGGGTATAGAGTGTATGGAATAGAGTGTATGGAATATAGTGTACGGTATAGAGTGTAGGGTATAGAGTGTAGGATATAGAGCGTAGGGTGTAGGGTATAGATTGTAGGGTATAGAGTGTAGGGTATAGAGTGTAGGGTGTAGAGTGTATGGTATAGAGTGTACAGTATAGAGTGTATGGTATAGAGTGTAGAGTGTAGGGTATAGAGTGTATGGTATAGAGTGTAGGGTGTAGAGTGTATAGTATAGAGTGTAGGGTACAGAGTGTAGAGTGTAGGGTATAGAGTGTAGGGTATAGAGTGTAGGGTATAGAGTGTAGGGTATAAATTGTAGAGTGTAGGGTATAGAGTGTAGGGTATAGAGTGTAGGGTATAGAGTGTAGGGTATAGAGTATAGAGTGTAGGGTGTAGAGTGTAGGGTGTAGAGTGTAAGGTATAGAGTGTATAGTGTAGGGTGTAGAGTGTAGGGTATAGAGTGTAGGGTATAGAGTGTTGGGATATAGAGTGTAGGGTATAGAGTGTAGGGTATAGAGTGTAGGGTATAAAGTGTAGAGTGTAGGGTATAGAGTGTAGGGTATAGAGTGTAGGGTATAAAGTGTAGGGTATAGAGTGTAGAGTGTAGGGTGTAGAGTGTAGGGTATAGAGTGTAAGATATAGAGTGTAGGGTATAAAGTGTAGAGTGTAGGGTATAGAGTGTAGGGTATAGAGTGTAGGGTATAGAGTGTAGGGTATAGAGTGTAGAGTGTAGGGTGTAGAGTGTAGGGTGTAGAGTGTAAGGTATAGAGTGTAGGGTATAGAGTGTATGTTATAGAGTGTAGGGTGTAGAGTGTAGAGTGTAGGGTATAGAGTGTAGGGTATAGAGTGTAGGGTATAGAGTGTATGGTATAGAGTGTAGGGTATAGAGTGTAGAGTGTAGGATATAGAGTGTAGAGTGTAGGGTATAAAGTGTAGGGTATATAGTGTAGGGTATAGAGTGTAGGGTATAGAGTGGAGGGTATAGAGTGTATGGTATAGAGTGTAGAGTGTAGGGTAT
Organism: Ranitomeya imitator; assembly: GCF_032444005.1. Classification (NCBI taxonomy): domain Eukaryota; kingdom Metazoa; phylum Chordata; class Amphibia; order Anura; family Dendrobatidae; genus Ranitomeya; species Ranitomeya imitator. The sequence goes on from NW_027194316.1 coordinate 403,595, forward strand.
AGAGTGTAGAAAGTAGGGTATAGTGTATAGGGTATAGAGTGTAGAGTGTAGGGTATAGAGTGTAGGGTATAGAGTGTAGATTGTATGGTATAGAGTGTAGGGTATAGAGTGTATAGTGTAGGGTATAGAGTGTAGAGTGTAGGGTATAGAGTGTAGGGTATAGAGTGTTGGGATATAGAGTGTATGGTATAGAGTGTCGGGTATAGAGTGTAGGGTATAGATTGTAGGGTATAGAGTGTAGGGTATAGAGTGTAGGGTATAGAGTGTATGGTATAGATTGTAGGGTATAGAGTGTAGGGTATAGAGTGTAGAGTGTAGGGTATAGAGTGTAGAAAGTAGGGTATAGTGTGTAGGGTATGAAGTGTAGAGTGTAGGGTATAGAGTGTAGGGTATAGAGTGTAGATTGTATGGTATAGAGTGTAGGGTATAGAGTGTATAGTGTAGGGTGTAGAGTGTAGGGTATAGAGTGTAGGGTATAGAGTGTTGGGATATAGAGTGTAGGGTATAGAGTGTAGGGTATAGAGTGTAGGGTATAAAGTGTAGAGTGTAGGGTATAGAGTGTAGGGTATAGAGTGTAGGGTATAAAGTGTAGGGTATAGAGTGTAGAAAGTAGGGTATAGTGTGTAGGGTATAGAGTGTAGAGTGTAGGGTATAGAGTGTAGGGTATAGAGTGTAGATTGTATGGTATAGAGTGTAGGGTATAGAGTGTATAGTGTAGGGTATAGAGTGTAGAGTGTAGGGTATAGAGTGTAGGGTATAGAGTGTTGGGATATAGAGTGTAGGGTATAGAGTGTATGGTATAGAGTGTAGGGTATAGAGTGTAGAGTGTAGGATATAGAGTGTAGAGTGTAGGGTATAAAGTGTAGGGTATATAGTGTAGGGTATAGAGTGTAGGGTATAGAGTGTAGGGTATAGAGTGTATGGTATAGAGTGTAGAGTGTAGGGTATAGAGTGTAGAAAGTAGGGTATAGTGTGTAGGGTATAGAGTGTAGAGTGTAGGGTATAGAGTGTAGGGTATAGAGTGTAGATTGTATGGTATAGAGTGTAGGGTATAGAGTGTATAGTGTAGGGTATAGAGTGTAGAGTGTAGGGTATAGAGTGTAGGGTATAGAGTGTTGGGATATAGAGTGTATGGTATAGAGTGTCGGGTATAGAGTGTAGGGTATAGATTGTAGGGTATAGAGTGTAGGGTATAGAGTGTAGGGTATAGAGTGTATGGTATAGATTGTAGGGTATAGAGTGTAGGGTATAGAGTGTAGAGTGTAGGGTATAGAGTGTAGAAAGTAGGGTATAGTGTGTAGGGTATGAAGTGTAGAGTGTAGGGTATAGAGTGTAGGGTATAGAGTGTAGATTGTATGGTATAGAGTGTAGGGTATAGAGTGTATAGTGTAGGGTGTAGAGTGTAGGGTATAGAGTGTAGGGTATAGAGTGTTGGGATATAGAGTGTAGGGTATAGAGTGTAGGGTATAGAGTGTAGGGTATAAAGTGTAGAGTGTAGGGTATAGAGTGTAGGGTATAGAGTGTAGGGTATAAAGTGTAGGGTATAGAGTGTAGAAAGTAGGGTATAGTGTGTAGGGTATAGAGTGTAGAGTGTAGGGTATAGAGTGTAGGGTATAGAGTGTAGATTGTATGGTATAGAGTGTAGGGTATAGAGTGTATAGTGTAGGGTATAGAGTGTAGAGTGTAGGGTATAGAGTGTAGGGTATAGAGTGTTGGGATATAGAGTGTAGGGTATAGAGTGTCGGGTATAGAGTGTAGGGTATAGATTGTAGGGTATAGAGTGTAGGGTATAGAGTATATAGTATAGGGTATAGAGTGTAGGGTATAGAGTGTAGAGTGTAGGGTATAGAGTGTAGGGTATAGAGTGTAGGGTATAGAGTGTAGGGTATATAGTGTAGAGTGTAGGGTATAGAGTGTAGGGTATAGAGTGTAGAGTGTAGGGTGTAGAGTGGAGAGTGTAGGGTATAGAGTGTAAGGTATAGAGTGTAGGGTATAGAGTGTATGTTATAGAGTGTAGGGTGTAGAGTGTAGGGTATAGAGTGTAGAAAGTAGGGTATAGTGTGTAGGGTATAGAGTGTAGGGTATAGAGTGTATGGTATAGAGTGTAGAGTGTAGGGTATAGAGTGTAGAAAGTAGGGTATAGTGTGTAGGGTATAGAGTGTAGAGTGTAGGGTGTAGAGTGTAGGGTATAGAGTGTAGATTGTATGGTATAGAGTGTAGGGTATAGAGTGTATAGTGTAGGGTATAGAGTGTAGAGTGTAGGGTATAGAGTGTAGGGTATAGAGTGTTGGGATATAGAGTGTAGGGTATAGAGTGTAGGGTATAGAGTGTAGTGTATAGATTTTAGGGTATAGAGTGTAGGGTATAGAGTGTAGTGTATAGAGTATATAGTGTAGGGTATAGAGTGTAGGGTATAGAGTGTAGAGTTTAGGATATAGAGTGTAAGGTATAGAGTGTAGGGTATAGAGTGTAGGGTATAAAGTGTAGAGTGTAGGGTATAGAGTGTAGGGTATAGAGTGTAGGGTGTAGAGTGGAGAGTGTAAGGTATAGAGTGTAAGGTATAGAGTGTAGGGTATAGAGTGTATGTTATAGAGTGTAGGGTATAGAGTGTAGAGTGTAGGGTATAGAGTGTAGGGTATAGAGTGTAGGGTATAAAGTGTAGAGTGTAGGGTATAGAGTGTAGGGTATAGAGTGTAGAGTGTAGGATATAGAGTGTAGAGTGTAGGGTATAGAGTGTAGGGTATATAGTGTAGGGTATAGATTGTAGGGTATAGAGTGTAGGGTATAGAGTGTAGAGTGTAGGGTATAGAGTGTAGGGTATAGAGTGTAGAGTGTAGGGTATAGAGTGTATGGTATAGAGTGTAGGGTGTAGAGTGCATGGTATAGAGTGTAGGGTATAGAGTGTAGAGTGTAGGGTATAGAGTGTAGGGTGTAGAGTGTAGGGTATAGAGTGTAGGGTGTAGAGTGTAGGGTATAAAGTGTAGGGTATAGAGTGTATGGTGTAGAGTGTAGGGTATAGAGTGTAGAGTGTAGGGTATAGAGTGTATGGTATAATGTATAGGGTATAGAGTGTAGGGTGTAGAGTGTAGGGTATAGAGTGTAGGGTATAGAGTGTAGGGTATAGAGTGTAGGGTATAGAGTGTAGAGTGTAGGTTATATAGTGTAGGGTATAGAGTATAGAGTGTAGGGTATAGAGTGTAGGGTATAGAGTGTAGAGTGTAGAGTGTAGGGTATAGAGTGTAGAGTGTAGGGTATAGAGTGTAGGGTATAGAGTGTATGGTATAGAGTGTAGGGTATAGAGTGTAGGGTATAGAGTGTAGAGTGTAGGGATTAGAGTGTAGGGTATAGAGTGTATTGTATAGAGTGTAGAGTGTAGGGTATAGAGTGTAGGGTATAGAGTGTACGGTATAGAGTGTTGGGCTATAGAGTGTAGGGTATAGAGTATAGGGTATAGAGTGTAGGGTATAGAGTGTAGGGTATACAGTGTAGGGTATAAAGTGTAGAGTGTAGGGTATAGAGTGTAGGGTATAGAGTGTAGGGTATAGAGTGTAGGGTATAGAGTGTAGAGTGTAGGGTATAGAGTGTAGAGTTTAGGGTATAGAGTGTAGGGTATAGAGTGTAGGGTTTAGAGTGTATGGTATAGAGTGTAGAGTATAGAGTGTAGGGTATAGAGTGTAGAGTTTAGGGTATAGAGTGTAGGGTATAGAGTGTAGGGTTTAGAGTGTATGGTATAGAGTGTAGAGTATAGAGTGTACAGTGTAGGGTATAGAGTGTAGGGTAAAGATTGTAGGGTATAGAGTGTATTGTATAGGGTATAGAGTGTATGGTGTAGAGTGTAGGGTATAGAGTGTATAGTGTAGGGTATAGAGTGTAGGGTATAGAGTGTATGGTATAGAGTGTAGGGTATAGAGTGTATGGTATAGAGTGTAGGGTATAGAGTGTAGAGTGTAGGGTATAGAGTGTAGGGTATAGAGTGTAGAGTGTAGGGTATAGAGTTTAGGGTATAGAGTGTATGGTGTAGAGTGTAGGGTATAGAGTGTAGGGTATAGAGTGTAGGGTATAGAGTGTATGGTATAGAGTGTAGGGAATAGAGTGTAGAGTGTAGGGTATAGAGTATATGGTATAGAGTGTAGGGTATAGAGTATAGAGTGTAGGGTATAGAGTGTAGGGTATAGAGTGTAGGGTATAGAGTGTATGGTATAGAGTGTAGGGAATAGAGTGTAGAGTGTAGGGTATAGAGTGTATGGTATAGAGTGTAGGGTATAGAGTGTAGAGGGTAGAGTGTAGGGTATTGAGTGTAGGGTATAGAGTGTAGGGTATAGAGTGTAGAGTGTAGGGTATAGAGTGTAGGGTATAGAGTGTAGGGTGTAGAGTGTAGGGTATAGAGTGTAGGGTATAGAGTGTAGAGTGTAGGGTATAAAGTGTAGGGTATAGAGTGTAGGGTGTAGAGTGTAGGGTATAGAGTGTAGAGTGTAGGGTATAGAGTGTATGGTATAGAGTGTAGAGTGTAGGGTATAGAGTGTAGGGTATAGATTGTAGGGTATAGAGTGTATTGTATAGGGTATAGAGTGTATGGTGTAGAGTGTAGGGTATAGAGTGTATAGTGTAGGTATAGAGTGTAGGGTATAGAGTGTAGAGTATAGAGTGTTTGGTATAGAGTGTAGAGTGTAGGGTATAGAGTGTAGGGTATATAGTGTAGGGTATAGAGTGTAGGGTATACAGTGTAGAGTGTAGGGATTAGAGTGTAGGGTATAGAGTGTAGGGTGTAGAGTGTAGGGTATAGAGTGTAGGGTATAGAGTGTATGGTATAGAGTGTAGGGTATAGAGTGTTGGGTATAGATTGTAGGGTATAGAATGTAGAGTGTAGTGTATAGAGTATAGGGTATAGAGTGTATGGTGTAGAGTGTAGGGTATAGAGTGTATAGTGTAGGGTATAGAGTGCAGGGTATAGAGTGTATGGAATAGAGTGTATGGAATATAGTGTACGGTATAGAGTGTAGGGTATAGAGTGTAGGATATAGAGCGTAGGGTGTAGTGTATAGATTGTAGGGTATAGAGTGTAGGGTATAGAGTGTAGGGTGTAGAGTGTATGGTATAGAGTGTACAGTATAGAGTGTATGGTATAGAGTGTAGAGTGTAGGGTATAGAGTGTATGGTATAGAGTGTAGGGTGTAGAGTGTATAGTATAGAGTGTAGGGTACAGAGTGTAGAGTGTAGGGTATAGAGTATAGGGTATAAAGTGTAGAGTGTAGGGTATAGAGTGGAGGGTATAGAGTGTAGGGTATAGAGTGTAGGGTATAGAGTGTAGAGTGTAGGGTGTAGAGTGTAGGGTGTAGAGTGTAAGGTATAGAGTGTAGGGTATAGAGTGTAGAGTGTAGGGTATAGAGTATATGGTATAGAGTGTAGGGTATAGAGTATAGAGTGTAGGGTATAGAGTGTAGGGTATAGAGTGTAGGGTATAGAGTGTATGGTATAGAGTGTAGGGAATAGAGTGTAGAGTGTAGGGTATAGAGTGTATGGTATAGAGTGTAGGGTATAGAGTGTATGGTATAGAGTGTAGGGTATAAAGTGTAGAGTGTAGGGTTTAGAGTGTAGGGTATAGAGTGTAGGGTATAGAGTGTAGAGTGTAGGGTGTAGAGTGTAGGGTGTAGAGTGTAAGGTATAGAGTGTAGGGTATATAGTGTAGAGTGTAGGGTATAGAGTATATGGTATAGAGTGTAGGGTATAGAGTATAGAGTGTAGGGTATAGAGTGTAGGGTATAGAGTGTAGGGTATAGAGTGTATGGTATAGAGTGTAGGGAATAGAGTGTAGAGTGTAGGGTATAGAGTATATGGTATAGAGTGTAGGGTATAGAGTATAGAGTGTAGGGTATAGAGTGTAGGGTATAGAGTGTAGGGTATAGAGTGTATGGTATAGAGTGTAGGGAATAGAGTGTAGAGTGTAGGGTATAGAGTGTATGGTATAGAGTGTAGGGTATAGAGTGTAGAGGGTAGAGTGTAGGGTATTGAGTGTAGGGTATAGAGTGTAGGGTATAGAGTGTAGAGTGTAGGGTATAGAGTGTAGGGTATAGAGTGTAGGGTGTAGAGTGTAGGGTATAGAGTGTAGGGTATAGAGTGTAGAGTGTAGGGTATAAAGTGTAGGGTATAGAGTGTAGGGTGTAGAGTGTAGGGTATAGAGTGTAGAGTGTAGGGTATAGAGTGTATGGTATAGAGTGTAGAGTGTAGGGTATAGAGTGTAGGGTATAGATTGTAGGGTATAGAGTGTATTGCATAGGGTATAGAGTGTATGGTGTAGAGTGTAGGGTATAGAGTGTATAGTGTAGGTATAGAGTGTAGGGTATAGAGTGTAGAGTATAGAGTGTTTGGTATAGAGTGTAGAGTGTAGGGTATAGAGTGTAGGGTATATAGTGTAGGGTATAGAGTGTAGGGTATACAGTGTAGAGTGTAGGGATTAGAGTGTAGGGTATAGAGTGTAGGGTGTAGAGTGTAGGGTATAGAGTGTAGGGTATAGAGTGTATGGTATAGAGTGTAGGGTATAGAGTGTTGGGTATAGATTGTAGGGTATAGAATGTAGAGTGTAGTGTATAGAGTATAGGGTATAGAGTGTATGGTGTAGAGTGTAGGGTATAGAGTGTATAGTGTAGGGTATAGAGTGCAGGGTATAGAGTGTATGGAATAGAGTGTATGGAATATAGTGTACGGTATAGAGTGTAGGGTATAGAGTGTAGGATATAGAGCGTAGGGTGTAGGGTATAGATTGTAGGGTATAGAGTGTAGGGTATAGAGTGTAGGGTGTAGAGTGTATGGTATAGAGTGTACAGTATAGAGTGTATGGTATAGAGTGTAGAGTGTAGGGTATAGAGTGTATGGTATAGAGTGTAGGGTGTAGAGTGTATAGTATAGAGTGTAGGGTACAGAGTGTAGAGTGTAGGGTATAGAGTGTAGGGTATAGAGTGTAGGGTATAGAGTGTAGGGTATAAAGTGTAGAGTGTAGGGTATAGAGTGTAGGGTATAGAGTGTAGGGTATAGAGTGTAGGGTATAGAGTGTAGAGTGTAGGGTGTAGAGTGTAGGGTGTAGAGTGTAAGGTATAGAGTGTAGGGTATAGAGTGTATGTTATAGAGTGTAGGGTGTAGAGTGTAGGGTATAGAGTGTAGGGTATAGAGTGTAGGGTATAGAGTGTATGGTATAGAGTGTAGGGTATAGAGTGTAGAGTGTAGGATATAGAGTGTAGAGTGTAGGGTATAAAGTGTAGGGTATATAGTGTAGGGTATAGAGTGTAGGGTATAGAGTGTAGGGTATAGAGTGTATGGTATAGAGTGTAGAGTGTAGGGTATAGAGTGTAGAAAGTAGGGTATAGTGTGTAGGGTATAGAATGTAGAGTGTAGGGTATAGAGTGTAGGGTATAGAGTGTAGATTGTATGGTATAGAGTGTAGGGTATAGAGTGTATAGTGTAGGGTATAGAGTGTAGAGTGTAGGGTATAGAGTGTAGGGTATAGAGTGTTGGGATATAGAGTGTATGGTATAGAGTGTCGGGTATAGAGTGTAGGGTATAGATTGTAGGGTATAGAGTGTAGGGTATAGAGTGTATGGTATAGAGTGTATGGTATAGATTGTAGGGTATAGAGTGTAGGGTATAGAGTGTAGAGTGTAGGGTATAGAGTGTAGAAAGTAGGGTATAGTGTGTAGGGTATGAAGTGTAGAGTGTAGGGTATAGAGTGTAGGGTATAGAGTGTAGATTGTATGGTATAGAGTGTAGGGTATAGAGTGTATAGTGTAGGGTGTAGAGTGTAGGGTATAGAGTGTAGGGTATAGAGTGTTGGGATATAGAGTGTAGGGTATAGAGTGTAGGGTATAGAGTGTAGGGTATAAAGTGTAGGGTATAGAGTGTAGAGTGTAGGGTGTAGAGTGTAGGGTATAGAGTGTAAGATATAGAGTGTAGGGTATAAAGTGTAGAGTGTAGGGTATAGAGTGTAGGGTATAGAGTGTAGGGTATAGAGTGTAGGGTATAGAGTGTAGAGTGTAGGGTGTAGAGTGTAGGGTGTAGAGTGTAAGGTATAGAGTGTAGGGTATAGAGTGTATGTTATAGAGTGTAGGGTGTAGAGTGTAGAGTGTAGGGTATAGAGTGTAGGGTATAGAGTGTAGGGTATAGAGTGTATGGTATAGAGTGTAGGGTATATAGTGTAGTGTGTAGGATATAGAGTGTAGAGTGTAGGGTATAAAGTGTAGGGTATATAGTGTAGGGTATAGAGTGTAGGGTATAGAGTGTAGGGTATAGAGTGTATGGTATAGAGTGTAGAGTGTAGGGTATAGAGTGTAGAAAGTAGGGTATAGTGTGTAGGGTATAGAGTGTAGAGTGTAGGGTATAGAGTGTAGGGTATAAAGTGTAGATTGTATGGTATAGAGTGTAGGGTATAGAGTGTATAGTGTAGGGTATAGAGTGTAGAGTGTAGGGTATAGAGTGTAGGGTATAGAGTGTTGGGATATAGAGTGTATGGTATAGAGTGTCGGGTATAGAGTGTAGGGTATAGATTGTAGGGTATAGAGTGTAGGGTATAGAGTGTAGGGTATAGAGTGTATGGTATAGATTGTAGGGTATAGAGTGTAGGGTATAGAGTGTAGAGTGTAGGGTGTAGAGTGTAGAAAGTAGGGTATAGTGTGTAGGGTATGAAGTGTAGAGTGTAGGGTATAGAGTGTAGGGTATAGAGTGTAGATTGTATGGTATAGAGTGTAGGGTATAGAGTGTATAGTGTAGGGTGTAGAGTGTAGGGTATAGAGTGTAGGGTATAGAGTGTTGGGATATAGAGTGTAGGGTATAGAGTGTAGGGTATAGAGTGTAGGGTATAAAGTGTAGAGTGTAGGGTATAGAGTGTAGGGTATAGAGTGTAGGGTATAAAGTGTAGGGTATAGAGTGTAGAGTGTAGAGTGTAGGGTATAGAGTGTAAGATATAGAGTGTAGGGTATAGAGTGTATGTTATAGAGTGTAGGGTATAGAGTGTAGAGTGTAGGGTATAGAGTGTAGGGTATAGAGTGTAGGGTATAGAGTGTAGGGTATAGAGTGTAGGGTATAAAGTGTAGAGTGTAGGGTATAGAGTGTAGGGTTTAGAGTGTATGTTATAGAGTGTAGGGTATAGAGTGTAGAGTGTAGGATATAGAGTGTAGAGTGTAGGGTATAAAGTGTAGGGTCTATAGTGTAGGGTATAGAGTGTAGGGTATAGAGTGTAGGGTATAGAGTGTAGAGTGTAGGTTATATAGTGTAGGGTATAGAGTATAGAGTGTAGGGTATAGAGTGTAGGGTATAGAGTGTAGAGTGTAGAGTGTAGGGTATAGAGTGTAGAGTGTAGGGTATAGAGTGTAGGGTATAGAGTGTATGGTATAGAGTGTAGGGTATAGAGTGTAGGGTATAGAGTGTAGAGTGTAGGGATTAGAGTGTAGGGTATAGAGTGTATTGTATAGAGTGTAGAGTGTAGGGTATAGAGTGTAGGGTATAGAGTGTACGGTATAGAGTGTTGGGCTATAGAGTGTAGGGTATAGAGTATAGGGTATAGAGTGTAGGGTATAGAGTGTAGGGTATACAGTGTAGGGTATGAAGTGTAGAGTGTAGGGTATAGAGTGTAGGGTATAGAGTGTAGGGTATAGAGTGTAGGGTATAGAGTGTAGAGTGTAGGGTATAGAGTGTAGAGTTTAGGGTATAGAGTGTAGGGTATAGAGTGTAGGGTTTAGAGTGTATGGTATAGAGTGTAGAGTATAGAGTGTAGAGTGTAGGGTATAGAGTGTAGGATATAGAGTGTAGGGTATAGAGTGTATGGTATAGAGTGTACGGTATAGAGTGTACAGTGTAGGGTATAGAGTGTAGGGTAAAGATTGTAGGGTATAGAGTGTATTGTATAGGGTATAGAGTGTATGGTGTAGAGTGTAGGGTATAGAGTGTATAGTGTAGGGTATAGAGTGTAGGGTATAGAGTGTATGGTATAGAGTGTAGGGTATAGAGTGTATGGTATAGAGTGTAGGGTATAGAGTGTAGAGTGTAGGGTATAGAGTGTAGGGTATAGAGTGTAGAGTGTAGGGTATAGAGTTTAGGGTATAGAGTGTATGGTGTAGAGTGTAGGGTATAGAGTGTAGGGTATAGAGTGTAGGGTATAGAGTGTATGGTATAGAGTGTAGGGAATAGAGTGTAGAGTGTAGGGTATAGAGTATATGGTATAGAGTGTAGGGTATAGAGTATAGAGTGTAGGGTATAGAGTGTAGGGTATAGAGTGTAGGGTATAGAGTGTATGGTATAGAGTGTAGGGAATAGAGTGTAGAGTGTAGGGTATAGAGTGTATGGTATAGAGTGTAGGGTATAGAGTGTAGAGGGTAGAGTGTAGGGTATAGAGTGTAGGGTATAGAGTGTAGGGTGTAGAGTGTAGGGTATAGAGTGTAGGGTATAGAGTGTAGAGTGTAGGGTATAAAGTGTAGGGTATAGAGTGTAGAGTGTAGGGTATAGAGTGTAGGGTATAGATTGTAGGGTATAGAGTGTATTGTATAGGGTATAGAGTGTATGGTGTAGAGTGTAGGGTATAGAGTGTATAGTGTAGGTATAGAGTGTAGGGTATAGAGTGTAGGGTATAGAGTGTAGAGGGTAGAGTGTAGGGTATTGAGTGTAGGGTATAGAGTGTAGGGTATAGAGTGTAGAGTGTAGGGTATAGAGTGTAGGGTATAGAGTGTAGGGTGTAGAGTGTAGGGTATAGAGTGTAGGGTATAGAGTGTAGAGTGTAGGGTATAAAGTGTAGGGTATAGAGTGTAGGGTGTAGAGTGTAGGGTATAGAGTGTAGAGTGTAGGGTATAGAGTGTATGGTATAGAGTGTAGAGTGTAGGGTATAGAGTGTAGGGTATAGATTGTAGGGTATAGAGTGTATTGTATAGGGTATAGAGTGTATGGTGTAGAGTGTAGGGTATAGAGTGTATAGTGTAGGTATAGAGTGTAGGGTATAGAGTGTAGAGTATAGAGTGTTTGGTATAGAGTGTAGAGTGTAGGCTATAGAGTGTAGGGTATATAGTGTAGGGTATAGAGTGTAGGGTATACAGTGTAGAGTGTAGGGATTAGAGTGTAGGGTATAGAGTGTAGGGTGTAGAGTGTAGGGTATAGAGTGTAGGGTATAGAGTGTATGGTATAGAGTGTAGGGTATAGAGTGTTGGGTATAGATTGTAGGGTATAGAATGTAGAGTGTAGTGTATAGAGTATAGGGTATAGAGTGTATGGTGTAGAGTGTAGGGTATAGAGTGTATAGTGTAGGGTATAGAGTGCAGGGTATAGAGTGTATGGAATAGAGTGTATGGAATATAGTGTACGGTATAGAGTGTAGGGTATAGAGTGTAGGATATAGAGCGTAGGGTGTAGGGTATAGATTGTAGGGTATAGAGTGTAGGGTATAAAGTGTAGGGTATAGAGTGTAGGGTATAGAGTGTAGGGTATAAAGTGTAGAGTGTAGGGTATAGAGTGTATGGTATAGAGTGTAGGGTATAGAGTGTAGAGGGTAGAGTGTAGGGTATTGAGTGTACGGTATAGAGTGTAGGGTATAGAGTGTAGAGTGTAGGGTATAGAGTGTAGGGTATAGAGTGTAGGGTGTAGAGTGTAGGGTATAGAGTGTAGGGTATAGAGTGTAGAGTGTAGGGTATAAAGTGTAGGGTATAGAGTGTAGGGTGTAGAGTGTAGGGTATAGAGTGTAGAGTGTAGGGTATAGAGTGTATGGTATAGAGTGTAGAGTGTAGGGTATAGAGTGTAGGGTATAGATTGTAGGGTATAGAGTGTATTGTATAGGGTATAGAGTGTATGGTGTAGAGTGTAGGGTATAGATTGTATAGTGTAGGTATAGAGTGTAGGGTATAGAGTGTAGAGTATAGAGTGTTTGGTATAGAGTGTAGAGTGTAGGGTATAGAGTGTAGGGTATATAGTGTAGGGTATAGAGTGTAGGGTATACAGTGTAGAGTGTAGGGATTAGAGTGTAGGGTATAGAGTGTAGGGTGTAGAGTGTAGGTTATAGAGTGTAGGGTATAGAGTGTATGGTATAGAGTGTAGGGTATAGAGTGTTGGGTATAGATTGTAGGGTATAGAATGTAGAGTGTAGTGTATAGAGTATAGGGTATAGAGTGTATGGTGTAGAGTGTAGGGTATAGAGTGTATAGTGTAGGGTATAGAGTGCAGGGTATAGAGTGTATGGAATAGAGTGTATGGAATATAGTGTACGGTATAGAGTGTAGGGTATAGAGTGTAGGATATAGAGCGTAGGGTGTAGGGTATAGATTGTAGGGTATAGAGTGTAGGGTATAGAGTGTAGGGTGTAGAGTGTATGGTATAGAGTGTACAGTATAGAGTGTATGGTATATTGTGTAGAGTGTAGGGTATAGAGTGTATGGTATAGAGTGTAGGGTGTAGAGTGTATAGTATAGAGTGTAGGGTACAGAGTGTAGAGTGTAGGGTATAGAGTGTAGGGTATAGAGTGTAGGGTATAGAGTGTAGGGTATAAAGTGTAGAGTGTAGGGTATAGAGTGTAGGGTATAGAGTGTAGGGTATAGAGTGTAGGGTATAGAGTGTAGAGTGTAGGGTGTAGAGTGTAGGGTGTAGAGTGTAAGGTATAGAGTGTAGGGTATAGAGTGTATGTTATAGAGTGTAGGGTGTAGAGTGTAGAGTGTAGGGTATAGAGTGTAGGGTATAGAGTGTAGGGTATAGAGTGTATGGTATAGAGTGTAGGGTATAGAGTGTAGAGTGTAGGATATAGAGTGTAGAGTGTAGGGTATAAAGTGTAGGGTATATAGTGTAGGGTATAGAGTGTAGGGTATAGAGTGTAGGGTATAGAGTGTATGGTATAGAGTGTAGAGTGTAGGGTATAGAGTGTAGAAAGTAGGGTATAGTGTGTAGGGTATAGAGTGTAGAGTGTAGGGTATAGAGTGTAGGGTATAGAGTGTAGATTGTATGGTATAGAGTGTAGGGTATAGAGTGTATAGTGTAGGGTATAGAGTGTAGAGTGTAGGGTATAGAGTGTAGGGTATAGAGTGTTGGGATATAGAGTGTATGGTATAGAGTGTCGGGTATAGAGTGTAGGCTATAGATTGTAGGGTATAGAGTGTAGGGTATAGAGTGTAGGGTATAGAGTGTATGGTATAGATTGTAGGGTATAGAGTGTAGGGTATAGAGTGTAGAGTGTAGGGTATAGAGTGTAGAAAGTAGGGTATAGTGTGTAGGATATGAAGTGTAGAGTGTAGGGTATAGAGTGTAGGGTATAGAGTGTAGATTGTATGGTATAGAGTGTAGGGTATAGAGTGTATAGTGTAGGGTGTAGAGTGTAGGGTATAGAGTGTAGGGTATAGAGTGTTGGGATATAGAGTGTAGGGTATAGAGTGTAGGGTATAGAGTGTAGGGTATAAAGTGTAGAGTGTAGGGTATAGAGTGTAGGGTATAGAGTGTAGGGTATAAAGTGTAGGGTATAGAGTGTAGAGTGTAGGGTGTAGAGTGTAGGGTATAGAGTGTAAGATATAGAGTGTAGGGTATAAAGTGTAGAGTGTAGGGTATAGAGTGTAGGGTATAGAGTGTAGGGTATAGAGTGTAGGGTATAGAGTGTAGAGTGTAGGGTGTAGAGTGTAGGGTGTAGAGTGTAAGGTATAGAGTGTAGGGTATAGAGTGTATGTTATAGAGTGTAGGGTGTAGAGTGTAGAGTGTAGGGTATAGAGTGTAGGGTATAGAGTGTAGGGTATAGAGTGTATGGTATAGAGTGTAGGGTATATAGTGTAGAGTGTAGGATATAGAGTGTAGAGTGTAGGGTATAAAGTGTAGGGTATATAGTGTAGGGTACAGAGTGTAGGGTATAGAGTGTAGGGTATAGAGTGTATGGTATAGAGTGTAGAGTGTAGGGTATAGAGTGTAGAAAGTAGGGTATAGTGTGTAGGGTATAGAGTGTAGAGTGTAGGGTATAGAGTGTAGGGTATAGAGTGTAGATTGTATGGTATAGAGTGTAGGGTATAGAGTGTATAGTGTAGGGTATAGAGTGTAGAGTGTAGGGTATAGAGTGTAGGGTATAGAGTGTTGGGATATAGAGTGTATGGTATAGAGTGTCGGGTATAGAGTGTAGGGTATAGATTGTAGGGTATAGAGTGTAGGGTATAGAGTGTAGGGTATAGAGTGTATGGTATAGATTGTAGGGTATAGAGTGTAGGGTATAGAGTGTAGAGTGTAGGGTATAGAGTGTAGAAAGTAGGGTATAGTGTGTAGGGTATGAAGTGTAGAGTGTAGGGTATAGAGTGTAGGGTATAGAGTGTAGATTGTATGGTATAGAGTGTAGGGTATACACATGGGAAGAGGGAATCAATATCACCATTACACACTGAACGGGAAACCACTGGGTAAATCTGACAGGGAGAAGGACTTGGGGATCCTAGTTAATGATAAACTTACCTGGAGCAGCCAGTGCCAGGCAGCAGCTGCCAAGGCAAACAGGATCATGGGGTGCATTAAAAGAGGTCTGGATACACATGATGAGAGCATTATACTGCCTCTGTACAAATCCCTAGTTAGACCGCACATGGAGTACTGTGTCCAGTTTTGGGCACCGGTGCTCAGGAAGGATATAATGGAACTAGAGAGAGTACAAAGGAGGGCAACAAAATTAATAAAGGGGATGGGAGAACTACAATACCCAGATAGATTAGCGAAATTAGGATTATTTAGTCTAGAAAAAAGACGACTGAGGGGCGATCTAATAACCATGTATAAGTATATAAGGGGACAATACAAATATCTCGCTGAGGATCTGTTTATACCAAGGAAGGTGACGGGCACAAGGGGGCATTCTTTGCGTCTGGAGGAGAGAAGGTTTTTCCACCAACATAGAAGAGGATTCTTTACTGTTAGGGCAGTGAGAATCTGGAATTGCTTGCCTGAGGAGGTGGTGATGGCGAACTCAGTCGAGGGGTTCAAGAGAGGCCTGGATGTCTTCCTGGAGCAGAACAATATTGTATCATACAATTATTAGGTTCTGTAGAAGGACGTAGATCTGGGGATTTATTATGATGGAATATAGGCTGAACTGGATGGACAAATGTCTTTTTTCGGCCTTACTAACTATGTTACTATGTTACTATGTATAGAGTGTATAGTGTAGGGTGTAGAGTGTAGGGTATAGAGTGTAGGGTATAGAGTGTTGGGATATAGAGTGTAGGGTATAGAGTGTAGGGTATAGAGTGTAGGGTATAAAGTGTAGAGTGTAGGGTATAGAGTGTAGGGTATAGAGTGTAGGGTATAAAGTGTAGGGTATAGAGTGTAGAGTGTAGGGTGTAGAGTGTAGGGTATAGAGTGTAAGATATAGAGTGTAGGGTATAGAGTGTATGTTATAGAGTGTAGGGTATAGAGTGTAGAGTGTAGGGTATAGAGTGTAGGGTATAGAGTGTAGGGTATAGAGTGTAGGGTATAGAGTGTAGGGTATAAAGTGTAGAGTGTAGGGTATAGAGTGTAGGGTTTAGAGTGTATGTTATAGAGTGTAGGGTATAGAGTGTAGAGTGTAGGATATAGAGTAGGGTGTAGGGTGTAGAGTGTAGGGTATAGAGTGTAGGGTATAGAGTGTAGGGTATAGAGTGTAGGGTATAAAGTGTAGAGTGTAGGGTATAGAGTGTAGGGTATAGAGTGTAGGGTATAAAGTGTAGGGTATAGAGTGTAGAGTGTAGGGTGTAGAGTGTAGGGTATAGAGTGTAAGATATAGAGTGTAGGGTATAGAGTGTATGTTATAGAGTGTAGGGTATAGAGTGTAGAGTGTAGGGTATAGAGTGTAGGGTATAGAGTGTATGGTATAGAGTGTAGGGTATAGAGTGTAGGGTATAGAGTGTAGAGTGTAGGGATTAGAGTGTAGGGTATAGAGTGTATTGTATAGAGTGTAGAGTGTAGGGTATAGAGTGTAGGGTATAGAGTGTACGGTATAGAGTGTTGGGCTATAGAGTGTAGGGAATAGAGTATAGGGTATAGAGTGTAGGGTATAGAGTGTAGGGTATACAGTGTAGGGTATAAAGTGTAGAGTGTAGGGTATAGAGTGTAGGGTATAGAGTGTAGGGTATAGAGTGTAGGGTATAGAGTGTAGAGTGTAGGGTATAGAGTGTAGAGTTTAGGGTATAGAGTGTAGGGTATAGAGTGTAGGGTTTAGAGTGTATGGTATAGAGTGTAGAGTATAGAGTGTAGAGTGTAGGGTATAGAGTGTAGGATATAGAGTGTAGGGTATAGAGTGTATGGTATAGAGTGTACGGTATAGAGTGTACAGTGTAGGGTATAGAGTGTAGGGTAAAGATTGTAGGGTATAGAGTGTATTGTATAGGGTATAGAGTGTATGGTGTAGAGTGTAGGGTATAGAGTGTATAGTGTAGGGTATAGAGTGTAGGGTATAGAGTGTATGGTATAGAGTGTAGGGTATAGAGTGTATGGTATAGAGTGTAGGGTATAGAGTGTAGAGTGTAGGGTATAGAGTGTAGGGTATAGAGTGTAGAGTGTAGGGTATAGAGTTTAGGGTATAGAGTGTATGGTGTAGAGTGTAGGGTATAGAGTGTAGGGTATAGAGTGTAGGGTATAGAGTGTATGGTATAGAGTGTAGGGAATAGAGTGTAGAGTGTAGGGTATAGAGTATATGGTATAGAGTGTAGGGTATAGAGTATAGAGTGTAGGGTATAGAGTGTAGGGTATAGAGTGTAGGGTATAGAGTGTATGGTATAGAGTGTAGGGAATAGAGTGTAGAGTGTAGGGTATAGAGTGTATGGTATAGAGTGTAGGGTATAGAGTGTAGAGGGTAGAGTGTAGGGTATAGAGTGTAGGGTATAGAGTGTAGGGTGTAGAGTGTAGGGTATAGAGTGTAGGGTATAGAGTGTAGAGTGTAGGGTATAAAGTGTAGGGTATAGAGTGTAGGGTGTAGAGTGTAGGGTATAGAGTGTAGAGTGTAGGGTATAGAGTTTATGGTATAGAGTGTAGAGTGTAGGGTATAGAGTGTAGGGTATAGATTTTAGGGTATAGAGTGTATTGTATAGGGTATAGAGTGTATGGTGTAGAGTGTAGGGTATAGAGTGTATAGTGTAGGTATAGAGTGTAGGGTATAGAGTGTAGAGTATAGAGTGTTTGGTATAGAGTGTAGAATGTAGGGTATAGAGTGTAGGGTATATAGTGTAGGGTATAGAGTGTAGGGTATACAGTGTAGAGTGTAGGGATTAGAGTGTAGGGTATAGAGTGTAGGGTGTAGAGTGTAGGGTATAGAGTGTAGGGTATAGAGTGTATGGTATAGAGTGTAGGGTATAGAGTGTTGGGTATAGATTGTAGGGTATAGAATGTAGAGTGTAGTGTATAGAGTATAGGGTATAGAGTGTATGGTGTAGAGTGTAGGGTATAGAGTGTATAGTGTAGGGTATAGAGTGCAGGGTATAGAGTGTATGGAATAGAGTGTATGGAATATAGTTTACGGTATAGAGTGTAGGGTATAGAGTGTAGGATATAGAGCGTAGGGTGTAGGGTATAGATTGTAGGGTATAGAGTGTAGGGTATAGAGTGTAGGGTGTAGAGTGTATGGTATAGATGTACAGTATAGAGTGTATGGTATAGAGTGTAGAGTGTAGGGTATAGAGTGTATGGTATAGAGTGTAGGGTGTAGAGTGTATAGTATAGAGTGTAGGGTACAGAGTGTAGAGTGTAGGGTATAGAGTGTAGGGTATAAAGTGTAGGGTATAGAGTGTAGGGTATAGAGTGTAGGGTATAAAGTGTAGAGTGTAGGGTATAGAGTGTAGGGTATAGAGTGTAGGGTATAGAGTGTAGGGTATAGAGTGTAGAGTGTAGGGTGTAGAGTGTAGAGTGTAGAGTGTAGGGTATAGAGTGTAGGGTATAGAGTGTAGGGTATGGAGTGTATGGTATAGACTGTAGTTTATAGAGTGTAGAGTGTAGGATATAGAGTGTAGAGTGTAGGGTATAAAGTGTAGGGTATATAGTGTAGGGTATAGAGTGTAAGATATAGAGTGTAGGGTATAGAGTGTATGTTATAGAGTGTAGGGTATAGAGTGTAGAGTGTAGGGTATAGAGTGTAGGGTATAGAGTGTAGGGTATAGAGTGTAGGGTATAGAGTGTAGGGTATAAAGTGTAGAGTGTAGGGTATAGAGTGTAGGGTTTAGAGTGTATGTTATAAAGTGTAGGGTATAGAGTGTAGAGTGTAGGATATAGAGTGTAGAGTGTAGGGTATAAAGTGTAGGGTATATAGTGTAGGGTATAGAGTGTAGGGTATAGAGTGTAGGGTATAGAGTGTATGGTATAGAGTGTAGAGTGTAGGGTATAGAGTGTAGAAAGTAGGGTATAGTGTGTAGGGTATAGAGTGTAGAGTGTAGGGTATAGAGTGTAGGGTATAGAGTGTAGATTGTATGGTATAGAGTGTAGGGTATAGAGTGTATAGTGTAGGGTATAGAGTGTAGAGTGTAGGGTATAGAGTGTAGGGTATAGAGTGTTGGGATATAGAGTGTAGGGTATAGAGTGTCGGGTATAGAGTGTAGGGTATAGATTGTAGGGTATAGAGTGTAGGGTATAGAGTATATAGTATAGGGTATAGAGTGTAGGGTATAGAGTGTAGAGTGTAGGGTATAGAGTGTAGGGTATAGAGTGTAGGGTATATAGTGTAGAGTGTAGGGTATAGAGTGTAGGGTATAGAGTGTAGAGTGTAGGGTGTAGAGTGGAGAGTGTAGGGTATAGAGTGTAAGGTATAGAGTGTAGGGTATAGAGTGTATGTTATAGAGTGTAGGGTGTAGAGTGTAGGGTATAGAGTGTAGAAAGTAGGGTATAGTGTGTAGGGTATAGAGTGTAGGGTATAGAGTGTATGGTATAGAGTGTAGAGTGTAGGGTATAGAGTGTAGAAAGTAGGGTATAGTGTGTAGGGTATAGAGTGTAGAGTGTAGGGTGTAGAGTGTAGGGTATAGAGTGTAGATTGTATGGTATAGAGTGTAGGGTATAGAGTGTATAGTGTAGGGTATAGAGTGTAGAGTGTAGGGTATAGAGTGTAGGGTATAGAGTGTTGGGATATAGAGTGTAGGGTATAGAGTGTAGGGTATAGAGTGTAGTGTATAGATTTTAGGGTATAGAGTGTAGGGTATAGAGTGTAGTGTATAGAGTATATAGTGTAGGGTATAGAGTGTAGGGTATAGAGTGTAGAGTTTAGGATATAGAGTGTAGGGTATAGAGTGTAGGGTATAGAGTGTAGGGTATAAAGTGTAGAGTGTAGGGTATAGAGTGTAGGGTATAGAGTGTAGGGTGTAGAGTGGAGAGTGTAAGGTATTGAGTGTAAGGTATAGAGTGTAGGGTATAGAGTGTATGTTATAGAGTGTAGGGTATAGAGTGTAGAGTGTAGGGTATAGAGTGTAGGGTATAGAGTGTAGGGTATAGAGTGTAGGGTATAAAGTGTAGAGTGTAGGGTATAGAGTGTAGGGTATAGAGTGTAGAGTGTAGGATATAGAGTGTAGAGTGTAGGGTATAGAGTGTAGGGTATATAGTGTAGGGTATAGATTGTAGGGTATAGAGTGTAGGGTATAGAGTGTAGAGTGTAGGGTATAGAGTGTAGGGTATAGAGTGTAGAGTGTAGGGTATAGAGTGTATGGTATAGAGTGTGGGGTGTAGAGTGCATGGTATAGAGTGTAGGGTATAGAGTGTAGACTGTAGGGTATAGAGTGTAGGGTGTAGAGTGTAGGGTATAGAGTGTAGGGTGTAGAGTGTAGGGTATAAAGTGTAGGGTATAGAGTGTAGGGTGTAGAGTGTAGGGTATAGAGTGTAGAGTGTAGGGTATAGAGTGTATGGTATAATGTGTAGGGTATAGAGTGTAGGGTGTAGAGTGTAGGGTATAGAGTGTAGGGTATAGAGTGTAGAGTGTAGGTTATATAGTGTAGGGTATAGAGTGTAGGGTATAGAGTGTAGGGTATAGAGTGTAGGGTATAGAGTGTAGAGTGTAGGTTATATAGTGTAGGGTATAGAGTATAGAGTGTAGGGTATATAGTGTAGGGTATAGAGTGTAGAGTGTAGAGTGTAGGGTATAGAGTGTAGAGTGTAGGGTATAGAGTGTAGGGTATAGAGTGTATGGTATAGAGTGTAGGGTATAGAGTGTAGGGTATAGAGTGTAGAGTGTAGGGATTAGAGTGTAGGGTATAGAGTGTATTGTATAGAGTGTAGAGTGTAGGGTATAGAGTGTAGGGTATAGAGTGTACGGTATAGAGTGTTGGGCTATAGAGTGTAGGGTATAGAGTATAGGGTATAGAGTGTAGGGTATAGGGTGTAGGGTATACACTGTAGGGTATAAAGTGTAGAGTGTAGGGTATAGAGTGTAGGGTATAGAGTGTAGGGTATAGAGTGTAGGGTATAGAGTGTAGAGTGTAGGGTATAGAGTGTAGAGTTTAGGGTATAGAGTGTAGGGTATAGAGTGTAGGGTTTAGAGTGTATGGTATAGAGTGTAGAGTGTAGAGTGTAGGGTATAGAGTGTAGGATATAGAGTGTAGGGTATAGAGTGTATGGTATAGAGTGTACGGTATAGAGTGTACAGTGTAGGGTATAGAGTGTAGGGTATAGAGTGTAGGGTATAGAGTGTAGGGTATAGAGTGTAGAGTGTAGGGTATAGAGTGTAGGGTATAGAGTGTAGAGTGTAGGGTATAGAGTTTAGGGTATAGAGTGTATGGTGTAGAGTGTAGGGTATAGAGTGTAGGGTATAGAGTGTAGGGTATAGAGTGTATGGTATAGAGTGTAGGGAATAGAGTGTAGAGTGTAGGGTATAGAGTATATGGTATAGAGTGTAGGGTATAGAGTATAGAGTGTAGGGTATAGAGTGTAGGGTATAGAGTGTATGGTATAGAGTGTAGGGAATAGAGTGTAGAGTGTAGGGTATAGAGTGTATGGTATAGAGTGTAGGGTATAGAGTGTAGAGGGTAGAGTGTAGGGTATAGAGTGTAGGGTATAGAGTGTAGGGTATAGAGTGTAGAGTGTAGGGTATAGAGTGTAGGGTATAGAGTGTAGGGTGTAGAGTGTAGGGTATAGAGTGTAGGGTATAGAGTGTAGAGTGTAGGGTATAAAGTGTAGGGTATAGAGTGTAGGGTGTAGAGTGTAGGGTATAGAGTGTAGAGTGTAGGGTATAGAGTGTATGGTATAGAGTGTAGAGTGTAGGGTATAGAGTGTAGGGTATAGATTGTAGGGTATAGAGTGTATTGTATAGGGTATAGAGTGTATGGTGTAGAGTGTAGGGTATAGAGTGTATAGTGTAGGTATAGAGTGTAGGGTATAGAGTGTAGAGTATAGAGTGTTTGGTATAGAGTGTAGAGTGTAGGGTATAGAGTGTAGGGTATATAGTGTAGGGTATAGAGTGTAGGGTATACAGTGTAGAGTGTAGAGATTAGAGTGTAGGGTATAGAGTGTAGGGTGTAGAGTGTAGGGTATAGAGTGTAGGGTATAGAGTGTATGGTATAGAGTGTAGGGTATAGAGTGTTGGGTATAGATTGTAGGGTATAGAATGTAGAGTGTAGTGTATAGAGTATAGGGTATAGAGTGTATGGTGTAGAGTGTAGGGTATAGAGTGTATAGTGTAGGGTATAGAGTGCAGGGTATAGAGTGTATGGAATAGAGTGTATGGAATATAGTGTACGGTATAGAGTGTAGGGTATAGAGTGTAGGATATAGAGCGTAGGGTGTAGGGTATAGATTGTAGGGTATAGAGTGTAGGGTATAGAGTGTAGGGTGTAGAGTGTATGGTATAGAGTGTACAGTATAGAGTGTATGGTATAGAGTGTAGAGTGTAGGGTATAGAGTGTATGGTATAGAGTGTAGGGTGTAGAGTGTATAGTATAGAGTGTAGGGTACAGAGTGTAGAGTGTAGGGTATAGAGTGTAGGGTATAGAGTGTAGGGTATAGAGTGTAGGGTATAAAGTGTAGAGTGTAGGGTATAGAGTGTAGGGTATAGAGTGTAGGGTATAGAGTGTAGGGTATAGAGTGTAGAGTGTAGGGTGTAGAGTGTAGGGTGTAGAGTGTAAGGTATAGAGTGTAGGGTATAGAGTGTATGTTATAGAGTGTAGGGTGTAGAGTGTAGAGTGTAGGGTATAGAGTGTAGGGTATAGAGTGTAGGGTATAGAGTGTATGGTATAGAGTGTAGGGTATAGAGTGTAGAGTGTAGGATATAGAGTGTAGAGTGTAGGGTATAAAGTGTAGGGTATATAGTGTAGGGTATAGAGTGTAGGGTATAGAGTGTAGGGTATAGAGTGTATGGTATAGAGTGTAGAGTGTAGGGTATAGAGTGTAGAAAGTAGGGTATAGTGTGTAGGGTATAGAGTGTAGAGTGTAGGGTATAGAGTGTAGGGTATAGAGTGTAGATTGTATGGTATAGAGTGTAGGGTATAGAGTGTATAGTGTAGGGTATAGAGTGTAGAGTGTAGGGTATAGAGTGTAGGGTATAGAGTGTTGGGATATAGAGTGTAGGGTATAGAGTGTCGGGTATAGAGTGTAGGGTATAGATTGTAGGGTATAGAGTGTAGGGTATAGAGTGTAGGGTATAGAGTGTATGGTATAGATTGTAGGGTATAGAGTGTAGGGTATAGAGTGTAGAGTGTAGGGTATAGAGTGTAGAAAGTAGGGTATAGTGTGTAGGGTATGAAGTGTAGAGTGTAGGGTATAGAGTGTAGGGTATAGAGTGTAGATTGTATGGTATAGAGTGTAGGGTATAGAGTGTATAGTGTAGAGTGTAGGGTATAGAGTGTTGGGATATAGAGTGTAGGGTATAGAGTGTAGGGTATAGAGTGTAGGGTATAAAGTGTAGAGTGTAGGGTATAGAGTGTAGGGTATAGAGTGTAGGGTATAAAGTGTAGGGTATAGAGTGTAGAGTGTAGGGTGTAGAGTGTAGGGTATAGAGTGTAAGATATAGAGTGTAGGGTATAGAGTGTATGTTAGAGAGTGTAGGGTATAGAGTGTAGAGTGTAGGGTATAGAGTGTAGGGTATATAGTGTAGGGTATAAAGTGTAGAGTGTAGGGTATAGAGTGTAGGGTATAGAGTGTAGGGTATAGAGTGTAGGGTATAGAGTGTAGAGTGTAGGGTGTAGAGTGTAGGGTATAGAGTGTAAGATATAGAGTGTAGGGTATAGAGTGTATGTTATAGAGTGTAGGGTATAGAGTGTAGAGTGTAGGGTATAGAGTGTAGGGTATAGAGTGTAGGGTATAGAGTGTAGGGTATAGAGTGTAGGGTATAAAGTGTAGAGTGTAGGGTATAGAGTGTAGGGTTTAGAGTGTATGTTATAGAGTGTAGGGTATAGAGTGTAGAGTGTAGGATATAGAGTGTAGAGTGTAGGGTATAAAGTGTAGGGTATATAGTGTAGGGTATAGAGTGTAGGGTATAGAGTGTAGGGTATAGAGTATATGGTATAGAGTGTAGAGTGTAGGGTATAGAGTGTAGAAAGTAGGGTATAGTGTGTAGGGTATAGAGTGTAGAGTGTAGGGTATAGAGTGTAGGGTATAGAGTGTAGATTGTATGGTATAGAGTGTAGGGTATAGAGTGTATAGTGTAGGGTATAGAGTGTAGAGTGTAGGGTATAGAGTGTAGGGTATAGAGTGTTGGGATATAGAGTGTAGGGTATAGAGTGTCGGGTATAGAGTGTAGGGTATAGATTGTAGGGTATAGAGTGTAGGGTATAGAGTATATAGTATAGGGTATAGAGTGTAGGGTATAGAGTGTAGAGTGTAGGGTATAGAGTGTAGGGTATAGAGTGTAGGGTATAGAGTGTAGGGTATATAGTGTAGAGTGTAGGGTATAGAGTGTAGGGTAAAGAGTGTAGAGTGTAGGGTGTAGAGTGGAGATTGTAGGGTATAGAGTGTAAGGTATAGAGAGTAGGGTATAGAGTGTATGTTATAGAGTGTAGGGTGTAGAGTGTAGGGTATAGAGTGTAGAAAGTAGGGTATAGGGTGTAGGGTATAGAGTGTAGGGTATAGAGTGTATGGTATAGAGTGTAGAGTGTAGGGTATAGAGTGTAGAAAGTAGGGTATAGTGTGTAGGGTATAAAGTGTAGAGTGTAGGGTGTAGAGTGTAGGGTATAGAGTGTAGATTGTATGGTATAGAGTGTAGGGTATAGAGTGTATAGTGTAGGGTATAGAGTGTAGAGTGTAGGGTATAGAGTGTAGGGTATAGAGTGTTGGGATATAGAGTGTTGGGATATAGAGTGTAGGGTATAGAGTGTAGTGTATAGATTTTAGGGTATAGAGTGTAGGGTATAGAGTGTAGAGTTTAGGGTATAGAGTGTAGGGTATAGAGTGTAGGGTATAGAATGTAGGGTATAAAGTGTAGAGTGTAGGGTATAGAGTGTAGGGTATAGAGTGTAGGGTGTAGAGTGGAGAGTGTAAGGTATAGAGTGTAAGGTATAGAGTGTAGGGTATAGAGTGTATGTTATAGAGTGTAGGGTATAGAGTGTAGAGTGTAGGGTATAGAGTGTAGGGTATAGAGTGTAGGGTATAGAGTGTAGGGTATAAAGTGTAGAGTGTAGGGTATAGAGTGTAGGGTATAGAGTGTAGAGTGTAGGATATAGAGTGTAGAGTGTAGGGCATAGAGTGTAGGGTATATAGTGTAGGGTATAGATTGTAGGGTATAGAGTGTAGGGTATAGAGTGTAGAGAGTAGGGTATAGAGTGTAGGGTATAGAGTGTAGAGTGTAGGGTATAGAGTGTATGGTATAGAGTGTAGGATGTAGAGTGCATGGTATAGAGTGTAGGGTATAGAGTGTAGAGTGTAGGGTATAGAGTGTAGGGTGTAGAGTGTAGGGTATAGAGTGTAGGGTGTAGAGTGTAGGGTATAAAGTGTAGGGTATAGAGTGTAGGGTGTAGAGTGTAGGGTATAGAGTGTAGAGTGTAGGGTATAGAGTGTATGGTATAATGTGTAGGGTATAGAGTGTAGGGTGTAGAGTGTAGGGTATAGAGTGTAGGGTATAGAGTGTAGGGTATAGAGTGTAGGGTATAGAGTGTAGAGTGTAGGTTCTATAGTGTAGGGTATAGAGTATAGAGTGTAGGGTATAGAGTGTAGGGTATAGAGTGTAGAGTGTAGACTGTAGGGTATAGAGTGTAGATTGTAGGGTATAGAGTGTAGGGTATAGAGTGTATGGTATAGAGTGTAGGGTATAGAGTGTAGGGTATAGAGTGTAGAGTGTAGGGATTAGAGTGTAGGGTATAGAGTGTATTGTATAGAGTGTAGAGTGTAGGGTATAGAGTGTAGGGTATAGAGTGTACGGTATAGAGTGTTGGGCTATAGAGTGTAGGGTATAGAGTATAGGGTATAGAGTGTAGGGTATAGAGTGTAGGGTATACAGTGTAGGGTATAAAGTGTAGAGTGTAGGGTATAGAGCGTAGGGTATAGAGTGTAGGGTATAGAGTGTAGGGTATAGAGTGTAGAGTGTAGGGTATAGAGTGTAGGGTGTAGAGTGTAGGGTATAGAGTGTAGGGTGTAGAGTGTAGGGTATAAAGTGTAGGGTATAGAGTGTAGGGTGTAGAGTGTAGGGTATAGAGTGTAGAGTGTAGGGTATAGAGTGTATGGTATAATGTGTAGGGTATAGAGTGTAGGGTGTAGAGTGTAGGATATAGAGTGTAGGGTATAGAGTGTAGAGTGTAGGTTCTATAGTGTAGGGTATAGAGTATAGAGTGTAGGGTATAGAGTGTAGGGTATAGAGTGTAGAGTGTAGGGTATAGAGTATAGAGTGTAGGGTATAGAGTGTAGGGTATAGAGTGTATGGTATAGAGTGTAAGGTATAGAGTGTAGGGTATAGAGTGTAGAGTGTAGGGATTAGAGTGTAAGGTATAGAGTGTATTGTATAGAGTGTAGAGTGTAGGGTATAGAGTGTAGGGTATAGAGTGTACGGTATAGAGTGTTGGGCTATAGAGTGTAGGGTATAGAGTATAGGGTATAGAGTGTAGGGTATAGAGTGTAGGGTATACAGTGTAGGGTATAAAGTGTAGAGTGTAGGGTATAGAGTGTAGGGTATAGAGTGTAGGGTATAGAGTGTAGGGTATAGAGTGTAGAGTGTAGGGTATAGAGTGTAGAGTTTAGGGTATAGAGTGTATGGTATAGAGTGTAGGGTATAGAGTGTAGAGTGTAGGGTATAGAGTGTAGGATATAGAGTGTAGGGTATAGAGTGTATGGTATAGAGTGTACGGTATAGAGTGTACAGTGTAGGGTATAGAGTGTAGGGTAAAGATTGTAGGGTATAGAGTGTATTGTATAGGGTATAGAGTGTATGGTGTAGAGTGTAGGATATAGAGTGTATAGTGTAGGGTATAGAGTGTAGGGTATAGAGTGTATGGTATAGAGTGTAGGGTATAGAGTGTATGGTATAGAGTGTAGGGTGTAGAGTGTAGGGTATAGAGTGTAGGGTATAGAGTGTAGAGTGTAGGGTATAGAGTTTAGGGTATAGAGTGTATGGTGTAGAGTGTAGGGTATAGAGTGTAGGGTATAGAGTGTAGGGTATAGAGTGTATGGTATAGAGTGTAGGGAATAGAGTGTAGAGTGTAGGGTATAGAGTATATGGTATAGAGTGTAGGGTATAGAGTAGAGAGTGTAGGGTATAGAGTGTAGGGTATAGAGTGTAGGGTATAGAGTGTATGGTATAGAGTGTAGGGAATAGAGAGTAGAGTGTAGGGTATAGAGTGTATGGTATAGAGTGTAGGGTATAGAGTGTAGAGGGTAGAGTGTAGGGTATAGAGTGTAGGGTATAGAGTGTAGGATATAGAGTGTAGAGTGTAGGGTATAGAGTGTAGGGTATAGAGTGTAGGGTGTAGAGTGTAGGGTATAGAGTGTAGGGTATAGAGTGTAGAGTGTAGGGTATAAAGTGTAGGGTATAGAGTGTAGGGTGTAGAGTGTAGGGTATAGAGTGTAGAGTGTAGGGTATAGA
Source organism: Ranitomeya imitator (assembly GCF_032444005.1). Classification (NCBI taxonomy): domain Eukaryota; kingdom Metazoa; phylum Chordata; class Amphibia; order Anura; family Dendrobatidae; genus Ranitomeya; species Ranitomeya imitator. The sequence goes on from NW_027194316.1 coordinate 430,503, forward strand.
GTGTATGGTATAGAGTGTACGGTATAGAGTGTAGAGTGTAGGGTATAGAGTGTAGGGTATAGATTGTAGGGTATAGAGTGTATTGTATAGGGTATATAGTGTATGGTATAGAGTGTATGGTATAGATTGTAGGGTATAGAGTGTAGGGTATAGAGTGTAGAGTGTAGGGTATAGAGTGTAGAAAGTAGGGTATAGTGTGTAGGGTATAGAGTGTAGAGTGTAGGGTATAGAGTGTAGGGTATAGAGTGTAGATTTTATGGTATAGAGTGTAGGGTATAGAGTGTATAGTGTAGGGTATAGAGTGTAGAGTGTAGGGTATAGAGTGTAGGGTATAGAGTGTTGGGATATAGAGTGTAGGGTATAGAGTGTAGGGTATAGAGTGTAGGGTATAGATTGTAGGGTATAGAGTGTAGGGTATAGAGTGTAGAGTGTAGGGTATAGAGTGTAGGGTATAGAGTGTAGGGTATAAAGTGTAGAGTGTAGGGTATAGAGTGTAGGGTATAGAGTGTAGGGTATAGAGTGTAGGATATAGAGTGTAGAGTGTAGGGTGTAGAGTGTAGAGTGTAGGGTATAGAGTGTAAGGTATAGAGTGTAGGGTATAGAGTGTATGTTATAGAGTGTAGGGTATAAAGTGTAGGGTATAGAGTGTAGGGTATAGAGTGTAGGGTATAGAGTGTAGGGTATAAAGTGTAGAGTGTAGGGTATAGAGTGTAGGGTTTAGAGTGTATGTTATAGAGTGTAGGGTATAGAGTGTAGAGTGTAGGGTATAGAGTGTAGGGTATATAGTGTAGGGTATAGAGTGTAGGGTATAGAGTGTAGGGTATAGAGTGTAGAGTGTATGGTATAGAGTGTAGAAAGTAGGGTATAGTGTGTAGGGTATAGAGTGTAGAGTGTAGGGTATAGAGTGTGGGGTATAGAGTGTAGATTGTATGGTATAGAGTGTAGGGTATAGAGTGTATAGTGTAGGGTATAGAGTGTAGAGTGTAGGGTATAGAGTGTAGGGTATAGAGTGTTGGGATATAGAGTGTAGGGTATAGAGTGTCGGGTATAGAGTGTAGGGTATAGATTGTAGGGTAAAGAGTGTAGGGTATAGAGTGTAGGGTATAGAGTATATAGTGTAGGGTATAGAGTGTAGGGTATAGAGTGTAGAGTGTAGGGTATAGAGTGTAGGGTATAGAGTGTAGTGTATAGAGTGTAGGGTATAAAGTGTAGAGTGTAGGGTATAGAGTGTAGGGTATAGAGTGTAGAGTGTAGGGTGTAGAGTGGAGAGTGTAGGGTATAGAGTGTAAGGTATAGAGTGTAGGGTATAGAGTGTATGTTATAGAGTGTAGGTATAGAGTGTAGAGTGTAGGGTATAGAGTGTAGGGTATATAGTGTAGAAAGTAGGGTATAGTGTGTAGGGTATAGAGTGTAGGGTATAGAGTGTATGGTATAGAGTGTAGAGTGTAGGGTATAGAGTGTAGAAAGTAGGGTATAGTGTGTAGGGTATAGAGTGTAGAGTGTAGGGTATAGAGTGTAGGGTATAGAGTGTAGATTGTATGGTATAGAGTGTAGGGTATAGAGTGTATAATGTAGGGTATATAGTGTAGAGTGTAGGGTATAGAGTGTTGGGATATAGAGTGTAGGGTATAGAGTGTAGGGTATAGAGTGTAGGGTATAGATTGTAGGGTATAGAGTGTAGGGTATAGAGTGTAGGGTATAGAGTATATAGTGTAGGGTATAGAGTGTAGGTTATAGAGTGTAGAGTGTAGGGTATAGAGTGTAGGGTATAGAGTGTAGGGTATAGAGTGTAGGGTATAAAGTGTAGAGTGTAGGGTATAGAGTGTAGGGTATAGAGTGTAGAGTGTAGGGTGTAGAGTGGAGAGTGTAGGGTATAGAGTGTAAGGTATAGAGTGTAGGGTATAGAGTGTATGTTATAGAGTGTAGGGTATAGAGTGTAGAGTGTAGGGTATAGAGTGTAGGGTATAGAGTGTAGGGTATAGAGTGTAGGGTATAGAGTGTAGGGTATAGAGTGTAGAGTGTAGGGTATAGAGTGTAGGGTATAGAGTGTAGAGTGTAGGGTATAGAGTGTGGGGTATAGAGTGTAGGGTGTAGAGTGTATGGTATAGAGTGTAGGGTATAGAGTGTAGAGTGTAGGGTATAGAGTGTAGGGTGTAGAGTGTAGGGTATAGAGTGTAGGGTATAGAGTGTAGAGTGTAGGGTATAAAGTGTAGGGTATAGAGTGTAGGGTGTAGGGTATAGAGTGTAGAGTGTAGGGTATAGAGTGTAGGGTATAGAGTGTATGGAATAGAGTGTATGGTATAGAGTGTAGGGTATAGAGTGTAGGGTATAGAGTGTATTGTATAGGGTATAGAGTGTATGGTGTAGAGTGTAGGGTATAGAGTGTAGGGTATAGAGTGTAGGGTATAGAGTGTAGAGTGTAGGGTATAGAGTGTAGGGTATAGAGTGTAGAGTGTAGGGTATAGAGTTTAGGGTATAGAGTGTATGGTGTAGAGTGTAGGGTATAGAGTGTAGGGTATAGAGTGTAGGGTATAGAGTGTATGGTATAGAGTGTAGGGAATAGAGTGTAGAGTGTAGGGTATAGAGTATATGGTATAGAGTGTAGGGTATAGAGTATAGAGTGTAGGGTATAGAGTGTAGGGTATAGAGTGTATGGTATAGAGTGTAGGGAATAGAGTGTAGAGTGTAGGGTATAGAGTGTATGGTATAGAGTGTAGGGTATAGAGTGTAGAGGGTAGAGTGTAGGGTATAGAGTGTAGGGTATAGAGTGTAGGGTATAGAGTGTAGAGTGTAGGGTATAGAGTGTAGGGTATAGAGTGTAGGGTGTAGAGTGTAGGGTATAGAGTGTAGGGTATAGAGTGTAGAGTGTAGGGTATAAAGTGTAGGGTATAGAGTGTAGGGTGTAGAGTGTAGGGTATAGAGTGTAGAGTGTAGGGTATAGAGTGTATGGTATAGAGTGTAGAGTGTAGGGTATAGAGTGTAGGGTATAGATTGTAGGGTATAGAGTGTATTGTATAGGGTATAGAGTGTATGGTGTAGAGTGTAGGGTATAGAGTGTATAGTGTAGGTATATAGTGTAGGGTATAGAGTGTAGAGTATAGAGTGTTTGGTATAGAGTGTAGAGTGTAGGGTATAGAGTGTAGGGTATATAGTGTAGGGTATAGAGTGTAGGGTATACAGTGTAGAGTGTAGAGATTAGAGTGTAGGGTATAGAGTGTATGGTATAGAGTGTAGGGTATAGAGTGTTGGGTATAGATTGTAGGGTATAGAATGTAGAGTGTAGTGTATAGAGTATAGGGTATAGAGTGTATGGTGTAGAGTGTAGGGTATAGAGTGTATAGTGTAGGGTATAGAGTGCAGGGTATAGAGTGTATGGAATAGAGTGTATGGAATATAGTGTACGGTATAGAGTGTAGGGTATAGAGTGTAGGGTATAGAGTGTAGGGTATAGAGTGTATGGTATAGAGTGTAGGGTATAGAGTGTTGGGTATAGATTGTAGGGTATAGAATGTAGAGTGTAGTGTATAGAGTATAGGGTATAGAGTGTATGGTGTAGAGTGTAGGGTATAGAGTGTATAGTGTAGGGTATAGAGTGCAGGGTATAGAGTGTATGGAATAGAGTGTATGGAATATAGTGTACGGTATAGAGTGTAGGGTGTAGAGTGTAGGGTATAGAGTGTAGGGTATAGAGTGTATGGTATAGAGTGTAGGGTATAGAGTGTTGGGTATAGATTGTAGGGTATAGAATGTAGAGTGTAGTGTATAGAGTATAGGGTATAGAGTGTATGGTGTAGAGTGTAGGGTATAGAGTGTATAGTGTAGGGTATAGAGTGCAGGGTATAGAGTGTATGGAATAGAGTGTATGGAATATAGTGTACGGTATAGAGTGTAGGGTATAGAGTGTAGGATATAGAGCGTAGGGTGTAGGGTATAGATTGTAGGGTATAGAGTGTAGGGTATAGAGTGTAGGGTGTAGAGTGTATGGTATACAGTGTACAGTATAGAGTGTATGGTATAGAGTGTAGAGTGTAGGGTATAGAGTGTATGGTATAGAGTGTAGGGTGTAGAGTGTATAGTATAGAGTGTAGGGTACAGAGTGTAGAGTGTAGGGTATAGAGTGTAGGGTATAGAGTGTAGGGTATAGAGTGTAGGGTATAAAGTGTAGAGTGTAGGGTATAGAGTGTAGGGTATAGAGTGTAGGGTATAGAGTGTAGGGTATAGAGTGTAGAGTGTAGGGTGTAGAGTGTAGGGTGTAGAGTGTAAGGTATAGAGTGTAGGGTATAGAGTGTATGTTATAGAGTGTAGGGTGTAGAGTGTAGAGTGTAGGGTATAGAGTGTAGGGTATAGAGTGTAGGGTATAGAGTGTATGGTATAGAGTGTAGGGTATAGAGTGTAGAGTGTAGGATATAGAGTGTAGAGTGTAGGGTATAAAGTGTAGGGTATATAGTGTAGGGTATAGAGTGTAGGGTATAGAGTGTAGGGTATAGAGTGTATGGTATAGAGTGTAGAGTGTAGGGTATAGAGTGTAGAAAGTAGGGTATAGTGTGTAGGGTATAGAGTGTAGAGTGTAGGGTATAGAGTGTAGGGTATAGAGTGTAGATTGTATGGTATAGAGTGTAGGGTATAGAGTGTATAGTGTAGGGTATAGAGTGTAGAGTGTAGGGTATAGAGTGTAGGGTATAGAGTGTTGGGATATAGAGTGTAGGGTATAGAGTGTCGGGTATAGAGTGTAGGGTATAGATTGTAGGGTATAGAGTGTAGGGTATAGAGTGTAGGGTATAGAGTGTATGGTATAGATTGTAGGGTATAGAGTGTAGGGTATAGAGTGTAGAGTGTAGGGTATAGAGTGTAGAAAGTAGGGTATAGTGTGTAGGGTATGAAGTGTAGAGTGTAGGGTATAGAGTGTAGGGTATAGAGTGTAGATTGTATGGTATAGAGTGTAGGGTATAGAGTGTATAGTGTAGAGTGTAGGGTATAGAGTGTTGGGATATAGAGTGTAGGGTATAGAGTGTAGGGTATAGAGTGTAGGGTATAAAGTGTAGAGTGTAGGGTATAGAGTGTAGGGTATAGAGTGTAGGGTATAAAGTGTAGGGTATAGAGTGTAGAGTGTAGGGTGTAGAGTGTAGGGTATAGAGTGTAAGATATAGAGTGTAGGGTATAGAGTGTATGTTAGAGAGTGTAGGGTATAGAGTGTAGAGTGTAGGGTATAGAGTGTAGGGTATAGAGTGTAGGGTATAAAGTGTAGAGTGTAGGGTATAGAGTGTAGGGTATAGAGTGTAGGGTATAGAGTGTAGGGTATAGAGTGTAGAGTGTAGGGTGTAGAGTGTAGGGTATAGAGTGTAAGATATAGAGTGTAGGGTATAGAGTGTATGTTATAGAGTGTAGGGTATAGAGTGTAGAGTGTAGGGTATAGAGTGTAGGGTATAGAGTGTAGGGTATAGAGTGTAGGGTATAGAGTGTAGGGTATAAAGTGTAGAGTGTAGGGTATAGAGTGTAGGGTTTAGAGTGTATGTTATAGAGTGTAGGGTATAGAGTGTAGAGTGTAGGATATAGAGTGTAGAGTGTAGGGTATAAAGTGTAGGGTATATAGTGTAGGGTATAGAGTGTAGGGTATAGAGTGTAGGGTATAGAGTATATGGTATAGAGTGTAGAGTGTAGGGTATAGAGTGTAGAAAGTAGGGTATAGTGTGTAGGGTATAGAGTGTAGAGTGTAGGGTATAGAGTGTAGGGTATAGAGTGTAGATTGTATGGTATAGAGTGTAGGGTATAGAGTGTATAGTGTAGGGTATAGAGTGTAGAGTGTAGGGTATAGAGTGTAGGGTATAGAGTGTTGGGATATAGAGTGTAGGGTATAGAGTGTCGGGTATAGAGTGTAGGGTATAGATTGTAGGGTATAGAGTGTAGGGTATAGAGTATATAGTATAGGGTATAGAGTGTAGGGTATAGAGTGTAGAGTGTAGGGTATAGAGTGTAGGGTATAGAGTGTAGGGTATAGAGTGTAGGGTATATAGTGTAGAGTGTAGGGTATAGAGTGTAGGGTAAAGAGTGTAGAGTGTAGGGTGTAGGGTGGAGATTGTAGGGTATAGAGTGTAAGGTATAGAGAGTAGGGTATAGAGTGTATGTTATAGAGTGTAGGGTGTAGAGTGTAGGGTATAGAGTGTAGAAAGTAGGGTATAGGGTGTAGGGTATAGAGTGTAGGGTATAGAGTGTATGGTATAGAGTGTAGAGTGTAGGGTATAGAGTGTAGAAAGTAGGGTATAGTGTGTAGGGTATAAAGTGTAGAGTGTAGGGTGTAGAGTGTAGGGTATAGAGTGTAGATTGTATGGTATAGAGTGTAGGGTATAGAGTGTATAGTGTAGGGTATAGAGTGTAGAGTGTAGGGTATAGAGTGTAGGGTATAGAGTGTTGGGATATAGAGTGTTGGGATATAGAGTGTAGGGTATAGAGTGTAGTGTATAGATTTTAGGGTATAGAGTGTAGGGTATAGAGTGTAGAGTTTACGGTATAGAGTGTAGGGTATAGAGTGTAGGGTATAGAATGTAGGGTATAAAGTGTAGAGTGTAGGGTATAGAGTGTAGGGTATAGAGTGTAGGGTGTAGAGTGGAGAGTGTAAGGTATAGAGTGTAAGGTATAGAGTGTAGGGTATAGAGTGTATGTTATAGAGTGTAGGGTATAGAGTGTAGAGTGTAGGGTATAGAGTGTAGGGTATAGAGTGTAGGGTATAGAGTGTAGGGTATAAAGTGTAGAGTGTAGGGTATAGAGTGTAGGGTATAGAGTGTAGAGTGTAGGATATAGAGTGTAGAGTGTAGGGCATAGAGTGTAGGGTATATAGTGTAGGGTATAGATTGTAGGGTATAGAGTGTAGGGAATAGAGTGTAGAGAGTAGGGTATAGAGTGTAGGGTATAGAGTGTAGAGTGTAGGGTATAGAGTGTATGGTATAGAGTGTAGGATGTAGAGTGCATGGTATAGAGTGTAGGGTATAGAGTGTAGAGTGTAGGGTATAGAGTGTAGGGTGTAGAGTGTAGGGTATAGAGTGTAGGGTGTAGAGTGTAGGGTATAAAGTGTAGGGTATAGAGTGTAGGGTGTAGAGTGTAGGGTATAGAGTGTAGAGTGTAGGGTATAGAGTGTATGGTATAATGTGTAGGGTATAGAGTGTAGGGTGTAGAGTGTAGGGTATAGAGTGTAGGGTATAGAGTGTAGGGTATAGAGTGTAGGGTATAGAGTGTAGAGTGTAGGTTCTATAGTGTAGGGTATAGAGTGTAGGGTATAGAGTGTAGGGTATAGAGTGTAGAGTGTAGACTGTAGGGTATAGAGTGTAGATTGTAGGGTATAGAGTGTAGGGTATAGAGTGTATGGTATAGAGTGTAGGGTATAGAGTGTAGGGTATAGAGTGTAGAGTGTAGGGATTAGAGTGTAGGGTATAGAGTGTATTGTATAGAGTGTAGAGTGTAGGGTATAGAGTGTAGGGTATAGAGTGTACGGTATAGAGTGTTGGGCTATAGAGTGTAGGGTATAGAGTATAGGGTATAGAGTGTAGGGTATAGAGTGTAGGGTATACAGTGTAGGGTATAAAGTGTAGAGTGTAGGGTATAGAGTGTAGGGTATAGAGTGTAGGGTATAGAGTGTAGGGTATAGAGTGTAGAGTGTAGGGTATAGAGTGTAGGGTGTAGAGTGTAGGGTATAGAGTGTAGGGTGTAGAGTGTAGGGTATAAAGTGTAGGGTATAGAGTGTAGGGTGTAGAGTGTAGGGTATAGAGTGTAGAGTGTAGGGTATAGAGTGTATGGTATAATGTGTAGGGTATAGAGTGTAGGGTGTAGAGTGTAGGATATAGAGTGTAGGGTATAGAGTGTAGAGTGTAGGTTCTATAGTGTAGGGTATAGAGTATAGAGTGTAGGGTATAGAGTGTAGGGTATAGAGTGTAGAGTGTAGGGTATAGAGTATAGAGTGTAGGGTATAGAGTGTAGGGTATAGAGTGTATGGTATAGAGTGTAAGGTATAGAGTGTAGGGTATAGAGTGTAGAGTGTAGGGATTAGAGTGTAGGGTATAGAGTGTATTGTATAGAGTGTAGAGTGTAGGGTATAGAGTGTAGGGTATAGAGTGTACGGTATAGAGTGTTGGGCTATAGAGTGTAGGGTATAGAGTATAGGGTATAGAGTGTAGGGTATAGAGTGTAGGGTATACAGTGTAGGGTATAAAGTGTAGAGTGTAGGGTATAGAGTGTAGGGTATAGAGTGTAGGGTATAGAGTGTAGAGTGTAGGGTATAGAGTGTAGAGTTTAGGGTATAGAGTGTATGGTATAGAGTGTAGGGTATAGAGTGTAGAGTGTAGGGTATAGAGTGTAGGATATAGAGTGTAGGGTATAGAGTGTATGGTATAGAGTGTACGGTATAGAGTGTACAGTGTAGGGTATAGAGTGTAGGGTAAAGATTGTAGGGTATAGAGTGTATTGTATAGGGTATAGAGTGTATGGTGTAGAGTGTAGGATATAGAGTGTATAGTGTAGGGTATAGAGTGTAGGGTATAGAGTGTATGGTATAGAGTGTAGGGTATAGAGTGTATGGTATAGAGTGTAGGGTATAGAGTGTAGAGTGTAGGGTATAGAGTGTAGGGTATAGAGTGTAGAGTGTAGGGTATAGAGTTTAGGGTATAGAGTGTATGGTGTAGAGTGTAGGGTATAGAGTGTAGGGTATAGAGTGTAGGGTATAGAGTGTATGGTATAGAGTGTAGGGAATAGAGTGTAGAGTGTAGGGTATAGAGTATATGGTATAGAGTGTAGGGTATAGAGTAGAGAGTGTAGGGTATAGAGTGTAGGGTATAGAGTGTAGGGTATAGAGTGTATGGTATAGAGTGTAGGGTATAGAGTAGAGAGTGTAGGGTATAGAGTGTATGGTATAGAGTGTACGGTATAGAGTGTAGAGTGTAGGGTATAGAGTGTAGGGTATAGATTGTAGGGTATAGAGTGTATTGTATAGGGTATATAGTGTATGGTATAGAGTGTATGGTATAGATTGTAGGGTATAGAGTGTAGGGTATAGAGTGTAGAGTGTAGGGTATAGAGTGTAGAAAGTAGGGTATAGTGTGTAGGGTATAGAGTGTAGAGTGTAGGGTATAGAGTGTAGGGTATAGAGTGTAGATTTTATGGTATAGAGTGTAGGGTATAGAGTGTATAGTGTAGGGTATAGAGTGTAGAGTGTAGGGTATAGAGTGTAGGGTATAGAGTGTTGGGATATAGAGTGTAGGGTATAGAGTGTAGGGTATAGAGTGTAGGGTATAGATTGTAGGGTATAGAGTGTAGGGTATAGAGTGTAGAGTGTAGGGTATAGAGTGTAGGGTATAGAGTGTAGGGTATAAAGTGTAGAGTGTAGGGTATAGAGTGTAGGGTATAGAGTGTAGGGTATAGAGTGTAGGGTATAGAGTATAGAGTGTAGAGTGTAGAGTGTAGAGTGTAGGGTATAGAGTGTAAGGTATAGAGTGTAGGGTATAGAGTGTATGTTATAGAGTGTAGGGTATAAAGTGTAGGGTATAGAGTGTAGGGTATAGAGTGTAGGGTATAGAGTGTAGGGTATAAAGTGTAGAGTGTAGGGTATAGAGTGTAGGGTTTAGAGTGTATGTTATAGAGTGTAGGGTATAGAGTGTAGAGTGTAGGGTATAGAGTGTAGGGTATATAGTGTAGGGTATAGAGTGTAGGGTATAGAGTGTAGGGTATAGAGTGTAGAGTGTATGGTATAGAGTGTAGAAAGTAGGGTATAGTTTGTAGGGTATAGAGTGTAGAGTGTAGGGTATAGAGTGTGGGGTATAGAGTGTAGATTGTATGGTATAGAGTGTAGGGTATAGAGTGTATAGTGTAGGGTATAGAGTGTAGAGTGTAGGGTATAGAGTGTAGGGTATAGAGTGTTGGGATATAGAGTGTAGGGTATAGAGTGTCGGGTATAGAGTGTAGGGTATAGATTGTAGGGTAAAGAGTGTAGGGTATAGAGTGTAGGGTATAGAGTATATAGTGTAGGGTATAGAGTGTAGGGTATAGAGTGTAGAGTGTAGGGTATAGAGTGTAGGGTATAGAGTGTAGTGTATAGAGTGTAGGGTATAAAGTGTAGAGTGTAGGGTATAGAGTGTAGGGTATAGAGTGTAGAGTGTAGGGTGTAGAGTGGAGAGTGTAGGGTATAGAGTGTAAGGTATAGAGTGTAGGGTATAGAGTGTATGTTATAGAGTGTAGGTATAGAGTGTAGACTGTAGGGTATAGAGTGTAGGGTATAGAGTGTAGAAAGTAGGGTATAGTGTGTAGGGTATAGAGTGTAGGGTATAGAGTGTATGGTATAGAGTGTAGAGTGTAGGGTATAGAGTGTAGAAAGTAGGGTATAGTGTGTAGGGTATAGAGTGTAGAGTGTAGGGTATAGAGTGTAGGGTATAGAGTGTAGATTGTATGGTATAGAGTGTAGGGTATAGAGTGTATAATGTAGGGTATATAGTGTAGAGTGTAGGGTATAGAGTGTTGGGATATAGAGTGTAGGGTATAGAGTGTAGGGTATAGAGTGTAGGGTATAGATTGTAGGGTATAGAGTGTAGGGTATAGAGTGTAGGGTATAGAGTATATAGTGTAGGGTATAGAGTGTAGGTTATAGAGTGTAGAGTGTAGGGTATAGAGTGTAGGGTATAGAGTGTAGGGTATAGAGTGTAGGGTATAAAGTGTAGAGTGTAGGGTATAGAGTGTAGGGTATAGAGTGTAGAGTGTAGGGTGTAGAGTGGAGAGTGTAGGGTATAGAGTGTAAGGTATAGAGTGTAGGGTATAGAGTGTATGTTATAGAGTGTAGGGTATAGAGTGTAGAGTGTAGGGTATAGAGTGTAGGGTATAGAGTGTAGGGTATAGAGTGTAGGGTATAGAGTGTAGGGTATAGAGTGTAGAGTGTAGGGTATAGAGTGTAGGGTATAGAGTGTAGAGTGTAGGGTATAGAGTGTGGGGTATAGAGTGTAGGGTGTAGAGTGTATGGTATAGAGTGTAGGGTATAGAGTGTAGAGTGTAGGGTATAGAGTGTAGGGTGTAGAGTGTAGGGTATAGAGTGTAGGGTATAGAGTGTAGGGTATAGAGTGTAGGGTATAGAGTGTAGAGTGTAGGGTATAAAGTGTAGGGTATAGAGTGTAGGGTGTAGGGTATAGAGTGTAGAGTGTAGGGTATAGAGTGTAGGGTATAGAGTGTATGGAATAGAGTGTATGGTATAGAGTGTAGGGTATAGAGTGTAGGGTATAGAGTGTAGAGTGTAGGGTATAGAGTGTAGGGTATAGAGTGTAGGGTATAGAGTGTAGAATGTAGGGATTAGAGTGTAGGGTATAGAGTGTAGGGTATAGAGTGTAGAGTGTAGGGTATAGAGTGTAGAGTATAGAGTATAGAGTGTAGGGTATAGAGTGTAGCGTATAGAGTGTAAAGTGTAGAGTGTAGAGTATAGAGTGTAGAGTGTAGGGTATAGAGTGTAGGGTATATAGTGTAGGGTATAGAGTGTAGGGTATAGAGTGTAGGTTATAGAGTGTAGAGTGTAGGGTATAGAGTGTAGGGTATAGAGTGTAGAGTGTAGGGTATAGAGTGTAGGGTATAGAGTGTAGGGTGTAGAGTGTATGGTATAGAGTGTAGGGTATAGAGTGTAGAGTGTAGGGTATAGAGTGTAGGGTGTAGAGTGTAGGGTATAGAGTGTAGGGTATAGAGTGTAGAGTGTAGGGTATAAAGTGTAGGGTATAGAGTGTAGGGTGTAGGGTATAGAGTGTAGAGTGTAGGGTATAGAGTGTAGGGTATAGAGTGTATGGAATAGAGTGTATGGTATAGAGTGTAGGGTATAGAGTGTAGGGTATAGAGTGTAGAGTGTAGGGTATAGAGTGTAGGGTATAGAGTGTAGGGTATAGAGTGTAGAATGTAGGGATTAGAGTGTAGGGTATAGAGTGTAGGGTATAGAGTGTATGGTATAGAGTGTAGAGTGTAGGGTATAGAGTGTAGAAAGTAGGGTATAGTGTGTAGGGTATAGAGTGTAGAGTGTAGGGTATAGAGTGTAGGGTATAGAGTGTAGATTGTATGGTATAGAGTGTAGGGTATAGAGTGTATAATGTAGGGTATATAGTGTAGAGTGTAGGGTATAGAGTGTTGGGATATAGAGTGTAGGGTATAGAGTGTAGGGTATAGAGTGTAGGGTATAGATTGTAGGGTATAGAGTGTAGGGTATAGAGTGTAGGGTATAGAGTATATAGTGTAGGGTATAGGGTGTAGGTTATAGAGTGTAGAGTGTAGGGTATAGAGTGTAGGGTATAGAGTGTAGGGTATAGAGTGTAGGGTATAAAGTGTAGAGTGTAGGGTATAGAGTGTAGGGTATAGAGTGTAGAGTGTAGGGTGTAGAGTGGAGAGTGTAGGGTATAGAGTGTAAGGTATAGAGTGTAGGGTATAGAGTGTATGTTATAGAGTGTAGGGTATAGAGTGTAGAGTGTAGGGTATAGAGTGTAGGGTATAGAGTGTAGGGTATAGAGTGTAGGGTATAGAGTGTAGGGTATAGAGTGTAGAGTGTAGGGTATAGAGTGTAGGGTATAGAGTGTAGAGTGTAGGGTATAGAGTGTGGGGTATAGAGTGTAGGGTGTAGAGTGTATGGTATAGAGTGTAGGGTATAGAGTGTAGAGTGTAGGGTATAGAGTGTAGGGTGTAGAGTGTAGGGTATAGAGTGTAGGGTATAGAGTGTAGGGTATAGAGTGTAGAGTGTAGGGTATAAAGTGTAGGGTATAGAGTGTAGGGTGTAGGGTATAGAGTGTAGAGTGTAGGGTATAGAGTGTAGGGTATAGAGTGTATGGAATAGAGTGTATGGTATAGAGTGTAGGGTATAGAGTGTAGGGTATAGAGTGTAGAGTGTAGGGTATAGAGTGTAGGGTATAGAGTGTAGGGTATAGAGTGTAGAATGTAGGGATTAGAGTGTAGGGTATAGAGTGTAGGGTATAGAGTGTAGAGTGTAGGGTATAGAGTGTAGAGTATAGAGTATAGAGTGTAGGGTATAGAGTGTAGCGTATAGAGTGTAAAGTGTAGAGTGTAGAGTATAGAGTGTAGAGTGTAGGGTATAGAGTGTAGGGTATATAGTGTAGGGTATAGAGTGTAGGGTATAGAGTGTAGGTTATAGAGTGTAGAGTGTAGGGTATAGAGTGTAGGGTATAGAGTGTAGAGTGTAGGGTATAGAGTGTAGGGTATAGAGTGTAGGGTGTAGAGTGTATGGTATAGAGTGTAGGGTATAGAGTGTAGAGTGTAGGGTATAGAGTGTAGGGTGTAGAGTGTAGGGTATAGAGTGTAGGGTATAGAGTGTAGAGTGTAGGGTATAAAGTGTAGGGTATAGAGTGTAGGGTGTAGGGTATAGAGTGTAGAGTGTAGGGTATAGAGTGTAGGGTATAGAGTGTATGGAATAGAGTGTATGGTATAGAGTGTAGGGTATAGAGTGTAGGGTATAGAGTGTAGAGTGTAGGGTATAGAGTGTAGGGTATAGAGTGTAGGGTATAGAGTGTAGAATGTAGGGATTAGAGTGTAGGGTATAGAGTGTAGGGTATAGAGTGTAGAGTGTAGGGTATAGAGTGTAGAGTAAAGAGTATAGAGTGTAGGGTATAGAGTGTAGCGTATAGAGTGTAAAGTGTAGAGTGTAGAGTATAGAGTGTAGAGTGTAGGGTATAGAGTGTAGGGTATAGAACGTAGGGTGTAGGGTATAGAGTGTAGGGTATAGAGTGTAGGGTATAGATTGTAGAGTGTAGAGTATAGAGTGTAGGGTATAGAGTGTAGGGTATAGAGTATAGAGTGCAGGGTATAGAGTGTAGGGTATATAGTGTAGAGTATAGAGTGAAGGGTATAGAGTGTAGAGTGTAGGGTATAGAGTGTAGGGTATATAGTGTATATTGTAGGGTATAGAGTGTAGGGTATAGAGTGTATGGTATAGAGTGTAGGGTATAGAGTGTAGAGTGTAGTGTATAGAGTGTAGGGTATAGTGTGTAGGGTATAGAGTGTAGGGTATAGGGTGTAGGTTATAGAGTGTAGGGTATAGAGTGTAGGGTATAGAGTATAGAGTGCAGGGTATAAAGTGTAGGGTATATAGTGTAGAGTATAGAGTGTAGGGTATAGAGTGTAGAGTATAGAGTGTAGGGTATAGAGTGTACGGTATAGAGTGTAGGGTATAGAGTGTAGAGTGTAGGGTATAGAGTGTAGGGTAAAGAGTGTATGGAATAGAGAGTATGGTATAGAGTGTAGGGTGTAGAGTGTAGGGTATAGAGTGTAGAGTGTGGGGTATAGAGTGTAGAGTGTAGGGTATATAGTGTATGATATAGAGTGTAGGGTATAGAGTGTAGAGTGTAGGGTATAGAGTGTAGAAAGTAGGGTATAGTGTGTAGGGTATAGAGTGTAGAGTGTAGGGTGTAGAGTGTAGGGTATAGAGTGTAGATTGTATGGTATAGAGTGTAGGGTATAGAGTGTATAGTGTAGGGTATAGAGTGTAGAGTGTAGGGTATAGAGTGTAGGGTATAGAGTGTTGGGATATAGAGTGTAGGGTATAGAGTGTAGGTATAGAGTGTAGGGTATAGATTGTAGGGAATAGAGTGTAGGGTATAGAGTATATAGTGTAGGGTATAGAGTGTAGGGTATAGAGTGTAGAGTTTAGGGTATAGAGTGTAGGGTATAGAGTGTAGGGTATAGAGTGTAGGGTATAAAGTGTAGAGTGTAGGGTATAGAGTGTAGGGTATAGAGTGTAGAGTGTAGGGTGTAGAGTGGAGAGTGTAAGGTATAGAGTGTAGGGTATAGAGTGTATGTTATATAGAGTGTAGGGTATAGAGTGTAGGGTATAAAGTGTAGAGTGTAGGATATAGAGTGTAGGGTATAGAGTGTAGAGTGTAGGGTGTAGAGTGGAGAGTGTAAGGTATAGAGTGTAGGGTATAGAGTGTATGTTATAGAGTGTAGGGTATAGAGTGTAGAGTGTAGGGTATAGAGTGTAGGGTATAGAGTGTAGGGTATAAAGTGTAGAGTGTAGGGTATAGAGTGTAGGGTTTAGAGTGTATGTTATAGAGTGTAGGGTATAGAGTGTAGAGTGTAGGATATAGAGTGTAGAGTGTAGGGTATAGAGTGTAGGGTATATAGTGTAGGGTATATAGTGTAGGGTATAGAGTGTAGGGTATAGAGTGTAGAGTGTAGGGTATAGAGTGTAGGGTATAGAGTGTAGAGTGTAGGGTATAGAGTGTATGGTATAGAGTGTAGGGTGTAGAGTGTATGGTATAGAGTGTAGGGTATAGAGTGTAGAGTGTAGGGTATAGAGTGTAGGGTGTAGAGTGTAGGGTATAGAGTGTAGGGTATAGAGTGTAGAGTGTAGGGTATAAAGTGTAGGGTATAGAGTGTAGGGTGTAGAGTGTAGGGTATAGAGTGTAGAGTGTAGGGTATAGAGTGTATGGTATAATGTGTAGGGCATAGAGTGTAGGGTGTAGAGTGTAGGGTACAGAGTGTAGGGTATAGAGTGTAGGGTATAGAGTGTAGAGTGTAGGGTATATAGTGTAGGGCATAGAATATAGAGTGTAGGGTATAGAGTGTAGGGTGTAGAGTGTAGAGTGTAGAGTGTAGGGTATAGAGTGTAGAGTGTAGGGTATAGAGTGTAGGGTATAGAGTTTATGGTATAGATAGGGTATAGAGTGTAGGGTATAGAGTGTAGAGTGTAGGGTATAGAGTGTAGGGTATAAAGAGTAGAGTGTAGGGTATAGAGTGTAGAGTGTAGGGTATGGAGTGTATGGTATAGAGTGTAGGGTATAGAGTGTAGAGTATAGAGTGTTGGGTATAGAGTGTAGAGTGTAGGGTATATAGTGTAGGGTATAGAGTGTATGGTATACAGTGTAGAGTGTAGGGATTAGAGTGTAGGGTATAGAGTGTAGGGTGTAGAGTGTAGGGCATAGAGTGTAGGGTATAGAGTGTATGGTATAGAGTGTAGGTTATAGAGTGTTGGGTATAGATTGTAGGGTATAGAATGTAGAGTGTAGTGTATAGAGTATAGGGTATAGAGTGTATGGTGTAGAGTGTAGGGTATAGAGTGTATAGTGTAGGGTATAGAGCGCAGGCTATTTAGTGTATGGAATAGAGTGTATAGAATATATTGTACGGTATAGAGTGTAGAGAGTAGGGTATAGAGTGTAGGGTATAGAGCGTAGGGTGTAGGGTATAGATTGTAGGGTATAGAGTGTAGGGTATAGAGTGTAGAGTGTAGGGTATAGAGTGCATGGTATAGAGTGTAGGGTGTAGAGTGTATGGTATAGAGTGTACAGTATAGAGTGTATGGTATAGAGTGTAGAGTGTAGGGTATAGAGTGTATGGTATAGAGTGTAGAGTGTAGAGTGTAGGGTATAGAGTGTAGAGTGTAGGGTATAGAGTGTAGGGTATAGAGTGTATGGTATAGAGTGTAGGGTATAGAGTGTAGGGTATAGAGTGTAGAGTGTAGGGTATAGAGTGTAGGGTATAGAGTGTAGAGTGTAGGGTATAGAGTGTAGGGTATAGAGTGTACGGTATAGAGTGTTGGGCTATAGAGTGTAGGGTATAAAGTGTAGGGTATAGAGTGTATGGTATAGAGTGTACGGTATAGAGTGTATGATATAGAGTGTATGGTATATAGTGTAGGGTATAGAGTGTTTGGTATAGAGTGTAAGGTATAGAGTGTAGATAGTAGGGTATACATTTTAGAGTGTAGAGTGTAGGGTATAGAGTGTAGGGTATAGAGTGTATGGAATAGAGTGTATAATATAGAGTGTAGGGTGTAGAGTGTAGGGTATAGAGTGTAGAGTGTGGGGTATAGAGTGTAGAGTGTAGGGTATAGAGTGTATGATATAGAGTGTAGGGTATAGAGTGTATGGTATAGATTGCAGGGTATATAGTGTAGGGTGTAGAGTGTAGGGTATAGAGTGTAGGGTATAGAGTGTATGGTATAGAGTGTATGGTATAGATTGTAGGGTATAGAGTGTACGGTATAGAGTGTAGAGTGTAGGGTATAGAGTGTAGAAAGTAGGGCATAGTGTGTAGGGTATAAAGTGTAGAGTGTAGGGTATAAAGTGTAGGGTATAGAGTGTAGATTGTATGGTATAGAGTGTAGGGTATAGAGTGTATAGTGTAGGGTGTAGAGTGTAGGGTATAGAGTGTAGGGTATAGAGTGTTGGGATATAGAGTGTAGGGTATAGAGTGTAGGGTATAGAGTGTAGGGTATAGATTGTAGGGTATAGAGTGTAGGGTATAGAGTGTAGGGTATAGAGTATATAGTGTAGGGTATAGAGTGTAGGGTATAGAGTGTAGAGTGTAGGGTATAGAGTGTAGGGTATAGAGTGTAGGGTATAAAGTGTAGAGTGTAGGGTATAGAGTGTAGGGTGTAGAGTGTAGGGTATAGAGTGTAGGGTATAGAGTGTAGAGTGTAGGGTGTAGAGTGTAGGGTATAGCGTGTAAGATATAGAGTGTAGGGTATAGAGTGTATGTTATAGAGTGTAGGGTATAGAGTGTAGAGTGTAGGGTATAGAGTGTAGGGTATAGAGTGTAGGGTATAAAGTGTAGAGTGTAGGGTATAGAGTGTAGGGTTTAGAGTGTATGTTATAGAGTGTAGGGTATAGAGTGTAGAGTGTAGGATATAGAGTGTAGAGTGTAGGGTATAAAGTGTAGGGTATATAGTGTAGTGTATAGAGTGTAGGGTATAGAGTGTAGGGTATAGAGTGTATGGTATAGAGTGTAGAGTGTAGGGTATAGAGTGTAGAAAGTAGGGTATAGTGTGTAGGGTATAGAGTGTAGAGTGTAGGGTATAGAGTGTAGGGTATAGAGTGTAGATTGTATGGTATAGAGTGTAGGGTATAGAGTGTATAGTGTAGGGTATAGAGTGTAGAGTGTAGGGTATAGAGTGTAGGGTATAGAGTGTTGGGATATAGAGTGTAGGGTATAGAGTGTCGGGTATAGAGTGTAGGGTATAGATTGTAGGGTATAGAGTATATAGTATAGGGTATAGAGTGTAGGGTATAGAGTGTAGAGTGTAGGGTATAGAGTGTAGGGTATAGAGTGTAGGGTATAGAGTGTAGGGTATATAGTGTAGAGTGTAGGGTATAGAGTGTAGGGTATAGAGTGTAGAGTGTAGGGTGTAGAGTGGAGAGTGTAGGGTATAGAGTGTAAGGTATAGAGTGTAGGGTATAGAGTGTATGTTATATAGTGTAGGGTGTAGAGTGTAGGGTATAGAGTGTAGAAAGTAGGGTATAGTGTGTAGGGTATAGAGTGTAGGGTATAGATTGTATGGTATAGAGTGTAGAGTGTAGGGTATAGAGTGTAGAAAGTAGGGTATAGTGTGTAGGGTATAGAGTGTAGAGTGTAGGGTATAGAGTGTAGGGTATAGAGTGTAGATTGTATGGTATAGAGTGTAGGGTATAGAGTGTATAGTGTAGGGTATAGAATGTAGATTGTAGGGTATAGAGTGTAGGGTATAGAGTGTTGGGATATAGAGTGTAGGGTATAGAGTGTAGTGTATAGATTTTAGGGTATAGAGTGTAGGGTATAGAGTGTAGGGTATAGAGTATATAGTGTAGGGTATAGAGTGTAGGGTATAGAGTGTAGAGTTTAGGGTATAGAGTGTAGGGTATAGAGTGTAGGGTATAGAGTGTAGGGTATAAAGTGTAGAGTGTAGGGTATAGAGTGTGGGGTATAGAGTGTAGGGTGTAGAGTGGAGAGTGTAAGGTATAGAGTGTAAGGTATAGAGTGTAGGGTATAGAGTGTATGTTATAGAGTGTAGGGTATAGAGTGTATGTTATAGAGTGTAGGGTATAGAGTGTAGAGTGTAGGGTATAGAGTGTAGGGTATAGAGTGTAGGGTATAGAGTGTAGGGTATAAAGTGTAGAGTGTAGGGTATAGAGTGTAGGGTATAGAGTGTAGAGTGTAGGATATAGAGTGTAGAGTGTAGGGTATAGAGTGTAGGGTATATAGTGTAGGGTATAGATTGTAGGGTATAGAGTGTAGGGTATAGAGTGTAGAGTGTAGGGTATAGAGTGTAGGGTATAGAGTGTAGAGTGTAGGGTATAGAGTGTATGGTATAGAGTGTAGGGTGTAGAGTGCATGGTATAGAGTGTAGGGTATAGACTGTAGAGTGTAGGGTATAGAGTGTAGGGTGTAGAGTGTAGGGTATAGAGTGTAGGGTGTAGAGTGTAGTTTATAAAGTGTAGGGTATAGAGTGTAGGGTGTAGAGTGTAGGGTATAGAGTGTAGAGTGTAGGGTATAGAGTGTATGGTATAATGTGTAGGGTATAGAGTGTAGGGTGTAGAGTGTAGGGTATAGAGTGTAGGGTATATAGTGTAGGGTATAGAGTGTAGGGTATAGAGTGTAGAGTGTAGGTTATATAGTGTAGGGTATAGAGTATAGAGTGTAGGGTATAAAATGTAGGGTATAGAGTGTAGAGTGTAGAGTGTAGGGTATAGAGTGTAGAGTGTAGGGTATAGAGTGTAGGGTATAGAGTGTATGGTATAGAGTGTAGGGTATAGAGTGTAGGGTATAGAGTGTAGAGTGTAGGGATTAGAGTGTAGGGTATAGAGTGTATTGTATAGAGTGTAGAGTGTAGGGAATAGAGTGTAGGGTATAGAGTGTACGGTATAGAGTGTTGGGCTATAGAGTGTAGGGTATAGAGTATAGGGTATAGAGTGTAGGGTATAGAGTGTAGGGTATACAGTGTAGGGTATAAAGTGTAGAGTGTAGGGTATAGAGTGTAGGGTATAGAGTGTAGGGTATAGAGTGTAGGGTATAGAGTGTAGAGTTTAGGGTATAGAGTGTAGGGTATAGAGTGTAGGGTTTAGAGTGTATGGTATAGAGTGTAGGGTATAGAGTGTAGAGAGTAGGGTATAGAGTGTAGGATATAGAGTGTAGGATATAGAGTGTATGGTATAGAGTGTACGGTATAGAGTGTACAGTGTAGGGTATAGAGTGTAGGGTATAGATTGTAGGGTATAGAGTGTATTGTATAGGGTATAGAGTGTATGGTGTAGAGTGTAGGGTATAGAGTGTATAGTGTAGGGTATAGAGTGTAGGGTATAGAGTGTATGGTATAGAGTGTAGAGTGTAGGGAATAGAGTGTAGGGTATAGAGTGTACGGTATAGAGTGTTGGGCTATAGAGTGTAGGGTATAGAGTATAGGGTATAGAGTGTAGGGTATACAGTGTAGGGTATACAGTGTAGGGTATAAAGTGTAGAGTGTAGGGTATAGAGTGTAGGGTATAGAGTGTAGGGTATAGAGTGTAGGGTATAGAGTGTAGAGTGTAGGGTATAGAGTGTAGAGTTTAGGGTATAGAGTGTAGGGTATAGAGTGTAGGGTTTAGAGTGTATGGTATAGAGTGTAGGGTATAGAGTGTAGAGTGTAAGGTATAGAGTGTAGGATATAGAGTGTAGGGTATAGAGTGTATGGTATAGAGTGTACGGTATAGAGTGTACAGTGTAGGGTATAGAGTGTAGGGTATAGATTGTAGGGTATAGAGTGTATTGTATAGGGTATAGAGTGTATGGTATAGAGTGTAGAGTATAGAGTGTAGAGTGTAGGGTATAGAGTTTAGGGTATAGAGTGTATGGTGTAGAGTGTAGGGAATAGAGTGTAGAGTGTAGGGTATAGAGTATATGGTATAGAGTGTAGGGTATAGAGTATAGAGTGTAGGGTATAGAGTGTAGGGTATAGAGTGTAGGGTATAGAGTGTATGGTATAGAGTGTAGGGAATAGAGTGTAGAGTGTAGGGTATAGAGTGTATGGTATAGAGTGTAGGGTATAGAGTGTAGAGGGTAGAGTGTAGGGTATAGAGTGTAGGGTATAGAGAGTAGGGTATAGAGTGTAGAGTGTAGGGTATAGAGTGTAGGGTATAGAGTGTAGAGTGTAGGGTATAGAGTGTAGGGTATAGAGTGTAGGGTATAGAGTGTAGGGTATAGAGTGTAGAGTGTAGGGTATAGAGTGTATGGTATAGAGTGTAGGGTATAGAGTGTAGAGGGTAGAGTGTAGGGTATAGAGTGTATGGTATAGAGTAGGGTATAGAGTGTAGGGTACAGAGTGTAGAGTGTAGGGTATAGAGTGTAGAGTGTAGGGTATAGAGTGTATGGTATAGAGTGTAGGGTGTAGAGTGTATAGTATAGAGTGTAGGGTATAAAGTGTAGGGTATAGAGTGTAGGGTGTAGAGTGTAGGGTGTAGAGTGTAGGGTATAGAGTGTAGAGTGTAGGGTATAGAGTGTATGGTATAATGTGTAGGGTATAGAGTGTAGGGTGTAGAGTGTAGGGTACAGAGTGTAGGGTATAGAGTGTAGGGTATAGAGTGTAGAGTGTAGGGTATATAGTGTAGGGTATAGAGTATAGAGTGTAGGGTATAGAGTGTAGGGTATAGAGTGTAGAGTGTAGAGTGTAGGGTATAGAGTGTAGAGTGTAGGGTATAGAGTGTAGGGTATAGAGTGTATGGTATAGAGTAGGGTATAGAGTGTAGGGTATAGAGTGTAGAGTGTAGGGTATAGAGTGTAGAGTGTAGGGTATAGAGTGTAGGGTATAAAGAGTAGAGTGTAGGGTATAGAGTGTAGAGTGTAGGGTATGGAGTGTATGGTATAGAGTGTAGGGTATAGAGTGTAGAGTATAGAGTGTTGGGTATAGAGTGTAGAGTGTAGGGTATAGAGTGTAGGGTATATAGTGTAGGGTATAGAGTGTAGGGTATATAGTGTAGGGTATAGAGTGTATGGTATACAGTATAGAGTGTAGGGTATAGAGTGTAGGGTATAGAGTGTATGGTATAGAGTGTAGGGTATAGGGTGTTGGGTATAGATTGTAGGGTATAGAATGTAGAGTGTAGTGTATAGAGTATAGGGTATAGAGTGTATGGTGTAGAGTGTAGGGTATAGAGTGTATAGTGTAGGGTATAGAGTGCAGGGTATAGAGTGTATGGAATAGAGTGTATGGAATATAGTGTACGGTATAGAGTGTAGAGAGTAGGGTATAGAGTGTAGGGTATAGAGCGTAGGGTGTAGGGTATAGATTGTAGGGTATAGAGTGTAGGGTATAGAGTGTAGAGTGTAGGGTATAGAGTGCATGGTATAGAGTGTAGGGTGTAGAGTGTATGGTATAGAGTGTACAGTATAGAGTGTATGGTATAGAGTGTAGAGTGTAGGGTATAGAGTGTATGGTATAGAGTGTAGGGTGTAGAGTGTATAGTATAAAGTGTAGGGTACAGAGTGTAGAGTGTAGGGTATAGAGTGTAGAGTGTAGGGTATAGAGTGTATGGTATAGAGTGTAGGGTGTAGAGTGTATAGTATAGAGTGTAGGGTACAGAGTGTAGAGTGTAGGGTATAGAGTGTAGAGTGTAGGGTATAGAGTGTAGGGTATAGAGTGTAGGGTATAGAGTGTAGAGTGTAGGATATAGAGTGTAGAGTGTAGGGTATAAAGTGTAGGGTATATAGTGTAGGGTATAGAGTGTAGGGTATAGAGTGTAGGGTATAGAGTGTATGGTATAGAGTGTACGGTATAGAGTGTACAGTGTAGGGTATAGAGTGTAGGGTATAGATTGTAGGGTATAGAGTGTATTGTATAGGGTATAGAGTGTATGGTGTAGAGTGTAGGGTATAGAGTGTATAGTGTAGGGTATAGAGTGTAGGGTATAGAGTGTATGGTATAGAGTGTAGAGTGTAGGGAATAGAGTGTAGGGTATAGAGTGTACGGTATAGAGTGTTGGGCTATAGAGTGTAGGGTATAGAGTATAGGGTATAGAGTGTAGGGTATAGAGTGTAGGGTATACAGTGTAGGGTATAAAGTGTAGAGTGTAGGGTATAGAGTGTAGGGTATAGAGTGTAGGGTATAGAGTGTAGAGTGTAGGGTATAGAGTGTAGAGTTTAGGGTATAGAGTGTAGGGTATAGAGTGTAGGGTTTAGAGTGTATGGTATAGAGTGTAGGGTATAGAGTGTAGAGTGTAGGATATAGAGTGTAGGATATAGAGTGTAGGGTATAGAGTGTATGGTATAGAGTGTACGGTATAGAGTGTACAGTGTAGGGTATAGAGTGTAGGGTATAGATTGTAGGGTATAGAGTGTATTGTATAGGGTATAGAGTGCATGGTGTAGAGTGTAGGGTATAGAGTGTATAGTGTAGGGTATAGAGTGTAGGGTATAGAGTGTATGGTATAGAGTGTAGGGTATAGAGTGTAGAGTGTAGGGTATAGAGTGTAGAGTGTAGGGTATAGAGTTTAGGGTATAGAGTGTATGGTGTAGAGTGTAGGGAATAGAGTGTAGAGTGTAGGGTATAGAGTATATGGTATAGAGTGTAGGGTATAGAGTATAGAGTGTAGGGTATAGAGTGTAGGGTATAGAGTGTAGGGTATAGAGTGTATGGTATAGAGTGTAGGGAATAGAGTGTAGAGTGTAGGGTATAGAGTATATGGTATAGAGTGTAGGGTATAGAGTATAGAGTGTAGGGTATAGAGTGTAGGGTATAGAGTGTAGGGTATAGAGTGTAGGGTATAGAGTGTAGAGTGTAGGGTATAGAGTGTAGGGTATAGAATGTAGGGTGTAGAGTGTAGGGTATAGAGTGTAGAGTGTAGGGTATAAAGTGTAGGGTATAGAGTGTAGGGTGTAGAGTGTAGGGTATAGAGTGTAGAGTGTAGGGTATAGAGTGTATGGTATAATGTGTAGGGTATAGAGTGTAGGGTGTAGAGTGTAGGGTACAGAGTGTAGGGTATAGAGTGTAGGGTATAGAGTGTAGAGTGTAGGGTATATAGTGTAGGGTATAGAGTATAGAGTGTAGGGTATAGAGTGTAGGGTATAGAGTGTAGAGTGTAGAGTGTAGGGTATAGAGTGTAGAGTGTAGGGTATAGAGTGTAGGGTATAGAGTGTATGGTATAGAGAAGGGTATAGATTGTAGGGTATAGAGTGTAGATTGTAGGGTATAGAGTGTAGAGTGTAGGGTATAGAGTGTAGGGTATAAAGAGTAGAGTGTAGGGTATGGAGTGTAGAGTGTAGGGTATGGAGTGTATGTTATAGAGTGTAGGGTATAGAGTGTAGAGTATAGAGTGTTGGGTATAGAGTGTAGAGTGTATGGTATAGAGTGTAGGGTATAGAGTGTAGAAAGTAGGGTATAGTGTGTAGGGTATAGAGTGTAGGGTATAGAGTGTAGGGTATAGAGTGTAGGGTATGGAGTGTAGGGTATAGAGTGTAGGGTATAGAGTGTACGGTATAGAGTGTATGATATATTGTGTATGGTATATAGTGTTTGGTATAGAGTGTAAGGTATAGAGTGTAGAGAGTAGGATATAGATTGTAGAGTGTAGAGTGTAGGGTATAGAGTGTATGGTAAAGAGTGTATGGAATAGAGAGTATGGTATAGAGTGTAGGGTGTAGAGTGTAGGGTATAGAGTGTAGAGTGTGGGGTATAGAGTGTAGAGTGTAGGGTATAGAGTGTAGGGTATAGAGTGTTGGGATATAGAGTGTAGGGTATAGAGTGTCGGGTATAGAGTGTAGGGTATAGATTGTAGGGTATAGAGTGTAGGGTATAGAGTGTAGGGTATAGAGTATATAGTGTAGGGTATAGAGTGTAGGGTATAGAGTGTAGAGTGTAGGGTATAGAGTGTAGGGTATAGAGTGTAGGGTATAGAGTGTAGGGTATAAAGTGTAGAGTGTAGGGTATAGAGTGTAGAGTGTAGGGTGTAGAGTGGAGAGTGTAGGGTATAGAGTGTAAGGTATAGAGTGTAGGGTATAGAGTGTATGTTATAGAGTGTAGGGTATAGAGTGTAGAGTGTAGGGTATAGAGTGTAGAAAGTAGGGTGTAGTGTGTAGGGTATAGAGTGTAGGGTATAGAGTGTATGGTATAGAGTGTAGGGTATATCAAGCCCCAGTGGCCTAAATCAAGCCCCAGTGGCCTAATGGATAAGGCACTGGCCTCCTAAGCCAGGGATTGTGGGTTCAAGTCCCATCTGGGGTGCTTGTTGATTTCCCTTTCCGACAGCTTCTCATGGAAGTTTGATGGTGCATGTGTAAACCGTTCTTATAGGCTGAACTGGATGGACAAATGTCTTTTTTCGGCCTTACTAACTATGTTACTATGTTACTATGTATAGAGTGTAGAAAGTAGGGTATAGTGTGTAGGGTATAGAGTGTAGGGTATAGAGTGTAGGGTATAGAGTGTAGGGTATAGAGTGTAGGGTATAGAGTGTACGGTATAGAGTGTATGATATATTGTGTATGGTACATAGTGTTTGGTATAGAGTGTAGAGAGTAGGATATAGATTGTAGAGTGTAGAGTGTAGGGTATAGAGTGTATGGTAAAGAGTGTATGGAATAGAGAGTATGGTATAGAGTGTAGGGTGTAGAGTGTAGGGTATAGAGTGTAGAGTGTGGGGTATAGAGTGTAGAGTGTAGGGTATATAGTGTATGATATAGAGTGTAGGGTATAGAGTGTAGATTGTATGGTATAGAGTGTAGGGTATAGAGTATATAGTGTAGGGTATAGAGTGTAGAGTGTAGGGTATAGAGTGTAGGGTATAGAGTGTTGGGATATAGAGTGTAGGGTATAGAGTGTAGGTATAGAGTGTAGGGTATAGATTGTAGGGAATAGAGTGTAGGGTATAGAGTATATAGTGTAGGGTATAGAGTGTAGGGTATAGAGTGTAGAGTTTAGGGTATAGAGTGTAGGGTATAGAGTGTAGGGTATAGAGTGTAGGGTATAAAGTGTAGAGTGTAGGGTATAGAGTGTAGGGTATAGAGTGTAGAGTGTAGGGTGTAGAGTGGAGAGTGTAAGGTATAGAGTGTAGGGTATAGAGTGTATGTTATATAGAGTGTAGGGTATAGAGTGTAGGGTATAAAGTGTAGAGTGTAGGATATAGAGTGTAGGGTATAGAGTGTAGAGTGTAGGGTGTAGAGTGGAGAGTGTAAGGTATAGAGTGTAGGGTATAGAGTGTATGTTATAGAGTGTAGGGTATAGAGTGTAGAGTGTAGGGTATAGAGTGTAGGGTATAGAGTGTAGGGTATAAAGTGTAGAGTGTAGGGTATAGAGTGTAGGGTTTAGAGTGTATGTTATAGAGTGTAGGGTATAGAGTGTAGAGTGTAGGATATAGAGTGTAGAGTGTAGGGTATAGAGTGTAGGGTATATAGTGTAGGGTATAGAGTGTAGGGTATAGAGTGTAGGGTATAGAGTGTAGAGTGTAGGGTATAGAGTGTAGGGTATAGAGTGTAGAGTGTAGGGTATAGAGTGTATGGTATAGAGTGTAGGGTGTAGAGTGTATGGTATAGAGTGTAGGGTATAGAGTGTAGAGTGTAGCGTATAGAGTGTAGGGTGTAGAGTGTAGGGTATAGAGTGTAGGGTATAGAGTGTAGAGTGTAGGGTATAAAGTGTAGGGTATAGAGTGTAGGGTGTAGAGTGTAGGGTATAGAGTGTAGAGTGTAGGGTATAGAGTGTATGGTATAATGTGTAGGGCATAGAGTGTAGGGTGTAGAGTGTAGGGTACAGAGTGTAGGGTATAGAGTGTAGGGTATAGAGTGTAGAGTGTAGGGTATATAGTGTAGGGCATAGAATATAGAGTGTAGGGTATAGAGTGTAGGGTGTAGAGTGTAGAGTGTAGAGTGTAGGGTATAGAGTGTAGAGTGTAGGGTATAGAGTGTAGGGTATAGAGTTTATGGTATAGAGTAGGGTATAGAGTGTAGGGTATAGAGTGTAGAGTGTAGGGTATAGAGTGTAGGGTATAAAGAGTAGAGTGTAGGGTATAGAGTGTAGCGTGTAGGGTATGGAGTGTATGGTATAGAGTGTAGGGTATAGAGTGTAGAGTATAGAGTGTTGGGTATAGAGTGTAGAGTGTAGGGTATATAGTGTAGGGTATAGAGTGTATGGTATACAGTGTAGAGTGTAGGGATTAGAGTGTAGGGTATAGAGTGTAGGGTGTAGAGTGTAGGGCATAGAGTGTAGGGTATAGAGTGTATGGTATAGAGTGTAGGTTATAGAGTGTTGGGTATAGATTGTAGGGTATAGAATGTAGAGTGTAGTGTATAGAGTATAGGGTATAGAGTGTATGGTGTAGAGTGTAGGGTATAGAGTGTATAGTGTAGGGTATAGAGTGCAGGCTATTTAGTGTATGGAATAGAGTGTATAGAATATATTGTACGGTATAGAGTGTAGAGAGTAGGGTATAGAG
The DNA here is from genome assembly GCF_032444005.1 of Ranitomeya imitator. Classification (NCBI taxonomy): domain Eukaryota; kingdom Metazoa; phylum Chordata; class Amphibia; order Anura; family Dendrobatidae; genus Ranitomeya; species Ranitomeya imitator. The sequence continues at coordinate 457,649 of NW_027194316.1, forward strand.
TGTAGGGTATAGAGCGTAGGGTGTAGGGTATAGATTGTAGGGTATAGAGTGTAGGGTATAGAGTGTAGAGTGTAGGGTATAGAGTGCATGGTATAGAGTGTAGGGTGTAGAGTATATGGTATAGAGTGTACAGTATAGAGTGTATGGTATAGAGTGTAGAGTGTAGGGTATAGAGTGTATGGTATAGAGTGTAGAGTGTAGAGTGTAGGGTATAGAGTGTAGAGTGTAGGGTATAGAGTGTAGGGTATAGAGTGTATGGTATAGAGTGTAGGGTATAGAGTGTAGGGTATAGAGTGTAGAGTGTAGGGTATAGAGTGTAGGGTATAGAGTGTAGAGTGTAGGGTATAGAGTGTAGGGTATAGAGTGTACGGTATAGAGTGTTGGGCTATAGAGTGTAGGGTATAAAGTGTAGGGTATAGAGTGTATGGTATAGAGTGTACGGTATAGAGTGTATGATATAGAGTGTATGGTATATAGTGTAGGGTATAGAGTGTTTGGTATAGAGTGTAAGGTATAGAGTGTAGATAGTAGGGTATACATTTTAGAGTGTAGAGTGTAGGGTATAGAGTGTAGGGTATAGAGTGTATGGAATAGAGTGTATAATATAGAGTGTAGGGTGTAGAGTGTAGGGTATAGAGTGTAGAGTGTGGGGTATAGAGTGTAGAGTGTAGGGTATAGAGTGTATGATATAGAGTGTAGGGTATAGAGTGTATGGTATAGATTGCAGGGTATATAGTGTAGGGTGTAGAGTGTAGGGTATAGAGTGTAGGGTATAGAGTGTATGGTATAGAGTGTATGGTATAGATTGTAGGGTATAGAGTGTACGGTATAGAGTGTAGAGTGTAGGGTATAGAGTGTAGAAAGTAGGGCATAGTGTGTAGGGTATAAAGTGTAGAGTGTAGGGTATAGAGTGTAGGGTATAGAGTGTAGATTGTATGGTATAGAGTGTAGGGTATAGAGTGTATAGTGTAGGGTGTAGAGTGTAGGGTATAGAGTGTAGGGTATAGAGTGTTGGGATATAGAGTGTAGGGTATAGAGTGTAGGGTATAGAGTGTAGGGTATAGATTGTAGGGTATAGAGTGTAGGGTATAGAGTGTAGGGTATAGAGTATATAGTGTAGGGTATAAAGTGTAGGGTATAGAGTGTAGAGTGTAGGGTATAGAGTGTAGGGTATAGAGTGTAGGGTATAAAGTGTAGAGTGTAGGGTATAGAGTGTAGGGTGTAGAGTGTAGGGTATAGAGTGTAGGGTATAGAGTGTAGAGTGTAGGGTGTAGAGTGTAGGGTATAGCGTGTAAGATATAGAGTGTAGGGTATAGAGTGTATGTTATAGAGTGTAGGGTATAGAGTGTAGAGTGTAGGGTATAGAGTGTAGGGTATAGAGTGTAGGGTATAAAGTGTAGAGTGTAGGGTATAGAGTGTAGGGTATAGAGTGTAGGGTATATAGTGTAGGGTATAGAGTGTATGGTATACAGTATAGAGTGTAGGGTATAGAGTGTAGGGTATAGAGTGTATGGTATAGAGTGTAGGGTATAGGGTGTTGGGTATAGATTGTAGGGTATAGAATGTAGAGTGTAGTGTATAGAGTATAGGGTATAGAGTGTATGGTGTAGAGTGTAGGGTATAGAGTGTATAGTGTAGGGTATAGAGTGCAGGGTATAGAGTGTATGGAATAGAGTGTATGGAATATAGTGTACGGTATAGAGTGTAGAGAGTAGGGTATAGAGTGTAGGGTATAGAGCGTAGGGTGTAGGGTATAGATTGTAGGGTATAGAGTGTAGGGTATAGAGTGTAGAGTGTAGGGTATAGAGTGCATGGTATAGAGTGTAGGGTGTAGAGTGTATGGTATAGAGTGTACAGTATAGAGTGTATGGTATAGAGTGTAGAGTGTAGGGTATAGAGTGTATGGTATAGAGTGTAGGGTGTAGAGTGTATAGTATAAAGTGTAGGGTACAGAGTGTAGAGTGTAGGGTATAGAGTGTAGAGTGTAGGGTATAGAGTGTATGGTATAGAGTGTAGGGTGTAGAGTGTATAGTATAGAGTGTAGGGTACAGAGTGTAGAGTGTAGGGTATAGAGTGTAGAGTGTAGGGTATAGAGTGTAGGGTATAGAGTGTAGGGTATAGAGTGTAGAGTGTAGGATATAGAGTGTAGAGTGTAGGGTATAAAGTGTAGGGTATATAGTGTAGGGTATAGAGTGTAGGGTATAGAGTGTAGGGTATAGAGTGTATGGTATAGAGTGTACGGTATAGAGTGTACAGTGTAGGGTATAGAGTGTAGGGTATAGATTGTAGGGTATAGAGTGTATTGTATAGGGTATAGAGTGTATGGTGTAGAGTGTAGGGTATAGAGTGTATAGTGTAGGGTATAGAGTGTAGGGTATAGAGTGTATGGTATAGAGTGTAGAGTGTAGGGAATAGAGTGTAGGGTATAGAGTGTACGGTATAGAGTGTTGGGCTATAGAGTGTAGGGTATAGAGTATAGGGTATAGAGTGTAGGGTATAGAGTGTAGGGTATACAGTGTAGGGTATAAAGTGTAGAGTGTAGGGTATAGAGTGTAGGGTATAGAGTGTAGAGTGTAGGGTATAGAGTGTAGAGTTTAGGGTATAGAGTGTAGGGTATAGAGTGTAGGGTTTAGAGTGTATGGTATAGAGTGTAGGGTATAGAGTGTAGAGTGTAGGGTATAGAGTGCATGGTATAGAGTGTAGGGTGTAGAGTGTATGGTATAGAGTGTACAGTATAGAGTGTATGGTATAGAGTGTAGAGTGTAGGGTATAGAGTGTATGGTATAGAGTGTAGGGTGTAGAGTGTATAGTATAAAGTGTAGGGTACAGAGTGTAGAGTGTAGGGTATAGAGTGTAGAGTGTAGGGTATAGAGTGTATGGTATAGAGTGTAGGGTGTAGAGTGTATAGTATAGAGTGTAGGGTACAGAGTGTAGAGTGTAGGGTATAGAGTGTAGAGTGTAGGGTATAGAGTGTAGGGTATAGAGTGTAGGGTATAGAGTGTAGAGTGTAGGATATAGAGTGTAGAGTGTAGGGTATAAAGTGTAGGGTATATAGTGTAGGGTATAGAGTGTAGGGTATAGAGTGTAGGGTATAGAGTGTATGGTATAGAGTGTACGGTATAGAGTGTACAGTGTAGGGTATAGAGTGTAGGGTATAGATTGTAGGGTATAGAGTGTATTGTATAGGGTATAGAGTGTATGGTGTAGAGTGTAGGGTATAGAGTGTATAGTGTAGGGTATAGAGTGTAGGGTATAGAGTGTATGGTATAGAGTGTAGAGTGTAGGGAATAGAGTGTAGGGTATAGAGTGTACGGTATAGAGTGTTGGGCTATAGAGTGTAGGGTATAGAGTATAGGGTATAGAGTGTAGGGTATAGAGTGTAGGGTATACAGTGTAGGGTATAAAGTGTAGAGTGTAGGGTATAGAGTGTAGGGTATAGAGTGTAGAGTGTAGGGTATAGAGTGTAGAGTTTAGGGTATAGAGTGTAGGGTATAGAGTGTAGGGTTTAGAGTGTATGGTATAGAGTGTAGGGTATAGAGTGTAGAGTGTAGGATATAGAGTGTAGGATATAGAGTGTAGGGTATAGAGTGTATGGTATAGAGTGTACGGTATAGAGTGTACAGTGTAGGGTATAGAGTGTAGGGTATAGATTGTAGGGTATAGAGTGTATTGTATAGGGTATAGAGTGCATGGTGTAGAGTGTAGGGTATAGAGTGTATAGTGTAGGGTATAGAGTGTGGGGTATAGAGTGTATGGTATAGAGTGTAGGGTATAGAGTGTATGGTATAGAGTGTAGGGTATAGAGTGTAGAGTGTAGGGTATAGAGTGTAGGGTATAGAGTGTAGAGTGTAGGGTATAGAGTTTAGGGTATAGAGTGTATGGTGTAGAGTGTAGGGAATAGAGTGTAGAGTGTAGGGTATAGAGTATATGGTATAGAGTGTAGGGTATAGAGTATAGAGTGTAGGGTATAGAGTGTAGGGTATAGAGTGTAGGGTATAGAGTGTATGGTATAGAGTGTAGGGAATAGAGTGTAGAGTGTAGGGTATAGAGTGTATGGTATAGAGTGTAGGGTATAGAGTGTAGAGGGTAGAGTGTAGGGTATAGAGTGTAGGGTATAGAGTGTAGGGTATAGAGTGTAGAGTGTAGGGTATAGAGTGTAGGGTATAGAATGTAGGGTGTAGAGTGTAGGGTATAGAGTGTAGGGTATAGAGTGTAGAGTGTAGGGTATAAAGTGTAGGGTATAGAGTGTAGAGTGTAGGGTATAGAGTGCATGGTATAGAGTGTAGGGTGTAGAGTGTATGGTATAGAGTGTACAGTATAGAGTGTATGGTATAGAGTGTAGAGTGTAGGGTATAGAGTGTATGGTATAGAGTGTAGGGTGTAGAGTGTATAGTATAAAGTGTAGGGTACAGAGTGTAGAGTGTAGGGTATAGAGTGTAGAGTGTAGGGTATAGAGTGTATGGTATAGAGTGTAGGGTGTAGAGTGTATAGTATAGAGTGTAGGGTACAGAGTGTAGAGTGTAGGGTATAGAGTGTAGAGTGTAGGGTATAGAGTGTAGGGTATAGAGTGTAGGGTATAGAGTGTAGAGTGTAGGATATAGAGTGTAGAGTGTAGGGTATAAAGTGTAGGGTATATAGTGTAGGGTATAGAGTGTAGGGTATAGAGTGTAGGGTATAGAGTGTATGGTATAGAGTGTACGGTATAGAGTGTACAGTGTAGGGTATAGAGTGTAGGGTATAGATTGTAGGGTATAGAGTGTATTGTATAGGGTATAGAGTGTATGGTGTAGAGTGTAGGGTATAGAGTGTATAGTGTAGGGTATAGAGTGTAGGGTATAGAGTGTATGGTATAGAGTGTAGAGTGTAGGGAATAGAGTGTAGGGTATAGAGTGTACGGTATAGAGTGTTGGGCTATAGAGTGTAGGGTATAGAGTATAGGGTATAGAGTGTAGGGTATAGAGTGTAGGGTATACAGTGTAGGGTATAAAGTGTAGAGTGTAGGGTATAGAGTGTAGGGTATAGAGTGTAGGGTATAGAGTGTAGAGTGTAGGGTATAGAGTGTAGAGTTTAGGGTATAGAGTGTAGGGTATAGAGTGTAGGGTTTAGAGTGTATGGTATAGAGTGTAGGGTATAGAGTGTAGAGTGTAGGATATAGAGTGTAGGATATAGAGTGTAGGGTATAGAGTGTATGGTATAGAGTGTACGGTATAGAGTGTACAGTGTAGGGTATAGAGTGTAGGGTATAGATTGTAGGGTATAGAGTGTATTGTATAGGGTATAGAGTGCATGGTGTAGAGTGTAGGGTATAGAGTGTATAGTGTAGGGTATAGAGTGTAGGGTATAGAGTGTATGGTATAGAGTGTAGGGTATAGAGTGTATGGTATAGAGTGTAGGGTATAGAGTGTAGAGTGTAGGGTATAGAGTGTAGGGTATAGAGTGTAGAGTGTAGGGTATAGAGTTTAGGGTATAGAGTGTATGGTGTAGAGTGTAGGGAATAGAGTGTAGAGTGTAGGGTATAGAGTATATGGTATAGAGTGTAGGGTATAGAGTATAGAGTGTAGGGTATAGAGTGTAGGGTATAGAGTGTAGGGTATAGAGTGTGTGGTATAGAGTGTAGGGAATAGAGTGTAGAGTGTAGGGTATAGAGTGTATGGTATAGAGTGTAGGGTATAGAGTGTAGAGGGTAGAGTGTAGGGTATAGAGTGTAAGGTATAGAGTGTAGGGTATAGAGTGTAGAGTGTAGGGTATAGAGTGTAGGGTATAGAATGTAGGGTGTAGAGTGTAGGGTATAGAGTGTAGGGTATAGAGTGTAGAGTGTAGGGTATAAAGTGTAGGGTATAGAGTGTAGGGTGTAGAGTGTAGGGTATAGAGTGTAGAGTGTAGGGTATAGAGTGTATGGTATAATGTGTAGGGTATAGAGTGTAGGGTGTAGAGTGTAGGGTACAGAGTGTAGGGTATAGAGTGTAGGGTATAGAGTGTAGAGTGTAGGGTATATAGTGTAGGGTATAGAGTATAGAGTGTAGGGTATAGAGTGTAGGGTATAGAGTGTAGAGTGTAGAGTGTAGGGTATAGAGTGTAGAGTGTAGGGTATAGAGTGTAGGGTATAGAGTGTATGGTATAGAGTAGGGTATAGATTGTAGGGTATAGAGTGTAGATTGTAGGGTATAGAGTGTAGAGTGTAGGGTATAGAGTGTAGGGTATAAAGAGTAGAGTGTAGGGTATGGAGTGTAGAGTGTAGGGTATGGAGTGTATGTTATAGAGTGTAGGGTATAGAGTGTAGAGTATAGAGTGTTGGGTATAGAGTGTAGAGTGTAGGGTATAGAGTGTAGGGTATATAGTGTAGGGTATAGAGTGTAGGGTATATAGTGTAGGGTATAGAGTGTATGGTATACAGTATAGAGTGTAGGGTATAGAGTGTAGGGTATAGAGTGTATGGTATAGAGTGTAGGGTATAGAGTGTTGGGTATAGATTGTAGGGTATAGAATGTAGAGTGTAGTGTATAGAGTATAGGGTATAGAGTGTATGGTGTAGAGTGCAGGGTATAGAGTGTATGGAATAGAGTGTATGGAATATAGTGTACGGTATAGAGTGTAGAGAGTAGGGTATAGAGTGTAGGGTATAGAGCGTAGGGTGTAGGGTATAGATTGTAGGGTATAGAGTGTAGGGTATAGAGTGTAGAGTGTAGGGTATAGAGTGCATGGTATAGAGTGTAGGGTGTAGAGTGTATGGTATAGAGTGTACAGTATAGAGTGTATGGTATAGAGTGTAGAGTGTAGGGTATAGAGTGTATGGTATAGAGTGAAGGGTGTAGAGTGTATAGTATAGAGTGTAGGGTACAGAGCGTAGAGTGTAGGGTATAGAGTGTAGAGTGTAGGGTATAGAGTGTATGGTATAGAGTGTAGGGTGTAGAGTGTATAGTATAGAGTGTAGGGTACAGAGTGTAGAGTGTAGGGTATAGAGTGTAGAGTGTAGGGTATAGAGTGTAGGGTATAGAGTGTAGGGTATAGAGTGTAGAGTGTAGGATATAGAGTGTAGAGTGTAGGGTATAAAGTGTAGGGTATATAGTGTAGGGTATAGAGTGTAGGGTATAGAGTGTAGGGTATAGAGTGTATGGTATAGAGTGTAGAGTGTAGGGTATAGAGTGTAGAAAGTAGGGTATAGTGTGTAGGGTATAGAGTGTAGAGTGTAGGGTATAGAGTGTAGGGTATAGAGTGTAGATTGTATGGTATAGAGTGTAGGGTATAGAGTGTATAGTGTAGGGTATAGAGTGTAGAGTGTAGGGTATAGAGTGTAGGGTAAAGAGTGTTGGGATATAGAGTGTAGGGTATAGAGTGTCGGGTATAGAGTGTAGGGTATAGATTGTAGGGTATAGAGTGTAGGGTATAGAGTATATAGTATAGGGTATAGAGTGTAGGGTATAGAGTGTAGAGTGTAGGGTATAGAGTGTAGGGTATAGAATGTAGGGTGTAGAGTGTAGGGTATAGAGTGTAGAGTGTAGGGTATAGAGTGTATGGTATAATGTGTAGGGTATAGAGTGTAGGGTGTAGAGTGTAGGGTACAGAGTGTAGGGTATAGAGTGTAGGGTATAGAGTGTAGAGTGTAGGGTATATAGTGTAGGGTATAGAGTATAGAGTGTAGGGTATAGAGTGTAGGGTATAGAGTGTAGAGTGTAGAGTGTAGGGTATAGAGTGTAGAGTGTAGGGTATAGAGTGTAGGGTATAGAGTTTATAGTATAGAGTAGGGTATAGAGTGTAGGGTATAGAGTGTAGAGTGTAGGGTATAGAGTGTAGAGTGTAGGGTATAGAGTGTAGGGTATAAAGAGTAGAGTGTAGGGTATAGAGTGTAGAGTGTAGGGTATGGAGTGTATGGTATAGAGTGTAGGGTATAGAGTGTAGAGTATAGAGTGTTGGGTATAGAGTGTAGAGTGTAGGGTATATAGTGTAGGGTATAGAGTGTAGGGTATATAGTGTAGGGTATAGAGTGTATGGTATACAGTATAGAGTGTAGGGTATAGAGTGTAGGGTATAGAGTGTATGGTATAGAGTGTAGGGTATAGAGTGTTGGGTATAGATTGTAGGGTATAGAATGTAGAGTGTAGTGTATAGAGTATAGGGTATAGAGTGTATGGTGTAGAGTGTAGGGTATAGAGTGTATAGTGTAGGGTATAGAGTGCAGGGTATAGAGTGTATGGAATAGAGTGTATGGAATATAGTGTACGGTATAGAGTGTAGAGAGTAGGGTATAGAGTGTAGGGTATAGAGCGTAGGGTGTAGGGTATAGATTGTAGGGTATAGAGTGTAGGGTATAGAGTGTAGAGTGTAGGGTATAGAGTGCATGGTATAGAGTGTAGGGTGTAGAGTGTATGGTATAGAGTGTACAGTATAGAGTGTATGGTATAGAGTGTAGAGTGTAGGGTATAGAGTGTATGGTATAGAGTGTAGGGTGTAGAGTGTATAGTATAGAGTGTAGGGTACAGAGTGTAGAGTGTAGGGTATAGAGTGTAGAGTGTAGGGTATAGAGTGTATGGTATAGAGTGTAGGGTGTAGAGTGTATAGTATAGAGTGTAGGGTACAGAGTGTAGAGTGTAGGGTATAGAGTGTAGAGTGTAGGGTATAGAGTGTAGGGTATAGAGTGTAGGGTATAGAGTGTAGAGTGTAGGATATAGAGTGTAGAGTGTAGGGTATAAAGTGTAGGGTATATAGTGTAGGGCATAGAGTGTAGGGTATAGAGTGTAGGGTATAGAGTGTATGGTATAGAGTGTAGAGTGTAGGGTATAGAGTGTAGAAAGTAGGGTATAGTGTGTAGGGTATAGAGTGTAGAGTGTAGGGTATAGAGTGTAGGGTATAGAGTGTAGATTGTATGGTATAGAGTGTAGGGTATAGAGTGTATAGTGTAGGGTATAGAGTGTAGAGTGTAGGGTATAGAGTGTAGGGTATAGAGTGTTGGGATATAGAGTGTAGGGTATAGAGTGTCGGGTATAGAGTGTAGGGTATAGATTGTAGGGTATAGAGTGTAGGGTATAGAGTATATAGTATAGGGTATAGAGTGTAGGGTATAGAGTGTAGAGTGTAGGGTATAGAGTGTAGGGTATAGAGTGTAGGGTATAGAGTGTAGGGTATATAGTGTAGAGTGTAGGGTATAGAGTGTAGGGTATAGATTGTAGGGTATAGAGTGTATTGTATAGGGTATAGAGTGTATGGTGTAGAGTGTAGGGTATAGAGTGTATAGTGTAGGGTATAGAGTGTAGGGTATAGAGTGTATGGTATAGAGTGTAGGGTATAGAGTGTATGGTATAGAGTGTAGGGTATAGCGTGTAGAGTGTAGGGTATAGAGTGTAGGGTATAGAGTGTAGAGTGTAGGGTATAGAGTTTAGGGTATAGAGTGTATGGTGTAGAGTGTAGGGAATAGAGTGTAGAGTGTAGGGTATAGAGTATATGGTATAGAGTGTAGGGTATAGAGTATAGAGTGTAGGGTATAGAGTGTAGGGTATAGAGTGTAGGGTATAGAGTGTATGGTATAGAGTGTAGGGAATAGAGTGTAGAGTGTAGGGTATAGAGTGTATGGTATAGAGTGTAGGGTATAGAGTGTAGAGGGTAGAGTGTAGGGTATAGAGTGTAGGGTATAGAGTGTAGGGTATAGAGTGTAGAGTGTAGGGTATAGAGTGTAGGGTATAGAGTGTAGAGTGTAGGGTATAGAGTGTAGGGTATAGAGTGTAGGGTATAGAGTGTAGGGTATAGAGTGTAGAGTGTAGGGTATAGAGTGTATGGTATAGAGTGTAGGGTATAGAGTGTAGAGGGTAGAGGGTAGGGTATAGAGTGTATGGTATAGAGTAGGGTATAGAGTGTAGGGTACAGAGTGTAGAGTGTAGAGTATAGAGTGTAGAGTGTAGGGTATAGAGTGTATGGTATAGAGTGTAGGGTGTAGAGTGTATAGTATAGAGTGTAGGGTACAGAGTGTAGAGTGTAGGGTATAGAGTGTAGAGTGTAGGGTATAAAGTGTAGGGTATAGAGTGTAGGGTGTAGAGTGTAGGGTGTAGAGTTTAGGGTATAGAGTGTAGAGTGTAGGGTATAGAGTGTATGGTATAATGTGTAGGGTATAGAGTGTAGGGTGTAGAGTGTAGGGTACAGAGTGTAGGGTATAGAGTGTAGGGTATAGAGTGTAGAGTGTAGGGTATATAGTGTAGGGTATAGAGTATAGAGTGTAGGGTATAGAGTGTAGGGTATAGAGTGTAGAGTGTAGAGTGTAGGGTATAGAGTGTAGAGTAGAGTTGAGCGACCTTGACCTTTTTAGAGTCGAGCCGGGTTTTGCGAAACCCGACTATGTCCAAAGTCGGGTCGAGTGAAATCGGCCGATTATGACGTAAAGTCGGGATCGACCGAAACACGAAACCCAATGCAAGTCAATGGGGCAGCATAGTCGGCAGTGAGTGGGGGCCAGGAAAACACCTAGAGTGGCCATTTTAATGTCAAAACCATCCATTCTTCTTAATGAAGCTTGTCAAGCGTAATTTACCTTATAATAATTGGAAGGCATTTGAAATTGGGGGTCATTTGGCTAAAGTTGTGGGGGGTAGGGCTGGTTCAAGTAATTAGTGGGCCCAGGAAATCTGGACCACGTCACGGCAGTGGAGCAGGGAGAGGTAAGTATTTCAACTTTGCAAGTGCTGTGAACCTGAGCAAGCAGGGGGGGCCCACTCGTTGGCATTGGCACTGGCACAGGGCCCCTCAAAGTACAGCGGTGTGTTTGCACGGCGGGGGCGCCTCCCACCGGCAGCAACACTTTTGCGTACTATGAGAGGCCCTGTGCCAGTGACGTCGCCAACTAGTATTCCTCCCCCCACCTGATGAAGGAACCTGCACTTTCATCTGCACCTTCCTCTTTGTCCCCGTGTAAGGTGGTATGGTATGCGGGAAGAGCAACCTGACTTTCAGCAGGGTCACAATGTTGTTGTGTAGCGTGCACGGGGAATGTTGCGTTATGGGTCAATGTACCAGCAGACTCATCTATCACTGGCTGGGCAATGGGCACGATGAAGTGGAAACACAGATATAGGCCCAAAGAAGAAAGTGGGCTAAATGCAGTTCAAAATTGGTAACACAGGAATAACCAGGGGGCATTGCAGTGGAGGACAACTGGAATGAGAGGCTGACACAGAGAGTAGGGCCAAATCAGTAAGTAGTCGAAATGCAGTTCAAAATTGGCAACCGTAGTAAACAGGCGGCACAGCTTTGTTCAGTGGAGGAGAACAGCAAGGAGTGGCAGACACCGATAGTAGGCCCCAAACCAACTAGTACGCCAAATGCAGTTGTTCCATTTAACCACAATTTAATGAGAGCCTGAAGATAGAAGCTCAGGAAAGGCAACCTGGGGAACACCTTGGAGTGTAACACACCATCTCTCTCCACCCCATACCCATTTTGTATGGCCTAATGCAGTGTACTTTTCTACAACTACTAAACGAGAGTCGGAAGACCGAAGCAATGGCAAGGAAACCTGGGGAACACCTTAGAGTGTAACACACCCTCTCTCTACACCCCATACCCAATTTGAAGGCCTAATGCAGTGTAGTTTCCAAGAACTACTAAACGAGAGCCGGAAGATCGAAGCTCAGGAAAGGCAACCTGGGGAACACCTTGGAGTGTAACACACCCTCTCGCTACACCCCATACCCAATTTGAAGGCCTAATGCAGCGTAGTTTCCAACAACTACTAAACGAGAGCCGGAAGATCGAAGCTCAGGAAAGGCAACCTGGGGAACACCTTGGAGTGTAACACACCCTCTCTCTACACCCCATACCCAATTTGAAGGCCTAATGCAGTGTAGTTTCCAAGAACTACTAAACGAGAGCCGGAAGATCGAAGCTCAGGAAAGGCAACCTGGGGAACACCTTGGAGTGTAACACACCCTCTCGCTACACCCCATACCCAATTTGAAGGCCTAATGCAGCGTAGTTTCCAACAACTACTAAACGAGAGCCGGAAGATCGAAGCTCAGGAAAGGCAACCTGGGGAACACCTTGGAGTGGAACACACCATCTCTCTACACCCCATACCCAATTTGAAGGCCTAATGCAGAGTAGTTTCCAAGAACTACTAAACGAGAGCCGGAAGATCGAAGCTCAGGAAAGGCAACCTGGGGAACACCTTGGAGTGTAACACAACGTCTCTCTACACGACGGAAGGGCTGATTCTTAGGAAGGAAGGCTGTTGGAAATAAGCATTGCGCGTCCGAGGGTGATTATATTCTTATTAGGTATATACTCACCCTCGGACGCGCCCTGCTTCTTTATTTGGAATGAATGTTTATTTGCAATGTGGTGTTGACTTTCTCTATTATTTTGGTAATTAATGATTTTATTATTTTCATTATTTTGCATCTTCTCGGCAATAATATAAAGAAGACGCGACAGGACAACACTCGGTGGATGCCATATGTGTGTTTTCAATTTAAAAAAACTTTCAGTTAACTACTTGCAGGAGAAAGTAATTGTAGCTGGTGGCCATTTTTAGTACTGTACCAGATTAGAGTTGTGTGTTTGTTTTTAATGTTAAAATGTCTGCATTTGATATCTCACCAGTATTTTCTTTTTTATAAGCAAAATACTTATTTTTATATTTTCTGATGTTGGTTCCAGGGGTACACGGCCAGCAGTGCCCTGGTCAGTGTAGTAGTAGTTGAAAGAATGGACCGCAGACAGGCATCGAAGGCCTAAAATAATAACACATGGCTGTAGGCAATTTTAAATTGGTTCCAGGGGTACACGGACAGCAGTGGTGTGGTCAGTGGAGGCCTAGTGGAAGGAGTGACCGCAGACAGGCATCGAAGGCCTAAAATAATAACACATGGCTGTAGGCAATTTTAAATTGGTTCCAGGGGTACACGGACAGCAGTGGTGTGGTCAGTGGAGGCCTAGTGGAAGGAGTGACCGCAGACAGGCATCGAAGGCCTAAAATAATAACACATGGCTGTAGGCAATTTTAAATTGGTTCCAGGGGTACACGGGCAGCAGTGACCTGGTCAGTGTAGTAGTAGTTGAAAGAATGGACCGCAGACAGGCATCGAAGGCCTAAAATAAAAAAATTGGGCTGGCTGTAGGCAATTTTAAATTGGTTCCAGGGGTACACGGGCAGCAGTGACCTGGTCAGTGTAGTAGTAGTTGAAAGAATGGACCGCAGACAGGCATCGAAGGCCTAAAATAAAAAAATTGGGCTGGCTGTAGGCAATTTTAAATTGGTTCCAGGGGTACACGGGCAGCAGTGACCTGGTCAGTGTAGTAGTAGTTGAAAGAATGGACCGCAGACAGGCATCGAAGGCCTAAAATAAAAAAATTGGGCTGGCTGTAGGCAATTTTAAATTGGTTCCAGGGGTACACGGGCAGCAGTGGTGTGGTCAGTGGAGGCCTAGTGGAAGGAGTGACCGCAGACAGGCATCGAAGGCCTAAAATAATAACACATGGCTGTAGGCAATTTTAAATTGGTTCCAGGGGTACACGGGCAGCAGTGACCTGGTCAGTGTAGTAGTAGTTGAAAGAATGGACCGCAGACAGGCATCGAAGGCCTAAAATAAAAAAATTGGGCTGGCTGTAGGCAATTTTAAATTGGTTCCAGGGGTACACGGGCAGCAGTGGTGTGGTCAGTGGAGGCCTAGTGGAAGGAGTGACCGCAGACAGGCATCGAAGGCCTAAAATAATAACACATGGCTGTAGGCAATTTTAAATTGGTTCCAGGGGTACACGGGCAGCAGTGACCTGGTCAGTGTAGTAGTAGTTGAAAGAATGGACCGCAGACAGGCATCGAAGGCCTAAAATAAAAAAATTGGGCTGGCTGTAGGCAATTTTAAATTGGTTCCAGGGGTACACGGGCAGCAGTGACCTGGTCAGTGTAGTAGTAGTTGAAAGAATGGACCGCAGACAGGCATCGAAGGCCTAACATAACAAACTTGGGCTGGCTGTAGGCACTTTTAAATTGGTTCCAGGGGTACACGGGCAGCAGTGGTCTGGTCAGTGGAAGTCTAGTGGAAGGAGTGACCGCAGACAGGCATCGAAGGCCTAAAATAATAACACATGGCTGTAGGCAATTTTAAATTGGTTCCAGGGGTACACGGACAGCAGTGGTGTGGTCAGTGGAGGCCTAGTGGAAGGAGTGACCGCAGACAGGCATCGAAGGCCTAAAATAATAACACATGGCTGTAGGCAATTTTAAATTGGTTCCAGGGGTACACGGGCAGCAGTGACCTGGTCAGTGTAGTAGTAGTTGAAAGAATGGACCGCAGACAGGCATCGAAGGCCTAAAATAAAAAAATTGGGCTGGCTGTAGGCAATTTTAAATTGGTTCCAGGGGTACACGGGCAGCAGTGACCTGGTCAGTGTAGTAGTAGTTGAAAGAATGGACCGCAGACAGGCATCGAAGGCCTAAAATAAAAAAATTGGGCTGGCTGTAGGCAATTTTAAATTGGTTCCAGGGGTACACGGGCAGCAGTGACCTGGTCAGTGTAGTAGTAGTTGAAAGAATGGACCGCAGACAGGCATCGAAGGCCTAAAATAAAAAAATTGGGCTGGCTGTAGGCAATTTTAAATTGGTTCCAGGGGTACACGGGCAGCAGTGACCTGGTCAGTGTAGTAGTAGTTGAAAGAATGGACCGCAGACAGGCATCGAAGGCCTAAAATAAAAAAATTGGGCTGGCTGTAGGCAATTTTAAATTGGTTCCAGGGGTACACGGGCAGCAGTGGTGTGGTCAGTGGAGGCCTAGTGGAAGGAGTGACCGCAGACAGGCATCGAAGGCCTAAAATAATAACACATGGCTGTAGGCACTTTTAAATTGGTTCCAGGGGTACACGGGCAGCAGTGGTCTGGTCAGTGGAAGTCTAGTGGAAGGAGTGACCGCAGACAGGCTTCGAAGGCCTAACATAACAAAATTGGGCTGGCTGTAGGCACTTTAAATTGGTTCCAGGGGTACATGGGCAGCAGTGTATGGTCAGTGGAAGTCTAGTGGAAGGAGTGACGGCAGACAGTCTTCGAAGGCCTAACATAACAAAATTGGGCTGACTGTAGGCACTTTTAAATTGGTTCCAGGGTAACACGGCCAGCAGTGGCCTGGTCAGTGTAGTAGTTGTAGAAAGAAGGGACCGCAGACAGGCTTCGAAGGCCTAACATAACAAAAATGTCAAAACAATGGTATTGTCAGTGCCAGGCATTGAAGGATGTCAGCGGCTAGACTACACATTGGTGAAGCTGTGAGAGATAATTTTGCTAGTGGTAGAGCACTGTTTGAGCTGGGGGGGGGAACTGTCTTGTGGCCGGCGGTACAGGCACAGGGCCCCTCATATTACAACGGTGTGTCTGACGTTGGGTGCGCACCACCACCGCCAGAGACACTTTATTGTACTATGAGGGACCCAGTGGCAGTGCCGTCGACCAAAAGCGGCCACACCCACCTCTTCAGACAAACAGCACTCTCAAGGGTCCAAGCGCAAAGTGGCGATAGCACGGCCCCGTGTGGGGAGTTTGGCCATTTCGTGAGGTGGAAACATGTCGTATGCTGGACAATCAGGTGAAGAAAATTACGAGATTGGAAAAGTCATTCAGAATAGTCCACAGGCAAGACCTTTTCATAGGAAAGCTAGGTGTCAGCCGGGCAGGGTGGGGCAAAAGATTTTGAAATCCAGTTGTGGTTCATTTTAATGAAGGTTAGATCATCTACATTTTGGGTAGCCAGACGAGTCCTTTTTTCTGTTAGTATTGAACCTGCAGCACTGAATACTCTTTCTGATAGGACACTAGCTGCCGGGCAAGCAAGCTCCTGCAATGCATATTCTGCCAATTCTGGCCAGGTGTCTAATTTGGATGCCCAGTAATCAAATGGGAATGACGGTTGAGGGAGAACGTCGATAAGGGATGAAAAATAGTTTGTAACCATACTGGACAAATGTTGTCTCCTGTCACTTTGAATTGATGCTGCAGTACCTGTCCTGTCTGCGGTCATAGAAAAATCACTCCACAACCTGGTCAGAAAACCCCTCTGTCCAACGCCACTTCTGATTTCTGCCCCTCTAACACCTCTGGTCTGCTGGCCCCTGGAGCTCGTGTGAGAACGATCACGGGCGCTGTGTGCAGGGAATGCCAGAAGCAAACGGTCAACAAGAGTTGATTGTTTTGTTGCTAATATTAGTTCCAAGTTCTCATGTGGCATAATATTTTGCAATTTGCCTTTATAGCGAGGATCAAGGAGGCAGGCCAACCAGTAATCGTCATCGTTCATCATTTTTGTAATGCGTGTGTCCCTTTTGAGGATACGCAAGGCATAATCCGCCATGTGGGCCAAAGTTCCCGTTGTCAAATCTGCGGTTGTGCTTGGTTGAGGGGCAGTTGCAGGCAAATCTACGTCACTTGTGTCCCTCAAAAAACCAGAACCCGGCCTTGCCACGCCACCAATTTCCCGTGCCCCCGGGAAAGCTTCCTCATTAAAAATATACTCATCCCCATCATCCTCCTCATCCTCCACCTCCTCTTCGCCCGGTACCTCGTCATGTACACTGCCCTGACCAGACAATCGCTGACTGTCATCAAGGCTTTCCTCTTCCTCTGGTGCAGACGCCTGATCCTTTATGTGCGTCAAACTTTGCATCAGCAGACGCATTAGGGGGATGCTCATGCTTATTATGGCGTTGTCTGCACTAACCAGCCGTGTGCATTCCTCAAAACACTGAAGGACTTGACACATGTCTTGAATCTTCGACCACTGCACACCTGACAACTCCATGTCTGCCATCCTACTGCCTGCCCGTGTATGTGTATCCTCCCACAAAAACATAACAGCCCGCCTCTGTTCGCACAGTCTCTGAAGCATGTGCAGTGTTGAGTTCCACCTTGTTGCAACGTCTATGATTAGGCGATGCTGGGGAAGGTTCAAAGAACGCTGATAGGTCTGCATACGGCTGGAGTGTACAGGCGAACGGCGGATATCTGCGCAAAGTCCACGCACTTTGAGGAGCAGGTCGGATAACCCCGGATAACTTTTCAGGAAGCACTGCACCACCAGGTTTAAGGTGTGAGCCAGGCAAGGAATGTGTTTCAGTTGGGAAAGGGAGATGGCAGCCATGAAATTCCTTCCGTTATCACTCACTACCTTGCCTGCCTCAAGATCTACAGTGCCCAGCCACGACTGCGTTTCTTGCTGCAAGAACTCGGACAGAACTTCCGCGGTGTGTCTATTGTCGCCCAAACACTTCATAGCCAATACAGCCTGCTGACGTATGCCAGTAGCTGCCCCATAATGGGAGACCTGGTGTGCAACAGTGGCAGGTGCGGATGGAGTGTTTGTGCGACTGCGGTCTGTGGACGAGCTCTTGCTTCTGCAGGAGGACGAGGAGGAGGAGGAGGAGGGGGTGCGAACGGCTACAGACAACTGTTTACTAGACCGTGGGCTAGGCAGAACTGTCCCAAACTTGCTGTCCCCTGTGGACCCTGAATCCACCACATTTACCCAGTGTGCCGTGATGGACACGTAACGTCCCTGGCCATGCCTACTGGTCCATGCATCTGTTGTCAGGTGCACCTTTGTGCTCACAGATTGCCTGAGTGCATGGACGATGCGCTCTTTAACATGCTGGTGGAGGGCTGGGATGGCTTTTCTGGAAAAAAAGTGTCGACTGGGTAGCTCGTAGCGTGGTACAGCGTAGTCCATCAGGTCTTTGAAAGCTTCGCTTTCAACTAACCGGTAGGGCATCATCTCTAACGAGATTAGTCTAGCTATGTGGGCGTTCAAACCCTGTGTACGCGGATGCGAGGCTAAGTATTTCCTTTTTCTAACCATAGTCTCATGTAGGGTGAGCTGGACTGGAGAGCTGGAGATCGTGGAACTAGCGGGGGTGCCGGTGGACATGGCAGACTGAGAGACGGTGGGAGATGGTATTGTTGCCGCCGGTGCCCTAGATGCAGTGTTTCCTACTACGAAACTGGTGATTCCCTGACCCTGACTGCTTTGGCCTGGCAAAGATACCTGCACAGATACAGCAGGTGGTGCGCTAAATGGTGGTCCTACACTGCCGGAAGGGATGTTGCGTTGATGACTAGCTTCATTGGCCGAGGGTGCAACAACCTTAAGGGACGTTTGGTAGTTAGTCCAAGCTTTCAAATGCATGGTGGTTAAATGTCTATGCATGCAACTAGTATTGAGACTTTTCAGATTCTGACCTCTGCTTAAGGAAGTAGAACATTTTTGACAGATGACTTTGCGCTGATCAATTGGATGTTGTTTAAAAAAATGCCAGACTGCACTCTTTCTAGCATCGGATACCTTTTCAGGCATTGCAGACTGAGCTTTAACCGGATGGCCACGCTGTCCTCCACCAGGTTTTGGCTTTGCCACGCGTTTTGGGCAAGATACGGGCCCGGCAGATGGAACCTGTGGCGATGTTGATGCCTGCTGCGGCCCCTCCTCCTCCTCTGCTTCAGAACTGCTGCCGCCTGCACCCTGTTCCCCCAATGGCTGCCAATCGGGGTCAAGAACTGGGTCATCTAATAACTCTTCTTGTACCTCCTGCGCAACTTCGTCTGTGTCACCGTGTCGTTCGGTGGTATAGCGTTCGTGATGGGGCAACATAGTCTCATCAGGGTCTGATTCTTGATCAGCACCCTGCGAGGGCAATGTTGTGGTCTGAGTCAAAGGACCAGCATAGTAGTCTGGCTGTGGCTGTGCGTCAGTGCACTCCATGTCAGATTCAATTTGTAATGGGCATGGACTGTTAACTGCTTCACTTTCTAAGCCAGGGACGGTATGTGTAAAGAGCTCCATGGAGTAACCCGTTGTGTCGCCTGCTGCATTCTTCTCTGTTGTTGTTTTTGCTGAAGAGGACAAGGAAGTGACTTGTCCCTGACCGTGAACATCCACTAACGACGCGCTGCTTTTACTTTTACCAGTTTCACGAGATGAGGCAAAAGAGCTAGAGGCTGAGTCAGCAAGATAAGCCAAAACTTGCTCTTGCTGCTCCGGCTTTAAAAGCGGTTTTCCTAATCCCAGAAAAGGGAGCGTTCGAGGCCTTGTGTAGCCGGACGACGAACCTGGCTCCACAGCTCCAGACTTAGGTGCAATATTTTTTCCCCCACGACCACCTGATGCTCCACCACTACCACTACCCTCATTACCAGCTGACAATGAACGCCCCCGGCCACGACCTCTTCCACTAGACTTCCTCATTGTTTTAAAAACGTAACCAAACTAACGTTATTTGTTGCAGTCACACAACTTACACGGTGAGCTATAACTTCTGTATGATTTAGCTACCCCTTTACAGGTTGGTGAGACCACAGCGAAAATCAGGCCCAATGTTACACACTCTTTTTTTGGTGGCTGCAAATTAGAGAGATGCCCCACACGCAGGACTGTCACTGAAGCACAAATGTTAATATTAATGTCACACTATTATTTTTTTTTTATTTTTATTTTTTTCAGGAACACTTTAGAAACCCCCCAAAAAAAAAAAAATAGATTTTTGCAGGGAGAATTTAGAAAACAAATGTAACAAACTATATGCTTTCTATGGGCCACTGAGTGAGAGATGACGCACACAGGAATCAGGAGTGGCACACAAGCCCAGAGGCCAATATTTTTCTACCAATGATTGATGGAGTTATTTTCTCTGGTAGATTTTGGAACCCAAATCAAGGAAAAAAAATGTAGGCTTTCTATGGACCACAATTGGAGAGAGAGAGAGAGAGAGATGGCACACCCAGGAGTCAAGACTGGCACACAAGCAGAAAGGCCAATATTAATCTCCCACTGTTTTTTTTGGTTGTTTTTTTTTTTTTTTTTTTCAGGGAGACTTTAGAAAAAAAAATAATAAAAAAAATATGATTTTATCAGGAAGAATTTAGAAACCAAATAAAATAAAATGATTTTTTCAGGGAGAATTTAGAAAACAAATAAAACCAAAAATAGGCGTTCTATGGCCCACTGACTGAGAGATGACGCACCCAGGAGTCAAGACTGGCACACAAGCAGAAAGGCCAATATTAATCTCCCACTGTTTTTTTTGGTTGTTTTTTTTTTTTTTTTTTTCAGGGAGACTTTAGAAAAAAAAATAATAAAAAAAATATGATTTTATCAGGAAGAATTTAGAAACCAAATAAAATAAAATGATTTTTTCAGGGAGAATTTAGAAAACAAATAAAACCAAAAATAGGCGTTCTATGGCCCACTGACTGAGAGATGACGCACCCAGGAGTCAAGACTGGCACACAAGCAGAAAGGCCAATATTAATCTCCCACTGTTTTTTTTGGTTGTTTTTTTTTTTTTTTTTTCAGGGAGACTTTAGAAAAAAAAATAATAAAAAAAATATGATTTTATCAGGAAGAATTTAGAAACCAAATAAAATAAAATGATTTTTTCAGGGAGAATTTATAAAACAAATAAAACCAAAAATAGGCGTTCTATGGCCCACTGACTGAGAGATGACGCACCCAGGAGTCAAGACTGGCACACAAGCAGAAAGGCCAATATTAATCTCCCACTGTTTTTTTTGGTTGTTTTTTTTTTTTTTTTTTTCAGGGAGACTTTAGAAAAAAAAATAATAAAAAAAATATGATTTTATCAGGAAGAATTTAGAAACCAAATAAAATAAAATGATTTTTTCAGGGAGAATTTAGAAAACAAATAAAACCAAAAATAGGCGTTCTATGGCCCACTGACTGAGAGATGACGCACCCAGGAGTCAAGACTGGCACACAAGCAGAAAGGCCAATATTAATCTCCCACTGTTTTTTTTGGTTGTTTTTTTTTTTTTTTTTTCAGGGAGACTTTAGAAAAAAAAATAATAAAAAAAATATGATTTTATCAGGAAGAATTTAGAAACCAAATAAAATAAAATGATTTTTTCAGGGAGAATTTATAAAACAAATAAAACCAAAAATAGGCGTTCTATGGCCCACTGACTGAGAGATGACGCACCCAGGAGTCAAGACTGGCACACAAGCAGAAAGGCCAATATTAATCTCCCACTGTTTTTTTTGGTTGTTTTTTTTTTTTTTTTTTTCAGGGAGACTTTAGAAATAAAAATAATAAAAAAAATATGATTTTATCAGGAAGAATTTAGAAACCAAATAAAATAAAATGATTTTTTCAGGGAGAATTTATAAAACAAATAAAACCAAAAATAGGCGTTCTATGGCCCACTGACTGAGAGATGACGCACCCAGGAGTCAAGACTGGCACACAAGCAGAAAGGCCAATATTAATCTCCCACTGTTTTTTTTTTTTTTTTTCAGGGAGACTTTAGAAAAAAAAATAATAAAAAAAATATGATTTTATCAGGAAGAATTTAGAAACCAAATAAAATAAAATAATTTTTTCAGGGAGAATTTAGAAAACAAATAAAACCAAAAATAGGCGTTCTATGGCCCACTGACTGAGAGATGACGCACACAGGAGTCAGGAGTGGCACACAAACCCAGAGGCCAATATTTTTCTACCAATGATTGATGTAGTTATTTTCTCTGGTAGATTTTAGAACCCAAATCAAGGAAAAAAAATATAGGCTTTCTATGGACCACAATTGGAGAGAGAGAGAGAGAGAGAGAGAGAGAGAGAGAGAGAGAGAGAGATGGCACACCCAGGAGTCAAGACTGGCACACAAGCAGAAAGGCCAATATTAATCTCCCACTGTTTTTTTGGTTGTTTTTTTTTTTTTTTTTTTTCAGGGAGACTTTAGAAATAAAAATAATAAAAAAAATATGATTTTATCAGGAAGAATTTAGAAACCAAATAAAATAAAATGATTTTTTCAGGGAGAATTTAGAAAACAAATAAAACCAAAAATATGCGTTCTATGGCCCACTGACTGAGAGAGAGAGAGAGATGGAACGCTTAGTACTGGCACACAAGCCCAAAGGGCAATATTAATCTCCCTTTTTTTTTCCAGGGAGAATTTCTGAAACCCAAAAAAAAAATAAAATAGGCTTTCTATGGCCCACTATTTGTGAGAGAGATGGGACGCTCAGGACTGGCACAGATGGCACGCTCAGGACTGGCACAGAAGCCCAGAGGCCAATATTAATCTCCCTTTTTTTCTGGGAGAATTTATAAAACCAAAAAAATATTTAAATAGGCTTTCTATGGCCCACTATTTGTGAGAGAGATGGCACGCTCAGGACTGGCACAGATGGCACGCTCACAACTGGCACAGAAGCCCAGAGGCCAATATTAATCTCCCTTTTTTTCTGGGAGAATTTATAAAACCAAAAAAATATTTAAATAGGCTTTCTATGGCCCACTATTTGTGAGAGAGATGGCACGCTCAGGACTGGCACAGATGGCACGCTCACAACTGGCACACAAGCCCAGAGGCCAATATTAATCTCCCTTTTTTCAGGGAAAATTTATAAAACCAAAAAAAAAATTAAATAGGCTTTCTATGGCCCACTATTTGTGAGAGAGATGGCACGCTCAGGACTGGCACAGATGGCACGCTCACAACTGGCACACAAGCCCAGAGGCCAATATTAATCTCCCTTTTTTCAGGGAAAATTTATAAAACCAAAAAAAAAATTAAATAGGCTTTCTATGGCCCACTATTTGTGAGAGAGATGGGACGCTCAGGACTGGCACAGATGGCACGCTCAGGACTGGCACAGAAGCCCAGAGGCCAATATTAATCTCCCTTTTTTTCAGGGAGAATTTATAAAACCCAAAAAAAAATAAAATAGGCTTTCTATGGCCCACTATTTGTGAGAGAGATGGCACACTCAGGACTGGCACACAAGCCCAAAGGCCAATATTAATCTCCCACTGTATTTTTATCAGGGAGAATTTATACACCCCACAAAAAAAAATACAGAAAAATGAAAAGGCTTTCTATGGCCCACTATGTGAGAGAGATGGCACACACAGGGATGGCACTCTAGCAGAAATGCCAAATTGCCAATCTTAATCTCCCACCAAAAAAAAAAAAAAAAAAAAAACAGGGAATGTCCTACAATTACTATCTCCCTGCCTGCAGTAATCTCAGCCAGGTATGGCAGGCAGCTACTATCTCCCTGCCTGCAGTAATCTCAGCCAGGTATGGCAGGCAGCAATAAGGAGTGGACTGATGCACAAATGAAATAAAAAGTGTGGACAAACAAAAAAGATAGCTGTGCAGAAAGGAAGGAACAAGAGGATTTGTGCTTTGAAAAAAGCAGTTGGTTTGCACAGCGGCGTACACACAGCAATGCAGCTATCAGGGAGCCTTCTAGGGCAGCCCAATGAGCTACAGCGCTGAGGGGAAAAAAAAAAAAAAAAAAAATTCCACTGTCCCTGCACACCGAGGGTGGTGTTGGACAGTGCAAATCGCTGCAGCACAAGCGGTTTTGTGGTTAATGGACCCTGCCTAACGCTATCCCTGCTTCTGACAAAGCGGCAGCAACCTCTCCCTAAGCTCAGATCAGCAGCAGTAAGATGGCGGTCGGCGGGAACGCCTCTTTATAGCCCCTGTGACGTCGCAGACAGCAAGCCAATCACTGCAATGCCCTTCTCTAAGATGGTGGGGACCAGGACCTATGTCATCACGCTGCCCACACTCTGCGTTTACCTTCATTGGCTGAGAAATGGCGCTTTTCGCGTCATTGAAACGCGACTTTGGCGCGAAAGTCGCGTACCGCATGGCCGACCCCGCACAGGGGTCGGATCGGGTTTCATGAAACCCCGACTTAGCCAAAAGTCGGCGACTTTTGAAAATGTTCGACCCGTTTCGCTCAACCCTAGTGTAGAGTGTAGGGTATAGAGTGTAGGGTATAGAGTGTATGGTATAGAGTAGGGTATAGAGTGTAGGGTATAGAGTGTAGAGTGTAGGGTATAGAGTGTAGAGTGTAGGGTATAGAGTGTAGGGTATAAAGAGTAGAGTGTAGGGTATAGAGTGTAGAGTGTAGGGTATAGAGTGTATGGTATAGAGTGTAGGGTATAGAGTGTAGAGGGTAGAGGGTAGGGTATAGAGTGTATGGTATAGAGTAGGGTATAGAGTGTAGGGTATAGAGTGTAGAGTGTAGGGTATAGAGTGTAGGGTATAGAGTGTAGATTGTATGGTATAGAGTGTAGGGTATAGAGTGTATAGTGTAGGGTATAGAGTGTAGAGTGTAGGGTATAGAGTGTAGGGTATAGAGTGTTGGGATATAGAGTGTAGGGTATAGAGTGTCGGGTATAGAGTGTAGGGTATAGATTGTAGGGTATAGAGTGTAGGGTATAGAGTATATAGTATAGGGTATAGAGTGTAGGGTATAGAGTGTAGAGTGTAGGGTATAGAGTGTAGGGTATAGAGTGTAGGGTATAGAGTGTAGGGTATATAGTGTAGAGTGTAGGGTATAGAGTGTAGGGTATAGATTGTAGGGTATAGAGTGTATTGTATAGGGTATAGAGTGTATGGTGTAGAGTGTAGGGTATAGAGTGTATAGTGTAGGGTATAGAGTGTAGGGTATAGAGTGTATGGTATAGAGTGTAGGGTATAGAGTGTATGGTATAGAGTGTAGGGTATAGCGTGTAGAGTGTAGGGTATAGAGTGTAGGGTATAGAGTGTAGAGTGTAGGGTATAGAGTTTAGGGTATAGAGTGTATGGTGTAGAGTGTAGGGAATAGAGTGTAGAGTGTAGGGTATAGAGTATATGGTATAGAGTGTAGGGTATAGAGTATAGAGTGTAGGGTATAGAGTGTAGGGTATAGAGTGTAGGGTATAGAGTGTATGGTATAGAGTGTAGGGAATAGAGTGTAGAGTGTAGGGTATAGAGTGTATGGTATAGAGTGTAGGGTATAGAGTGTAGAGGGTAGAGTGTAGGGTATAGAGTGTAGGGTATAGAGTGTAGGGTATAGAGTGTAGAGTGTAGGGTATAGAGTGTAGGGTATAGAGTGTAGAGTGTAGGGTATAGAGTGTAGGGTATAGAGTGTAGGGTATAGAGTGTAGGGTATAGAGTGTAGAGTGTAGGGTATAGAGTGTATGGTATAGAGTGTAGGGTATAGAGTGTAGAGGGTAGAGGGTAGGGTATAGAGTGTATGGTATAGAGTAGGGTATAGAGTGTAGGGTACAGAGTGTAGAGTGTAGAGTATAGAGTGTAGAGTGTAGGGTATAGAGTGTATGGTATAGAGTGTAGGGTGTAGAGTGTATAGTATAGAGTGTAGGGTACAGAGTGTAGAGTGTAGGGTATAGAGTGTAGAGTGTAGGGTATAAAGTGTAGGGTATAGAGTGTAGGGTGTAGAGTGTAGGGTGTAGAGTTTAGGGTATAGAGTGTAGAGTGTAGGGTATAGAGTGTATGGTATAATGTGTAGGGTATAGAGTGTAGGGTGTAGAGTGTAGGGTACAGAGTGTAGGGTATAGAGTGTAGGGTATAGAGTGTAGAGTGTAGGGTATATAGTGTAGGGTATAGAGTATAGAGTGTAGGGTATAGAGTGTAGGGTATAGAGTGTAGAGTGTAGAGTGTAGGGTATAGAGTGTAGAGTGTAGGGTATAGAGTGTAGGGTATAGAGTGTATGGTATAGAGTAGGGTATAGAGTGTAGGGTATAGAGTGTAGAGTGTAGGGTATAGAGTGTAGAGTGTAGGGTATAGAGTGTAGGGTATAAAGAGTAGAGTGTAGGGTATAGAGTGTAGAGTGTAGGGTATGGAGTGTATGGTATAGAGTGTAGGGTATAGAGTGTAGAGTATAGAGTGTTGGGTATAGAGTGTAGAGTGTAGGGTATAGAGTGTAGGGTATATAGTGTGGGGTATAGAGTGTAGGGTATATAGTGTAGGGTATAGAGTGTATGGTATACAGTATAGAGTGTAGGGTATAGAGTGTAGGGTATAGAGTGTATGGTATAGAGTGTAGGGTATAGGGTGTTGGGTATAGATTGTAGGGTATAGAATGTAGAGTGTAGTGTATAGAGTATAGGGTATAGAGTGTATGGTGTAGAGTGTAGGGTATAGAGTGTATAGTGTAGGGTATAGAGTGCAGGGTATAGAGTGTATGGAATAGAGTGTATGGAATATAGTGTACGGTATAGAGTGTAGAGAGTAGGGTATAGAGTGTAGGGTATAGAGCGTAGGGTGTAGGGTATAGATTGTAGGGTATAGAGTGTAGGGTATAGAGTGTAGAGTGTAGGGTATAGAGTGCATGGTATAGAGTGTAGGGTGTAGAGTGTATGGTATAGAGTGTACAGTATAGAGTGTATGGTATAGAGTGTAGAGTGTAGGGTATAGAGTGTATGGTATAGAGTGTAGGGTGTAGAGTGTATAGTATAAAGTGTAGGGTACAGAGTGTAGAGTGTAGGGTATAGAGTGTAGAGTGTAGGGTATAGAGTGTATGGTATAGAGTGTAGGGTGTAGAGTGTATTGTATAGAGTGTAGGGTACAGAGTGTAGAGTGTAGGGTATAGAGTGTAGAGTGTAGGGTATAGAGTGTAGGGTATAGAGTGTAGGGTATAGAGTGTAGAGTGTAGGATATAGAGTGTAGAGTGTAGGGTATAAAGTGTAGGGTATATAGTGTAGGGTATAGAGTGTAGGGTATAGAGTGTAGGGTATAGAGTGTATGGTATAGAGTGTACGGTATAGAGTGTACAGTGTAGGGTATAGAGTGTAGGGTATAGATTGTAGGGTATAGAGTGTATTGTATAGGGTATAGAGTGTATGGTGTAGAGTGTAGGGTATAGAGTGTATAGTGTAGGGTATAGAGTGTAGGGTATAGAGTGTATGGTATAGAGTGTAGAGTGTAGGGAATAGAGTGTAGGGTACAGAGTGTACGGTATAGAGTGTTGGGCTATAGAGTGTAGGGTATAGAGTATAGGGTATAGAGTGTAGGGTATAGAGTGTAGGGTATACAGTGTAGGGTATAAAGTGTAGAGTGTAGGGTATAGAGTGTAGGGTATAGAGTGTAGGGTATAGAGTGTAGAGTGTAGGGTATAGAGTGTAGAGTTTAGGGTATAGAGTGTAGGGTATAGAGTGTAGGGTTTAGAGTGTATGGTATAGAGTGTAGGGTATAGAGTGTAGAGTGTAGGATATAGAGTGTAGGATATAGAGTGTAGGGTATAGAGTGTAGGGTATAGAGTGTATGGTATAGAGTGTACGGTATAAAGTGTACAGTGTAGGGTATAGAGTGTAGGGTATAGATTGTAGGGTATAGAGTGTATTGTATAGGGTATAGAGTGCATGGTGTAGAGTGTAGGGTATAGAGTGTATAGTGTAGGGTATAGAGTGTAGGGTATAGAGTGTATGGTATAGAGTGTAGGGTATAGAGTGTATGGTATAGAGTGTAGGGTATAGAGTGTAGAGTGTAGGGTATAGAGTGTAGGGTATAGAGTGTAGAGTGTAGGGTATAGAGTTTAGGGTATAGAGTGTATGGTGTAGAGTGTAGGGAATAGAGTGTAGAGTGTAGGGTATAGAGTATATGGTATAGAGTGTAGGGTATAGAGTATAGAGTGTAGGGTATAGAGTGTAGGGTATAGAGTGTAGGGTATAGAGTGTATGGTATAGAGTGTAGGGAATAGAGTGTAGAGTGTAGGGTACAGAGTGTATGGTATAGAGTGTAGGGTATAGAGTGTAGAGGGTAGAGTGTAGGGTATAGAGTGTAGGGTATAGAGTGTAGGGTATAGAGTGTAGAGTGTAGGGTATAGAGTGTAGGGTATAGAATGTAGGGTGTAGAGTGTAGGGTATAGAGTGTAGGGTATAGAGTGTAGAGTGTAGGGTATAAAGTGTAGGGTATAGAGTGTAGGGTGTAGAGTGTAGGGTATAGAGTGTAGAGTGTAGGGTATAGAGTGTATGGTATAATGTGTAGGGTATAGAGTGTAGGGTGTAGAGTGTAGGGTACAGAGTGTAGGGTATAGAGTGTAGGGTATAGAGTGTAGAGTGTAGGGTATATAGTGTAGGGTATAGAGTATAGAGTGTAGGGTATAGAGTGTAGGGTATAGAGTGTAGAGTGTAGAGTGTAGGGTATAGAGTGTAGAGTGTAGGGTATAGAGTGTAGGGTATAGAGTGTATGGTATAGAGTAGGGTATAGATTGTAGGGTATAGAGTGTAGATTGTAGGGTATAGAGTGTAGGGTATAGAGTGTAGGGTATAAAGAGTAGAGTGTAGGGTATGGAGTGTAGAGTGTAGGGTATGGAGTGTATGTTATAGAGTGTAGGGTATAGAGTGTAGAGTATAGAGTGTTGGGTATAGAGTGTAGAGTGTAGGGTATAGAGTGTAGGGTATATAGTGTAGGGTATAGAGTGTAGGGTATATAGTGTAGGGTATAGAGTGTATGGTATACAGTATAGAGTGTAGGGTATAGAGTGTAGGGTATAGAGTGTATGGTATAGAGTGTAGGGTATAGAGTGTTGGGTATAGATTGTAGGGTATAGAATGTAGAGTGTAGTGTATAGAGTATAGGGTATAGAGTGTATGGTGTAGAGTGCAGGGTATAGAGTGTATGGAATAGAGTGTATGGAATATAGTGTACGGTATAGAGTGTAGAGAGTAGGGTATAGAGTGTAGGGTATAGAGCGTAGGGTGTAGGGTATAGATTGTAGGGTATAGAGTGTAGGGTATAGAGTGTAGAGTGTAGGGTATAGAGTGCATGGTATAGAGTGTAGGGTGTAGAGTGTATGGTATAGAGTGTACAGTATAGAGTGTATGGTATAGAGTGTAGAGTGTAGGGTATAGAGTGTATGGTATAGAGTGAAGGGTGTAGAGTGTATAGTATAGAGTGTAGAGTACAGAGCGTAGAGTGTAGGGTATAGAGTGTAGAGTGTAGGGTATAGAGTGTATGGTATAGAGTGTAGGGTGTAGAGTGTATAGTATAGAGTGTAGGGTACAGAGTGTAGAGTGTAGGGTATAGAGTGTAGAGTGTAGGGTATAGAGTGTAGGGTATAGAGTGTAGGGTATAGAGTGTAGAGTGTAGGATATAGAGTGTAGAGTGTAGGGTATAAAGTGTAGGGTATATAGTGTAGGGTATAGAGTGTAGGGTATAGAGTGTAGGGTATAGAGTGTATGGTATAGAGTGTAGAGTGTAGGGTATAGAGTGTAGAAAGTAGGGTATAGTGTGTAGGGTATAGAGTGTAGAGTGTAGGGTATAGAGTGTAGGGTATAGAGTGTAGATTGTATGGTATAGAGTGTAGGGTATAGAGTGTAAAGTGTAGGGTATAGAGTGTAGAGTGTAGGGTATAGAGTGTAGGGTAAAGAGTGTTGGGATATAGAGTGTAGGGTATAGAGTGTCGGGTATAGAGTGTAGGGTATAGATTGTAGGGTATAGAGTGTAGGGTATAGAGTATATAGTATAGGGTATAGAGTGTAGGGTATAGAGTGTAGAGTGTAGGGTATAGAGTGTAGGGTATAGAATGTAGGGTGTAGAGTGTAGGGTATAGAGTGTAGAGTGTAGGGTATAGAGTGTATGGTATAATGTGTAGGGTATAGAGTGTAGGGTGTAGAGTGTAGGGTACAGAGTGTAGGGTATAGAGTGTAGGGTATAGAGTGTAGAGTGTAGGGTATATAGTGTAGGGTATAGAGTATAGAGTGTAGGGTATAGAGTGTAGGGTATAGAGTGTAGAGTGTAGAGTGTAGGGTATAGAGTGTAGAGTGTAGGGTATAGAGTGTAGGGTATAGAGTTTATAGTATAGAGTAGGGTATAGAGTGTAGGGTATAGAGTGTAGAGTGTAGGGT
The DNA here is from genome assembly GCF_032444005.1 of Ranitomeya imitator. Lineage (NCBI taxonomy): Eukaryota > Metazoa > Chordata > Amphibia > Anura > Dendrobatidae > Ranitomeya > Ranitomeya imitator. The sequence goes on from NW_027194316.1 coordinate 487,271, forward strand.
ATAGAGTGTAGAGTGTAGGGTATAGAGTGTAGGGTATAAAGAGTAGAGTGTAGGGTATAGAGTGTAGAGTGTAGGGTATGGAGTGTATGGTATAGAGTGTAGGGTATAGAGTGTAGAGTATAGAGTGTTGGGTATAGAGTGTAGAGTGTAGGGTATAGAGTGTAGGGTATATAGTGTAGGGCAGAGAGTGTAGGGTATATAGTGTAGGGTATAGAGTGTATGGTATACAGTATAGAGTGTAGGGTATAGAGTGTAGGGTATAGAGTGTATGGTATAGAGTGTAGGGTATAGAGTGTTGGGTATAGATTGTAGGGTATAGAATGTAGAGTGTAGTGTATAGAGTATAGGGTATAGAGTGTATGGTGTGGAGTGTAGGGTATAGAGTGTATAGTGTAGGGTATAGAGTGCAGGGTATAGAGTGTATGGAATAGAGTGTATGGAATATAGTGTACGGTATAGAGTGTAGAGAGTAGGGTATAGAGTGTAGGGTATAGAGCGTAGGGTGTAGGGTATAGATTGTAGGGTATAGAGTGTAGGGTATAGAGTGTAGAGTGTAGGGTATAGAGTGCATGGTATAGAGTGTAGGGTGTAGAGTGTATGGTATTGAGTGTACAGTATAGAGTGTATGGTATAGAGTGTAGAGTGTAGGGTATAGAGTGTATGGTATAGAGTGTAGGGTGTAGAGTGTATAGTATAGAGTGTAGGGTACAGAGTGTAGAGTGTAGGGTATAGAGTGTAGAGTGTAGGGTATAGAGTGTATGGTATAGAGTGTAGGGTGTAGAGTGTATAGTATAGAGTGTAGGGTACAGAGTGTAGAGTGTAGGGTATAGAGTGTAGAGTGTAGGGTATAGAGTGTAGGGTATAGAGTGTAGGGTATAGAGTGTAGAGTGTAGGATATAGAGTGTAGAGTGTAGGGTATAAAGTGTAGGGTATATAGTGTAGGGTATAGAGTGTAGGGTATAGAGTGTAGGGTATAGAGTGTATGGTATAGAGTGTACGGTATAGAGTGTACAGTGTAGGGTATAGAGTGTAGGGTATAGATTGTAGGGTATAGAGTGTATTGTATAGGGTATAGAGTGTATGGTGTAGAGTGTAGGGTATAGAGTGTATAGTGTAGGGTATAGAGTGTAGGGTATAGAGTGTATGGTATAGAGTGTAGAGTGTAGGGAATAGAGTGTAGGGTACAGAGTGTACGGTATAGAGTGTTGGGCTATAGAGTGTAGGGTATAGAGTATAGGGTATAGAGTGTAGGGTATAGAGTGTAGGGTATACAGTGTAGGGTATAAAGTGTAGAGTGTAGGGTATAGAGTGTAGGGTATAGAGTGTAGGGTATAGGTGTAGAGTGTAGGGTATAGAGTGTAGAGTTTAGGGTATAGAGTGTAGGGTATAGAGTGTAGGGTTTAGAGTGTATGGTATAGAGTGTAGGGTATAGAGTGTAGAGTGTAGGATATAGAGTGTAGGATATAGAGTGTAGGGTATAGAGTGTATGGTATAGAGTGTACGGTATAGAGTGTACAGTGTAGGGTATAGAGTGTAGGGTATAGATTGTAGGGTATAGAGTGTATTGTATAGGGTATAGAGTGCATGGTGTAGAGTGTAGGGTATAGAGTGTATAGTGTAGGGTATAGAGTGTAGGGTATAGAGTGTATGGTATAGAGTGTAGGGTATAGAGTGTATGGTATAGAGTGTAGGGTATAGAGTGTAGAGTGTAGGGTATAGAGTGTAGGGTATAGAGTGTAGAGTGTAGGGTATAGAGTTTAGGGTATAGAGTGTATGGTGTAGAGTGTAGGGAATAGAGTGTAGAGTGTAGGGTATAGAGTATATGGTATAGAGTGTAGGGTATAGAGTATAGAGTGTAGGGTATAGAGTGTAGGGTATAGAGTGTAGGGTATAGAGTGTATGGTATAGAGTGTAGGGAATAGAGTGTAGAGTGTAGGGTATAGAGTGTATGGTATAGAGTGTAGGGTATAGAGTGTAGAGGGTAGAGTGTAGGGTATAGAGTGTAGGGTATAGAGTGTAGGGTATAGAGTGTAGAGTGTAGGGTATAGAGTGTAGGGTATAGAATGTAGGGTGTAGAGTGTAGGGTATAGAGTGTAGGGTATAGAGTGTAGAGTGTAGGGTATAAAGTGTAGGGTATAGAGTGTAGGGTGTAGAGTGTAGGGTATAGAGTGTAGAGTGTAGGGTATAGAGTGTATGGTATAATGTGTAGGGTATAGAGTGTAGGGTGTAGAGTGTAGGGTACAGAGTGTAGGGTATAGAGTGTAGGGTATAGAGTGTAGGGTATATAGTGTAGGGTATAGAGTATAGAGTGTAGGGTATAGAGTGTAGGGTATAGAGTGTAGAGTGTAGAGTGTAGGGTATAGAGTGTAGAGTGTAGGGTATAGAGTGTAGGGTATAGAGTGTATGGTATAGAGTAGGGTATAGATTGTAGGGTATAGAGTGTAGATTGTAGGGTATAGAGTGTAGGGTATAGAGTGTAGGGTATAAAGAGTAGAGTGTAGGGTATGGAGTGTAGAGTGTAGGGTATGGAGTGTATGTTATAGAGTGTAGGGTATAGAGTGTAGAGTATAGAGTGTTGGGTATAGAGTGTAGAGTGTAGGGTATAGAGTGTAGGGTATATAGTGTAGGGTATAGAGTGTAGGGTATATAGTGTAGGGTATAGAGTGTATGGTATACAGTATAGAGTGTAGGGTATAGAGTGTAGGGTATAGAGTGTATGGTATAGAGTGTTGGGTATAGAGTGTTGGGTATAGATTGTAGGGTATAGAATGTAGAGTGTAGTGTATAGAGTATAGGGTATAGAGTGTATGGTGTAGAGTGCAGGGTATAGAGTGTATGGAATAGAGTGTATGGAATATAGTGTACGGTATAGAGTGTAGAGAGTAGGGTATAGAGTGTAGGGTATAGAGCGTAGGGTGTAGGGTATAGATTGTAGGGTATAGAGTGTAGGGTATAGAGTGTAGAGTGTAGGGTATAGAGTGCATGGTATAGAGTGTAGGGTGTAGAGTGTATGGTATAGAGTGTACAGTATAGAGTGTATGGTATAGAGTGTAGAGTGTAGGGTATAGAGTGTATGGTATAGAGTGAAGGGTGTAGAGTGTATAGTATAGAGTGTAGAGTACAGAGCGTAGAGTGTAGGGTATAGAGTGTAGAGTGTAGGGTATAGAGTGTATGGTATAGAGTGTAGGGTGTAGAGTGTATAGTATAGAGTGTAGGGTACAGAGTGTAGAGTGTAGGGTATAGAGTGTAGAGTGTAGGGTATAGAGTGTAGGGTATAGAGTGTAGGGTATAGAGTGTAGGGTATAGAGTGTAGAGTGTAGGATATAGAGTGTAGAGTGTAGGGTATAAAGTGTAGGGTATATAGTGTAGGGTATAGAGTGTAGGGTATAGAGTGTAGGGTATAGAGTGTATGGTATAGAGTGTAGAGTGTAGGGTATAGAGTGTAGAAAGTAGGGTATAGTGTGTAGGGTATAGAGTGTAGAGTGTAGGGTATAGAGTGTAGGGTATAGAGTGTAGATTGTATGGTATAGAGTGTAGGGTATAGAGTGTATAGTGTAGGGTATAGAGTGTAGAGTGTAGGGTATAGAGTGTAGGGTAAAGAGTGTTGGGATATAGAGTGTAGGGTATAGAGTGTCGGGTATAGAGTGTAGGGTATAGATTGTAGGGTATAGAGTGTAGGGTATAGAGTATATAGTATAGGGTATAGAGTGTAGGGTATAGAGTGTAGAGTGTAGGGTATAGAGTGTAGGGTATAGAATGTAGGGTGTAGAGTGTAGGGTATAGAGTGTAGAGTGTAGGGTATAGAGTGTATGGTATAATGTGTAGGGTATAGAGTGTAGGGTGTAGAGTGTAGGGTACAGAGTGTAGGGTATAGAGTGTAGGGTATAGAGTGTAGAGTGTAGGGTATATAGTGTAGGGTATAGAGTATAGAGTGTAGGGTATAGAGTGTAGGGTATAGAGTGTAGAGTGTAGAGTGTAGGGTATAGAGTGTAGAGTGTAGGGTATAGAGTGTAGGGTATAGAGTTTATAGTATAGAGTAGGGTATAGAGTGTAGGGTATAGAGTGTAGAGTGTAGGGTATAGAGTGTAGAGTGTAGGGTATAGAGTGTAGGGTATAAAGAGTAGAGTGTAGGGTATAGAGTGTAGAGTGTAGGGTATGGAGTGTATGGTATAGAGTGTAGGGTATAGAGTGTAGAGTATAGAGTGTTGGGTATAGAGTGTAGAGTGTAGGGTATAGAGTGTAGGGTATATAGTGTAGGGTATAGAGTGTAGGGTATATAGTGTAGGGTATAGAGTGTATGGTATACAGTATAGAGTGTAGGGTATAGAGTGTAGGGTATAGAGTGTATGGTATAGAGTGTAGGGTATAGAGTGTTGGGTATAGATTGTAGGGTATAGAATGTAGAGTGTAGTGTATAGAGTATAGGGTATAGAGTGTATGGTGTAGAGTGTAGGGTATAGAGTGTATAGTGTAGGGTATAGAGTGCAGGGTATAGAGTGTATGGAATAGAGTGTATGGAATATAGTGTACGGTATAGAGTGTAGAGAGTAGGGTATAGAGTGTAGGGTATAGAGCGTAGGGTGTAGGGTATAGATTGTAGGGTATAGAGTGTAGGGTATAGAGTGTAGAGTGTAGGGTATAGAGTGCATGGTATAGAGTGTAGGGTGTAGAGTGTATGGTATTGAGTGTACAGTATAGAGTGTATGGTATAGAGTGTAGAGTGTAGGGTATAGAGTGTATGGTATAGAGTGTAGGGTGTAGAGTGTATAGTATAGAGTGTAGGGTACAGAGTGTAGAGTGTAGGGTATAGAGTGTAGAGTGTAGGGTATAGAGTGTATGGTATAGAGTGTAGGGTGTAGAGTGTATAGTATAGAGTGTAGGGTACAGAGTGTAGAGTGTAGGGTATAGAGTGTAGAGTGTAGGGTATAGAGTGTAGAAAGTAGGGTATAGTGTGTAGGGTATAGAGTGTAGAGTGTAGGGTATAGAGTGTAGGGTATAGAGTGTAGATTGTATGGTATAGAGTGTAGGGTATAGAGTGTATAGTGTAGGGTATAGAGTGTAGAGTGTAGGGTATAGAGTGTAGGGTATAGAGTGTTGGGATATAGAGTGTAGGGTATAGAGTGTCGGGTATAGAGTGTAGGGTATAGATTGTAGGGTATAGAGTGTAGGGTATAGAGTATATAGTATAGGGTATAGAGTGTAGGGTATAGAGTGTAGAGTGTAGGGTATAGAGTGTAGGGTATAGAGTGTAGGGTATAGAGTGTAGGGTATATAGTGTAGAGTGTAGGGTATAGAGTGTAGGGTATAGAGTGTAGAGTGTAGGGTGTAGAGTGTAGGGTATAGAGTGTATGGTATAGAGTGTATGGTATAGATTGTAGGGTATAGAGTGTAGGGTATAGAGTGTAGAGTGTAGGGTATAAAGTGTAGGATATAGAGTGTATAGTGTAGGGTGTAGAGTGTAGGGTATAGAGTGTAGGGTATAGAGTGTTGGGATATAGAGTGTAGGGTATAGAGTGTAGGGTATAGAGTGTAGGGTATAGATTGTAGGGTATAGAGTATAGGGTATAGAGTGTAGGGTATAGAGTATATAGTGTAGGGTATAGTGTGTAGGGTATAGAGTGTAAAGTGTAGGGTATAGAGTGTAGGGTATAGAGTGTAGGGTATAGAGTGTAGGGTATAAAGTGTAGAGTGTAGGGTATAGAGTGTAGGGTATAGAATGTAGGGTATAGAGTGTAGGGTATAGAGTGTAGAGTGTAGGATATAGAGTGTAGTGTATAGAGTGTAGAGTGTAGGGTATAGAGTGTAGAGTGTAGGGTATAGAGTGTAGGGTATAGAGTGTATGGTATAGAGTGTAGGGTATAGAGTGTAGGGTAAAGAGTGTAGAGTGTAGGGATTAGAGTGTAGGGTATAGAGTGTAGGGTATATAGTGTAGAGTGTAGGGTATAGAGTGTAGGGTATAGAGTGTACGGTATAGATTGTTGGGCTATAGAGTGTGGGGTATAGAGTGTAGGGTATACAGTGTAGGGTATAAAGTGTAGAGTGTAGGGTATAGAGTGTAGGGTATAGAGTGTAGGGTATAGAGTGTAGGGTATAGAGTGTAGGGTATTGAGTGTAGAGTGTAGAGTGTAGGGTATAGAGTGTAGAGTGTAGGGTATAGAGTGTAGGGTATAGAGTGTAGGGTATAGAGTGTATGGTATAGAGTGTACGGTATAGAGTGTAGAGTGTAGGGTATAGAGTGTAGGGTATAAAGTGTAGGGTATAGATTGTAGGGTATAGAGTGTAGAATGTAGGGTATAGGGTATAGAGTGTATGGTGTAGAGTGTAGGGTATAGAGTGTATAGTGTAGGGTATAGAGTGTAGGGTTTAGAGTGTAGGGTATAGAGTGTAGGGTATAGAGTGTAGAGTGTAGGGTATAGAGTGTATGGTATAGAGTGTAGGGTATAGAGTGTAGGGTATAGAGTGTAGCGTATAGAGTGTAGGGTATAGAGTGTAGAGTGTAGGGTATAGAGTTTAGGGTATAGAGTGTATGGTATAGAGTGTAGAGTGTAGGGTGTAGAGTGTATAGTGTAGGGTATAGAGTGTAGGGTATAGAGTGTAGGGTATAGAGCGTATGGTATAGAGTGTAGGGAATAGAGTGTAGAGTGTAGGGTATAGAGTGTATGGTATAGAATGTAGGGTATAGAGTGTATAGTGTAGGGTATAGAGTGCAGGGTATAGAGTGTATGGAATAGAGTGTATGGAATATAGTGTACGGTATAGAGTGCAGAGTGTAGGGTATAGAGTGTAGGGTATTGAGCGTAGGGTGTAGGGTATAGATTGTAGGGTATAGAGTGTAGGGTATAGAGTGTAGAGTGTAGGGTATAGAGTGCATGATATAGAGTGTAGGGTGTAGAGTGTATGGTATAGAGTGTACAGTATAGAGTGTATGGTATAGAGTGTAGAGTGTAGGGTATAGAGTGTATGGTATAGAGTGTAGGGTGTAGAGTGTATAGTATAGAGTGTAGGGTACAGAGTGTAGAGTGTAGGGTATAGAGTGTAGGGTATAGAGTGTAGGGTATAGAGTGTAGGGTATAGAGTGTAGGGTATAGAGTGTAGAGTGTAGGGTATAGAGTGTAGAGTTTAGGGTATAGAGTGTAGGGTATAGAGTGTAGGGTTTAGAGTGTATGGTATAGAGTGTAGGGTATAGAGTGTAGAGTGTAGAGTGTAGGGTATAGAGTGTAGGGTATAGAGTGTAGGGTATAGAGTGTAGAGTGTAGGGTATAGAGTGTAGAGTTTAGGGTATAGAGTGTAGGGTATAGAGTGTAGGGTTTAGAGTGTATGGTATAGAGTGTAGGGTACAGAGTGTAGAGTGTAGGGTATAGAGTGTAGGGTATAGAGTGTAGGGTATAGAGTGTAGGGTATAGAGTGTAGAGTGTAGGGTATAGAGTGTAGAGTTTAGGGTATAGAGTGTAGGGTATAGAGTGTAGGGTTTAGAGTGTATGGTATAGAGTGTAGGGTATAGAGTGTAGAGTGTAGGGTATAGAGTGTAGGATATAGAGTGTAGGGTATAGAGTGTATGGTATAGAGTGTACGGTATAGAGTGTACAGTGTAGGGTATAGAGTGTAGGGTATAGATTGTAGGGTATAGAGTGTATTGTATAGGGTATAGAGTGTATGGTGTAGAGTGTAGGGTATAGAGTGTATAGTGTAGGGTATAGAGTGTAGGGTATAGAGTGTATGGTATAGAGTGTAGAGTGTAGGGAATAGAGTGTAGGGTATAGAGTGTACGGTATAGAGTGTTGGGCTATAGAGTGTAGGGTATAGAGTATAGGGTATAGAGTGTAGGGTATAGAGTGTAGGGTATACAGTGTAGGGTATAAAGTGAAGAGTGTAGGGTATAGAGTGTAGGGTATAGAGTGTAGGGTATAGAGTGTAGAGTGTAGGGTATAGAGTGTAGAGTTTAGGGTATAGAGTGTAGGGTATAGAGTGTAGGGTTTAGAGTGTATGGTATAGAGTGTAGGGTATAGAGTGTAGAGTGTAGGGTATAGAGTGTAGGATATAGAGTGTAGGGTATAGAGTGTATGGTATAGAGTGTACGGTATAGAGTGTACAGTGTAGGGTATAGAGTGTAGGGTATAGATTGTAGGGTATAGAGTGTATTGTATAGGGTATAGAGTGCATGGTGTAGAGTGTAGGGTATAGAGTGTATAGTGTAGGGTATAGAGTGTAGGGTATAGAGTGTATGGTATAGAGTGTAGGGTATAGAGTGTATGGTATAGAGTGTAGGGTATAGAGTGTAGAGTGTAGGGTATAGAGTGTAGGGTATAGAGTGTAGAGTGTAGGGTATAGAGTTTAGGGTATAGAGTGTATGGTGTAGAGTGTAGGGAATAGAGTGTAGAGTGTAGGGTATAGAGTATATGGTATAGAATGTAGGGTATAGAGTATAGAGTGTAGGGTATAGAGTGTAGGGTATAGAGTGTAGGGTATAGAGTGTATGGTATAGAGTGTAGTGAATAGAGTGTAGAGTGTAGGGTATAGAGTGTATGGTATAGAGTGTAGGGTATAGAGTGTAGAGGGTAGAGTGTAGGGTATAGAGTGTAGGGTATAGAGTGTAGGGTATAGAGTGTAGAGTGTAGGGTATAGAGTGTAGGGTATAGAGTGTAGGGTGTAGAGTGTAGGGTATAGAGTGTAGGGTATAGAGTGTAGAGTGTAGGGTATAAAGTGTAGGGTATAGAGTGTAGGGTGTAGAGTGTAGGGTATAGAGTGTAGAGTGTAGGGTATAGAGTGTATGGTATAATGTGTAGGGTATAGAGTGTAGGGTGTAGAGTGTAGGGTACAGAGTGTAGGGTATAGAGTGTAGGGTATAGAGTGCAGAGTGTAGGGTATATAGTGTAGGGTATAGAGTATAGAGTGTAGGGTATAGAGTGTAGGGTATAGAGTGTAGAGTGTAGAGTGTAGGGTATAGAGTGTAGAGTGTAGGGTATAGAGTGTAGGGTATAGAGTGTATGGTATAGAGTAGGGTATAGAGTGTAGGGTATAGAGTGTAGATTGTAGGGTATAGAGTGTAGAGTGTAGGGTATAGAGTGTAGGGTATAAAGAGTAGAGTGTAGGGTATAGAGTGTAGAGTGTAGGGTATGGAGTGTATGGTATAGAGTGTAGGGTATAGAGTGTAGAGTATAGAGTGTTGGGTATAGAGTGTAGAGTGTAGGGTATAGAGTGTAGGGTATATAGTGTAGGATATAGAGTGTAGGGTATATAGTGTAGGGTATAGAGTGTATGGTATACAGTATAGAGTGTAGGGTATAGAGTGTAGGGTATAGAGTGTATGGTATAGAGTGTAGGGTATAGAGTGTTGGGTATAGATTGTAGGGTATAGAATGTAGAGTGTAGTGTATAGAGTATAGGGTATAGAGTGTATGGTGTAGAGTGCAGGGTATAGAGTGTATGGAATAGAGTGTATGGAATATAGTGTACGGTATAGAGTGTAGAGAGTAGGGTATAGAGTGTAGGGTATAGAGCGTAGGGTGTAGGGTATAGATTGTAGGGTATAGAGTGTAGGGTATAGAGTGTAGAGTGTAGGGTATAGAGTGCATGGTATAGAGTGTAGGGTGTAGAGTGTATGGTATAGAGTGTACAGTATAGAGTGTATGGTATAGAGTGTAGAGTGTAGGGTATAGAGTGTATGGTATAGAGTGAAGGGTGTAGAGTGTATAGTATAGAGTGTAGGGTACAGAGTGTAGAGTGTAGGGTATAGAGTGTAGAGTGTAGGGTATAGAGTGTATGGTATAGAGTGTAGGGTGTAGAGTGTATAGTATAGAGTGTAGGGTACAGAGTGTAGAGTGTAGGGTATAGAGTGTAGAGTGTAGGGTATAGAGTGTAGGGTATAGAGTGTAGGGTATAGAGTGTAGAGTGTAGGATATAGAGTGTAGAGTGTAGGGTATAAAGTGTAGGGTATATAGTGTAGGGTATAGAGTGTAGGGTATAGAGTGTAGGGTTTAGAGTGTATGGTATAGAGTGTAGAGTGTAGGGTATAGAGTGTAGAAAGTAGGGTATAGTGTGTAGGGTATAGAGTGTAGAGTGTAGGGTATAGAGTGTAGGGTATAGAGTGTAGATTGTATGGTATAGAGTGTAGGGTATAGAGTGTATAGTGTAGGGTATAGAGTGTAGAGTGTAGGGTATAGAGTGTAGGGTAAAGAGTGTTGGGATATAGAGTGTAGGGTATAGAGTGTCGGGTATAGAGTGTAGGGTATAGATTGTAGGGTATAGAGTGTAGGGTATAGAGTATATAGTATAGGGTATAGAGTGTAGGGTATAGAGTGTAGAGTGTAGGGTATAGAGTGTAGGGTATAGAATGTAGGGTGTAGAGTGTAGGGTATAGAGTGTAGAGTGTAGGGTATAGAGTGTATGGTATAATGTGTAGGGTATAGAGTGTAGGGTGTAGAGTGTAGGGTACAGAGTGTAGGGTATAGAGTGTAGGGTATAGAGTGTAGAGTGTAGGGTATATAGTGTAGGGTATAGAGTATAGAGTGTAGGGTATAGAGTGTAGGGTATAGAGTGTAGAGTGTAGAGTGTAGGGTATAGAGTGTAGAGTGTAGGGTATAGAGTGTAGGGTATAGAGTGTATAGTATAGAGTAGGGTATAGAGTGTAGGGTATAGAGTGTAGAGTGTAGGGTATAGAGTGTAGAGTGTAGGGTATAGAGTGTAGGGTATAAAGAGTAGAGTGTAGGGTATAGAGTGTAGAGTGTGGGGTATGGAGTGTATGGTATAGAGTGTAGGGTATAGAGTGTAGAGTATAGAGTGTTGGGTATAGAGTGTAGAGTGTAGGGTATAGATTGTAGGGTATATAGTGTAGGGTATAGAGTGTAGGGTATATAGTGTAGGGTATAGAGTGTATGGTATACAGTATAGAGTGTAGGGTATAGAGTGTAGGGTATAGAGTGTATGGTATAGAGTGTAGGGTATAGAGTGTTGGGTATAGATTGTAGGGTATAGAATGTAGAGTGTAGTGTATAGAGTATAGGGTATAGAGTGTATGGTGTAGAGTGTAGGGTATAGAGTGTATAGTGTAGGGTATAGAGTGCAGGGTATAGAGTGTATGGAATAGAGTGTATGGAATATAGTGTACGGTATAGAGTGTAGAGAGTAGGGTATAGAGTGTAGGGTATAGAGCGTAGGGTGTAGGGTATAGATTGTAGGGTATAGAGTGTAGGGTATAGAGTGTAGAGTGTAGGGTATAGAGTGCATGGTATAGAGTGTAGGGTGTAGAGTGTATGGTATAGAGTGTACAGTATAGAGTGTATGGTATAGAGTGTAGAGTGTAGGGTATAGAGTGTATGGTATAGAGTGTAGGGTGTAGAGTGTATAGTATAGAGTGTAGGGTACAGAGTGTAGAGTGTAGGGTATAGAGTGTAGAGTGTAGGGTATAGAGTGTATGGTATAGAGTGTAGGGTGTAGAGTGTATAGTATAGAGTGTAGGGTACAGAGTGTAGAGTGTAGGGTATAGAGTGTAGAGTGTAGGGTATAGAGTGTAGGGTATAGAGTGTAGGGTATAGAGTGTAGAGTGTAGGATATAGAGTGTAGAGTGTAGGGTATAAAGTGTAGGGTATATAGTGTAGGGCATAGAGTGTAGGGTATAGAGTGTATGGTATAGAGTGTAGAGTGTAGGGTATAGAGTGTAGAAAGTAGGGTATAGTGTGTAGGGTATAGAGTGTAGAGTGTAGGGTATAGAGTGTAGGGTATAGAGTGTAGATTGTATGGTATAGAGTGTAGGGTATAGAGTGTATAGTGTAGGGTATAGAGTGTAGAGTGTAGGGTATAGAGTGTAGGGTATAGAGTGTTGGGATATAGAGTGTAGGGTATAGAGTGTCGGGTATAGAGTGTAGGGTATAGATTGTAGGGTATAGAGTGTAGGGTATAGAGTATATAGTATAGGGTATAGAGTGTAGGGTATAGAGTGTAGAGTGTAGGGTATAGAGTGTAGGGTATAGAGTGTAGGGTATAGAGTGTAGGGTATATAGTGCAGAGTGTAGGGTATAGAGTGTAGGGTATAGAGTGTAGAGTGTAGGGTGTAGAGAGTAGGGTATAGAGTGTATGGTATAGAGTGTATGGTATAGATTGTAGGGTATAGAGTGTAGGGTATAGAGTGTAGAGTGTAGGATATAGAGTGTAGGGTATAGAGTGTAGATTGTATGGTATAAAGTGTAGGGTATAGAGTGTATAGTGTAGGGTGTAGAGTGTAGGGTATAGAGTGTAGGGTATAGAGTGTTGGGATATAGAGTGTAGGGTATAGAGTGTAGGGTATAGAGTGTAGGGTATAGATTGTAGGGTATAGAGTATAGGGTATAGAGTGTAGGGTATAGAGTATATAGTGTAGGGTATAGTGTGTAGGGTATAGAGTGTAGAGTGTAGGGTATAGAGTGTAGGGTATAGAGTGTAGGGTATAGAGTGTAGGGTATAAAGTGTAGAGTGTAGGGTATAGAGTGTAGGGTATAGAATGTAGGGTATAGAGTGTAGGGTATAGAGTGTAGAGTGTAGGATATAGAGTGTAGAGTATAGAGTGTAGAGTGTAGGGTTTAGAGTGTAGAGTGTAGGGTATAGAGTGTAGGGTAAAGAGTGTAGAGTGTAGGGATTAGAGTGTAGGGTATAGAGTGTAGGGTATAGAGTGTAGAGTGTAGGGTATAGAGTGTACGGTATAGATTGTTGGGCTATAGAGTGTAGGGTATAGAGTGTAGGGTATACAGTGTAGGGTATAAAGTGTAGAGTGTAGGGTATAGAGTGTAGGGTATAGAGTGTAGGCTATAGAGTGTAGGGTATAGAGTGTAGGGTATTGAGTGTAGAGTGTAGAGTGTAGGGTATAGAGTGTAGAGTTTAGGGTATAGAGTGTAGGGTATAGAGTGTAGCGTTTAGAGTGTATGGTATAGAGTGTAGGGTATAGAGTGTAGAGTGTAGGGTATAGAGTGTAGGGTATAGAGTGTAGGGTATAGAGTGTATGGTATAGAGTGTACGGTATAGAGTGTAGAGTGTAGGGTATAGAGTGTAGGGTATAAAGTGTAGGGTATAGATTGTAGGGTATAGAGTGTAGAATGTAGGGTATAGGGTATAGAGTGTATGGTGTAGAGTGTAGGGTATAGAGTGTATAGTGTAGGGTATAGAGTGTAGGGTTTAGAGTGTAGGGTATAGAGTGTAGGGTATAGAGTGTAGAGTGTAGGGTATAGAGTGTATGGTATAGAGTGTAGGGTATAGAGTGTAGGGTATAGAGTGTAGGGTATAGAGTGTAGGGTATAGAGTGTAGAGTGTAGGGTATAGAGTTTAGGGTATAGAGTGTATGGTATAGAGTGTAGAGTGTAGGGTGTAGAGTGTATAGTGTAGGGTATAGAGTGTAGGGTATAGAGTGTAGGGTATAGAGCGTATGGTATAGAGTGTAGGGAATAGAGTGTAGAGTGTAGGGTATAGAGTGTATGGTATAGAGTGTAGGGTATAGAGTGTATAGTGTAGGGTATAGAGTGCAGGGTATAGAGTGTATGGAATAGAGTGTATGGAATATAGTGTACGGTATAGAGTGCAGACTGTAGGGTATAGAGTGTAGGGTATTGAGCGTAGGGTGTAGGGTATAGATTGTAGGGTATAGAGTGTAGGGTATAGAGTGTAGAGTGTAGGGTATAGAGTGCATGATATAGAGTGTAGGGTGTAGAGTGTATGGTATAGAGTGTACAGTATAGAGTGTATGGTATAGAGTGTAGAGTGTAGGGTATAGAGTGTATGGTATAGAGTGTAGGGTGTAGAGTGTATAGTATAGAGTGTAGGGTACAGAGTGTAGAGTGTAGGGTATAGAGTGTAGGGTATAGGGTGTAGGTTATAGAGTGTAGGGTATAGAGTGTAGGGTATAGAGTATAGAGTGCAGGGTATAGAGTGTAGGGTATATAGTGTAGAGTATAGAGTGTAGGGTATAGAGTGTAGGGTGTAGAGTGTAGGGTATAGAGTGTAGGGTATAGAGTGTAGGGTATAGAGTGTAGGGTATAGAGTGTAGGGTATTGAGTGTAGAGTGTAGGGTATAGAGTGTAGAGTGTAGGGTATAGAGTGTAGGGTATAGAGTGTAGGGTATAGAGTGTAGAGTGTAGGGTATAGAGTGTAGGGTATAGAGTGTAGGGTATATAGTGTAGGGTATAGAGTGTAGGGTATAGAGTGTATGGAATAGAGTTTAGAGTGTAGGGTATAGAGTGTAGGGTATAGAGTGTATGGAATAGAGTTTAGAGTGTAGAGTGTAGGGTATAGAGTGTAGGGTATAGAGTGTATGGTATAGAGTGTAGGGTATAGAGGGTGGGGTATAGAGTGTAGGGTATAGAGTGTAGAGTGTAGGGATTAGAGTGTAGGGTATAGAGTGTAGGATATAGAGTGTATGGAATAGAGTGTAGGGTATAGAGTGAAGAGTGTAGGGTATAGAGTGTAGGGTATAGAGCGTAGGGTGTAGGGTATAGAGTGTAGGGTATAGAGTGTAGGGTATAGAGTGTATGGTATAGAGTGTAGGGTGTACAGTGTAAGGTATAGAGTGTAGGTTATAGAGTGTAGAGTGTAGGGCATAGAGTGTATGGTATAGAGTGTAGGGTGTAGAGTGTATAGTATAGAGTGTAGGGTATAGATTTTATGGTATAGAGTTTAGAGTGTAGGGTATAGAGTGTAGAATATAGAGTGTAGAGTGTAGGGTATAGAGTGTAGGGTATAGAGTGTACGGTATAGAGCGTATGATATAGAGTGTATGTTATATAGTGTAGGGTATAGAGTGTTTGGTATAGAGTGTAAGGTATAGAGTGTAGAGAGTAGGGTATAGATTTTAGAGTGTAGAGTGTAGGGTATAGCATGTAGGGTATAGAGTGTATGGAATAGAGTGCATGGTATAGAGTGTAGGGTGTAGAGTGTAGGATATAGAGTGTAGAGTGTGGGGTATAGAGTGTAGAGTGTGGGGTATAGAGTGTAGAGTGTAGGGTATAGAGTGTATGATATAGAGTATAGGGTATAGAGTGTATGGTATAGATTGCAGGGTATAAAGTGTAGGGTATAGAGTGTAGGGTATAGAGTGTAGAGTGTAGGGTATAGAGTGTAGGGTATAGAGTGTATGGTATAGATTGTAGGGTATAGAGTGTAGGGTATAGAGTGTAGAGTGTAGGGTATAGAGTGTAGAAAGTAGGGTATAGTGTGTAGGGCATAGAGTGTAGAGTGTAGGGTATAGAGTGTAGGGTATAGAGTGTAGATTGTATGGTATAGAGTGTAGGGTATAGAGTGTATAGTGTAGAGTATAGAGTGTAGAGTGTAGGGTACAGAGTGTAGGGTATAGAGTGTTGGGATATAGAGTGTAGGGTATAGAGTGTAGAGTATAGAGTGTAGGGTATAGAGTGTAGGGTATAGCGTGTAGGGTATAGAGTGTAGAGTATAGAGTATATAGTGTAGGGTATAGAGTGTAGGGTATAGAGTGTAGAGTGTAGGGTATAGAGTGTAGGGTATAGAGTGTAGGGTATAGAGTGTAGGGTATAGAGTGTAGGGTATAGAGTGTAGGGTATAAAGTGTAGAGTGTAGGGTATAGAGTGTAGGGTATAGAGTGTAGAGTGTAGGGTGTAGAGTGTAGAGTGTACGGTATAGAGTGTAAGGTATAGAGTGTAGGGTATAGAGTATATGTTATAGAGTGTAGGGTATAGAGTGTAGAGTGTAGGGTATAGAGTGTAGGGTATAGAGTGTAGGGTATAGAGTGTAGGGTATAGAGTGTAGGGTATAAAGTGTATTGTGTAGGGTATAGAGTGTAGGGTATAGAGTGTAGGGTATAGAGTGTATGGTATAGATTGTATGGTATAGAGTGTAGAGTGTAGGGTATAGAGTGTAGGGTATAGAGTGTAGGGTATATATTGGAGGGTATAGAGTGTAGAGTGTAGGGTATAGAGTGTAGGGTATAGAGTGTATGGTGTAGAGTGTAGGGTATAGAGTGTATAGTGTAGGGTATAGAGTGTAGGGTATAGAGTGTAGGGTACAGAGTGTATGGTATAGAGTGTACAGTATAGAGTGTATGGTATAGAGTGTAGAGTGTAGGGTATAGAGTGTATGGTATAGAGTGTAGTGTGTAGAGTGTATGGTATAGTGTGTAGGGTACAGAGTGTAGGGTATAGAGTGTAGGGTATAGAGTGTAGGGTATAGAGTGTACGGTATAGAGTGTATGATATAGAGTGTATGGTATATAGTGTAGGGTATAGAGTGTTTGGTATAGAGTGTAAGGTATAGAGTGTAGAGAGTAGGGTATAGATTTTAGAATGTAGAGTGTATGGTATAGAGTGTAGGGTATAGAGTGTATGGAATAGAGTGTATGGTATAGAGTGTAGGGTGTAGAGTGTAGGGTATAGAGTGTAGAGTGTGGTTTATAGAGTGTAGAGTGTAGGGTATAGAGTGTATGGTATAGATTGCAGGGTATAGAGTGTAGGGTATATAGTGTAGGGTATAGATTATAGAGTGTAGGGTATAGAGTGTAGGGTATAGAGTGTAGAGTGTAGAGTGTAGGGTATAGAGTGTAGAGTGTAGGGTATAGAGTGTAGGGTATAGAGTGTATGGTAGAGTGTAGGGTATAGAGTGTAGGGTATAGAGTGTAGGGTATATATTGTAGGGTATAGAGTGTAGAGTGTAGGGTATAGAGTGTAGGGTATAGAGTGTATGGTGTAGAGTGTAGGGTATAGAGTGTAGGGTATAGAGTGTAGAGTGTAGGGTGTAGAGTGGAGAGTGTAAGGTATAGAGTGTAGGGTATAGAGTGTATGTTATATAGAGTGTAGGGTATAGAGTGTAGGGTATAAAGTGTAGAGTGTAGGATATAGAGTGTAGGGTATAGAGTGTAGAGTGTAGGGTGTAGAGTGGAGAGTGTAAGGTATAGAGTGTAGGGTATAGAGTGTATGTTATAGAGTGTAGGGTATAGAGTGTAGAGTGTAGGGTATAGAGTGTAGGGTATAGAGTGTAGGGTATAAAGTGTAGAGTGTAGGGTATAGAGTGTAGGGTTTAGAGTGTATGTTATAGAGTGTAGGGTATAGAGTGTAGAGTGTAGGATATAGAGTGTAGAGTGTAGGGTATAGAGTGTAGGGTATATAGTGTAGGGTATAGAGTGTAGGGTATAGAGTGTAGGGTATAGAGTGTAGAGTGTAGGGTATAGAGTGTAGGGTATAGAGTGTAGAGTGTAGGGTATAGAGTGTATGGTATAGAGTGTAGGGTGTAGAGTGTATGGTATAGAGTGTAGGGTATAGAGTGTAGAGTGTAGGGTATAGAGTGTAGGGTGTAGAGTGTAGGGTATAGAGTGTATATAGAGTGTAGGGTATAGAGTGTAGAGTGTAGGGTATAAAGTGTAGGGTATAGAGTGTAGGGTGTAGAGTGTAGGGTATAGAGTGTAGAGTGTAGGTTATAGAGTGTATGGTATAATGTGTAGGGCATAGAGTGTAGGGTGTAGAGTGTAGGGTACAGAGTGTAGGGTATAGAGTGTAGGGTATAGAGTGTAGAGTGTAGGGTATATAGTGTAGGGCATAGAATATAGAGTGTAGGGTATAGAGTGTAGGGTGTAGAGTGTAGAGTGTAGAGTGTAGGGTATAGAGTGTAGAGTGTAGGGTATAGAGTGTAGGGTATAGAGTTTATGGTATAGAGTAGGGTATAGAGTGTAGAGTGTAGGGTATAGAGTGTAGGGTATAAAGAGTAGAGTGTAGGGTATAGAGTGTAGAGTGTAGGGTATGGAGTGTATGGTATAGAGTGTAGGGTATAGAGTGTAGAGTATAGAGTGTTGGGTATAGAGTGTAGAGTGTAGGGTATAGAGTGTAGGGTATATAGTGTAGGGTATAGAGTGTATGGTATACAGTGTAGAGTGTAGGGATTAGAGTGTAGGGTATAGAGTGTTGGGTATAGATTGTAGGGTATAGAATGTAGAGTGTAGTGTATAGAGTATAGGGTATAGAGTGTATGGTGTAGAGTGTAGGGTATAGAGTGTATAGTGTAGGGTATAGAGTGCAGGGTATAGAGTGTATGGAATAGAGTGTATGGAATATAGTGTACGGTATAGAGTGTAGAGAGTAGGGTATAGAGTGTAGGGTATAGAGCGTAGGGTGTAGGGTATAGATTGTAGGGTATAGAGTGTAGGGTATAGAGTGTAGAGTGTAGGGTATAGAGTGCATGGTATAGAGTGTAGGGTGTAGAGTGTATGGTATAGAGTGTACAGTATAGAGTGTATGGTATAGAGTGTAGAGTGTAGGGTATAGAGTGTATGGTATAGAGTGTAGGGTGTAGAGTGTATAGTATAGAGTGTAGGGTACAGAGTGTAGAGTGTAGGGTATAGAGTGTAGAGTGTAGGGTATAGAGTGTATGGTATAGAGTGTAGGGTGTAGAGTGTATAGTATAGAGTGTAGGGTACAGAGTGTAGAGTGTAGGGTATAGAGTGTAGAGTGTAGGGTATAGAGTGTAGGGTATAGAGTGTAGGGTATAGAGTGTAGAGTGTAGGATATAGAGTGTAGAGTGTAGGGTATAAAGTGTAGGGTATATAGTGTAGGGCATAGAGTGTAGGGTATAGAGTGTAGGGTATAGAGTGTATGGTATAGAGTGTAGAGTGTAGGGTATAGAGTGTAGAAAGTAGGGTATAGTGTGTAGGGTATAGAGTGTAGAGTGTAGGGTATAGAGTGTAGGGTATAGAGTGTAGATTGTATGGTATAGAGTGTAGGGTATAGAGTGTATAGTGTAGGGTATAGAGTGTAGAGTGTAGGGTATAGAGTGTAGGGTATAGAGTGTTGGGATATAGAGTGTAGGGTATAGAGTGTCGGGTATAGAGTGTAGGGTATAGATTGTAGGGTATAGAGTGTAGGGTATAGAGTATATAGTATAGGGTATAGAGTGTAGGGTATAGAGTGTAGAGTGTAGGGTATAGAGTGTAGGGTATAGAGTGTAGGGTATAAAGTGTAGGGTATATAGTGTAGAGTGTAGGGTATAGAGTGTAGGGTATAGAGTGTAGAGTGTAGGGTGTAGAGTGTAGGGTATAGAGTGTATGGTATAGAGTGTATGGTATAGATTGTAGGGTATAGAGTGTAGGGTATAGAGTGTAGAGTGTAGGGTATAGAGTGTAGGGTATAGAGTGTAGATTGTATGGTATAAAGTGTAGGGTATAGAGTGTATAGTGTAGGGTGTAGAGTGTAGGGTATAGAGTGTAGGGTATAGAGTGTTGGGATATAGAGTGTAGGGTATAGAGTGTAGGGTATAGAGTGTAGGGTATAGATTGTAGGGTATAGAGTATAGGGTATAGAGTGTAGGGTATAGAGTATATAGTGTAGGGTATAGTGTGTAAGGTATAGAGTGTAAAGTGTAGGGTATAGAGTGTAGGGTATAGAGTGTAGGGTATAAAGTGTAGAGTGTAGGGTATAGAGTGTAGGGAATAGAATGTAGGGTATAGAGTGTAGGGTATAGAGTGTAGAGTGTAGGATATAGAGTGTAGAGTATAGAGTGTAGAGTGTAGGGTATAGAGTGTAGAGTGTAGGGTATAGAGTGTAGGGTATAGAGTGTATGGTATAGAGTGTAGGGTATAGAGTGTAGGGTAAAGAGTGTAGAGTGTAGGGATTAGAGTGTAGGGTATAGAGTGTAGGGTATAGAGTGTAGAGTGTAGGGTATAGAGTGTAGGGTATAGAGTGTACGGTATAGATTGTTGGGCTATAGAGTGTAGGGTATAGAGTGTAGGGTATACAGTGTAGGGTATAAAGTGTAGAGTGTAGGGTATAGAGTGTAGGGTATAGAGTGTAGGGTATAGAGTGTAGGGTATAGAGTGTAGGGTATTGAGTGTAGAGTGTAGAGTGTAGGGTATAGAGTGTAGAGTTTAGGGTATAGAGTGTAGGGTATAGAGTGTAGGGTTTAGAGTGTATGGTATAGAGTGTAGGGTATAGAGTGTAGAGTGTAGGGTATAGAGTGTAGGGTATAGAGTGTAGGGTATAGAGTGTATGGTATAGAGTGTACGGTATAGAGTGTAGAGTGTAGGGTATAGAGTGTAGGGTATAAAGTGTAGGGTATAGATTGTAGGGTATAGAGTGTAGAATGTAGGGTATAGGGTATAGAGTGTATGGTGTAGAGTGTAGGGTATAGAGTGTATAGTGTAGGGTATAGAGTGTAGGGTTTAGAGTGTAGGGTATAGAGTGTAGGGTATAGAGTGTAGAGTGTAGGGTATAGAGTGTATGGTATAGAGTGTAGGGTATAGAGTGTAGGGTATAGAGTGTAGGGTATAGAGTGTAGGGTATAGAGTGTAGAGTGTAGGGTATAGAGTTTAGGGTATAGAGTGTATGGTATAGAGTGTAGAGTGTAGAGTGTAGAGTGTATAGTGTAGGGTATAGAGTGTAGGGTATAGAGTGTAGGGTATAGAGCGTATGGTATAGAGTGTAGGGAATAGAGTGTAGAGTGTAGGGTATAGAGTGTATGGTATAGAGTGTAGGGTATAGAGTGTATAGTGTAGGGTATAGAGTGCAGGGTATAGAGTGTATGGAATAGAGTGTATGGAATATAGTGTACGGTATAGAGTGCAGAGTGTAGGGTATAGAGTGTAGGGTATTGAGCGTAGGGTGTAGGGTATAGATTGTAGGGTATAGAGTGTAGGGTATAGAGTGTAGAGTGTAGGGTATAGAGTGCATGATATAGAGTGTAGGGTGTAGAGTGTATGGTATAGAGTGTACAGTATAGAGTGTATGGTATAGAGTGTAGAGTGTAGGGTATAGAGTGTATGGTATAGAGTGTAGGGTGTAGAGTGTATAGTATAGAGTGTAGGGTACAGAGTGTAGAGTGTAGGGTATAGAGTGTAGGGTATAGAGTGTAGGGTATAGAGTGTAGGGTATAGAGTGTAGGGTATAGAGTGTAGAGTGTAGGGTATAGAGTGTAGAGTTTAGGGTATAGAGTGTAGGGTATAGAGTGTAGGGTTTAGAGTGTATGGTATAGAGTGTAGGGTATAGAGTGTAGAGTGTAGGGTATAGAGTGTAGGATATAGAGTGTAGGGTATAGAGTGTATGGTATAGAGTGTACGGTATAGAGTGTACAGTGTAGGGTATAGAGTGTAGGGTATAGATTGTAGGGTATAGAGTGTATTGTATAGGGTATAGAGTGTATGGTGTAGAGTGTAGGGTATAGAGTGTATAGTGTAGGGTATAGAGTGTAGGGTATAGAGTGTATGGTATAGAGTGTAGAGTGTAGGGAATAGAGTGTAGGGTATAGAGTGTACGGTATAGAGTGTTGGGCTATAGAGTGTAGGGTATAGAGTATAGGGTATAGAGTGTAGGGTATAGAGTGTAGGGTATACAGTGTAGGGTATAAAGTGTAGAGTGTAGGGTATAGAGTGTAGGGTATAGAGTGTAGGGTATAGAGTGTAGAGTGTAGGGTATAGAGTGTAGAGTTTAGGGTATAGAGTGTAGGGTATAGAGTGTAGGGTTTAGAGTGTATGGTATAGAGTGTAGGGTATAGAGTGTAGAGTGTAGGGTATAGAGTGTAGGATATAGAGTGTAGGGTATAGAGTGTATGGTATAGAGTGTACGGTATAGAGTGTACAGTGTAGGGTATAGAGTGTAGGGTATAGATTGTAGGGTATAGAGTGTATTGTATAGGGTATAGAGTGCATGGTGTAGAGTGTAGGGTATAGAGTGTATAGTGTAGGGTATAGAGTGTAGGGTATAGAGTGTATGGTATAGAGTGTAGGGTATAGAGTGTATGGTATAGAGTGTAGGGTATAGAGTGTAGAGTGTAGGGTATAGAGTGTAGGGTATAGAGTGTAGAGTGTAGGGTATAGAGTTTAGGGTATAGAGTGTATGGTGTAGAGTGTAGGGAATAGAGTGTAGAGTGTAGGGTATAGAGTATATGGTATAGAGTGTAGGGTATAGAGTATAGAGTGTAGGGTATAGAGTGTAGGGTATAGAGTGTAGGGTATAGAGTGTATGGTATAGAGTGTAGGGAATAGAGTGTAGAGTGTAGGGTATAGAGTGTATAGTATAGAGTGTAGGGTATAGAGTGTAGAGGGTAGAGTGTAGGGTATAGAGTGTAGGGTATAGAGTGTAGGGTATAGAGTGTAGAGTGTAGGGTATAGAGTGTAGGGTATAGAGTGTAGGGTGTAGAGTGTAGGGTATAGAGTGTAGGGTATAGAGTGTAGAGTGTAGGGTATAAAGTGTAGGGTATAGAGTGTAGGGTGTAGAGTGTAGGGTATAGAGTGTAGAGTGTAGGGTATAGAGTGTATGGTATAATGTGTAGGGTATAGAGTGTAGGGTGTAGAGTGTAGGGTACAGAGTGTAGGGTATAGAGTGTAGGGTATAGAGTGTAGAGTGTAGGGTATATAGTGTAGGGTATAGAGTATAGAGTGTAGGGTATAGAGTGTAGGGTATAGAGTGTAGAGTGTAGAGTGTAGGGTATAGAGTGTAGAGTGTAGGGTATAGAGTGTAGGGTATAGAGTGTATGGTATAGAGTAGGGTATAGAGTGTAGGGTATAGAGTGTAGATTGTAGGGTATAGAGTGTAGAGTGTAGGGTATAGAGTGTAGGGTATAAAGAGTAGAGTGTAGGGTATAGAGTGTAGAGTGTAGGGTATGGAGTGTATGGTATAGAGTGTAGGGTATAGAGTGTAGAGTATAGAGTGTTGGGTATAGAGTGTAGAGTGTAGGGTATAGAGTGTAGGGTATATAGTGTAGGGTATAGAGTGTAGGGTATATAGTGTAGGGTATAGAGTGTATGGTATACAGTATAGAGTGTAGGGTATAGAGTGTAGGGTATAGAGTGTATGGTATAGAGTGTAGGGTATAGAGTGTTGGGTATAGATTGTAGGGTATAGAATGTAGAGTGTAGTGTATAGAGTATAGGGTATAGAGTGTATGGTGTAGAGTGCAGGGTATAGAGTGTATGGAATAGAGTGTATGGAATATAGTGTACGGTATAGAGTGTAGAGAGTAGGGTATAAAGTGTAGGGTATAGAGCGTAGGGTGTAGGGTATAGATTGTAGGGTATAGAGTGTAGGGTATAGAGTGCATGGTATAGAGTGTAGGGTGTAGAGTGTATGGTATAGAGTGTACAGTATAGAGTGTATGGTATAGAGTGTAGAGTGTAGGGTATAGAGTGTATGGTATAGAGTGAAGGGTGTAGAGTGTATAGTATAGAGTGTAGGGTACAGAGTGTAGAGTGTAGGGTATAGAGTGTAGAGTGTAGGGTATAGAGTGTATGGTATAGAGTGTAGGGTGTAGAGTGTATAGTATAGAGTGTAGGGTACAGAGTGTAGAGTGTAGGGTATAGAGTGTAGAGTGTAGGGTATAGTGTGTAGGGTATAGAGTGTAGGGTATAGAGTGTAGAGTGTAGGATATAGAGTGTAGAGTGTAGGGTATAAAGTGTAGGGTATATAGTGTAGGGTATAGAGTGTAGGGTATAGAGTGTAGGGTATAGAGTGTATGGTATAGAGTGTAGAGTGTAGGGTATAGAGTGTAGAAAGTAGGGTATAGTGTGTAGGGTATAGAGTGTAGAGTGTAGGGTATAGAGTGTAGGGTATAGAGTGTAGATTGTATGGTATAGAGTGTAGGGTATAGAGTGTATAGTGTAGGGTATAGAGTGTAGAGTGTAGGGTATAGAGTGTAGGGTAAAGAGTGTTGGGATATAGAGTGTAGGGTATAGAGTGTCGGGTATAGAGTGTAGGGTATAGATTGTAGGGTATAGAGTGTAGGGTATAGAGTATATAGTATAGGGTATAGAGTGTAGGGTATAGAGTGTAGAGTGTAGGGTATAGAGTGTAGGGTATAGAATGTAGGGTGTAGAGTGTAGGGTATAGAGTGTAGAGTGTAGGGTATAGAGTGTATGGTATAATGTGTAGGGTATAGAGTGTAGGGTGTAGAGTGTAGGGTACAGAGTGTAGGGTATAGAGTGTAGGGTATAGAGTGTAGAGTGTAGGGTATATAGTGTAGGGTATAGAGTGTAGAGTGTAGGGTATAGAGTGTAGGGTATAGAGTGTAGAGTGTAGAGTTTAGGGTATAGAGTGTAGAGTGTAGGGTATAGAGTGTAGGGTATAGAGTGTATAGTATAGAGTAGGGTATAGAGTGTAGGGTATAGAGTGTAGAGTGTAGGGTATAGAGTGTAGAGTGTAGGGTATAGAGTGTAGGGTATAAAGAGTAGAGTGTAGGGTATAGAGTGTAGAGTGTAGGGTATGGAGTGTATGGTATAGAGTGTAGGGTATAGAGTGTAGAGTATAGAGTGTTGGGTATAGAGTGTAGAGTGTAGGGTATAGATTGTAGGGTATATAGTGTAGGGTATAGAGTGTAGGGTATATAGTGTAGGGTATAGAGTGTATGGTATACAGTATAGAGTGTAGGGTATAGAGTGTAGGGTATAGAGTGTATGGTATAGAGTGTAGGGTATAGAGTGTTGGGTATAGATTGTAGGGTATAGAATGTAGAGTGTAGTGTATAGAGTATAGGGTATAGAGTGTATGGTGTAGAGTGTAGGGTATAGAGTGTATAGTGTAGGGTATAGAGTGCAGGGTATAGAGTGTATGGAATAGAGTGTATGGAATATAGTGTACGGTATAGAGTGTAGAGAGTAGGGTATAGAGTGTAGGGTATAGAGCGTAGGGTGTAGGGTATAGATTGTAGGGTATAGAGTGTAGGGTATAGAGTGTAGAGTGTAGGGTATAGAGTGCATGGTATAGAGTGTAGGGTGTAGAGTGTATGGTATAGAGTGTACAGTATAGAGTGTATGGTATAGAGTGTAGAGTGTAGGGTATAGAGTGTATGGTATAGAGTGTAGGGTGTAGAGTGTATAGTATAGAGTGTAGGGTACAGAGTGTAGAGTGTAGGGTATAGAGTGTAGAGTGTAGGGTATAGAGTGTATGGTATAGAGTGTAGGGTGTAGAGTGTATAGTATAGAGTGTAGGGTACAGAGTGTAGAGTGTAGGGTATAGAGTGTAGAGTGTAGGGTATAGAGTGTAGGGTATAGAGTGTAGGGTATAGAGTGTAGAGTGTAGGATATAGAGTGTAGAGTGTAGGGTATAAAGCGTAGGGTATATAGTGTAGGGCATAGAGTGTAGGGTATAGAGTGTAGGGTATAGAGTGTATGGTATAGAGTGTAGAGTGTAGGGTATAGAGTGTAGAAAGTAGGGTATAGTGTGTAGGGTATAGAGTGCAGAGTGTAGGGTATAGAGTGTAGGGTATAGAGTGTAGATTGTATGGTATAGAGTGTAGGGTATAGAGTGTATAGTGTAGGGTATAGAGTGTAGAGTGTAGGGTATAGAGTGTAGGGTATAGAGTGTTGGGATATAGAGTGTAGGGTATAGAGTGTCGGGTATAGAGTGTAGGGTATAGAGTGTAGGGTATAGAGTGTAGGGTATAGAGTATATAGTATAGGGTATAGAGTGTAGGGTATAGAGTGTAGAGTGTAGGGTATAGAGTGTAGGGTATAGAGTGTAGGGTATAGAGTGTAGGGTATATAGTGTAGAGTGTAGGGTATAGAGTGTAGGGTATAGAGTGTAGAGTGTAGGGTGTAGAGTGTAGGGTATAGAGTGTATGGTATAGAGTGTATGGTATAGATTGTAGGGTATAGAGTGTAGGGTATAGAGTGTAGAGTGTAGGGTATAGAGTGTAGGGTATAGAGTGTAGATTGTATGGTATAAAGTGTAGGGTATAGAGTGTATAGTGTAGGGTGTAGAGTGTAGGGTATAGAGTGTAGGGTATAGAGTGTTGGGATATAGAGTGTAGGGTATAGAGTGTAGGGTATAGAGTGTAGGGTATAGATTGTAGGGTATAGAGTATAGGGTATAGAGTGTAGGGTATAGAGTATATAGTGTAGGGTATAGTGTATAGGGTATAGAGTGTAGAGTGTAGGGTATAGAGTGTAGGGTATAGAGTGTAGGGTATAGAGTGTAGGGTATAAAGTGTAGAGTGTAGGGTATAGAGTGTAGGGTATAGAATGTAGGGTATAGAGTGTAGGGTATAGAGTGTAGAGTGTAGGATATAGAGTGTAGAGTATAGAGTGTAGAGTGTAGGGTATAGAGTGTAGAGTGTAGGGTATAGAGTGTAGGGTAAAGAGTGTAGAGTGTAGGGATTAGAGTGTAGGGTATAGAGTGTAGGGTATAGAGTGTAGAGTGTAGGGTATAGAGTGTAGGGTATAGAGTGTACGGTATAGATTGTTGGGCTATAGAGTGTAGGGTATAGAGTGTAGGGTATACAGTGTAGGGTATAAAGTGTAGAGTGTAGGGTATAGAGTGTAGGGTATAGAGTGTAGGGTATAGAGTGTAGGGTATAGAGTGTAGGGTATTGAGTGTAGAGTGTAGAGTGTAGGGTATAGAGTGTAGAGTTTAGGGTATAGAGTGTAGGGTATAGAGTGTAGGGTTTAGAGTGTATGGTATAGAGTGTAGGGTATAGAGTGTAGAGTGTAGGGTATAGAGTGTAGGGTATAGAGTGTAGGGTATAGAGTGTATGGTATAGAGTGTAGAGTGTAGGGTGTAGAGTGTATAGTGTAGGGTATAGAGTGTAGGGTATAGAGTGTAGGGTATAGAGCGTATGGTATAGAGTGTAGGGAATAGAGTGTAGAGTGTAGGGTATAGAGTGTATGGTATAGAGTGTAGGGTATAGAGTGTATAGTGTAGGGTATAGAGTGCAGGGTATAGAGTGTATGGAATAGAGTGTATGGAACATAGTGTACGGTATAGAGTGCAGAGTGTAGGGTATAGAGTGTAGGGTATTGAGCGTAGGGTGTAGGGTATAGAGTGTAGGGTATAGAGTGTAGGGTATAGAGTGTAGAGTGTAGGGTATAGAGTGCATGATATAGAGTGTAGGGTGTAGAGTGTATGGTATAGAGTGTACAGTATAGAGTGTATGGTATAGAGTGTAGAGTGTAGGGTATAGAGTGTATGGTATAGAGTGTAGGGTGTAGAGTGTATAGTATAGAGTGTAGGGTACAGAGTGTAGAGTGTAGGGTATAGAGTGTAGGGTATAGGGTGTAGGTTATAGAGTGTAGGGTATAGAGTGTAGGGTATAGAGTATAGAGTGCAGGGTATAGAGTGTAGGGTATATAGTGTAGAGTATAGAGTGTAAGGTATAGAGTGTAGGGTGTAGAGTGTAGGGTATAGAGTGTAGGGTATAGAGTGTAGGGTATAGAGTGTAGGGTATAGAGTGTAGGGTATTGAGTGTAGAGTGTAGGGTATAGAGTGTAGAGTGTAGGGTATAGAGTGTAGGGTATAGAGTGTAGGGTATAGAGTGTAGAGTGTAGGGTATAGAGTGTAGGGTATAGAGTGTAGGGTATATAGTGTAGGGTATAGAGTGTAGGGTATAGAGTGTAGGGTATAGAGTGTATGGAATAGAGTTTAGAGTGTAGGGTATAGAGTGTAGGGTATAGAGTGTATGGAATAGAGTTTAGAGTGTAGAGTGTAGGGTATAGAGTGTAGGGTATAGAGTGTATGGTATAGAGTGTAGGGTATAGAGGGTGGGGTATAGAGTGTAGGGTATAGAGTGTAGAGTGTAGGGATTAGAGTGTAGGGTATAGAGTGTAGGATATAGAGTGTATGGAATAGAGTGTAGGGTATAGAGTGAAGAGTGTAGGGTATAGAGTGTAGGGTATAGAGCGTAGGGTGTAGGGTATAGAGTGTAGGGTATAGAGTGTAGGGTATAGAGTGTATGGTATAGAGTGTAGGGTGTACAGTGTAAGGTATAGAGTGTAGGTTATAGAGTGTAGAGTGTAGGGCATAGAGTGTATGGTATAGAGTGTAGGGTGTAGAGTGCATAGTATAGAGTGTAGGGTATAGATTTTATGGTATAGAGTTTAGAGTGTAGGGTATAGAGTGTAGAATATAGAGTGTAGAGTGTAGGGTATAGAGTGTAGGGTATAGAGTGTACGGTATAGAGCGTATGATATAGAGTGTATGTTATATAGTGTAGGGTATAGAGTGTTTGGTATAGAGTGTAAGGTATAGAGTGTAGAGAGTAGGGTATAGATTTTAGAGTGTAGAGTGTAGGGTATAGCATGTAGGGTATAGAGTGTATGGAATAGAGTGCATGGTATAGAGTGTAGGGTGTAGAGTGTAGGATATAGAGTGTAGAGTGTGGGGTATAGAGTGTAGAGTGTGGGGTATAGAGTGTAGAGTGTAGGGTATAGAGTGAATGATATAGAGTATAGGGTATAGAGTGTATGGTATAGATTGCAGGGTATAAAGTGTAGGGTATAGAGTGTAGGGTATAGAGTGTAGAGTGTAGGGTATAGAGTGTAGGGTATAGAGTGTATGGTATAGATTGTAGGGTATAGAGTGTAGGGTATAGAGTGTAGAGTGTAGGGTATAGAGTGTAGAAAGTAGGGTATAGTGTGTAGGGCATAGAGTGTAGAGTGTAGGGTATAGAGTGTAGGGTATAGAGTGTAGATTGTATGGTATAGAGTGTAGGGTATAGAGTGTATAGTGTAGAGTATAGAGTGTAGAGTGTAGGGTATAGAGTGTAGGGTATAGAGTGTTGGGATATAGAGTGTAGGGTATAGAGTGTAGAGTATAGAGTGTAGGGTATAGAGTGTAGGGTATAGCGTGTAGGGTATAGAGTGTAGAGTATAGAGTATATAGTGTAGGGTATAGAGTGTAGGGTATAGAGTGTAGAGTGTAGGGTATAGAGTGTAGGGTATAGAGTGTAGGGTATAGAGTGTAGGGTATAAAGTGTAGAGTGTAGGGTATAGAGTGTAGGGTATAGAGTGTAGAGTGTAGGGTGTAGAGTGTAGAGTGTACGGTATAGAGTGTAAGGTATAGAGTGTAGGGTATAGAGTATATGTTATAAAGTGTAGGGTATAGAGTGTAGAGTGTAGGGTATAGAGTGTAGGGTATAGAGTGTAGGGTATAGAGTGTAGGGTATAGAGTGTAGGGTATAAAGTGTATTGTGTAGGGTATAGAGTGTAGGGTATAGAGTGTAGGGTATAGAGTGTATGGTATAGATTGTATGGTATAGAGTGTAGAGTGTAGGGTATAGAGTGTAGGGTATAGAGTGTAGGGTATATATTGGAGGGTATAGAGTGTAGAGTGTAGGGTATAGAGTGTAGGGTATAGAGTGTATGGTGTAGAGTGTAGGGTATAGAGTGTATAGTGTAGGGTATAGAGTGTTGGGTATAGAGTGTAGGGTATAGAGTGTATGGTATAGAGTGTACAGTATAGAGTGTATGGTATAGAGTGTAGAGTGTAGGGTATAGAGTGTATGGTATAGAGTGTAGTGTGTAGAGTGTATGGTATAGTGTGTAGGGTACAGAGTGTAGAGTGTAGGGTATAGAGTGTAGGGTATAGAGTGTAGGGTATAGAGTGTTTGGTATAGAGTGTAAGGTATAGAGTGTAGAGAGTAGGGTATAGATTTTAGAATGTAGAGTGTATGGTATAGAGTGTAGGGTATAGAGTGTATGGAATAGAGTGTATGGTATAGAGTGTAGGGTGTAGAGTGTAGGGTATAGAGTGTAGAGTGTGGTTTATAGAGTGTAGAGTGTAGGGTATAGAGTGTATGGTATAGATTGCAGGGTATAGAGTGTAGGGTATATAGTGTAGGGTATAGAGTATAGAGTGTAGGGTATAGAGTGTAGGGTATAGAGTGTAGAGTGTAGAGTGTAGGGTATAGAGTGTAGAGTGTAGGGTATAGAGTGTAGGGTATAGAGTGTATGTTATATAGAGTGTAGGGTATAGAGTGTAGGGTATAAAGTGTAGAGTGTAGGATATAGAGTGTAGGGTATAGAGTGTAGAGTGTAGGGTGTAGAGTGGAGAGTGTAAGGTATAGAGTGTAGGGTATAGAGTGTATGTTATATAGAGTGTAGGGTATAGAGTGTAGGGTATAAAGTGTAGAGTGTAGGATATAGAGTGTAGGGTATAGAGTGTAGAGTGTAGGGTGTAGAGTGGAGAGTGTAAGGTATAGAGTGTAGGGTATAGAGTGTATGTTATAGAGTGTAGGGTATAGAGTGTAGAGTGTAGGGTATAGAGTGTAGGGTATAGAGTGTAGGGTATAAAGTGTAGAGTGTAGGGTATAGAGTGTAGGGTTTAGAGTGTATGTTATAGAGTGTAGGGTGTAGAGTGTAGAGTGTAGGATATAGAGTGTAGAGTGTAGGGTATAGAGTGTAGGGTATATAGTGTAGGGTATAGAGTGTAGGGTATAGAGTGTAGGGTATAGAGTGTAGAGTGTAGGGTATAGAGTGTAGGGTATAGAGTGTAGAGTGTAGGGTATAGAGTGTATGGTATAGAGTGTAGGGTGTAGAGTGTATGGTATAGAGTGTAGGGTATAGAGTGTAGAGTGTAGGGTATAGAGTGTAGGGTGTAGAGTGTAGGGTATAGAGTGTAGGGTATAGAGTGTAGAGTGTAGGGTATAAAGTGTAGGGTATAGAGTGTAGGGTGTAGAGTGTAGGGTATAGAGTGTAGAGTGTAGGTTATAGAGTGTATGGTATAATGTGTAGGGCATAGAGTGTAGGGTGTAGAGTGTAGGGTACAGAGTGTAGGGTATAGAGTGTAGGGTATAGAGTGTAGAGTGTAGGGTATATAGTGTAGGGCATAGAATATAGAGTGTAGGGTATAGAGTGTAGGGTGTAGAGTGTAGAGTGTAGGGTATAGAGTGTAGAGTGTAGGGTATAGAGTGTAGGGTATAGAGTTTATGGTATAGAGTAGGGTATAGAGTGTAAGGTATAGAGTGTAGAGTGTAGGGTATAGAGTGTAGGGTATAAAGAGTAGAGTGTAGGGTATAGAGTGTAGAGTGTAGGGTATGGAGTGTATGGTATAGAGTGTAGGGTATAGAGTGTAGAGTATAGAGTGTTGGGTATAGAGTGTAGAGTGTAGGGTATAGAGTGTAGGGTATATAGTGTAGGGTATAGAGTGTATGGTATACAGTGTAGAGTGTAGGGATTAGAGTGTAGGGTATAGAGTGTAGGGTGTAGAGTGTAGGGTATAGAGTGTAGGGTATAGAGTGTATGGTATAGAGTGTAGGTTATAGAGTGTTGGGTATAGATTGTAGGGTATAGAATGTAGAGTGTAGTGTATAGAGTATAGGGTATAGAGTGTATGGTGTAGAGTGTAGGGTATAGAGTGTATAGTGTAGGGTATAGAGTGCAGGGTATAGAGTGTATGGAATAGAGTGTATGGAATATAGTGTACGGTATAGAGTGTAGAGAGTAGGGTATAGAGTGTAGGGTATAGAGCGTAGGGTGTAGGGTATAGATTGTAGGGTATAGAGTGTAGGGTATAGAGTGTAGAGTGTAGGGTATAGAGTGCATGGTATAGAGTGTAGGGTGTAGAGTGTATGGTATAGAGTGTACAGTATAGAGTGTATGGTATAGAGTGTAGAGTGTAGGGTATAGAGTGTATGGTATAGAGTGTAGAGTGTAGAGTGTAGGGTATAGAGTGTAGAGTGTAGGGTATAGAGTGTAGGGTATAGAGTGTATGGTATAGAGTGTAGGGTATAGAGTGTAGGGTATAGAGTGTTGAGTGTAGGGTATAGAGTGTAGGGTATAGAGTGTAGAGTGTAGGGTATAGAGTGTATGGTATCGAGTGTACGGTATAGAGTGTTGGGCTATAGAGTGTAGGGTATAGAGTGTAGGGTATAGAGTGTATGGTATAGAGTGTACGGTATAGAGTGTATGATATAGAGTGTATGGTATATAGTGTAGGGTATAGAGTGTTTGGTATAGAGTGTAAGGTATAGAGTGTAGATAGTAGGGTATAGATTTTAGAGTGTAGAGTGTAGGGTATAGAGTGTAGGGTATAGAGTGTATGGAATAGAGTGTATAATATAGAGTGTAGGGTGTAGAGTGTAGGGTATAGAGTGTAGAGTGTGGGGTATAGAGTGTAGAGTGTAGGGTATAGAGTGTATGATATAGAGTTTAGGGTATAGAGTGTATGGTATAGATTGCAGGGTAT
Organism: Ranitomeya imitator; assembly: GCF_032444005.1. NCBI lineage: Eukaryota > Metazoa > Chordata > Amphibia > Anura > Dendrobatidae > Ranitomeya > Ranitomeya imitator. Next base: position 519,121 of record NW_027194316.1, read on the forward strand.
AGAGTGTAGGGTGTAGAGTGTAGGGTATAGAGTGTAGGGTATAGAGTGTATGGTATAGAGTGTATGGTATAGATTGTAGGGTATAGAGTGTAGGGTAGAGAGTGTAGAGTGTAGGGTATAGAGTGTAGAAAGTAGGGTATAGTGTGTAGGGTATGAAGTGTAGAGTGTAGGGTATAGAGTGTAGGGTATAGAGTGTAGATTGTATGGTATAGAGTGTAGGGTATAGAGTGTATAGTGTAGGGTGTAGAGTGTAGGGTATAGAGTGTAGGGTATAGAGTGTTGGGATATAGAGTGTAGGGTATAGAGTGTAGGGTATAGAGTGTAGGGTATAGATTGTAGGGTATAGAGTGTAGGGTATAGAGTGTAGGGTATAGAGTATATAGTGTAGGGTATAGAGTGTAGGGTATAGAGTGTAGATTGTATGGTATAGAGTGTAGGGTATAGAGTGTATATTGCAGGGTGTAGAGTGTAGGGTATAGAGTGTAGGGTATAGAGTGTTGGGATATAGAGTGTAGGGTATAGAGTGTAGGGTATAGAGTGTAGGGTATAGATTGTAGGGTATAGAGTGTAGGGTATAGAGTGTAGGGTATAGAGTATATAGTGTAGGGTATAGAGTGTAGGGTATAGAGTGTAGAGTGTAGGGTATAGAGTGTAGGGTATAGAGTGTAGGGTATAAAGTGTAGAGTGTAGGGTATAGAGTGTAGGGTGTAGAGTGTAGGGTATAGAGTGTAGGGTATAGAGTGTAGAGTGTAGGGTGTAGAGTGTAGGGTATAGCGTGTAAGATATAGAGTGTAGGGTATAGAGTGTATGTTATAGAGTGTAGGGTATAGAGTGTAGAGTGTAGGGTATAGAGTGTAGGGTATAGAGTGTAGGGTATAGAGTGTAGGGTATAAAGTGTAGAGTGTAGGGTATAGAGTGTAGGGTTTAGAGTGTATGTTATAGAGTGTAGGGTATAGAGTGTAGAGTGTAGGATATAGAGTGTAGAGTGTAGGGTATAAAGTGTAGGGTATATAGTGTAGGGTATAGAGTGTAGGGTATAGAGTGTAGGGTATAGAGTGTATGGTATAGAGTGTAGAGTGTAGGGTATAGAGTGTAGAAAGTAGGGTATAGTGTGTAGGGTATAGAGTGTAGAGTGTAGGGTATAGAGTGTAGGGTATAGAGTGTAGATTGTATGGTATAGAGTGTAGGGTATAGAGTGCATAGTGTAGGGTATAGAGTGTAGAGTGTAGGGTATAGAGTGTAGGGTATAGAGTGTTGGGATATAGAGTGTAGGGTATAGAGTGTAGGGTATAGAGTGTAGGGTATAGAGTGTAGATTGTATGGTATAGAGTGTAGGGTATAGAGTGTATAGTGTAGGGTATAGAGTGTAGAGTGTAGGGTATAGAGTGTAGGGTATAGAGTGTTGGGATATAGAGTGTAGGGTATAGAGTGTCGGGTATAGAGTGTAGGGTATAGATTGTAGGGTATAGAGAGTAGGGTATAGAGTATATAGTATAGGGTATAGAGTGTAGGGTATAGAGTGTAGAGTGTAGGGTATAAAGTGTAGGGTATAGAGTGTAGGGTATAGAGTGTAGGGTATATAGTGTAGGGTATAGAGTGTATGGTATACAGTGTAGAGTGTTGGGATATAGAGTGTAGGGTATAGAGTGTCGGGTATAGAGTGTAGGGTATAGATTGTAGGGTATAGAGAGTAGGGTATAGAGTATATAGTATAGGGTATAGAGTGTAGGGTATAGAGTGTAGAGTGTAGGGTATAGAGTGTAGGGTATATAGTGTAGGGTATAGAGTGTATGGTATACAGTGTAGAGTGTAGGGATTAGAGTGTAGGGTATAGAGTGTAGGGTGTAGAGTGTAGGTTATAGAGTGTTGGGTATAGATTGTAGGGTATAGAATGTAGAGTGTAGTGTATAGAGTATAGGGTATAGAGTGTATGGTGTAGAGTGTAGGGTATAGAGTGTATAGTGTAGGGTATAGAGTGCAGGGTATAGAGTGTATGGAATAGAGTGTATGGAATATAGTGTACGGTATAGAGTGTAGAGAGTAGGGTATAGAGTGTAGAGTATAGAGCGTAGGGTGTAGGGTATAGATTGTAGGGTATAGAGTGTAGGGTATAGAGTGTAGGGTATAGAGTGCATGGTATAGAGTGTAGGGTGTAGAGTGTATGGTATAGAGTGTACAGTATAGAGTGTATGGTATAGAGTGTAGAGTGTAGGGTATAGAGTGTATGGTATAGAGTGTAGAGTGTAGAGTGTAGGGTATAGAGTGTAGAGTGTAGGGTATAGAGTGTAGGGTATAGAGTGTATGGTATAGAGTGTAGGGTATAGAGTGTAGGGTATAGAGTGTAGAGTGTAGGGTATAGAGTGTAGGGTATAGAGCGTAGGGTGTAGGGTATAGATTGTAGGGTATAGAGTGTAGGGTATAGAGTGTAGAGTGTAGGGTATAGAGTGCATGGTATAGAGTGTAGGGTGTAGAGTGTATGGTATAGAGTGTACAGTATAGAGTGTATGGTATAGAGTGTAGAGTGTAGGGTATAGAGTGTATGGTATAGAGTGTAGAGTGTAGAGTGTAGGGTATAGAGTGTAGAGTGTAGGGTATAGAGTGTAGGGTATAGAGTGTATGGTATAGAGTGTAGGGTATAGAGTGTAGGGTATAGAGTGTTGAGTGTAGGGTATAGAGTGTAGGGTATAGAGTGTAGAGTGTAGGGTATAGAGTGTATGGTATCGAGTGTACGGTATAGAGTGTTGGGCTATAGAGTGTAGGGTATAGAGTGTAGGGTATAGAGTGTATGGTATAGAGTGTACGGTATAGAGTGTATGATATAGAGTGTATGGTATATAGTGTAGGGTATAGAGTGTTTGGTATAGAGTGTAAGGTATAGAGTGTAGATAGTAGGGTATAGATTTTAGAGTGTAGAGTGTAGGGTATAGAGTGTAGGGTATAGAGTGTATGGAATAGAGTGTATAATATAGAGTGTAGGGTGTAGAGTGTAGGGTATAGAGTGTAGAGTGTGGGGTATAGAGTGTAGAGTGTAGGGTATAGAGTGTATGATATAGAGTTTAGGGTATAGAGTGTATGGTATAGATTGCAGGGTATAGAGTGTAGGGTGTAGAGTGTAGGGTATAGAGTGTAGGGTATAGAGTGTATGGTATAGAGTGTATGGTATAGATTGTAGGGTATAGAGTGTAGGGTAGAGAGTGTAGAGTGTAGGGTATAGAGTGTAGAAAGTAGGGTATAGTGTGTAGGGTATGAAGTGTAGAGTGTAGGGTATAGAGTGTAGGGTATAGAGTGTAGATTGTATGGTATAGAGTGTAGGGTATAGAGTGTATAGTGTAGGGTGTAGAGTGTAGGGTATAGAGTGTAGGGTATAGAGTGTTGGGATATAGAGTGTAGGGTATAGAGTGTAGGGTATAGAGTGTAGGGTATAGATTGTAGGGTATAGAGTGTAGGGTATAGAGTGTAGGGTATAGAGTATATAGTGTAGGGTATAGAGTGTAGGGTATAGAGTGTAGATTGTATGGTATAGAGTGTAGGGTATAGAGTGTATATTGCAGGGTGTAGAGTGTAGGGTATAGAGTGTAGGGTATAGAGTGTTGGGATATAGAGTGTAGGGTATAGAGTGTAGGGTATAGAGTGTAGGGTATAGATTGTAGGGTATAGAGTGTAGGGTATAGAGTGTAGGGTATAGAGTATATAGTGTAGGGTATAGAGTGTAGGGTATAGAGTGTAGAGTGTAGGGTATAGAGTGTAGGGTATAGAGTGTAGGGTATAAAGTGTAGAGTGTAGGGTATAGAGTGTAGGGTGTAGAGTGTAGGGTATAGAGTGTAGGGTATAGAGTGTAGAGTGTAGGGTGTAGAGTGTAGGGTATAGCGTGTAAGATATAGAGTGTAGGGTATAGAGTGTATGTTATAGAGTGTAGGGTATAGAGTGTAGAGTGTAGGGTATAGAGTGTAGGGTATAGAGTGTAGGGTATAGAGTGTAGGGTATAAAGTGTAGAGTGTAGGGTATAGAGTGTAGGGTTTAGAGTGTATGTTATAGAGTGTAGGGTATAGAGTGTAGAGTGTAGGATATAGAGTGTAGAGTGTAGGGTATAAAGTGTAGGGTATATAGTGTAGGGTATAGAGTGTAGGGTATAGAGTGTAGGGTATAGAGTGTATGGTATAGAGTGTAGAGTGTAGGGTATAGAGTGTAGAAAGTAGGGTATAGTGTGTAGGGTATAGAGTGTAGAGTGTAGGGTATAGAGTGTAGGGTATAGAGTGTAGATTGTATGGTATAGAGTGTAGGGTATAGAGTGCATAGTGTAGGGTATAGAGTGTAGAGTGTAGGGTATAGAGTGTAGGGTATAGAGTGTTGGGATATAGAGTGTAGGGTATAGAGTGTAGGGTATAGAGTGTAGGGTATAGAGTGTAGATTGTATGGTATAGAGTGTAGGGTATAGAGTGTATAGTGTAGGGTATAGAGTGTAGAGTGTAGGGTATAGAGTGTAGGGTATAGAGTGTTGGGATATAGAGTGTAGGGTATAGAGTGTCGGGTATAGAGTGTAGGGTATAGATTGTAGGGTATAGAGAGTAGGGTATAGAGTATATAGTATAGGGTATAGAGTGTAGGGTATAGAGTGTAGAGTGTAGGGTATAAAGTGTAGGGTATAGAGTGTAGGGTATAGAGTGTAGGGTATATAGTGTAGGGTATAGAGTGTATGGTATACAGTGTAGAGTGTTGGGATATAGAGTGTAGGGTATAGAGTGTCGGGTATAGAGTGTAGGGTATAGATTGTAGGGTATAGAGAGTAGGGTATAGAGTATATAGTATAGGGTATAGAGTGTAGGGTATAGAGTGTAGAGTGTAGGGTATAGAGTGTAGGGTATATAGTGTAGGGTATAGAGTGTATGGTATACAGTGTAGAGTGTAGGGATTAGAGTGTAGGGTATAGAGTGTAGGGTGTAGAGTGTAGGTTATAGAGTGTTGGGTATAGATTGTAGGGTATAGAATGTAGAGTGTAGTGTATAGAGTATAGGGTATAGAGTGTATGGTGTAGAGTGTAGGGTATAGAGTGTATAGTGTAGGGTATAGAGTGCAGGGTATAGAGTGTATGGAATAGAGTGTATGGAATATAGTGTACGGTATAGAGTGTAGAGAGTAGGGTATAGAGTGTAGAGTATAGAGCGTAGGGTGTAGGGTATAGATTGTAGGGTATAGAGTGTAGGGTATAGAGTGTAGGGTATAGAGTGCATGGTATAGAGTGTAGGGTGTAGAGTGTATGGTATAGAGTGTACAGTATAGAGTGTATGGTATAGAGTGTAGAGTGTAGGGTATAGAGTGTATGGTATAGAGTGTAGAGTGTAGAGTGTAGGGTATAGAGTGTAGAGTGTAGGGTATAGAGTGTAGGGTATAGAGTGTATGGTATAGAGTGTAGGGTATAGAGTGTAGGGTATAGAGTGTAGAGTGTAGGGTATAGAGTGTAGGGTATAGAGTGTAGAGTGTAGGGTATAGAGTGTAGGGTATAGAGTGTACGGTATAGAGTGTTGGGCTATAGAGTGTAGGGTATAGAGTGTAGGGTATAGAGTGTATGGTATAGAGTGTACGGTATAGAGTGTATGATATAGAGTGTATGGCATATAGTGTAGGGTATAGAGTGTTTGGTATAGAGTGTAAGGTATAGAGTGTAGATAGTAGGGTATAGATTTCAGAGTGTAGAGTGTAGGGTATAGAGTGTAGGGTATAGAGTGTATGGAATAGAGTGTATAATATAGAGTGTAGGGTGTAGAGTGTAGGGTATAGAGTGTAGAGTGTGGGGTATAGAGTGTAGAGTGTAGGGTATAGAGTGTATGATATAGAGTGTAGGGTATAGAGTGTATGGTATAGATTGCAGGGTATAGAGTGTAGGGTATAGAGTGTAGGGTATAGAGTGTAGGGTATAGAGTGTATGTTATAGAGTGTATGGTATAGATTGTAGGGTATAGAGTGTAGGGTAGAGAGTGTAGAGTGTAGGGTATAGAGTGTAGAAAGTAGGGTATAGTGTGTAGGGTATGAAGTGTAGAGTGTAGGGTATAGAGTGTAGGGTATAGAGTGTAGATTGTATGGTATAGAGTGTAGGGTATAGAGTGTATAGTGTAGGGTGTAGAGTGTAGGGTATAGAGTGTAGGGTATAGAGTGTTGGGATATAGAGTGTAGGGTATAGAGTGTAGGGTATAGAGTGTAGGGTATAGATTGTAGGGTATAGAGTGTAGGGTATAGAGTGTAGGGTATAGAGTGTAGGGTATAGAGTATATAGTGTAGGGTATAGAGTGTAGGGTATAGAGTGTAGAGTGTAGGGTATAGAGTGTAGGGTATAGAGTGTAGGGTATAAAGTGTAGAGTGTAGGGTATAGAGTGTAGGGTGTAGAGTGTAGGGTATAGAGTGTAGGGTATAGAGTGTAGAGTGTAGGGTGTAGAGTGTAGGGTATAGCGTGTAAGATATAGAGTGTAGGGTATAGAGTGTATGTTATAGAGTGTAGGGTATAGAGTGTAGAGTGTAGGGTATAGAGTGTAGGGTATAGAGTGTAGGGTATAGAGTGTAGGGTATAAAGTGTAGAGTGTAGGGTATAGAGTGTAGGGTTTAGAGTGTATGTTATAGAGTGTAGGGTATAGAGTGTAGAGTGTAGGATATAGAGTGTAGAGTGTAGGGTATAAAGTGTAGGGTATATAGTGTAGGGTATAGAGTGTAGGGTATAGAGTGTAGGGTATAGAGTGTATGGTATAGAGTGTAGAGTGTAGGGTATAGAGTGTAGAAAGTAGGGTATAGTGTGTAGGGTATAGAGTGTAGAGTGTAGGGTATAGAGTGTAGGGTATAGAGTGTAGATTGTATGGTATAGAGTGTAGGGTATAGAGTGTATAGTGTAGGGTATAGAGTGTAGAGTGTAGGGTATAGAGTGTAGGGTATAGAGTGTTGGGATATAGAGTGTAGGGTATAGAGTGTCGGGTATAGAGTGTAGGGTATAGATTGTAGGGTATAGAGAGTAGGGTATAGAGTATATAGTATAGGGTATAGAGTGTAGGGTATAGAGTGTAGAGTGTAGGGTATAGAGTGTAGGGTATAGAGTGTAGGGTATAGAGTGTAGGGTATATAGTGTAGAGTGTAGGGTATAGAGTGTAGGGTATAGAGTGTAGAGTGTAGGGTGTAGAGTGGAGAGTGTAGGGTATAGAGTGTAAGGTATAGAGTGTAGGGTATAGAGTGTATGTTATATAGTGTAGGGTGTAGAGTGTAGGGTATAGAGTGTAGAAAGTAGGGTATAGTGTGTAGAGTATAGAGTGTAGGGTATAGAGTGTATGGTATAGAGTGTAGAGTGTAGGGTATAGAGTGTAGAAAGTAGGGTATAGTGTGTAGGGTATAGAGTGTAGAGTGTAGGGTATAGAGTGTAGGGTATAGAGTGTAGATTGTATGGTATAGAGTGTAGGGTATAGAGTGTATAGTGTAGGGTATAGAGTGTAGAGTGTAGGGTATAGAGTATAGGGTATAGAGTGTTGGGATATAGAGTGTAGGGTATAGAGTGTAGTGTATAGATTTTAGGGTATAGAGTGTAGGGTATAGAGTGTAGGGTGTAGAGTGTAGGGTATAGAGTGTAGGGTATAGAGTGTAGAGTGTAGGGTGTAGAGTGTAGGGTATAGCGTGTAAGATATAGAGTGTAGGGTATAGAGTGTATGTTATAGAGTGTAGGGTATAGAGTGTAGAGTGTAGGGTATAGAGTGTAGGGTATAGAGTGTAGGGTATAGAGTGTAGGGTATAAAGTGTAGAGTGTAGGGTATAGAGTGTAGGGTTTAGAGTGTATGTTATAGAGTGTAGGGTATAGAGTGTAGAGTATAGGATATAGAGTGTAGAGTGTAGGGTATAAAGTGTACGGTATATAGTGTAGGGTATAGAGTGTAGGGTATAGAGTGTAGGGTATAGAGTGTATGGTATAGAGTGTAGAGTGTAGGGTATAGAGTGTAGAAAGTAGGGTATAGTGTGTAGGGTATAGAGTGTAGAGTGTAGGGTATAGAGTGTAGGGTATAGAGTGTAGATTGTATGGTATAGAGTGTAGGGTATAGAGTGTATAGTGTAGGGTATAGAGTGTAGAGTGTAGGGTATAGAGTGTAGGGTATAGAGTGTTGGGATATAGAGTGTAGGGTATAGAGTGTCGGGTATAGAGTGTAGGGTATAGATTGTAGGGTATAGAGAGTAGGGTATAGAGTATATAGTATAGGGTATAGAGTGTAGGGTATAGAGTGTAGAGTGTAGGGTATAGAGTGTAGGGTATAGAGTGTAGGGTATAGAGTGTAGGGTATATAGTGTAGAGTGTAGGGTATAGAGTGTAGGGTATAGAGTGTAGAGTGTAGGGTGTAGAGTGGAGAGTGTAGGGTATAGATTGTAGGGTATAGAGAGTAGGGTATAGAGTATATAGTATAGGGTATAGAGTGTAGGGTATAGAGTGTAGAGTGTAGGGTATAGAGTGTAGGGTATAGAGTGTAGGGTATAGAGTGTAGGGTATATAGTGTAGAGTGTAGGGTATAGAGTGTAGGGTATAGAGTGTAGAGTGTAGGGTATAGAGTGTAGAAAGTAGGGTATAGTGTGTAGGGTATAGAGTGTAGGGTATAGAGTGTAGGGTATAGAGTGTAGGGTATATAGTGTAGAGTGTAGGGTATAGAGTGTAGGGTATAGAGTGTAGAGTGTAGGGTGTAGAGTGGAGAGTGTAGGGTATAGATTGTAGGGTATAGAGAGTAGGGTATAGAGTATATAGTATAGGGTATAGAGTGTAGGGTATAGAGTGTAGAGTGTAGGGTATAGAGTGTAGGGTATAGAGTGTAGGGTATAGAGTGTAGGGTATATAGTGTAGAGTGTAGGGTATAAAGTGTAGGGTATAGAGTGTAGAGTGTAGGGTATAGAGTGTAGAAAGTAGGGTATAGTGTGTAGGGTATAGAGTGTAGAGTGTAGGGTATAGAGTGTAGGGTATAGAGTGTAGATTGTATGGTATAGAGTGTAGGGTATAGAGTGTATAGTGTAGGGTATAGAGTGTAGAGTGTAGGGTATAGACTGCAGGGTATAGAGTGTTGGGATATAGAGTGTAGGGTATAGAGTGCAGTGTATAGATTTTAGGGTATAGAGTGTAGGGTATAGAGTGTAGGGTATAGAGTATATAGTGTAGGGTATAGAGTGTAGGGTATAGAGTGTAGAGTTTAGGGTATAGAGTGTAGGGTATAGAGTGTAGGGTATAGAGTGTAGGGTATAAAGTGTAGAGTGTAGGGTATAGAGTGTGGGGTATAGAGTGTAGGGTGTAGAGTGGAGAGTGTAAGGTATAGAGTGTAAGGTATAGAGTGTAGGGTATAGAGTGTATGTTATAGAGTGTAGGGTATAGAGTGTATGTTATAGAGTGTAGGGTGTAGAGTGTAGGGTATAGAGTGTAGGGTATAGAGTGTAGGGTATAGAGTGTAGGGTATAAAGTGTAGAGTGTAGGGTATAGAGTGTAGGGTATAGATTGTAGAGTGTAGGATATAGAGTGTAGAGTGTAGGGTATATAGTGTAGGGTATAGATTGTAGGGTATAGAGTGTAGGGTATAGAGTGTAGAGTGTAGGGTATAGAGTGTAGGGTATAGAGTGTAGAGTGTAGGGTATAGAGTGTATGGTATAGAGTGTAGGGTGTAGAGTGCATGGTATAGAGTGTAGGGTATAGAGTGTAGAGTGTAGGGTATAGAGTGTAGGGTGTAGAGTGTAGGGTATAGAGTGTAGGGTGTAGAGTGTAGGGTATAAAGTGTAGGGTATAGAGTGTAGGGTGTAGAGTGTAGGGTATAGAGTGTAGAGTGTAGGGTATAGAGTGTATGGTATAATGTGTAGGGTATAGAGTGTAGGGTGTAGAGTGTAGGGTATAGAGTGTAGGGTATATAGTGTATGGTATAGAGTGTAGGGTATAGAGTGTAGAGTGTAGGTTATATAGTGTAGGGTATAGAGTATAGAGTGTAGGGTATAGAGTGTAGGGTATAGAGTGTAGAGTGTAGAGTGTAGGGTATAGAGTGTAGAGTGTAGGGTATAGAGTGTAGGGTATAGAGTGTATGGTATAGAGTGTAGGGTATAGAGTGTAGGGTGTAGAGTGTAGGGATTAGAGTGTAGGGTATAGAGTGTATTGTATAGAGTGTAGAGTGTAGGGAATAGAGTGTAGGGTATAGAGTGTACGGTAAAGAGTGTTGGGCTATAGAGTGTAGGGTATAGAGTATAGGGTATAGAGTGTAGGGTATAGAGTGTAGGGTATACAGTGTAGGGTATAAAGTGTAGAGTGTAGGGTATAGAGTGTAGGGTATAGAGTGTAGGGTATAGAGTGTAGGGTATAGAGTGTAGAGTGTAGGGTATAGAGTGTAGAGTTTAGGGTATAGAGTGTAGGGTATAGAGTGTAGGGTTTAGAGTGTATGGTATGGAGTGTAGGGTATAGAGTGTAGAGTGTAGGGTATAGAGTGTAGGATATAGAGTGTAGGGTATAGAGTGTATGGTATAGAGTGTACGGTATAAAGTGTACAGTGTAGGGTATAGAGTGTAGGGTATAGATTGTAGGGTATAGAGTGTATTGTATAGGGTATAGAGTGTATGGTGTAGAGTGTAGGGTATAGAGTGTATAGTGTAGGGTATAGAGTGTAGGGTATAGAGTGTATGGTATAGAGTGTAGAGTGTAGGGAATAGAGTGTAGGGTATAGAGTGTACGGTATAGAGTGTTGGGCTATAGAGTGTAGGGTATAGAGTATAGGGTATAGAGTGTAGGGTATAGAGTGTAGGGTATACAGTGTAGGGTATAAAGTGTAGAGTGTAGGGTATAGAGTGTAGGGTATAGAGTGTAGGGTATAGAGTGTAGGGTATAGAGTGTAGAGTGTAGGGTATAGAGTGTAGAGTTTAGGGTATAGAGTGTAGGGTATAGAGTGTAGGGTTTAGAGTGTATGGTATAGAGTGTAGGGTATAGAGTGTAGAGTGTAGGGTATAGAGTGTAGGATATAGAGTGTAGGGTATAGAGTGTATGGTATAGAGTGTACGGTATAGAGTGTACAGTGTAGGGTATAGAGTGTAGGGTATAGATTGTAGGGTATAGAGTGTATTGTATAGGGTATAGAGTGTATGGTGTAGAGTGTAGGGTATAGAGTGTATAGTGTAGGGTATAGAGTGTAGGGTATAGAGTGTATGGTATAGAGTGTAGGGTATAGAGTGTATGGTATAGAGTGTAGGGTATAGAGTGTAGAGTGTAGGGTATAGAGTGTAGGGTATAGAGTGTAGAGTGTAGGGTATAGAGTTTAGGGTATAGAGTGTATGGTGTAGAGTGTAGGGAATAGAGTGTAGAGTGTAGGGTATAGAGTATATGGTATAGAGTGTAGGGTATAGAGTATAGAGTGTAGGGTATAGAGTGTAGGGTATAGAGTGTAGGGTATAGAGTGTATGGTATAGAGTTTAGGGAATAGAGTGTAGAGTGTAGGATATAGAGTGTATGGTATAGAGTGTAGGGTATAGAGTGTAGAGGGTAGAGTGTAGGGTATAGAGTGTAGGGTATAGAGTGTAGGGTATAGAGTGTAGAGTGTAGGGTATAGAGTGTAGGGTATAGAGTGTAGGGTGTAGAGTGTAGGGTATAGAGTGTAGGGTATAGAGTGTAGAGTGTAGGGTATAAAGTGTAGGGTATAGAGTGTAGGGTGTAGAGTGTAGGGTGTAGAGTGTAGGGTATAGAGTGTAGAGTGTAGGGTATAGAGTGTATGGTATAATGTGAAGGGTATAGAGTGTAGGGTGTAGAGTGTAGGGTACAGAGTGTAGGGTATAGAGTGTAGGGTATAGAGTGTAGAGTGTAGGGTATATAGTGTAGGGTATAGAGTATAGAGTGTAGGGTATAGAGTGTAGGGTATAGAGTGTAGAGTGTAGAGTGTAGGGTATAGAGTGTAGAGTGTAGAGTGTAGGGTATAGAGTGTAGAGTGTAGGGTATAGAGTGTAGGGTATAGAGTGTATGGTATAGAGTAGGGTATAGAGTGTAGGGTATAGAGTGTAGAGTGTAGGGTATAGAGTGCAGAGTGTAGGGTATAGAGTGTAGGGTATAAAGAGTAGAGTGTAGGGTATAGAGTGTAGAGTGTAGGGTATGGAGTGTATGGTATAGAGTGTAGGGTATAGAGTGTAGAGTATAGAGTGTTGGGTATAGAGTGTAGAGTGTAGGGTATAGAGTGTAGGGTATATAGTGTAGGGTATAGAGGGTAGGGTATATAGTGTAGGGTATAGAGTGTATGGTATACAGTATAGAGTGAAGGGTATAGAGTGTAGGGTATAGAGTGTATGGTATAGAGTGTAGGGTATAGAGTGTTGGGTATAGATTGTAGGGTATAGAATGTAGAGTGTAGTGTATAGAGTATAGGGTATAGAGTGTATGGTGTAGAGTGTAGGGTATAGAGTGTATAGTGTAGGGTATAGAGTGCAGGGTATAGAGTGTATGGAATAGAGTGTATGGAATATAGTGTACGGTATAGAGTGTAGAGAGTAGGGTATAGAGTGTAGGGTATAGAGCGTAGGGTGTAGGGTATAGATTGTAGGGTATAGAGTGTAGGGTATAGAGTGTAGAGTGTAGGGTATAGAGTGCATGGTATAGAGTGTAGGGTGTAGAGTGTATGGTATAGAGTGTACAGTATAGAGTGTATGGTATAGAGTGTAGAGTGTATGGTATAGAGTGTAGGGTGTAGAGTGTATAGTATAAAGTGTAGGGTACAGAGTGTAGAGTGTAGGGTATAGAGTGTAGAGTGTAGGGTATAGAGTGAATGGTATAGAGTGTAGGGTGTAGAGTGTATAGTATAGAGTGTAGGGTACAGAGTGTAGAGTGTAGGGTATAGAGTGTAGAGTGTAGGGTATAGAGTGTAGGGTATAGAGTGTAGGGTATAGAGTGTAGAGTGTAGGATATAGAGTGTAGAGTGTAGGGTATAAAGTGTAGGGTATATAGTGTAGGGTATAGAGTGTAGGGTATAGAGTGTAGGGTATAGAGTGTATGGTATAGAGTGTACGGTATAGAGTGTACAGTGTAGGGTATAGTGTGTAGGGTATAGATTGTAGGGTATAGAGTGTATTCTATAGGGTATAGAGTGTATGGTGTAGAGTGTAGGGTATAGAGTGTATAGTGTAGGGTATAGAGTGTAGGGTATAGAGTGTATGGTATAGAGTGTAGAGTGTAGGGAATAGAGTGTAGGGTATAGAGTGTACGGTATAGAGTGTTGGGCTATAGAGTGTAGGGTATAGAGTATAGGGTATAGAGTGTAGGGTATAGAGTGTAGGGTATACAGTGTAGGGTATAAAGTGTAGAGTGTAGGGTATAGAGTGTAGGGTATAGAGTGTAGGGTATATAGTGTAGAGTGTAGGGTATAGAGTGTAGAGTTTAGGGTATAGAGTGTAGGGTATAGAGTGTAGGGTTTAGAGTGTATGGTATAGAGTGTAGGGTATAGAGTGTAGAGTGTAGGGTATAGAGTGTAGGATATAGAGTGTAGGGTATAGAGTGTATGGTATAGAGTGTACGGTATAGAGTGTACAGTGTAGGGTATAGAGTGTAGGGTATAGATTGTAGGGTATAGAGTGTATTGTATAGGGTATAGAGTGTATGGTGTAGAGTGTAGGGTATAGAGTGTATAGTGTAGGGTATAGAGTGTAGGGTATAGAGTGTATGGTATAGAGTGTAGGGTATAGAGTGTATGGTATAGAGTGTAGGGTATAGAGTGTAGAGTGTAGGGTATAGAGTGTAGGGTATAGAGTGTAGAGTGTAGGGTATAGAGTTTAGGGTATAGAGTGTATGGTGTAGAGTGTAGGGAATAGAGTGTAGAGTGTAGGGTATAGAGTATATGGTATAGAGTGTAGGGTATAGAGTATAGAGTGTAGGGTATAGAGTGTAGGGTATAGAGTGTAGGGTATAGAGTGTATGGTATAGAGTGTAGGGAATAGAGTGTAGAGTGTAGGGTATAGAGTGTATGTTATAGAGTGTAGGGTATAGAGTGTAGAGGGTAGAGTGTAGGGTATAGAGTGTAGGGTATAGAGTGTAGGGTATAGAGTGTAGAGTGTAGGGTATAGAGTGTAGGGTATAGAGTGTAGGGTGTAGAGTGTAGGGTATAGAGTGTAGGGTATAGAGTGTAGAGTGTAGGGTATAAAGTGTAGGGTATAGAGTGTAGGGTGTAGAGTGTAGGGTATAGAGTGTAGAGTGTAGGGTATAGAGTGTATGGTATAATGTGTAGGGTATAGAGTGTAGGGTGTAGGGTGTAGGGTACAGAGTGTAGGGTATAGAGTGTAGGGTATAGAGTGTAGAGTGTAGGGTATATAGTGTAGGGTATAGAGTATAGAGTGTAGGGTATAGAGTGTAGGGTATAGAGTGTAGAGTGTAGAGTGTAGGGTATAGAGTGTAGAGTGTAGGGTATAGAGTGTAGGGTATAGAGTGTATGGTATAGAGTAGGGTATAGAGTGTAGGGTATAGAGTGTAGATTGTAGGGTATAGAGTGTAGAGTGTAGGGTATAGAGTGTAGGGTATAAAGAGTAGAGTGTAGGGTATAGAGTGTAGAGTGTAGGGTATGGAGTGTATGGTATAGAGTGTAGGGTATAGAGTGTAGAGTATAGAGTGTTGGGTATAGAGTGTAGAGGGTAGGGTATAGAGTGTAGGGTATATAGTGTAGGGTATAGAGTGTAAGGTATATAGTGTAGGGTATAGAGTGTATGGTATACAGTATAGAGTGTAGGGTATAGAGTGTAGGGTATAGAGTGTATGGTATAGAGAGTAGGGTATAGAGTGTTGGGTATAGATTGTAGGGTATAGAATGTAGAGTGTAGTGTATAGAGTATAGGGTATAGAGTGTATGGTGTAGAGTGCAGGGTATAGAGTGTATGGAATAGAGTGTATGGAATATAGTGTACGGTATAGAGTGTAGAGAGTAGGGTATAGAGTGTAGGGTATAGAGCGTAGGGTGTAGGGTATAGATTGTAGGGTATAGAGTGTAGGGTATAGAGTGTAGAGTGTAGGGTATAGAGTGCATGGTATAGAGTGTAGGGTGTAGAGTGTATGGTATAGAGTGTACAGTATAGAGTGTATGGTATAGAGTGTATAGTGTAGGGTATAGAGTGTATGGTATAGAGTGAAGGGTGTAGAGTGTATAGTATAGAGTGTAGGGTACAGAGTGTAGAGTGTAGGGTATAGAGTGTAGAGTGTAGGGTATAGAGTGTATGGTATAGAGTGTAGGGTGTAGAGTGTATAGTATAGAGTGTAGGGTACAGAGTGTAGAGTGTAGGGTATAGAGTGTAGAGTGTAGGGTATAGAGTGTAGGGTATAGAGTGTAGAGTGTAGGATATAGAGTGTAGAGTGTAGGGTATAAAGTGTAGGGTATATAGTGTAGGGTATAGAGTGTAGGGTATAGAGTGTAGGGTATAGAGTGTATGGTATAGAGTGTAGAGTGTAGGGTATAGAGTGTAGAAAGTAGGGTATAGTGTGTAGGGTATAGAGTGTAGAGTGTAGGGTATAGAGTGTAGGGTATAGAGTGTAGATTGTATGGTATAGAGTGTAGGGTATAGAGTGTATAGTGTAGGGTATAGAGTGTAGAGTGTAGGGTATAGAGTGTAGGGTATAGAGTGTTGGGATATAGAGTGTAGGGTATAGAGTGTCGGGTATAGAGTGTAGGGTATAGATTGTAGGGTATAGAGTGTAGGGTATAGAGTATATAGTATAGGGTATAGAGTGTAGGGTATAGAGTGTAGAGTGTAGGGTATAGAGTGTAGGGTATAGAATGTAGGGTGTAGAGTGTAGGGTATAGAGTGTAGAGTGTAGGGTATAGAGTGTATGGTATAATGTGTAGGGTATAGAGTGTAGGGTGTAGAGTGTAGGGTACAGAGTGTAGGGTATAGAGTGTAGGGTATAGAGTGTAGAGTGTAGGGTATATAGTGTAGGGTATAGAGTATAGAGTGTAGGGTATAGAGTGTAGGGTATAGAGTATAGAGTGTAGAGTGTAGGGTATAGAGTGTAGAGTGTATGGTATAGAGTGTAGGGTATAGAGTGTATAGTATAGAGTAGGGTATAGAGTGTAGGGTATAGAGTGTAGAGTGTAGGGTATAGAGTGTAGAGTGTAGGGTATAGAGTGTAGGGTATAAAGAGTAGAGTGTAGGGTATAGAGTGTAGAGTGTAGGGTATGGAGTGTATGGTATAGAGTGTAGGGTATAGAGTGTAGAGTATAGAGTGTTGGGTATAGAGTGTAGAGTGTAGGGTATAGAGTGTAGGGTATATAGTGTAGGGTATAGAGTGTAGGGTATAGAGTGTATGGTATACAGTATAGAGTGTAGGGTATAGAGTGTAGGGTATAGAGTGTATGGTATAGAGTGTAGGGTATAGAGTGTTGGGTATAGATTGTAGGGTATAGAATGTAGAGTGTAGTGTATAGAGTATAGGGTATAGAGTGTATGGTGTAGAGTGTAGGGTATAGAGTGTATAGTGTAGGGTATAGAGTGCAGGGTATAGAGTGTATGGAATAGAGTGTATGGAATATAGTGTACGGTATAGAGTGTAGAGAGTAGGGTATAGAGTGTAGGGTATAGAGCGTAGGGTGTAGGGTATAGATTGTAGGGTATAGAGTGTAGGGTATAGAGTGTAGAGTGTAGGGTATAGAGTGCATGGTATAGAGTGTAGGGTGTAGAGTGTATGGTATAGAGTGTACAGTATAGAGTGTATGGTATAGAGTGTAGAGTGTAGGGTATAGAGTGTATGGTATAGAGTGTAGGGTGTAGAGTGTATAGTATAGAGTGTAGGGTACAGAGTGTAGAGTGTAGGGTATAGAGTGTAGAGTGTAGGGCATAGAGTGTATGGTATAGAGTGTAGGGTGTAGAGTGTATAGTATAGAGTGTAGGGTACAGAGTGTAGAGTGTAGGGTATAGAGTGTAGAGTGTAGGGTATAGAGTGTAGGGTATAGAGTGTAGGGTATAGAGTGTAGAGTGTAGGATATAGAGTGTAGAGTGTAGGGTATAAAGTGTAGGGTATATAGTGTAGGGCATAGAGTGTAGGGTATAGAGTGTAGGGTATAGAGTGTATGGTATAGAGTGTAGAGTGTAGGGTATAGAGTGTAGAAAGTAGGGTATAGTGTGTAGGGTAAAGAGTGTAGAGTGTAGGGTATAGAGTGTAGGGTATAGAGTGTAGATTGTATTGTATAGAGTGTAGGGTATAGAGTGTATAGTGTAGGGTATAGAGTGTAGAGTGTAGGGTATAGAGTGTAGGGTATAGAGTGTTGGGATATAGAGTGTAGGGTATAGAGTGTCGGGTATAGAGTGTAGGGTATAGATTGTAGGGTATAGAGTGTAGGGTATAGAGTATATAGTATAGGGTATAGAGTGTAGGGTATAGAGTGTAGAGTGTAGGGTATAGAGTGTAGGGTATAGAGTGTAGGGTATATAGTGTAGAGTGTAGGGTATAGAGTGTAGGGTATAGAGTGTAGAGTGTAGGGTGTAGAGTGTAGGGTATAGAGTGTATGGTATAGAGTGTATGGTATAGATTGTAGGGTATAGAGTGTAGGGTATAGAGTGTAGAGTGTAGGGTATAGAGTGTAGGGTATAGAGTGTAGATTGTATGGTATAAAGTGTAGGGTATAGAGTGTATAGTGTAGGGTGTAGAGTGTAGGGTATAGAGTGTAGGGTATAGAGTGTTGGGATATAGAGTGTAGGGTATAGAGTGTAGGGTATAGAGTGTAGGGTATAGATTGTAGGGTATAGAGTATAGGGTATAGAGTGTAGGGTATAGAGTATATAGTTTAGGGTATAGTGTGTAGGGTATAGAGTGTAGAGTGTAGGGTATAGAGTGTAGGGTATAGAGTGTAGGGTATAGAGTGTAGGGTATAAAGTATAGAGTGTAGGGTATAGAGTGTAGGGTATAGAATGTAGGGTATAGAGTGTAGGGTATAGAGTGTAGAGTGTAGGATATAGAGTGTAGAGTATAGAGTGTAGAGTGTAGGGTATAGAGTGTAGAGTGTAGGGTATAGAGTGTAGGGTATAGAGTGTATGGTATAGAGTGTAGGGTATAGAGTGTAGGGTAAAGAGTGTAGAGTGTAGGGATTAGAGTGTAGGGTATAGAGTGTAGGGTATAGAGTGTAGAGTGTAGGGTATAGAGTGTAGGGTATAGAGTGTACGGTATAGATTGTTGGGCTATAGAGTGTAGGGTATAGAGTGTAGGGTATACAGTGTAGGGTATAAGGTGTAGAGTGTAGGGTATAGAGTGTAGGGTATAGAGTGTAGGGTATAGAGTGTAGGGTATAGAGTGTAGGGTATTGAGTGTAGAGTGTAGAGTGTAGGGTATAGAGTGTAGAGTTTAGGGTATAGAGTGTAGGGTATAGAGTGTAGGGTTTAGAGTGTATGGTATAGAGTGTAGGGTATAGAGTGTAGAGTGTAGGGTATAGAGTGTAGGGTATAGAGTGTAGGGTATAGAGTGTATGGTATAGAGTGTACGGTATAGAGTGTAGAGTGTAGGGTATAGAGTGTAGGGTATAAAGTGTAGGGTATAGATTGTAGGGTATAGAGTGTAGAATGTAGGGTATAGGGTATAGAGTGTATGGTGTAGAGTGTAGGGTATAGAGTGTATAGTGTAGGGTATAGAGTGTAGGGTTTAGAGTGTAGGGTATAGAGTGTAGGGTATAGAGTGTAGAGTGTAGGGTATAGAGTGTATGGTATAGAGTGTAGGGTATAGAGTGTAGGGTATAGAGTGTAGGGTATAGAGTGTAGGGTATAGAGTGTAGAGTGTAGGGTATAGAGTTTAGGGTATAGAGTGTATGGTATAGAGTGTAGAGTGTAGGGTGTAGAGTGTATAGTGTAGGGTATAGAGTGTAGGGTATAGAGTGTAGGGTATAGAGCGTATGGTATAGAGTGTAGGGAATAGAGTGTAGAGTGTAGGGTATAGAGTGTATGGTATAGAGTGTAGGGTATAGAGTGTATAGTGTAGGGTATAGAGTGCAGGGTATAGAGTGTATGGAATAGAGTGTATGGAATATAGTGTACGGTATAGAGTGTAGAGAGTAGGGTATAGAGTGTAGGGTATAGAGCGTAGGGTGTAGGGTATAGATTGTAGGGTATAGAGTGTAGGGTATAGAGTGTAGAGTGTAGGGTATAGAGTGCATGGTATAGAGTGTAGGGTGTAGAGTGTATGGTATAGAGTGTACAGTATAGAGTGTATGGTATAGAGTGTAGAGTGTAGGGTATAGAGTGTATGGTATAGAGTGTAGAGTGTAGAGTGTATAGTATAGAGTGTAGGGTACAGAGTGTAGAGTGTAGGGTATAGAGTGTAGAGTGTAGGGCATAGAGTGTATGGTATAGAGTGTAGGGTGTAGAGTGTATAGTATAGAGTGTAGGGTACAGAGTGTAGGGTATAGAGTGTAGAGTGTAGGGTATAGAGTGTAGGGTATAGAGTGTAGGGTATAGAGTGTAGAGTGTAGGATATAGAGTGTAGGGTATAAAGTGTAGGGTATATAGTGTAGGGCATAGAGTGTAGGGTATAGAGTGTAGGGTATAGAGTGTATGGTATAGAGTGTAGAGTGTAGGGTATAGAGTGTAGAAAGTAGGGTATAGTGTGTAGGGTATAGAGTGTAGAGTGTAGGGTATAGAGTGTAGGGTATAGAGTGTAGATTGTATTGTATAGAGTGTAGGGTATAGAGTGTATAGTGTAGGGTATAGAGTGTAGAGTGTAGGGTATAGAGTGTAGGGTATAGAGTGTTGGGATATAGAGTGTAGGGTATAGAGTGTCGGGTATAGAGTGTAGGGTATAGATTGTAGGGTATAGAGTGTAGGGTATAGAGTATATAGTATAGGGTATAGAGTGTAGGGTATAGAGTGTAGGGTATAGAGTGTAGGGTATAGAGTGTAGGGTATAGAGTGTAGGGTATAGAGTGTAGGGTATATAGTGTAGAGTGTAGGGTATAGAGTGTAGGGTATAGAGTGTAGGGTGTAGAGTGTAGGGTATAGAGTGTATGGTATAGAGTGTATGGTATAGATTGTAGGGTATAGAGTGTAGGGTATAGAGTGTAGAGTGTAGGGTATAGAGTGTAGGGTATAGAGTGTAGATTGTATGGTATAAAGTGTAGGGTATAGAGTGTATAGTGTAGGGTGTAGAGTGTAGGGTATAGAGTGTAGGGTATAGAGTGTTGGGATATAGAGTGTAGGGTATAGAGTGTAGGGTATAGAGTGTAGGGTATAGATTGTAGGGTATAGAGTATAGGGTATAGAGTGTAGGGTATAGAGTATATAGTGTAGGGTATAGTGTGTAGGGTATAGAGTGTAGAGTGTAGGGTATAGAGTGTAGGGTATAGAGTGTAGGGTATAAAGTGTAGAGTGTAGGGTATAGAGTGTAGGGTATAGAATGTAGGGTATAGAGTGTAGGGTATAGAGTGTAGAGTGTAGGATATAGAGTGTAGAGTATAGAGTGTAGAGTGTAGGGTATAGAGTGTAGAGTGTAGGGTATAGAGTGTAGGGTATAGAGTGTATGGTATAGAGTGTAGGGTATAGAGTGTAGGGTAAAGAGTGTAGAGTGTAGGGATTAGAGTGTAGGGTATAGAGTGTAGGGTATAGAGTGTAGAGTGTAGGGTATAGAGTGTAGGGTATAGAGTGTACGGTATAGATTGTTGGGCTATAGAGTGTAGGGTATAGAGTGTAGGGTATACAGTGTAGGGTATAAAGTGTAGAGTGTAGGGTATAGAGTGTAGGGTATAGAGTGTAGGGTATAGAGTGTAGGGTATAGAGTGTAGGGTATTGAGTGTAGAGTGTAGAGTGTAGGGTATAGAGTGTAGAGTTTAGGGTATAGAGTGTAGGGTATAGAGTGTAGGGTTTAGAGTGTATGGTATAGAGTGTAGGGTATAGAGTGTAGAGTGTAGGGTATAGAGTGTAGGGTATAGAGTGTAGGGTATAGAGTGTATGGTATAGGGTGTACGGTATAGAGTGTAGAGTGTAGGGTATAGAGTGTAGGGTATAAAGTGTAGGGTATAGATTGTAGGGTATAGAGTGTAGAATGTAGGATATAGGGTATAGAGTGTATGGTGTAGAGTGTAGGGTATAGAGTGTATAGTGTAGGGTATAGAGTGTAGGGTTTAGAGTGTAGGGTATAGAGTGTAGGGTATAGAGTGTAGAGTGTAGGGTATAGAGTGTATGGTATAGAGTGTAGGGTATAGAGTGTAGGGTATAGAGTGTAGGGTATAGAGTGTAGGGTATAGAGTGTAGAGTGTAGGGTATAGAGTTTAGGGTATAGAGTGTATGGTATAGAGTGTAGAGTGTAGGGTGTAGAGTGTATAGTGTAGGGTATAGAGTGTAGGGTATAGAGTGTAGGGTATAGAGCGTATGGTATAGAGTGTAGGGAATAGAGTGTAGAGTGTAGGGTATAGAGTGTATGGTATAGAGTGTAGGGTATAGAGTGTATAGTGTAGGGTATAGAGTGCAGGGTATAGAGTGTATGGAATAGAGTGTATGGAATATAGTGTACGGTATAGAGTGCAGAGTGTAGGGTATAGAGTGTAGGGTATTGAGCGTAGGGTGTAGGGTATAGATTGTAGGGTATAGAGTGTAGGGTATAGAGTGTAGAGTGTAGGGTATAGAGTGCATGATATAGAGTGTAGGGTGTAGAGTGTATGGTATAGAGTGTACAGTATAGAGTGTATGGTATAGAGTGTAGAGTGTAGGGTATAGAGTGTATGGTATAGGGTGTAGGTTATAGAGTGTAGGGTATAGAGTGTAGGGTATAGAGTATAGAGTGCAGGGTATAGAGTGTAGGGTATATAGTGTAGCGTATAGAGTGTAGGGTATAGAGTGTAGGGTGTAGAGTGTAGGGTATAGAGTGTAGGGTATAGAGTGTAGGGTATAGAGTGTAGGGTATAGAGTGTAGGGTATTGAGTGTAGAGTGTAGGGTATAGAGTGTAGAGTGTAGGGTATAGAGTGTAGGGTATAGAGTGTAGGGTATAGAGTGTAGGGTATAGAGTGTAGGGTATATAGTGTAGGGTATAGAGTGTAGGGTATAGAGTGTAGGGTATAGAGTGTATGGAATAGAGTTTAGAGTGTAGGGTATAGAGTGTAGGGTATAGAGTGTATGGAATAGAGTTTAGAGTGTAGAGTGTAGGGTATAGAGTGTAGGGTATAGAGTGTATGGTATAGAGTGTAGGGTATAGAGGGTGGGGTATAGAGTGTAGGGCATAGAGTGTAGAGTGTAGGGATTAGAGTGTAGGGTATAGAGTGTAGGATATAGAGTGTATGGAATAGAGTGTAGGGTATAGAGTGAAGAGTGTAGGGTATAGAGTGTAGGGTATAGAGCGTAGGGTGTAGGGTATAGAGTGTAGGGTATAGAGTGTAGGGTATAGAGTGTATGGTATAGAGTGTAGGGTGTACAGTGTAAGGTATAGAGTGTAGGTTATAGAGTGTAGAGTGTAGGGCATAGAGTGTATGGTATAGAGTGTAGGGTGTAGAGTGTATAGTATAGAGTGTAGGGTATAGATTGTATGGTATAGAGTTTAGAGTGTAGGGTATAGAGTGTAGAATATAGAGTGTAGAGTGTAGGGTATAGAGTGTAGGGTATAGAGTGTACGGTATAGAGCGTATGATATAGAGTGTATGTTATATAGTGTAGGGTATAGAGTGTTTGGTATAGAGTGTAAGGTATAGAGTGTAGAGAGTAGGGTATAGATTTTAGAGTGTAGAGTGTAGGGTATAGCATGTAGGGTATAGAGTGTATGGAATAGAGTGCATGGTATAGAGTGTAGGGTGTAGAGTGTAGGATATAGAGTGTAGAGTGTGGGGTATAGAGTGTAGAGTGTGGGGTATAGAGTGTAGAGTGTAGGGTATAGAGTGTATGATATAGAGTATAGGGTATAGAGTGTATGGTATAGATTGCAGGGTATAAAGTGTAGGGTATAGAGTGTAGGGTATAGAGTGTAGAGTGTAGGGTATAGAGTGTAGGGTATAGAGTGTATGGTATAGATTGTAGGGTATAGAGTGTAGGGTATAGAGTGTAGAGTGTAGGGTATAGAGTGTAGAAAGTAGGGTATAGTGTGTAGGGCATAGAGTGTAGAGTGTAGGGTATAGAGTGTAGGGTATAGAGTGTAGATTGTATGGTATAGAGTGTAGGGTATAGAGTGTATAGTGTAGAGTATAGAGTGTAGAGTGTAGGGTATAGAGTGTAGGGTATAGAGTGTTGGGATATAGAGTGTAGGGTATAGAGTGTAGAGTATAGAGTGTAGGGTATAGAGTGTAGGGTATAGCGTGTAGGGTATAGAGTGTAGAGTATAGAGTATATAGTGTAGGGTATAGAGTGTAGGGTATAGAGTGTAGAGTGTAGGGTATAGAGTGTAGGGTATAGAGTGTAGGGTATAAAGTGTAGAGTGTAGGGTATAGAGTGTAGGGTATAGAGTGTAGAGTGTAGGGTGTAGAGTGTAGAGTGTACGGTATAGAGTGTAAGGTATAGAGTGTAGGGTATAGAGTATATGTTATAGAGTGTAGGGTATAGAGTGTAGAGTGTAGGGTATAGAGTGTAGGGTATAGAGTGTAGGGTATAGAGTGTAGGGTATAGAGTGTAGGGTATTAAGTGTATTGTGTAGGGTATAGAGTGTAGGGTATAGAGTGTAGGGTATAGAGTGTAGGGTATATATTGGAGGGTATAGAGTGTAGAGTGTAGGGTATAGAGTGTAGGGTATAGAGTGTATGGTGTAGAGTGTAGGGTATAGAGTGTATAGTGTAGGGTATAGAGTGTAGGGTATAGAGTGTAGGGTATAGAGTGTATGGTATAGAGTGTACAGTATAGAGTGTATGGTATAGAGTGTAGAGTGTAGGGTATAGAGTGTATGGTAAAGAGTGTAGTGTGTAGAGTGTATGGTATAGTGTGTAGGGTACAGAGTGTAGAGTGTAGGGTATAGAGTGTAGGGTACAGAGTGTAGGGTATAGAGTGTACGGTATAGAGTGTATGATATAGAGTGTATGGTATATAGTGTAGGGTATAGAGTGTTTGGTATAGAGTGTAAGGTATAGAGTGTAGAGAGTAGGGTATAGATTTTAGAATGTAGAGTGTATGGTATAGAGTGTAGGGTATAGAGTGTATGGAATAGAGTGTATGTTATAGAGTGTAGGGTGTAGAGTGTAGGGTATAGAGTGTAGAGTGTGGTTTATAGAGTGTAGAGTGTAGGGTATAGAGTGTATGGTATAGATTGCAGGGTATAGAGTGTAGGGTATATAGTGTAGGGTATAGTGTATAGAGTGTAGGGTATAGAGTGTAGAGTGTAGAGTGTAGGGTATAGAGTGTAGAGTGTAGGGTATAGAGTGTAGGGTATAGAGTGTATGGTAGAGTGTAGGGTATAGAGTGTAGGGTATAGAGTGTAGGGTATATATTGTAGGGTATAGAGTGTAGAGTGTAGGGTATAGAGTGTAGGGTATAGAGTGTATGGTGTAGAGTGTAGGGTATAGAGTGTAGGGTATAGAGTGTAGGGTATAGAGTGTATGGTATAGAGTGTACAGTATAGAGTGTATGGCATAGAGTGTAGAGTGTAGGGTATAGAGTGTATGGTATAGAGTGTAGTGTGTAGAGTGTATGGTATAGTGTGTAGGGTACAGAGTGTAGAGTGTAGGGTATAGAGTGTAGGGTATAGAGTGTAGGGTATAGAGTGTACGGTATAGAGTGTATGATATAGAGTGTATGGTATATAGTGTAGGGTATAGAGTGTATGGAATAGAGTGTATGGTATAGAGTGTAGGGTGTAGAGTGTAGGGTATAGAGTGTAGAGTGTGGTTTATAGAGTGTAGAGTGTAGGGTATAGAGTGTATGGTATAGATTGCAGGGTATAGAGTGTAGGGTATATAGTGTAGGGTATAGAGTATAGAGTGTAAGGTATAGAGTGTAGGGTATAGAGTGTAGAGTGTAGGGTATAGAGTGTAGGGTATAGAGTGTATGGTAGAGTGTAGGGTATAGAGTGTAGGGTATAGAGTGTAGGGTATATATTGTAGGGTATAGAGTGTAGAGTGTAGGGTATAGAGTGTAGGGTATAGAGTGTATGGTGTAGAGTGTAGGGTATAGAGTGTATAGTGTAGGGTATAGAGTGTAGGGTATAGAGTGTATGGTATAGAGTGTACAGTATAGAGTGTATGGTATAGAGTGTAGAGTGTAGGGTATAGAGTGTATGGTATAGAGTGTAGTGTGTAGAGTGTATGGTATAGTGTGTAGTGTACAGAGTGTAGAGTGTAGGGTATAGAGTGTAGGGTATAGAGTGTAGGGTATAGAGTGTACGGTATAGACTGTACGATATAGAGTGTATGGTATATAGTGTAGGGTATAGAGTGTTTGGTATAGAGTGTAAGGTATAGAGTGTAGAGAGTAGGGTATAGATTTTAGAGTGTAGAGTGTATGGTATAGAGTGTAGGGTATAGAGTGTATGGAATAGAGTGTATGGTATAGAGTGTAGGTTGTAGAGTGTAGGGTATAGAGTGTAGAGTGTGGTTTATAGAGTGTAGAGTGTAGGGTATAGAGTGTATGGTATATATTGCAGGGTATAGAGTGTAGGGTATATAGTGTAGGGTATAGAGTATAGAGTGTAGGATATAGAGTGTAGGGTATAGAGTGTAGAGTGTAGAGTGTAGGGTATAGAGTGTAGAGTGTAGGGTATAGAGTGGAGGGAATAGAGTGTATGGTATAGAGTGTAGGGTATAGAGTGTAGGCTATAGAGTGTAGAGTGTATGGATTAGAGTGTAGGGTATAGAATGTAGGGTATAGAGTGTAGAGTGTAGGGTATATAGTGTAGGGTATAGAGTGTACGGTATAGAGTGTTGGGCTATAGAGTGTTGGGTATAGAGTGTAGGGTATAGAGTGTAGGGTATAGAGTGTAGGGTATACAGTGTAGGGTATAAGGTGTAGAGTGTAGGGTATGGAGTGTAGGGTATAGAGTGTAGGGTATAGAGTGTAGGGTATAGAGTGTAGAGTGTAGGGTATAGAGTGTAGGGTATAGAGTGTAGAGTGTAGGGTGTAGAGTGTAGAGTGTAGGGTATAGAGTGTAGGGTTTAGAGTGTATGGTATAGAGTGTAGGGTATAGAGTGTAGAGTGTAGGGTATAGAGTGTAGGGTATAGAGTGTAGAGTTTAGGGTATAGAGTGTAGGGTATAGAGTGTATAGTGTAGGGTATAGAGTGTAGGGTATCGAGTGTAGAGTGTAGGGTATAGAGTGTAGGGTATAGAGTGTAGGGTATAAAGTGTAGAGTGTAGGGTATAGAGTGTAGGGTATAGAGTGTAGAGTGTAGGGTGTAGAGTGTAGAGTGTAGGGTATAGAGTGTAGGGTTTAGAGTGTATGGTATAGAGTGTAGGGTATAGAGTGTAGAGTGTAGGGTATAGAGTGTAGGGTATAGAGTGTAGGGTATAGAGTGTATGGTATAGAGTGTACGGTATAGAGTGTAGAGTGTAGGGTATAGAGTGTAGGGTATAGAGTGTAGGGTATAGATTGTAGGATATAGAGTGTATTGTATAGGGTATAGAGTGTATGGTGTAGATTGTAGGGTATAGAGTGTATAGTGTAGGGTATAGAGTGTAGGGTATAGAGTGTAGGGTATAGAGTGTAGAGTGTAGGGTATAGAGTGTATGGTAAAGAGTGTAGGGTATAGAGTGTATGGTATAGAGTGTAGGGTATAGAGTGTAGAGTGTAGGGTATAGAGTGTAGGGTATATAGTGTAGGGTATAGAGTGTAGAGTGTAGGGTATAGAGTTTAGGGTATAGAGTGTATGGTATAGAGTGTGGAGTGTAGGGTATAGAGTGTATAGTGTAGGGTATAGAGTGTAGGGTATAGAGTGTAGGGTATAGAGTGTATGGTATAGAGTGTAGGGAATAGAGCGTAGAGTGTAGGGTATAGAGTGTATGGTATAGAGTGTAGGGTATAGAGTGTAGAGGGTAGAGTGTAGGGTATAGAGTGTAGGGTATAGAGTGTAGGGTTTAGAGTGTAGAGTGTAGGGTATAGAGAGTAGGGTGTAGAGTGTAGGGTATAGAGTGTAGGGTATAGAGTGTAGAGTGTAGGGTATAAAGTGTAGGGTATAGAGTGTACGGTGTAGAGTCTAGGGTATAGAGTGTAGAGTGTAGGGTATAGAATGTATGGTATAATGTGTAGGGTATAGAGTGTAGTGTGTAGGGTATAGAGTGTAGGGTATAGAGTATAGAGTGTAGGGTATAGAGTGTAGAGTGTAGGGTATAGAGTGTAGGGTATAGAGTGTATAGTGTAGGGTATAGAGTGTAGGGTATAGAGTGTAGAGTGTAGGGTATAGAGTGTAGGGTATAGAGTGTAGGGTATAAAGTGTAGAGTGTAGGGTATAGAGTGTAGGGTATAGAGTGTAGAGTGTAGGGTATAGAGTGTAGGGTATATAGTGTAGGGTATAGAGTGTAGAGTGTAGGGTATAGAGTTTAGGGTATAGAGTGTATGGTATAGAGTGTGGAGTGTAGGGTATAGAGTGTATAGTGTAGGGTATAGAGTGTAAGGTATAGAGTGTAGGGTATAGAGTGTATGGTATAGAGTGTAGGGAATAGAGCGTAGAGTGTAGGGTATAGAGTGTATGGTATAGAGTGTAGGGTATAGAGTGTAGAGGGTAGAGTGTAGGGTATAGAGTGTAGGGTATAGAGTGTAGGGTTTAGAGTGTAGAGTGTAGGGTATAGAGAGTAGGGTGTAGAGTGTAGGGTATAGAGTGTAGGGTATAGAGTGTAGAGTGTAGGGTATAAAGTGTAGGGTATAGAGTGTACGGTGTAGAGTCTAGGGTATAGAGTGTAGAGTGTAGGGTATAGAATGTATGGTATAATGTGTAGGGTATAGAGTGTAGTGTGTAGGGTATAGAGTGTAGGGAATAGAGTATAGAGTGTAGGGTATAGAGTGTAGAGTGTAGGGTATAGAGTGTAGGGTATAGAGTGTATAGTGTAGGGTATAGAGTGTAGGGTATAGAGTGTAGAGTGTAGGGTATAGAGTGTAGGGTATAGAGTGTAGGGTATAAAGTGTAGAGTGTAGGGTATAGAGTGTAGGGTATAGAGTGTAGAGTGTAGGGTGTAGAGTGTAGAGTGTAGGGTATAGAGTGTAGGGTTTAGAGTGTATGGTATAGAGTATAGGGTATAGAGTGTAGAGTGTAGGGTATAGAGTGTAGGGTATAGAGTGTAGGGTATAGAGTGTATGGTATAGAGTGTACGGTATAGAGTGTAGAGTGTAGGGTATAGAGTGTAGGGTATAGAGTGTAGGGTATAGATTGTAGGGTATAGAGTGTATTGTATAGGGTATAGAGTGTATGGTGTAGAGTGTAGGGTATAGAGTGTATAGTGTAGGGTATAGAGTGTAGGGTATAGAGTGTAGGGTATAGAGTGTAGAGTGTAGGGTATAGAGTGTATGGTATAGAGTGTAGGGTATCGAGTGTATGGTATAGAGTGTAGGGTATAGAGTGTAGAGTGTAGGGTATAGAGTGTAGGGTATAGAGTGTAGGGTATAGAGTGTAGAGTGTTAGGGTATAGAGTTTAGGGTATAGAGTGTATGGTATAGAGTGTAGAGTGTAGGGTATGGAGTGTATAGTGTAGGGTATAGAGTGTAGGGTATAGAGTGTAGGGTATAGAGTGTATGGTATATAGTGTAGGGAATAGAGTGTAGAGTGTAGGGTATAGAGTGTATGTTATAGAGTGTAGGGTATAGAGTGTAGAGGGTAGAGTGTAGGGTATAGAGTGTAGGGTATAGAGTGAAGGGTATAGAGTGTAGAGTGTAGGGTATAGAGTGTAGGGTGTAGAGTGTAGGGTATAGAGTGTAGGGTATAGAGTGTAGAGTGTAGGGTATAAAATGTAGGGTATAGAGTGTAGGGTGTAGAGTCTAGGGTATAGAGTGTGGAGTGTAGGGTATAGAGTGTATGGTATAATGTGTAGGGTATAGAGTGTAGAGTGTAGGGTATAGAGTGTAGGGTATAGAGTATAGAGTGTAGGGTATAGAGTGTAGAGTGTAGGGTATAGAGTGTAGGGTATAGAGTGTATGGTATAGAGTGTAGGGTATAGAGTGTAGGGTATAGAGTGTAGAGTGTAGGGATTAGAGTGTAGGGTATAGAGTGTAGAGTGTAGGGTATAGAGTGTAGGGTATAGAGTGTACGGTATAGAGTGTTGGGCTATAGAGTGTAGGGTATAGAGTGTAGGGTATAGAGTGTAGGGTATACAGTGTAGGGTATAAAGTGTAGAGTGTAGGGTATAGAGTGTAGGGTATAGAGTGTAGGGTATAGAGTGTAGGGTATTGAGTGTAGAGTGTAGGGTATAGAGTGTAGAGTTTAGGGTATAGAGTGTAGGGTATAGAGTCTAGGGTTTAGAGTGTATGGTATAGAGTGTAGGGTATAGAGTGTAGAGTGTAGGGTATAGAGTGTAGGGTATAGAGTGTAGGGCATAGAGTGTATGGTATAGAGTGTACGGTATAGAGTGTAGAGTGTAGGGTATAGAGTGTAGGGTATAAAGTGTAGGGTATAGATTGTAGGGTATAGAGTGTAGAATGTAGGGTATAGAGTCTAGGGGATAGAGTGTATGGTGTAGAGTGTAGGGTATAGAGTGTATAGTGTAGGGTATAGAGTGTAGGGTTTAGAGTGTAGGGTACAGAGTGTAGGGTATAGAATGTAGAGTGTAGGGTATAGAGTGTATGGTATAGAGTGTAGGGTATAGAGTGTAGGGTATAGAGTGTAGGGTATAGAGTGTAGGGTATAGAGTGTAGAGTGTAGGGTATAGAGTTTAGGGTATAGAGTGTATGGTATAGAGTGTAGAGTGTAGGGTATAGAGTGTAAAGTGTAGGGTATAGAGTGTAGGGTATAGAGTGTAGGGTATAGAGTGTATGGTATAGAGTGTAGGGAATAGAGTGTAGAGTGTAGGGTATAGAGTGTATGGTATAGAGTGTAGGGTATAGAGTGTAGAGTATAGAGTGTAGGGTATAGAGTGTAGGGTATAGAGTGTAGGGTATAGAATGTATGGTATAGAGTGTAGGGAATAGAGTGCAGAGTGTAGGGTATAGAGTGTATGGTGTAGAGTGTACGGTATAGAGTGTATAGTGTAGGGTATAGAGTGCAGGGTATAGAGTGTATGGAATAGAGTGTATGGAATATAGTGTACGGTATAGAGTGTAGAGTGTAGGGTATAGAGTGTAGAGTATA
Source organism: Ranitomeya imitator (assembly GCF_032444005.1). Classification (NCBI taxonomy): domain Eukaryota; kingdom Metazoa; phylum Chordata; class Amphibia; order Anura; family Dendrobatidae; genus Ranitomeya; species Ranitomeya imitator. The sequence goes on from NW_027194316.1 coordinate 549,236, forward strand.
GAGCGTAGGGTGTAGGGTATAGATTGTAGGGTATAGAGTGTAGGGTATAGAGTGTAGAGTGTAGGGTATAGAGTGCATGGTATAGAGTGTAGGGTGTAGAGTGTATGGTATAGAGTGTACAGTATAGAGTGTATGGTATAGAGTGTAGAGTGTAGGGTATAGAGTGTATGGTATAGAGTGTAGGGTGTAGAGTGTATAGTATAGAGTGTAGGGTACAGAGTGTAGAGTGTAGGGTATAGAGTGTAGGGTATAGAGTGTAGGGTATAGAGTGTATGGTATAGAGTGTACGGTATAGAGTGTATGATATAGAGTGTATGGTATATAGTGTAGGGTATAGAGTGTTTGATATAGAGTGTATGGTATAGAGTGTAGGGTATAGAGTGTAGGGTATAGAGTGTAGAGTGTAGGGTATAGAGTGTAGGGTATAGAGTGTAGGGTATAGAGTGTAGAATGTCGGGATTAGAGTGTAGGGTATAGAGTGTAGGGTATAGAGTGTAGAGTGTAGGGTATAGAGTGTAGAGTATAGAGTATAGAGTGTAGGGTATAGAGTGTAGGGTATAGAGTGTAAAGTGTAGAGTGTAGAGTATAGAGTGTAGAGTGTAGGGTATAGAGTGTAAGGTATAGAACGTAGGGTGTAGGGTATAGAGTGTAGGGTATAGAGTGTAGGGTATAGATTGTAGAGTGTAGAGTATAGAGTGTATGGTATAGAGTGTAGGGTGTAGAGTTTAGGGTATAGAGTGTAGGGTATAGGGTGTAGGTTATAGAGTGTAGGGCATAGAGTGTAGGGTATAGAGTATAGAGTGCAGGGTATAGAGTGTAGGGTATATAGTGTAGAGTATAGAGTGAAGGGTATAGAGTGTAGAGTATAGGGTATAGAGTGTAGGGTATATAGTGTATATTGTAGGGTATAGAGTGTAGGGTATAGAGTGTATGGTATAGAGTGTAGGGTATAGAGTGTAGAGTGTAGGGTATAGAGTGTAGAGTGTAGGGTATAGAGTGTAGGGTATAGTGTGTAGGGTATAGAGTGTAGGGTATAGGGTGTAGGTTATAGAGTGTAGGGTATAGAGTGTAGGGTATAGAGTATAGAGTGCAGGGTATAGAGTGTAGGGTATATAGTGTAGAGTATAGAGTGTAGGGTATAGAGTGTAGAGTGTAGGGTATAGAGTGTACGGTATAGAGTGTAGGGTATAGAGTGTAGAGTGTAGGGTATAGAGTGTAGGTTAAAAAGAGTGGAGAGTGTAGGGTATAGAGTGTAGAGTGTAGGGTATAGAGTGTAGGGTATAGAGTGTAGGGTATAGAGTGTAGGGTATAGAGTGTACAGTGTAGGGTATAGAGTGTAGGGTATAGAGTGTAGGGTATATAGTGTAGGGTATAGAGTGTAGGGTATAGAGTGTAGGGTATAGAGTGTATGGAATAGAGTTTAGAGTGTAGAGTGTAGGGTATAGAGTGTAGGGTATAGAGTGTATGGTATAGAGTGTAGGGTATAGAGTGTGGGGTATAGAGTGTAGGGTATAGAGTGTAGAGTGTAGGGATTAGAGTGTAGGGTATAGAGTGTAGGATATAGAGTGTATGGAATAGAGTGTAGGGTATAGAGTGAAGAGTGTAGGGTATAGAGTGTAGGGTATAGAGCTTAGGGTGTAGGGTATAGAGTCTAGGGTATAGAGTGTAGGGTATAGAGTGTATGGTATAGAGTGTAGGGTGTAGAGTGTAGGGTATAGAGTGTACGTTATAGAGTGTAGAGTGTAGGACATAGAGTGTATGGTATAGAGTGTAGGGTGTAGAGTGTATAGTATAGAGTGTAGAGTGTAGGGTATAGAGTGTAGAGTGTGGGGTATAGAGTGTAGAGTGTAGGGTATAGAGTGTATGATATAGAGTGTAGGGTATAGAGTGTATGGTATAGATTGCAGGGTATAGAGTGTAGGGTATAGAGTGTAGGGTATAGAGTGTAGAGTGTAGGGTACAGAGTGTAGGGTATAGAGTGTATGGTATAGAGTGTATGGTATAGATTGTAGGGTATAGAGTGTAGGGTATAGAGTGTAGAGTGTAGGGTATAGAGTGTAGAAAGTAGGGTATAGTGTGTAGGGTATAGAGTGTAGAGTGTAGGGTATAGAGTGTAGGGTTTAGAGTGTAGGGTATAGAGTGTAGGGTATAGAGTGTAGAGTGTAGGGTATAGAGTGTATGGTATAGGGTGTAGGGTATAGAGTGTAGGGTATAGAGTGTAGGGTAAAGAGAGTAGGGTATAGAGTGTAGAGTGTAGGGTATAGAGTTTAGGGTATAGAGTGTATGGTATAGAGTGTAGGGTATAGAGTGTATAGTGTAGGGTATAGAGTGTAGGGTATAAAGTGTAGGGTATATAGCGTATGGTATAGAGTGTAGGGAATAGAGTGTAGATTGTAGGGTATAGAGTGTATGGTATAGAGTGTAGGGTATAGAGTGTAGAGTATAGAGTGTAGGGTATAGAGTGTAGGGTATAGAGTGTAGGGTATAGAATGTATGGTATAGAGTGTAGGGAATAGAGTTTAGAGTGTAGGGTATAGAGTGTATGGTGTAGAGTGTAGGGTATAGAGTGTATAGTGTAGGGTATAGAGTGCAGGGTATAGAGTGTATGGAATAGAGTGTATGGAATATAGTGTACGGTATAGAGTGTAGAGTGTAGGGTATAGAGTGTAGGGTATAGAGCGTATGGTGTAGGGTATAGATTGTAGGGTATAGAGTGTAGGGTATACAGTGTAGAGTGTAGGGTATAGAGTGCATGATATAGAGGGTAGGGTGTAGAGTGTATGGTATAGAGTGTACAGTATAGAGTGTATGGTATAGAGTGTAGAGTGTAGGATATAGAGTGTATGGTATAGAGTGTAGGGTGTAGAGTGTATAGTATAGAGTGTAGGGTACAGAGTGTAGAGTGTAGGGTATAGAGTGTAGGGTATAGTGTGTATGGTATAGAGTGTACGGTATAGAGTGTATGATATAGAGTGTATGGTATATAGTGTAGGGTATAGAGTGTTTGGTATAGAGTGTAAGGTATAGAGTGTAGAGAGTAGGGTATAGATTTTAGAGTGTAGAGTGTAGGGTATAGAGTGTAGGGTATAGAGTGTATGGAATAGAGTGTATGGTATAGAGTGTAGGGTGTAGAGTGTAGGGTATAGTGTGTAGAGTGTAGGGTATAGAGTGTAGGGTATAGAGTGTAGGGTATAGAGTGTATGGTATAGAGTGTAGGGTATAGAGTGTATGGTATAGATTGCAGGGTATAGAGTGTAGGGTATAGAGTGTAGGGTATAGTGTGTAGAGTGTAGGGTATAGAGTGTAGGGTATAGAGTGTAGGGTATAGAGTGTATGGTATAGAGTGTATGGTATAGATTGTAGGGTATAGAGTGTAGGGTGTAGAGTGTAGAGTGTAGGGTATAGAGTGTAGAAAGTAGGGTATAGTGTGTAGGGTATAGAGTGTAGAGTGTAGGGTATAGAGTGTAGGGTATAGAGTGTAGGGTATAGAGTGTAGATTGTATGGTATAGAGTGTAGGGTATAGAGTGTATAGTGTAGGGTATAGAGTGTAGAGTGTAGGGTATAGAGTGTAGGGTATAGAGTGTTGGGATATAGAGTGTAGGGTATAGAGTGTAGGGTATAGAGTGTAGGGTATAGATTGTAGGGTATAGAGTGTAGGGTATAGAGTGTAGGGTATAGAGTATATAGTGTAGGGTATAGAGTGTAGGGTATAGAGTGTAGAGTGTAGGGTATAGAGTGTAGGGCATAGAGTGTAGGGTATAGAGTGTAGGGTATAAAGTGTAGAGTGTAGGTTATAGAGTGTAGGGTATAGAGTGTAGGGTATAGAGTGTAGGGTATAGAGTGTAGAGTGTAGGGTGTAGAGTGTAGAGTGTAGGGTATAGAGTGTAAGGTATAGAGTGTTGGGTATAGAGTGTATGTTATAGAGTGTAGGGTATAGAGTGTAGGGTATAGAGTGTAGGGTATAGAGTGTAGGGTATAAAGTGTAGAGTGTAGGGTATAGAGTGTAGGGTTTAGAGTGTATGTTATAGAGTGTAGGGTATAGAGTGTAGAGTGTAGGGTATAGAGTGTAGGGTATATAGTGTAGGGTATAGAGTGTAGGGTATAGAGTGTAGGGTATAGAGTGTAGAGTGTAGAGTATAGAGTGTAGAAAGTAGGGTATAGTGTGTAGGGTATAGAGTGTAGAGTGTAGGGTGTAGAGTGGAGAGTGTAGGGTATAGAGTGTAAGGTATAGAGTGTAGGGTATAGAGTGTATGTTATAGAGTGTAGGTATAGAGTGTAGAGTGTAGGGTATAGAGTGTAGGGTATAGAGTGTAGAAAATAGGGTATAGTGTGTAGGGTATAGAGTGTAGGGTATAGAGTGTATGGTATAGAGTGTAGAGTGTAGGGTATAGAGTGTAGAAAGTAGGGTATAGTGTGTAGGGTATAGAGTGTAGAGTGTAGGGTATAGAGTGTAGGGTATAGAGTGTAGATTGTATGGTATAGAGTGTAGGGTATAGAGTGTATAGTGTAGGGTATATAGTGTAGAGTGTAGGGTATAGAGTGTAGGGTATAGAGTGTTGGGATATAGAGTGTAGGGTATAGAGTGTAGGGTATAGAGTGTAGGGTATAGATTGTAGGGTATAGAGTGTAGGGTATAGAGTGTAGGGTATAGAGTATATAGTGTAGGGTATAGAGTGTAGGTTATAGAGTGTAGAGTGTAGGGTATAGAGTGTAGGGTATAGAGTGTAGGGTATAGAGTGTAGGGTATAAAGTGTAGACTGTAGGGTATAGAGTGTAGGGTATAGAGTGTAGAGTGTAGGGTGTAGAGTGGAGAGTGTAGGGTATAGAGTGTAAGGTATAGAGTGTAGGGTATAGAGTGTATGTTATAGAGTCTAGGGTATAGAGTGTAGAGTGTAGGGTATAGAGTGTAGGGTATAGAGTGTAGGGTATAAAATGTAGAGTGTAGGGTATAGAGTGTAGGGTTTAGAGTGTATGTTATAGAGTGTAGGGTATAGAGTGTAGAGTGTAGGATATAGAGTGTAGAGTGTAGGGTATAGAGTGTAGGGTATATAGTGTAGGGTATAGAGTGTAGGGTATAGAGTGTAGGGTATAGAGTGTAGAGTGTAGGGTATAGAGTGTAGGGTATAGAGTGTAGAGTGTAGGGTATAGAGTGTATGGTATAGAGTGTAGGGTGTAGAGTGTATGGTATAGAGTGTAGGGTATAGAGTGTAGAGTGTAGGGTATAAAGTGTAGGGTATAGAGTGTAGGGTGTAGGGTATAGACTGTAGAGTGTAGGGTATAGAGTGTAGGGTATAATGTGTATGGTATAGAGTGTAGGGTGTAGAGTGTAGGGTATAGAGTGTAGGGTATAGAGTGTAGGGTATAGAGTGTAGGGTATAGAGTGTAGGGTATAGTGTGTAGAGTGTAGGGTATAGAGTGTATGGTATAGAGTGTAGGGTGTAGAGTGTATAGTATAGAGTGTAGAGTGTAGGGTATAGAGTGTAGAGTGTGGGGTATAGAGTGTAGAGTGTAGGGTATAGAGTGTATGATATAGAGTGTAGGGTATAGAGTGTATGGTATAGATTGCAGGGTATAGAGTGTAGGGTATAGAGTGTAGGGTATAGAGTGTAGAGTGTAGGGTACAGAGTGTAGGGTATAGAGTGTATGGTATAGAGTGTATGGTATAGATTGTAGGGTATAGAGTGTAGGGTATAGAGTGTAGAGTGTAGGGTATAGAGTGTAGAAAGTAGGGTATAGTGTGTAGGGTATAGAGTGTAGAGTGTAGGGTATAGAGTGTAGGGTTTAGAGTGTAGGGTATAGAGTGTAGGGTATAGAGTGTAGAGTGTAGGGTATAGAGTGTATGGTATAGGGTGTAGGGTATAGAGTGTAGGGTATAGAGTGTAGGGTATAGAGTGTAGGGTATAGAGTGTAGAGTGTAGGGTATAGAGTTTAGGGTATAGAGTGTATGGTATAGAGTGTAGAGTGTAGGGTATAGAGTGTATAGTGTAGGGTATAGAGTGTAGGGTATAGAGTGTAGGGTATATAGCGTATGGTATAGAGTGTAGGGAATAGAGTGTAGATTGTAGGGTGTAGAGTGTATGGTATAGAGTGTAGGGTATAGAGTGTAGAGTATAGAGTGTAGGGTATAGAGTGTAGGGTATAGAGTGTAGGGTATAGAATGTATGGTATAGAGTGTAGGGAATAGAGTGTAGAGTGTAGGGTATAGAGTGTATGGTGTAGAGTGTAGGGTATAGAGTGAATAGTGTAGGGTATAGAGTGCAGGGTATAGAGTGAATGGAATAGAGTGTATGGAATATAGTGTACGGTATAGAGTGTAGAGTGTAGGGTATAGAGTGTAGGGTATAGAGCGTATGGTGTAGGGTATAGATTGTAGGGTATAGAGTGTAGAGTGTAGGGTATAGAGTGCATGATATAGAGGGTTAGGGTGTAGAGTGTATGGTATAGAGTGTACAGTATAGAGTGTATGGTATAGAGTGTAGAGTGTAGGATATAGAGTGTATGGTATAGAGTGTAGGGTGTAGAGTGTATAGTATAGAGTGTAGGGTACAGAGTGTAGAGTGTAGGGTATAGAGTGTAGGGTATAGTGTGTATGGTATAGAGTGTACGGTATAGAGTGTATGATATAGAGTGTATGGTATATAGTGTAGGGTATAGAGTGTTTGGTATAGAGTGTAAGGTATAGAGTGTAGAGAGTAGGGTATAGATTTTAGAGTGTAGAGTGTAGGGTATAGAGTGTAGGGTATAGAGTGTATGGAATAGAGTGTATGGTATAGAGTGTAGGGTGTAAAGTGTAGGGTATAGTGTGTAGAGTGTAGGGTATAGAGTGTAGGGTATAGAGTGTAGGGTATAGAGTGTATGGTATAGAGTGTAGGGTATAGAGTGTATGGTATAGATTGCAGGGTATAGAGTGTAGGGTATAGAGTGTAGGGTATAGTGTGTAGAGTGTAGGGTATAGAGTGTAGGGTATAGAGTGTAGGGTATAGAGTGTATGGTATAGAGTGTATGGTATAGATTGTAGGGTATAGAGTGTAGGGTATAGAGTGTAGAGTGTAGGGTATAGAGTGTAGAAAGTAGGGTATAGTGTGTAGGGTATAGAGTGTAGAGTGTAGGGTATAGAGTGTAGGGTATAGAGTGTAGATTGTATGGTATAGAGTGTAGGGTATAGAGTGTATAGTGTAGGGTATAGAGTGTAGAGTGTAGGGTATAGATTGTAGGGTATAGAGTGTTGGGATATAGAGTGTAGGGTATAGAGTGTAGGGTATAGAGTGTAGGGTATAGATTGTAGGGTATAGAGTGTAGGGTATAGAGTGTAGGGTATAGAGTATATAGTGTAGGGTATAGAGTGTAGGGTATAGAGTGTAGAGTGTAGGGTATAGAGTGTAGGGTATAGAGTGTAGGGTATAGAGTGTAGGGTATAAAGTGTAGAGTGTAGGTTATAGAGTGTAGGGTATAGAGTGTAGGGTATAGAGTGTAGGGTATAGAGTGTAGAGTGTAGGGTGTAGAGTGTAGAGTGTAGGGTATAGAGTGTAAGGTATAGAGTGTTGGGTATAGAGTGTATGTTATAGAGTGTAGGGTATAGAGTGTAGGGTATAGAGTGTAGGGTATAGAGTGTAGGGTATAGAGTGTAGGGTATAAAGTGTAGAGTGTAGGGTATAGAGTGTAGGGTTTAGAGTGTATGTTATAGAGTGTAGGGTATAGAGTGTAGAGTGTAGGGTATAGAGTGTAGGGTATACAGTGTAGGGTATAGAGTGTAGGGTATAGAGTGTAGGGTATAGAGTATAGAGTGTAGGGTATAGAGTGTAGAGTGTAGGGTATAGAGTGTAGGGTATAGAGTGTATAGTGTAGGGTATAGAGTGTAGGGTATAGAGTGTAGAGTGTAGGGTACAGAGTGTAGGGTATAGAGTGTAGGGTATAAAGTGTAGAGTGTAGGGTATAGAGTGTAGGGTATAGAGTGTAGAGTGTAGGGTATAGAGTGCATGATATAGAGGGTAGGGTGTAGAGTGTATGGTATAGAGTGTACAGTATAGAGTGTATGGTATAGAGTGTAGAGTGTAGGATATAGAGTGTATGGTATAGAGTGTAGGGTGTAGAGTGTATAGTATAGAGTGTAGGGTACAGAGTGTAGAGTGTAGGGTATAGAGTGTAGGGTATAGTGTGTATGGTATAGAGTGTATGGTATAGAGTGTATGATATAGAGTGTATGGTATATAGTGTAGGGTATAGAGTGTTTGGTATAGAGTGTAAGGTATAGAGTGTAGAGAGTAGGGTATAGATTTTAGAGTGTAGAGTGTAGGGTATAGAGTGTAGGGTATAGAGTGTATGGAATAGAGTGTATGGTATAGAGTGTAGGGTGTAGAGTGTAGGGTATAGTGTGTAGAGTGTAGGGTATAGAGTGTAGGGTATAGAGTGTAGGGTATAGAGTGTATGGTATAGAGTGTAGGGTATAGAGTGTATGGTATAGATTGCAGGGTATAGAGTGTAGGGTATAGAGTGTAGGGTATAGTGTGTAGAGTGTAGGGTATAGAGTGTAGGGTATAGAGTGTAGGGTATAGAGTGTATGGTATAGAGTGTATGGTATAGATTGTAGGGTATAGAGTGTAGGGTATAGAGTGTAGAGTGTAGGGTATAGAATGTAGAAAGTAGGGTATAGTGTGTAGGGTATAGAGTGTAGAGTGTAGGGTATAGAGTGTAGGGTATAGAGTGTAGATTGTATGGTATAGAGTGTAGGGTATAGAGTGTATAGTGTAGGGTATAGAGTGTAGAGTGTAGGGTATAGAGTGTAGGGTATAGAGTGTTGGGATATAGAATGTAGGGTATAGAGTGTAGGGTATAGAGTGTAGGGTATAGATTGTAGGGTATAGAGTGTAGGGTATAGAGTGTAGGGTATAGAGTATATAGTGTAGGGTATAGAGTGTATGGTATAGAGTGTAGTGTGTAGAGTGTATGGTATAGTGTGTAGTGTACAGAGTGTAGAGTGTAGGGTATAGAGTGTAGGGTATAGAGTGTAGGGTATAGAGTGTACGGTATAGACTGTACGATATAGAGTGTATGGTATATAGTGTAGGGTATAGAGTGTTTGGTATAGTGTGTAAGGTATAGAGTGTAGAGAGTAGGGTATAGATTTTAGAGTGTAGAGTGTATGGTATAGAGTGTAGGGTATAGAGTGTATGGAATAGAGTGTATGGTATAGAGTGTAGGTTGTAGAGTGTAGGGTATAGAGTGTAGAGTGTGGTTTATAGAGTGTAGAGTGTAGGGTATAGAGTGTATGGTATAGATTGCAGGGTATAGAGTGTAGGGTATATAGTGTAGGGTATAGAGTATAGAGTGTAGGATATAGAGTGTAGGGTATAGAGTGTAGAGTGTAGAGTGTAGGGTATAGAGTGTAGAGTGTAGGGTACAGAGTGGAGGGAATAGAGTGTATGGTATAGAGTGTAGGGTATAGAGTGTAGGCTATAGAGTGTAGAGTGTATGGATTAGAGTGTAGGGTATAGAATGTAGGGTATAGAGTGTAGAGTGTAGGGTATAGAGTGTAGGGTATAGAGTGTACGGTATAGAGTGTTGGGCTATAGAGTGTTGGGTATAGAGTGTAGGGTATAGAGTGTAGGGTATAGAGTGTAAGGTATACAGTGTAGGGTATAAGGTGTAGAGTGTAGGGTATGGAGTGTAGGGTATAGAGTGTAGGGTATAGAGTGTAGTGTATAGAGTGTAGAGTGTAGGGTATAGAGTGTAGGGTATAGAGCGTATGGTGTAGGGTATAGATTGTAGGGTATAGAGTGTAGAGTGTAGGGTATAGAGTGCATGATATAGAGGGTAGGGTGTAGAGTGTATGGTATAGAGTGTACAGTATAGAGTGTATGGTATAGAGTGTAGAGTGTAGGATATAGAGTGTATGGTATAGAGTGTAGGGTGTAGAGTGTATAGTATAGAGTGTAGGGTACAGAGTGTAGAGTGTAGGGTATAGAGTGTAGGGTATAGTGTGTATGGTATAGAGTGTACGGTATAGAGTGTATGATATAGAGTGTATGGTATATAGTGTAGGGTATAGAGTGTTTGGTATAGAGTGTAAGGTATAGAGTGTAGAGAGTAGGGTATAGATTTTAGAGTGTAGAGTGTAGGGTATAGAGTGTAGGGTATAGAGTGTATGGAATAGAGTGTATGGTATAGAGTGTAGGGTGTAGAGTGTAGGGTATAGTGTGTAGAGTGTAGGGTATAGAGTGTAGGGTATAGAGTGTAGGGTATAGAGTGTATGGTATAGAGTGTAGGGTATAGAGTGTATGGTATAGATTGCAGGGTATAAAGTGTAGGGTATAGAGTGTAGGGTATAGTGTGTAGAGTGTAGGGTATAGAGTGTAGGGAATAGAGTGTAGGGTATAGAGTGTATGGTATAGAGTGTATGGTATAGATTGTAGGGTATAGAGTGTAGGGTATAGAGTGTAGAGTGTAGGGTATAGAGTGTAGAAAGTAGGGTATAGTGTGTAGGGTATAGAGTGTAGAGTGTAGGGTATAGAGTGTAGGGTATAGAGTGTAGATTGTATGGTATAGAGTGTAGGGTATAGAGTGTATAGTGTAGGGTATAGAGTGTAGAGTGTAGGGTATAGAGTGTAGGGTATAGAGTGTTGGGATATAGAGTGTAGGGTATAGAGTGTAGGGTATAGAGTGTAGGGTATAGATTGTAGGGTATAGAGTGTAGGGTATAGAGTGTAGGGTATAGAGTATATAGTGTAGGGTATAGAGTGTAGGGTATAGAGTGTAGAGTGTAGGGTATAGAGTGTAGGGTATAGAGTGTAGGGTATAGAGTGTAGGGTATAAAGTGTAGAGTGTAGGTTATAGAGTGTAGGGTATAGAGTGTAGGGTATAGAGTGTAGGGTATAGAGTGTAGAGTGTAGGGTGTAGAGTGTAGAGTGTAGGGTATAGAGTGTAAGGTATAGAGTGTTGGGTATAGAGTGTATGTTATAGAGTGTAGGGTATAGAGTGTAGGGTATAGAGTGTAGGGTATAGAGTGTAGGGTATAAAGTGTAGAGTGTAGGGTATAGAGTGTAGGGTTTAGAGTGTATGTTATAGAGTGTAGGGTATAGAGTGTAGAGTGTAGGGTATAGAGTGTAGGGTATATAGTGTAGGGTATAGAGTGTAGGGTATAGAGTGTAGGGTATATAGTGTAGAGTGTAGGGTATAGAGTGTAGAAAGTAGGGTATAGTGTGTAGGGTATAGAGTGTAGAGTGTAGGGTATAGAGTGTAGGGTATAGAGTGTAGATTGTATGGTATAGAGTGTAGGGTATAGAGTGTATAGTGTAGGGTATAGAGTGTAGAGTGTAGGGTATAGAGTGTAGGGTATAGAGTGTTGGGATATAGAGTGTAGGGTATAGAGTGTCGGGTATAGAGTGTAGGGTATAGATTGTAGGGTAAAGAGTGTAGGGTATAGAGTGTAGGGTATAGAGTATATAGTGTAGGGTATAGAGTGTAGGGTATAGAGTGTAGAGTGTAGGGTATAGAGTGTAGGGTATAGAGTGTAGGGTATAAAGTGTAGAGTGTAGGGTATAGAGTGTAGGGTATAGAGTGTAGAGTGTAGGGTGTAGAGTGGAGAGTGTAGGGTATAGAGTGTAAGGTATAGAGTGTAGGGTATAGAGTGTATGTTATAGAGTGTAGGTATAGAGTGTAGAGTGTAGGGTATAGACTGTAGGGTATAGAGTGTAGAAAGTAGGGTATAGTGTGTAGGGTATAGAGTGTAGGGTATAGAGTGTATGGTATAGAGTGTAGAGTGTAGGGTATAGAGTGTAGAAAGTAGGGTATAGTGTGTAGGGTATAGAGTGTAGAGTGTAGGGTATAGAGTGTAGGGTATAGAGTGTAGATTGTATGGTATAGAGTGTAGGGTATAGAGTGTATAGTGTAGGGTATATAGTGTAGAGTGTAGGGTATAGAGTGTAGGGTATAGAGTGTTGGGATATAGAGTGTAGGGTATAGAGTGTAGGGTATAGAGTGTAGGGTATAGATTGTAGGGTATAGAGTGTAGGCTATAGAGTGTAGGGTATAGAGTATATAGTGTAGGGTATAGAGTGTAGGTTATAGAGTGTAGAGTGTAGGGTATAGAGTGTAGGGTATAGAGTGTAGGGTATAGAGTGTAGGGTATAAAGTGTAGAGTGTAGGGTATAGAGTGTAGGGTATAGAGTGTAGAGTGTAGGGTGTAGAGTGGAGAGTGTAGGGTATAGAGTGTAAGGTATAGAGTGTAGGGTATAGAGTGTATGTTATAGAGTGTAGGGTATAGAGTGTAGAGTGTAGGGTATAGAGTGTAGGGTATAGAGTGTAGGGTATAGAGTGTAGGGTATAAAGTGTAGAGTGTAGGGTATAGAGTGTAGGGTTTAGAGTGTATGTTATAGAGTGTAGGGTATAGAGTGTAGAGTGTAGGATATAGAGTGTAGAGTGTAGGGTATAGAGTGTAGGGTATATAGTGTAGGGTATAGAGTGTAGGGTATAGAGTGTAGGGTAGAGAGTGTAGAGTGTAGGGTATAGAGTGTAGGGTATAGAGTGTAGAGTGTAGGGTATAGAGTGTATGGTATAGAGTGTAGGGTGTAGAGTGTATGGTATAGAGTGTAGGGTATAGAGTGTAGAGTGTAGGGTATAGAGTGTAGGGTGTAGAGTGTAGGGTATAGAGTGTAGGGTATAGAGTGTAGAGTGTAGGGTATAAAGTGTAGGGTATAGAGTGTAGGGTGTAGGGTATAGGGTGTAGAGTGTAGGGTATAGAGTGTATGGTATAATGTGTAGGGTATAGAGTGTAGGGTGTAGAGTGTAGGGTATAGAGTGTAGGGTATAGAGTGTAGGGTATAGAGTGTAGAGTGTAGGGTATATAGTGTAGGGTATAGAGTATAGAGTGTAGGGTATAGAGTGTAGGGTATAGAGTGTAGAGTGTAGAGTGTAAGGTATAGAGTGTAGAGTGTAGGGTATAGAGTGTAGGGTATAGAGTGTATGGTATAGAGTGTAGGGTATAGAGTGTAGGGTATAGAGTGTAGAGTGTAGGGATTAGAGTGTAGGGTATAGAGTGTAGGGTATAGAGTGTAGAGTGTAGGGTATAGAGTGTAGGGTATAGAGTGTACGGTATAGAGTGTTGGGCTATAGAGTGTAGGGTATAGAGTGTAGGGTATACAGTGTAGGGTATAAAGTGTAGAGTGTAGGGTATAGAGTGTAGGGTATAGAGTGTAGGGTATAGAGTGTAGGGTATAGAGTGTAGAGTGTAGAGTGTAGGGTATAGAGTGTAGAGTTTAGGTTATAGAGTGTAGGGTATAGAGTGTAGGGTTTAGAGTGTATGGTATAGAGTGTAGGGTATAGAGTGTAGGGTGTAGGGTATAGAGTGTAGGATATAGAGTGTAGGGTATAGAGTGTATGGTATAGAGTGTACGGTATAGAGTGTAGAGTGTAGGGTATAGAGTGTAGGGTATAGATTGTAGGGTATAGAGTGTATTGTATAGGGTATAGAGTGTATGGTGTAGAGTGTAGGGTATAGAGTGTATAGTGTAGGGTATAGAGTGTAGGGTATAGAGTGTAGAGTATAGAGTGTTTGGTATAGAGTGTAGAGTGTAGGGTATAGAGTGTAGGGTATATAGTGTAGGGTATAGAGTGTAGGGTATACAGTGTAGAGTGTAGGGATTAGAGTGTAGGGTATAGAGTGTAGGGTGTAGAGTGTAGGGTATAGAGTGTAGGGTATAGAGTGTATGGTATAGAGTGTAGGGTATAGAGTGTTGGGTATAGATTGTAGGGTATACAATGTAGAGTGTAGTGTATAGGGTATAGAGTGTATGGTGTAGAGTGTAGGGTATAGAGTGTATAGTGTAGGGTATAGAGTGCAGGGTATAGAGTGTATGCAATAGAGTGTATGGAATATAGTGTACGGTATAGAGTGTAGGGTATAGAGTGTAGGATATAGAGCGTAGGGTGTAGGGTATAGATTGTAGGGTATAGAGTGTAGGGTATAGAGTGTAGGGTGTAGAGTGTATGGTAAAGAGTGTACAGTATAGAGTGTATGGTATAGAGTGTAGAGTGTAGGGTATAGAGTGTATGGTATAGAGTGTAGGGTGTAGAGTGTATAGTATAGAGTGTAGGGTACAGAGTGTAGAGTTTAGGGTATAGAGTGTAGGGTATAGAGTGTAGGGTATAGAGTGTAGGGTATAGAGTGTAGGGTATAGATTGTATGTTATAGAGTCTAGGGTATAGAGTGTAGAGTGTAGGGTATAGAGTGTAGGGTATAGAGTGTAGGGTATAAAGTGTAGAGTGTAGGGTATAGAGTGTAGGGTTTAGAGTGTATGTTATAGAGTGTAGGGTATAGAGTGTAGAGTGTAGGATATAGAGTGTAGAGTGTAGGGTATAGAGTGTAGAGTGTAGGATATAGAGTGTAGAGTGTAGGGTATAGAGTGTAGGGTATATAGTGTAGGGTATAGAGTGTAGGGTATAGAGTGTAGGGTATAGAGTGTAGAGTGTAGGGTATAGAGTGTAGGGTATAGAGTGTAGAGTGTAGGGTATAGAGTGTATGGTATAGAGTGTAGGGTGTAGAGTGTATGGTATAGAGTGTAGGGTATAGAGTGTAGAGTGTAGGGTATAAAGTGTAGGGTATAGAGTGTAGGGTGTAGGGTATAGACTGTAGAGTGTAGGGTATAGAGTGTAGGGTATAATGTGTATGGTATAGAGTGTAGGGTGTAGAGTGTAGGGTATAGAGTGTAGGGTATAGAGTGTAGGGTATAGAGTGTAGGGTATAGAGTGTAGGGTATAGTGTGTAGAGTGTAGGGTATAGAGTGTATGGTATAGAGTGTAGGGTGTAGAGTGTATAGTATAGAGTGTAGAGTGTAGGGTATAGAGTGTAGAGTGTGGGGTATAGAGTGTAGAGTGTAGGGTATAGAGTGTATGATATAGAGTGTAGGGTATAGAGTGTATGGTATAGATTGCAGGGTATAGAGTGTAGGGTATAGAGTGTAGGGTATAGAGTGTAGAGTGTAGGGTACAGAGTGTAGGGTATAGAGTGTATGGTATAGAGTGTATGGTATAGATTGTAGGGTATAGAGTGTAGGGTATAGAGTGTAGAGTGTAGGGTATAGAGTGTAGAAAGTAGGGTATAGTGTGTAGGGTATAGAGTGTAGAGTGTAGGGTATAGAGTGTAGGGTTTAGAGTGTAGGGTATAGAGTGTAGGGTATAGAGTGTAGAGTGTAGGGTATAGAGTGTATGGTATAGGGTGTAGGGTATAGAGTGTAGGGTATAGAGTGTAGGGTATAGAGTGTAGGGTATAGAGTGTAGAGTGTAGGGTATAGAGTTTAGGGTATAGAGTGTATGGTATAGAGTGTAGAGTGTAGGGTATAGAGTGTATAGTGTAGGGTATAGAGTGTAGGGTATAGAGTGTAGGGTATATAGCGTATGGTATAGAGTGTAGGGAATAGAGTGTAGATTGTAGGGTGTAGAGTGTATGGTATAGAGTGTAGGGTATAGAGTGTAGAGTATAGAGTGTAGGGTATAGAGTGTAGGGTATAGAGTGTAGGGTATAGAATGTATGGTATAGAGTGTAGGGAATAGAGTGTAGAGTGTAGGGTATAGAGTGTATGGTGTAGAGTGTAGGGTATAGAGTGAATAGTGTAGGGTATAGAGTGCAGGGTATAGAGTGAATGGAATAGAGTGTATGGAATATAGTGTACGGTATAGAGTGTAGAGTGTAGGGTATAGAGTGTAGGGTATAGAGCGTATGGTGTAGGGTATAGATTGTAGGGTATAGAGTGTAGAGTGTAGGGTATAGAGTGCATGATATAGAGGGTTAGGGTGTAGAGTGTATGGTATAGAGTGTACAGTATAGAGTGTATGGTATAGAGTGTAGAGTGTAGGATATAGAGTGTATGGTATAGAGTGTAGGGTGTAGAGTGTATAGTATAGAGTGTAGGGTACAGAGTGTAGAGTGTAGGGTATAGAGTGTAGGGTATAGTGTGTATGGTATAGAGTGTACGGTATAGAGTGTATGATATAGAGTGTATGGTATATAGTGTAGGGTATAGAGTGTTTGGTATAGAGTGTAAGGTATAGAGTGTAGAGAGTAGGGTATAGATTTTAGAGTGTAGAGTGTAGGGTATAGAGTGTAGGGTATAGAGTGTATGGAATAGAGTGTATGGTATAGAGTGTAGGGTGTAAAGTGTAGGGTATAGTGTGTAGAGTGTAGGGTATAGAGTGTAGGGTATAGAGTGTAGGGTATAGAGTGTATGGTATAGAGTGTAGGGTATAGAGTGTATGGTATAGATTGCAGGGTATAGAGTGTAGGGTATAGAGTGTAGGGTATAGTGTGTAGAGTGTAGGGTATAGAGTGTAGGGTATAGAGTGTAGGGTATAGAGTGTATGGTATAGAGTGTATGGTATAGATTGTAGGGTATAGAGTGTAGGGTATAGAGTGTAGAGTGTAGGGTATAGAGTGTAGAAAGTAGGGTATAGTGTGTAGGGTATAGAGTGTAGAGAGTAGGGTATAGAGTGTAGGGTATAGAGTGTAGATTGTATGGTATAGAGTGTAGGGTATAGAGTGTATAGTGTAGGGTATAGAGTGTAGAGTGTAGGGTATAGATTGTAGGGTATAGAGTGTTGGGATATAGAGTGTAGGGTATAGAGTGTAGGGTATAGAGTGTAGGGTATAGATTGTAGGGTATAGAGTGTAGGGTATAGAGTGTAGGGTATAGAGTATATAGTGTAGGGTATAGAGTGTAGGGTATAGAGTGTAGAGTGTAGGGTATAGAGTGTAGGGTATAGAGTGTAGGGTATAGAGTGTAGGGTATAAAGTGTAGAGTGTAGGTTATAGAGTGTAGGGTATAGAGTGTAGGGTATAGAGTGTAGGGTATAGAGTGTAGAGTGTAGGGTGTAGAGTGTAGAGTGTAGGGTATAGAGTGTAAGGTATAGAGTGTTGGGTATAGAGTGTATGTTATAGAGTGTAGGGTATAGAGTGTAGGGTATAGAGTGTAGGGTATAGAGTGTAGGGTATAGAGTGTAGGGTATAAAGTGTAGAGTGTAGGGTATAGAGTGTAGGGTTTAGAGTGTATGTTATAGAGTGTAGGGTATAGAGTGTAGAGTGTAGGGTATAGAGTGTAGGGTATACAGTGTAGGGTATAGAGTGTAGGGTATAGAGTGTAGGGTATAGAGTATAGAGTGTAGGGTATAGAGTGTAGAGTGTAGGGTATAGAGTGTAGGGTATAGAGTGTATAGTGTAGGGTATAGAGTGTAGGGTATAGAGTGTAGAGTGTAGGGTACAGAGTGTAGGGTATAGAGTGTAGGGTATAAAGTGTAGAGTGTAGGGTATAGAGTGTAGGGTATAGAGTGTAGAGTGTAGGGTATAGAGTGCATGATATAGAGGGTAGGGTGTAGAGTGTATGGTATAGAGTGTACAGTATAGAGTGTATGGTATAGAGTGTAGAGTGTAGGATATAGAGTGTATGGTATAGAGTGTAGGGTGTAGAGTGTATAGTATAGAGTGTAGGGTACAGAGTGTAGAGTGTAGGGTATAGAGTGTAGGGTATAGTGTGTATGGTATAGAGTGTATGGTATAGAGTGTATGATATAGAGTGTATGGTATATAGTGTAGGGTATAGAGTGTTTGGTATAGAGTGTAAGGTATAGAGTGTAGAGAGTAGGGTATAGATTTTAGAGTGTAGAGTGTAGGGTATAGAGTGTAGGGTATAGAGTGTATGGAATAGAGTGTATGGTATAGAGTGTAGGGTGTAGAGTGTAGGGTATAGTGTGTAGAGTGTAGGGTATAGAGTGTAGGGTATAGAGTGTAGGGTATAGAGTGTATGGTATAGAGTGTAGGGTATAGAGTGTATGGTATAGATTGCAGGGTATAGAGTGTAGGGTATAGAGTGTAGGGTATAGTGTGTAGAGTGTAGGGTATAGAGTGTAGGGTATAGAGTGTAGGGTATAGAGTGTATGGTATAGAGTGTATGGTATAGATTGTAGGGTATAGAGTGTAGGGTATAGAGTGTAGAGTGTAGGGTATAGAATGTAGAAAGTAGGGTATAGTGTGTAGGGTATAGAGTGTAGAGTGTAGGGTATAGAGTGTAGGGTATAGAGTGTAGATTGTATGGTATAGAGTGTAGGGTATAGAGTGTATAGTGTAGGGTATAGAGTGTAGAGTGTAGGGTATAGAGTGTAGGGTATAGAGTGTTGGGATATAGAATGTAGGGTATAGAGTGTAGGGTATAGAGTGTAGGGTATAGATTGTAGGGTATAGAGTGTAGGGTATAGAGTGTAGGGTATAGAGTATATAGTGTAGGGTATAGAGTGTATGGTATAGAGTGTAGTGTGTAGAGTGTATGGTATAGTGTGTAGTGTACAGAGTGTAGAGTGTAGGGTATAGAGTGTAGGGTATAGAGTGTAGGGTATAGAGTGTACGGTATAGACTGTACGATATAGAGTGTATGGTATATAGTGTAGGGTATAGAGTGTTTGGTATAGTGTGTAAGGTATAGAGTGTAGAGAGTAGGGTATAGATTTTAGAGTGTAGAGTGTATGGTATAGAGTGTAGGGTATAGAGTGTATGGAATAGAGTGTATGGTATAGAGTGTAGGTTGTAGAGTGTAGGGTATAGAGTGTAGAGTGTGGTTTATAGAGTGTAGAGTGTAGGGTATAGAGTGTATGGTATAGATTGCAGGGTATAGAGTGTAGGGTATATAGTGTAGGGTATAGAGTATAGAGTGTAGGATATAGAGTGTAGGGTATAGAGTGTAGAGTGTAGAGTGTAGGGTATAGAGTGTAGAGTGTAGGGTACAGAGTGGAGGGAATAGAGTGTATGGTATAGAGTGTAGGGTATAGAGTGTAGGCTATAGAGTGTAGAGTGTATGGATTAGAGTGTAGGGTATAGAATGTAGGGTATAGAGTGTAGAGTGTAGGGTATAGAGTGTAGGGTATAGAGTGTACGGTATAGAGTGTTGGGCTATAGAGTGTTGGGTATAGAGTGTAGGGTATAGAGTGTAGGGTATAGAGTGTAAGGTATACAGTGTAGGGTATAAGGTGTAGAGTGTAGGGTATGGAGTGTAGGGTATAGAGTGTAGGGTATAGAGTGTAGTGTATAGAGTGTAGAGTGTAGGGTATAGAGTGTAGGGTATAGAGCGTATGGTGTAGGGTATAGATTGTAGGGTATAGAGTGTAGAGTGTAGGGTATAGAGTGCATGATATAGAGGGTAGGGTGTAGAGTGTATGGTATAGAGTGTACAGTATAGAGTGTATGGTATAGAGTGTAGAGTGTAGGATATAGAGTGTATGGTATAGAGTGTAGGGTGTAGAGTGTATAGTATAGAGTGTAGGGTACAGAGTGTAGAGTGTAGGGTATAGAGTGTAGGGTATAGTGTGTATGGTATAGAGTGTACGGTATAGAGTGTATGATATAGAGTGTATGGTATATAGTGTAGGGTATAGAGTGTTTGGTATAGAGTGTAAGGTATAGAGTGTAGAGAGTAGGGTATAGATTTTAGAGTGTAGAGTGTAGGGTATAGAGTGTAGGGTATAGAGTGTATGGAATAGAGTGTATGGTATAGAGTGTAGGGTGTAGAGTGTAGGGTATAGTGTGTAGAGTGTAGGGTATAGAGTGTAGGGTATAGAGTGTAGGGTATAGAGTGTATGGTATAGAGTGTAGGGTATAGAGTGTATGGTATAGATTGCAGGGTATAAAGTGTAGGGTATAGAGTGTAGGGTATAGTGTGTAGAGTGTAGGGTATAGAGTGTAGGGAATAGAGTGTAGGGTATAGAGTGTATGGTATAGAGTGTATGGTATAGATTGTAGGGTATAGAGTGTAGGGTATAGAGTGTAGAGTGTAGGGTATAGAGTGTAGAAAGTAGGGTATAGTGTGTAGGGTATAGAGTGTAGAGTGTAGGGTATAGAGTGTAGGGTATAGAGTGTAGATTGTATGGTATAGAGTGTAGGGTATAGAGTGTATAGTGTAGGGTATAGAGTGTAGAGTGTAGGGTATAGAGTGTAGGGTATAGAGTGTTGGGATATAGAGTGTAGGGTATAGAGTGTAGGGTATAGAGTGTAGGGTATAGATTGTAGGGTATAGAGTGTAGGGTATAGAGTGTAGGGTATAGAGTATATAGTGTAGGGTATAGAGTGTAGGGTATAGAGTGTAGAGTGTAGGGTATAGAGTGTAGGGTATAGAGTGTAGGGTATAGAGTGTAGGGTATAAAGTGTAGAGTGTAGGTTATAGAGTGTAGGGTATAGAGTGTAGGGTATAGAGTGTAGGGTATAGAGTGTAGAGTGTAGGGTGTAGAGTGTAGAGTGTAGGGTATAGAGTGTAAGGTATAGAGTGTTGGGTATAGAGTGTATGTTATAGAGTGTAGGGTATAGAGTGTAGGGTATAGAGTGTAGGGTATAGAGTGTAGGGTATAAAGTGTAGAGTGTAGGGTATAGAGTGTAGGGTTTAGAGTGTATGTTATAGAGTGTAGGGTATAGAGTGTAGAGTGTAGGGTATAGAGTGTAGGGTATATAGTGTAGGGTATAGAGTGTAGGGTATAGAGTGTAGGGTATATAGTGTAGAGTGTAGGGTATAGAGTGTAGAAAGTAGGGTATAGTGTGTAGGGTATAGAGTGTAGAGTGTAGGGTATAGAGTGTAGGGTATAGAGTGTAGATTGTATGGTATAGAGTGTAGGGTATAGAGTGTATAGTGTAGGGTATAGAGTGTAGAGTGTAGGGTATAGAGTGTAGGGTATAGAGTGTTGGGATATAGAGTGTAGGGTATAGAGTGTCGGGTATAGAGTGTAGGGTATAGATTGTAGGGTAAAGAGTGTAGGGTATAGAGTGTAGGGTATAGAGTATATAGTGTAGGGTATAGAGTGTAGGGTATAGAGTGTAGAGTGTAGGGTATAGAGTGTAGGGTATAGAGTGTAGGGTATAAAGTGTAGAGTGTAGGGTATAGAGTGTAGGGTATAGAGTGTAGAGTGTAGGGTGTAGAGTGGAGAGTGTAGGGTATAGAGTGTAAGGTATAGAGTGTAGGGTATAGAGTGTATGTTATAGAGTGTAGGTATAGAGTGTAGAGTGTAGGGTATAGACTGTAGGGTATAGAGTGTAGAAAGTAGGGTATAGTGTGTAGGGTATAGAGTGTAGGGTATAGAGTGTATGGTATAGAGTGTAGAGTGTAGGGTATAGAGTGTAGAAAGTAGGGTATAGTGTGTAGGGTATAGAGTGTAGAGTGTAGGGTATAGAGTGTAGGGTATAGAGTGTAGATTGTATGGTATAGAGTGTAGGGTATAGAGTGTATAGTGTAGGGTATATAGTGTAGAGTGTAGGGTATAGAGTGTAGGGTATAGAGTGTTGGGATATAGAGTGTAGGGTATAGAGTGTAGGGTATAGAGTGTAGGGTATAGATTGTAGGGTATAGAGTGTAGGCTATAGAGTGTAGGGTATAGAGTATATAGTGTAGGGTATAGAGTGTAGGTTATAGAGTGTAGAGTGTAGGGTATAGAGTGTAGGGTATAGAGTGTAGGGTATAGAGTGTAGGGTATAAAGTGTAGAGTGTAGGGTATAGAGTGTAGGGTATAGAGTGTAGAGTGTAGGGTGTAGAGTGGAGAGTGTAGGGTATAGAGTGTAAGGTATAGAGTGTAGGGTATAGAGTGTATGTTATAGAGTGTAGGGTATAGAGTGTAGAGTGTAGGGTATAGAGTGTAGGGTATAGAGTGTAGGGTATAGAGTGTAGGGTATAAAGTGTAGAGTGTAGGGTATAGAGTGTAGGGTTTAGAGTGTATGTTATAGAGTGTAGGGTATAGAGTGTAGAGTGTAGGATATAGAGTGTAGAGTGTAGGGTATAGAGTGTAGGGTATATAGTGTAGGGTATAGAGTGTAGGGTATAGAGTGTAGGGTAGAGAGTGTAGAGTGTAGGGTATAGAGTGTAGGGTATAGAGTGTAGAGTGTAGGGTATAGAGTGTATGGTATAGAGTGTAGGGTGTAGAGTGTATGGTATAGAGTGTAGGGTATAGAGTGTAGAGTGTAGGGTATAGAGTGTAGGGTGTAGAGTGTAGGGTATAGAGTGTAGGGTATAGAGTGTAGAGTGTAGGGTATAAAGTGTAGGGTATAGAGTGTAGGGTGTAGGGTATAGGGTGTAGAGTGTAGGGTATAGAGTGTATGGTATAATGTGTAGGGTATAGAGTGTAGGGTGTAGAGTGTAGGGTATAGAGTGTAGGGTATAGAGTGTAGGGTATAGAGTGTAGAGTGTAGGGTATATAGTGTAGGGTATAGAGTATAGAGTGTAGGGTATAGAGTGTAGGGTATAGAGTGTAGAGTGTAGAGTGTAAGGTATAGAGTGTAGAGTGTAGGGTATAGAGTGTAGGGTATAGAGTGTATGGTATAGAGTGTAGGGTATAGAGTGTAGGGTATAGAGTGTAGAGTGTAGGGATTAGAGTGTAGGGTATAGAGTGTAGGGTATAGAGTGTAGAGTGTAGGGTATAGAGTGTAGGGTATAGAGTGTACGGTATAGAGTGTTGGGCTATAGAGTGTAGGGTATAGAGTGTAGGGTATACAGTGTAGGGTATAAAGTGTAGAGTGTAGGGTATAGAGTGTAGGGTATAGAGTGTAGGGTATAGAGTGTAGGGTATAGAGTGTAGAGTGTAGAGTGTAGGGTATAGAGTGTAGAGTTTAGGTTATAGAGTGTAGGGTATAGAGTGTAGGGTTTAGAGTGTATGGTATAGAGTGTAGGGTATAGAGTGTAGGGTGTAGGGTATAGAGTGTAGGATATAGAGTGTAGGGTATAGAGTGTATGGTATAGAGTGTACGGTATAGAGTGTAGAGTGTAGGGTATAGAGTGTAGGGTATAGATTGTAGGGTATAGAGTGTATTGTATAGGGTATAGAGTGTATGGTGTAGAGTGTAGGGTATAGAGTGTATAGTGTAGGGTATAGAGTGTAGGGTATAGAGTGTAGAGTATAGAGTGTTTGGTATAGAGTGTAGAGTGTAGGGTATAGAGTGTAGGGTATATAGTGTAGGGTATAGAGTGTAGGGTATACAGTGTAGAGTGTAGGGATTAGAGTGTAGGGTATAGAGTGTAGGGTGTAGAGTGTAGGGTATAGAGTGTAGGGTATAGAGTGTATGGTATAGAGTGTAGGGTATAGAGTGTTGGGTATAGATTGTAGGGTATACAATGTAGAGTGTAGTGTATAGGGTATAGAGTGTATGGTGTAGAGTGTAGGGTATAGAGTGTATAGTGTAGGGTATAGAGTGCAGGGTATAGAGTGTATGCAATAGAGTGTATGGAATATAGTGTACGGTATAGAGTGTAGGGTATAGAGTGTAGGATATAGAGCGTAGGGTGTAGGGTATAGATTGTAGGGTATAGAGTGTAGGGTATAGAGTGTAGGGTGTAGAGTGTATGGTAAAGAGTGTACAGTATAGAGTGTATGGTATAGAGTGTAGAGTGTAGGGTATAGAGTGTATGGTATAGAGTGTAGGGTGTAGAGTGTATAGTATAGAGTGTAGGGTACAGAGTGTAGAGTTTAGGGTATAGAGTGTAGGGTATAGAGTGTAGGGTATAGAGTGTAGGGTATAGAGTGTAGGGTATAGATTGTATGTTATAGAGTCTAGGGTATAGAGTGTAGAGTGTAGGGTATAGAGTGTAGGGTATAGAGTGTAGGGTATAAAGTGTAGAGTGTAGGGTATAGAGTGTAGGGTTTAGAGTGTATGTTATAGAGTGTAGGGTATAGAGTGTAGAGTGTAGGATATAGAGTGTAGAGTGTAGGGTATAGAGTGTAGGGTATATAGTGTAGGGTATAGAGTGTAGGGTATAGAGTGTAGGGTATAGAGTGTAGAGTGTAGGGTATAGAGTGTAGGGTATAGAGTGTAGAGTGTAGGGTATAGAGTGTATGGTATAGAGTGTAGGGTGTAGAGTGTATGGTATAGAGTGTAGGGTATAGAGTGTAGAGTGTAGGGTATAAAGTGTAGGGTATAGAGTGTAGGGTGTAGGGTATAGACTGTAGAGTGTAGGGTATGGTATAATGTGTAGGGTATAGAGTGTAGGGTGTAGAGTGTAGGGTATAGAGTGTAGGGTATAGAGTGTAGGGTATAGAGTGTAGGGTATAGAGTGTAGGGTATAGAGTGTAGGGTATAGTGTGTAGAGTGTAGGGTATAGAGTGTATGGTATAGAGTGTAGGGTGTAGAGTGTATAGTATAGAGTGTAGAGTGTAGGGTATAGAGTGTAGAGTGTGGGGTATAGAGTGTAGAGTGTAGGGTATAGAGTGTATGATATAGAGTGTAGGGTATAGAGTGTATGGTATAGATTGCAGGGTATAGAGTGTAGGGTATAGAGTGTAGGGTATAGAGTGTAGAGTGTAGGGTACAGAGTGTAGGGTATAGAGTGTATGGTATAGAGTGTATGGTATAGATTGTAGGGTATAGAGTGTAGGGTATAGAGTGTAGAGTGTAGGGTATAGAGTGTAGAAAGTAGGGTATAGTGTGTAGGGTATAGAGTGTAGAGTGTAGGGTATAGAGTGTAGGGTTTAGAATGTAGGGTATAGAGTGTAGAGTGTAGGGTATAGAGTGTATGGTATAGGGTGTAGGGTATAGAGTGTAGGGTATAGAGTGTAGGGTATAGAGTGTAGAGTGTAGGGTATAGAGTTTAGGGTATAGAGTGTATGGTATAGAGTGTAGAGTGTAGGGTATAGAGTGTATAGTGTAGGGTATAGAGTGTAGGGTATAGAGTGTAGGGTATATAGCGTATGGTATAGAGTGTAGGGAATAGAGTGTAGATTGTAGGGTGTAGAGTGTATGGTATAGAGTGTAGGGTATAGAGTGTAGAGTATAGAGTGTAGGGTATAGAGTGTAGGGTATAGAGTGTAGGGTATAGAATGTATGGTATAGAGTGTAGGGAATAGAGTGTAGAGTGTAGGGTATAGAGTGTATGGTGTAGAGTGTAGGGTATAGAGTGTATAGTGTAGGGTATAGAGTGCAGGGTATAGAGTGTATGGAATAGAGTGTATGGAATATAGTGTACGGTATAGAGTGTAGAGTGTAGGGTATAGAGTGTAGGGTATAGAGCGTATGGTGTAGGGTATAGATTGTAGGGTATAGAGTGTAGAGTGTAGGGTATAGAGTGCATGATATAGAGGGTAGGGTGTAGAGTGTATGGTATAGAGTGTACAGTATAGAGTGTATGGTATAGAGTGTAGAGTGTAGGATATAGAGTGTATGGTATAGAGTGTAGGGTGTAGAGTGTATAGTATAGAGTGTAGGGTACAGAGTGTAGAGTGTAGGGTATAGAGTGTAGGGTATAGTGTGTATGGTATAGAGTGTACGGTATATAGTGTATGATATAGAGTGTATGGTATATAGTGTAGGGTATAGAGTGTTTGGTATAGAGTGTAAGGTATAGAGTGTAGAGAGTAGGGTATAGATTTTAGAGTGTAGAGTGTAGGGTATAGAGTGTAGGGTATAGAGTGTATGGAATAGAGTGTATGGTATAGAGTGTAGGGTGTAGAGTGTAGGGTATAGTGTGTAGAGTGTAGGGTATAGAGTGTAGGGTATAGAGTGTAGGGTATAGAGTGTATGGTATAGAGTGTAGGGTATAGAGTGTATGGTATAGATTGCAGGGTATAGAGTGTAGGGTATAGAGTGTAGGGTATAGTGTGTAGAGTGTAGGGTATAGAGTGTAGGGTATAGAGTGTAGGGTATAGAGTGTATGGTATAGAGTGTATGGTATAGATTGTAGGGTATAGAGTGTAGGGTATAGAGTGTAGAGTGTAGGGTATAGAGTGTAGAAAGTAGGGTATAGTGTGTAGGGTATAGAGTGTAGAGTGTAGGGTATAGAGTGTAGGGTATAGAGTGTAGATTGTATGGTATAGAGTGTAGGGTATAGAGTGTATAGTGTAGGGTATAGAGTGTAGAGTGTAGGGTATAGATTGTAGGGTATAGAGTGTTGGGATATAGAGTGTAGGGTATAGAGTGTAGGGTATAGATTGTAGGGTATAGAGTGTAGGGTATAGAGTGTAGGGTATAGAGTATATAGTGTAGGGTATAGAGTGTAGGGTATAGAGTGTAGAGTGTAGGGTATAGAGTGTAGGGTATAGAGTGTAGGGTATAGAGTGTAGGGCATAAAGTGTAGAGTGTAGGTTATAGAGTGTAGGGTATAGAGTGTAGGGTATAGAGTGTAGGTTATAGAGTGTAGAGTGTAGGGTGTAGAGTGTAGAGTGTAGGGTATAGAGTGTAAGGTATAGAGTGTTGGATATAGAGTGTATGTTATAGAGTGTAGGGTATAGAGTGTAGGGTATAGAGTGTAGGGTATAGAGTGTAGGGTATAAAGTGTAGAGTGTAGGGTATAGAGTGTAGGGTTTAGAGTGTATGTTATAGAGTGTAGGGTATAGAGTGTAGGGTATAGAGTGTAGAGTGTAGGGTATAGAGTGTAGAAAGTAGGGTATAGAGTGTAGAGTGTAGGGTATAGAGTGTAGGGTATAGAGTATAGAGTGTAGGGTATAGAGTGTAGAGTGTAGGGTATAGAGTGTAGGGTATAGAGTGTATAGTGTAGGGTATAGAGTGTAGGGTATAGAGTGTAGAGTGTAGGGTATAGAGTGTAGGGTATAGAGTGTAGGGTATAAAGTGTAGAGTGTAGGGTATAGAGTGTAGGGTATAGAGTGTAGAGTGTAGGGTATAGAGTGCATGATATAGAGGGTAGGGTGTAGAGTGTATGGTATAGAGTGTACAGTATAGAGTGTATGGTATAGAGTGTAGAGTGTAGGATATAGAGTGTATGGTATAGAGTGTAGGGTGTAGAGTGTATAGTATAGAGTGTAGGGTACAGAGTGTAGAGTGTAGGGTATAGAGTGTAGGGTATAGTGTGTATGGTATAGAGTGTACGGTATAGAGTGTATGATATAGAGTGTATGGTATATAGTGTAGGGTATAGAGTGTTTGGTATAGAGTGTAAGGTATAGAGTGTAGAGAGTAGGGTATAGATTTTAGAGTGTAGAGTGTAGGGTATAGAGTGTAGGGTATAGAGTGTATGGAATAGAGTGTATGGTATAGAGTGTAGGGTGTAGAGTGTAGGGTATAGTGTGTAGAGTGTAGGGTATAGAGTGTAGGGTATAGAGTGTAGGGTATAGAGTGTATGGTATAGAGTGTAGGGTATAGAGTGTAGGGTATAGATTGCAGGGTATAGAGTGTAGGGTATAGAGTGTAGGGTATAGTGTGTAGAGTGTAGGGTATAGAGTGTAGGGTATAGAGTGTAGGGTATAGAGTGTATGGTATAGAGTGTATGGTATAGATTGTAGGGTATAGAGTGTAGGGTATAGAGTGTAGAGTGTAGGGTATAGAGTGTAGAAAGTAGGGTATAGTGTGTAGGGTATAGAGTGTAGAGTGTAGGGTATAGAGTGTAGGGTATAGAGTGTAGATTGTATGGTATAGAGTGTAGGGTATAGAGTGTATAGTGTAGGGTATAGAGTGTAGAGTGTAGGGTATAGAGTGTAGGGTATAGAGTGTTGGGATATAGAGTGTAGGGTATAGAGTGTAGGGTATAGAGTGTAGGGTATAGATTGTAGGGTATAGAGTGTAGGGTATAGAGTGTAGGGTATAGAGTATATAGTGTAGGGTATAGAGTGTATGGTATAGAGTGTAGTGTGTAGAGTGTATGGTATAGTGTGTAGTGTACAGAGTGTAGAGTGTAGGGTATAGAGTGTAGGGTATAGAGTGTAGGGTATAGAGTGTACGGCATAGACTGTACGATATAGAGTGTATGGTATATAGTGTAGGGTATAGAGTGTTTGGTATAGTGTGTAAGGTATAGAGTGTAGAGAGTAGGGTATAGATTTTAGAGTGTAGAGTGTATGGTATAGAGTGTAGGGTATAGAGTGTATGGAATAGAGTGTATGGTATAGAGTGTAGGTTGTAGAGTGTAGGGTATAGAGTGTAGAGTGTGGTTTATAGAGTGTAGAGTGTAGGGTATAGAGTGTATGGTATAGATTGCAGGGTATAGAGTGTAGGGTATATAGTGTAGGGTATAGAGTATAGAGTGTAGGATATAGAGTGTAGGGTATAGAGTGTAGAGTGTAGGGTATAGAGTGTAGAGTGTAGGGTATAGAGTGGAGGGAATAGAGTGTATGGTATAGAGTGTAGGGTATAGAGTGTAGGCTATAGAGTGTAGAGTGTATGGATTAGAGTGTAGGGTATAGAATGTAGGGTATAGAGTGTAGAGTGTAGGGTATAGAGTGTAGGGTATAGAGTGTACGGTATAGAGTGTTGGGCTATAGAGTGTTGGGTATAGAGTGTAGGGTATAGAGTGTAGGGTATAGAGTGTAAGGTATACAGTGTAGGGTATAAGGTGTAGAGTGTAGGGTATGGAGTGTAGGGTATAGAGTGTAGGGTATAGAGTGTAGGGTATAGAGTGTAGAGTGTAGGGTATAGAGTGTAGGGTATAGAGCGTATGGTGTAGGGTATAGATTGTAGGGTATAGAGTGTAGAGTGTAGGGTATAGAGTGCATGATATAGAGGGTAGGGTGTAGAGTGTATGGTATAGAGTGTACAGTATAGAGTGTATGGTATGGAGTGTAGAGTGTAGGATATAGAGTGTATGGTATAGAGTGTAGGGTGTAGAGTGTATAGTATAGAGTGTAGGGTACAGAGTGTAGAGTGTAGGGTATAGAGTGTAGGGTATAGTGTGTATGGTATAGAGTGTACGGTATAGAGTGTATGATATAGAGTGTATGGCATATAGTGTAGGGTATAGAGTGTTTGGTATAGAGTGTAAGGTATAGAGTGTAGAGAGTAGGGTATAGATTTTAGAGTGTAGAGTGTAGGGTATAGAGTGTAGGGTATAGAGTGTATGGAATAGAGTGTATGGTATAGAGTGTAGGGTGTAGAGTGTAGGGTATAGTGTGTAGAGTGTAGGGTATAGAGTGTAGGGTATAGAGTGTAGGGTATAGAGTGTATGGTATAGAGTGTAGGGTATAGAGTGTATGGTATAGATTGCAGGGTATAGAGTGTAGGGTATAGAGTGTAGGGTATAGTGTGTAGAGTGTAGGGTATAGAGTGTAGGGTATAGAGTGTAGGGTATAGAGTGTATGGTATAGAGTGTATGGTATAGATTGTAGGGTATAGAGTGTAGGGTATAGAGTGTAGAGTGTAGGGTATAGAGTGTAGAAAGTAGGGTATAGTGTGTAGGGTATAGAGTGTAGAGTGTAGGGTATAGAGTGTAGGGTATAGAGTGTAGATTGTATGGTATAGAGTGTAGGGTATAGAGTGTAGGGTATAAAGTGTAGAGTGTAGGGTATAGAGTGTAGGGTTTAGAGTGTATGTTATAGAGTGTAGGGTATAGAGTGTAGAGTGTAGGGTATAGAGTGTAGGGTATATAGTGTAGGGTATAGAGTGTAGGGTATAGAGTGTAGGGTATATAGTGTAGAGTGTAGGGTATAGAGTGTAGAAAGTAGGGTATAGTGTGTAGGGTATAGAGTGTAGAGTGTAGGGTATAGAGTGTAGGGTATAGAGTGTAGATTGTATGGTATAGAGTGTAGGGTATAGAGTGTATAGTGTAGGGTATAGAGTGTAGAGTGTAGGGTATAGAGTGTAGGGTATAGAGTGTTGGGATATAGAGTGTAGGGTATAGAGTGTCGGGTATAGAGTGTAGGGTATAGATTGTAGGGTAAAGAGTGTAGGGTATAGAGTGTAGGGTATAGAGTATATAGTGTAGGGTATAGAGTGTAGGGTATAGAGTGTAGAGTGTAGGGTATAGAGTGTAGGGTATAGAGTGTAGGGTATAAAGTGTAGAGTGTAGGGTATAGAGTGTAGGGTATAGAGTGTAGAGTGTAGGGTGTAGAGTGGAGAGTGTAGGGTATAGAGTGTAAGGTATAGAGTGTAGGGTATAGAGTGTATGTTATAGAGTGTAGGTATAGAGTGTAGAGTGTAGGGTATAGACTGTAGGGTATAGAGTGTAGAAAGTAGGGTATAGTGTGTAGGGTATAGAGTGTAGGGTATAGAGTGTATGGTATAGAGTGTAGAGTGTAGGGTATAGAGTGTAGAAAGTAGGGTATAGTGTGTAGGGTATAGAGTGTAGAGTGTAGGTTATAGAGTGTAGGGTATAGAGTGTAGATTGTATGGAATAGAGTGTAGGGTATAGAGTGTATAGTGTAGGGTATATAGTGTAGAGTGTAGGGTATAGAGTGTAGGGTATAGAGTGTTGGGATATAGAGTGTAGGGTATAGAGTGTAGGGTATAGAGTGTAGGGTATAGATTGTAGGGTATAGAGTGTAGGCTATAGAGTGTAGGGTATAGAGTATATAGTGTAGGGTATAGAGTGTAGGTTATAGAGTGTAGAGTGTAGGGTATAGAGTGTAGGGTATAGAGTGTAGGGTATAGAGTGTAGGGTATAAAGTGTAGAGTGTAGGGTATAGAGTGTAGGGTATAGAGTGTAGAGTGTAGGGTGTAGAGTGGAGAGTGTAGGGTATAGAGTGTAAGGTATAGAGTGTAGGGTATAGAGTGTATGTTATAGAGTGTAGGGTATAGAGTGTAGAGTGTAGGGTATAGAGTGTAGGGTATAGAGTGTAGGGTATAGAGTGTAGGGTATAAAGTGTAGAGTGTAGGGTATAGAGTGTAGGGTTTAGAGTGTATGTTATAGAGTGTAGGGTATAGAGTGTAGAGTGTAGGATATAGAGTGTAGAGTGTAGGGTATAGAGTGTAGGGTATATATTGTAGGGTATAGAGTGTAGGGTATAGAGTGTAGGGTAGAGAGTGTAGAGTGTAGGGTATAGAGTGTAGGGTAAAGAGTGTAGAGTGTGGGGTATAGAGTGTATGGTATAGAGTGTAGGGTGTAGAGTGTATGGTATAGAGTGTAGGGTATAGAGTGTAGAGTGTAGGGTATAGAGTGTAGGGTGTAGAGTGTAGGGTATAGAGTGTAGGGTATAGAGTGTAGAGTGTAGGGTATAAAGTGTAGGGTATAGAGTGTAGGGTGTAGGGTATAGAGTGTAGAGTGTAGGGTATAGAGTGTATGGTATAATGTGTAGGGTATAGAGTGTAGGGTGTAGATTGTAGGGTATAGAGTGTAGGGTATAGAGTGTAGGGTATAGAGTGTAGAGTGTAGGGTATATAGTGTAGGGTATAGAGTGTAGGGTATAGAGTGTAGGGTATAGAGTGTAGAGTGTAGAGTGTAAGGTATAGAGTGTAGAGTGTAGGGTATAGAGTGTAGGGTATAGAGTGTATGGTATAGAGTGTAGGGTATAGAGTGTAGGGTATAGAGTGTAGAGTGTAGGGATTAGAGTGTAGGGTATAGAGTGTAGGGTATAGAGTGTAGAGTGTAGGGTATAGAGTGTAGGGTATAGTGTGTATGGTATAGAGTGTACGGTATAGAGTGTATGATATAGAGTGTATGGTATATAGTGTAGGGTATAGAGTGTTTGGTATAGAGTGTAAGGTATAGAGTGTAGAGAGTAGGGTATAGATTTTAGAGTGTAGAGTGTAGGGTATAGAGTGTAGGGTATAGAGTGTATGGAATAGAGTGTATGGTATAGAGTGTAGGGTGTAGAGTGTAGGGTATAGTGTGTAGAGTGTAGGGTATAGAGTGTAGGGTATAGAGTGTAGGGTATAGAGTGTATGGTATAGAGTGTAGGGTATAGAGTGTATGGTATAGATTGCAGGGTATAGAGTGTAGGGTATAGTGTGTAGAGTGTAGTGTGTAGAGTGTAGGGTATAGAGTGTAGGGTATAGAGTGTAGGGTATAGAGTGTATGGTATAGAGTGTATGGTATAGATTGTAGGGTATAGAGTGTAGGGTATAGAGTGTAGAGTGTAGGGTATAGAGTGTAGAAAGTAGGGTATAGTGTGTAGGGTATAGAGTGTAGAGTGTAGGGTATAGAGTGTAGGGTATAGAGTGTAGATTGTATGGTATAGAGTGTAGGGTATAGAGTGTATAGTGTAGGGTATAGAGTGTAGAGTGTAGGGTATAGATTGTAGGGTATAGAGTGTTGGGATATAGAGTGTAGGGTATAGAGTGTAGGGTATAGAGTGTAGGATATAGATTGTAGGGTATAGAGTGTAGGGTATAGAGTGTAGGGTATAGAGTATATAGTGTAGGGTATAGAGTGTAGGGTATAGAGTGTAGAGTGTAGGGTATAGAGTGTAGGGTATAGAGTGTAGGGTATAGAGTGTAGGGCATAAAGTGTAGAGTGTAGGTTATAGAGTGTAGGGTATAGAGTGTAGGGTATAGAGTGTAGGTTATAGAGTGTAGAGTGTATGGTGTAGAGTGTAGAGTGTAGGGTATAGAGTGTAAGGTATAGAGTGTTGGATATAGAGTGTATGTTATAGAGTGTAGGGTATAGAGTGTAGGGTATAGAGTGTAGGGTATAGAGTGTAGGGTATAAAGTGTAGAGTGTAGGGTATAGAGTGTAGGGTTTAGAGTGTATGTTATAGAGTGTAGGGTATAGAGTGTAGAGTGTAGGGTATAGAGTGTAGGGTATATAGTGTAGGGTATAGAGTGTAGGGTATAGAGTGTAGGGTATAGAGTGTAGAGTGTAGGGTATAGAGTGTAGAAAGTAGGGTATAGAGTGTAGAGTGTAGGGTATAGAGTGTAGGGTATAGAGTATAGAGTGTAGGGTATAGAGTGTAGAGTGTAGGGT
The DNA here is from genome assembly GCF_032444005.1 of Ranitomeya imitator. NCBI lineage: Eukaryota > Metazoa > Chordata > Amphibia > Anura > Dendrobatidae > Ranitomeya > Ranitomeya imitator. The sequence goes on from NW_027194316.1 coordinate 581,789, forward strand.
ATAGAGTGTAGGGTATAGAGTGTATAGTGTAGGGTATAGAGTGTAGGGTATAGAGTGTAGAGTGTAGGGTATAGAGTGTAGGGTATAGAGTGTAGGGTATAAAGTGTAGAGTGTAGGGTATAGAGTGTAGGGTATAGAGTGTAGAGTGTAGGGTATAGAGTGCATGATATAGAGGGTAGGGTGTAGAGTGTATGGTATAGAGTGTACAGTATAGAGTGTATGGTATAGAGTGTAGAGTGTAGGATATAGAGTGTATGGTATAGAGTGTAGGGTGTAGAGTGTATAGTATAGAGTGTAGGGTACAGAGTGTAGAGTGTAGGGTATAGAGTGTAGGGTATAGTGTGTATGGTATAGAGTGTACGGTATAGAGTGTATGATATAGAGTGTATGGTATATAGTGTAGGGTATAGAGTGTTTGGTATAGAGTGTAAGGTATAGAGTGTAGAGAGTAGGGTATAGATTTTAGAGTGTAGAGTGTAGGGTATAGAGTGTAGGGTACAGAGTGTATGGAATAGAGTGTATGGTATAGAGTGTAGGGTGTAGAGTGTAGGGTATAGTGTGTAGAGTGTAGGGTATAGAGTGTAGGGTATAGAGTGTAGGGTATAGAGTGTATGGTATAGAGTGTAGGGTATAGAGTGTAGGGTATAGATTGCAGGGTATAGAGTGTAGGGTATAGAGTGTAGGGTATAGTGTGTAGAGTGTAGGGTATAGAGTGTAGGGTATAGAGTGTAGGGTATAGAGTGTATGGTATAGAGTGTATGGTATAGATTGTAGGGTATAGAGTGTAGGGTATAGAGTGTAGAGTGTAGGGTATAGAGTGTAGAAAGTAGGGTATAGTGTGTAGGGTATAGAGTGTAGAGTGTAGGGTATAGAGTGTAGGGTATAGAGTGTAGATTGTATGGTATAGAGTGTAGGGTACAGAGTGTATAGTGTAGGGTATAGAGTGTAGAGTGTAGGGTATAGAGTGTAGGGTATAGAGTGTAGGGTATAGAGTGTAGGGTATAGATTGTAGGGTATAGAGTGTAGGGTATAGAGTGTAGGGTATAGAGTATATAGTGTAGGGTATAGAGTGTATGGTATAGAGTGTAGTGTGTAGAGTGTATGGTATAGTGTGTAGTGTACAGAGTGTAGAGTGTAGGGTATAGAGTGTAGGGTATAGAGTGTAGGGTATAGAGTGTACGGCATAGACTGTACGATATAGAGTGTATGGTATATAGTGTAGGGTATAGAGTGTTTGGTATAGTGTGTAAGGTATAGAGTGTAGAGAGTAGGGTATAGATTTTAGAGTGTAGAGTGTATGGTATAGAGTGTAGGGTATAGAGTGTATGGAATAGAGTGTATGGTATAGAGTGTAGGTTGTAGAGTGTAGGGTATAGAGTGTAGAGTGTGGTTTATAGAGTGTAGAGTGTAGGGTATAGAGTGTATGGTATAGATTGCAGGGTATAGAGTGTAGGGTATATAGTGTAGGGTATAGAGTATAGAGTGTAGGATATAGAGTGTAGGGTATAGAGTGTAGAGTGTAGAGTGTAGGGTATAGAGTGTAGAGTGTAGGGTATAGAGTGGAGGGAATAGAGTGTATGGTATAGAGTGTAGGGTATAGAGTGTAGGCTATAGAGTGTAGAGTGTATGGATTAGAGTGTAGGGTATAGAATGTAGGGTATAGAGTGTAGAGTGTAGGGTATAGAGTGTAGGGTATAGAGTGTACGGTATAGAGTGTTGGGCTATAGAGTGTTGGGTATAGAGTGTAGGGTATAGAGTGTAGGGTATAGAGTGTAAGGTATACAGTGTAGGGTATAAGGTGTAGAGTGTAGGGTATGGAGTGTAGGGTATAGAGTGTAGGGTATAGAGTGTAGGGTATAGAGTGTAGAGTGTAGGGTATAGAGTGTAGGGTATAGAGCGTATGGTGTAGGGTATAGATTGTAGGGTATAGAGTGTAGAGTGTAGGGTATAGAGTGCATGATATAGAGGGTAGGGTGTAGAGTGTATGGTATAGAGTGTACAGTATAGAGTGTATGGTATAGAGTGTAGAGTGTAGGATATAGAGTGTATGGTATAGAGTGTAGGGTGTAGAGTGTATAGTATAGAGTGTAGGGTACAGAGTGTAGAGTGTAGGGTATAGAGTGTAGGGTATAGTGTGTATGGTATAGAGTGTACGGTATAGAGTGTATGATATAGAGTGTATGGTATATAGTGTAGGGTATAGAGTGTTTGGTATAGAGTGTAAGGTATAGAGTGTAGAGAGTAGGGTATAGATTTTAGAGTGTAGAGTGTAGGGTATAGAGTGTAGGGTATAGAGTGTATGGAATAGAGTGTATGGTATAGAGTGTAGGGTGTAGAGTGTAGGGTATAGTGTGTAGAGTGTAGGGTATAGAGTGTAGGGTATAGAGTGTAGGGTATAGAGTGTATGGTATAGAGTGTAGGGTATAGAGTGTATGGTATAGATTGCAGGGTATAGAGTGTAGGGTATAGAGTGTAGGGTATAGTGTGTAGAGTGTAGGGTATAGAGTGTAGGGTATAGAGTGTAGGGTATAGAGTGTATGGTATAGAGTGTATGGTATAGATTGTAGGGTATAGAGTGTAGGGTATAGAGTGTAGAGTGTAGGGTATAGAGTGTAGAAAGTAGGGTATAGTGTGTAGGGTATAGAGTGTAGAGTGTAGGGTATAGAGTGTAGGGTATAGAGTGTAGATTGTATGGTATAGAGTGTAGGGTATAGAGTGTATAGTGTAGGGTATAGAGTGTAGAGTGTAGGGTATAGAGTGTAGGGTATAGAGTGTTGGGATATAGAGTGTAGGGTATAGAGTGTAGGGTATAGAGTGTAGGGTATAGATTGTAGGGTATAGAGTGTAGGGTATAGAGTGTAGGGTATAGAGTATATAGTGTAGGGTATAGAGTGTAGGGTATAGAGTGTAGAGTGTAGGGTATAGAGTGTAGGGTATAGAGTGTAGGGTATAGAGTGTAGGGTATAAAGTGTAGAGTGTAGGTTATAGAGTGTAGGGTATAGAGTGTAGGGTATAGAGTGTAGGGTATAGAGTGTAGAGTGTAGGGTGTAGAGTGTAGAGTGTAGAGTATAGAGTGTAAGGTATAGAGTGTTGGGTATAGAGTGTATGTTATAGAGTGTAGGGTATAGAGTGTAGGGTATAGAGTGTAGGGTATAGAGTGTAGGGTATAGAGTGTAGGGTATAAAGTGTAGAGTGTAGGGTATAGAGTGTAGGGTTTAGAGTGTATGTTATAGAGTGTAGGGTATAGAGTGTAGAGTGTAGGGTATAGAGTGTAGGGTATATAGTGTAGGGTATAGAGTGTAGGGTATAGAGTGTAGGGTATAGAGTGTAGAGTGTAGGGTATAGAGTGTAGAAAGTAGTGTATAGTGTGTAGGGTATAGAGTGTAGAGTGTAGGGTATAGAGTGTAGGGTATAGAGTGTAGATTGTATGGTATAGAGTGTAGGGTATAGAGTGTATAGTGTAGGGTATAGAGTGTAGAGTGTAGGGTATAGAGTGTAGGGTATAGAGTGTTGGGATATAGAGTGTAGGGTATAGAGTGTCGGGTATAGAGTGTAGGGTATAGATTGTAGGGTAAAGAGTGTAGGGTATAGAGTGTAGGGTATAGAGTATATAGTGTAGGGTATAGAGTGTAGGGTATAGAGTGTAGAGTGTAGGGTATAGAGTGTAGGGTATAGAGTGTAGGGTATAAAGTGTAGAGTGTAGGGTATAGAGTGTAGGGTATAGAGTGTAGAGTGTAGGGTGTAGAGTGGAGAGTGTAGGGTATAGAGTGTAGGGTATAGAGTGTATGTTATAGAGTGTAGGTATAGAGTGTAGAGTGTAGGGTATAGACTGTAGGGTATAGAGTGTAGAAAGTAGGGTATAGTGTGTAGGGTATAGAGTGTAGGGTATAGAGTGTAGGGTATAGAGTGTAGATTGTATGGTATAGAGTGTAGGGTATAGAGTGTATAGTGTAGGGTATATAGTGTAGAGTGTAGGGTATAGAGTGTAGAGTATAGAGTGTTGGGATATAGAGTGTAGGGTATAGAGTGTAGGGTATAGAGTGTAGGGTATAGATTGTAGGGTATAGAGTGTAGGCTATAGAGTGTAGGGTATAGAGTATATAGTGTAGGGTATAGAGTGTAGGTTATAGAGTGTAGAGTGTAGGGTATAGAGTGTAGGGTATAGAGTGTAGGGTATAGAGTGTAGGGTATAAAGTGTAGAGTGTAGGGTATAGAGTGTAGGGTATAGAGTGTAGAGTGTAGGGTGTAGAGTGGAGAGTGTAGGGTATAGAGTGTAAGGTATAGAGTGTAGGGTATAGAGTGTATGTTATAGAGTGTAAGGTATAGAGTGTAGAGTGTAGGGTATAGAGTGTAGGGTATAGAGTGTAGGGTATAAAGTGTAGAGTGTAGGGTATAGAGTGTAGGGTATAGAGTGTAGGGTATAGAGTGTAGGGCATAAAGTGTAGGGTATAGATTGTAGGGTATAGAGTGTAGAATGTAGGGTATAGAGTGTAGGGTATAGAGTGTATGGTGTAGAGTGTAGGGTATAGAGTGTATAGTGTAGGGTATAGAGTGTAGGGTTTAGAGTGTAGGGTATTGAGTGTAGGGTATAGAGTGTAGAGTGTAGGGTATAGAGTGTATGGTATAGAGTGTAGGGTATAGAGTGTAGGGTATAGAGTGTAGGGTATAGAGTGTAGAGTGTAGGGTATGGAGTTTAGGGTATAGAGTGTATGGTATAGAGTGTAGAGTGTAGGGTATAGAGTGTATAGTGTAGGGTATAGAGTGTAGGGTATAGAGTGTAGGGTATAGAGTGTATGGTATAGAGTGTAGGGAATAGAGTGTAGTGTAGGGTACAGAGTGTAGGGTATAGAGTGTATGGTATAGAGTGTATGGTATAGATTGTAGGGTATGGAGTGTAGGGTATAGAGTGTAGAGTGTAGGGTATAGAGTGTAGAAAGTAGGGTATAGTGTGTAGGGTATAGAGTGTAGAGTGTAGGGTATAGAGTGTAGGGTTTAGAGTGTAGGGTATAGAGTGTAGAGTGTAGGGTACAGAGTGTAGGGTATAGAGTGTATGGTATAGAGTGTATGGTATAGATTGTAGGGTATAGAGTGTAGGGTATAGAGTGTAGAGTGTAGGGTATAGAGTGTAGAAAGTAGGGTATAGTGTGTAGGGTATAGAGTGTAGAGTGTAGGATATAGAGTGTAGGGTTTAGAGTGTAGGGTATAGAGTGTAGGGTATAGAGTGTAGAGTGTAGGGTATAGAGTGTATGGTATAGGGTGTAGGGTATAGAGTGTAGGGTATAGAGTGTAGGGTAAAGAGTGTAGGGTATAGAGTGTAGAGTGTAGGGTATAGAGTTTAGGGTATAGAGTGTATGGTATAGAGTGTAGGGTATAGAGTGTATAGTGTAGGGTATAGAGTGTAGGGTATAGAGTGTAGGGTATATAGCGTATGGTATAGAGTGTAGGGAGTAGAGTGTAGATTGTAGGGTATAGAGTGTATGGTATAGAGTGTAGGGTATAGAGTGTAGAGTATAGAGTGTAGGGTATAGAGTGTAGGGTATAGAGTGTAGGGTATAGAATGTATGGTATAGAGTGTAGGGAATAGAGTGTAGAGTGTAGGGTATAGAGTGTATGGTGTAGAGTGTAGGGTATAGAGTGTATAGTGTAGGGTATAGAGTGCAGGGTATAGAGTGTATGGAATAGAGTGTATGGAATATAGTGTACGGTATAGAGTGTAGAGTGTAGGGTATAGAGTGTAGGGTATAGAGCGTATGGTGTAGGGTATAGATTGTAGGGTATAGAGTGTAGGGTATAGAGTGTAGAGTGTAGGGTATAGAGTGCATGATATAGAGGGTAGTGTGTAGAGTGTATGGTATAGAGTGTACAGTATAGAGTGTATGGTATAGAGTGTAGAGTGTAGGATATAGAGTGTATGGTATAGAGTGTAGGGTGTAGTACACTCTACACCCTACACTCTATACCATACACTCTATATCCTATATCTATAGTATAGATATCCTGTATCTATAGTATAGAGTGTAGGGTACAGAGTGTAGAGTGTAGGGTATAGAGTGTAGAGTGTAGGATATAGAGTGTATGGTATAGAGTGTAGGGTGTAGTACACTCTACACCCTACACTCTATACCATACACTCTATATCCTATATCTATAGTATAGATATCCTGTATCTATAGTATAGAGTGTAGGGTACAGAGTGTAGAGTGTAGGGTATAGAGTGTAGGGTATAGTGTGTATGGTATAGAGTGTACGGTATAGAGTGTATGATATAGAGTGTATGGTATATAGTGTAGGGTATAGAGTGTTTGGTATAGAGTGTAAGGTATAGAGTGTAGAGAGTAGGGTATAGATTTTAGAGTGTAGAGTGTAGGGTATAGAGTGTAGGGTATAGAGTGTATGGAATAGAGTGTATGGTATAGAGTGTAGGGTGTAGAGTGTAGGGTATAGTGTGTAGAGTGTAGGGTATAGAGTGTAGGGTATAGAGTGTAGGGTATAGGTGTATGGTATAGAGTGTAGGGTATAGAGTGTATGGTATAGATTGCAGGGTATAGAGTGTAGGGTATAGAGTGTAGGGTATAGTGTGTAGAGTGTAGGGTATAGAGTGTAGGGTATAGAGTGTAGGGTATAGAGTGTATGGTATAGAGTGTATGGTATAGATTGTAGGGTATAGAGTGTAGGGTGTAGAGTGTAGAGTGTAGGGTATAGAGTGTAGAAAGTAGGGTATAGTGTGTAGGGTATAGAGTGTAGAGTGTAGGGTATAGAGTGTAGGGTATAGAGTGTAGGGTATAGAGTGTAGATTGTATGGTATAGAGTGTAGGGTATAGAGTGTATAGTGTAGGGTATAGAGTGTAGAGTGTAGGGTATAGAGTGTAGGGTATAGAGTGTTGGGATATAGAGTGTAGGGTATAGAGTGTAGGGTATAGAGTGTAGGGTATAGATTGTAGGGTATAGAGTGTAGGGTATAGAGTGTAGGGTATAGAGTATATAGTGTAGGGTATAGAGTGTAGGGTATAGAGTGTAGAGTGTAGGGTATAGAGTGTAGGGCATAGAGTGTAGGGTATAGAGTGTAGGGTATAAAGTGTAGAGTGTAGGTTATAGAGTGTAGGGTATAGAGTGTAGGGTATAGAGTGTAGGGTATAGAGTGTAGAGTGTAGGGTGTAGAGTGTAGAGTGTAGGGTATAGAGTGTAAGGTATAGAGTTTTGGGTATAGAGTGTATGTTATAGAGTGTAGGGTATAGAGTGTAGGGTATAGAGTGTAGGGTATAGAGTGTAGGGTATAAAGTGTAGAGTGTAGGGTATAGAGTGTAGGGTTTAGAGTGTATGTTATAGAGTGTAGGGTATAGAGTGTAGAGTGTAGGGTATAGAGTGTAGGGTATATAGTGTAGGGTATAGAGTGTAGGGTATAGAGTGTAGGGTATAGAGTGTAGAGTGTAGAGTATAGAGTGTAGAAAGTAGGGTATAGTGTGTAGGGTATAGAGTGTAGAGTGTAGGGTGTAGAATGGAGAGTGTAGGGTATAGAGTGTAAGGTATAGAGTGTAGGGTATAGAGTGTATGTTATAGAGTGTAGGTATAGAGTGTAGAGTGTAGGGTATAGAGTGTAGGGTATAGAGTGTAGAAAGTAGGGTATAGTGTGTAGGGTATAGAGTGTAGGGTATAGAGTGTATGGTATAGAGTGTAGAGTGTAGGGTATAGAGTGTAGAAAGTAGGGTATAGTGTGTAGGGTATAGAGTGTAGAGTGTAGGGTATAGAGTGTAGGGTATAGAGTGTAGATTGTATGGTATAGAGTGTAGGGTATAGAGTGTATAGTGTAGGGTATATAGTGTAGAGTGTAGGGTATAGAGTGTAGGGTATAGAGTGTAGGGTATAGAGTGTAGAGTGTAGGGTATAGAGTGTATGGTATAGGGTGTAGGGTATAGAGTGTAGGGTATAGAGTGTAGGGTATAGAGTGTAGGGTATAGAGTGTAGAGTGTAGGGTATAGAGTTTAGGGTATAGAGTGTATGGTATAGAGTGTAGAGTGTAGGGTATAGAGTGTATAGTGTAGGGTATAGAGTGTAGGGTATAGAGTGTAGGGTATATAGCGTATGGTATAGAGTGTAGGGAATAGAGTGTAGATTGTAGGGTGTAGAGTGTATGGTATAGAGTGTAGGGTATAGAGTGTAGAGTATAGAGTGTAGGGTATAGAGTGTAGGGTATAGAGTGTAGGGTATAGAATGTATGGTATAGAGTGTAGGAAATAGAGTGTAGAGTGTAGGGTATAGAGTGTATGGTGTAGAGTGTAGGGTATAGAGTGAATAGTGTAGGGTATAGAGTGCAGGGTATAGAGTGTATGGAATAGAGTGTATGGAATATAGTGTACGGTATAGAGTGTAGAGTGTAGGGTATAGAGTGTAGGGTATAGAGCGTATGGTGTAGGGTATAGATTGTAGGGTATAGAGTGTAGAGTGTAGGGTATAGAGTGCATGATATAGAGGGTTAGGGTGTAGAGTGTATGGTATAGAGTGTACAGTATAGAGTGTATGGTATAGAGTGTAGAGTGTAGGATATAGAGTGTATGGTATAGAGTGTAGGGTGTAGAGTGTATAGTATAGAGTGTAGGGTACAGAGTGTAGAGTGTAGGGTATAGAGTGTAGGGTATAGTGTGTATGGTATAGAGTGTACGGTATAGAGTGTATGATATAGAGTGTATGGTATATAGTGTAGGGTATAGAGTGTTTGGTATAGAGTGTAAGGTATAGAGTGTAGAGAGTAGGGTATAGATTTTAGAGTGTAGAGTGTAGGGTATAGAGTGTAGGGTATAGAGTGTATGGAATAGAGTGTATGGTATAGAGTGTAGGGTGTAAAGTGTAGGGTATAGTGTGTAGAGTGTAGGGTATAGAGTGTAGGGTATAGAGTGTAGGGTATAGAGTGTATGGTATAGAGTGTAGGGTATAGAGTGTATGGTATAGATTGCAGGGTATAGAGTGTAGGGTATAGAGTGTAGGGTATAGTGTGTAGAGTGTAGGGTATAGAGTGTAGGGTATAGAGTGTAGGGTATAGAATGTATGGTATAGAGTGTATGGTATAGATTGTAGGGTATAGAGTGTAGGGTATAGAGTGTAGAGTGTAGGGTATAGAGTGTAGAAAGTAGGGTATAGTGTGTAGGGTATAGAGTGTAGAGTGTAGGGTATAGAGTGTAGGGTATAGAGTGTAGATTGTATGGTATAGAGTGTAGGGTATAGAGTGTATAGTGTAGGGTATAGAGTGTAGAGTGTAGGGTATAGATTGTAGGGTATAGAGTGTTGGGATATAGAGTGTAGGGTATAGAGTGTAGGGTATAGAGTGTAAGGTATAGATTGTAGGGTATAGAGTGTAGGGTATAGAGTGTAGGGTATAGAGTATATAGTGTAGGGTATAGAGTGTAGGGTATAGAGTGTAGAGTGTAGGGTATAGAGTGTAGGGTATAGAGTGTAGGGTATAGACTGTAGGGTATAAAGTGTAGAGTGTAGGTTATAGAGTGTAGGGTATAGAGTGTAGGTTATAGAGTGTAGGGTATAGAGTGTAGAGTGTAGGGTGTAGAGTGTAGAGTGTAGGGTATAGAGTGTAAGGTATAGAGTGTTGGGTATAGAGTGTATGTTATAGAGTGTAGGGTATAGAGTGTAGGGTATAGAGTGTAGGGTATAGAGTGTAGGGTATAGAGTGTAGGGTATAAAGTGTAGAGTGTAGGGTATAGAGTGTAGGGTTTAAAGTGTATGTTATAGAGTGTAGGGTATAGAGTGTAGAGTGTAGGGTATAGAGTGTAGGGTATATAGTGTAGGGTATAGAGTGTAGGGTATAGAGTGTAGGGTATAGAGTATAGAGTGTAGGGTATAGAGTGTAGAGTGTAGGGTATAGAGTGTAGGGTATAGAGTGTATAGTGTAGGGTATAGAGTGTAGGGTATAGAGTGTAGAGTGTAGGGTATAGAGTGTAGGGTATAGAGTGTAGGGTATAAAGTGTAGAGTGTAGGGTATAGAGTGTAGGCTATAGAGTGTAGAGTGTATGGATTAGAGTGTAGGGTATAGAATGTAGGGTATAGAGTGTAGAGTGTAGGGTATAGAGTGTAGGGTATAGAGTGTACGGTATAGAGTGTTGGGCTATAGAGTGTTGGGTATAGAGTGTAGGGTATAGAGTGTAGGGTATAGAGTGTAAGGTATACAGTGTAGGGTATAAGGTGTAGAGTGTAGGGTATGGAGTGTAGGGTATAGAGTGTAGGGTATAGAGTGTAGTGTATAGAGTGTAGAGTGTAGGGTATAGAGTGTAGGGTATAGAGCGTATGGTGTAGGGTATAGATTGTAGGGTATAGAGTGTAGAGTGTAGGGTATAGAGTGCATGATATAGAGGGTAGGGTGTAGAGTGTATGGTATAGAGTGTACAGTATAGAGTGTATGGTATAGAGTGTAGAGTGTAGGATATAGAGTGTATGGTATAGAGTGTAGGGTGTAGAGTGTATAGTATAGAGTGTAGGGTACAGAGTGTAGAGTGTAGGGTATGGAGTGTAGGGTATAGTGTGTATGGTATAGAGTGTACGGTATAGAGTGTATGATATAGAGTGTATGGTATATAGTGTAGGGTATAGAGTGTTTGGTATAGAGTGTAGAGAGTAGGGTATAGATTTTAGAGTGTAGAGTGTAGGGTATAGAGTGTATGGAATAGAGTGTATGGTATAGAGTGTAGGGTGTAGAGTGTAGGGTATAGTGTGTAGAGTGTAGGGTATAGAGTGTAGGGTATAGAGTGTAGGGTATAGAGTGTATGGTATAGAGTGTAGGGTATAGAGTGTATGGTATAGATTTCAGGGTATAGAGTGTAGGGTATAGAGTGTAGGGTATAGTGTGTAGAGTGTAGGGTATAGAGTGTAGGGTATAGAGTGTAGGGTATAGAGTGTATGGTATAGAGTGTATGGTATAGATTGTAGGGTATAGAGTGTAGGGTATAGAGTGTAGAGTGTAGGGTATAGAGTGTAGAAAGTAGGGTATAGTGTGTAGGGTATAGAGTGTAGAGTGTAGGGTATAGAGTGTAGGGTATAGAGTGTAGATTGTATGGTATAGAGTGTAGGATATAGAGTGTATAGTGTAGGGTATAGAGTGTAGAGTGTAGGGTATAGAGTGTAGGGTATAGAGTGTTGGGATATAGAGTGTAGGGTATAGAGTGTAGGGTATAGAGTGTAGGGTATAGATTGTAGGGTATAGAGTGTAGGGTATAGAGTGTAGGGTATAGAGTATATAGTGTAGGGTATAGAGTGTAGGGTATAGAGTGTAGAGTGTAGGGTATAGAGTGTAGGGTATAGAGTGTAGGGTATAGAGTGTAGGGTATAAAGTGTAGAGTGTAGGTTATAGAGTGTAGGGTATAGAGTGTAGGGTATAGAGTGTAGGGTATAGAGTGTAGAGTGTAGGGTGTAGAGTGTAGAGTGTAGGGTATAGAGTGTAAGGTATAGAGTGTTGGGTATAGAGTGTATGTTATAGAGTGTAGGGTATAGAGTGTACGGTATAGAGTGTAGGGTATAGAGTGTAGGGTATAAAGTGTAGAGTGTAGGGTATAGAGTGTAGGGTTTAGAGTGTATGTTATAGAGTGTAGGGTATAGAGTGTAGAGTGTAGGGTATAGAGTGTAGAGTATATAGTGTAGGGTATAGAGTGTAGGGTATAGAGTGTAGGGTATATAGTGTAGAGTGTAGGGTATAGAGTGTAGAAAGTAGGGTATAGTGTGTAGGGTATAGAGTGTAGAGTGTAGGGTATAGAGTGTAGGGTATAGAGTGTAGATTGTATGGTATAGAGTGTAGGGTATAGAGTGTATAGTGTAGGGTATAGAGTGTAGAGTGTAGGGTATAGAGTGTAGGGTATAGAGTGTTGGGATATAGAGTGTAGGGTATAGAGTGTCGGGTATAGAGTGTAGGGTATAGATTGTAGGGTAAAGAGTGTAGGGTATAGAGTGTAGGGTATAGAGTATATAGTGTAGGATATAGAGTGTAGGGTATAGAGTGTAGAGTGTAGGGTATAGAGTGTAGGGTATATAGTGTAGGGTATGAAGTGTAGAGTGTAGGGTATAGAGTGTAGGGTATAGAGTGTAGAGTGTAGGGTGTAGAGTGGAGAGTGTAGGGTATAGAGTGTAAGGTATAGAGTGTAGGGTATAGAGTGTATGTTATAGAGTGTAGGTATAGAGTGTAGAGTGTAGGGTATAGACTGTAGGGTATAGAGTGTAGAAAGTAGGGTATAGTGTGTAGGGTATAGAGTGTAGGGTATAGAGTGTATGGTATAGAGTGTAGAGTGTAGGGTATAGAGTGTAGAAAGTAGGGTATAGTGTGTAGGGTATAGAGTGTAGAGTGTAGGGTATAGAGTGTAGGGTATAGAGTGTAGATTGTATGGTATAGAGTGTAGGGTATAGAGTGTATAGTGTAGGGTATATAGTGTAGAGTGTAGGGTATAGAGTGTAGGGTATAGAGTGTTGGGATATAGAGTGTAGGGTATAGATTGTAGGGTATAGAGTGTAGGCTATAGAGTGTAGGGTATAGAGTATATAGTGTAGGGTATAGAGTGTAGGTTATAGAGTGTAGAGTGTAGGGTATAGAGTGTAGGGTATAGAGTGTAGGGTATAGAGTGTAGGGTATAAAGTGTAGAGTGTAGGGTATAGAGTGTAGGGTATAGAGTGTAGAGTGTAGGGTGTAGAGTGGAGAGTGTAGGGTATAGAGTGTAAGGTATAGAGTGTAGGGTATAGAGTGTATGTTATAGAGTGTAGGGTATAGAGTGTAGAGTGTAGGGTATAGAGTGTAGGGTATAGAGTGTAGGGTATAGAGTGTAGGGTATAAAGTGTAGAGTGTAGGGTATAGAGTGTAGGGTTTAGAGTGTATGTTATAGAGTGTAGGGTATAGAGTGTAGAGTGTAGGATATAGAGTGTAGAGTGTAGGGTATAGAGTGTAGGGTATATAGTGTAGGGTATAGAGTGTAGGGGATAGAGTGTAGGGTAGAGAGTGTAGAGTGTAGGGTATAGAGTGTAGGGTATAGAGTGTAGAGTGTAGGGTATAGAGTGTATGGTATAGAGTGTAGGGTGTAGAGTGTATGGTATAGAGTGTAGGGTATAGAGTGTAGAGTGTAGGGTATAGAGTGTAGGGTGTAGAGTGTAGGGTATAGAGTGTAGGGTATAGAGTGTAGAGTGTAGGGTATAAAGTGTAGGGTATAGAGTGTAGGGTGTAGGGTATAGAGTGTAGAGTGTAGGGTATAGAGTGTATGGTATAATGTGTAGGGTATAGAGTGTAGGGTGTAGAGTGTAGGGTATAGAGTGTAGGGTATAGAGTGTAGGGTATAGAGTGTAGAGTGTAGAGTGTAAGGTATAGAGTGTAGAGTGTAGGGTATAGAGTGTAGGGTATAGAGTGTATGGTATAGAGTGTAGGGTATAGAGTGTAGGGTATAGAGTGTAGAGTGTAGGGATTAGAGTGTAGGGTATAGAGTGTAGGGTATAGAGTGTAGAGTGTAGGGTATAGAGTGTAGGGTATAGAGTGTACGGTATAGAGTGTTGGGCTATAGAGTGTAGGGTATAGAGTGTAGGGTATACAGTGTAGGGTATAAAGTGTAGAGTGTAGGGTATAGAGTGTAGGGTATAGAGTGTAGGGTATAGAGTGTAGGGTATAGAGTGTAGAGTGTAGAGTGTAGGGTATAGAGTGTAGAGTTTAGGTTATAGAGTGTAGGGTATAGAGTGTAGGGTTTAGAGTGTATGGTATAGAGTGTAGGGTATAGAGTGTAGAGTGTAGGGTATAGAGTGTAGGATATAGAGTGTAGGGTATAGAGTGTATGGTATAGAGTGTACGGTATAGAGTGTAGAGTGTAGGGTATAGAGTGTAGGGTATAGATTGTAGGGTATAGAGTGTATTGTATAGGGTATAGAGTGTATGGTGTAGAGTGTAGGGTATAGAGTGTATAGTGTAGGGTATAGAGTGTAGGGTATAGAGTGTAGAGTATAGAGTGTTTGGTATAGAGTGTAGAGTGTAGGGTATAGAGTGTAGGGTATATAGTGTAGGGTATAGAGTGTAGGGTATACAGTGTAGAGTGTAGGGATTAGAGTGTAGGGTATAGAGTGTAGGGTGTAGAGTGTAGGGTATAGAGTGTAGGGTATAGAGTGTATGGTATAGAGTGTAGGGTATAGAGTGTTGGGTATAGATTGTAGGGTATACAATGTAGAGTGTAGTGTATAGAGTATAGGGTATAGAGTGTATGGTGTAGAGTGTAGGGTATAGAGTGTATAGTGTAGGGTATAGAGTGCAGGGTATAGAGTGTATGCAATAGAGTGTATGGAATATAGTGTACGGTATAGAGTGTAGGGTATAGAGTGTAGGATATAGAGCGTAGGGTGTAGGGTATAGATTGTAGGGTATAGAGTGTAGGGTATAGAGTGTAGGGTGTAGAGTGTATGGTAAAGAGTGTACAGTATAGAGTGTATGGTATAGAGTGTAGAGTGTAGGGTATAGTGTGTATGGTATAGAGTGTAGGGTGTAGAGTGTATAGTATAGAGTGTAGGGTACAGAGTGTAGAGTGTAGGGTATAGAGTGTAGGGTATAGAGTGTAGGGTATAGAGTGTAGGGTATAGAGTGTAGGGTATAGAGTGTATGTTATAGAGTCTAGGGTATAGAGTGTAGAGTGTAGGGTATAGAGTGTAGGGTATAGAGTGTAGGGTATAAAGTGTAGAGTGTAGGGTATAGAGTGTAGGGTTTAGAGTGTATGTTATAGAGTGTAGGGTATAGAGTGTAGAGTGTAGGATATAGAGTGTAGAGTGTAGGGTATAGAGTGTAGGGTATATAGTGTAGGGTATAGAGTGTAGGGTATAGAGTGTAGGGTATAGAGTGTAGAGTGTAGGGTATAGAGTGTAGGGTATAGAGTGTAGAGTGTAGGGTATAGAGTGTATGGTATAGAGTGTAGGGTGTAGAGTGTATGGTATAGAGTGTAGGGTATAGAGTGTAGAGTGTAGGGTATAAAGTGTAGGGTATAGAGTGTAGGGTGTAGGGTATAGACTGTAGAGTGTAGGGTATAGAGTGTATGGTATAATGTGTAGGGTATAGAGTGTAGGGTGTAGAGTGTAGGGTATAGAGTGTAGGGTATAGAGTGTAGGGTATAGAGTGTAGGGTATAGAGTGTAGGGTATAGAGTGTAGAGTGTAGGGTATAGAGTGTATGGTATAGAGTGTAGGGTGTAGAGTGTATAGTATAGAGTGTAGAGTGTAGGGTATAGAGTGTAGAGTGTGGGGTATACAGTGTAGAGTGTAGGGTATAGAGTGTATGATATAGAGTGTAGGGTATAGAGTGTATGGTATAGATTGCAGGGTATAGAGTGTAGGGTATAGAGTGTAGGGTATAGAGTGTAGAGTGTAGGGTACAGAGTGTAGGGTATAGAGTGTATGGTATAGAGTGTATGGTATAGATTGTAGGGTATAGAGTGTAGGGTATAGAGTGTAGAGTGTAGGGTATAGAGTGTAGAAAGTAGGGTATAGTGTGTAGGGTATAGAGTGTAGAGTGTAGGGTATAGAGTGTAGGGTTTAGAGTGTAGGGTATAGAGTGTAGAGTGTAGGGTATAGAGTGTATGGTATAGGGTGTAGGGTATAGAGTGTAGGGTATAGAGTGTAGGGTATAGAGTGTAGAGTGTAGGGTATAGAGTTTAGGGTATAGAGTGTATGGTATAGAGTGTAGAGTGTAGGGTATAGAGTGTATAGTGTAGGGTATAGAGTGTAGGGTATAGAGTGTAGGGTATATAGCGTATGGTATAGAGTGTAGGGAATAGAGTGTAGATTGTAGGGTGTAGAGTGTATGGTATAGAGTGTAGGGTATAGAGTGTAGAGTATAGAGTGTAGGGTATAGAGTGTAGGGTATAGAGTGTAGGGTATAGAATGTATGGTACAGAGTGTAGGGAATAGAGTGTAGAGTGTAGGGTATAGAGTGTATGGTGTAGAGTGTAGGGTATAGAGTGTATAGTGTAGGGTATAGAGTGCAGGGTATAGAGTGTATGGAATAGAGTGTATGGAATATAGTGTACGGTATAGAGTGTAGAGTGTAGGGTATAGAGTGTAGGGTATAGAGCGTATGGTGTAGGGTATAGATTGTAGGGTATAGAGTGTAGAGTGTAGGGTATAGAGTGCATGATATAGAGGGTAGGGTGTGGAGTGTATGGTATAGAGTGTACAGTATAGAGTGTATGGTATAGAGTGTAGAGTGTAGGATATAGAGTGTATGGTATAGAGTGTAGGGTGTAGAGTGTATAGTATAGAGTGTAGGGTACAGAGTGTAGAGTGTAGGGTATAGAGTGTAGGGTATAGTGTGTATGGTATAGAGTGTACGGTATAGAGTGTATGATATAGAGTGTATGGTATATAGTGTAGGGTATAGAGTGTTTGGTATAGAGTGTAAGGTATAGAGTGTAGAGAGTAGGGTATAGATTTTAGAGTGTAGAGTGTAGGGTATAGAGTGTAGGGTATAGAGTGTATGGAATAGAGTGTATGGTATAGAGTGTAGGGTGTAGAGTGTAGGGTATAGTGTGTAGAGTGTAGGGTATAGAGTGTAGGGTATAGAGTGTAGGGTATAGAGTGTATGGTATAGAGTGTAGGGTATAGAGTGTATGGTATAGATTGCAGGGTATAGAGTGTAGGGTATAGAGTGTAGGGTATAGTGTGTAGAGTGTAGGGTATAGAGTGTAGGGTATAGAGTGTAGGGTACAGAGTGTATGGTATAGAGTGTATGGTATAGATTGTAGGGTATAGAGTGTAGGGTATAGAGTGTAGAGTGTAGGGTATAGAGTGTAGAAAGTAGGGTATAGTGTGTAGGGTATAGAGTGTAGAGTGTAGGGTATAGAGTGTAGGGTATAGAGTGTAGATTGTATGGTATAGAGTGTAGGGTATAGAGTGTATAGTGTAGGGTATAGAGTGTAGAGTGTAGGGTATAGATTGTAGGGTATAGAGTGTTGGGATATAGAGTGTAGGGTATAGAGTGTAGGGTATAGAGTGTAGGGTATAGATTGTAGGGTATAGAGTGTAGGGTATAGAGTGTAGGGTATAGAGTATATAGTGTAGGGTATAGAGTGTAGGGTATAGAGTGTAGAGTGTAGGGTATAGAGTGTAGGGTATAGAGTGTAGGGTATAGAGTGTAGGGCATAAAGTGTAGAGTGTAGGTTATAGAGTGTAGGGTATAGAGTGTAGGGTATAGAGTGTAGGTTATAGAGTGTAGAGTGTAGGGTGTAGAGTGTAGAGTGTAGGGTATAGAGTGTAAGGTATAGAGTGTTGGATATAGAGTGTATGTTATAGAGTGTAGGGTATAGAGTGTAGGGTATAGAGTGTAGGGTATAGAGTGTAGGGTATAGAGTGTAGGGTATAAAGTGTAGAGTGTAGGGTATAGAGTGTAGGGTTTAGAGTGTATGTTATAGAGTGTAGGGTATAGAGTGTAGAGTGTAGGGTATAGAGTGTAGGGTATATAGTGTAGGGTATAGAGTGTAGGGTATAGAGTGTAGGGTATAGAGTGTAGAGTGTAGGGTATAGAGTGTAGAAAGTAGGGTATAGAGTGTAGAGTGTAGGGTATAGAGTGTAGGGTATAGAGTATAGAGTGTAGGGTATAGAGTGTAGAGTGTAGGGTATAGAGTGTAGGGTATAGAGTGTATAGTGTAGGGTATAGAGTGTAGGGTATAGAGTGTAGAGTGTAGGGTATAGAGTGTAGGGTATAGAGTGTAGGGTATAAAGTGTAGAGTGTAGGGTATAGAGTGTAGGGTATAGAGTGTAGAGTGTAGGGTATAGAGTGCATGATATAGAGGGTAGGGTGTAGAGTGTATGGTATAGAGTGTACAGTATAGAGTGTATGGTATAGAGTGTAGAGTGTAGGATATAGAGTGCATGGTATAGAGTGTAGGGTGTAGAGTGTATAGTATAGAGTGTAGGGTACAGAGTGTAGAGTGTAGGGTATAGAGTGTAGGGTATAG
Source organism: Ranitomeya imitator (assembly GCF_032444005.1). Taxonomy (NCBI): domain Eukaryota; kingdom Metazoa; phylum Chordata; class Amphibia; order Anura; family Dendrobatidae; genus Ranitomeya; species Ranitomeya imitator. The sequence goes on from NW_027194316.1 coordinate 599,733, forward strand.
TGTGTATGGTATAGAGTGTACGGTATAGAGTGTATGATATAGAGTGTATGGTATATAGTGTAGGGTATAGAGTGTTTGGTATAGAGTGTAAGGTATAGAGTGTAGAGAGTAGGGTATAGATTTTAGAGTGTAGAGTGTAGGGTATAGAGTGTAGGGTATAGAGTGTATGGAATAGAGTGTATGGTATAGAGTGTAGGGTGTAGAGTGTAGGGTATAGTGTGTAGAGTGTAGGGTATAGAGTGTAGGGTATAGAGTGTAGGGTATAGAGTGTATGGTATAGAGTGTAGGGTATAGAGTGTAGGGTATAGATTGAAGGGTATAGAGTGTAGGGTATAGAGTGTAGGGTATAGTGTGTAGAGTGTAGGGTATAGAGTGTAGGGTATAGAGTGTAGGGTATAGAGTGTATGGTATAGAGTGTATGGTATAGATTGTAGGGTATAGAGTGTAGGGTATAGAGTGTAGAGTGTAGGGTATAGAGTGTAGAAAGTAGGGTATAGTGTGTAGGGTATAGAGTGTAGAGTGTAGGGTATAGAGTGTAGGGTATAGAGTGTAGATTGTATGGTATAGAGTGTAGGGTATAGAGTGTATAGTGTAGGGTATAGAGTGTAGAGTGTAGGGTATAGAGTGTAGGGTATAGAGTGTTGGGATATAGAGTGTAGGGTATAGAGTGTAGGGTATAGAGTGTAGGGTATAGATTGTAGGGTATAGAGTGTAGGGTATAGAGTGTAGGGTATAGAGTATATAGTGTAGGGTATAGAGTGTATGGTATAGAGTGTAGTGTGTAGAGTGTATGGTATAGTGTGTAGTGTACAGAGTGTAGAGTGTAGGGTATAGAGTGTAGGGTATAGAATGTAGGGTATAGAGTGTACGGCATAGACTGTACGATATAGAGTGTATGGTATATAGTGTAGGGTATAGAGTGTTTGGTATAGTGTGTAAGGTATAGAGTGTAGAGAGTAGGGTATAGATTTTAGAGTGTAGAGTGTATGGTATAGAGTGTAGGGTATAGAGTGTATGGAATAGAGTGTATGGTATAGAGTGTAGGTTGTAGAGTGTAGGGTATAGAGTGTAGAGTGTGGTTTATAGAGTGTAGAGTGTAGGGTATAGAGTGTATGGTATAGATTGCAGGGTATAGAGTGTAGGGTATATAGTGTAGGGTATAGAGTATAGAGTGTAGGATATAGAGTGTAGGGTATAGAGTGTAGAGTGTAGAGTGTAGGGTATAGAGTGTAGAGTGTAGGGTATAGAGTGGAGGGAATAGAGTGTATGGTATAGAGTGTAGGGTATAGAGTGTAGGCTATAGAGTGTAGAGTGTATGGATTAGAGTGTAGGGTATAGAATGTAGGGTATAGAGTGTAGAGTGTAGGGTATAGAGTGTAGGGTATAGAGTGTACGGTATAGAGTGTTGGGCTATAGAGTGTTGGGTATAGAGTGTAGGGTATAGAGTGTAGGGTATAGAGTGTAAGGTATACAGTGTAGGGTATAAGGTGTAGAGTGTAGGGTATGGAGTGTAGGGTATAGAGTGTAGGGTATAGAGTGTAGGGTATAGAGTGTAGAGTGTAGGGTATAGAGTGTAGGGTATAGAGCGTATGGTGTAGGGTATAGATTGTAGGGTATAGAGTGTAGAGTGTAGGGTATAGAGTGCATGATATAGAGGGTAGGGTGTAGAGTGTATGGTATAGAGTGTACAGTATAGAGTGTATGGTATAGAGTGTAGAGTGTAGGATATAGAGTGTATGGTATAGAGTGTAGGGTGTAGAGTGTATAGTATAGAGTGTAGGGTACAGAGTGTAGAGTGTAGGGTATAGAGTGTAGGGTATAGTGTGTATGGTATAGAGTGTACGGTATAGAGTGTATGATATAGAGTGTATGGTATATAGTGTAGGGTATATAGTGTTTGGTATAGAGTGTAAGGTATAGAGTGTAGAGAGTAGGGTATAGATTTTAGAGTGTAGAGTGTAGGGTATAGAGTGTAGGGTATAGAGTGTATGGAATAGAGTGTATGGTATAGAGTGTAGGGTGTAGAGTGTAGGGTATAGTGTGTAGAGTGTAGGGTATAGAGTGTAGGGTATAGAGTGTAGGGTATAGAGTGTATGGTATAGAGTGTAGGGTATAGAGTGTATGGTATAGATTGCAGGGTATAGAGTGTAGGGTATAGAGTGTAGGGTATAGTGTGTAGAGTGTAGGGTATAGAGTGTAGGGTATAGAGTGTAGGGTATAGAGTGTATGGTATAGAGTGTATGGTATAGATTGTAGGGTATAGAGTGTAGGGTATAGAGTGTAGAGTGTAGGGTATAGAGTGTAGAAAGTAGGGTATAGTGTGTAGGGTATAGAGTGTAGAGTGTAGGGTATAGAGTGTAGGGTATAGAGTGTAGATTGTATGGTATAGAGTGTAGGGTATAGAGTGTATAGTGTAGGGTATAGAGTGTAGAGTGTAGGGTATAGAGTGTAGGGTATAGAGTGTTGGGATATAGAGTGTAGGGTATAGAGTGTAGGGTATAGAGTGTAGGGTATAGATTGTAGGGTATAGAGTGTAGGGTATAGAGTGTAGGGTATAGAGTATATAGTGTAGGGTATAGAGTGTAGGGTATAGAGTGTAGAGTGTAGGGTATAGAGTGTAGGGTACAGAGTGTAGGGTATAGAGTGTAGGGTATAAAGTGTAGAGTGTAGGTTATAGAGTGTAGGGTATAGAGTGTAGGGTATAGAGTGTAGGGTATAGAGTGTAGAGTGTAGGGTGTAGAGTGTAGAGTGTAGGGTATAGAGTGTAAGGTATAGAGTGTTGGGTATAGAGTGTATGTTATAGAGTGTAGGGTATAGAGTGTAGGGTATAGAGTGTAGGGTATAGAGTGTAGGGTATAGAGTGTAGGGTATAAAGTGTAGAGTGTAGGGTATAGAGTGTAGGGTTTAGAGTGTATGTTATAGAGTGTAGGGTATAGAGTGTAGAGTGTAGGGTATAGAGTGTAGGGTATATAGTGTAGGGTATAGAGTGTAGGGTATAGAGTGTAGGGTATAGAGTGTAGAGTGTAGGGTATAGAGTGTAGAAAGTAGGGTATAGTGTGTAGGGTATAGAGTGTAGAGTGTAGGGTATAGAGTGTAGGGTATAGAGTGTAGATTGTATGGTATAGAGTGTAGGGTATAGAGTGTATAGTGTAGGGTATAGAGTGTAGAGTGTAGGGTATAGAGTGTAGGGTATAGAGTGTTGGGATATAGAGTGTAGGGTATAGAGTGTCGGGTATAGAGTGTAGGGTATAGATTGTAGGGTAAAGAGTGTAGGGTATAGAGTGTAGGGTATAGAGTATATAGTGTAGGGTATAGAGTGTAGGGTATAGAGTGTAGAGTGTAGGGTATAGAGTGTAGGGTATAGAGTGTAGGGTATAAAGTGTAGAGTGTAGGGTATAGAGTGTAGGGTATAGAGTGTAGAGTGTAGGGTGTAGAGTGGAGAGTGTAGGGTATAGAGTGTAAGGTATAGAGTGTAGGGTATAGAGTGTATGTTATAGAGTGTAGGTATAGAGTGTAGAGTGTAGGGTATAGACTGTAGGGTATAGAGTGTAGAAAGTAGGTTATAGTGTGTAGGGTATAGAGTGTAGAGTGTAGGGTATAGAGTGTAGGGTATAGAGTGTAGATTGTATGGTATAGAGTGTAGGGTATAGAGTGTATAGTGTAGGGTATATAGTGTAGAGTGTAGGGTATAGAGTGTAGGGTATAGAGTGTTGGGATATAGAGTGTAGGGTATAGAGTGTAGGGTATAGAGTGTAGGGTATAGAGTGTAGGGTATAGAGTATATAGTGTAGGGTATAGAGTGTAGGGTATAGTGTGTAGAGTGTAGGGTATAGAGTGTAGGGTATAGAGTGTAGGGTATAGAGTGTATGGTATAGAGTGTAGGGTATAGAGTGTATGGTATAGATTGCAGGGTATAGAGTGTAGGGTATAGAGTGTAGGGTATAGTGTGTAGAGTGTAGGGTATAGAGTGTAGGGTATAGAGTGTAGGGTATAGAGTGTATGGTATAGAGTGTATGGTATAGATTGTAGGGTATAGAGTGTAGGGTATAGAGTGTAGAGTGTAGGGTATAGAGTGTAGAAAGTAGGGTATAGTGTGTAGGGTATAGAGTGTAGAGTGTAGGGTATAGAGTGTAGGGTATAGAGTGTAGATTGTATGGTATAGAGTGTAGGGTATAGAGTGTATAGTGTAGGGTATAGAGTGTAGAGTGTAGGGTATAGATTGTAGGGTATAGAGTGTTGGGATATAGAGTGTAGGGTATAGAGTGTAGGGTATAGAGTGTAGGGTATAGATTGTAGGGTATAGAGTGTAGGGTATAGAGTGTAGGGTATAGAGTATATAGTGTAGGGTATAGAGTGTAGGGTATAGAGTGTAGAGTGTAGGGTATAGAGTGTAGGGTATAGAGTGTAGGGTATAGAGTGTAGGGCATAAAGTGTAGAGTGTAGGTTATAGAGTGTAGGGTATAGAGTGTAGGGTATAGAGTGTAGGTTATAGAGTGTAGAGTGTAGGGTGTAGAGTGTAGAGTGTAGGGTATAGAGTGTAAGGTATAGAGTGTTGGATATAGAGTGTATGTTATAGAGTGTAGGGTATAGAGTGTAGGGTATAGAGTGTAGGGTATAGAGTGTAGGGTATAGAGTGTAGGGTATAAAGTGTAGAGTGTAGGGTATAGAGTGTAGGGTTTAGAGTGTATGTTATAGAGTGTAGGGTATAGAGTGTAGAGTGTAGGGTATAGAGTGTAGGGTATATAGTGTAGGGTATAGAGTGTAGGGTATAGAGTGTAGGGTATAGAGTGTAGAGTGTAGGGTATAGAGTGTAGAAAGTAGGGTATAGAGTGTAGAGTGTAGGGTATAGAGTGTAGGGTATAGAGTATAGAGTGTAGGGTATAGAGTGTAGAGTGTAGGGTATAGAGTGTAGGGTATAGAGTGTATAGTGTAGGGTATAGAGTGTAGGGTATAGAGTGTAGAGTGTAGGGTATAGAGTGTAGGGTATAGAGTGTAGGGTACAAAGTGTAGAGTGTAGGGTATAGAGTGTAGGGTATAGAGTGTAGAGTGTAGGGTATAGAGTGCATGATATAGAGGGTAGGGTGTAGAGTGTATGGTATAGAGTGTACAGTATAGAGTGTATGGTATAGAGTGTAGAGTGTAGGATATAGAGTGTATGGTATAGAGTGTAGGGTGTAGAGTGTATAGTATAGAGTGTAGGGTACAGAGTGTAGAGTGTAGGGTATAGAGTGTAGGGTATAGTGTGTATGGTATAGAGTGTACGGTATAGAGTGTATGATATAGAGTGTATGGTATATAGTGTAGGGTATAGAGTGTTTGGTATAGAGTGTAAGGTATAGAGTGTAGAGAGTAGGGTATAGATTTTAGAGTGTAGAGTGTAGGGTATAGAGTGTAGGGTATAGAGTGTATGGAATAGAGTGTATGGTATAGAGTGTAGGGTGTAGAGTGTAGGGTATAGTGTGTAGAGTGTAGGGTATAGAGTGTAGGGTATAGAGTGTAGGGTATAGAGTGTATGGTATAGAGTGTAGGGTATAGAGTGTAGGGTATAGATTGCAGGGTATAGAGTGTAGGGTATAGAGTGTAGGGTATAGTGTGTAGAGTGTAGGGTATAGAGTGTAGGGTATAGAGTGTAGGGTATAGAGTGTATGGTATAGAGTGTATGGTATAGATTGTAGGGTATAGAGTGTAGGGTATAGAGTGTAGAGTGTAGGGTATAGAGTGTAGAAAGTAGGGTATAGTGTGTAGGGTATAGAGTGTAGAGTGTAGGGTATAGAGTGTAGGGTATAGAGTGTAGATTGTATGGTATAGAGTGTAGGGTATAGAGTGTATAGTGTAGGGTATAGAGTGTAGAGTGTAGGGTATAGAGTGTAGGGTATAGAGTGTTGGGATATAGAGTGTAGGGTATAGAGTGTAGGGTATAGAGTGTAGGGTATAGATTGTAGGGTATAGAGTGTAGGGTATAGAGTGTAGGGTATAGAGTATATAGTGTAGGGTATAGAGTGTATGGTATAGAGTGTAGTGTGTAGAGTGTATGGTATAGTGTGTAGTGTACAGAGTGTAGAGTGTAGGGTATAGAGTGTAGGGTATAGAATGTAGGGTATAGAGTGTACGGCATAGACTGTACGATATAGAGTGTATGGTATATAGTGTAGGGTATAGAGTGTTTGGTATAGTGTGTAAGGTATAGAGTGTAGAGAGTAGGGTATAGATTTTAGAGTGTAGAGTGTATGGTATAGAGTGTAGGGTATAGAGTGTATGGAATAGAGTGTATGGTATAGAGTGTAGGTTGTAGAGTGTAGGGTATAGAGTGTAGAGTGTGGTTTATAGAGTGTAGAGTGTAGGGTATAGAGTGTATGGTATAGATTGCAGGGTATAGAGTGTAGGGTATATAGTGTAGGGTATAGAGTATAGAGTGTAGGATATAGAGTGTAGGGTATAGAGTGTAGAGTGTAGAGTGTAGGGTATAGAGTGTAGAGTGTAGGGTATAGAGTGGAGGGAATAGAGTGTATGGTATAGAGTGTAGGGTATAGAGTGTAGGCTATAGAGTGTAGAGTGTATGGATTAGAGTGTAGGGTATAGAATGTAGGGTATAGAGTGTAGAGTGTAGGGTATAGAGTGTAGGGTATAGAGTGTACGGTATAGAGTGTTGGGCTATAGAGTGTTGGGTATAGAGTGTAGGGTATAGAGTGTAGGGTATAGAGTGTAAGGTATACAGTGTAGGGTATAAGGTGTAGAGTGTAGGGTATGGAGTGTAGGGTATAGAGTGTAGGGTATAGAGTGTAGGGTATAGAGTGTAGAGTGTAGGGTATAGAGTGTAGGGTATAGAGCGTATGGTGTAGGGTATAGATTGTAGGGTATAGAGTGTAGAGTGTAGGGTATAGAGTGCATGATATAGAGGGTAGGGTGTAGAGTGTATGGTATAGAGTGTACAGTATAGAGTGTATGGTATAGAGTGTAGAGTGTAGGATATAGAGTGTATGGTATAGAGTGTAGGGTGTAGAGTGTATAGTATAGAGTGTAGGGTACAGAGTGTAGAGTGTAGGGTATAGAGTGTAGGGTATAGTGTGTATGGTATATAGTGTACGGTATAGAGTGTATGATATAGAGTGTATGGTATATAGTGTAGGGTATATAGTGTTTGGTATAGAGTGTAAGGTATAGAGTGTAGAGAGTAGGGTATAGATTTTAGAGTGTAGAGTGTAGGGTATAGAGTGTAGGGTATAGAGTGTATGGAATAGAGTGTATGGTATAGAGTGTAGGGTGTAGAGTGTAGGGTATAGTGTGTAGAGTGTAGGGTATAGAGTGTAGGGTATAGAGTGTAGGGTATAGAGTGTATGGTATAGAGTGTAGGGTATAGAGTGTATGGTATAGATTGCAGGGTATAGAGTGTAGGGTATAGAGTGTAGGGTATAGTGTGTAGAGTGTAGGGTATAGAGTGTAGGGTATAGAGTGTAGGGTATAGAGTGTATGGTATAGAGTGTATGGTATAGATTGTAGGGTATAGAGTGTAGGGTATAGAGTGTAGAGTGTAGGGTATAGAGTGTAGAAAGTAGGGTATAGTGTGTAGGGTATAGAGTGTAGAGTGTAGGGTATAGAGTGTAGGGTATAGAGTGTAGATTGTATGGTATAGAGTGTAGGGTATAGAGTGTATAGTGTAGGGTATAGAGTGTAGAGTGTAGGGTATAGAGTGTAGGGTATAGAGTGTTGGGATATAGAGTGTAGGGTATAGAGTGTAGGGTATAGAGTGTAGGGTATAGATTGTAGGGTATAGAGTGTAGGGTATAGAGTGTAGGGTATAGAGTATATAGTGTAGGGTATAGAGTGTAGGGTATAGAGTGTAGAGTGTAGGGTATAGAGTGTAGGGTACAGAGTGTAGGGTATAGAGTGTAGGGTATAAAGTGTAGAGTGTAGGTTATAGAGTGTAGGGTATAGAGTGTAGGGTATAGAGTGTAGGGTATAGAGTGTAGAGTGTAGGGTGTAGAGTGTAGAGTGTAGGGTATAGAGTGTAAGGTATAGAGTGTTGGGTATAGAGTGTATGTTATAGAGTGTAGGGTATAGAGTGTAGGGTATAGAGTGTAGGGTATAGAGTGTAGGGTATAGAGTGTAGGGTATAAAGTGTAGAGTGTAGGGTATAGAGTGTAGGGTTTAGAGTGTATGTTATAGAGTGTAGGGTATAGAGTGTAGAGTGTAGGGTATAGAGTGTAGGGTATATAGTGTAGGGTATAGAGTGTAGGGTATAGAGTGTAGGGTATAGAGTGTAGAGTGTAGGGTATAGAGTGTAGAAAGTAGGGTATAGTGTGTAGGGTATAGAGTGTAGAGTGTAGGGTATAGAGTGTAGGGTATAGAGTGTAGATTGTATGGTATAGAGTGTAGGGTATAGAGTGTATAGTGTAGGGTATAGAGTGTAGAGTGTAGGGTATAGAGTGTAGGGTATAGAGTGTTGGGATATAGAGTGTAGGGTATAGAGTGTCGGGTATAGAGTGTAGGGTATAGATTGTAGGGTAAAGAGTGTAGGGTATAGAGTGTAGGGTATAGAGTATATAGTGTAGGGTATAGAGTGTAGGGTATAGAGTGTAGAGTGTAGGGTATAGAGTGTAGGGTATAGAGTGTAGGGTATAAAGTGTAGAGTGTAGGGTATAGAGTGTAGGGTATAGAGTGTAGAGTGTAGGGTGTAGAGTGGAGAGTGTAGGGTATAGAGTGTAAGGTATAGAGTGTAGGGTATAGAGTGTATGTTATAGAGTGTAGGTATAGAGTGTAGAGTGTAGGGTATAGACTGTAGGGTATAGAGTGTAGAAAGTAGGTTATAGTGTGTAGGGTATAGAGTGTAGAGTGTAGGGTATAGAGTGTAGGGTATAGAGTGTAGATTGTATGGTATAGAGTGTAGGGTATAGAGTGTATAGTGTAGGGTATATAGTGTAGAGTGTAGGGTATAGAGTGTAGGGTATAGAGTGTTGGGATATAGAGTGTAGGGTATAGAGTGTAGGGTATAGAGTGTAGGGTATAGATTGTAGGGTATAGAGTGTAGGCTATAGAGTGTAGGGTATAGAGTATATAGTGTAGGGTATAGAGTGTAGGTTATAGAGTGTAGAGTGTAGGGTATAGAGTGTAGGGTATAGAGTGTAGGGTATAAAGTGTAGAGTGTAGGGTATAGAGTGTAGGGTATAGAGTGTAGAGTGTAGGGTGTAGAGTGGAGAGTGTAGGGTATAGAGTGTAAGGTATAGAGTGTAGGGTATAGAGTGTATGTTATAGAGTGTAGGGTATAGAGTGTAGAGTGTAGGGTATAGAGTGTAGGGTATAGAGTGTAGGGTATAGAGTGTAGGGTATAAAGTGTAGAGTGTAGGGTATAGAGTGTAGGGTATAGAGTGTAGGGTATAGAGTGTAGGGTATAGAGTGTAGAGTGTAGGGTATAGAGTGTAGGGCATAAAGTGTAGGGTATAGATTGTAGGGTATAGAGTGTAGAATGTAGGGTATAGAGTGTAGGGTATAGAGTGTATGGTGTAGAGTGTAGGGTATAGAGTGTATAGTGTAGGGTATAGAGTGTAGGGTTTAGAGTGTAGGGTATTGAGTGTAGGGTGTAGAGTGTACGGTATAGAGTGTATGGTATAGAGTGTAGGGTATAGAGTGTAGGGTATAGAGTGTAGGGTATAGAGTGTAGAGTGTAGGGTATGGAGTTTAGGGTATAGAGTGTATGGTATAGAGTGTAGAGTGTAGGGTATAGAGTGTATAGTGTAGGGTATAGAGTGTAGGGTATAGAGTGTAGGGTATAGAGTGTATGGTATAGAGTGTAGGGAATAGAGTGTAGTGTAGGGTATAGAGTGTATGGTATAGAGTGTAGGGTATAGAGTGTAGAGTATAGAGTGTAGGGTATAGAGTGTAGGGTATAGAGTGTAGGGTATAGAATGTATGGTATAGAGTGTAGGGAATAGAGGGTAGAGTGTAGGGTATAGAGTGTATGGTATAGAGTGTAGGGTATAGAGTGTAGAGGGTAGAGTGTAGTGTATAGAGTGTAGGGTATAGAGTGTAGGGTATAGAGTGTAGAGTGTAGGGTATAGAGTGTAGGGTATAGAGTGTAGGGTATAGAGTGTAGAGTGTAGGGATTAGAGTGTAGGGTATAGAGTGTAGGGTATAGAGTGTAGAGTGTAGGGTATAGTGTGTAGAGTGTAGGGTATAGAGTGTAGAGTATAGAGTGTAGGGTATAGATTGTAGGGTATAGAGTGTAAAGTGTAGAGTGTAGAGTATAGAGTGTAGAGTGTAGGGTATAGAGTGTAGGGTATAGAACGTAGGGTGTAGGGTATAGAGTGTAGGGTATAGAGTGTAGGGTATAGAGTGTAGAGTGTAGAGTATAGAGTGTATGGTATAGAGTGTAGGGTGTAGAGTGTAGGGTATAGAGTGTAGAGTGTAGGGTATAGAGTGTAGGGTATATAGTGTATGGTATACAGTGTAGAGTGTAGGGTATAGAGTGTATATTGTAGGGTATAGAGTGTAGGGTATAGAGTGTATGGTATAGAGTGTAGGGTATAGAGTGTAGAGTGTAGGGTATAGAGTGTAGGGTATAGTGTGTAGGGTATAGAGTGTAGGGTATAGGGTGTAGGTTATAGAGTGTAGGGTATAGGGTGTAGGGTATAGAGTATAGAGTGCAGGGTATAGAGTGTAGGGTATATAGTGTAGAGTATAGAGTGTAGGGTATAGAGTGTAGGGTGTAGAGTGTAGAGTGTAGGGTATAGAGTGTAGAGTATAGAGTGTAGGGTATAGAGTGTAGAGTGTAGGGTATAGAGTGTAGGGTATAGAGTGTAGAGTGTAGGGTATAGAGTGTAGAGTGTAGGGTATAGAGTGTAGGGTATAGAGTGTAGGGTATAGAGTGTAGGGTATAGAGTGTAGAGTGTAGGGTATAGAGTGTAGGGTATAGAGTGTAGGGTATATAGTGTAGGGTATAGAGTGTAGAGTGTAGGGTATAGAGTGTAGGGTATAGAGTGTATGGAATAGAGTTTAGAGTGTAGAGTGTAGGGTATGGAGTGTAGGGTATAGAGTGTATGGTATAGAGTGTAGGGTATAGAGTGTGGGGTATAGAGTGTAGGGTATAGAGTGTAGAGTGTAGGGATTAGAGTGTAGGGTATAGAGTGTAGGATATAGAGTGTATGGAATAGAGTGTAGGGTATAGAGTGAAGAGTGTAGGGTATAGAGTGTAGGGTATAGAGCGTAGGGTGTAGGGTATAGAGTGTAGGGTATAGAGTGTAGGGTATACAGTGTATGGTATAGAGTGTAGGGTGTAGAGTGTAGGGTATAGAGTGTAGGTTATAGAGTGTAGAGTGTAGGGCATAGAGTGTATGGTATAGAGTGTAGGGTGTAGAGTGTATAGTATAGAGTGTAGGGTATAGATTATATGGTATAGAGTTTAGAGTGTAGGATATAGAGTGTAGAATATAGAGTGTAGAGTGTAGGGTATAGAGTGTAGGGTATAGAGTGTACGGTATAGAGCGTATGATATAGAGTGTATGGTATATAGTGTAGGGTATAGAGTGTTTGGTATTGAGTGTAAGGTATAGAGTGTAGAGAGTATGGTATAGATTTTAGAGTGTAGAGTGTAGGGTATAGAGTGTAGGGTATAGAGTGTATGGAATAGAGTGTATGGTATAGAGTGTAGGGTGTAGAGTGTAGGGTATAGAGTGTAGAGTGTGGGGTATAGAGTGTAGAGTGTAGGGTATAGAGTGTATGATATAGAGTGTAGGGTATAGAGTGTATGGTATAGATTGCAGGGTATAAAGTGTAGGGTATAGGGTGTAGGGTATAGAGTGTAGAGTGTAGGGTATAGAGTGTAGGGTATAGAGTGTATGGTATAGAGTGTATGGTATAGATTGTAGGGTATGGAGTGTAGGGTATAGAGTGTAGAGTGTAGGGTATAAAGTGTAGAAAGTAGGGTATAGTGTGTAGGGCATAGAGTGTAGAGTGTAGGGTATAGAGTGTAGGGTATAGAGTGTAGATTGTATGGTATAGAGTGTAGGGTATAGAGTGTATAGTGTAGAGTATAGAGTATAGAGTGTAGGGTATAGAGTGTAGGGTATAGCGTGTAGGGTATAGAGTGTAGGGTATAGAGTATATAGTGTAGGGTATAGAGTGTAGGGTATAGAGTGTAGAGTGTAGGGTATAGAGTGTAGGGTATAGAGTGCAGGGTATAGAGTGTAGGGTATAAAGTGTAGAGTGTAGGGTATAGAGTGTAGGGTATAGAGTGTAGAGTGTAGGGTGTAGAGTGTAGAGTGTAGGGTATAGAGTGTAGAGTGTAGGGTATAGAGTGTAGGGTATAGAGTGCAGGGTATAGAGTGTAGGGTATAAAGTGTAGAGTGTAGGGTATAGAGTGTAGGGTATAGAGTGCAGGGTATAGAGTGTAGGGTATAAAGTGTAGAGTGTAGGGTATAGAGTGTAGGGTATAGAGTGTAGAGTGTAGGGTATAGATTATATGGTATAGAGTTTAGAGTGTAGGATATAGAGTGTAGAATATAGAGTGTAGAGTGTAGGGTATAGAGTGTAGGGTATAGAGTGTACGGTATAGAGCGTATGATATAGAGTGTATGGTATATAGTGTAGGGTATAGAGTGTTTGGTATTGAGTGTAAGGTATAGAGTGTAGAGAGTATGGTATAGATTTTAGAGTGTAGAGTGTAGGGTATAGAGTGTAGGGTATAGAGTGTATGGAATAGAGTGTATGGTATAGAGTGTAGGGTGTAGAGTGTAGGGTATAGAGTGTAGAGTGTGGGGTATAGAGTGTAGAGTGTAGGGTATAGAGTGTATGATATAGAGTGTAGGGTATAGAGTGTATGGTATAGATTGCAGGGTATAAAGTGTAGGGTATAGGGTGTAGGGTATAGAGTGTAGAGTGTAGGGTATAGAGTGTAGGGTATAGAGTGTATGGTATAGAGTGTATGGTATAGATTGTAGGGTATAGAGTGTAGGGTATAGAGTGTAGAGTGTAGGGTATAAAGTGTAGAAAGTAGGGTATAGTGTGTAGGGCATAGAGTGTAGAGTGTAGGGTATAGAGTGTAGGGTATAGAGTGTAGATTGTATGGTATAGAGTGTAGGGTATAGAGTGTATAGTGTAGAGTATAGAGTATAGAGTGTAGGGTATAGAGTGTAGGGTATAGCGTGTAGGGTATAGAGTGTAGGGTATAGAGTATATAGTGTAGGGTATAGAGTGTAGGGTATAGAGTGTAGAGTGTAGGGTATAGAGTGTAGGGTATAGAGTGCAGGGTATAGAGTGTAGGGTATAAAGTGTAGAGTGTAGGGTATAGAGTGTAGGGTATAGAGTGTAGAGTGTAGGGTGTAGAGTGTAGAGTGTAGGGTATAGAGTGTAAGGTATAGAGTGTAGGGTATAGAGTATATGTTATAGAGTGTAGGGTATAGAATGTAGAGTGTAGGGTATAGAGTGTAGGGTATAGAGTGTAGGGTATAGAGTGTAGGGTATAGAGTGTAGGGTATAAAGTGTAGAGTGTAGGGTATATAGTGTAGGGTATAGAGTGTAGGGTATAGAGTGTATGGTATAGATTGTATGGTATAGAGTGTAGAGTGTAGGGTATAGAGTGTAGGGTATAGAGTGTAGGGTATATATTGTAGGGTATAGAGTGTAGAGTGTAGGGTATAGAGTGTAGGGTATAGAGTGTATGGTGTAGAGTGTAGGGTATAGAGTGTATAGTGTAGGGTATAGAGTGTAGGGTATAGAGTGTAGGGTATAGAGTGTATGGTATAGAGTGTACAGTATAGAGTGTATGGTATAGAGTGTAGAGTTTAGGGTATAGAGTGTAGTGTGTAGAGTGTATGGTGTAGTGTGTAGGGTACAGAGTGTAGAGTGTAGGGTATAGAGTGTAGGGTATAGAGTGTAGGGTATAGAGTGTACGGTATAGAGTGTATGATATAGAGTGTATGGTATATAGTGTAGGGTATAGAGTGTTTGGTATAGAGTGTAAGGTATAGAGTGTAGAGAGTAGGGTATAGATTTTAGAGTGTAGAGTGTAGGGTATAGAGTGTAGGGTATAGAGTGTATGGAATAGAGTGTATGGTATAGAGTGTAGGGTGTAGAGTGTAGGGTATAGAGTGTAGAGTGTGGTTTATAGAGTGTAGAGTGTAGGGTATAGAGTGTAGAGTGTAGAGTGTAGGGTATAGAGTGTAGGGTATAGAGTGTAGAGTGTAGGGTATAGAGTGTAGGGTATAGAGTGTATGGTATAGAGTGTAGGGTATAGAGTGTAGGCTATAGAGTGTAGAGTGTAGGGATTAGAGTGTAGGGTATAGAGTGTAGGGTATAGAGTGTAGGGTATAGAGTGTTGGGCTATAGAGTGTTGGGTATAGAGTGTAGGGTATAGAGTGTAGGGTATAGAGTGTAGGGTATAGAGTGTAGGGTATACAGTGTAGGGTATAAGGTGTAGAGTGTAGGGTATAGAGTGTAAGGTATAGAGTGTAGAGTGTAGGGTATAGAGTGTAGAGTTTAGGGTATAGAGTGTAGGGTATAGAGTGTAGGGTATAGAGTGTAGAGTGTAGGGTATAGAGTGTATGATATAGAGTGTAGGGTATAGAGTGTATGGAATAGAGTGTATGGTATAGAGTGTAGGGTGTAGAGTCTAGGGTATAGAGTGTAGAGTGTAGGGTATAGAGTATATGGTATAATGTGTAGGGTATTTAGTGTAGAGTGTAGGGTATAGAGTGTAGGGTATAGAGTATAGAGTGTAGGGTATAGAGTGTAGAGTGTAGGGTATAGAGTGTAGAGTGTAGGGTATAGTGTGTAGAGTATAGAGTGTATGGTATAGAGTGTAGGGTATAGAGTGTAGGGTATAGAGTGTAGAGTGTAGGGATTAGAGTGTAGGGTATAGAGTGTAGAGTGTAGGGTATAGAGTGTAGGGTATAGAGTGTACGGTATAGAGTGTTGGGCTATAGAGTGTAGGGTATAGAGTGTAGGGTATAGAGTGTAGGGTATACAGTGTAGGGTATAAAGTGTAGAGTGTAGGGTATAGAGTGTAGGGTATAGAGTGTAGGGTATAGAGTGTAGGGTATTGAGTGTAGAGTGTAGGGTATAGAGTGTAGAGTTTAGGGTATAGAGTGTAGGGTATAGAGTCTAGGGTTTAGAGTGTATGGTATAGAGTGTAGGGTATAGAGTGTAGGGTATAGAGTGTAGGGTATAGAGTGTATGGTATAGAGTGTACGGTATAGAGTGTAGAGTGTAGGGGATAGAGTGTAGGGTATAAAGTGTAGGGTATAGATTGTAGGGTATAGAGTGTAGAATGTAGGGTATAGAGTCTAGGGGATAGAGTGTATGGTGTAGAGTGTAGGGTATAGAGTGTATAGTGTAGGGTATAGAGTGTAGGGTTTAGAGTGTAGGTTATAGAGTGTAGGGTATAGAGTGTAGAGTGTAGGGTATAGAGTGTATGGTATACAGTGTAGGGTATAGAGTGTAAGGTATAGAGTGTAGGGTATAGAGTGTAGGGTATAGAGTGTAGAGTGTAGGGTATAGAGTTTAGGGTATAGAGTGTATGGTATAGAGTGTAGAGTGTAGGGTATAGAGTGAATAGTGTAGGGTATAGAGTGTAGGGTATAGAGTGTAGGGTATAGAGTGTATGGTATAGAGTGTAGGGAATAGAGTGTAGAGTGTAGGGTATAGAGTGTATGGTATAGAGTGTAGGGTATAGAGTGTAGAGTATAGAGTGTAGGGTATAGAGTGTAGGGTATAGAGTGTAGGGTATAGAATGTATGGTATAGAGTGTAGGGAATAGAGTGTAGAGTGTAGGGTATAGAGTGTATGGTGTAGAGTGTAGGGTATAGAGTGTATAGTGTAGGGTATAGAGTGCAGGGTATAGAGTGTATGGAATAGAGTGTATGGAATATAGTGTACGGTATAGAGTGTAGAGTGTAGGGTATAGAGTGTAGGGTATAGAGCGTAGGGTGTAGGGTGTAGATTGTAGGGTATAGAGTGTAGGGTATAGAGTGTAGAGTGTAGGGTATAGACTGCATGGTATAGAGTGTAGGGTGTAGAGTGTATGGTATAGAGTGTACAGTATAGAGTGTATGGTATAGAGTGTAGAGTGTAGGGTATAGAGTGTATGGTATAGAGTATAGGGTGTAGAGTGTATAGTATAGAGTGTAGGGTACAGAGTGTAGAGTGTAGGGTATAGAGTGTAGGGTATAGAGTGTAGGGTATAGAGTGTAGGGTATAGAGTGTACGGTATAGAGTGTATGATATAGAGTGTATGGTATATAGTGTAGGGTATAGAGTGTTTGGTATTGAGTGTAAGGTATAGAGTGTAGAGAGTAGGGTATAGATTTTAGAGTGTAGAGTGTAGGGTATAGAGTGTAGGGTATAGAGTGTATGGAATAGAGTGTATGGTATAGAGTGTAGGGTGTAGAGTGTAGGGTATAGAGTGTAGAGTGTGGGGTATAGAGTGTAGAGTGTAGGGTATAGAGTGTATGATATAGAGTGTAGGGTATAGAGTGTATGGTATAGAGTGTATGGTATAGATTGTAGGGTATAGAGTGTAGGGTATAGAGTGTAGAGTGTAGGGTATAGAGTGTAGAAAGTAGGGTATAGTGTGTAGGGTATAGAGTGTAGAGTGTAGGGTATAGAGTGTAGGGTATAGAGTGTAGATTGTATGGTATAGAGTGTAGGGTATAGAGTGTATAGTGTAGGGTATAGAGTGTAGCGTGTAGGGTATAGAGTGTAGGGTATAGAGTGTTGGGATATAGAGTGTAGGGTATAGAGTGTAGGGTATAGATTGTAGGGTATAGAGTATAGGGTATAGAGTGTAGGGTATAGAGTATATAGTGTAGGGTATAGTGTGTAGGGTATAGAGTGTAGAGTGTAGGGTATAGAGTGTAGGGTATAGAGTGTAGGGTATAGAGTGTAGGGTATAAAGTGTAGAGTGTAGGGTATAGAGTGTAGGGTATAGAATGTAGGGTATAGAGTGTAGGGTATAGAGTGTAGAGTGTAGGATATAGAGTGTAGAGTATAGAGTGTAGAGTGTAGGGTATAGAGTGTAGAGTGTAGGGTATAGAGTGTAAGGTATAGAGTGTATGGTATAGAGTGTAGGGTATAGAGTGTAGGGTAAAGAGTGTAGAGTGTAGGGATTAGAGTGTAGGGTATAGAGTGTAGGGTATAGAGTGTAGAGTGTAGGGTATAGATTGTAGGGTATAGAGTGTACGGTATATAGTGTTGGGCTATAGAGTGTAGGGTATAGAGTGTAGGGTATAGGGTATAGAGTGTAGGGTATACAGTGTAGGGTATAAAGTGTAGAGTGTAGGGTATAGAGTGTAGGGTATAGAGTGTAGGGTTTAGAGTGTATGGTATAGAGTGTAGGGTATAGAGTGTAGAGTGTAGGGTATAGAGTGTAGGGTATACAGTGTAGGGTATAAAGTGTAGAGTGTAGGGTATAGAGTGTAGGGTATAGAGTGTAGGGTATAGAGTGTAGGGTATAGAGTGTAGAGTGTAGGGTATAGAGTGTAGGGTGTAGAGTGTAGGGTATAGAGTGTAGGTTGTAGAGTGTAGGGTATAAAGTGTAGGGTATAGAGTGTAGGGTGTAGAGTGTAGGGTATAGAGTGTAGAGTGTAGGGTATAGAGTGTATGGTATAATGTGTAGGGTATAGAGTGTAGGGTGTAGAGTGTAGGGTATAGAGTGTAGGGTATAGAGTGTAGGATATAGAGTGTAGGGTATAGAGTGTAGAGTGTAGGTTCTATAGTGTAGGGTATAGAGTATAGAGTGTAGGGTATAGAGTGTAGGGTATAGAGTGTAGAGTCACGATTCCCCTGACCGCTGTCACCACTGGGTCAGGATTCACACCGTGACCGTCACCCCTACGTCACGGATCAGGGTGACTTTAGGCCAACAGACGGCTATCACATGTGCAGGGGGCTTATCTTAGTTATCCCTCCACTGCTAACAATGTGATGAAAAAACCACACACAAGGCTATTGACCTCTTAGTTTACAGCAGGGGCTTATTCTAGGTATCCCACTGCTTTTCTATATACCACGAACTGCAGGGATTTATGTATATCCCGCTTACAGTTCCACTTAACACTTGCAGCTCTCTGGCGCCCCCCTTACTCTCAGGTCAGATTAGGTACTGCACCTGGGGTAATTAGTCGCCAGAAAGGCTGCCTGCTATGTACTGGCTATTGGGCACGCTGCAGCGACGCGATAACTACTCCCACACAGGCAGGAACAATAATTATCAAACCCGCAGTTGCTTCAGCATAATCCAACCGTCAGCGCACTTTCGCTGCCACCAGCTTCGATTAAACGGGTCCGAAGCTAACCCAACTCAACAGTAACAGTAGCGAATTTTCCCTTCAAGAGACTTAGGGTACAGTTTAGAGCAGGAGAACGAACTAATATATAATAGTATATCCCATTCAAAATAACTAGGCAGTGCGTTATCAAAAATAGTTTATAAAGATGTTATACATGAGACAATTGCAAATATGTACAAGGGTAATTATAACATAAAGGGAATAAATGAGAAAAGATAACACTCACATATTAAAAGCATTGCAGGCATCCAGGCTAGTGCAGTTTCCATACATCCCAGTCCATGGGATGTACCAGCTCTTCCAGGACAATAGGACAAAGCAGTCCAGAAGGAGAAATCAGCAAAAAGTGTGGCACCCGGGCTTATTCCTGAAACTGCTGGAGAGTGGAATAGGAGGAAAGACCTACGATGTCATCAAAAGCTCCTACACCGAGAACAGCTGCAGCGTGAGTGTGAGCGGCAAAAGAACGGCTTTTTTCCAGCAGAGCCGCGGAGTAAGACAAGGCTGCAGCCTAAGCCCAACGCTCTTCAACATCTACATCAACGAGCTGGCTACCGCCCTGGAATCCTCCTCAGCACCAGGTATCACCCTCCACGACGCCCAGGTGAAATTCCTGCTGTATGCAGATGACCTGCTGCTGCTGTCACCAACCGAGAAAGGCCTCCAGGACAACCTGAAAATCCTAGAGAAATTCAGCTCCACCTGGGCCCTACCGGTCAATCTAAAGAAAACCAACACCATGGTGTTCCAGAGGAGAAAGAGAAGATCAGACCAACACCCATCATTTATCCTCAACAACTGCGACCTCACAGGAACGGACAAATATACCTACCTGGGCCTAGAGATTCACCGGTCAGGGAGCTTCAAACAAGCCATAGAGACCCTGAAAGACAAGGCCTGCAAAACCTTCTATGCCATCCGAAGGACACTCTACCATCTGAAGCCACCAGTGAGGGTCTGGCTAAAAATCTTCGACTCCATCATCGCCCCAATCCTCCTGTATGGCAGCGAAGTCTGGGGTCCTCACACCTACCCAGACTGGTCAAAGTGGGATTCCAGTCCAACAGAAATATTCCACCTGGAATTCTGCAAGCACCTTCTCCAGGTCCATCGGACCACCTCCAACAGTGCTTGTCGGGCCGAGCTGGGCAGATTCCCTCTACACCTAACAGTTCTAAAGAGGGCGCTGTCATTCCGGGCTCACCTGCATAGGAGCAATCCAAGCTCCCATCACCATAAAGCCCTGATACATGAAGGTGAAACAGAAAAACCAGAACCCCCGGAACAGCCCAGCCAAACCCAACCGGAGCAGAACACCAATCACAACAACCTGACAAAAGCCGGAATTAGGAAGATGGCAGATGAAGGCCAGGAGAGGTATGTCAGTGACTGGAAGAAGGATATCATCAGCTCACAGAAACTGACCATGTACCGGAGCCTACAGAGAGACTACAGACTGGCCCCATATCTGGAGAAACTCCCGGACCCCAGAGACCGCCAGATCCTGAGCCGATATAGACTCAGTGCCCACAGTCTGGCCATCGAATGTGGCCGACACAGGCAGAGCTACAAGCCCAGGGAGGAAAGACTGTGCCAACACTGTGATCAGGAGGCCATAGAGGACGAAACCCACTTCCTGCTACACTGCTCCAAATACTCAGCAGTGAGGGACACTCACTTCAGGAGACTCTCACATCTCTTCCCAGACTTCATCACCATGAAGGAGGAAGAGAAAACATATATCTTGCTGGGAGAAGAAGAGAGAGCAGTGGAGATAGCAGCGCGGTATGTGAGCGAATGTCATAGACTGCGAGAAAGAGAACTATGATGCCATGGACTATAGCCCCCAACCTGGACCTGCCCCATCCACCTCCCCTATGCCATGGACTATAGCCCCCAAACTGGACCTGCCCCATCCACCTCCCCTATGCCATGGACTATAGCCCCCACCCTGGATCTGCCCCATCCACCTCCCCTATGCCATGGACTATAGCCCCCACAATGGACCTGCCCCATCCACCTCCCCTATGCCATGGATTATAGCCCCCACCCTAGATCTGCCCCATCCACCTCCCCTATGCCATGGACTATAGCCCCAACCCTTGATCTGCCCCCATCCACCTCCCCTATGCCATGGACTATAGCCCCCACAATGGACCTGCCCCATCCATCTCCCCTATGCCATGGATTATAGCCCCCACCCTAGATCTGCCCCATCCACCTCCCCTACAGCTCCTACCCAACATCCCCACAGTCCCTATCCCTATTGCCTCTATACACTTGCTTTGGCAAAACTGATGTGTATTTGGTCCTGCCAATAAAGCTTCTTTGAATCTTGAATCTTGAGTGTAGAGTGTAGGGTATAGAGTGTAGAGTGTAGGGTATAGAGTGTAGGGTATAGAGTGTATGGTATAGAGTGTAAGGTATAGAGTGTAGGGTATAGAGTGTAGAGTGTAGGGATTAGAGTGTAGGGTATTGAGTGTATTGTATAGAGTGTAGGGTATAGAGTGTAGGGTATAGAGTGTACGGTATAGAGTGTTGGGCTATAGAGTGTAGGGTATAGAGTATAGGGTATAGAGTGTAGGGTATAGAGTGTAGGGTATACAGTGTAGGGTATAAAGTGTAGAGTGTAGGGTATAGAGTGTAGGGTATAGAGTGTAGGGTATAGAGTGTAGGGTATAGAGTGTAGAGTGTAGGGTATAGAGTGTAGAGTTTAGGGTATAGAGTGTAGGGTATAGAGTGTAGGGTTTAGAGTGTATGGTATAGAGTGTAGGATATAGAGTGTAGAGTGTAGGGTATAGAGTGTAGGATATAGAGTGTAGGGTATAGAGTGTATGGTATAGAGTGTACGGTATAGAGTGTACAGTGTAGGGTATAGAGTGTAGGGTAAAGATTGTAGGGTATAGAGTGTATTGTATAGGGTATAGAGTGTATGGTGTAGAGTGTAGGGTATAGAGTGTATAGTGTAGGGTATAGAGTGTAGGGTATAGACTGTATGGTATAGAGTGTAGGGTATAGAGTGTATGGTATAGAGTGTAGGGTATAGAGTGTAGAGTGTAGGGTATAGAGTGTAGGGTATAGAGTGTAGAGTGTAGGGTATAGAGTTTAGGGTATAGAGTGTATGGTGTAGAGTGTAGGGTATAGAGTGTAGGGTATAGAGTGTAGGGTATAGAGTGTATGGTATAGAGTGTAGGGAATAGAGTGTAGAGTGTAGGGTATAGAGTATATGGTATAGAGTGTAGGGTATAGAGTATAGAGTGTAGGGTATAGAGTGTAGGGTATAGAGTGTAGGGTATAGAGTGTATGGTATAGAGTGTAGGGAATAGAGTGTAGAGTGTAGGGTATAGAGTGTATGGTATAGAGTGTAGGGTATAGAGTGTAGAGGGTAGAGGGTAGGGTATAGAGTGTAGGGTATAGAGTGTAGGGTATAGAGTGTAGAGTGTAGGGTATAGAGTGTAGGGTATAGAGTGTAGGGTGTAGAGTGTAGGGTATAGAGTGTAGAGTGTAGGGTATAGAGTGTAGGGTATAGAGTGTAGGGTATAGAGTGTAGGGTATATAGTGTAGAGTGTAGGTTATAGAGTGTAGGGTATAGAGTGTAGAGTGTAGGGTGTAGAGTGGAGAGTGTAGGGTATAGAGTGTAAGGTATAGAGTGTAGGGTATAGAGTGTATGTTATAGAGTGTAGGGTGTAGAGTGTAGGGTATAGAGTGTAGAAAGTAGGGTATAGTGTGTAGGGTATAGAGTGTAGGGTATAGAGTGTATGGTATAGAGTGTAGAGTGTAGGGTATAGAGTGTAGAAAGTAGGGTATAGTGTGTAGGGTATAGAGTGTAGAGTGTAGGGTATAGAGTGTAGGGTATAGAGTGTAGATTGTATGGTATAGAGTGTAGGGTATAGAGTGTATAGTGTAGGGTATAGAGTTTAGAGTGTAGGGTATAGAGTGTAGGGTATAGAGTGTTGGGATATAGAGTGTAGGGTATAGAGTGTAGGGTATAGAGTGTAGTGTGTAGATTTTAGGGTATAGAGTGTAGGGTATAGAGTGTAGGGTATAGAGTATATAGTGTAGGGTATAGAGTGTAGGGTATAGAGTGTAGAGTTTAGGGTATAGAGTGTAGGGTATAGAGTGTAGGGTATAGAGTGTAGGGTGTAAAGTGTAGAGTGTAGGGTATAGAGTGTAGGGTATAGAGTGTAGGGTGTAGAGTGGAGAGTGTAAGGTATAGAGTGTAAGGTATAGAGTGTAGGGTATAGAGTGTATGTTATAGAGTGTAGGGTATAGAGTGTAGAGTGTAGGGTATAGAGTGTAGGGTATAAAGTGTAGGGTATAGAGTGTAGGGTATAAAGTGTAGAGTGTAGGGTATAGAGTGTAGGGTATAGAGTGTAGAGTGTAGGATATAGAGTGTAGAGTGTAGGGTATAGAGTGTAGGGTATATAGTGTAGGGTATAGATTGTAGGGTATAGAGTGTAGAGTGTAGGGTATAGAGTGTAGGGTATAGAGTGTAGAGTGTAGGGTATAGAGTGTATGGTATAGAGTGTAGGGTGTAGAGTGCATGGTATAGAGTGTAGGGTATAGAGTGCAGAGTGTAGGTTATAGAGTGTAGGGTGTAGAGTGTAGGGTATAGAGTGTAGGGTGTAGAGTGTAGGGTATAAAGTGTAGGGTATAGAGTGTAGGGTGTAGAGTGTAGGGTATAGAGTGTAGAGTGTAGGGTATAGAGTGTATGGTATGATGTGTAGGGTATAGAGTGTAGGGTATAGAGTGTAGGGTATAGAGTGTATGGTATAGAGTGTAGGGAATAGAGTGTAGAGTGTAGGGTATAGAGTGTATGGTATAGAGTGTAGGGTATAGAGTGTAGAGGGTAGAGGGTAGGGTATAGAGTGTAGGGTATAGAGTGTAGGGTATAGAGTGTAGGGTATAGAGTGTATGGTATAGAGTGTAGGGAATAGAGTGTAGAGTGTAGGGTATAGAGTGTATGGTATAGAGTGTAGGGTATAGAGTGTAGAGGGTAGAGGGTAGGGTATAGAGTGTAGGGTATAGAGTGTAGGGTATAGAGTGTAGAGTGTAGGGTATAGAGTGTAGGGTATAGAGTGTAGGGTGTAGAGTGTAGGGTATAGAGTGTAGAGTGTAGGGTATAGAGTGTAGGGTATAGAGTGTAGGGTATAGAGTGTAGGGTATATAGTGTAGAGTGTAGGTTATAGAGTGTAGGGTATAGAGTGTAGAGTGTAGGGTGTAGAGTGGAGAGTGTAGGGTATAGAGTGTAAGGTATAGAGTGTAGGGTATAGAGTGTATGTTATAGAGTGTAGGGTGTAGAGTGTAGGGTATAGAGTGTAGAAAGTAGGGTATAGTGTGTAGGGTATAGAGTGTAGGGTATAGAGTGTGTGGTATAGAGTGTAGAGTGTAGGGTATAGAGTGTAGAAAGTAGGGTATAGTGTGTAGGGTATAGAGTGTAGAGTGTAGGGTATAGAGTGTAGGGTATAGAGTGTAGATTGTATGGTATAGAGTGTAGGGTATAGAGTGTATAGTGTAGGGTATAGAGTGTAGAGTGTATGGTATAGAGTGTAGGGTATAGAGTGTTGGGATATAGAGTGTAGGGTATAGAGTGTAGGGTATAGAGTGTAGTGTGTAGATTTTAGGGTATAGAGTGTAGGGATTAGAGTGTAGGGTATAGAGTGTATTGTATAGAGTGTAGAGTGTAGGGTATAGAGTGTAGGGTATAGAGTGTACGGTATAGAGTGTTGGGCTATAGAGTGTAGGGTATAGAGTATAGGGTATAGAGTGTAGGGTATAGAGTGTAGGGTATACAGTGTAGGGTATAAAGTGTAGAGTGTAGGGTATAGAGTGTAGGGTATAGAGTGTAGGGTATAGAGTGTAGGGTATAGAGTGTAGAGTGTAGAGTGTAGGGTATAGAGTGTAGAGTTAAGGGTATAGAGTGTAGGGTATAGAGTGTAGGGTTTAGAGTGTATGGTATAGAGTGTAGGTTATAGAGTGTAGAGTGTAGGGTATAGAGTGTAGGATATAGAGTGTAGGGTATAGAGTGTATGGTATAGAGTGTACTGTATAGAGTGTACAGTGTAGGGTATAGAGTGTAGGGTATAGATTGTAGGGTATAGAGTGTATTGTATAGGGTATAGAGTGTATGGTGTAGAGTGTAGGGTATAGAGTGTATAGTGTAGGGTATAGAGTGTAGGGTATAGAGTGTATGGTATAGAGTGTAGGGTATAGAGTGTATGGTATACAGTGTAGGGTATAGAGTGTAGAGTGTAGGGTATAGAGTGTAGGGTATAGAGTGTAGAGTGTAGGGTATAGAGTTTAGGGTATAGAGTGTATGGTGTAGAGTGTAGGGTATAGAGTGTAGGGTATAGAGTGTAGGGTATAGAGTGTATGGTATAGAGTGTAGGGAATAGAGTGTAGAGTGTAGGGTATAGAGTATATGGTATAGAGTGTAGGGTATAGAGTATAGAGTGTAGGGTATAGAGTGTAGGGTATAGAGTGTAGGGTATAGAGTGTAGAGGGTAGAGGGTAGGGTACAGAGTGTAGGGTATAGAGTGTAGGGTATAGAGTGTAGAGTGTAGGGTATAGAGTGTAGGGTATAGAGTGTACGGTATAGAGTGTTGGGCTATAGAGTGTAGGGTATAGAGTATAGGGTATAGAGTGTAGGGTATAGAGTGTAGGGTATACAGTGTAGGGTATAAAGTGTAGAGTGTAGGGTATAGAGTGTAGGGTATAGAGTGTAGGGTATAGAGTGTAGGGTATAGAGTGTAGAGTGTAGGGTATAGAGTGTAGAGTTTAGGGTATAGAGTGTAGGGTATAGAGTGTAGGGTTTAGAGTGTATGGTATAGAGTGTAGGATATAGAGTGTAGAGTGTAGGGTATAGAGTGTAGGATATAGAGTGTAGGGTATAGAGTGTATGGTATAGAGTGTACGGTATAGAGTGTACAGTGTAGGGTATAGAGTGTAGGGTAAAGATTGTAGGGTATAGAGTGTATTGTATAGGGTATAGAGTGTATGGTGTAGAGTGTAGGGTATAGAGTGTATAGTGTAGGGTATAGAGTGTAGGGTATAGAGTGTATGGTATAGAGTGTAGGGTATAGAGTGTAGAGTGTAGGGTATAGAGTGTAGGGTATAGAGTGTAGAGTGTAGGGTATAGAGTTTAGGGTATAGAGTGTATGGTGTAGAGTGTAGGGTATAGAGTGTAGGGTATAGAGTGTAGGGTATAGAGTGTATGGTATAGAGTGTAGGGAATAGAGTGTAGAGTGTAGGGTATAGAGTATATGGTATAGAGTGTAGGGTATAGAGTATAGAGTGTAGGGTATAGAGTGTAGTGTATAGAGTGTAGGGTATAGAGTGTATGGTATAGAGTGTAGGGAATAGAGTGTAGAGTGTAGGGTATAGAGTGTATGGTATAGAGTGTAGGGTATAGAGTGTAGAGGGTAGAGGGTAGGGTATAGAGTGTAGGGTATAGAGTGTAGGGTATAGAGTGTAGAGTGTAGGGTATAGAGTGTAGGGTATAGAGTGTAGGGTGTAGAGTGTAGGGTATAGAGTGTAGAGTGTAGGGTATAGAGTGTAGGGTATAGAGTATAGGGTATAGAGTGTAGGGTATATAGTGTAGAGTGTAGGTTATAGAGTGTAGGGTATAGAGTGTGGAGTTTAGGGTGTAGAGTGGAGAGTGTAGGGTATAGAGTGTAAGGTATAGAGTGTAGGGTATAGAGTGTATGTTATAGAGTGTAGGGTGTAGAGTGTAGGGTATAGAGTGTAGAAAGTAGGGTATAGTGTGTAGGGTATAGAGTGTAGGGTATAGAGTGTATGGTATAGAGTGTAGAGTGTAGGGTATAGAGTGTAGAAAGTAGGGTATAGTGTGTAGGGTATAGAGTGTAGAGTGTAGGGTATAGAGTGTAGGGTATAGAGTGTAGATTGTATGGTATAGAGTGTAGGGTATAGAGTGTATAGTGTAGGGTATAGAGTGTAGAGTGTAGGGTATAGAGTGTAGGGTATAGAGTGTTGGGATATAGAGTGTAGGGTATAGAGTGTAGGGTATAGAGTGTAGTGTGTAGATTTTAGGGTATAGAGTGTAGGGTATAGAGTGTAGGGTATAGAGTATATAGTGTAGGGTATAGAGTGTAGGGTATAGAGTGTAGAGTTTAGGGTATAGAGTGTAGGGTATAGAGCGTAGGGTATAGAGTGTAGGGTATAAAGTGTAGAGTGTAGGGTATAGAGTGTAGGGTATAGAGTGTAGGGTGTAGAGTGCATGGTATAGAGTGTAGGGTATAGAGTGCAGAGTGTAGGTTATAGAGTGTAGGGTGTAGAGTGTAGGGTATAGAGTGTAGGGTGTAGAGTGTAGGGTATAAAGTGTAGGGTATAGAGTGTAGGGTGTAGAGTGTAGGGTATAGAGTGTAGAGTGTAGGGTATAGAGTGTATGGTATAGAGTGTAGGGTGTAGAGTGCATGGTATAGAGTGTAGGGTATAGAGTGCAGAGTGTAGGTTATAGAGTGTAGGGTGTAGAGTGTAGGGTATAGAGTGTAGGGTGTAGAGTGTAGGGTATAAAGTGTAGGGTATAGAGTGTAGGGTGTAGAGTGTAGGGTATAGAGTGTAGAGTGTAGGGTATAGAGTGTATGGTATGATGTGTAGGGTATAGAGTGTAGGGTGTAGAGTGTAGGGTATAGAGTGTAGGGTATAGAGTGTAGGGTATAGAGTGTAGGGTATAGAGTGTAGAGTGTAGGTTATATAGTGTAGGGTATAGAGTATAGAGTGTAGGGTATAGAGTGTAGGGTATAGAGTGTAGGGTGTAGAGTGTAGGGTATAGAGTGTAGAGTGTAGGGTATAGAGTGTAGGGTATAGAGTGTAGGGTATAGAGTGTAGGGTATATAGTGTAGAGTGTAGGTTATAGAGTGTAGGGTATAGAGTGTAGAGTGTAGGGTGTAGAGTGGAGAGTGTAGGGTATAGAGTGTAAGGTATAGAGTGTAGGGTATAGAGTGTATGTTATAGAGTGTAGGGTGTAGAGTGTAGGGTATAGAGTGTAGAAAGTAGGGTATAGTGTGTAGGGTATAGAGTGTAGGGTATAGAGTGTATGGTATAGAGTGTAGAGTGTAGGGTATAGAGTGTAGAAAGTAGGGTATAGTGTGTAGGGTATAGAGTGTAGAGTGTAGGGTATAGAGTGTAGGGTATAGAGTGTAGATTGTATGGTATAGAGTGTAGGGTATAGAGTGTATAGTGTAGGGTATAGAGTGTAGAGTGTAGGGTATAGAGTGTAGGGTATAGAGTGTTGGGATATAGAGTGTAGGGTATAGAGTGTAGGGTATAGAGTGTAGTGTGTAGATTTTAGGGTATAGAGTGTAGGGTATAGAGTGTAGGGTATAGAGTATATAGTGTAGGGTATAGAGTGTAGGGTATAGAGTGTAGAGTTTAGGGTATAGAGTGTAGGGTATAGAGTGTAGGGTATAGAGTGTAGGGTATAAAGTGTAGAGTGTAGGGTATAGAGTGTAGGGTATAGAGTGTAGGGTGTAGAGTGGAGAGTGTAAGGTATAGAGTGTAAGGTATAGAGTGTAGGGTATAGAGTGTATGTTATAGAGTGTAGGGTATAGAGTGTAGAGTGTAGGGTATAGAGTGTAGGGTATAAAGTGTAGGGTATAGAGTGTAGGGTATAAAGTGTAGAGTGTAGGGTATAGAGTGTAGGGTATAGAGTGTAGAGTGTAGGATATAGAGTGTAGAGTGTAGGGTATAGAGTGTAGGGTATATAGTGTAGGGTATAGATTGTAGGGTATAGAGTGTAGAGTGTAGGGTATAGAGTGTAGGGTATAGAGTGTAGAGTGTAGGGTATAGAGTGTATGGTATAGAGTGTAGGGTGTAGAGTGCATGGTATAGAGTGTAGGGTATAGAGTGCAGAGTGTAGGTTATAGAGTGTAGGGTATAAAGTGTAGGGTATAGAGTGTAGGGTGTAGAGTGTAGGGTATAGAGTGTAGAGTGTAGGGTATAGAGTGTATGGTATGATGTGTAGGGTATAGAGTGTAGGGTGTAGAGTGTAGGGTATAGAGTGTAGGGTATAGAGTGTAGGGTATAGAGTGTAGGGTATAGAGTGTAGAGTGTAGGTTATATAGTGTAGGGTATAGAGTATAGAGTGTAGGGTATAGAGTGTAGGGTATAGAGTGTAGAGTGTAGAGTGTAGGGTATAGAGTGTAGAGTGTAGGGTATAGAGTGTATGGTATAGAGTGTAGGGTATAGAGTGTAGGGTATAGAGTGTAGGGATTAGAGTGTAGGGTATAGAGTGTATTGTATAGAGTGTAGAGTGTAGGGTATAGAGTGTAGGGTATAGAGTGTACGGTATAGAGTGTTGGGCTATAGAGTGTAGGGTATAGAGTATAGGGTATAGAGTGTAGGGTATAGAGTGTAGGGTATAGAGTGTAGGGTATAAAGTGTAGAGTGTAGGGTATAGAGTGTAGGGTATAGAGTGTAGGGTATAGAGTGTAGGGTATAGAGTGTAGAGTGTAGAGTGTAGGGTATAGAGTGTAGAGTTTAGGGTATAGAGTGTAGGGTATAGAGTGTAGGGTTTAGAGTGTATGGTATAGAGTGTAGGGTATAGAGTGTAGAGTGTAGGGTATAGAGTGTAGGATATAGAGTGTAGGGTATAGAGTGTATGGTATAGAGTGTACTGTATAGAGTGTACAGTGTAGGGTATAGAGTGTAGGGTATAGATTGTAGGGTATAGAGTGTATTGTATAGGGTATAGAGTGTATGGTGTAGAGTGTAGGGTATAGAGTGTATAGTGTAGGGTATAGAGTGTAGGGTATAGAGTGTATGGTATAGAGTGTAGGGTATAGAATGTATGGTATAGAGTGTAGGGTATAGAGTGTAGAGTGTAGGGTATAGAGTGTAGGGTATAGAGTGTAGAGTGTAGGGTATAGAGTTTAGGGTATAGAGTGTATGGTGTAGAGTGTAGGGTATAGAGTGTAGGGTATAGAGTGTTGGGTATAGAGTGTATGGTATAGAGTGTAGGGAATAGAGTGTAGAGTGTAGGGTATAGAGTATATGGTATAGAGTGTAGGGTATAGAGTATAGAGTGTAGGGTATAGAGTGTAGGGTATAGAGTGTAGGGTATAGAGTGTAGAGGGTAGAGGGTAGGGTATAGAGTGTAGGGTATAGAGTGTAGGGTATAGAGTGTAGAGTGTAGGGTATAGAGTGTAGGGTATAGAGTGTAGGGTGTAGAGTGTAGGGTATAGAGTGTAGGGTATAGAATGTAGAGTGTAGGGTATAAAGTGTAGGGTATAGAGTGTAGGGTGTAGAGTGTAGGGTATAGAGTGTAGAGTGTAGGGTATAGAGTGTATGGTATAATGTGTAGGGTATAGAGTGTAGAGTGTAGGGTATAGAGTGTAGGGTATAGAGTATATAGTGTAGGGTATAGAGTGTAGGGTATAGAGTGTAGAGTGTAGGGTATAGAGTGTAGAGTGTAGGGTATAGAGTGTAGGGTATAGAGTGTATGGTATAGAGTGTAGGGTATAGAGTGTAGGGTATAGAGTGTAGAGTGTAGGGTATAGAGTGTAGGGTATAGAGTGTAGAGTGTAGGGTATAGAGTGTAGGGTATAGAGTGTACGGTATAGAGTGTTGGGCTATAGAGTGTAGGGTATAGAGTGTAGGGTATAGAGTGTAGGGTATACAGTGTAGGGTATAAAGTGTAGAGTGTAGGGTATAGAGTGTAGGGTATAGAGTGTAGGGTATAGAGTGTAGGGTATAGAGTGTAGGGTTTAGAGTGTAGGGTATAGAGTGTAGAATGTAGGGTATAGAGTATAGGGTATAGAGTGTATGGTGTAGAGTGTAGGGTATAGAGTGTATAGTGTAGGGTATAGAGTGTAGGGTTTAGAGTGTAGGGTATTGAGTGTAGGGTATAGAGTGTAGAGTGTAGGGTATAGAGTGTATGGTATAGAGTGTAGGGTATAGAGTGTAGAGGGTAGAGTGTAGGGTATAGAGTGTAGGGTATAGAGTGTAGGGTATAGAGTGTAGAGTGTAGGGTATAGAGTGTAGGGTATAGAGTGTAGGGTGTAGAGTGTAGGGAATAGAGTGTAGGGTATAGAGTGTAGGGTATAAAGTGTAGGGTATAGATTGTAGGGTGTAGAGTGTAGGGTGTAGAGTGTAGGGTATAGAGTGTATGGTATAATGTGTAGGGTATAGAGTGTAGAGTGTAGGGTATAGAGTGTAGGGTATAGAGTATAGAGTGTAGGGTATAGAGTGTAGGGTATAGAGTGTAGAGTGTAGGGTATAGAGTGTAGAGTGTAGGGTATAGAGTGTAGGGTATAGAGTGTATGGTATAGAGTGTAGGGTACAGAGTGTATGATATATTGTGTATGGTATATAGTGTTTGGTATAGAGTGTAAGGTATACAGTGTAGAGAGTAGGATATAGATTGTAGAGTGTTGAGTGTAGGGTATAGAGTGTATGGTATAGAGTGTATGGAATAGAGAGTATGGTATAGAGTGTAGGGTGTAGAGTGTAGGGTATAGAGTGTAGAGTGTGGGGTATAGAGTGTAGGGTATATAGTGTATGATATAGAGTGTAGGGTATAGAGTGTAGATTGTATGGTATAGAGTGTAGGTATAGAGTGTATAGTGTAGGGTATAGAGTGTAGAGTGTAGGGTATACAGTGTAGGGTATAGAGTGTTGGGATATAGAGTGTAGGGTATAGAGTGTAGGGTATAGAATGTAGGGTATAGATTGTAGGGTATAGAGTGTAGGGTATAGAGTGTAGGGTATAGAGTATATAGTGTAGGGTATAGAGTGTAGGGTACAGAGTGTAGAGTTTAGGGTATAGAGTGTAGGGTATAGAGTGTAGGGTATAGAGTGTAGGGTATAAAGTGTAGAGTGTAGGGTATAGAGTGTAGGGTATAGAGTGTAGAGTGTAGGGTGTAGAGTGGAGAGTGTAAGGTATAGAGTGTAGGGTATAGAGTGTATGTTATAGAGTGTAAGGTATAGAGTGTAGAGTGTAGGGTATAGAGTGTAGGGTATAGAGTGTAGGGTATAGAGTGTAGGGTATAAAGTGTAGAGTGTAGGGTATAGAGTGTAGGGTTTAGAGTGTATGTTATAGAGTGTAGGGTATAGAGTGTAGAGTGTAGGATATAGAGTGTAGAGTGTAGGGTATAGAGTGTAGGGTATATAGTGTAGGGTATAGAGTGTAGGGTATAGAGTGTAGAGTGTAGGGTATAGAGTGTAGGGTATAGAGTGTAGAGTGTAGGGTATAGAGTGTATGGTATAGAGTGTAGGGTGTAGAGTGTATGGTATAGAGTGTAGGGTATAGAGTGTAGAGTGTAGGGTATAGAGTGTAGGGTGTAGAGTGTAGGGTATAGAGTGTAGGGTATAGAGTGTAGAGTGTAGGGTATAAAGTGTAGGGTATAGAGTCTAGGGTGTAGAGTGTAGGGTATAGAGTGTAGGGTATAGAGTGTATGGTATAATGTGTAGGGTATAGAGTGTAGGGTGTAGAGTGCAGGGTACAGAGTGTAGGGTATAGAGTGTAGGGTATAGAGTGTAGAGTGTAGGGTATATAGTGTAGGGTATAGAGTATAGAGTGTAGGGTATAGAGTGTAGGGTATAGAGTGTAGAGTGTAGAGTGTAGGGTATAGAGTGTAGAGTGTAGGGTATAGAGTGTAGGGTATAGAGTGTATGGTATAGAGTAGGGTATAGATTGTAGGGTATAGAGTGTAGAGTGTAGGGTATAGAGTGTAGAGTGTAGGGTATAGAGTGTAGGGTATAAAGAGTAGAGTGTAGGGTATAGAGTGTAGAGTGTAGGGTATGGAGTGTATGGTATAGAGTGTAGGGTATAGAGTGTAGAGTATAGAGTGTTGGGTATAGAGTGTAGAGTGTAGGGTATAGAGTGTAGGGTATATAGTGTATGGTGTAGAGTGTAGGGTATAGAGTGTAGGGTATATAGTGTAGGGTATAGAGTGTATGGTATACAGTGTAGAGTGTAGGGATTAGAGTGTAGGGTATAGAGTGTAGGGTGTAGAGTGTAGGGTAGAGAGTGTAGGGTATAGAGTGTATGGTATAGAGTGTAGGGTATAGAGTGTTGGGTATAGATTGTAGGGTATAGAATGTAGAGTGTAGTGTATAGAGTATAGGGTATAGAGTGTATGGTGTAGAGTGTAGGGTATAGAGTGTATAGTGTAGGGTATAGAGTGTAGGGTATAGAGCGTAGGGTGTAGGGTATAGATTGTAGGGTATAGAGTGTAGGGTATAGAGTGTAGAGTGTAGGGTATAGAGTGCATGGTATAGAGTGTAGGGTGTAGAGTGTATGGTATAGAGTGTACAGTATAGAGTGTATGGTATAGAGTGTAGAGTGTAGGGTATAGAGTGTATGGTATAGAGTGTAGGGTGTAGAGTGTATAGTATAGAGTGTAGGGTACAGAGTGTAGAGTGTAGGGTATAGAGTGTAGGGTATAGAGTGTATGGTATAGAGTGTACGGTATAGAGTGTATGATATAGAGTGTATGGTATATAGTGTAGGGTATAGAGTGTTTGGTATAGAGTGTAAGGTATAGAGTGTAGAGAGTAGGGTATGGATTTTAGAGTGTAGAGTGTAGGGTATAGAGTGTATGGAATAGAGTGTATAATATAGAGTGTAGGGTGTAGAGTGCAGGGTATAGAGTGTAGAGTGTGGGGTATAGAGTGTAGAGTGTAGGGTATAGAGTGTATGATATAGAGTGTAGGGTATAGAGTGTATGGTATAGATTGCAGGGTATAGAGTGTAGGGTGTAGAGTGTAGGGTATAGAGTGTAGGGTATAGAGTGTATGGTATAGAGTGTATGGTATAGATTGTAGGGTATAGAGTGTAGGGTATAGAGTGTAGAGTGTAGGGTATATAGTGTAGAAAGTAGGGTATAGTGTGTAGGGTATGAAGTGTAGAGTGTAGAATATAGAGTGTAGATTGTATGGTATAGAGTGTAGGGTATAGAGTGTATAGTGTAGGGTGTAGCGTGTAGGGTATAGAGTGTAGGGTATAGAGTGTTGGGATATAGAGTGTAGGGTATAGAGTGTAGGGTATAAAGTGTAGGGTATAAAGTGTAGAGTGTAGGGTATAGAGTGTAGGGTTTAGAGTGTATGTTATAGAGTGTAGGGTATAGAGTGTAGGATATAGAGTGTAGAGTGTAGGGTATAGAGTGTAGGGTATATAGTGTAGGGTATAGAGTGTAGGGTATAGAGTGTAGGGTATAGAGTGTAGAGTGTAGGGTATAGAGTGTAGGGTATAGAGTGTAGAGTGTAGGGTATAGAGTGTATGGTATAGAGTGTAGGGTGTAGAGTGTATGGTATAGAGTGTAGGGTACAGAGTGTAGAGTGTAGGGTATAGAGTGTAGGGTGTAGAGTGTAGGGTATAGAGTGTAGGGTATAGAGTGTAGAGTGTAGGGTATAAAGTGTAGGGTATAGAGTCTAGGGTGTAGAGTGTAGGGTATAGAGTGTAGAGTGTAGGGTATAGAGTGTATGGTATAATGTGTAGGGTATAGAGTGTAGGGTGTAGAGTGTAGGGTACAGAGTGTAGGGTATAGAGTGTAGGGTATAGAGTGTAGAGTGTAAGGTATATAGTGTAGGGTATATAGTATAGAGTGTAGGGTATAGAGTGTAGGGTATAGAGTGTAGAGTGTAGAGTGTAGGGTATAGAGTGTAGAGTGTAGGGTATAGAGTGTAGGGTATAGAGTGTATGGTATAGAGTGTAGGGTATAGAGTGTATGGTATAGAGTAGGGTATAGAGTGTAGGGTATAGAGTGTAGAGTGTAGGGTATAGAGTGTAGAGTGTAGGGTATAGAGTGTAGGGTATAAAGAGTAGAGTGTAGGGTATAGAGTGTAGAGTGTAGGGTATAGAGTGTATGGTATAGAGTGTATGGTATAGATTGTAGGGTATAGAGTGTAGGGTATAGAGTGTAGAGTGTAGGGTATAGAGTGTAGAAAGTAGGGTATAGTGTGTAGGGTATGAAGTGTAGAGTGTAGGGTATAGAGTGTAGGGTATAGAGTGTAGATTGTATGGTATAGAGTGTAGGGTATAGAGTGTATAGTGTAGGGTGTAGAGTGTAGGGTATAGAGTGTAGGGTATAGAGTGTTGGGATATAGAGTGTAGGGTATAGAGTGTAGGGTATAGAGTGTAGGGTATAGATTGTAGGGTATAGAGTGTAGGGTATAGAGTGTAGGGTATAGAGTATATAGTGTAGGGTATAGAGTGTAGGGTATAGCGTGTAGAGTGTAGGGTATAGAGTGTAGGGTATAGAGTGTAGGGTATAGAGTGTAGGGTATAAAGTGTAGAGTGTAGGGTATAGAGTGTAGGGTATAGAGTGTAGGGTATAGAGTGTAGGGTATAGAGTGTAGAGTGTAGGGTGTAGAGTGTAGGGTATAGAGTGTAAGGTATAGAGTGTAGGGTATAGAGTGTATGTTATAGAGTGTAGGGTATAGAGTGTAGAGTGTAGGGTATAGAGTGTAGGGTATAGAGTGTAGGGTATAGAGTGTAGGGTATAGAGTGTAGGGTATAAAGTGTAGAGTGTAGGGTATAGAATGTAGGGTTTAGAGTGTATGTTATAGAGTGTAGGGTATAGAGTGTAGAGTGTAGGATATAGAGTGTAGAGTGTAGGGTATAAAGTGTAGGGTATATAGTGTAGGGTATAGAGTGTAGGGTATAGAGTGTAGGGTATAGAGTGTATGGTATAGAGTGTAGAGTGTAGGGTATAGAGTGTAGAAAGTAGGGTATAGTGTGTAGGGTATATAGTGTAGAGTGTAGGGTATAGAGTGTAGGGTATAGAGTGTAGATTGTATGGTATAGAGTGTAGGGTATAGAGTGTATAGTGTAGGGTATAGAGTGTAGAGTGTAGGGTATAGAGTGTAGGGTATAGAGTGTTGGGATATAGAGTGTAGGGTATAGATTGTCGGGTATAGAGTGTAGGGTATAGATTGTAGGGTATAGAGTGTAGGGTATAGAGTATATAGTATAGGGTATAGAGTGTAGGGTATAGAGTGTAGAGTGTAGGGTATAGAGTGGAGGGTATAGATTGTAGGGTATAGAGTGTATAGTGTAGGGTATAGAGTGTAGGGTATAGAGTGTATGGTATAGAGTGTAGAGTATAGAGTGTATGGTATAGAGTGTAGGGTATAGAGTTTAGAGTGTAGGGTATAGAGTGTAGGGTATATAGTGTAGAGTGTAGGGTATAGAGTGTAGGGTATAGAGTGTAGAGTGTAGGGTGTAGAGTGGAGAGTGTAGGGTATAGAGTGTAAGGTATAGAGCGTAGGGTATAGAGTGTATGTTATAGAGTGTAGGGTGTAGAGTGTAGGGTATAGAGTGTAGAAAGTAGGGTATAGTGTGTAGGGTATAGAGTGTATGGTATAGAGTGTATGGTATAGAGTGTAGAGTGTAGGGTATAGAGTGTAGAAAGTAGGGTATAGTGTGTAGG
Source organism: Ranitomeya imitator (assembly GCF_032444005.1). Lineage (NCBI taxonomy): Eukaryota > Metazoa > Chordata > Amphibia > Anura > Dendrobatidae > Ranitomeya > Ranitomeya imitator. The sequence continues at coordinate 635,398 of NW_027194316.1, forward strand.
GTATAGAGTGTAGAGTGTAGGGTATAGAGTGTAGGGTATAGAGTGTAGATTGTATGGTATAGAGTGTAGGGTATAGAGTGTATAGTGTAGGGTATAGAGTGTAGAGTGTAGGGTATAGAGTGTAGGGTATAGAGTGTTGGGATATAGAGTGTAGGGTATAGAGTGTAGGGTATAGAGTGTAGTGTATAGATTTTAGGGTATAGAGTGTAGGGTATAGAGTGTAGGGTATAGAGTATATAGTGTAGGGTATAGAGTGTAGGGTATAGAGTGTAGAGTTTAGGGTATAGAGTGTATGGTATAGAGTGTAGGGTATAGAGTGCATGGTAAGGAGTGTAGGGTATAGAGTGTAGAGTGTAGGGTATAGAGTGTAGGGTGTAGAGTGTAGGGTATAGAGTGTAGGGTATAGAGTATATAGTGTAGGGTATAGAGTGTAGGGTATAGAGTGTAGAGTTTAGGGTATAGAGTGTAGGGTATAGAGTGTAGGGTATAGAGTGTAGGGTATAAAGTGTAGAGTGTAGGGTATAGAGTGTAGGGTATAGAGTGTAGGGTGTAGAGTGGAGAGTGTAAGGTATAGAGTGTAAGGTATAGAGTGTAGGGTATAGAGTGTATGTTATAGAGTGTAGGGTATAGAGTGTAGAGTGTAGGGTATAGAGTGTAGGGTATAGAGTGTAGGGTATAGAGTGTAGGGTATAGAGTGTAGAGTGTAGGGTATAGAGTGTATGGTATAGAGTGTAGGGTGTAGAGTGCATGGTATAGAGTGTAGGGTGTAGAGTGTAGGGTATAGAGTGTAGGGTATAGAGTGTAGGGTGTAGAGTGTAGGGTATAGAGTGTAGAGTGTAGGGTATAGAGTGTATGGTATAATGTGTAGGGTATAGAGTGTAGGGTGTAGAGTGTAGGGTATAGAGTGTAGGGTATAGAGTGTAGGGTATAGAGTGTAGGGTATAGAGTGTAGAGTGTAGGTTATATAGTGTAGGGTATAGAGTATAGAGTGTAGGGTATAGAGTGTAGGGTATAGAGTGTAGAGTGTAGAGTGTAGGGTATAGAGTGTAGAGTGTAGGGTATAGACTGTAGGGTATAGAGTGTATGGTATAGAGTGTAGGGTATAGAGTGTAGGGTATAGAGTGTAGAGTGTAGGGATTAGAGTGTAGGCTATAGAGTGTATTGTATAGAGTGTAGAGTGTAGGGTATAGAGTGTAGGGTATAGAGTGTACGGTATAGAGTGTTGGGCTATAGAGTGTAGGGTATAGAGTATAGGGTATAGAGTGTAGGGTATAGAGTGTAGGGTATACAGTGTAGGGTATAAAGTGTAGAGTGTAGGGTATAGAGAGTAGGGTATAGAGTGTAGGGTATAGAGTGTAGGGTATAGAGTGTAGAGTGTAGAGTGTAGGGTATAGAGTGTAGAGTTTAGGGTATAGAGTGTAGGGTATAGAGTGTAGGGTTTAGAGTGTATGGTATAGAGTGTAGGGTATAAAGTGTAGAGTGTAGGGTATAGAGTGTAGGATATAGAGTGTAGGGTATAGAGTGTATGGTATAGAGTGTACGGTATAGAGTGTACAGTGTAGGGTATAGAGTGTAGGGTATAGATTGTAGGGTATAGAGTGTATAGTGTAGGGTATAGAGTGTAGGGTATAGAGTGTATGGTATAGAGTGTAGAGTATAGAGTGTATGGTATAGAGTGTAGGGTATAGAGTTTAGAGTGTAGGGTATAGAGTGTAGGGTATAGAGTGTAGAGTGTAGGGTATAGAGTTTAGGGTATAGAGTGTATGGTGTAGAGTGTAGGGTATAGAGTGTAGGGTATAGAGTGTAGGGTATAGAGTGTATGGTATAGAGTGTAGGGAATAGAGTGTAGAGTGTAGGGTATAGAGTATATGGTATAGAGTGTAGGGTATAGAGTGTAGAGTATAGAGTGTAGGGTATAGAGTGTAGGGTATAGAGTGTAGGGTATAGAGTGTATGGTATAGAGTGTAGGGAATAGAGTGTAGAGTGTAGGGTATAGAGTGTATGGTATAGAGTGTAGGGTATAGAGTGTAGAGGGTAGAGTGTAGGGTATAGAGTGTAGGGTATAGAGTGTAGGGTATAGAGTGTAGAGTGTAGGGTATAGAGTGTAGGGTATAGAGTGTAGGGTGTAGAGTGTAGGGTATAGAGTGTAGGGTATAGAGTGTAGGGTATAGAGTGTAGGGTATAAAGTGTAGAGTGTAGGGTATAGAGTGTAGGGTTTAGAGTGTATGTTATAGAGTGTAGGGTATAGAGTGTAGGATATAGAGTGTAAAGTGTAGGGTATAGAGTGTAGGGTATATAGTGTAGGGTATAGAGTGTAGGGTATAGAGTGTAGGGTATAGAGTGTAGAGTGTAGGGTATAGAGTGTAGGGTATAGAGTGTAGAGTGTAGGGTATAGAGTGTATGGTATAGAGTGTAGGGTGTAGAGTGTATGGTATAGAGTGTAGGGTATAGAGTGTAGAGTGTAGGGTATAGAGTGTAGGGTGTAGAGTGTAGGGTATAGAGTGTAGGGTATAGAGTGTAGAGTGTAGGGTATAAAGTGTAGGGTATAGAGTCTAGGGTATAAAGTGTAGGGTATAGAGTCTAGGGTGTAGAGTGTAGGGTATAGAGTGTAGAGTGTAGGGTATAGAGTGTATGGTATAATGTGTAGGGTATAGAGTGTAGGGTGTAGAGTGTAGGGTACAGAGTGTAGGGTATAGAGTGTAGGGTATAGAGTGTAGAGTGTAGGGTATATAGTGTAGGGTATAGAGTATAGAGTGTAGGGTATAGAGTGTAGGGTATAGAGTGTAGAGTGTAGAGTGTAGGGTATAGAGTGTAGAGTGTAGGGTATAGAGTGTAGGGTATAGAGTGTATGGTATAGAGTAGGGTATAGAGTGTAGGGTATAGAGTGTAGAGTGTAGGGTATAGAGTGTAGAGTGTAGGGTATGGAGTGTATGGTATAGAGTGTAGGGTATAGAGTGTAGAGTATAGAGTGTTGGGTATAGAGTGTAGAGTGTAGGGTATAGAGTGTAGGGTATATAGTGTAGGGTATAGAGTGTATGGTATACAGTGTAGAGTGTAGGGATTAGAGTGTAGGGTATAGAGTGTAGGGTGTAGAGTGTAGGGTATAGAGTGTAGGGTATAGAGTGTATGGTATAGAGTGTAGGGTATAGAGTGTTGGGTATAGATTGTAGGGTATAGAATGTAGAGTGTAGTGTATAGAGTATAGGGTATAGAGTGTATGGTGTAGAGTGTAGGGTATAGAGTGTATAGTGTAGGGTATAGAGTGCAGGGTATAGAGTGTATGGAATAGAGTGTATGGATTATAGTGTACGGTATAGAGTGTAGAGAGTAGGGTATAGAGTGTAGGGTATAGAGCGTAGGGTGTAGGGTATAGATTGTAGGGTATAGAGTGTAGGGTATAGAGTGTAGAGTGTAGGGTATAGAGTGCATGGTATAGAGTGTAGGGTGTAGAGTGTATGGTATAGAGTGTACAGTATAGAGTGTATGGTATAGAGTGTAGGGTATAGAGTGTATGGTATAGAGTGTAGGGTGTAGAGTGTATAGTATAGAGTGTAGGGTACAGAGTGTAGAGTGTAGGGTATAGAGTGTAGGGTATAGAGTGTATGGTATAGAGTGTACGGTATAGAGTGTATGATATAGAGTTTATGGTATATTGTGTTGGGTATAGAGTGTTTGGTATAGAGTGTAAGGTATAGAGTGTAGAGAGTAGGGTCTAGATTTTAGAGTGTAGAGTGTAGGGTATAGAGTGTAGGGTATAGAGTGTATGGAATAGAGTGTATAATATAGAGTGTAGGGTGTAGAGTGTAGGGTATAGAGTGTAGAGTGTGGGGTATAGAGTGTAGAGTGTAGGGTATAGAGTGTATGATATAGAGTGTAGGGTATAGAGTGTATGGTATAGATTGCAGGGTATAGAGTGTAGGGTGTAGAGTGTAGGGTACAGAGTGTAGGGTATAGAGTGTATGGTATAGAGTGTATGGTATAGATTGTAGGGTATAGAGTGTAGGGTATAGAGTGTAGAGTGTAGGGTATAGATTGTAGAAAGTAGGGTATAGTGTGTAGGGTATGAAGTGTAGAGTGTAGGGTATAGAGTGTAGGGTATAGAGTGTAGATTGTATGGTATAGAGTGTAGGGTATAGAGTGTATATTGTAGGGTGTAGAGTGTAGGGTATAGAGTGTAGGGTATAGAGTGTTGGGATATAGAGTGTAGGGTATAGAGTGTAGGGTATAGAGTGTAGGGTATAGATTGTAGGGTATAGAGTGTAGGGTATAGAGTGTATGGTATAGAGTATATAGTGTAGGGTATAGAGTGTAGGGTATAGAGTGTAGAGTGTAGGGTATAGAGTGTAGGGTATAGAGTGTAGGGTATAGAGTGTAGGGTATAAAGTGTAGAGTGTAGGGTATAGAGTGTAGGGTATAGAGTGTAGGGTATAGAGTGTAGGGTATAGAGTGTAGAGTGTAGGGTGTAGAGTGTAGGGTATAGAGTGTAAGGTATAGAGTGTAGGGTATAGAGTGTATCTTATAGAGTGTAGGGTATAGAGTGTAGAGTGTAGGGTATAGAGTGTAGGGTATAGAGTGTAGGGTATAGAGTGTAGGGTATAGAGTGTAGGGTATAAAGTGTAGAGTGTAGGGTATAGAGTGTAGGGTTTAGAGTGTATGTTATAGAGTGTAGGGTATAGAGTGTAGAGTGTAGGTTATAGAGTGTAGGGTATAGAGTGTAGGGTATAGAGTGTAAGGTATAAAGTGTAGAGTGTAGGGTATAGAGTGTAGGGTATAGAGTGTAGGGTATAGAGTGTAGGGTATAGAGTGTAGAGTGTAGGGTGTAGAGTGTAGGGTATAGAGTGTAAGGTATAGAGTGTAGGGTATAGAGTGTATGTTATAGAGTGTAGGATATAGAGTGTAGAGTGTAGGGTATAAAGTGTAGGGTATATAGTGTAGGGTATAGAGTGTAGGGTATAGAGTGTAGGGTATAGAGTGTATGGTATAGAGTGTAGAGTGTAGGGTATAGAGTGTAGAAAGTAGGGTATAGTGTGTAGGGTATAGAGTGTAGAGTGTAGGGTATAGAGTGTAGGGTATAGAGGGTAGATTGTATGGTATAGAGTGTAGGGTATAGAGTGTATAGTGTAGGGTATAGAGTGTAGAGTGTAGGGTATAGAGTGTTGGGATATAGAGTGTAGGGTATAGAGTGTCGGGTATAGAGTGTAGGGTATAGATTGTAGGGTATAGAGTGTAGGGTATGGAGTATATAGTGTAGGGTATAGAGTGTAGGGTATAGAGTGTAGGGTATAGAGTGTAGGGTATAGAGTGTAGGGTATATAGTGTAGAGTGTAGGGTATAGAGTGTAGGGTATAGAGTGTAGAGTGTAGGGTGTAGAGTGGAGAGTGTAGGGTATAGAGTGTAAGGTATAGAGTGTAGGGTATAGAGTGTATGTTATAGAGTGTACTGTGTAGAGTGTAGGGTATAGAGTGTAGAAAGTAGGGTATAGTGTGTAGGGTATAGAGTGTAGGGTATAGAGTGTATGGTATAGAGTGTAGAGTGTAGGGTATAGAGTGTAGAAAGTAGGGTATAGTGTGTAGGGTATAGAGTGTAGAGTGTAGGGTATAGAGTGTAGGATATAGAGTGTAGATTGTATGGTATAGAGTGTAGGGTATAGAGTGTATAGTGTAGGGTATAGAGTGTAGGGTATAGAGTGTAGGGTATAGAGTGTTGGGATATAGAGTGTAGGGTATAGAGTGTAGGGTATAGAGTGTAGGGTATATAGTGTAGAGTGTAGGGTATAGAGTGTAGGGTATAGAGTGTAGAGTGTAGGGTGTAGAGTGGAGAGTGTAGGGTATAGAGTGTAAGGTATAGAGTGTAGGGTATAGAGTGTATGTTATAGAGTGTACTGTGTAGAGTGTAGGGTATAGAGTGTAGAAAGTAGGGTATAGTGTGTAGGGTATAGAGTGTAGGGTATAGAGTGTATGGTATAGAGTGTAGAGTGTAGGGTATAGAGTGTAGAAAGTAGGGTATAGTGTGTAGGGTATAGAGTGTAGAGTGTAGGGTATAGAGTGTAGGACATAGAGTGTAGATTGTATGGTATAGAGTGTAGGGTATAGAGTGTATAGTGTAGGGTATAGAGTGTAGGGTATAGAGTGTAGGGTATAGAGTGTTGGGATATAGAGTGTAGGGTATAGAGTGTAGGGTATAGAGTGTAGTGTATAGATTTTAGGGTATAGAGTGTAGGGTATAGAGTGTAGGGTATAGAGTATATAGTGTAGGGTATAGAGTGTAGGGTATAGAGTGTAGAGTTTAGGGTATAGAGTGTAGGGTATAGAGTGTAGGGTATAGAGTGTTGGGTATAAAGTGTAGAGTGTAGGGTATAGAGTGTAGGGTATAGAGTGTAGGGTGTAGAGTGGAGAGTGTAAGGTATAGAGTGTAAGGTATAGAGTGTAGGGTATAGAGTGTATGTTATAGAGTGTAGGGTATAGAGTGTAGAGTGTAGGGTATAGAGTGTAGGGTATAGAGTGTAGGGTATAGAGTGTAGGGTATAGAGTGTAGAGTGTAGGATATAGAGTGTAGAGTGTAGGGTATAGAGTGTAGGGTATATTGTGTAGGGTATAGATTGTAGGGTATAGAGTGTAGGGTGTAGAGTGTAGAGTGTAGGGTATAGAGTGTAGGGTATAGAGTGTAGAGTGTAGGGTATAGAGTGTATGGTATAGAGTGTAGGGTGTAGAGTGCATGGTATAGAGTGTAGGGTATAGATTGTAGAGTGTAGGGTATAGAGTGTAGGGTATAGAGTGTAGGGTGTAGAGTGTAGGGTATATTGTGTAGAGTGTAGGGTATAGAGTGTATGGTATAATGTGTAGGGTATAGAGTGTAGGGTGTAGAGTGTAGGGTATAGAGTGTAGGGTATAGAGTGTAGGGTATAGAGTGTAGGGTATAGAGTGTAGAGTGTAGGTTATATAGTGTAGGGTATAGAGTATAGAGTGTAGGGTATAGAGTGTAGGGTATAGAGTGTAGAGTGTAGAGTGTAGGCTATAGAGTGTAGAGTGTAGGGTATAGAGTGTAGGGTATAGAGTGTAGGGTATAGAGTGTAGGGTATAGAGTGTAGAGTGTAGGGTGTAGAGTGTAGGGTATAGAGTGTAAGGTATAGAGTGTAGGGTATAGAGTGTATGTTATAGAGTGTAGGATATAGAGTGTAGAGTGTAGGGTATAAAGTGTAGGGTATATAGTGTAGGGTATAGAGTGTAGGGTATAGAGTGTAGGGTATAGAGTGTATGGTATAGAGTGTAGAGTGTAGGGTATAGAGTGTAGAAAGTAGGGTATAGTGTGTAGGGTATAGAGTGTAGAGTGTAGGGTATAGAGTGTAGGGTATAGAGGGTAGATTGTATGGTATAGAGTGTAGGGTATAGAGTGTATAGTGTAGGGTATAGAGTGTAGAGTGTAGGGTATAGAGTGTTGGGATATAGAGTGTAGGGTATAGAGTGTCGGGTATAGAGTGTAGGGTATAGATTGTAGGGTATAGAGTGTAGGGTATGGAGTATATAGTGTAGGGTATAGAGTGTAGGGTATAGAGTGTAGGGTATAGAGTGTAGGGTATAGAGTGTAGGGTATATAGTGTAGAGTGTAGGGTATAGAGTGTAGGGTATAGAGTGTAGAGTGTAGGGTGTAGAGTGGAGAGTGTAGGGTATAGAGTGTAAGGTATAGAGTGTAGGGTATAGAGTGTATGTTATAGAGTGTACTGTGTAGAGTGTAGGGTATAGAGTGTAGAAAGTAGGGTATAGTGTGTAGGGTATAGAGTGTAGGGTATAGAGTGTATGGTATAGAGTGTAGAGTGTAGGGTATAGAGTGTAGAAAGTAGGGTATAGTGTGTAGGGTATAGAGTGTAGAGTGTAGGGTATAGAGTGTAGGATATAGAGTGTAGATTGTATGGTATAGAGTGTAGGGTATAGAGTGTATAGTGTAGGGTATAGAGTGTAGGGTATAGAGTGTAGGGTATAGAGTGTTGGGATATAGAGTGTAGGGTATAGAGTGTAGGGTATAGAGTGTAGGGTATATAGTGTAGAGTGTAGGGTATAGAGTGTAGGGTATAGAGTGTAGAGTGTAGGGTGTAGAGTGGAGAGTGTAGGGTATAGAGTGTAAGGTATAGAGTGTAGGGTATAGAGTGTATGTTATAGAGTGTACTGTGTAGAGTGTAGGGTATAGAGTGTAGAAAGTAGGGTATAGTGTGTAGGGTATAGAGTGTAGGGTATAGAGTGTATGGTATAGAGTGTAGAGTGTAGGGTATAGAGTGTAGAAAGTAGGGTATAGTGTGTAGGGTATAGAGTGTAGAGTGTAGGGTATAGAGTGTAGGACATAGAGTGTAGATTGTATGGTATAGAGTGTAGGGTATAGAGTGTATAGTGTAGGGTATAGAGTGTAGGGTATAGAGTGTAGGGTATAGAGTGTTGGGATATAGAGTGTAGGGTATAGAGTGTAGGGTATAGAGTGTAGTGTATAGATTTTAGGGTATAGAGTGTAGGGTATAGAGTGTAGGGTATAGAGTATATAGTGTAGGGTATAGAGTGTAGGGTATAGAGTGTAGAGTTTAGGGTATAGAGTGTAGGGTATAGAGTGTAGGGTATAGAGTGTTGGGTATAAAGTGTAGAGTGTAGGGTATAGAGTGTAGGGTATAGAGTGTAGGGTGTAGAGTGGAGAGTGTAAGGTATAGAGTGTAAGGTATAGAGTGTAGGGTATAGAGTGTATGTTATAGAGTGTAGGGTATAGAGTGTAGAGTGTAGGGTATAGAGTGTAGGGTATAGAGTGTAGGGTATAGAGTGTAGGGTATAGAGTGTAGAGTGTAGGATATAGAGTGTAGAGTGTAGGGTATAGAGTGTAGGGTATATTGTGTAGGGTATAGATTGTAGGGTATAGAGTGTAGGGTGTAGAGTGTAGAGTGTAGGGTATAGAGTGTAGGGTATAGAGTGTAGAGTGTAGGGTATAGAGTGTATGGTATAGAGTGTAGGGTGTAGAGTGCATGGTATAGAGTGTAGGGTATAGATTGTAGAGTGTAGGGTATAGAGTGTAGGGTATAGAGTGTAGGGTGTAGAGTGTAGGGTATATTGTGTAGAGTGTAGGGTATAGAGTGTATGGTATAATGTGTAGGGTATAGAGTGTAGGGTGTAGAGTGTAGGGTATAGAGTGTAGGGTATAGAGTGTAGGGTATAGAGTGTAGGGTATAGAGTGTAGAGTGTAGGTTATATAGTGTAGGGTATAGAGTATAGAGTGTAGGGTATAGAGTGTAGGGTATAGAGTGTAGAGTGTAGAGTGTAGGCTATAGAGTGTAGAGTGTAGGGTATAGAGTGTAGGGTATAGAGTGTATGGTATAGAGTGTAGGGTATAGATTGTAGGGTATAGAGTGTAGAGTGTAGGGATTAGAGTGTAGGGTATAGAGTGTATTGTATAGAGTGTAGAGTGTAGGGTATAGAGTGTAGGGTATAGAGTGTACGGTATAGAGTGTTGGGCTATAGAGTGTAGGGTATAGAGTATAGGGTATAGAGTGTAGGGTATAGAGTGTAGGGTATACAGTGTAGGGTATAAAGTGTAGAGTGTAGGGTATAGAGTGTAGGAGGGTATAGAGTGTAGGGTATAGAGTGTAGAGTGTAGAGTGTAGGGTATAGAGTGTAGAGTTTAGGGTATAGAGTGTAGGGTATAGAGTGTAGGGTTTAGAGTGTATGGTATAGAGTGTAGGGTATAGAGTGTAGAGTGTAGGGTATAGAGTGTAGGATATAGAGTGTAGGGTATAGAGTGTATGGTATAGAGTGTACGGTATAGAGTGTACAGTGTAGGGTATAGAGTGTAGGGTATAGATTGTAGGGTATAGAGTGTATTGTATAGGGTATAGAGTGTATGGTGTAGAGTGTAGGTTATAGAGTGTATAGTGTAGGGTATAGAGTGTAGGGTATAGAGTGTATGGTATAGAGTGTAGGGTATAGAGTGTATGGTATAGAGTGTAGGGTATAGAGTGTAGAGTGTAGGGTATAGAGTGTAGGGTATAGAGTGTAGGGTATAGAGTTTAGGGTATAGAGTGTATGGTGTAGAGTGTAGGGTATAGAGTGTAGGGTATAGAGTGTAGGGTATAGAGTGTATGGTATAGAGTGTAGGGAATAGAGTGTAGAGTGTAGGGTATAGAGTGTATGGTATAGAGTGTAGGGTATAGAGTGTAGAGGGTAGAGTGTAGGGTATAGAGTGTAGGGTATAGAGTGTAGGGTATAGAGTGTAGAGTGTAGGGTATAGAGTGTAGGGTATAGAGTGTAGGGTGTAGAGTGTAGGGTATAGAGTGTAGGGTATAGAGTGTAGAGTGTAGGGTATAAAGTGTAGGGTATAGAATGTAGGGTGTAGAGTGTAGGGTACAGAGTGTAGAGTGTAGGGTATAGAGTGTATGGTATAATGTGTAGGGTATAGAGTGTAGAGTGTAGGGTATAGAGTGTAGGGTATAGAGTATAGAGTGTAGGGTATAGAGTGTAGGGTAAAGAGTGTAGAGTGTAGGGTATAGAGTGTAGAGTGTAGGGTATAGAGTGTAGGGTATAGAGTGTATGGTATAGAGTGTAGGGTATAGAGTGTAGGGTATAGAGTGTAGAGTGTAGGGTATAGAGTGTAGGGTATAGAGTGTAGGGTATAGAGTGTAGGGTATAGAGTGTACGGTATAGAGTGTTGGGCTATAGAGTGTAGGGTATAGAGTGTAGGGTATAGAGTGTAGGGTATACAGTGTAGGGTATACAGTGTAGGGTATAAAGTGTAGAGTGTAGGGTATAGAGTGTAGGGTATAGAGTGTAGGGTATAGAGTGTAGGGTATAGAGTGTAGGGTATAGAGTGTAGAGTTTAGGGTATAGAGTGTAGAGTTTAGGGTATAGAGTGTAGGGTATAGAGTGTAGGGTTTAGAGTGTATGGTATAGAGTGTAGGGTATAGAGTGTAGAGTGTAGGGTATAGAGTGTAGGGTATAGAGTGTAGGGTATAGAGTGTATGGTATAGAGTGTACGGTATAGAGTGTAGAGTGTAGGGTATAAAGTGTAGGGTATAGATTGTAGGGTATAGAGTGTAGAATGTAGGGTATAGAGTATAGGGTATAGAGTGTATGGTGTAGAGTGTAGGGTATAGAGTGTATAGTGTAGGGTATAGAGTGTAGGGTTTAGAGTGTAGGGTATTGAGTGTAGGGTATAGAGTGTAGAGTGTAGGGTATAGAGTGTATGGTATAGAGTGTAGGGTATAGAGTGTATGGTATAAAGTGTAGGGTATAGAGTGTAGAGGGTAGAGTGTAGGGTATAGAGTGTAGGGTATAGAGTGTAGGGTATAGAGTGTAGAGTGTAGGGTATAGAGTGTAGGGTATAGAGTGTAAGGTGTAGAGTGTAGGGTATAGAGTGTAGGGTATAGAGTGTAGAGTGTAGGGTATAAAGTGTAGGGTATAGAGTGTAGGGTGTAGAGTGTAGGGTATAGAGTGTAGAGTGTAGGGTATAGAGTGTATGGTATAATGTGTAGGGTATAGAGTGTAGGGTGTAGAGTGTAGGGTATAGAGTGTAGGGTATAGAGTGTAGGATATAGAGTGTAGGGTATAGAGTGTAGAGTGTAGGTTCTATAGTGTAGAGTGTAGGGTATAGAGTGTAGGATGTAGAGTGCATGGTATAGAGTGTAGGGTATAGAGTGTAGAGTGTAGGGTATAGAGTGTAGGGTGTAGAGTGTACGGTATAGAGTGTAGGGTGTAGAGTGTAGGGTATAAAGTGTAGGGTATAGAGTGTAGGGTGTAGAGTGTAGGGTATAGAGTGTAGAGTGTAGGGTATAGAGTGTATGGTATAATGTGTAGGGTATAGAGTGTAGGGTGTAGAGTGTAGGGTATAGAGTGTAGGGTATAGAGTGTAGGGTATAGAGTGTAGGGTATAGAGTGTAGAGTGTAGGTTCTATAGTGTATGGTATAGAGTATAGATTGTAGGGTATAGAGTGTAGGGTATAGAGTGTAGAGTGTAGAGTGTAGGGTATAGAGTGTAGAGTGTAGGGTATAGAGTGTAGGGTATAGAGTGTAGGGTATAGAGTGTAGGGTATAGAGTGTAGAGTGTAGGGATTAGAGTGTAGGGTATAGAGTGTATTGTATAGAGTGTAGAGTGTAGGGTATAGAGTGTAGGGTATAGAGTGTACGGTATAGAGTGTTGGGCTATAGAGTGTAGGGTATAGAGTATAGGGTATAGAGTGTAGGGTATAGAGTGTAGGGTATACAGTGTAGGGTATAAAGTGTAGAGTGTAGGGTATAGAGTGTAGGGTATAGAGTGTAGGGTATAGAGTGTAGGGTATAGAGTGTAGAGTGTAGGGTATAGAGTGTAGGGTGTAGAGTGTAGGGTATAGAGTGTAGGTTGTAGAGTGTAGGGTATAAAGTGTAGGGTATAGAGTGTAGGGTGTAGAGTGTAGGGTATAGAGTGTAGAGTGTAGGGTATAGAGTGTATGGTATAATGTGTAGGGTATAGAGTGTAGGGTGTAGAGTGTAGGGTATCGAGTGTAGGGTATAGAGTGTAGGATATAGAGTGTAGGGTATAGAGTGTAGAGTGTAGGTTCTATAGTGTAGGGTATAGAGTATAGAGTGTAGGGTATAGAGTGTAGGGTATAGAGTGTAGAGTCACGATTCCCCTGACCGCTGTCACCACTGGGTCAGGATTCACACCGTGACCGTCACCCCTACGTCACGGATCAGGGTGACTTTAGGCCAACAGACGGCTATCACATGTGCAGGGGGCTTATCTTAGTTATCCCTCCACTGCTAACAATGTGATAAAAAAACCACACACAAGGCTATTGACCTCTTAGTTTACAGCAGGGGCTTATTCTAGGTATCCCACTGCTTTTCTATATACCACGAACTGCAGGGATTTATGTATATCCCGCTTACAGTTCCACTTAACACTTGCAGCTCTCTGGCGCCCCCCTTACTCTCAGGTCAGATTAGGTACTGCACCTGGGGTAATTAGTCGCCAGAAAGGCTGCCTGCTATGTACTGGCTATTGGGCACGCTGCAGCGACGCGATAACTACTCCCACACAGGCAGGAACAATAATTATCAAACCCGCAGTTGCTTCAGCATAATCCAACCGTCAGCGCACTTTCGCTGCCACCAGCTTCGATTAAACGGGTCCGAAGCTAACCCAACTCAACAGTAACAGTAGCGAATTTTCCCTTCAAGAGACTTAGGGTACAGTTTAGAGCAGGAGAACGAACTAATATATAATAGTATATCCCATTCAAAATAACTAGGCAGTGCGTTATCAAAAATAGTTTATAAAGATGTTATACATGAGACAATTGCAAATATGTACAAGGGTAATTATAACATAAAGGGAATAAATGAGAAAAGATAACACTCACATATTAAAAGCATTGCAGGCATCCAGGCTAGTGCAGTTTCCATACATCCCAGTCCATGGGATGTACCAGCTCTTCCAGGACAATAGGACAAAGCAGTCCAGAAGGAGAAATCAGCAAAAAGTGTGGCACCCGGGCTTATTCCTGAAACTGCTGGAGAGTGGAATAGGAGGAAAGACCTACGATGTCATCAAAAGCTCCTACACCGAGAACAGCTGCAGCGTGAGTGTGAGCGGCAAAAGAACGGCTTTTTTCCAGCAGAGCCGCGGAGTAAGACAAGGCTGCAGCCTAAGCCCAACGCTCTTCAACATCTACATCAACGAGCTGGCTACCGCCCTGGAATCCTCCTCAGCACCAGGTCTCACCCTCCACGACGCCCAGGTGAAATTCCTGCTGTATGCAGATGACCTGCTGCTGCTGTCACCAACCGAGAAAGGCCTCCAGGACAACCTGAAAATCCTAGAGAAATTCAGCTCCACCTGGGCCCTACCGGTCAACCTAAAGAAAACCAACACCATGGTGTTCCAGAGGAGAAAGAGAAGATCAGACCAACACCCATCATTTATCCTCAACAACTGCGACCTCACAGGAACGGACAAATATACCTACCTGGGCCTAGAGATTCACCGGTCAGGGAGCTTCAAACAAGCCATAGAGACCCTGAAAGACAAGGCCTGCAAAACCTTCTATGCCATCCGAAGGACACTCTACCATCTGAAGCCACCAGTGAGGGTCTGGCTAAAAATCTTCGACTCCATCATCGCCCCAATCCTCCTGTATGGCAGCGAAGTCTGGGGTCCTCACACCTACCCAGACTGGTCAAAGTGGGATTCCAGTCCAACAGAAATATTCCACCTGGAATTCTGCAAGCACCTTCTCCAGGTCCATCGGACCACCTCCAACAGTGCTTGTCGGGCCGAGCTGGGCAGATTCCCTCTACACCTAACAGTTCTAAAGAGGGCGCTGTCATTCCGGGCTCACCTGCATAGGAGCAATCCAAGCTCCCATCACCATAAAGCCCTGATACATGAAGGTGAAACAGAAAAACCAGAACCCCCGGAACAGCCCAGCCAAACCCAACCGGAGCAGAACACCAATCACAACAACCTGACAAAAGCCGGAATTAGGAAGATGGCAGATGAAGGCCAGGAGAGGTATGTCAGTGACTGGAAGAAGGATATCATCAGCTCACAGAAACTGACCATGTACCGGAGCCTACAGAGAGACTACAGACTGGCCCCATATCTGGAGAAACTCCCGGACCCCAGAGACCGCCAGATCCTGAGCCGATATAGACTCAGTGCCCACAGTCTGGCCATCGAATGTGGCCGACACAGGCAGAGCTACAAGCCCAGGGAGGAAAGACTGTGCCAACACTGTGATCAGGAGGCCATAGAGGACGAAACCCACTTCCTGCTACACTGCTCCAAATACTCAGCAGTGAGGGACACTCACTTCAGGAGACTCTCACATCTCTTCCCAGACTTCATCACCATGAAGGAGGAAGAGAAAACATATATCTTGCTGGGAGAAGAAGAGAGAGCAGTGGAGATAGCAGCGCGGTATGTGAGCGAATGTCATAGACTGCGAGAAAGAGAACTATGATGCCATGGACTATAGCCCCCAACCTGGACCTGCCCCATCCACCTCCCCTATGCCATGGACTATAGCCCCCAAACTGGACCTGCCCCATCCACCTCCCCTATGCCATGGACTATAGCCCCCACCCTGGATCTGCCCCATCCACCTCCCCTATGCCATGGACTATAGCCCCCACAATGGACCTGCCCCATCCACCTCCCCTATGCCATGGATTATAGCCCCCACCCTAGATCTGCCCCATCCACCTCCCCTATGCCATGGACTATAGCCCCAACCCTTGATCTGCCCCCATCCACCTCCCCTATGCCATGGACTATAGCCCCCACAATGGACCTGCCCCATCCATCTCCCCTATGCCATGGATTATAGCCCCCACCCTAGATCTGCCCCATCCACCTCCCCTACAGCTCCTACCCAACATCCCCACAGTCCCTATCCCTATTGCCTCTATACACTTGCTTTGGCAAAACTGATGTGTATTTGGTCCTGCCAATAAAGCTTCTTTGAATCTTGAATCTTGAGTGTAGAGTGTAGGGTATAGAGTGTAGAGTGTAGGGTATAGAGTGTAGGGTATAGAGTGTATGGTATAGAGTGTAAGGTATAGAGTGTAGGGTATAGAGTGTAGAGTGTAGGGATTAGAGTGTAGGGTATTGAGTGTATTGTATAGAGTGTAGAGTGTAGGGTATAGAGTGTAGGGTATAGAGTGTACGGTATAGAGTGTTGGGCTATAGAGTGTAGGGTATAGAGTATAGGGTATAGAGTGTAGGGTATAGAGTGTAGGGTATACAGTGTAGGGTATAAAGTGTAGAGTGTAGGGTATAGAGTGTAGGGTATAGAGTGTAGGGTATAGAGTGTAGGGTATAGAGTGTAGAGTGTAGGGTATAGAGTGTAGAGTTTAGGGTATAGAGTGTAGGGTATAGAGTGTAGGGTTTAGAGTGTATGGTATAGAGTGTAGGGTATAGAGTGTAGAGTGTAGGGTATAGAGTGTAGGATATAGAGTGTAGGGTATAGAGTGTATGGTATAGAGTGTACGGTATAGAGTGTACAGTGTAGGGTATAGAGTGTAGGGTAAAGATTGTAGGGTATAGAGTGTATTGTATAGGGTATAGAGTGTATGGTGTAGAGTGTAGGGTATAGAGTGTATAGTGTAGGGTATAGAGTGTAGGGTATAGACTGTATGGTATAGAGTGTAGGGTATAGAGTGTATGGTATAGAGTGTAGGGTATAGAGTGTAGAGTGTAGGGTATAGAGTGTAGGGTATAGAGTGTAGAGTGTAGGGTATAGAGTTTAGGGTATAGAGTGTATGGTGCAGAGTGTAGGGTATAGAGTGTAGGGTATAGAGTGTATGGTATAGAGTGTAGGGAATAGAGTGTAGAGTGTAGGGTATAGAGTATATGGTATAGAGTGTAGGGTATAGAGTATAGAGTGTAGGGTATAGAGTGTAGGGTATAGAGTGTAGGGTATAGAGTGTATGGTATAGAGTGTAGGGAATAGAGTGTAGAGTGTAGGGTATAGAGTGTATGGTATAGAGTGTAGGGTATAGAGTGTAGAGGGTAGAGGGTAGGGTATAGAGTGTAGGGTATAGAGTGTAGGGTATAGAGTGTAGAGTGTAGGGTATAGAGTGTAGGGTATAGAGTGTAGGGTGTAGAGTGTAGGGTATAGAGTGTAGAGTGTAGGGTATAGAGTGTAGGGTATAGAGTGTAGGGTATAGAGTGTAGGGTATATAGTGTAGAGTGTAGGTTATAGAGTGTAGGGTATAGAGTGTAGAGTGTAGGGTGTAGAGTGGAGAGTGTAGGGTATAGAGTGTAAGGTATAGAGTGTAGGGTATAGAGTGTATGTTATAGAGTGTAGGGTGTAGAGTGTAGGGTATAGAGTGTAGAAAGTAGTGTATAGTGTGTAGGGTATAGAGTGTAGGGTATAGAGTGTATGGTATAGAGTGTAGAGTGTAGGGTATAGAGTGTAGAAAGTAGGGTATAGTGTGTAGGGTATAGAGTGTAGAGTGTAGGGTATAGAGTGTAGGGTATAGAGTGTTGGGATATAGAGTGTAGGGTATAGAGTGTAGGGTATAGAGTGTAGTGTGTAGATTTTAGGGTATAGAGTGTAGGGTATAGAGTGTAGGGTATAGAGTATATAGTGTAGGGTATAGAGTGTAGGGTATAGAGTGTAGAGTTTAGGGTATAGAGTGTAGGGTATAGAGTGTAGGGTATAGAGTGTAGGGTATAAAGTGTAGAGTGTAGGGTATAGAGTGTAGGGTATAGAGTGTAGGGTGTAGAGTGGAGAGTGTAAGGTATAGAGTGTAAGGTATAGAGTGTAGGGTATAGAGTGTATGTTATAGAGTGTAGGGTATAGAGTTTAGAGTGTAGGGTATAGAGTGTAGGGTATAAAGTGTAGGGTATAGAGTGTAGGGTATAAAGTGTAGAGTGTAGGGTATAGAGTGTAGGGTATAGAGTGTAGAGTGTAGGATATAGAGTGTAGAGTGTAGGGTATAGAGTGTAGGGTATATAGTGTAGGGTATAGATTGTAGGGTATAGAGTGTAGAGTGTAGGGTATAGAGTGTAGGGTATAGAGTGTAGAGTGTAGGGTATAGAGTGTATGGTATAGAGTGTAGGGTGTAGAGTGCATGGTATAGAGTGTAGGGTATAGAGTGCAGAGTGTAGGTTATAGAGTGTAGGGTGTAGAGTGTAGGGTATAGAGTGTAGGGTGTAGAGTGTAGGGTATAAAGTGTAGGGTATAGAGTGTAGGGTGTAGAGTGTAGGGTATAGAGTGTAGAGTGTAGGGTATAGAGTGTATGGTATGATGTGTAGGGTATAGAGTGTAGGGTATAGAGTGTAGGGTATAGAGTGTATGGTATAGAGTGTAGGGAATAGAGTGTAGAGTGTAGGGTATAGAGTGTATGGTATAGAGTGTAGGGTATAGAGTGTAGAGGGTAGAGGGTAGGGTATAGAGTGTAGGGTATAGAGTGTAGGGTATAGAGTGTATGGTATAGAGTGTAGGGAATAGAGTGTAGAGTGTAGGGTATAGAGTGTATGGTATAGAGTGTAGGGTATAGAGTGTAGAGGGTAGAGGGTAGGGTATAGAGTGTAGGGTATAGAGTGTAGGGTATAGAGTGTAGAGTGTAGGGTATAGAGTGTAGGGTATAGAGTGTAGGGTGTAGAGTGTAGGGTATAGAGTGTAGAGTGTAGGGTATAGAGTGTAGGGTATAGAGTGTAGGGTATAGAGTGTAGGGTATATAGTGTAGAGTGTAGGTTATAGAGTGTAGGGTATAGAGTGTAGAGTGTAGGGTGTAGAGTGGAGAGTGTAGGGTATAGAGTGTAAGGTATAGAGTGTAGGGTATAGAGTGTATGTTATAGAGTGTAGGGTGTAGAGTGTAGGGTATAGAGTGTAGAAAGTAGGGTATAGTGTGTAGGGTATAGAGTGTAGGGTATAGAGTGTATGGTATAGAGTGTAGAGTGTAGGGTATAGAGTGTAGAAAGTAGGGTATAGTGTGTAGGGTATAGAGTGTAGAGTGTAGGGTATAGAGTGTAGGGTATAGAGTGTAGATTGTATGGTATAGAGTGTAGGGTATAGAGTGTATAGTGTAGGGTATAGAGTGTAGAGTGTATGGTATAGAGTGTAGGGTATAGAGTGTTGGGATATAGAGTGTAGGGTATAGAGTGTAGGGTATAGAGTGTAGTGTGTAGATTTTAGGGTATAGAGTGTAGGGTATAGAGTGTAGGGTATAGAGTATATAGTGTAGGGTATAGAGTGTAGGGTATAGAGTGTAGAGTTTAGGGTATAGAGTGTAGGGTATAGAGTGTAGGGTATAGAGTGTAGGGTATAAAGTGTAGAGTGTAGGGTATAGAGTGTAGGGTATAGAGTGTAGGGTGTAGAGTGGAGAGTGTAAGGTATAGAGTGTAAGGTCTAGAGTGTAGGGTATAGAGTGTATGTTATAGAGTGTAGGGTATAGAGTGTAGAGTGTAGGGTATAGAGTGTAGGGTATAAAGTGTAGGGTATAGAGTGTAGGGTATAAAGTGTAGAGTGTAGGGTATAGAGTGTAGGGTATAGAGTGTAGAGTGTAGGATATAGAGTGTAGAGTGTAGGGTATAGAGTGTAGGGTATATAGTGTAGGGTATAGATTGTAGGGTATAGAGTGTAGAGTGTAGGGTATAGAGTGTAGGGTATAGAGTGTAGAGTGTAGGGTATAGAGTGTATGGTATAGAGTGTAGGGTGTAGAGTGCATGGTATAGAGTGTAGGGTATAGAGTGCAGAGTGTAGGTTATAGAGTGTAGGGTGTAGAGTGTAGGGTATAGAGTGTAGGGTGTAGAGTGTAGGGTATAAAGTGTAGGGTATAGAGTGTAGGGTGTAGAGTGTAGGGTATAGAGTGTAGAGTGTAGGGTATAGAGTGTATGGTATGATGTGTAGGGTATAGAGTGTAGGGTGTAGAGTGTAGGGTATAGAGTGTAGGGTATAGAGTGTAGGGTATAGAGTGTAGGGTATAGAGTGTAGAGTGTAGGTTATATAGTGTAGGGTATAGAGTATAGAGTGTAGGGTATAGAGTGTAGGGTATAGAGTGTAGAGTGTAGAGTGTAGGGTATAGAGTGTAGAGTGTAGGGTATAGAGTGTAGGGTATAGATTGTATGGTATAGAGTGTAGGGTATAGAGTGTAGGGTATAGAGTGTAGGGATTAGAGTGTAGGGTATAGAGTGTATTGTATAGAGTGTAGAGTGTAGGGTATAGAGTGTAGGGTATAGAGTGTACGGTATAGAGTGTTGGCCTATAGAGTGTAGGGTATAGAGTATAGGGTATAGAGTGTAGGGTATAGAGTGTAGGGTATACAGTGTAGGGTATAAAGTGTAGAGTGTAGGGTATAGAGTGTAGGGTATAGAGTGTAGGGTATAGAGTGTAGGGTATAGAGTGTAGAGTGTAGAGTGTAGGGTATAGAGTGTAGAGTTTAGGGTATAGAGTGTAGGGTATAGAGTGTAGGGTTTAGAGTGTATGGTATAGAGTGTAGGGTATAGAGTGTAGAGTGTAGGGTATAGAGTGTAGGATATAGAGTGTAGGGTATAGAGTGTATGGTATAGAGTGTACTGTATAGAGTGTACAGTGTAGGGTATAGAGTGTAGGGTATAGATTGTAGGGTATAGAGTGTATTGTATAGGGTATAGAGTGTATGGTGTAGAGTGTAGGGTATAGAGTGTATAGTGTAGGGTATAGAGTGTAGGGTATAGAGTGTATGGTATAGAGTGTAGGGTATAGAGTGTATGGTATAGAGTGTAGGGTATAGAGTGTAGAGTGTAGGGTATAGAGTGTAGGGTATAGAGTGTAGAGTGTAGGGTATAGAGTTTAGGGTATAGAGTGTATGGTGTAGAGTGTAGGGTATAGAGTGTAGGGTATAGAGTGTAGGGTATAGAGTGTATGGTATAGAGTGTAGGGAATAGAGTGTAGAGTGTAGGGTATAGAGTATATGGTATAGAGTGTAGGGTATAGAGTATAGAGTGTAGGGTATAGAGTGTAGGGTATAGAGTGTAGGGTATAGAGTGTAGAGGGTAGAGGGTAGGGTATAGAGTGTAGGGTATAGAGTGTAGAGTGTAGGGTATAGAGTGTAGGGTATAGAGTGTAGGGTGTAGAGTGTAGGGTATAGAGTGTAGGGTATAGAATGTAGAGTGTAGGGTATAAAGTGTAGGGTATAGAGTGTTGGGTGTAGAGTGTAGGGTATAGAGTGTAGAGTGTAGGGTATAGAGTGTATGGTATAATGTGTAGGGTATAGAGTGTAGAGTGTAGGGTATAGAGTGTAGGGTATAGAGTATATAGTGTAGGGTATAGAGTGTAGGGTATAGAGTGTAGAGTGTAGGGTATAGAGTGTAGAGTGTAGGGTATAGAGTGTAGGGTATAGAGTGTATGGTATAGAGTGTAGGGTATAGAGTGTAGGGTATAGAGTGTAGAGTGTAGGGTATAGAGTGTAGGGTATAGAGTGTAGAGTGTAGGGTATAGAGTGTAGGGTATAGAGTGTACGGTATAGAGTGTTGGGCTATAGAGTGTAGGGTATAGAGTGTAGGGTATAGAGTGTAGGGTATACAGTGTAGGGTATAAAGTGTAGAGTGTAGGGTATAGAGTGTAGGGTATACAGTGTAGGGTATAATGTGTAGAGTGTAAGGTATAGAGTGTAGGGTATAGAGTGTAGGGTATAGAGTGTAGGGTATAGAGTGTAGGGTTTAGAGTGTAGGGTATAGAGTGTAGAATGTAGGGTATAGAGTATAGGGTATAGAGTGTATGGTGTAGAGTGTAGGGTATAGAGTGTATAGTGTAGAGTGTAGGGTATAGAGTGTATGGTATAGAGTGTAGGGTATAGAGTGTAGAGGGTAGAGTGTAGGGTATAGAGTGTAGGGTATAGAGTGTAGGGTATAGAGTGTAGAGTGTAGGGTATAGAGTGTAGGGTATAGAGTGTAGGGTATAGAGTGTAGAGTGTAGGGTATAGAGTGTATGGTATAGAGTGTAGGGTATAGAGTGTATGGTATAGAGTGTAGGGTATAGAGTGTAGAGGGTAGAGTGTAGGGTATAGAGTGTAGGGTATAGAGTGTAGGGTATAGAGTGTAGAGTGTAGGGTATAGAGTGTAGGGTATAGAGTGTAGGGTGTAGAGTGTAGGGAATAGAGTGTAGGGTATAGAGTGTAGGGTATAAAGTGTAGGGTATAGAGTGTAGGGTGTAGAGTGTAGGGTGTAGAGTGTAGGGTATAGAGTGTATGGTATAATGTGTAGGGTATAGAGTGTAGAGTGTAGGGTATAGAGTGTAGGGTATAGAGTATAGAGTGTAGGGTATAGAGTGTAGGGTATAGAGTGTAGAGTGTAGGGTATAGAGTGTAGAGTGTAGGGTATAGAGTGTAGGGTATAGAGTGTATGGTATAGAGTGTAGGGTACAGAGTGTATGATATATTGTGTATGGTATATAGTGTTTGGTATAGAGTGTAAGGTATACAGTGTAGAGAGTAGGATATAGATTGTAGAGTGTTGAGTGTAGGGTATAGAGTGTATGGTATAGAGTGTATGGAATAGAGAGTATGGTATAGAGTGTAGGGTGTAGAGTGTAGGGTATAGAGTGTAGAGTGTGGGGTATAGAGTGTAGGGTATATAGTGTATGATATAGAGTGTAGGGTATAGAGTGTAGATTGTATGGTATAGAGTGTAGGTATAGAGTGTATAGTGTAGGGTATATAGTGTAGAGTGTAGGGTATACAGTGTAGGGTATAGAGTGTTGGGATATAGAGTGTAGGGTATAGAGTGTAGGGTATAGAGTGTAGGGTATAGATTGTAGGGTATAGAGTGTAGGGTATAGAGTGTAGGGTATAGAGTATATAGTGTAGGGTATAGAGTGTAGGGTACAGAGTGTAGAGTTTAGGGTATAGAGTGTAGGGTATAGAGTGTAGGGTATAGAGTGTAGGGTATAAAGTGTAGAGTGTAGGGTATAGAGTGTAGGGTATAGAGTGTAGAGTGTAGGGTGTAGAGTGGAGAGTGTAAGGTATAGAGTGTAGGGTATAGAGTGTATGTTATAGAGTGTAGGGTATAGAGTGTAGAGTGTAGGGTATAGAGTGTAGGGTATAGAGTGTAGGGTATAGAGTGTAGGGTATAAAGTGTAGAGTGTAGGGTATAGAGTGTAGGGTTTAGAGTGTATGTTATAGAGTGTAGGGTATAGAGTGTAGAGTGTAGGATATAGAGTGTAGAGTGTAGGGTATAGAGTGTAGGGTATATAGTGTAGGGTATAGAGTGTAGGGTATAGAGTGTAGAGTGTAGGGTATAGAGTGTAGGGTATAGAGTGTAGAGTGTAGGGTATAGAGTGTATGGTATAGAGTGTAGGGTGTAGAGTGTATGGTATAGAGTGTAGTGTATAGAGTGTAGAGTGTAGGGTATAGAGTGTAGGGTGTAGAGTGTAGGGTATAGAGTGTAGGGTATAGAGTGTAGAGTGTAGGGTATAAAGTGTAGGGTATAGAGTCTAGGGTGTAGAGTGTAGGGTATAGAGTGTAGAGTGTAGGGTATAGAGTGTATGGTATAATGTGTAGGGTATAGAGTGTAGGGTGTAGAGTGCAGGGTACAGAGTGTAGGGTATAGAGTGTAGGGTATAGAGTGTAGAGTGTAGGGTATATAGTGTAGGGTATAGAGTATAGAGTGTAGGGTATAGAGTGTAGGGTATAGAGTGTAGAGTGTAGAGTGTAGGGTATAGAGTGTAGAGTGTAGGGTATAGAGTGTAGGGTATAGAGTGTATGGTATAGAGTAGGGTATAGATTGTAGGGTATAGAGTGTAGAGTGTAGGGTATAGAGTGTAGAGTGTAGGGTATAGAGTGTAGGGTATAAAGAGTAGAGTGTAGGGTATAGAGTGTAGAGTGTAGGGTATGGAGTGTATGGTATAGAGTGTAGGGTATAGAGTGTAGAGTGTAGGTTATAGAGTGTAGGGTGTAGAGTGTAGGGTATAGAGTGTAGGGTGTAGAGTGTAGGGTATAAAGTGTAGGGTATAGAGTGTAGGGTGTAGAGTGTAGGGTATAGAGTGTAGAGTGTAGGGTATAGAGTGTATGGTATGATGTGTAGGGTATAGAGTGTAGGGTATAGAGTGTAGGGTATAGAGTGTATGGTATAGAGTGTAGGGAATAGAGTGTAGAGTGTAGGGTATAGAGTGTATGGTATAGAGTGTAGGGTATAGAGTGTAGAGGGTAGAGGGTAGGGTATAGAGTGTAGGGTATAGAGTGTAGGGTATAGAGTGTAGGGTATAGAGTGTATGGTATAGAGTGTAGGGAATAGAGTGTAGAGTGTAGGGTATAGAGTGTATGGTATAGAGTGTAGGGTATAGAGTGTAGAGGGTAGAGGGTAGGGTATAGAGTGTAGGGTATAGAGTGTAGGGTATAGAGTGTAGAGTGTAGGGTATAGAGTGTAGGGTATAGAGTGTAGGGTGTAGAGTGTAGGGTATAGAGTGTAGAGTGTAGGGTATAGAGTGTAGGGTATAGAGTGTAGGGTATAGAGTGTAGGGTATATAGTGTAGAGTGTAGGTTATAGAGTGTAGGGTATAGAGTGTAGAGTGTAGGGTGTAGAGTGGAGAGTGTAGGGTATAGAGTGTAAGGTATAGAGTGTAGGGTATAGAGTGTATGTTATAGAGTGTAGGGTGTAGAGTGTAGGGTATAGAGTGTAGAAAGTAGGGTATAGTGTGTAGGGTATAGAGTGTAGGGTATAGAGTGTATGGTATAGAGTGTAGAGTGTAGGGTATAGAGTGTAGAAAGTAGGGTATAGTGTGTAGGGTATAGAGTGTAGAGTGTAGGGTATAGAGTGTAGGGTATAGAGTGTAGATTGTATGGTATAGAGTGTAGGGTATAGAGTGTATAGTGTAGGGTATAGAGTGTAGAGTGTAGGGTATAGAGTGTAGGGTATAGAGTGTTGGGATATAGAGTGTAGGGTATAGAGTGTAGGGTATAGAGTGTAGTGTGTAGATTTTAGGGTATAGAGTGTAGGGTATAGAGTGTAGGGTATAGAGTATATAGTGTAGGGTATAGAGTGTAGGGTATAGAGTGTAGAGTTTAGGGTATAGAGTGTAGGGTATAGAGTGTAGGGTATAGAGTGTAGGGTATAAAGTGTAGAGTGTAGGGTATAGAGTGTAGGGTATAGAGTGTAGGGTGTAGAGTGGAGAGTGTAAGGTATAGAGTGTAAGGTATAGAGTGTAGGGTATAGAGTGTATGTTATAGAGTGTAGGGTATAGAGTGTAGAGTGTAGGGTATAGAGTGTAGGGTATAAAGTGTAGGGTATAGAGTGTAGGGTATAAAGTGTAGAGTGTAGGGTATAGAGTGTAGGGTATAGAGTGTAGAGTGTAGGATATAGAGTGTAGAGTGTAGGGTATAGAGTGTAGGGTATATAGTGTAGGGTATAGATTGTAGGGTATAGAGTGTAGAGTGTAGGGTATAGAGTGTAGGGTATAGAGTGTAGAGTGTAGGGTATAGAGTGTATGGTATAGAGTGTAGGGTGTAGAGTGCATGGTATAGAGTGTAGGGTATAGAGTGCAGAGTGTAGGTTATAGAGTGTAGGGTGTAGAGTGTAGGGTATAGAGTGTAGGGTGTAGAGTGTAGGGTATAAAGTGTAGGGTATAGAGTGTAGGGTGTAGAGTGTAGGGTATAGAGTGTAGAGTGTAGGGTATAGAGTGTATGGTATGATGTGTAGGGTATAGAGTGTAGGGTGTAGAGTGTAGGGTATAGAGTGTAGGGTATAGAGTGTAGGGTATAGAGTGTAGGGTATAGAGTGTAGAGTGTAGGTTATATAGTGTAGGGTATAGAGTATAGAGTGTAGGGTATAGAGTGTAGGGTATAGAGTGTAGAGTGTAGAGTGTAGGGTATAGAGTGTAGAGTGTAGGGTATAGAGTGTAGGGTATAGAGTGTATGGTATAGAGTGTAGGGTATAGAGTGTAGGGTATAGAGTGTAGGGATTAGAGTGTAGGGTATAGAGTGTATTGTATAGAGTGTAGAGTGTAGGGTATAGAGTGTAGGGTATAGAGTGTACGGTATAGAGTGTTGGGCTATAGAGTGTAGGGTATAGAGTATAGGGTATAGAGTGTAGGGTATAGAGTGTAGGGTATACAGTGTAGGGTATAAAGTGTAGAGTGTAGGGTATAGAGTGTAGGGTATAGAGTGTAGGGTATAGAGTGTAGGGTATAGAGTGTAGAGTGTAGAGTGTAGGGTATAGAGTGTAGAGTTTAGGGTATAGAGTGTAGGGTATAGAGTGTAGGGTTTAGAGTGTATGGTATAGAGTGTAGGGTATAGAGTGTAGAGTGTAGGGTATAGAGTGTAGGATATAGAGTGTAGGGTATAGAGTGTATGGTATAGAGTGTACTGTATAGAGTGTACAGTGTAGGGTATAGAGTGTAGGGTATAGATTGTAGGGTATAGAGTGTATTGTATAGGGTATAGAGTGTATGGTGTAGAGTGTAGGGTATAGAGTGTATAGTGTAGGGTATAGAGTGTAGGGTATAGAGTGTATGGTATAGAGTGTAGGGTATAGAGTGTATGGTATAGAGTGTAGGGTATAGAGTGTAGAGTGTAGGGTATAGAGTGTAGGGTATAGAGTGTAGAGTGTAGGGTATAGAGTTTAGGGTATAGAGTGTATGGTGTAGAGTGTAGGGTATAGAGTGTAGGGCATAGAGTGTAGGGTATAGAGTGTATGGTATAGAGTGTAGGGAATAGAGTGTAGAGTGTAGGGTATAGAGTATATGGTATAGAGTGTAGGGTATAGAGTATAGAGTGTAGGGTATAGAGTGTAGGGTATAGAGTGTAGGGTATAGAGTGTAGAGGGTAGAGGGTAGGGTATAGAGTGTAGGGTATAGAGTGTAGGGTATAGAGTGTAGAGTGTAGGGTATAGAGTGTAGGGTATAGAGTGTAGGGTGTAGAGTGTAGGGTATAGAGTGTAGGGTATAGAATGTAGAGTGTAGGGTATAAAGTGTAGGGTATAGAGTGTTGGGTGTAGAGTGTAGGGTATAGAGTGTAGAGTGTAGGGTATAGAGTGTATGGTATAATGTGTAGGGTATAGAGTGTAGAGTGTAGGGTATAGAGTGTAGGGTATAGAGTATATAGTGTAGGGTATAGAGTGTAGGGTATAGAGTGTAGAATGTAGGGTATAGAGTGTAGAGTGTAGGGTATAGAGTGTAGGGTATAGAGTGTATGGTATAGAGTGTAGGGTATAGAGTGTAGGGTATAGAGTGTAGAGTGTAGGGTATAGAGTGTAGGGTATAGAGTGTAGAGTGTAGGGTATAGAGTGTAGGGTATAGAGTGTACGGTATAGAGTGTTGGGCTATAGAGTGTAGGGTATAGAGTGTAGGGTATAGAGTGTAGGGTATACAGTGTAGGGTATAAAGTGTAGAGTGTAGGGTATAGAGTGTAGGGTATACAGTGTAGGGTATAAAGTGTAGAGTGTAGGGTATAGAGTGTAGGGTATAGAGTGTAGGGTATAGAGTGTAGGGTATAGAGTGTAGGGTTTAGAGTGTAGGGTATAGAGTGTAGAATGTAGGGTATAGAGTATAGGGTATAGAGTGTATGGTGTAGAGTGTAGGGTATAGAGTGTATAGTGTAGAGTGTAGGGTATAGAGTGTATGGTATAGAGTGTAGGGTATAGAGTGTAGAGGGTAGAGTGTAGGGTATAGAGTGTAGGGTATAGAGTGTAGGGTATAGAGTGTAGAGTGTAGGGTATAGAGTGTAGGGTATAGAGTGTAGGGTATAGAGTGTAGAGTGTAGGGTATAGAGTGTATGGTATAGAGTGTAGGGTATAGAGTGTATGGTATAGAGTGTAGGGTATAGAGTGTAGAGGGTAGAGTGTAGGGTATAGAGTGTAGGGTATAGAGTGTAGGGTATAGAGTGTAGAGTGTAGGGTATAGAGTGTAGGGTATAGAGTGTAGGGTGTAGAGTGTAGGGAATAGAGTGTAGGGTATAGAGTGTAGGGTATAAAGTGTAGGGTATAGAGTGTAGGGTGTAGAGTGTAGGGTGTAGAGTGTAGGGTATAGAGTGTATGGTATAATGTGTAGGGTATAGAGTGTAGAGTGTAGGGTATAGAGTGTAGGGTATAGAGTATAGAGTGTAGGGTATAGAGTGTAGGGTATAGAGTGTAGAGTGTAGGGTATAGAGTGTAGAGTGTAGGGTATAGAGTGTAGGGTATAGAGTGTATGGTATAGAGTGTAGGGTACAGAGTGTATGATATATTGTGTATGGTATATAGTGTTTGGTATAGAGTGTAAGGTATACAGTGTAGAGAGTAGGATATAGATTGTAGAGTGTTGAGTGTAGGGTATAGAGTGTATGGTATAGAGTGTATGGAATAGAGAGTATGGTATAGAGTGTAGGGTGTAGAGTGTAGGGTATAGAGTGTAGAGTGTGGGGTATAGAGTGTAGGGTATATAGTGTATGATATAGAGTGTAGGGTATAGAGTGTAGATTGTATGGTATAGAGTGTATAGTGTAGGGTATATAGTGTAGAGTGTAGGGTATACAGTGTAGGGTATAGAGTGTTGGGATATAGAGTGTAGGGTATAGAGTGTAGGGTATAGAGTGTAGGGTATAGATTGTAGGGTATAGAGTGTAGGGTATAGAGTGTAGGGTATAGAGTATATAGTGTAGGGTATAGAGTGTAGGGTACAGAGTGTAGAGTTTAGGGTATAGAGTGTAGGGTATAGAGTGTAGGGTATAGAGTGTAGGGTATAAAGTGTAGAGTGTAGGGTATAGAGTGTAGGGTATAGAGTGTAGAGTGTAGGGTGTAGAGTGGAGAGTGTAAGGTATAGAATGTAGGGTATAGAGTGTATGTTATAGAGTGTAGGGTATAGAGTGTAGAGTGTAGGGTATAGAGTGTAGGGTATAGAGTGTAGGGTATAGAGTGTAGGGTATAAAGTGTAGAGTGTAGGGTATAGAGTGTAGGGTTTAGAGTGTATGTTATAGAGTGTAGGGTATAGAGTGTAGAGTGTAGGATATAGAGTGTAGAGTGTAGGGTATAGAGTGTAGGGTATATAGTGTAGGGTATAGAGTGTAGGGTATAGAGTGTAGAGTGTAGGGTATAGAGTGTAGGGTATAGAGTGTAGAGTGTAGGGTATAGAGTGTATGGTATAGAGTGTAGGGTGTAGAGTGTATGGTATAGAGTGTAGTGTATAGAGTGTAGAGTGTAGGGTATAGAGTGTAGGGTGTAGAGTGTAGGGTATAGAGTGTAGGGTATAGAGTGTAGAGTGTAGGGTATAAAGTGTAGGGTATAGAGTCTAGGGTGTAGAGTGTAGGGTATAGAGTGTAGAGTGTAGGGTATAGAGTGTATGGTATAATGTGTAGGGTATAGAGTGTAGGGTGTAGAGTGCAGGGTACAGAGTGTAGGGTATAGAGTGTAGGGTATAGAGTGTAGAGTGTAGGGCATATAGTGTAGGGTATAGAGTATAGAGTGTAGGGTATAGAGTGTAGGGTATAGAGTGTAGAGTGTAGAGTGTAGGGTATAGAGTGTAGAGTGTAGGGTATAGAGTGTAGGGTATAGAGTGTATGGTATAGAGTAGGGTATAGATTGTAGGGTATAGAGTGTAGAGTGTAGGGTATAGAGTGTAGAGTGTAGGGTATAGAGTGTAGGGTATAAAGAGTAGAGTGTAGGGTATAGAGTGTAGAGTGTAGGGTATGGAGTGTATGGTATAGAGTGTAGGGTATAGAGTGTAGAGTATAGAGTGTTGGGTATAGAGTGTAGAGTGTAGGGTATAGAGTGTAGGGTATATAGTGTATGGTGTAGAGTGTAGGGTATAGAGTGTAGGGTATATAGTGTAGGGTATAGAGTGTATGGTATACAGTGTAGAGTGTAGGGATTAGAGTGTAGGGTATAGAGTGTAGGGTGTAGAGTGTAGGGTATAGAGTGTAGGGTATAGAGTGTATGGTATAGAGTGTAGGGTATAGAGTGTTGGGTATAGATTGTAGGGTATAGAATGTAGAGTGTAGTGTATAGAGTATAGGGTATAGAGTGTATGGTGTAGAGTGTAGGGTATAGAGTGTATAGTGTAGGGTATAGAGTGCAGGGTATAGAGTGTATGGAATAGAGTGTATGGAATATAGTGTACGGTATAGAGTGTAGAGAGTAGGGTATAGAGTGTAGGGTATAGAGCGTAGGGTGTAGGGTATAGATTGTAGGGTATAGAGTGTAGGGTATAGAGTGTAGAGTGTAGGGTATAGAGTGCATGGTATAGAGTGTAGGGTGTAGAGTGTATGGTATAGAGTGTACAGTATAGAGTGTATGGTATAGAGTGTAGAGTGTAGGGTATAGAGTGTATGGTATAGAGTGTAGGGTGTAGAGTGTATAGTATAGAGTGTAGGGTACAGAGTGTAGAGTGTAGGGTATAGAGTGTAGGGTATAGAGTGTATGGTATAGAGTGTACGGTATAGAGTGTATGATATAGAGTGTATGGTATATAGTGTAGGGTATAGAGTGTTTGGTATAGAGTGTAAGGTATAGAGTGTAGAGAGTAGGGTATGGATTTTAGAGTGTAGAGTGTAGGGTATAGAGTGTATGGAATAGAGTGTATAATATAGAGTGTAGGGTATAGAGTGTAGGGTATAGAGTGTAGAGTGTGGGGTATAGAGTGTAGAGTGTAGGGTATAGAGTGTATGATATAGAGTGTAGGGTATAGAGTGTATGGTATAGATTGCAGGGTATAGAGTGTAGGGTGTAGAGTGTAGGGTATAGAGTGTAGGGTATAGAGTGTATGGTATAGAGTGTATGGTATAGATTGTAGGGTATAGAGTGTAGGGTATAGAGTGTAGAGTGTAGGGTATATAGTGTAGAAAGTAGGGTATAGTGTGTAGGGTATGAAGTGTAGAGTGTAGAATATAGAGTGTAGATTGTATGGTATAGAGTGTAGGGTATAGAGTGTATAGTGTAGGGTGTAGCGTGTAGGGTATAGAGTGTAGGGTATAGAGTGTTGGGATATAGAGTGTAGGGTATAGAGTGTAGGGTATAAAGTGTAGGGTATAAAGTGTAGAGTGTAGGGTATAGAGTGTAGGGTTTAGAGTGTATGTTATAGAGTGTAGGGTATAGAGTGTAGGATATAGAGTGTAGAGTGTAGGGTATAGAGTGTAGAGTATATAGTGTAGGGTATAGAGTGTAGGGTATAGAGTGTAGGGTATAGAGTGTAGAGTGTAGGGTATAGAGTGTAGGGTATAGAGTGTAGAGTGTAGGGTATAGAGTGTATGGTATAGAGTGTAGGGTGTAGAGTGTATGGTATAGAGTGTAGGGTACAGAGTGTAGAGTGTAGGGTATAGAGTGTAGGGTGTAGAGTGTAGGGTATAGAGTGTAGGGTATAGAGTGTAGAGTGTAGGGTATAAAGTGTAGGGTATAGAGTCTAGGGTGTAGAGTGTAGGGTATAGAGTGTAGAGTGTAGGGTATAGAGTGTTTGGTATAATGTGTAGGGTATAGAGTGTAGGGTGTAGAGTGTAGGGTACAGAGTGTAGGGTATAGAGTGTAGGGTATAGAGTGTAGAGTGTAAGGTATATAGTGTAGGGTATAGAGTATAGAGTGTAGGGTATAGAGTGTAGGGTATAGAGTGTAGAGTGTAGAGAGTAGGGTATAGAGTGTAGAGTGTAGGGTATAGAGTGTAGGGTATAGAGTGTATGGTATAGAGTGTAGGGTATAGAGTGTATGGTATAGAGTAGGGTATAGAGTGTAGGGTATAGAGTGTAGAGTGTAGGGTATAGAGTGTAGAGTGTAGGGTATAGAGTGTAGGGTATAAAGAGTAGAGTGTAGGGTATAGAGTGTAGAGTGTAGGGTATAGAGTGTATGGTATAGAGTGTATGGTATAGATTGTAGGGTATAGAGTGTAGGGTATAGAGTGTAGAGTGTAGGGTATAGAGTGTAGAAAGTAGGGTATAGTGTGTAGGGTATGAAGTGTAGAGTGTAGGGTATAGAGTGTAGGGTATAGAGTGTAGATTGTATGGTATAGAGTGTAGGGTATAGAGTGTATAGTGTAGGGTGTAGAGTGTAGGGTATAGAGTGTAGGGTATAGAGTGTAGGGTATAGAGTGTTGGGATATAGAGTGTAGGGTATAGAGTGTAGGGTATAGAGTGTAGGGTATAGATTGTAGGGTATAGAGTGTAGGGTATAGAGTGTAGGGTATAGAGTATATAGTGTAGGGTATAGAGTGTAGGGTATAGAGTGTAGAGTGTAGGGTATAGAGTGTAGGGTATAGAGTGTAGGGTATAGAGTGTAGGGTATAAAGTGTAGAGTGTAGGGTATAGAGTGTAGGGTATAGAGTGTAGGGTATAGAGTGTAGGGTATAGAGTGTAGAGTGTAGGGTATAGAGTGTAAGGTATAGAGTGTAGGGTATAGAGTGTATGTTATAGAGTGTAGGGTATAGAGTGTAGAGTGTAGGGTATAGAGTGTAGGGTATAGAGTGTAGGGTATAGAGTGTAGGGTATAGAGTGTAGGGTATAAAGTGTAGAGTGTAGGGTATAGAATGTAGGGTTTAGAGTGTATGTTATAGAGTGTAGGGTATAGAGTGTAGAGTGTAGGATATAGAGTGTAGAGTGTAGGGTATAAAGTGTAGGGTATATAGTGTAGGGTATAGAGTGTAGGGTATAGAGTGTAGGGTATAGAGTGTATGGTATAGAGTGTAGAGTGTAGGGTATAGAGTGTAGAAAGTAGGGTATAGTGTGTAGGGTATATAGTGTAGAGTGTAGGGTATAGAGTGTAGGGTATAGAGTGTAGATTGTATGGTATAGAGTGTAGGGTATAGAGTGTATAGTGTAGGGTATAGAGTGTAGAGTGTAGGGTATAGAGTGTAGGGTATAGAGTGTTGGGATATAGAGTGTAGGGTATAGATTGTCGGGTATAGAGTGTAGGGTATAGATTGTAGGGTATAGAGTGTAGGGTATAGAGTATATAGTATAGGGTATAGAGTGTAGGGTATAGAGTGTAGAGTGTAGGGTATAGAGTGGAGGGTATAGAGTGTAGGGTATAGAGTGTAGGGTATATAGTGTAGAGTGTAGGGTATAGAGTGTAGGGTATAGAGTGTAGAGTGTAGGGTGTAGAGTGGAGAGTGTAGGGTATAGAGTGTAAGGTATAGAGCGTAGGGTATAGAGTGTATGTTATAGAGTGTAGGGTGTAGAGTGTAGGGTATAGAGTGTAGAAAGTAGGGTATAGTGTGTAGGGTATAGAGTGTATGGTATAGAGTGTATGGTATAGAGTGTAGAGTGTAGGGTATAGAGTGTAGAAAGTAGGGTATAGTGTGTAGGGTATAGAGTGTAGAGTGTAGGGTATAGAGTGTAGGGTATAGAGTGTAGGGTATAGAGTGTAGGGTATAAAGTGTAGAGTGTAGGGTATAGAGTGTAGGGTATAGAGTGTAGGGTATAGAGTGTAGGGTATAGAGTGTAGAGTGTAGGGTGTAGAGTGTAGGGTATAGAGTGTAAGGTATAGAGTGTAGGGTATAGAGTGTATGTTATAGAGTGTAGGGTATAGAGTGTAGAGTGTAGGGTATAGAGTGTAGGGTATAGAGTGTAGGGTATAGAGTGTAGGGTATAAAGTGTAGAGTGTAGGGTATAGAATGTAGGGTTTAGAGTGTATGTTATAGAGTGTAGGGTATAGAGTGTAGAGTGTAGGATATAGAGTGTAGAGTGTAGGGTATAAAGTGTAGGGTATATAGTGTAGGGTATAGAGTGTAGGGTATAGAGTGTAGGGTATAGAGTGTATGGTATAGAGTGTAGAGTGTAGGGTATAGAGTGTAGAAAGTAGGGTATAGTGTGTAGGGTATATAGTGTAGAGTGTAGGGTATAGAGTGTAGGGTATAGAGTGTAGATTGTATGGTATAGAGTGTAGGGTATAGAGTGTATAGTGTAGGGTATAGAGTGTAGAGTGTAGGGTATAGAGTGTAGGGTATAGAGTGTTGGGATATAGAGTGTAGGGTATAGATTGTCGGGTATAGAGTGTAGGGTATAGATTGTAGGGTATAGAGTGTAGGGTATAGAGTATATAGTATAGGGTATAGAGTGTAGGGTATAGAGTGTAGAGTGTAGGGTATAGAGTGGAGGGTATAGAGTGTAGGGTATAGAGTGTAGGGTATATAGTGTAGAGTGTAGGGTATAGAGTGTAGGGTATAGAGTGTAGAGTGTAGGGTGTAGAGTGGAGAGTGTAGGGTATAGAGTGTAAGGTATAGAGCGTAGGGTATAGAGTGTATGTTATAGAGTGTAGGGTGTAGAGTGTAGGGTATAGAGTGTAGAAAGTAGGGTATAGTGTGTAGGGTATAGAGTGTATGGTATAGAGTGTATGGTATAGAGTGTAGAGTGTAGGGTATAGAGTGTAGAAAGTAGGGTATAGTGTGTAGGGTATAGAGTGTAGAGTGTAGGGTATAGAGTGTAGGGTATAGAGTGTAGATTGTATGGTATAGAGTGTAGGGTATAGAGTGTATAGTGTAGGGTATAGAGTGTAGAGTGTAGGGTATAGAGTGTAGGGTATAGAGTGTTGGGATATAGAGTGTAGGGTATAGAGTGTAGGGTATAGAGTGTAGTGTATAGATTTTAGGGTATAGAGTGTAGGGTATAGAGTGTAGGGTATAGAGTATATAGTGTAGGGTATAGAGTGTAGGGTATAGAGTGTAGAGTTTAGGGTATAGAGTGTATGGTATAGAGTGTAGGGTGTAGAGTGCATGGTAAGGAGTGTAGGGTATAGAGTGTAGAGTGTAGGGTATAGAGTGTAGGGTGTAGAGTGTAGGGTATAGAGTGTAGGGTATAGAGTATATAGTGTAGGGTATAGAGTGTAGGGTATAGAGTGTAGAGTTTAGGGTATAGAGTGTAGGGTATAGAGTGTAGGGTATAGAGTGTAGGGTATAAAGTGTAGAGTGTAGGGTATAGAGTGTAGGGTATAGAGTGTAGGGTGTAGAGTGGAGAGTGTAAGGTATAGAGTGTAAGGTATGAAGTGTAGGGTATAGAGTGTATGTTATAGAGTGTAGGGTATAGAGTGTAGAGTGTAGGGTATAGAGTGTAGGGTATAGAGTGTAGGGTATAGAGTGTAGGGTATAGAGTGTAGAGTGTAGGGTATAGAGTGTATGGTATAGAGTGTAGGGTGTAGAGTGCATGGTATAGAGTGTAGGGTGTAGAGTGTAGGGTATAGAGTGTAGGGTATAGAGTGTAGGGTGTAGAGTGTAGGGTATAGAGTGTAGAGTGTAGGGTATAGAGTGTATGGTATAATGTGTAGGGTATAGAGTGTAGGGTGTAGAGTGTAGGGTATAGAGTGTAGGGTATAGAGTGTAGGGTATAGAGTGTAGGGTATAGAGTGTAGAGTGTAGGTTATATAGTGTAGGGTATAGAGTATAGAGTGTAGGGTATAGAGTGTAGGGTATAGAGTGTAGAGTGTAGAGTGTAGGGTATAGAGTGTAGAGTGTAGGGTATAGACTGTAGGGTATAGAGTGTATGGTATAGAGTGTAGGGTATAGAGTGTAGGGTATAGAGTGTAGAGTGTAGGGATTAGAGTGTAGGCTATAGAGTGTATTGTATAGAGTGTAGAGTGTAGGGTATAGAGTGTAGGGTATAGAGTGTACGGTATAGAGTGTTGGGCTATAGAGTGTAGGGTATAGAGTATTGGGTATAGAGTGTAGGGTATAGAGTATACAGTGTAGGGTATAAAGTGTAGAGTGTAGGGTATAGAGAGTAGGGTATAGAGTGTAGGGTATAGAGTGTAGGGTATAGAGGGTAGAGTGTAGAGTGTAGGGTATAGAGTGTAGAGTTTAGGGTATAGAGTGTAGGGTATAGAGTGTAGGGTTTAGAGTGTATGGTATAGAGTGTAGGGTATAAAGTGTAGAGTGTAGGGTATAGAGTGTAGGATATAGAGTGTAGGGTATAGAGTGTATGGTATAGAGTGTACGGTATAGAGTGTACAGTGTAGGGTATAGAGTGTAGGGTATAGATTGTAGGGTATAGAGTGTATAGTGTAGGGTATAGAGTGTAGGGTATAGAGTGTATGGTATAGAGTGTAGGGTATAGAGTGTATGGTATAGAGTGTAGGGTATAGAGTGTAGAGTGTAGGGTATAGAGTGTAGGGTATAGAGTGTAGAGTGTAGGGTATAGAGTTTAGGGTATAGAGTGTATGGTGTAGAGTGTAGGGTATAGAGTGTAGGGTATAGAGTGTAGGGTATAGAGTGTATGGTATAGAGTGTAGGGAATAGAGTGTAGAGTGTAGGGTATAGAGTATATGGTATAGAGTGTAGGGTATAGAGTGTAGAGTATAGAGTGTAGGGTATAGAGTGTAGGGTATAGAGTGTAGGGTATAGAGTGTATGGTATAGAGTGTAGGGAATAGAGTGTAGAGTGTAGGGTATAGAGTGTATGGTATAGAGTGTAGGGTATAGAGTGTAGAGGGTAGAGTGTAGGGTATAGAGTGTAGGGTATAGAGTGTAGGGTATAGAGTGTAGAGTGTAGGGTATAGAGTGTAGGGTATAGAGTGTAGGGTATAAAGTGTAGAGTGTAGGGTATAGAGTGTAGGGTATAGAGTGTAGGGTGTAGAGTGGAGAGTGTAAGGTATAGAGTGTAAGGTATAGAGTGTAGGGTATAGAGAGTATGTTATAGAGTGTAGGGTATAGAGTGTAGAGTGTAGGGTATAGAGTGTAGGGTATAGAGTGTAGGGTATAGAGTGTAGGGTATAGAGTGTAGAGTGTAGGGTATAGAGTGTATGGTATAGAGTGTAGGGTGTAGAGTGCATGGTATAGAGTGTAGGGTGTAGAGTGTAGGGTATAGAGTGTAGGGTATAGAGTGTAGGGTGTAGAGTGTAGGGTATAGAGTGTAGAGTGTAGGGTATAGAGTGTATGGTATAATGTGTAGGGTATAGAGTGTAGGGTGTAGAGTGTAGGGTATAGAGTGTAGGGTATAGAGTGTAGGGTATAGAGTGTAGGGTATAGAGTGTAGAGTGTAGGTTATATAGTGTAGGGTATAGAGTATAGAGTGTAGGGTATAGAGTGTAGGGTATAGAGTGTAGAGTGTAGAGTGTAGGGTATAGAGTGTAGAGTGTAGGGTATAGACTGTAGGGTATAGAGTGTATGGTATAGAGTGTAGGGTATAGAGTGTAGGGTATAGAGTGTAGAGTGTAGGGATTAGAGTGTAGGCTATAGAGTGTATTGTATAGAGTGTAGAGTGTAGGGTATAGAGTGTAGGGTATAGAGTGTACGGTATAGAGTGTTGGGCTATAGAGTGTAGGGTATAGAGTATAGGGTATAGAGTGTAGGGTATAGAGTATACAGTGTAGGGTATAAAGTGTAGAGTGTAGGGTATAGAGAGTAGGGTATAGAGTGTAGGGTATAGAGTGTAGGGTATAGAGTGTAGAGTGTAGAGTGTAGGGTATAGAGTGTAGAGTTTAGGGTATAGAGTGTAGGGTATAGAGTGTAGGGTTTAGAGTGTATGGTATAGAGTGTAGGGTATAAAGTGTAGAGTGTAGGGTATAGAGTGTAGGATATAGAGTGTAGGGTATAGAGTGTATGGTATAGAGTGTACGGTATAGAGTGTACAGTGTAGGGTATAGAGTGTAGGGTATAGATTGTAGGGTATAGAGTGTATAGTGTAGGGTATAGAGTGTAGGGTATAGAGTGTATGGTATAGAGTGTAGGGTAAAGAGTGTATGGTATAGAGTGTAGGGTATAGAGTGTAGAGTGTAGGGTATAGAGTGTAGGGTATAGAGTGTAGAGTGTAGGGTATAGAGTTTAGGGTATAGAGTGTATGGTGTAGAGTGTAGGGTATAGAGTGTAGGGTATAGAGTGTAGGGTATAGAGTGTATGGTATAGAGTGTAGGGAATAGAGTGTAGAGTGTAGGGTATAGAGTATATGGTATAGAGTGTAGGGTATAGAGTGTAGAGTATAGAGTGTAGGGTATAGAGTGTAGGGTATAGAGTGTAGGGTATAGAGTGTATGGTATAGAGTGTAGGGAATAGAGTGTAGAGTGTAGGGTATAGAGTGTATGGTATAGAGTGTAGGGTATAGAGTGTAGAGGGTAGAGTGTAGGGTATAGAGTGTAGGGTATAGAGTGTAGGGTATAGAGTGTAGAGTGTAGGGTATAGAGTGTAGGGTATAGAGTGTAGGGTGTAGAGTGTAGGGTATAGAGTGTAGGGTATAGAGTGTAGGGTATAGAGTGTAGGGTATAAAGTGTAGAGTGTAGGGTATAGAGTGTAGGGTTTAGAGTGTATGTTATAGAGTGTAGGGTATAGAGTGTAGGATATAGAGTGTAGAGTGTAGGGTATAGAGTGTAGGGTATATAGTGTAGGGTATAGAGTGTAGGGTATAGAGTGTAGGGTATAGAGTGTAGAGTGTAGGGTATAGAGTGTAGGGTATAGAGTGTAGAGTGTAGGGTATAGAGTGTATGGTATAGAGTGTAGGGTGTAGAGTGTATGGTATAGAGTGTAGGGTATAGAGTGTAGAGTGTAGGGTATAGAGTGTAGGGTGTAGAGTGTAGGGTATAGAGTGTAGGGTATAGAGTGTAGAGTGTAGGGTATAAAGTGTAGGGTATAGAGTCTAGGGTATAAAGTGTAGGGTATAGAGTCTAGGATGTAGAGTGTAGGGTATAGAGTGTAGAGTGTAGGGTATAGAGTGTATGGTATAATGTGTAGGGTATAGAGTGTAGGGTGTAGAGTGTAGGGTACAGAGTGTAGGGTATAGAGTGTAGGGTATAGAGTGTAGAGTGTAGGGTATATAGTGTAGGGTATAGAGTATAGAGTGTAGGGTATAGAGTGTAGGGTATAGAGTGTAGAGTGTAGAGTGTAGGGTATAGAGTGTAGAGTGTAGGGTATAGAGTGTAGGGTATAGAGTGTATGGTATAGAGTAGGGTATAGAGTGTAGGGTATAGAGTGTAGAGTGTAGGGTATAGAGTGTAGAGTGTAGGGTATGGAGTGTATGGTATAGAGTGTAGGGTATAGAGTGTAGAGTATAGAGTGTTGGGTATAGAGTGTAGAGTGTAGGGTATAGAGTGTAGGGTATATAGTGTAGGGTATAGAGTGTATGGTATACAGTGTAGAGTGTAGGGATTAGAGTGTAAGGTATAGAGTGTAGGGTGTAGAGTGTAGGGTATAGAGTGTAGGGTATAGAGTGCATGGTATAGAGTGTAGGGTATAGAGTGTTGGGTATAGATTGTAGGGTATAGAATGTAGAGTGTAGTGTATAGAGTATAGGGTATAGAGTGTATGGTGTAGAGTGTAGGGTATAGAGTGTATAGTGTAGGGTATAGAGTGCAGGGTATAGAGTGTATGGAATAGAGTGTATGGAATATAGTGTACGGTATAGAGTGTAGAGAGTAGGGTATAGAGTGTAGGGTATAGAGCGTAGGGTGTAGGGTATAGATTGTAGGGTATAGAGTGTAGGGTATAGAGTGTAGAGTGTAGGGTATAGAGTGCATGGTATAGAGTGTAGGGTGTAGAGTGTATGGTATAGAGTGTACAGTATAGAGTGTATGGTATAGAGTGTAGGGTATAGAGTGTATGGTATAGAGTGTAGGGTGTAGAGTGTATAGTATAGAGTGTAGGGTACAGAGTGTAGAGTGTAGGGTATAGAGTGTAGGGTATAGAGTGTATGGTATAGAGTGTACGGTATAGAGTGTATGATATAGAGTTTATGGTATATTGTGTTGGGTATAGAGTGTTTGGTATAGAGTGTAAGGTATAGAGTGTAGAGAGTAGGGTCTAGATTTTAGAGTGTAGAGTGTAGGGTATAGAGTGTAGGGTATAGAGTGTATGGAATAGAGTGTATAATATAGAGTGTAGGGTGTAGAGTGTAGGGTATAGAGTGTAGAGTGTGGGGTATAGAGTGTAGAGTGTAGGGTATAGAGTGTATGATATAGAGTGTAGGGTATAGAGTGTATGGTATAGATTGCAGGGTATAGAGTGTAGGGTGTAGAGTGTAGGGTACAGAGTGTAGGGTATAGAGTGTATGGTATAGAGTGTATGGTATAGATTGTAGGGTATAGAGTGTAGGGTATAGAGTGTAGAGTGTAGGGTATAGATTGTAGAAAGTAGGGTATAGTGTGTAGGGTATGAAGTGTAGAGTGTAGGGTATAGAGTGTAGGGTATAGAGTGTAGATTGTATGGTATAGAGTGTAGGGTATAGAGTGTATATTGCAGGGTGTAGAGTGTAGGGTATAGAGTGTAGGGTATAGAGTGTTGGGATATAGAGTGTAGGGTATAGAGTGTAGGGTATAGAGTGTAGGGTATAGATTGTAGGGTATAGAGTGTAGGGTATAGAGTGTAGGGTATAGAGTATATAGTGTAGGGTATAGAGTGTAGGGTATAGAGTGTAGAGTGTAGGGTATAGAGTGTAGGGTATAGAGTGTAGGGTATAGAGTGTAGGGTATAAAGTGTAGAGTGTAGGGTATAGAGTGTAGGGTATAGAGTGTAGGGTATAGAGTGTAGGGTATAGAGTGTAGAGTGTAGGGTGTAGAGTGTAGGGTATAGAGTGTAAGGTATAGAGTGTAGGGTATAGAGTGTATGTTATAGAGTGTAGGGTATAGAGTGTAGAGTGTAGGGTATAGAGTGTAGGGTATAGAGTGTAGGGTATAGAGTGTAGGGTATAGAGTGTAGGGTATAAAGTGTAGAGTGTAGGGTATAGAGTGTAGGGTTTAGAGTGTATGTTATAGAGTGTAGGGTATAGAGTGTAACATAGTAACATAGTAACATAGTAACATAGTTAGTAAGGCCGAAAAAAGACATTTGTCCATCCAGTTCAGCCTATATTCCATCATAATAAATACCCAGATCTACGTCCTTCTACAGAACCTAATAATTGTATGATACAATATTGTTCTGCTCCAGGAAGACATCCAGGCCTCTCTTGAACCCCTCGACTGAGCTCGCCATCACCACCTCCTCAGGCAAGCAATTCCAGATTCTCACTGCCCTAACAGTAAAGAATCCTCTTCTATGTTGGTGGAAAAACCTTCTCTCCTCCAGACGCAAAGAATGCCCC
Source organism: Ranitomeya imitator (assembly GCF_032444005.1). Classification (NCBI taxonomy): domain Eukaryota; kingdom Metazoa; phylum Chordata; class Amphibia; order Anura; family Dendrobatidae; genus Ranitomeya; species Ranitomeya imitator. The sequence continues at coordinate 675,761 of NW_027194316.1, forward strand.
CTTGTGCCCGTCACCTTCCTTGGTATAAACAGATCCTCAGCGAGATATTTGTATTGTCCCCTTATATACTTATACATGGTTATTAGATCGCCCCTCAGTCGTCTTTTTTCTAGACTAAATAATCCTAATTTCGCTAATCTATCTGGGTATTGTAGTTCTCCCATCCCCTTTATTAATTTTGTTGCCCTCCTTTGTACTCTCTCTAGTTCCATTATATCCTTCCTGAGCACCGGTGCCCAAAACTGGACACAGTACTCCATGTGCGGTCTAACTAGGGATTTGTACAGAGGCAGTATAATGCTCTCATCATGTGTATCCAGACCTCTTTTAATGCACCCCATGATCCTGTTTGCCTTGGCAGCTGCTGCCTGGCACTGGCTGCTCCAGGTAAGTTTATCATTAACTAGGATCCCCAAGTCCTTCTCCCTGTCAGATTTACCCAGTGGTTTCCCGTTCAGTGTGTAATGGTGATATTGATTCCCTCTTCCCATGTGTATAACCTTACATTTATCATTGTTAAACCTCATCTGCCACCTTTCAGCCCAAGTTTCCAACTTATCCAGATCCATCTGTAGCAGAATACTATCTTCTCTTGTATTAACTGCTTTACATAGTTTTGTATCATCTGCAAATATCGATATTTTACTGTGTAAACCTTCTACCAGATCATTAATGAATATGTTGAAGAGAACAGGTCCCAATACTGACCCCTGCGGTACCCCACTGGTCACAGCGACCCAGTTAGAGACTATACCATTTATAACCACCCTCTGCTTTCTATCACTAAGCCAGTTACTAACCCATTTACACACATTTTCCCCCAGACCAAGCATTCTCATTTTGTGTACCAACCTCTTGTGCGGCACGGTATCAAACGCTTTGGAAAAATCGAGATATACCACGTCCAATGACTCACCGTGGTCCCAATGACTCACCGTGGTAGAGTGTAGGGTATAGAGTGTAGGGTATAGAGTGTAGGGTATAGAGTGTAGGGTATAAAGTGTAGAGTGTAGGGTATAGAGTGTAGGGTATAGAGTGTAGGGTATAGAGTGTAGGGTATAGAGTGTAGAGTGTAGGGTGTAGAGTGTAGGGTATAGAGTGTAAGGTATAGAGTGTAGGGTATAGAGTGTATGTTACAGAGTGTAGGATATAGAGTGTAGAGTGTAGGGTATAAAGTGTAGGGTATATAGTGTAGGGTATAGAGTGTAGGGTATAGAGTGTAGGGTATAGAGTGTATGGTATAGAGTGTAGAGTGTAGGGTATAGAGTGTAGAAAGTAGGGTATAGTGTGTAGGGTATAGAGTGTAGAGTGTAGGGTATAGAGTGTAGGGTATAGAGTGTAGATTGTATGGTATAGAGTGTAGGGTATAGAGTGTATAGTGTAGGGTATAGAGTGTAGAGTGTAGGGTATAGAGTGTTGGGATATAGAGTGTAGGGTATAGAGTGTAGGGTATAGAGTGTAGGGTATAGATTGTAGGGTATAGAGTGTAGGGTATGGAGTATATAGTGTAGGGTATAGAGTGTAGGGTATAGAGTGTAGGGAATAGAGTGTAGGGTATATAGTGTAGAGTGTAGGGTATAGAGTGTAGGGTATAGAGTGTAGGGTATAGAGTGTAGAGTGTAGGGTGTAGAGTGGAGAGTGTAGGGTATAGAGTGTAAGGTATAGAGTGTAGGGTATAGAGTGTATGTTATAGAGTGTACTGTGTAGAGTGTAGGGTATAGAGTGTAGAAAGTAGGGTATAGTGTGTAGGGTATAGAGTGTAGGGTATAGAGTGTATGGCATAGAGTGTAGAGTGTAGGGTATAGAGTGTAGAAAGTAGGGTATAGTGTGTAGGGTATAGAGTGTAGAGTGTAGGGTATAGAGTGTAGGATATAGAGTGTAGATTGTATGGTATAGAGTGTAGGGTATAGAGTGTATAGTGTAGGGTATAGAGTGTAGAGTATAGAGTGTAGGGTATAGAGTGTTGGGATATAGAGTGTAGGGTATAGAGTGTAGGGTATAGAGTGTAGTGTATAGATTTTAGGGTATAGAGTGTAGGGTATAGAGTGTAGGGTATAGAGTATATAGTGTAGGGTATAGAGTGTAGGGTATAGAGTGTAGAGTTTAGGGTATAGAGTGTAGGGTATAGAGTGTAGGGTATAGAGTGTAGGGTATAAAGTGTAGAGTGTAGGGTATAGAGTGTAGGGTATAGAGTGTAGGGTGTAGAGTGGAGAGTGTAAGGTATAGAGTGTAAGGTATAGAGTGTAGGGTATAGAGTGTATGTTATATAGTGTAGGGTATAGAGTGTAGAGTGTAGGGTATAGAGTGTAGGGTATAGAGTGTAGGGTATAGAGTGTAGGGTATAGAGTGTAGAGTGTAGGATATAGAGTGTAGAGTGTAGGGTATAGAGTGTAGGGTATATTGTGTAGGGTATAGATTGTAGGGTATAGAGTGTAGGGTATAGAGTGTAGAGTGTAGGGTATAGAGTGTAGGGTATAGAGTGTAGAGTGTAGGGTATAGAGTGTATGGTATAGAGTGTAGGGTGTAGAGTGCAAGGTATAGAGTGTAGGGTATAGATTGTAGAGTGTAGGGTATAGAGTGTAGGGTATAGAGTGTAGGGTGTAGAGTGTAGGGTATATTGTGTAGAGTGTAGGGTATAGAGTGTATGGTATAATGTGTAGGGTATAGAGTGTAGGGTGTAGAGTGTAGGGTATAGAGTGTAGGGTATAGAGTGTAGGGTATAGAGTGTAGGGTATAGAGTGTAGAGTGTAGGTTATATAGTGTAGGGTATAGAGTATAGAGTGTAGGGTATAGAGTGTAGGGTATAAAGTGTAGAGTGTAGAGTGTAGGCTATAGAGTGTAGAGTGTAGGGTATAGAGTGTAGGGTATAGAGTGTATGGTATAGAGTGTAGGGTATAGAGTGTAGGGTATAGAGTGTAGAGTGTAGGGATTAGAGTGTAGGGTATAGAGTGTATTGTATAGAGTGTAGAGTGTAGGGTATAGAGTGTAGGGTATAGAGTGTACGGTATAGAGTGTTGGGCTATAGAGTGTAGGGTATAGAGTATAGGGTATAGAGTGTAGGGTATAGAGTGTAGGGTATACAGTGTAGGGTATAAAGTGTAGAGTGTAGGGTATAGAGTGTAGGAGGGTATAGAGTGTAGGGTATAGAGTGTAGAGTGTAGGGTATAGAGTGTAGAGTTTAGGGTATAGAGTGTAGGGTATAGAGTGTAGGGTTTAGAGTGTATGGTATAGAGTGTAGGGTATAGAGTGTAGAGTGTAGGGTATAGATTGTAGGATATAGAGTGTAGGGTATAGAGTGTATGGTATAGAGTGTACGGTATAGAGTGTACAGTGTAGGGTATAGAGTGTAGGGTATAGATTGTAGGGTATAGAGTGTATTGTATAGGGTATAGAGTGTATGGTGTAGAGTGTAGGTTATAGAGTGTATAGTGTAGGGTATAGAGTGTAGGGTATAGAGTGTATGGTATAGAGTGTAGGGTATAGAGTGTATGGTATAGAGTGTAGGGTATAGAGTGTAGAGTGTAGGGTATAGAGTGTAGGGTATAGAGTGTAGGGTATAGAGTTTAGGGTATAGAGTGTATGGTGTAGAGTGTAGGGTATAGAGTGTAGGGTATAGAGTGTAGGGTATAGAGTGTATGGTATAGAGTGTAGGGAATAGAGTGTAGAGTGTAGGGTATAGAGTGTATGGTATAGAGTGTAGGGTATAGAGTGTAGAGGGTAGAGTGTAGGGTATAGAGTGTAGGGTATAGAGTGTAGGGTATAGAGTGTAGAGTGTAGGGTATAGAGTGTAGGGTATAGAGTGTAGGGTGTAGAGTGTAGGGTATAGAGTGTAGAGTGTAGGGTATAAAGTGTAGGGTATAGAATGTAGGGTGTAGAGTGTAGGGTACAGAGTGTAGAGTGTAGGGTATAGAGTGTATGGTATAATGTGTAGGGTATAGAGTGTAGAGTGTAGGGTATAGAGTGTAGGGTATAGAGTATAGAGTGTAGGGTATAGAGTGTAGGGTATAGAGTGTAGAGTGTAGGGTATAGAGTGTAGAGTGTAGGGTATAGAGTGTAGGGTATAGAGTGTATGGTATAGAGTGTAGGGTATAGAGTGTAGGGTATAGAGTGTAGAGTGTAGGGTATAGAGTGTAGGGTATAGAGTGTAGGGTATAGAGTGTAGGGTATAGAGTGTACGGTATAGAGTGTTGGGCTATAGAGTGTAGGGTATAGAGTGTAGGGTATAGAGTGTAGGGTATACAGTGTAGGGTATACAGTGTAGGGTATAAAGTGTAGAGTGTAGGGTATAGAGTGTAGGGTATAGAGTGTAGGGTATAGAGTGTAGGGTATAGAGTGTAGGGTATAGAGTGTAGAGTTTAGGGTATAGAGTGTAGAGTTTAGGGTATAGAGTGTAGGGTATAGAGTGTAGGGTTTAGAGTGTATGGTATAGAGTGTAGGGTATAGAGCGTAGAGTGTAGGGTATAGAGTGTAGGGTATAGAGTGTAGGGTATAGAGTGTATGGTATAGAGTGTACGGTATAGAGTGTAGAGTGTAGGGTATAAAGTGTAGGGTATAGATTGTAGGGTATAGAGTGTAGAATGTAGGGTATAGAGTATAGGGTATAGAGTGTATGGTGTAGAGTGTAGGGTATAGAGTGTATAGTGTAGGGTATAGAGTGTAGGGTTTAGAGTGTAGGGTATTGAGTGTAGGGTATAGAGTGTAGAGTGTAGGGTATAGAGTGTATGGTATAGAGTGTAGGGTATAGAGTGTATGGTATAAAGTGTAGGGTATAGAGTGTAGAGGGTAGAGTGTAGGGTATAGAGTGTAGGGTATAGAGTGTAGGGTATAGAGTGTAGAGTGTAGGGTATAGAGTGTAGGGTATAGAGTGTAAGGTGTAGAGTGTAGGGTATAGAGTGTAGGGTATAGAGTGTAGAGTGTAGGGTATAAAGTGTAGGGTATAGAGTGTAGGGTGTAGAGTGTAGGGTATAGAGTGTAGAGTGTAGGGTATAGAGTGTATGGTATAATGTTTACGGTATAGAGTGTAGAGTGTAGGGTATAGAGTGTAGGGTATAGAGTATAGAGTGTAGGGTATAGAGTGTAGGGTATAGAGTGTAGAGTGTAGGGTGTAGAGTGTAGGGTATAGAGTGTAGGGTATAGAGTGTATGGTATAGAGTGTAGGTTACATAGTGTAGGGTATAGAGTGTAGAGTGTAGGGATTAGAGTGTAGGGTAAAGAGTGTAGGGTATAGAGTGTAGAGTGTAGGGTATAGAGTGTAGGGTATAGAGTGTACGGTATAGAGTGTTGGGCTATAGAGTGTAGGGTATAGAGTGTAGGGTATAGAGTGTAGGGTATACAGTGTAGGGTATAAAGTGTAGAGTGTAGGGTATAGAGTGTAGGGTATAGAGTGTAGGGTATAGAGTGTAGGGTATAGAGTGTAGGGTATAGAGTGTAGAGTGTAGGGTATAGAGTGTAGAGTTTAGGGTATAGAGTGTAGGGTATAGAGTGTAGGGTTTAGAGTGTATGGTATAGAGTGTAGGGTATAGAGTGTAGAGTGTAGGGTATAGAGTGTAGGGTATAGAGTGTAGGGTATAGAGTGTATGGTATAGAGTGTACGGTATAGAGTGTAGAGTGTAGGGTATAGAGTGTAGGGTATAAAGTGTAGGGTTTAGAGTGTAGGGTATTGAGTGTAGGGTATAGAGTGTAGAGTGTAGGGTATAGAGTGTATGGTATAGATTGTAGGGTATAGAGTGTATGGTATAGAGTGTAGGGTATAGAGTGTAGAGGGTAGAGTGTAGGGTATAGAGTGTAGGGTATAGAGTGTAGGGTATAGAGTGTAGAGTGTAGGGTATAGAGTGTAGGTATAGAGTGTAGGGTGTAGAGTGTAGGGTATAGAGTGTAGGTTATAGAGTGTAGAGTGTAGGGTATAAAGTGTAGGGTATAGAGTGTAGGGTGTAGAGTGTAGGGTATAGAATGTAGAGTGTAGGGTATAGAGTGTATGGTATAATGTGTAGGGTATAGAGTGTAGAGTGTAGGGTATAGAGTGTAGGGTATAGAGTGTAGGGTATAGAGTGTAGGGTATAGAGTGTAGAGTGTAGGGTATAGAGTGTAGAGTGTAGGGTATAGAGTGTAGGGTATAGAGTGTATGGTATAGAGTGTAGGGTATAGAGTGTAGGGTATAGAGTGTAGAGTGTAGGGATTAGAGTGTAGGGTATAGAGTGTAGGGTATAGAGTGTAGAGTGTAGGGTATAGAGTGTAGGGTATAGAGTGTACGGTACAGAGTGTTGGGCTATAGAGTGTAGGGTATAGAGTGTAGGGTATAGAGTGTAGAGTATAGAGTGTAGGGTATACAGTGTAGGGTATAAAGTGTAGAGTGTAGGGTATAGAGTGTAGGGTATAGAGTGTAGGGTATAGAGTGTAGGGTATAGAGTGTAGAGTGTAGGGTATAGAGTGTAGGGCATAAAGTGTAGGGTATAGATTGTAGGGTATAGAGTGTAGAATGTAGGGTATAGAGTGTAGGGTATAGAGTGTATGGTGTAGAGTGTAGGGTATAGAGTGTATAGTGTAGGGTATAGAGTGTAGGGTTTAGAGTGTAGGGTATTGAGTGTAGGGTATAGAGTGTAGAGTGTAGGGTATAGAGTGTATGGTATAGAGTGTAGGGTATAGAGTGTAGGGTATAGAGTGTAGGGTATAGAGTGTAGAGTGTAGGGTATGGAGTTTAGGGTATAGAGTGTAGGGTATAGAGTGTAGAGTGTAGGGTATAGAGTGTAGGGTATAGAGTGTAGGGTATAGAGTGTAGGGTATAGAGTGTACGGTATAGAGTGTTGGGCTATAGAGTGTAGGGTATAGAGTGTAGGGTATAGAGTGTAGGGTATACAGTGTAGGGTATACAGTGTAGGGTATAAAGTGTAGAGTGTAGGGTATAGAGTGTAGGGTATAGAGTGTAGGGTATAGAGTGTAGGGTATAGAGTGTAGGGTATAGAGTGTAGAGTTTAGGGTATAGAGTGTAGAGTTTAGGGTATAGAGTGTAGGGTATAGAGTGTAGGGTTTAGAGTGTATGGTATAGAGTGTAGGGTATAGAGCGTAGAGTGTAGGGTATAGAGTGTAGGGTATAGAGTGTAGGGTATAGAGTGTATGGTATAGAGTGTACGGTATAGAGTGTAGAGTGTAGGGTATAAAGTGTAGGGTATAGATTGTAGGGTATAGAGTGTAGAATGTAGGGTATAGAGTATAGGGTATAGAGTGTATGGTGTAGAGTGTAGGGTATAGAGTGTATAGTGTAGGGTATAGAGTGTAGGGTTTAGAGTGTAGGGTATTGAGTGTAGGGTATAGAGTGTAGAGTGTAGGGTATAGAGTGTATGGTATAGAGTGTAGGGTATAGAGTGTATGGTATAAAGTGTAGGGTATAGAGTGTAGAGGGTAGAGTGTAGGGTATAGAGTGTAGGGTATAGAGTGTAGGGTATAGAGTGTAGAGTGTAGGGTATAGAGTGTAGGGTATAGAGTGTAAGGTGTAGAGTGTAGGGTATAGAGTGTAGGGTATAGAGTGTAGAGTGTAGGGTATAAAGTGTAGGGTATAGAGTGTAGGGTGTAGAGTGTAGGGTATAGAGTGTAGAGTGTAGGGTATAGAGTGTATGGTATAATGTTTACGGTATAGAGTGTAGAGTGTAGGGTATAGAGTGTAGGGTATAGAGTATAGAGTGTAGGGTATAGAGTGTAGGGTATAGAGTGTAGAGTGTAGGGTGTAGAGTGTAGGGTATAGAGTGTAGGGTATAGAGTGTATGGTATAGAGTGTAGGTTACATAGTGTAGGGTATAGAGTGTAGAGTGTAGGGATTAGAGTGTAGGGTATAGAGTGTAGGGTATAGAGTGTAGAGTGTAGGGTATAGAGTGTAGGGTATAGAGTGTACGGTATAGAGTGTTGGGCTATAGAGTGTAGGGTATAGAGTGTAGGGTATAGAGTGTAGGGTATACAGTGTAGGGTATAAAGTGTAGAGTGTAGGGTATAGAGTGTAGGGTATAGAGTGTAGGGTATAGAGTGTAGGGTATAGAGTGTAGGGTATAGAGTGTAGAGTGTAGGGTATAGAGTGTAGAGTTTAGGGTATAGAGTGTAGGGTATAGAGTGTAGGGTTTAGAGTGTATGGTATAGAGTGTAGGGTATAGAGTGTAGAGTGTAGGGTATAGAGTGTAGGGTATAGAGTGTAGGGTATAGAGTGTATGGTATAGAGTGTACGGTATAGAGTGTAGAGTGTAGGGTATAGAGTGTAGGGTATAAAGTGTAGGGTTTAGAGTGTAGGGTATTGAGTGTAGGGTATAGAGTGTAGAGTGTAGGGTATAGAGTGTATGGTATAGATTGTAGGGTATAGAGTGTATGGTATAGAGTGTAGGGTATAGAGTGTAGAGGGTAGAGTGTAGGGTATAGAGTGTAGGGTATAGAGTGTAGGGTATAGAGTGTAGAGTGTAGGGTATAGAGTGTAGGTATAGAGTGTAGGGTGTAGAGTGTAGGGTATAGAGTGTAGGTTATAGAGTGTAGAGTGTAGGGTATAAAGTGTAGGGTATAGAGTGTAGGGTGTAGAGTGTAGGGTATAGAATGTAGAGTGTAGGGTATAGAGTGTATGGTATAATGTGTAGGGTATAGAGTGTAGAGTGTAGGGTATAGAGTGTAGGGTATAGAGTGTAGGGTATAGAGTGTAGGGTATAGAGTGTAGAGTGTAGGGTATAGAGTGTAGAGTGTAGGGTATAGAGTGTAGGGTATAGAGTGTATGGTATAGAGTGTAGGGTATAGAGTGTAGGGTATAGAGTGTAGAGTGTAGGGATTAGAGTGTAGGGTATAGAGTGTAGGGTATAGAGTGTAGAGTGTAGGGTATAGAGTGTAGGGTATAGAGTGTACGGTACAGAGTGTTGGGCTATAGAGTGTAGGGTATAGAGTGTAGGGTATAGAGTGTAGAGTATAGAGTGTAGGGTATACAGTGTAGGGTATAAAGTGTAGAGTGTAGGGTATAGAGTGTAGGGTATAGAGTGTAGGGTATAGAGTGTAGGGTATAGAGTGTAGAGTGTAGGGTATAGAGTGTAGGGCATAAAGTGTAGGGTATAGATTGTAGGGTATAGAGTGTAGAATGTAGGGTATAGAGTGTAGGGTATAGAGTGTATGGTGTAGAGTGTAGGGTATAGAGTGTATAGTGTAGGGTATAGAGTGTAGGGTTTAGAGTGTAGGGTATTGAGTGTAGGGTATAGAGTGTAGAGTGTAGGGTATAGAGTGTAGAGTGTAGGGATTAGAGTGTAGGGTATAGAGTGTAGGGTATAGAGTGTAGAGTGTAGGGTATAGAGTGTAGGGTATAGAGTGTACGGTACAGAGTGTTGGGCTATAGAGTGTAGGGTATAGAGTGTAGGGTATAGAGTGTAGAGTATAGAGTGTAGGGTATACAGTGTAGGGTATAAAGTGTAGAGTGTAGGGTATAGAGTGTAGGGTATAGAGTGTAGGGTATAGAGTGTAGGGTATAGAGTGTAGAGTGTAGGGTATAGAGTGTAGGGCATAAAGTGTAGGGTATAGATTGTAGGGTATAGAGTGTAGAATGTAGGGTATAGAGTGTAGGGTATAGAGTGTATGGTGTAGAGTGTAGGGTATAGAGTGTATAGTGTAGGGTATAGAGTGTAGGGTTTAGAGTGTAGGGTATTGAGTGTAGGGTATAGAGTGTAGAGTGTAGGGTATAGAGTGTATGGTATAGAGTGTAGGGTATAGAGTGTAGGGTATAGAGTGTAGGGTATAGAGTGTAGAGTGTAGGGTATGGAGTTTAGGGTATAGAGTGTATGGTATAGAGTGTAGAGTGTAGGGTATAGAGTGTATAGTGTAGGGTATAGAGTGTAGGGTATAGAGTGTAGGGTATAGAGTGTATGGTATAGAGTGTAGGGAATAGAGTGTAGTGTAGGGTATAGAGTGTATGGTATAGAGTGTAGGGTATAGAGTGTAGAGTATAGAGTGTAGGGTATAGAGTGTAGGGTATAGAGTGTAGGGTATAGAATGTATGGTATAGAGTGTAGGGAATAGAGTGTAGAGTGTAGGGTATAGAGTGTATGGTATAGAGTGTAGGGTATAGAGTGTAGAGGGTAGAGTGTAGTGTATAGAGTGTAGGGTATAGAGTGTAGGGTATAGAGTGTAGAGTGTAGGGTATAGAGTGTAGGGTATAGAGTGTAGGGTATAGAGTGTAGAGTGTAGGGATTAGAGTGTAGGGTATAGAGTGTAGGGTATAGAGTGTAGAGTGTAGGGTATAGAGTGTAGAGTATAGAGTATAGAGTGTAGGGTATAGATTGTAGGGTATAGAGTGTAAAGTGTAGAGTGTAGAGTATAGAGTGTAGAGTGTAGGGTATAGAGTGTAGGGTATAGAACGTAGGGTGTAGGGTATAGAGTGTAGGGTATAGAGTGTAGGGTATAGAGTGTAGAGTGTAGAGTATAGAGTGTATGGTATAGAGTGTAGGGTGTAGAGTGTAGGGTATAGAGTGTAGAGTGTAGGGTATAGAGTGTAGGGTATATAGTGTATGGTATACAGTGTAGAGTGTAGAGTGTAGGGTATAGAGTGTATATTGTAGGGTATAGAGTGTAGGGTATAGAGTGTATGGTATAGAGTGTAGGGTATAGAGTGTAGAGTGTAGGGTATAGAGTGTAGGGTATAGTGTGTAGGGTATAGAGTGTAGGGTATAGGGTGTAGGTTATAGAGTGTAGGGTATAGGGTGTAGGGTATAGAGTATAGAGTGCAGGGTATAGAGTGTAGGGTATATAGTGTAGAGTATAGAGTGTAGGGTATAGAGTGTAGGGTGTAGAGTGTAGAGTGTAGGGTATAGAGTGTAGAGTATAGAGTGTAGGGTATAGAGTGTAGAGTGTAGGGTATAGAGTGTAGGGTATAGAGTGTAGAGTGTAGGGTATAGAGTGTAGAGTGTAGGGTATAGAGTGTAGGGTATAGAGTGTAGGGTATAGAGTGTAGGGTATAGAGTGTAGAGTGTAGGGTATAGAGTGTAGGGTATAGAGTGTAGGGTATATAGTGTAGGGTATAGAGTGTAGAGTGTAGGGTATAGAGTGTAGGGTATAGAGTGTATGGAATAGAGTTTAGAGTGTAGAGTGTAGGGTATGGAGTGTAGGGTATAGAGTGTATGGTATAGAGTGTAGGGTATAGAGTGTGGGGTATAGAGTGTAGGGTATAGAGTGTAGAGTGTAGGGATTAGAGTGTAGGGTATAGAGTGTAGGATATAGAGTGTATGGAATAGAGTGTAGGGTATAGAGTGAAGAGTGTAGGGTATAGAGTGTAGGGTATAGAGCGTAGGGTGTAGGGTATAGAGTGTAGGGTATAGAGTGTAGGGTATACAGTGTATGGTATAGAGTGTAGGGTGTAGAGTGTAGGGTATAGAGTGTAGGTTATAGAGTGTAGAGTGTAGGGCATAGAGTGTATGGTATAGAGTGTAGGGTGTAGAGTGTATAGTATAGAGTGTAGGGTATAGATTATATGGTATAGAGTTTAGAGTGTAGGATATAGAGTGTAGAATATAGAGTGTAGAGTGTAGGGTATAGAGTGTAGGGTATAGAGTGTAGGGTATAGAGTGTACGGTATAGAGCGTATGATATAGAGTGTATGGTATATAGTGTAGGGTATAGAGTGTTTGGTATTGAGTGTAAGGTATAGAGTGTAGAGAGTATGGTATAGATTTTAGAGTGTAGAGTGTAGGGTATAGAGTGTAGGGTATAGAGTGGATGGAATAGAGTGTATGGTATAGAGTGTAGGGTGTAGAGTGTAGGGTATAGAGTGTAGAGTGTGGGGTATAGAGTGTAGAGTGTAGGGTATAGAGTGTATGATATAGAGTGTAGGGTATAGAGTGTATGGTATAGATTGCAGGGTATAAAGTGTAGGGTATAGAGTGTAGGGTATAGAGTGTAGAGTGTAGGGTATAGAGTGTAGGGTATAGAGTGTATGGTATAGAGTGTATGGTATAGATTGTAGGGTATAGAGTGTAGGGTATAGAGTGTAGAGTGTAGGGTATAAAGTGTAGAAAGTAGGGTATAGTGTGTAGGGCATAGAGTGTAGAGTGTAGGGTATAGAGTGTAGGGTATAGAGTGTAGATTGTATGGTATAGAGTGTAGGGTATAGAGTGTATAGTGTAGAGTATAGAGTATAGAGTGTAGGGTATAGAGTGTAGGGTATAGCGTGTAGGGTATAGAGTGTAGGGTATAGAGTATATAGTGTAGGGTATAGAGTGTAGGGTATAGAGTGTAGAGTGTAGGGTATAGAGTGTAGGGTATAGAGTGCAGGGTATAGAGTGTAGGGTATAAAGTGTAGAGTGTAGGGTATAGAGTGTAGGGTATAGAGCGTAGAGTGTAGGGTGTAGAGTGTAGAGTGTAGGGTATAGAGTGTAAGGTATAGAGTGTAGGGTATAGAGTATATGTTATAGAGTGTAGGGTATAGAATGTAGAGTGTAGGGTATAGAGTGTAGGGTGTAGAGTGTAGGGTATAGAGTGTAGGGTATAGAGTGTAGGGTATAAAGTGTAGAGTGTAGGGTATAGAGTGTAGGGTATAGAGTGTAGGGTATAGAGTGTAGGGTATAGAGTGTAGGGTATATATTGTAGGGTATAGAGTGTAGAGTGTAGGGTATAGAGTGTAGGGTATAGAGTGTATGGTGTAGTGTGTAGGGTATAGAGTGTATAGTGTAGGGTATAGAGTGTAGGGTATAGAGTGTAGGGTATAGAGTGTATGGTATAGAGTGTACAGTATAGAGTGTAGAGTTTAGGGTATAGAGTGTAGTGTGTAGAGTGTATGGTGTAGTGTGTAGGGTACAGAGTGTAGAGTGTAGGGTATAGAGTGTAGGGTATAGAGTGTAGGGTATAGAGTGTACGGTATAGAGTGTATGATATAGAGTGTATGTTATATAGTGTAGGGTATAGAGTGTTTGGTATAGAGTGTAAGGTATAGAGTGTAGAGAGTAGGGTATAGATTTTAGAGTGTAGAGTGTAGGGTATAGAGTGTAGGGTATAGAGTGTATGGAATAGAGTGTATGGTATAGAGTGTAGGGTGTAGAGTGTAGGGTATAGAGTGTAGAGTGTGGTTTATAGAGTGTAGAGTGTAGGGTATAGAGTGTAGAGTGTAGAGTGTAGGGTATAGAGTGTAGGGTATAGAGTGTAGAGTGTAGGGTATAGAGTGTAGGGTATAGAGTGTATGGTATAGAGTGTAGGGTATAGAGTGTAGGCTATAGAGTGTAGAGTGTAGGGATTAGAGTGTAGGGTATAGAGTGTAGGGTATAGAGTGTAGGGTATAGAGTGTTGGGCTATAGAGTGTTGGGTATAGAGTGTAGGGTATAGAGTGTAGGGTATAGAGTGTAGGGTATAGAGTGTAGGGTATACAGTGTAGGGTATAAGGTGTAGAGTGTAGGGTATAGAGTGTAGTTATAGAGTGTAGAGTGTAGGGTATAGAGTGTAGAGTTTAGGGTATAGAGTGTAGGGTATAGAGTGTAGGGTATAGAGTGTAGAGTGTAGGGTATAGAGTGTATGATATAGAGTGTAGGGTATAGAGTGTATGGAATAGAGTGTATGGTATAGAGTGTAGGGTGTAGAGTCTAGGGTATAGAGTGTAGAGTGTAGGGTATAGAGTATATGGTATAATGTGTAGGGTATTTAGTGTAGAGTGTAGGGTATAGAGTGTAGGGTATAGAGTATAGAGTGTAGGGTATGGAGTGTAGAGTGTAGGGTATAGAGTGTAGAGCGTAGGGTATAGTGTGTAGAGTATAGAGTGTATGGTATAGAGTGTAGGGTATAGAGTGTAGGGTATAGAGTGTAGAGTGTAGGGATTAGAGTGTAGGGTATAGAGTGTAGAGTGTAGGGTATAGAGTGTAGGGTATAGAGTGTACGGTATAGAGTGTTGGGCTATAGAGTGTAGGGTATAGAGTGTAGGGTATAGAGTGTAGGGTATACAGTGTAGGGTATAAAGTGTAGAGTGTAGGGTATAGAGTGTAGGGTATAGAGTGTAGGGTATAGAGTGTAGGGTATTGAGTGTAGAGTGTAGGGTATAGAGTGTAGAGTTTAGGGTATAGAGTGTAGGGTATAGAGTCTAGGGTTTAGAGTGTATGGTATAGAGTGTAGGGTATAGAGTGTAGGGTATAGAGTGTAGGGTATAGAGTGTATGGTATAGAGTGTACGGTATAGAGTGTAGAGTGTAGGGGATAGAGTGTAGGGTATAAAGTGTAGGGTATAGATTGTAGGGTATAGAGTGTAGAATGTAGGGTATAGAGTCTAGGGGATAGAGTGTATGGTGTAGAGTGTAGGGTATAGAGTGTATAGTGTAGGGTATAGAGTGTAGGGTTTAGAGTGTAGGGTATAGAGTGTAGGGTATAGAGTGTAGAGTGTAGGGTATAGAGTGAATAGTGTAGGGTATAGAGTGTAGGGTATAGAGTGTAGGGTATAGAGTGTATGGTATAGAGTGTAGGGAATAGAGTGTAGAGTGTAGGGTATAGAGTGTATGGTATAGAGTGTAGGGTATAGAGTGTAGAGTATAGAGTGTAGGGTATAGAGTGTAGGGTATAGAGTGTAGGGTATAGAATGTATGGTATAGAGTGTAGGGAATAGAGTGTAGAGTGTAGGGTATAGAGTGTATGGTGTAGAGTGTAGGGTATAGAGTGTATAGTGTAGGGTATAGAGTGCAGGGTATAGAGTGTATGGAATAGAGTGTATGGAATATAGTGTACGGTATAGAGTGTAGAGTGTAGGGTATAGAGTGTAGGGTATAGAGCGTAGGGTGTAGGGTGTAGATTGTAGGGTATAGAGTGTAGGGTATAGAGTGTAGAGTGTAGGGTATAGACTGCATGGTATAGAGTGTAGGGTGTAGAGTGTATGGTATAGAGTGTACAGTATAGAGTGTATGGTATAGAGTGTAGAGTGTAGGGTATAGAGTGTATGGTATAGAGTATAGGGTGTATAGTGTATAGTATAGAGTGTAGGGTACAGAGTGTAGAGTGTAGGGTATAGAGTGTAGGGTATAGAGTGTAGGGTATAGAGTGTAGGGTATATAGTGTACGGTATAGAGTGTATGATATAGAGTGTATGGTATATAGTGTAGGGTATAGAGTGTTTGGTATTGAGTGTAAGGTATAGAGTGTAGAGAGTAGGGTATAGATTTTAGAGTGTAGAGTGTAGGGTATAGAGTGTAGGGTATAGAGTGTATGGAATAGAGTGTATGGTATAGAGTGTAGGGTGTAGAGTGTAGGGTATAGAGTGTAGAGTGTGGGGTATAGAGTGTAGAGTGTAGGGTATAGAGTGTATGATATAGAGTGTAGGGTATAGAGTGTATGGTATAGATTGCAGGGTATAGAGTGTAGGATATAGAGTGTAGGGTATAGAGTGTAGAGTGTAGGGTATAGAGTGTAGGGTATAGAGTGTATGGTATAGAGTGTATGGTATAGATTGTAGGGTATAGAGTGTAGGGTATAGAGTGTAGAGTGTAGGGTATAGAGTGTAGAAAGTAGGGTATAGTGTGTAGGGTATAGAGTGTAGAGTGTAGGGTATAGAGTGTAGGGTATAGAGTGTAGATTGTATGGTATAGAGTGTAGGGTATAGAGTGTATAGTGTAGGGTATAGAGTGTAGCGTGTAGGGTATAGAGTGTAGGGTATAGAGTGTTGGGATATAGAGTGTAGGGTATAGAGTGTAGGGTATAGATTGTAGGGTATAGAGTATAGGGTATAGAGTGTAGGGTATAGAGTATATAGTGTAGGGTATAGTGTGTAGGGTATAGAGTGTAGAGTGTAGGGTATAGAGTGTAGGGTATAGAGTGTAGGGTATAGAGTGTAGGGTATAAAGTGTAGAGTGTAGGGTATAGAGTGTAGGGTATAGAATGTAGGGTATAGAGTGTAGGGTATAGAGTGTAGAGTGTAGGATATAGAGTGTAGAGTATAGAGTGTAGAGTGTAGGGTATAGAGTGTAGAGTGTAGGGTATAGAGTGTAGGGTATAGAGTGTATGGTATAGAGTGTAGGGTATAGAGTGTAGGGTAAAGAGTGTAGAGTGTAGGGATTAGAGTGTAGGGTATAGAGTGTAGGGTATAGAGTGTAGAGTGTAGGGTATAGAGTGTAGGGTATAGAGTGTACGGTATATAGTGTTGGGCTATAGAGTGTAGGGTATAGAGTGTAGGGTATAGAGTATAGGGTATAGAGTGTAGGGTATACAGTGTAGGGTATAAAGTGTAGAGTGTAGGGTATAAAGTGTAGGGTATAGAGTGTAGGGTTTAGAGTGTATGGTATAGAGTGTAGGGTATAGAGTGTAGAGTGTAGGGTATAGAGTGTAGGGTATAGAGTGTAGGGTATAGAGTGTATGGTATAGAGTGTACGGTATAGAGTGTAGAGTGTAGGGTATAGAGTGTAGGGTATAAAGTGTAGAGTATAGATTGTAGGGTATAGAGTGTAGAGTGTAGGGTATAGAGTGTATGGTATAGAGTGTAGGGTATAGAGTGTATAGTGTAGGGTATAGAGTGTAGGGTTTAGAGTGTAGGGTATAGAGTGTAGGGTATAGAGTGTAGAGTGTAGGGTATAGAGTGTATGGTATAGAGTGTAGGGTATAGAGTGTAGGGTATAGAGTGTAGGGTATAGAGTGTAGAGTGTAGGGTATAGAGTTTAGGGTATAGAGTGTATGGTATAGAGTGTAGAGTGTAGGGTATAGAGTGTATAGTGTAGGGTATAGAGTGTAGGGTATAGAGCGTATGGTATAGAGTGTAGGGAATAGAGTGTAGAGTGTAGGGTATAGAGTGTATGGTATAGAGTGTAGGGTATAGAGTGTATAGTGTAGGGTATAGAGTGCAGGGTATAGAGTGTATGGAATAGAGTGTATGGAATATAGTGTACGGTATAGAGTGTAGAGTGTAGGGTATAGAGTGTAGGGTATAGAGCGTAGGGTGTAGGGTATAGATTGTAGGGTATAGAGTGTAGGGTATAGAGTGTAGAGTGTAGGGTATAGAGTGCATGATATAGAGTGTAGGGTGTAGAGTGTATGGTATAGAGTGTACAGTATAGAGTGTATGGTATAGAGTGTAGAGTGTAGGGTATAGAGTGTATGGTATAGAGTGTAGGGTGTAGAGTGTATAGTATAGAGTGTAGGGTACAGAGTGTAGAGTGTAGGGTATAGAGTGTAGGGTATAGAGTGTAGGGTATAGAGTGTAGGGTATATATTGTAGGGTATAGAGTGTAGAGTGTAGGGTATAGAGTGTAGGGTATAGAGTGTATGGTGTAGAGTGTAGGGTATAGAGTGTATAGTGTAGGGTATAGAGTGTAGGGTATAGAGTCTAGGGTATAGAGTGTATGGTATAGAGTGTACAGTATAGAGTGTATGGTATAGAGTGTAGAGTGTAGGTGGTTGGGCATTTAGGAAATAGCGACCACAATATTGTGCAGTTTCACCTGTCTTTCACTAGGGGGACTTGTCAGGGAGTCACAAAAACATTGAACTTTAGGAAGGCAAAGTTTGAACAGCTTAGAGATGCCCTTAATCTGGTAGACTGGGACAATATCCTCAGAAATGAGAATACAGATAATAAATGGGAAATGTTTAAGAACATCCTAAATAGGCAGTGTAAGCGGTTTATACCTTGTGGGAATAAAAGGACTAGAAATAGGAAAAACCCAATGTGGCTAAACAAAGAAGTAAGACAGGCAATTAACAGTAAAAAGAAAGCATTTGCACTACTAAAGCAGGATGGCACCATTGAAGCTCTAAAAAACTATAGGGAGAAAAATACTTTATCTAAAAAACTAATTAAAGCTGCCAAAAAGGAAACAGAGAAGCACATTGCTAAGGAGAGTAAAACTAATCCCAAACTGTTCTTCAACTATATCAATAGTAAAAGAATAAAAACTGAAAATGTAGGCCCCTTAAAAAATAGTGAGGAAAGAATGGTTGTAGATGACGAGGAAAAAGCTAACATATTAAACACCTTCTTCTCCACGGTATTCACGGTGGAAAATGAAATGCTAGGTGAAATCCCAAGAAACAATGAAAACCCTATATTAAGGGTCACCAATCTAACCCAAGAAGAGGTGCGAAACCGGCTAAATAAGATTAAAATAGATAAATCTCCGGGTCCGGATGGCATACACCCACGAGTACTAAGAGAACTAAGTAATGTAATAGATAAACCATTATTTCTTATTTTTAGTGACTCTATAGCGACAGGGTCTGTTCCGCAGGACTGGCGCATAGCAAATGTGGTGCCAATATTCAAAAAGGGCTCTAAAAGTGAACCTGGAAATTATAGGCCAGTAAGTCTAACCTCTATTGTTGGTAAAATATTTGAAGGGTTTCTGAGGGATGTTATTCTGGATTATCTCAATGAGAATTAACTGTTTAACTCCATATCAGCATGGGTTTATGAGAAATCGCTCCTGTCAAACCAATCTAATCAGTTTTTATGAAGAGGTAAGCTATAGACTGGACCACGGTGAGTCATTGGACGTGGTATATCTCGATTTTTCCAAAGCGTTTGATACCGTGCCGCACAAGAGGTTGGTACACAAAATGAGAATGCTTGGTCTGGGGGAAAATGTGTGTAAATGGGTTAGTAACTGGCTTAGTGATAGAAAGCAGAGGGTGGTTATAAATGGTATAGTCTCTAACTGGGTCGCTGTGACCAGTGGGGTACCGCAGGGGTCGGTATTGGGACCTGTTCTCTTCAACATATTCATTAATGATCTGGTAGAAGGTTTACACAGTAAAATATCGATATTTGCAGATGATACAAAACTATGTAAAGCAGTTAATACAAGAGAAGATAGTATTCTGCTACAGATGGATCTGGATAAGTTGGAAACTTGGGCTGAAAGGTGGCAGATGAGGTTTAACAATGATAAATGTAAGGTTATACACATGGGAAGAGGGAATCAATATCACCATTACACACTGAACGGGAAACCACTGGGTAAATCTGACAGGGAGAAGGACTTGGGGATCCTAGTTAATGATAAACTTACCTGGAGCAGCCAGTGCCAGGCAGCAGCTGCCAAGGCAAACAGGATCATGGGGTGCATTAAAAGAGGTCTGGATACACATGATGAGAGCATTATACTGCCTCTGTACAAATCCCTAGTTAGACCGCACATGGAGTACTGTGTCCAGTTTTGGGCACCGGTGCTCAGGAAGGATATAATGGAACTAGAGAGAGTACAAAGGAGGGCAACAAAATTAATAAAGGGGATGGGAGAACTACAATACCCAGATAGATTAGCGAAATTAGGATTATTTAGTCTAGAAAAAAGACGACTGAGGGGCGATCTAATAACCATGTATAAGTATATAAGGGGACAATACAAATATCTCGCTGAGGATCTGTTTATACCAAGGAAGGTGACGGGCACAAGGGGGCATTCTTTGCGTCTGGAGGAGAGAAGGTTTTTCCACCAACATAGAAGAGGATTC
Source organism: Ranitomeya imitator (assembly GCF_032444005.1). Taxonomy (NCBI): domain Eukaryota; kingdom Metazoa; phylum Chordata; class Amphibia; order Anura; family Dendrobatidae; genus Ranitomeya; species Ranitomeya imitator. Next base: position 695,155 of record NW_027194316.1, read on the forward strand.
TTTACTGTTAGGGCAGTGAGAATCTGGAATTGCTTGCCTGAGGAGGTGGTGATGGCGAACTCAGTCGAGGGGTTCAAGAGAGGCCTGGATGTCTTCCTGGAGCAGAACAATATTGTATCATACAATTATTAGGTTCTGTAGAAGGACGTAGATCTGGGTATTTATTATGATGGAATATAGGCTGAACTGGATGGACAAATGTCTTTTTTCGGCCTTACTAACTATGTTACTATGTTACTATGTTACTATGTTACTATGTATAGACTGCAGTGTGTAGAGTGTATGGTATAGTGTGTAGGGTACAGAGTGTAGAGTGTAGGGTATAGAGTGTAGGGTATAGAGTGTAGGGTATAGAGTGTATGATATAGAGTGTATGGTATATAGTGTAGGGTATAGAGTGTTTGGTATAGAGTGTAAGGTATAGAGTGTAGAGAGTAGGGTATAGATTTTAGAGTGTAGAGTGTAGGGTATAGAGTGTAGGGTATAGAGTGTATGGAATAGAGTGTATGGTATAGAGTGTAGGGTGTAGAGTGTAGGGTATAGAGTGTAGAGTGTGGTTTATAGAGTGTAGAGTGTAGGGTATAGAGTGTATGGTATAGATTGCAGGGTATAGAGTGTAGGGTATATAGTGTAGGGTATAGAGTATAGAGTGTAGGGTATAGAGTGTAGGGTATAGAGTGTAGAGTGTAGAGTGTAGGGTATAGAGTGTAGAGTGTAGGGTATAGAGTGTAGGGTATAGAGTGTATGGTATAGAGTGTAGGGTATAGAGTGTAGGCTATAGAGTGTAGAGTGTAGGGATTAGAGTGTCGGGTATAGAGTGTAGGGTATAGAGTGTAGGGTATAGAGTGTTGGGCTATAGAGTGTTGGGTATAGAGTGTAGGGTATAGAGTGTAGGGTATAGAGTGTAGGGTATACAGTGTAGGGTATAAGGTGTAGAGTGTAGGGTATAGAGTGTAGGGTATAGAGTGTAGGGTATAGAGTGTAGATTGTATGGTATAGAGTGTAGGGTATAGAGTGTATAGTGTAGGGTATAGAGTGTAGCGTGTAGGGTATAGAGTGTAGGGTATAGAGTGTTGGGATATAGAGTGTAGGGTATAGAGTGTAGGGTATAGATTGTAGGGTATAGAGTATAGGGTATAGAGTGTAGGGTATAGAGTATATAGTGTAGGGTATAGTGTGTAGGGTATAGTGTGTAGAGTGTAGGGTATAGAGTGTAGGGTATAGAGTGTAGGGTATAGAGTGTAGGGTATAAAGTGTAGAGTGTAGGGTATAGAGTGTAGGGTATAGAATGTAGGGTATAGAGTGTAGGGTATAGAGTGTAGAGTGTAGGATATAGAGTGTAGAGTATAGAGTGTAGAGTGTAGGGTATAGAGTGTAGAGTGTAGGGTATAGAGTGTAGGGTATAGAGTGTATGGTATAGAGTGTAGGGTATAGAGTGTAGGGTAAAGAGTGTAGAGTGTAGGGATTAGAGTGTAGGGTATAGAGTGTAGGGTATAGAGTGTAGAGTGTAGGGTATAGAGTGTAGGGTATAGAGTGTACGGTATATAGTGTTGGGCTATAGAGTGTAGGGTATAGAGTGTAGGGTATAGAGTATAGGGTATAGAGTGTAGGGTATACAGTGTAGGGTATAAAGTGTAGAGTGTAGGGTATAGAGTGTAGGGTATAGAGTGTAGGGTTTAGAGTGTATGGTATAGAGTGTAGGGTATAGAGTGTAGAGTGTAGGGTATAGAGTGTAGGGTATAGAGTGTAGGGTATAGAGTGTATGGTATAGAGTGTACGGTATAGAGTGTAGAGTGTAGGGTATAGAGTGTAGGGTATAAAGTGTAGAGTATAGATTGTAGGGTATAGAGTGTAGAGTGTAGGGTATAGAGTGTATGGTATAGAGTGTAGGGTATAGAGTGTATAGTGTAGGGTATAGAGTGTAGGGTTTAGAGTGTAGGGTATAGAGTGTAGGGTATAGAGTGTAGAGTGTAGGGTATAGAGTGTATGGTATAGAGTGTAGGGTATAGAGTGTAGGGTATAGAGTGTAGGGTATAGAGTGTAGAGTGTAGGGTATAGAGTTTAGGGTATAGAGTGTATGGTATAGAGTGTAGAGTGTAGGGTATAGAGTGTATAGTGTAGGGTATAGAGTGTAGGGTATAGAGCGTATGGTATAGAGTGTAGGGAATAGAGTGTAGAGTGTAGGGTATAGAGTGTATGGTATAGAGTGTAGGGTATAGAGTGTATAGTGTAGGGTATAGAGTGCAGGGTATAGAGTGTATGGAATAGAGTGTATGGAATATAGTGTACGGTATAGAGTGTAGAGTGTAGGGTATAGAGTGTAGGGTATAGAGCGTAGGGTGTAGGGTATAGATTGTAGGGTATAGAGTGTAGGGTATAGAGTGTAGAGTGTAGGGTATAGAGTGCATGATATAGAGTGTAGGGTGTAGAGTGTATGGTATAGATTGTACAGTATAGAGTGTATGGTATAGAGTGTAGAGTGTAGGGTATAGAGTGTATGGTATAGAGTGTAGGGTGTAGAGTGTATAGTATAGAGTGTAGGGTACAGAGTGTAGAGTGTAGGGTATAGAGTGTAGGGTATAGAGTGTAGGGTATAGAGTGTAGGGTATATATTGTAGGGTATAGAGTGTAGAGTGTAGGGTATAGAGTGTAGGGTATAGAGTGTATGGTGTAGAGTGTAGGGTATAGAGTGTATAGTGTAGGGTATAGAGTGTAGGGTATAGAGTCTAGGGTATAGAGTGTATGGTATAGAGTGTACAGTATAGAGTGTATGGTATAGAGTGTAGAGTGTAGGGTATAGACTGTAGTGTGTAGAGTGTATGGTATAGTGTGTAGGGTACAGAGTGTAGAGTGTAGGGTATAGAGTGTAGCGTATAGAGTGTAGGGTATAGAGTGTACGGTATAGAGTGTATGATATAGAGTGTATGGTATATAGTGTAGGGTATAGAGTGTTTGGTATAGAGTGTAAGGTATAGAGTGTAGAGAGTAGGGTATAGATTTTAGAGTGTAGAGTGTAGGGTATAGAGTGTAGGGTATAGAGTGTATGGAATAGAGTGTATGGTATAGAGTGTAGGGTGTAGAGTGTAGGGTATAGAGTGTAGAGTGTGGTTTATAGAGTGTAGAGTGTAGGGTATAGAGTGTATGGTATAGATTGCAGGGTATAGAGTGTAGGGTATATAGTGTAGGGTATAGAGTAGAGAGTGTAGGGTATAGAGTGTAGGGTATAGAGTGTAGAGTGTAGAGTGTAGGGTATAGAGTGTAGAGTGTAGGGTATAGAGTGTAGGGTATAGAGTGTATGGTATAGAGTGTAGGGTATAGAGTGTAGGCTATAGAGTGTAGAGTGTAGGGATTAGAGTGTTGGGTATAGAGTGTAGGGTATAGAGTGTAGGGTATAGAGTGTTGGGCTATAGAGTGTTGGGTATAGAGTGTAGGGTATAGAGTGTAGGGTATAGAGTGTAGGGTATACAGTGTAGGGTATAAGGTGTAGAGTGTAGGGTATAGAGTGTAGGGTATAGAGTGTAGAGTGTAGGGTATAGAGTGTAGAGTTTAGGGTATAGAGTGTAGGGTATAGAGTGTAGAGTGTAGGGTATAGAGTGTATGATATAGAGTGTAGGGTATAGAGTGTATGGAATAGAGTGTATGGTATAGAGTGTAGGGTGTAGAGTCTAGGGTATAGAGTGTAGAGTGTAGGGTATAGAGTGTATGGTATAATGTGTAGGGTATAGAGTGTAGAGTGTAGGGTATAGAGTGTAGGGTATAGAGTATAGAGTGTAGGGTATAGAGTGTAGAGTGTAGGGTATAGAGTGTAGAGTGTAGGGTATAGAGTGTAGGGTATAGAGTGTATGGTATAGAGTGTAGGGTATAGAGTGTAGGGTATAGAGTGTAGAGTGTAGGGATTAGAGTGTAGGGTATAGAGTGTAGAGTGTAGGGTATAGAGTGTAGGGTATAGAGTGTACGGTATAGAGTGTTGGGCTATAGAGTGTAGGGTATAGAGTGTAGGGTATAGAGTGAAGGGTATACAGTGTAGGGTATAAAGTGTAGAGTGTAGGGTATAGAGTGTAGGGTATAGAGTGTAGGGTATTGAGTGTAGAGTGTAGAGTGTAGGGTATAGAGTGTAGAGTTTAGGGTATAGAGTGTAGGGTATAGAGTCTAGGGTTTAGAGTGTATGGTATAGAGTGTAGGGTATAGAGTGTAGAGTGTAGGGTATAGAGTGTAGGGTATAGAGTGTAGGGTATAGAGTGTATGGTATAGAGTGTACGGTATAGAGTGTAGAGTGTAGGGTATAGAGTGTAGGGTATAAAGTGTAGGGTATAGATTGTAGAGTATAGAGTGTAGAATGTAGGGTATAGAGTCTAGGGGATAGAGTGTATGGTGTAGAGTGTAGGGTATAGAGTGTATAGTGTAGGGTATAGAGTGTAGGGTTTAGAGTGTAGGGTATAGAGTGTAGGGTATAGAGTGTAGAGTGTAGGGTATAGAGTGTATGGTATAGAGTGTAGGGTATAGAGTGTAGGGTATAGAGTGTAGGATATAGAGTGTAGGGTATAGAGTGTAGAGTGTAGGGTATAGAGTTTAGGGTATAGAGTGTATGGTATAGAGTGTAGAGTGTAGGGTATAGATTGAATAGTGTAGGGTATAGAGTGTAGGGTATAGAGTGTAGGGTATAGAGTGTATGGTATAGAGTGTAGGGAATAGAGTGTAGAGTGTAGGGTATAGAGTGTATGGTATAGAGTGTAGGGTATAGAGTGTAGAGTATAGAGTGTAGGGTATAGAGTGTAGGGTATAGAGTGTAGGGTATAGAATGTATGGTATAGAGTGTAGGGAATAGAGTATAGAGTGTAGGGTATAGAGTGTATGGTGTAGGGTATAGAGTGTAGAATGTAGGGTATAGAGTCTAGGGGATAGAGTGTATGGTGTAGAGTGTAGGGTGTAGAGTGTATAGTATAGAGTGTAGGGTACAGAGTGTAGAGTGTAGGGTATAGAGTGTAGGGTATAGAGTGTAGGGTATAGAGTGTAGGGTATATATTGTAGGGTATAGAGTGTAGAGTGTAGGGTATAGAGTGTTTGGTATAGAGTGTAAGGTATAGAGTGTAGAGAGTAGGGTATAGATTTTAGAGTGTAGAGTGTAGGGTATAGAGTGTAGGGTATAGAGTGTATGGAATAGAGTGTATGGTATAGAGTGTAGGGTGTAGAGTGTAGGGTATAGAGTGTAGAGTGTGGTTTATAGAGTGTAGAGTGTAGGATATAGAGTGTATGGTATAGATTGCAGGGTATAGAGTGTAGGGTATATAGTGTAGGGTATAGAGTATAGAGTGTAGGGTATAGAGTGTAGGGTATAGAGTGTAGAGTGTAGAGTGTAGGGTATAGAGTGTAGAGTGTAGGGTATAGAGTGTAGGGTATAGAGTGTATGGTATAGAGTGTAGGGTATAGAGTGTAGGCTATAGAGTGTAGAGTGTAGGGATTAGAGTGTTGGGTATAGAGTGTAGGGTATAGAGTGTAGGGTATAGAGTGTTGGGCTATAGAGTGTTGGGTATAGAGTGTAGGGTATAGAGTGTAGGGTATAGAGTGTAGGGTATACAGTGTAGGGTATAAGGTGTAGAGTGTAGGGTATAGAGTGTAGGGTATAGAGTGTAGGGTATAGAGTGTAGAGTGTAGGGTATAGAGTGTAGAGTTTAGGGTATAGAGTGTAGGGTATAGAGTGTAGAGTGTAGGGTATAGAGTGTATGATATAGAGTGTAGGGTATAGAGTGTATGGAATAGAGTGTATGGTATAGAGTGTAGGGTGTAGAGTCTAGGGTATAGAGTGTAGAGTGTAGGGTATAGAGTGTATGGTATAATGTGTAGGGTATAGAGTGTAGAGTGTAGGGTATAGAGTGTAGGGTATAGAGTATAGAGTGTAGGGTATAGAGTGTAGAGTGTAGGGTATAGAGTGTAGAGTGTAGGGTATAGAGTGTAGGGTATAGAGTGTATGGTATAGAGTGTAGGGTATAGAGTGTAGGGTATAGAGTGTAGAGTGTAGGGATTAGAGTGTAGGGTATAGAGTGTAGAGTGTAGGGTATAGAGTGTAGGGTATAGAGTGTACGGTATAGAGTGTTGGGCTATAGAGTGTAGGGTATAGAGTGTAGGGTATAGAGTGAAGGGTATACAGTGTAGGGTATAAAGTGTAGAGTGTAGGGTATAGAGTGTAGGGTATAGAGTGTATGGTGTAGGGTATAGAGTGTAGGGTTTAGAGTGTAGGGTATAGAGTGTAGAATGTAGGGTATAGAGTCTAGGGGATAGAGTGTATGGTGTAGAGTGTAGGGTGTAGAGTGTATAGTATAGAGTGTAGGGTACAGAGTGTAGAGTGTAGGGTATAGAGTGTAGGGTATAGAGTGTAGGGTATAGAGTGTAGGGTATATATTGTAGGGTATAGAGTGTAGAGTGTAGGGTATAGAGTGTAGGGTATAGAGTGTATGGTGTAGAGTGTAGGGTATAGAGTGTATAGTGTAGGGTATAGAGTGTAGGGTATAGAGTCTAGGGTATAGAGTGTATGGTATAGAGTGTACAGTATAGAGTGTATGGTATAGAGTGTAGAGTGTAGGGTATAGACTGTAGTGTGTAGAGTGTATGGTATAGTGTGTAGGGTACAGAGTGTAGAGTGTAGGGTATAGAGTGTAGGGTATAGAGTGTAGGGTATAGAGTGTACGGTATAGAGTGTATGATATAGAGTGTATGGTATATAGTGTAGGGTATAGAGTGTTTGGTATAGAGTGTAAGGTATAGAGTGTAGAGAGTATGGTATAGATTTTAGAGTGTAGAGTGTAGGGTATAGAGTGTAGGGTATAGAGTGTATGGAATAGAGTGTATGGTATAGAGTGTAGGGTGTAGAGTGTAGGGTATAGAGTGTAGAGTGTGGTTTATAGAGTGTAGAGTGTAGGGTATAGAGTGTATGGTATAGATTGCAGGGTACAGAGTGTAGGGTATATAGTGTAGGGTATAGAGTATAGAGTGTAGGGTATAGAGTGTAGGGTATAGAGTGTAGAGTGTAGAGTGTAGGGTATAGAGTGTAGAGTGTAGGGTATAGAGTGTAGGGTATAGAGTGTATGGTATAGAGTGTAGGGTATAGAGTGTAGGCTATAGAGTGTAGAGTGTAGGGATTAGAGTGTTGGGTATAGAGTGTAGGGTATAGAGTGTAGGGTATAGAGTGTTGGGCTATAGAGTGTTGGGTATAGAGTGTAGGGTATAGAGTGTAGGGTATAGAGTGTAGGGTATACAGTGTAGGGTATAAGGTGTAGAGTGTAGGGTATAGAGTGTAGGGTATAGAGTGTAGGGTATAGAGTGTAGAGTGTAGGGTATAGAGTGTAGAGTTTAGGGTATAGAGTGTAGGGTATAGAGTGTAGAGTGTAGGATATAGAGTGTATGATATAGAGTGTAGGGTATAGAGTGTATGGAATAGAGTGTATGGTATAGAGTGTAGGGTGTAGAGTCTAGGGTATAGAGTGTAGAGTGTAGGGTATAGAGTGTATGGTATAATGTGTAGGGTATAGAGTGTAGAGTGTAGGGTATAGAGTGTAGGGTATAGAGTATAGAGTGTAGGGTATAGAGTGTACGGTATAGAGTGTATGATATAGAGTGTATGGTATATAGTGTAGGGTATAGAGTGTTTGGTATAGAGTGTAAGGTATAGAGTGTAGAGAGTAGGGTATAGATTTTAGAGTGTAGAGTGTAGGGTATAGAGTGTAGGGTATAGAGTGTATGGAATAGAGTGTATGGTATAGAGTGTAGGGTGTAGAGTGTAGGGTATAGAGTGTAGAGTGTGGTTTATAGAGTGTAGAGTGTAGGGTATAGAGTGTATGGTATAGATTGCAGGGTACAGAGTGTAGGGTATATAGTGTAGGGTATAGAGTATAGAGTGTAGGGTATAGAGTGTAGGGTATAGAGTGTAGAGTGTAGAGTGTAGGGTATAGAGTGTAGAGTGTAGGGTATAGAGTGTAGGGTATAGAGTGTATGGTATAGAGTGTAGGGTATAGAGTGTAGGCTATAGAGTGTAGAGTGTAGGGATTAGAGTGTTGGGTATAGAGTGTAGGGTATAGAGTGTAGGGTATAGAGTGTTGGGCTATAGAGTGTTGGGTATAGAGTGTAGGGTATAGAGTGTAGGGTATAGAGTGTAGGGTATACAGTGTAGGGTATAAGGTGTAGAGTGTAGGGTATAGAGTGTAGGGTATAGAGTGTAGGGTATAGAGTGTAGAGTGTAGGGTATAGAGTGTAGAGTTTAGGGTATAGAGTGTAGGGTATAGAGTGTAGAGTGTAGGATATAGAGTGTATGATATAGAGTGTAGGGTATAGAGTGTATGGAATAGAGTGTATGGTATAGAGTGTAGGGTGTAGAGTCTAGGGTATAGAGTGTAGAGTGTAGGGTATAGAGTGTATGGTATAATGTGTAGGGTATAGAGTGTAGAGTGTAGGGTATAGAGTGTAGGGTATAGAGTATAGAGTGTAGGGTATAGAGTGTAGAGTGTAGGGTATAGAGTGTAGAGTGTAGGGTATAGAGTGTAGGGTATAGAGTGTATGGTATAGAGTGTAGGGTATAGAGTGTAGGGTATAGAGTGTAGAGTGTAGGGATTAGAGTGTAGGGTATAGAGTGTAGAGTGTAGGGTATAGAGTGTAGGGTATAGAGTGTACGGTACAGAGTGTTGGGCTATAGAGTGTAGGGTATAGAGTGTAGGGTATAGAGTGAAGGGTATACAGTGTAGGGTATAAAGTGTAGAGTGTAGGGTATAGAGTGTAGGGTATAGAGTGTAGGGTATTGAGTGTAGAGTGTAGAGTGTAGGGTATAGAGTGTAGAGTTTAGGGTATAGAGTGTAGGGTATAGAGTCTAGGGTTTAGAGTGTATGGTATAGAGTGTAGGGTATAGAGTGTAGAGTGTAGGGTATAGAGTGTAGGGTATAGAGTGTAGGGTATAGAGTGTATGGTATAGAGTGTACGGTATAGAGTGTAGAGTGTAGGGTATAGAGTGTAGGGTATAAAGTGTAGGGTATAGATTGTAGGGTATAGAGTGTAGAATGTAGGGTATAGAGTCTAGGGGATAGAGTGTATGGTGTAGAGTGTAGGGTATAGAGTGTATAGTGTAGGGTATAGAGTGTAGGGTTTAGAGTGTAGGGTATAGAGTGTAGTGTATAGAGTGTAGAGTGTAGGGTATAGAGTGTATGGTATAGAGTGTAGGGTATAGAGTGTAGGGTATAGAGTGTAGGATATAGAGTGTAGGGTATAGAGTGTAGAGTGTAGGGTATAGAGTTTAGGGTATAGAGTGTATGGTATAGAGTGTAGAGTGTAGGGTATAGATTGAATAGTGTAGGGTATAGAGTGTAGGGTATAGAGTGTATGGTATAGAGTGTAGGGAATAGAGTGTAGAGTGTAGGGTATAGAGTGTATGGTATAGAGTGTAGGGTATAGAGTGTAGAGTATAGAGTGTAGGGTATAGAGTGTAGGGTATAGAGTGTAGGGTATAGAATGTATGGTATAGAGTGTAGGGAATAGAGTGTAGAGAGTAGGGTATAGAGTGTATGGTGTAGGGTATAGAGTGTAGGGTTTAGAGTGTAGGGTATAGAGTGTAGAATGTAGGGTATAGAGTCTAGGGGATAGAGTGTATGGTGTAGAGTGTAGGGTATAGAGTGTATAGTGTAGGGTATAGAGTGTAGGGTTTAGAGTGTAGGGTATAGAGTGTAGGGTATAGAGTGTAGAGTGTAGGGTATAGAGTGTATGGTATAGAGTGTAGGGTATAGAGTGTAGGGTATAGAGTGTAGGGTATAGAGTGTAGGGTATAGAGTGTAGAGTGTAGGGTATAGAGTGTATGGTATAGAGTGTAGAGTGTAGGGTATAGAGTGAATAGTGTAGGGTATAGAGTGTAGGGTATAGAGTGTAGGGTATAGAGTGTATGGTATAGAGTGTAGGGAATAGAGTGTAGAGTGTAGGGTATAGAGTGTATGGTATAGAGTGTAGGGTATAGAGTGTAGAGTATAGAGTGTAGGGTATAGAGTGTAGGGTATAGAGTGTAGGGTATAGAATGTATGGTATAGAGTGTAGGGAATAGAGTGTAGAGTGTAGGGTATAGAGTGTATGATGTAGAGTGTAGGGTATAGAGTGTATAGTGTAGGGTATAGAGAGCAGGGTATAGAGTGTATGGAATAGAGTGTATGGAATATAGTGTACGGTATAGAGTGTAGAGTGTAGGGTATAGAGTGTAGGGTATAGAGCGTAGGGTGTAGGGTATAGATTGTAGGGTATAGAGTGTAGAGTATAGAGTGTAGAGTGTAGGGTATAGAGTGCATGGTATAGAGTGTAGGGTGTAGAGTGTATGGTATAGAGTGTACAGTATAGAGTGTATGGTATAGAGTGTAGGGTATAGAGTGTATGGTATAGAGTGTAGGGTGTAGAGTGTATAGTATAGAGTGTAGGGTACAGAGTGTAGAGTGTAGGGTATAGAGTGTAGGGTATAGAGTGTAGGGTATAGAGTGTATGGTATAGAGTGTACGGTATAGAGTGTATGATATAGAGTGTATGGTATATAGTGTAGGGTATAGAGTGTTTGGTATAGAGTGTAAGATATAGAGTGTAGAGAGTAGGGTATAGATTTTAGAGTGTACAGTGTAGGGTATAGAGTGTAGGGTATAGAGTGTATGGAATAGAGTGTATGGTATAGAGTGTAGGGTGTAGAGTGTAGGGTATAGAGTGTAGAGTGTGGGGTATAGAGTGTAGAGTGTAGGGTATAGAGTGTATGATATAGAGTGTAGGGTATAGAGTGTATGGTATAGATTGCAGGGTATAGAGTGTAGGATATAGAGTGTAGGGTATAGAGTGTAGAGTGTAGGGTATAGAGTGTAGGGTATAGAGTGTATGGTATAGAGTGTATGGTATAGATTGTAGGGTATAGAGTGTAGGGTATAGAGTGTAGAGTGTAGGGTATAGAGTGTAGGGTATAGAGTGTAGATTGTATGGTATAGAGTGTAGGGTATAGAGTGTATAGTGTAGGGTATAGAGTGTAGAGTGTAGGGTATAGAGTGTAGGGTATAGAGTGTTGGGATATAGAGTGTAGGGTATAGAGTGTAGGGTATAGAGTGTAGGGTATAGATTGTAGGGTATAGAGTATAGGGTATAGAGTGTAGGGTATAGAGTGTAGAGTGTAGGGTATAGAGTGTATGGTATAGAGTGTAGGGTATAGAGTGTTGGGATATAGAGTGTAGGGTATAGAGTGTAGGGTATAGAGTGTAGGGTATAGAGTGTAGGGTTTAGAGTGTAGGGTATAGAGTGTAGGGTATAGAGTGTAGAGTGTAGGGTATAGAGTGTATGGTATAGAGTGTAGGGTATAGAGTGTAGGGTATAGAGTGTAGGATATAGAGTGTAGGGTATAGAGTGTAGAGTGTAGGGTATAGAGTTTAGGGTATAGAGTGTATGGTATAGAGTGTAGAGTGTAGGGTATAGATTGAATAGTGTAGGGTATAGAGTGTAGGGTATAGAGTGTAGGGTATAGAGTGTATGGTATAGAGTGTAGGGAATAGAGTGTAGAGTGTAGGGTATAGAGTGTATGGTATAGAGTGTAGGGTATAGAGTGTAGAGTATAGAGTGTAGGGTATAGAGTGTAGGGTATAGAGTGTAGGGTATAGAATGTATGGTATAGAGTGTAGGGAATAGAGTATAGAGTGTAGGGTATAGAGTGTATGGTGTAGGGTATAGAGTGTAGAATGTAGGGTATAGAGTCTAGGGGATAGAGTGTATGGTGTAGAGTGTAGGGTGTAGAGTGTATAGTATAGAGTGTAGGGTACAGAGTGTAGAGTGTAGGGTATAGAGTGTAGGGTATAGAGTGTAGGGTATAGAGTGTAGGGTATATATTGTAGGGTATAGAGTGTAGAGTGTAGGGTATAGAGTGTTTGGTATAGAGTGTAAGGTATAGAGTGTAGAGAGTAGGGTATAGATTTTAGAGTGTAGAGTGTAGGGTATAGAGTGTAGGGTATAGAGTGTATGGAATAGAGTGTATGGTATAGAGTGTAGGGTGTAGAGTGTAGGGTATAGAGTGTAGAGTGTGGTTTATAGAGTGTAGAGTGTAGGATATAGAGTGTATGGTATAGATTGCAGGGTATAGAGTGTAGGGTATATAGTGTAGGGTATAGAGTATAGAGTGTAGGGTATAGAGTGTAGGGTATAGAGTGTAGAGTGTAGAGTGTAGGGTATAGAGTGTAGAGTGTAGGGTATAGAGTGTAGGGTATAGAGTGTATGGTATAGAGTGTAGGGTATAGAGTGTAGGCTATAGAGTGTAGAGTGTAGGGATTAGAGTGTTGGGTATAGAGTGTAGGGTATAGAGTGTAGGGTATAGAGTGTTGGGCTATAGAGTGTTGGGTATAGAGTGTAGGGTATAGAGTGTAGGGTATAGAGTGTAGGGTATACAGTGTAGGGTATAAGGTGTAGAGTGTAGGGTATAGAGTGTAGGGTATAGAGTGTAGGGTATAGAGTGTAGAGTGTAGGGTATAGAGTGTAGAGTTTAGGGTATAGAGTGTAGGGTATAGAGTGTAGAGTGTAGGGTATAGAGTGTATGATATAGAGTGTAGGGTATAGAGTGTATGGAATAGAGTGTATGGTATAGAGTGTAGGGTGTAGAGTCTAGGGTATAGAGTGTAGAGTGTAGGGTATAGAGTGTATGGTATAATGTGTAGGGTATAGAGTGTAGAGTGTAGGGTATAGAGTGTAGGGTATAGAGTATAGAGTGTAGGGTATAGAGTGTAGAGTGTAGGGTATAGAGTGTAGAGTGTAGGGTATAGAGTGTAGGGTATAGAGTGTATGGTATAGAGTGTAGGGTATAGAGTGTAGGGTATAGAGTGTAGAGTGTAGGGATTAGAGTGTAGGGTATAGAGTGTAGAGTGTAGGGTATAGAGTGTAGGGTATAGAGTGTACGGTATAGAGTGTTGGGCTATAGAGTGTAGGGTATAGAGTGTAGGGTATAGAGTGAAGGGTATACAGTGTAGGGTATAAAGTGTAGAGTGTAGGGTATAGAGTGTAGGGTATAGAGTGTATGGTGTAGGGTATAGAGTGTAGGGTTTAGAGTGTAGGGTATAGAGTGTAGAATGTAGGGTATAGAGTCTAGGGGATAGAGTGTATGGTGTAGAGTGTAGGGTGTAGAGTGTATAGTATAGAGTGTAGGGTACAGAGTGTAGAGTGTAGGGTATAGAGTGTAGGGTATAGAGTGTAGGGTATAGAGTGTAGGGTATATATTGTAGGGTATAGAGTGTAGAGTGTAGGGTATAGAGTGTAGGGTATAGAGTGTATGGTGTAGAGTGTAGGGTATAGAGTGTATAGTGTAGGGTATAGAGTGTAGGGTATAGAGTCTAGGGTATAGAGTGTATGGTATAGAGTGTACAGTATAGAGTGTATGGTATAGAGTGTAGAGTGTAGGGTATAGACTGTAGTGTGTAGAGTGTATGGTATAGTGTGTAGGGTACAGAGTGTAGAGTGTAGGGTATAGAGTGTAGGGTATAGAGTGTAGGGTATAGAGTGTACGGTATAGAGTGTATGATATAGAGTGTATGGTATATAGTGTAGGGTATAGAGTGTTTGGTATAGAGTGTAAGGTATAGAGTGTAGAGAGTAGGGTATAGATTTTAGAGTGTAGAGTGTAGGGTATAGAGTGTAGGGTATAGAGTGTATGGAATAGAGTGTATGGTATAGAGTGTAGGGTGTAGAGTGTAGGGTATAGAGTGTAGAGTGTGGTTTATAGAGTGTAGAGTGTAGGGTATAGAGTGTATGGTATAGATTGCAGGGTACAGAGTGTAGGGTATATAGTGTAGGGTATAGAGTATAGAGTGTAGGGTATAGAGTGTAGGGTATAGAGTGTAGAGTGTAGAGTGTAGGGTATAGAGTGTAGAGTGTAGGGTATAGAGTGTAGGGTATAGAGTGTATGGTATAGAGTGTAGGGTATAGAGTGTAGGCTATAGAGTGTAGAGTGTAGGGATTAGAGTGTTGGGTATAGAGTGTAGGGTATAGAGTGTAGGGTATAGAGTGTTGGGCTATAGAGTGTTGGGTATAGAGTGTAGGGTATAGAGTGTAGGGTATAGAGTGTAGGGTATACAGTGTAGGGTATAAGGTGTAGAGTGTAGGGTATAGAGTGTAGGGTATAGAGTGTAGGGTATAGAGTGTAGAGTGTAGGGTATAGAGTGTAGAGTTTAGGGTATAGAGTGTAGGGTATAGAGTGTAGAGTGTAGGATATAGAGTGTATGATATAGAGTGTAGGGTATAGAGTGTATGGAATAGAGTGTATGGTATAGAGTGTAGGGTGTAGAGTCTAGGGTATAGAGTGTAGAGTGTAGGGTATAGAGTGTATGGTATAATGTGTAGGGTATAGAGTGTAGAGTGTAGGGTATAGAGTGTAGGGTATAGAGTATAGAGTGTAGGGTATAGAGTGTACGGTATAGAGTGTATGATATAGAGTGTATGGTATATAGTGTAGGGTATAGAGTGTTTGGTATAGAGTGTAAGGTATAGAGTGTAGAGAGTAGGGTATAGATTTTAGAGTGTAGAGTGTAGGGTATAGAGTGTAGGGTATAGAGTGTATGGAATAGAGTGTATGGTATAGAGTGTAGGGTGTAGAGTGTAGGGTATAGAGTGTAGAGTGTGGTTTATAGAGTGTAGAGTGTAGGGTATAGAGTGTATGGTATAGATTGCAGGGTACAGAGTGTAGGGTATATAGTGTAGGGTATAGAGTATAGAGTGTAGGGTATAGAGTGTAGGGTATAGAGTGTAGAGTGTAGAGTGTAGGGTATAGAGTGTAGAGTGTAGGGTATAGAGTGTAGGGTATAGAGTGTATGGTATAGAGTGTAGGGTATAGAGTGTAGGCTATAGAGTGTAGAGTGTAGGGATTAGAGTGTTGGGTATAGAGTGTAGGGTATAGAGTGTAGGGTATAGAGTGTTGGGCTATAGAGTGTTGGGTATAGAGTGTAGGGTATAGAGTGTAGGGTATAGAGTGTAGGGTATACAGTGTAGGGTATAAGGTGTAGAGTGTAGGGTATAGAGTGTAGGGTATAGAGTGTAGGGTATAGAGTGTAGAGTGTAGGGTATAGAGTGTAGAGTTTAGGGTATAGAGTGTAGGGTATAGAGTGTAGAGTGTAGGATATAGAGTGTATGATATAGAGTGTAGGGTATAGAGTGTATGGAATAGAGTGTATGGTATAGAGTGTAGGGTGTAGAGTCTAGGGTATAGAGTGTAGAGTGTAGGGTATAGAGTGTATGGTATAATGTGTAGGGTATAGAGTGTAGAGTGTAGGGTATAGAGTGTAGGGTATAGAGTATAGAGTGTAGGGTATAGAGTGTAGAGTGTAGGGTATAGAGTGTAGAGTGTAGGGTATAGAGTGTAGGGTATAGAGTGTATGGTATAGAGTGTAGGGTATAGAGTGTAGGGTATAGAGTGTAGAGTGTAGGGATTAGAGTGTAGGGTATAGAGTGTAGAGTGTAGGGTATAGAGTGTAGGGTATAGAGTGTACGGTACAGAGTGTTGGGCTATAGAGTGTAGGGTATAGAGTGTAGGGTATAGAGTGAAGGGTATACAGTGTAGGGTATAAAGTGTAGAGTGTAGGGTATAGAGTGTAGGGTATAGAGTGTAGGGTATTGAGTGTAGAGTGTAGAGTGTAGGGTATAGAGTGTAGAGTTTAGGGTATAGAGTGTAGGGTATAGAGTCTAGGGTTTAGAGTGTATGGTATAGAGTGTAGGGTATAGAGTGTAGAGTGTAGGGTATAGAGTGTAGGGTATAGAGTGTAGGGTATAGAGTGTATGGTATAGAGTGTACGGTATAGAGTGTAGAGTGTAGGGTATAGAGTGTAGGGTATAAAGTGTAGGGTATAGATTGTAGGGTATAGAGTGTAGAATGTAGGGTATAGAGTCTAGGGGATAGAGTGTATGGTGTAGAGTGTAGGGTATAGAGTGTATAGTGTAGGGTATAGAGTGTAGGGTTTAGAGTGTAGGGTATAGAGTGTAGGGTATAGAGTGTAGAGTGTAGGGTATAGAGTGTATGGTATAGAGTGTAGGGTATAGAGTGTAGGGTATAGAGTGTAGGATATAGAGTGTAGGGTATAGAGTGTAGAGTGTAGGGTATAGAGTTTAGGGTATAGAGTGTATGGTATAGAGTGTAGAGTGTAGGGTATAGATTGAATAGTGTAGGGTATAGAGTGTAGGGTATAGAGTGTATGGTATAGAGTGTAGGGAATAGAGTGTAGAGTGTAGGGTATAGAGTGTATGGTATAGAGTGTAGGGTATAGAGTGTAGAGTATAGAGTGTAGGGTATAGAGTGTAGGGTATAGAGTGTAGGGTATAGAATGTATGGTATAGAGTGTAGGGAATAGAGTGTAGAGAGTAGGGTATAGAGTGTATGGTGTAGGGTATAGAGTGTAGGGTTTAGAGTGTAGGGTATAGAGTGTAGAATGTAGGGTATAGAGTCTAGGGGATAGAGTGTATGGTGTAGAGTGTAGGGTATAGAGTGTATAGTGTAGGGTATAGAGTGTAGGGTTTAGAGTGTAGGGTATAGAGTGTAGGGTATAGAGTGTAGAGTGTAGGGTATAGAGTGTATGGTATAGAGTGTAGGGTATAGAGTGTAGGGTATAGAGTGTAGGGTATAGAGTGTAGGGTATAGAGTGTAGAGTGTAGGGTATAGAGTGTATGGTATAGAGTGTAGAGTGTAGGGTATAGAGTGAATAGTGTAGGGTATAGAGTGTAGGGTATAGAGTGTAGGGTATAGAGTGTATGGTATAGAGTGTAGGGAATAGAGTGTAGAGTGTAGGGTATAGAGTGTATGGTATAGAGTGTAGGGTATAGAGTGTAGAGTATAGAGTGTAGGGTATAGAGTGTAGGGTATAGAGTGTAGGGTATAGAATGTATGGTATAGAGTGTAGGGAATAGAGTGTAGAGTGTAGGGTATAGAGTGTATGATGTAGAGTGTAGGGTATAGAGTGTATAGTGTAGGGTATAGAGAGCAGGGTATAGAGTGTATGGAATAGAGTGTATGGAATATAGTGTACGGTATAGAGTGTAGAGTGTAGGGTATAGAGTGTAGGGTATAGAGCGTAGGGTGTAGGGTATAGATTGTAGGGTATAGAGTGTAGAGTATAGAGTGTAGAGTGTAGGGTATAGAGTGCATGGTATAGAGTGTAGGGTGTAGAGTGTATGGTATAGAGTGTACAGTATAGAGTGTATGGTATAGAGTGTAGGGTATAGAGTGTATGGTATAGAGTGTAGGGTGTAGAGTGTATAGTATAGAGTGTAGGGTACAGAGTGTAGAGTGTAGGGTATAGAGTGTAGGGTATAGAGTGTAGGGTATAGAGTGTATGGTATAGAGTGTACGGTATAGAGTGTATGATATAGAGTGTATGGTATATAGTGTAGGGTATAGAGTGTTTGGTATAGAGTGTAAGATATAGAGTGTAGAGAGTAGGGTATAGATTTTAGAGTGTACAGTGTAGGGTATAGAGTGTAGGGTATAGAGTGTATGGAATAGAGTGTATGGTATAGAGTGTAGGGTGTAGAGTGTAGGGTATAGAGTGTAGAGTGTGGGGTATAGAGTGTAGAGTGTAGGGTATAGAGTGTATGATATAGAGTGTAGGGTATAGAGTGTATGGTATAGATTGCAGGGTATAGAGTGTAGGATATAGAGTGTAGGGTATAGAGTGTAGAGTGTAGGGTATAGAGTGTAGGGTATAGAGTGTATGGTATAGAGTGTATGGTATAGATTGTAGGGTATAGAGTGTAGGGTATAGAGTGTAGAGTGTAGGGTATAGAGTGTAGGGTATAGAGTGTAGATTGTATGGTATAGAGTGTAGGGTATAGAGTGTATAGTGTAGGGTATAGAGTGTAGAGTGTAGGGTATAGAGTGTAGGGTATAGAGTGTTGGGATATAGAGTGTAGGGTATAGAGTGTAGGGTATAGAGTGTAGGGTATAGATTGTAGGGTATAGAGTATAGGGTATAGAGTGTAGGGTATAGAGTATATAGTGTAGGGTATAGTGTGTAGGGTATAGAGTGTAGAGTGTAGGGTATAGAGTGTAGGGTATAGAGTGTAGGGTATAAAGTGTAGAGTGTAGGGTATAGAGTGTAGGGTATAGAATGTAGGGTATAGAGTGTAGGGTATAGAGTGTAGAGTGTAGGATATAGAGTGTAGAGTATAGAGTGTATAGTGTAGGGTATAGAGTGTAGAGTGTAGGGTATAGAGTGTAGGGTATAGAGTGTATGGTATAGAGTGTAGGGTATAGAGTGTAGGGTAAAGAGTGTAGAGTGTAGGGATTAGAGTGTAGGGTATAGAGTGTAGGGTATAGAGTGTAGAGTGTAGGGTATAGAGTGTAGGGTATAGAGTGTACGGTATAGAGTGTTGGGCTATAGAGTGTAGGGTATAGAGTGTAGGGTATAGAGTGTAGGGTATAGAGTGTAGGGTATACAGTGTAGGGTATAAAGTGTAGAGTGTAGGGTATAGAGTGTAGGGTATAGAGTGTAGGGTATAGAGTGTAGGGTATAGAGTGCAGGGTATTGAGTGTAGAGTGTAGAGTGTAGGGTATAGAGTGTAGAGTTTAGGGTATAGAGTGTAGGGTATAGAGTGTAGGGTTTAGAGTGTATGGTATAGAGTGTAGGGTATAGAGTGTAGAGTGTAGGGTATAGAGTGTAGGGTATAGAGTGTAGGGTATAGAGTGTATGGTATAGAGTGTACGGTATAGAGTGTAGAGTGTAGGGTATAGAGTGTAGGGTATAAAGTGTAGGGTATAGATTGTAGGGTATAGAGTGTAGAATGTAGGGTATAGGGTATAGAGTGTATGGTGTAGAGTGTAGGGTATAGAGTGTATAGTGTAGGGTATAGAGTGTAGGGTTTAGAGTGTAGGGTATAGAGTGTAGGGTATAGAGTGTAGAGTGTAGGGTATAGAGTGTATGGTATAGAGTGTAGGGTATAGAGTGTAGGGTATAGAGTGTAGGGTATAGAGTGTAGGGTATAGAGTGTAGAGTGTAGGGTATAGAGTTTAGGGTATAGAGTGTATGGTATAGAGTGTAGAGTGTAGGGTATAGAGTGTATAGTGTAGGGTATAGAGTGTAGGGTATAGAGTGTAGGGTATAGAGCGTATGGTATAGAGTGTAGGGAATAGAGTGTAGAGTGTAGGGTATAGAGTGTATGGTATAGGGTGTAGGGTATAGAGTGTATAGTGTAGGGTATAGAGTGCAGGGTATAGAGTGTATGGAATAGAGTGTATGGAATATAGTGTACGGTATAGAGTGTAGAGTGTAGGGTATAGAGTGTAGGGTATTGAGCGTAGGGTGTAGGGTATAGATTGTAGGGTATAGAGTGTAGGGTGTAGAGTGTATAGTATAGAGTGTAGGGTACAGAGTGTAGAGTGTAGGGTATAGAGTGTAGGGTATAGTGTGTATGGTATAGAGTGTACGGTATAGAATGTATGATAGAGAGTGTATGGTATATAGTGTAGGGTATAGAGTGTTTGGTATAGAGTGTAAGGTATAGAGTGTAGAGAGTAGGGTATAGATTTTATAGTGTAGAGTGTAGGGTATAGAGTGTAGGGTATAGAGTGTATGGAATAGTGTGTATGGTATAGAGTGTAGGGTGTAGAGTGTAGGGTATAGAGTGTAGAGTGTGGGGTAAAGAGTGTAGAGTGTAGGGTATAGAGTGTATGATATAGAGTGTAGGGTATAGAGTGTATGGTATAGATTGCAGGGTATAGAGTGTAGGGTATAGAGTGTAGGGTACAGAGTGTAGAGTGTAGGGTATAGAGTGTAGGGTATAGAGTGTAGGGTATAGAGTGTATGGTATAGAGTGTATGGTATAGATTGTAGGGTATAGAGTGTAGGGTATAGAGTGTAGAGTGTAGGGTATAGAGTGTAGAAAGTAGGGTATAGTGTGTAGGGTATAGAGTGTAGAGTGTAGGGTATAGAGTGTAGGGTATAGAGTGTATAGTGTAGGGTATAGAGTGTAGAGTGTAGGGTATAGAGTGTAGGGTATAGAGTGTTGGGATATAGAGTGTAGGGTATAGAGTGTAGGGTATAGATTGTAGGGTATAGAGTGTATTGTATAGGGTATAGAGTGTATGGTGTAGAGTGTAGGGTATAGAGTGTATAGTGTAGGGTATAGAGTGTAGGGTATAGAGTGTAGGGTGTAGAGTGTAGGCTATAGAGTGTATGATATAGAGTGTAGGGTATAGAGTGTATGGTATAGATTGCAGGGTATAGAGTGTAGGGTATAGAGTGTAGGGTATAGAGTGTAGAGTGTAGGGTATAGAGTGTAGGATATAGAGTGTAGGGTATAGAGTGTATGGTATAGAGTGTACGGTATAGAGTGTAGGGTATAGAGTGTAGGGTATAGACTGTAGGGTATAGAGTGTATTGTATAGGGTATAGAGTGTATGCTGTAGAGTGTAGGGTATAGAGTGTATAGTGTAGGGTATAGAGTGTAGGGTATAGAGTGTAGAGTGTAGGGTATAGAGTGTATGGTATAGAGTGTAGGGTATAGAGTGTATGGTATAGAGTGTAGGGTATAGAGTGTAGAGTGTAGGGTATAGAGTGTAGTGTATAGAGTGTAGGGTATAGAGTGTAGAGTGTAGGATATAGAGTTTAGGGTATAGAGTGTATGGTATATAGTGTAGAGTGTAGGGTATAGAGTGTATAGTGTAGGGTATAGAGTGTAGGGTATAGAGTGTAGGGTATAGAGTGTAGTGTATAGAGTGTATGGTATAGAGTGTAGGGAATAGAGTGTAGAGTGTAGGGTATAGAGTGTATGGTATAGAGTGTAGGGTATAGAGTGTAGAGTATAGAGTGTAGGGTATAGAGTCTAGGGTATAGAGTGTAGGGTATAGAGTGTATGGTATAGAGTTTAGGGAATAGAGTGTAGAGTGTATGGTATAGAGTGTATGGTATAGAGTGCAGGGTATAGAGTGTAGAGGGTAGAGTGTAGGGTATAGAGTGTAGGGTATAGAGTGTAGAGTGTAGGGTATAGAGTTTAGGGTATAGAGTGTATGGTATAGAGTGTAGAGTGTAGGGTATAGAGTGTATAGTGTAGGGTATAGAGTGTAGGGTATAGAGTGTAGGGTATAGAGTGTAGGGTATAGAGTGTAGAGTGTATGGTATAGAGTGTATGGTATAGAGTGCAGGGTATAGAGTGTAGAGGGTAGAGTGTAGGGTATAGAGTGTAGGGTATAGAGTGTAGAGTGTAGGGTATAGAGTTTAGGGTATAGAGTGTATGGTATAGAGTGTAGAGTGTAGGGTATAGAGTGTATAGTGTAGGGTATAGAGTGTAGGGTATAGAGTGTATGGTGTAGAGTGTAGGGTATAGAGTGTATAGTGTAGGGTATAGAGTGTAGGGTATAGAGTGTAGAGTGTAGGGTATAGAGTGTATGGTATAGAGTGTAGGGTATAGAGTGTATGGTATAGAGTGTAGGGTATAGAGTGTAGAGTGTAGGGTATAGAGTGTAGTGTATAGAGTGTAGGGTATAGAGTGTAGAGTGTAGGATATAGAGTTTAGGGTATAGAGTGTATGGTATATAGTGTAGAGTGTAGGGTATAGAGTGTATAGTGTAGGGTATAGAGTGTAGGGTATAGAGTGTAGGGTATAGAGTGTAGTGTATAGAGTGTATGGTATAGAGTGTAGGGAATAGAGTGTAGAGTGTAGGGTATAGAGTGTATGGTATAGAGTGTAGGGTATAGAGTGTAGAGTATAGAGTGTAGGGTATAGAGTGTAGGGTATAGAGTGTAGGGTATAGAGTGTATGGAATAGAGTTTAGGGAATAGAGTGTAGAGTGTATGGTATAGAGTGTATGGTATAGAGTGCAGGGTATAGAGTGTAGGGGGTAGAGTGTAGGGTATAGAGTGTAGGGTATAGAGTGTAGAGTGTAGGGTATAGAGTTTAGGGTATAGAGTGTATGGTATAGAGTGTAGAGTGTAGGGTATAGAGTGTATAGTGTAGGGTATAGAGTGTAGGGTATAGAGTGTAGGGTATAGAGTGTAGGGTATAGAGTGTAGAGTGTAGGGTATAGAGTTTAGGGTATAGAGTGTATGGTATAGAGTGTAGAGTGTAGGGTATAGAGTGTATAGTGTAGGGTATAGAGTGTAGGGTATAGAGTGTAGGGTATGGAGTGTATGGTATAGAGTGTAGGGAATAGAGTGTAGAGTGTAGGGTATAGAGTGTATGGTATAGAGTGTGGGGTATAGAGTGTAGAGTATAGAGTGTAGGGTATAGAGTGTAGGGTATAGAATGTATGGTATAGAGTGTAGGGAATAGAGTGTAGAGTGTAGGGTATAGAGTGTATGGTATAGAGTGTAGGGTATAGAGTGTAGAGGGTAGAGTGTAGGGTATAGAGTGTAGGGTATAGAGTGTAGGGTATAGAGTGTAGAGTGTAGGGTATAGATTGTAGGGTATAGAGTGTAGAGTGTAGGGATTAGAGTGTAGGGTATAGAGTGTAGGGTATAGAGTGTAGAGTGTAGGGTATAGAGTGTAGAGTATAGAGTGTAGGGTATAGAGTGTAGGGTATAGAGTGTAAAGTGTAGAGTGTAGAGTATAGAGTGTAGAGTGTAGGGTATAGAGTGTAGGGTATAGAACGTAGGGTGTAGGGTATACAGTGTAGGGTATAGAGTGTAGGGTATAGAGTGTAGAGTGTAGAGTATAGAGTGTATGGTATAGAGTGTAGGGTGTAGAGTGTAGGGTATAGAGTGTAGGGTATAGGGTGTAGGTTATAGAGTGTAGGGTATAGATTGTAGGGTATAGAGTGTAGAGTATAGAGTGTAGAGTGTAGGGTATAGAGTGCATGGTATAAAGTGTAGGGTGTAGAGTGTATGGTATAGAGTGTACAGTATAGAGTGTATGGTATAGAGTGTAGGGTATAGAGTGTATGGTATAGAGTGTAGGGTGTAGAGTGTATGGTATAGAGTGTACAGTATAGAGTGTATGGTATAGAGTGTAGGGTATAGAGTGTATGGTATAGAGTGTAGGGTGTAGAGTGTATAGTATAGAGTGTAGGGTACAGAGTGTAGAGTGTAGGGTATAGAGTGTAGGGTATAGAGTGTAGGGTATAGAGTGTATGGTATAGAGTGTACGGTATAGAGTGTATGATATAGAGTGTATGGTATATAGTGTAGGGTATAGAGTGTTTGGTATAGAGTGTAAGGTATAGAGTGTAGAGAGTAGGGTATAGATTTTAGAGTGTACAGTGTAGGGTATAGAGTGTAGGGTATAGAGTGTATGGAATAGAGTGTATGGTATAGAGTGTAGGGTGTAGAGTGTAGGGTATAGAGTGTAGAGTGTGGGGTATAGAGTGTAGAGTGTAGGGTATAGAGTGTATGATATAGAGTGTAGGGTATAGAGTGTATGGTATAGATTGCAGGGTATAGAGTGTAGGATATAGAGTGTAGGGTATAGAGTGTAGAGTGTAGGGTATAGAGTCTAGGGGATAGAGTGTATGGTGTAGAGTGTAGGGTATAGAGTGTATAGTGTAGGGTATAGAGTGTAGGGTTTAGAGTGTAGGGTATAGAGTGTAGGGTATAGAGTGTAGAGTGTAGGGTATAGAGTGTATGGTATAGAGTGTAGGGTATAGAGTGTAGGGTATAGAGTGTAGGATATAGAGTGTAGGGTATAGAGTGTAGAGTGTAGGGTATAGAGTTTAGGGTATAGAGTGTATGGTATAGAGTGTAGAGTGTAGGGTATAGATTGAATAGTGTAGGGTATAGAGTGTAGGGTATAGAGTGTATGGTATAGAGTGTAGGGAATAGAGTGTAGAGTGTAGGGTATAGAGTGTATGGTATAGAGTGTAGGGTATAGAGTGTAGAGTATAGAGTGTAGGGTATAGAGTGTAGGGTATAGAGTGTAGGGTATAGAATGTATGGTATAGAGTGTAGGGAATAGAGTGTAGAGAGTAGGGTATAGAGTGTATGGTGTAGGGTATAGAGTGTAGGGTTTAGAGTGTAGGGTATAGAGTGTAGAATGTAGGGTATAGAGTCTAGGGGATAGAGTGTATGGTGTAGAGTGTAGGGTATAGAGTGTATAGTGTAGGGTATAGAGTGTAGGGTTTAGAGTGTAGGGTATAGAGTGTAGGGTATAGAGTGTAGAGTGTAGGGTATAGAGTGTATGGTATAGAGTGTAGGGTATAGAGTGTAGGGTATAGAGTGTAGGGTATAGAGTGTAGGGTATAGAGTGTAGAGTGTAGGGTATAGAGTGTATGGTATAGAGTGTAGAGTGTAGGGTATAGAGTGAATAGTGTAGGGTATAGAGTGTAGGGTATAGAGTGTAGGGTATAGAGTGTATGGTATAGAGTGTAGGGAATAGAGTGTAGAGTGTAGGGTATAGAGTGTATGGTATAGAGTGTAGGGTATAGAGTGTAGAGTATAGAGTGTAGGGTATAGAGTGTAGGGTATAGAGTGTAGGGTATAGAATGTATGGTATAGAGTGTAGGGAATAGAGTGTAGAGTGTAGGGTATAGAGTGTATGATGTAGAGTGTAGGGTATAGAGTGTATAGTGTAGGGTATAGAGAGCAGGGTATAGAGTGTATGGAATAGAGTGTATGGAATATAGTGTACGGTATAGAGTGTAGAGTGTAGGGTATAGAGTGTAGGGTATAGAGCGTAGGGTGTAGGGTATAGATTGTAGGGTATAGAGTGTAGAGTATAGAGTGTAGAGTGTAGGGTATAGAGTGCATGGTATAGAGTGTAGGGTGTAGAGTGTATGGTATAGAGTGTACAGTATAGAGTGTATGGTATAGAGTGTAGGGTATAGAGTGTATGGTATAGAGTGTAGGGTGTAGAGTGTATAGTATAGAGTGTAGGGTACAGAGTGTAGAGTGTAGGGTATAGAGTGTAGGGTATAGAGTGTAGGGTATAGAGTGTATGGTATAGAGTGTACGGTATAGAGTGTATGATATAGAGTGTATGGTATATAGTGTAGGGTATAGAGTGTTTGGTATAGAGTGTAAGATATAGAGTGTAGAGAGTAGGGTATAGATTTTAGAGTGTACAGTGTAGGGTATAGAGTGTAGGGTATAGAGTGTATGGAATAGAGTGTATGGTATAGAGTGTAGGGTGTAGAGTGTAGGGTATAGAGTGTAGAGTGTGGGGTATAGAGTGTAGAGTGTAGGGTATAGAGTGTATGATATAGAGTGTAGGGTATAGAGTGTATGGTATAGATTGCAGGGTATAGAGTGTAGGATATAGAGTGTAGGGTATAGAGTGTAGAGTGTAGGGTATAGAGTGTAGGGTATAGAGTGTATGGTATAGAGTGTATGGTATAGATTGTAGGGTATAGAGTGTAGGGTATAGAGTGTAGAGTGTAGGGTATAGAGTGTAGGGTATAGAGTGTAGATTGTATGGTATAGAGTGTAGGGTATAGAGTGTATAGTGTAGGGTATAGAGTGTAGAGTGTAGGGTATAGAGTGTAGGGTATAGAGTGTTGGGATATAGAGTGTAGGGTATAGAGTGTAGGGTATAGAGTGTAGGGTATAGATTGTAGGGTATAGAGTATAGGGTATAGAGTGTAGGGTATAGAGTATATAGTGTAGGGTATAGTGTGTAGGGTATAGAGTGTAGAGTGTAGGGTATAGAGTGTAGGGTATAGAGTGTAGGGTATAAAGTGTAGAGTGTAGGGTATAGAGTGTAGGGTATAGAATGTAGGGTATAGAGTGTAGGGTATAGAGTGTAGAGTGTAGGATATAGAGTGTAGAGTATAGAGTGTATAGTGTAGGGTATAGAGTGTAGAGTGTAGGGTATAGAGTGTAGGGTATAGAGTGTATGGTATAGAGTGTAGGGTATAGAGTGTAGGGTAAAGAGTGTAGAGTGTAGGGATTAGAGTGTAGGGTATAGAGTGTAGGGTATAGAGTGTAGAGTGTAGGGTATAGAGTGTAGGGTATAGAGTGTACGGTATAGAGTGTTGGGCTATAGAGTGTAGGGTATAGAGTGTAGGGTATAGAGTGTAGGGTATAGAGTGTAGGGTATACAGTGTAGGGTATAAAGTGTAGAGTGTAGGGTATAGAGTGTAGGGTATAGAGTGTAGGGTATAGAGTGTAGGGTATAGAGTGCAGGGTATTGAGTGTAGAGTGTAGAGTGTAGGGTATAGAGTGTAGAGTTTAGGGTATAGAGTGTAGGGTATAGAGTGTAGGGTTTAGAGTGTATGGTATAGAGTGTAGGGTATAGAGTGTAGAGTGTAGGGTATAGAGTGTAGGGTATAGAGTGTAGGGTATAGAGTGTATGGTATAGAGTGTACGGTATAGAGTGTAGAGTGTAGGGTATAGAGTGTAGGGTATAAAGTGTAGGGTATAGATTGTAGGGTATAGAGTGTAGAATGTAGGGTATAGGGTATAGAGTGTATGGTGTAGAGTGTAGGGTATAGAGTGTATAGTGTAGGGTATAGAGTGTAGGGTTTAGAGTGTAGGGTATAGAGTGTAGGGTATAGAGTGTAGAGAGTAGGGTATAGAGTGTATGGTATAGAGTGTAGGGTATAGAGTGTAGGGTATAGAGTGTAGGGTATAGAGTGTAGGGTATAGAGTGTAGAGTGTAGGGTATAGAGTTTAGGGTATAGAGTGTATGGTATAGAGTGTAGAGTGTAGGGTATAGAGTGTATAGTGTAGGGTATAGAGTGTAGGGTATAGAGTGTAGGGTATAGAGCGTATGGTATAGAGTGTAGGGAATAGAGTGTAGAGTGTAGGGTATAGAGTGTATGGTATAGGGTGTAGGGTATAGAGTGTATAGTGTAGGGTATAGAGTGCAGGGTATAGAGTGTATGGAATAGAGTGTATGGAATATAGTGTACGGTATAGAGTGTAGAGTGTAGGGTATAGAGTGTAGGGTATTGAGCGTAGGGTGTAGGGTATAGATTGTAGGGTATAGAGTGTAGGGTGTAGAGTGTATAGTATAGAGTGTAGGGTACAGAGTGTAGAGTGTAGGGTATAGAGTGTAGGGTATAGTGTGTATGGTATAGAGTGTACGGTATAGAATGTATGATAGAGAGTGTATGGTATATAGTGTAGGGTATAGAGTGTTTGGTATAGAGTGTAAGGTATAGAGTGTAGAGAGTAGGGTATAGATTTTATAGTGTAGAGTGTAGGGTATAGAGTGTAGGGTATAGAGTGTATGGAATAGTGTGTATGGTATAGAGTGTAGGGTGTAGAGTGTAGGGTATAGAGTGTAGAGTGTGGGGTAAAGAGTGTAGAGTGTAGGGTATAGAGTGTATGATATAGAGTGTAGGGTATAGAGTGTATGGTATAGATTGCAGGGTATAGAGTGTAGGGTATAGAGTGTAGGGTACAGAGTGTAGAGTGTAGGGTATAGAGTGTAGGGTATAGAGTGTAGGGTATAGAGTGTATGGTATAGAGTGTATGGTATAGATTGTAGGGTATAGAGTGTAGGGTATAGAGTGTAGAGTGTAGGGTATAGAGTGTAGAAAGTAGGGTATAGTGTGTAGGGTATAGAGTGTAGAGTGTAGGGTATAGAGTGTAGGGTATAGAGTGTATAGTGTAGGGTATAGAGTGTAGAGTGTAGGGTATAGAGTGTAGGGTATAGAGTGTTGGGATATAGAGTGTAGGGTATAGAGTGTAGGGTATAGATTGTAGGGTATAGAGTGTATTGTATAGGGTATAGAGTGTATGGTGTAGAGTGTAGGGTATAGAGTGTATAGTGTAGGGTATAGAGTGTAGGGTATAGAGTGTAGGGTGTAGAGTGTAGGCTATAGAGTGTATGATATAGAGTGTAGGGTATAGAGTGTATGGTATAGATTGCAGGGTATAGAGTGTAGGGTATAGAGTGTAGGGTATAGAGTGTAGAGTGTAGGGTATAGAGTGTAGGATATAGAGTGTAGGGTATAGAGTGTATGGTATAGAGTGTACGGTATAGAGTGTAGGGTATAGAGTGTAGGGTATAGACTGTAGGGTATAGAGTGTATTGTATAGGGTATAGAGTGTATGCTGTAGAGTGTAGGGTATAGAGTGTATAGTGTAGGGTATAGAGTGTAGGGTATAGAGTGTAGAGTGTAGGGTATAGAGTGTATGGTATAGAGTGTAGGGTATAGAGTGTATGGTATAGAGTGTAGGGTATAGAGTGTAGAGTGTAGGGTATAGAGTGTAGTGTATAGAGTGTAGGGTATAGAGTGTAGAGTGTAGGATATAGAGTTTAGGGTATAGAGTGTATGGTATATAGTGTAGAGTGTAGGGTATAGAGTGTATAGTGTAGGGTATAGAGTGTAGGGTATAGAGTGTAGGGTATAGAGTGTAGTGTATAGAGTGTATGGTATAGAGTGTAGGGAATAGAGTGTAGAGTGTAGGGTATAGAGTGTATGGTATAGAGTGTAGGGTATAGAGTGTAGAGTATAGAGTGTAGGGTATAGAGTCTAGGGTATAGAGTGTAGGGTATAGAGTGTATGGTATAGAGTTTAGGGAATAGAGTGTAGAGTGTATGGTATAGAGTGTATGGTATAGAGTGCAGGGTATAGAGTGTAGAGGGTAGAGTGTAGGGTATAGAGTGTAGGGTATAGAGTGTAGAGTGTAGGGTATAGAGTTTAGGGTATAGAGTGTATGGTATAGAGTGTAGAGTGTAGGGTATAGAGTGTATAGTGTAGGGTATAGAGTGTAGGGTATAGAGTGTAGGGTATAGAGTGTAGGGTATAGAGTGTAGAGTGTATGGTATAGAGTGTATGGTATAGAGTGCAGGGTATAGAGTGTAGAGGGTAGAGTGTAGGGTATAGAGTGTAGGGTATAGAGTGTAGAGTGTAGGGTATAGAGTTTAGGGTATAGAGTGTATGGTATAGAGTGTAGAGTGTAGGGTATAGAGTGTATAGTGTAGGGTATAGAGTGTAGGGTATAGAGTGTATGGTGTAGAGTGTAGGGTATAGAGTGTATAGTGTAGGGTATAGAGTGTAGGGTATAGAGTGTAGAGTGTAGGGTATAGAGTGTATGGTATAGAGTGTAGGGTATAGAGTGTATGGTATAGAGTGTAGGGTATAGAGTGTAGAGTGTAGGGTATAGAGTGTAGTGTATAGAGTGTAGGGTATAGAGTGTAGAGTGTAGGATATAGAGTTTAGGGTATAGAGTGTATGGTATATAGTGTAGAGTGTAGGGTATAGAGTGTATAGTGTAGGGTATAGAGTGTAGGGTATAGAGTGTAGGGTATAGAGTGTAGTGTATAGAGTGTATGGTATAGAGTGTAGGGAATAGAGTGTAGAGTGTAGGGTATAGAGTGTATGGTATAGAGTGTAGGGTATAGAGTGTAGAGTATAGAGTGTAGGGTATAGAGTGTAGGGTATAGAGTGTAGGGTATAGAGTGTATGGAATAGAGTTTAGGGAATAGAGTGTAGAGTGTATGGTATAGAGTGTATGGTATAGAGTGCAGGGTATAGAGTGTAGGGGGTAGAGTGTAGGGTATAGAGTGTAGGGTATAGAGTGTAGAGTGTAGGGTATAGAGTTTAGGGTATAGAGTGTATGGTATAGAGTGTAGAGTGTAGGGTATAGAGTGTATAGTGTAGGGTATAGAGTGTAGGGTATAGAGTGTAGGGTATAGAGTGTAGGGTATAGAGTGTAGAGTGTAGGGTATAGAGTTTAGGGTATAGAGTGTATGGTATAGAGTGTAGAGTGTAGGGTATAGAGTGTATAGTGTAGGGTATAGAGTGTAGGGTATAGAGTGTAGGGTATGGAGTGTATGGTATAGAGTGTAGGGAATAGAGTGTAGAGTGTAGGGTATAGAGTGTATGGTATAGAGTGTAGGGTATAGAGTGTAGAGTATAGAGTGTAGGGTATAGAGTGTAGGGTATAGAATGTATGGTATAGAGTGTAGGGAATAGAGTGTAGAGTGTAGGGTATAGAGTGTATGGTATAGAGTGTAGGGTATAGAGTGTAGAGGGTAGAGTGTAGGGTATAGAGTGTAGGGTATAGAGTGTAGGGTATAGAGTGTAGAGTGTAGGGTATAGATTGTAGGGTATAGAGTGTAGAGTGTAGGGATTAGAGTGTAGGGTATAGAGTGTAGGGTATAGAGTGTAGAGTGTAGGGTATAGAGTGTAGAGTATAGAGTGTAGGGTATAGAGTGTAGGGTATAGAGTGTAAAGTGTAGAGTGTAGAGTATAGAGTGTAGAGTGTAGGGTATAGAGTGTAGGGTATAGAACGTAGGGTGTAGGGTATACAGTGTAGGGTATAGAGTGTAGGGTATAGAGTGTAGAGTGTAGAGTATAGAGTGTATGGTATAGAGTGTAGGGTGTAGAGTGTAGGGTATAGAGTGTAGGGTATAGGGTGTAGGTTATAGAGTGTAGGGTATAGATTGTAGGGTATAGAGTGTAGAGTATAGAGTGTAGAGTGTAGGGTATAGAGTGCATGGTATAAAGTGTAGGGTGTAGAGTGTATGGTATAGAGTGTACAGTATAGAGTGTATGGTATAGAGTGTAGGGTATAGAGTGTATGGTATAGAGTGTAGGGTGTAGAGTGTATGGTATAGAGTGTACAGTATAGAGTGTATGGTATAGAGTGTAGGGTATAGAGTGTATGGTATAGAGTGTAGGGTGTAGAGTGTATAGTATAGAGTGTAGGGTACAGAGTGTAGAGTGTAGGGTATAGAGTGTAGGGTATAGAGTGTAGGGTATAGAGTGTATGGTATAGAGTGTACGGTATAGAGTGTATGATATAGAGTGTATGGTATATAGTGTAGGGTATAGAGTGTTTGGTATAGAGTGTAAGGTATAGAGTGTAGAGAGTAGGGTATAGATTTTAGAGTGTACAGTGTAGGGTATAGAGTGTAGGGTATAGAGTGTATGGAATAGAGTGTATGGTATAGAGTGTAGGGTGTAGAGTGTAGGGTATAGAGTGTAGAGTGTGGGGTATAGAGTGTAGAGTGTAGGGTATAGAGTGTATGATATAGAGTGTAGGGTATAGAGTGTATGGTATAGATTGCAGGGTATAGAGTGTAGGATATAGAGTGTAGGGTATAGAGTGTAGAGTGTAGGGTATAGAGTGTAGGGTATAGAGTGTATGGTATAGAGTGTATGGTATAGATTGTAGGGTATAGAGTGTAGGGTATAGAGTGTAGAGTGTAGGGTATAGAGTGTAGGGTATAGAGTGTAGATTGTATGGTATAGAGTGTAGGGTATAGAGTGTATAGTGTAGGGTATAGAGAGTAGAGTGTAGGGTATAGAGTGTAGGGTATAGAGTGTTGGGATATAGAGTGTAGGGTATAGAGTGTAGGGTATAGAGTGTAGGGTATAGATTGTAGGGTATAGAGTATAGGGTATAGAGTGTAGGGTATAGAGTATATAGTGTAGGGTATAGTGTGTAGGGTATAGAGTGTAGAGTGTAGGGTATAGAGTGTAGGGTATAGAGTGTAGGGTATAGAGTGTAGGGTATAAAGTGTAGAGTGTAGGGTATAGAGTGTAGGGTATAGAATGTAGGGTATAGAGTGTAGGGTATAGAGTGTAGAGTGTAGGATATAGAGTGTAGAGTATAGAGTGTAGAGTGTAGGGTATAGAGTGTAGAGTGTAGGGTATAGAGTGTAGGGTATAGAGTGTATGGTATAGAGTGTAGGGTATAGAGTGTAGGGTAAAGAGTGTAGAGTGTAGGGATTAGAGTGTAGGGTATAGAGTGTAGGGTATAGAGTGTAGAGTGTAGGGTATAGAGTGTAGGGTATAGAGTGTACGGTATAGAGTGTTGGGCTATAGAGTGTAGGGTATAGAGTGTAGGGTATAGAGTGTAGGGTATAGAGTGTAGGGTATACAGTGTAGGGTATAAAGTGTAGAGTGTAGGGTATAGAGTGTAGGGTATAGAGTGTAGGGTATAGAGTGTAGGGTATAGAGTGCAGGGTATTGAGTGTAGAGTGTATAGTGTAGGGTATAGAGTGTAGAGTGTAGGGTATAGAGTGTAGGGTATAGAGTGTTGGGATATAGAGTGTAGGGTATAGAGTGTAGGGTATAGATTGTAGGGTATAGAGTGTATTGTATAGGGTATAGAGTGTATGGTGTAGAGTGTAGGGTATAGAGTGTATAGTGTAGGGTATAGAGTGTAGGGTATAGAGTGTAGGGTGTAGAGTGTAGGCTATAGAGTGTATGATATAGAGTGTAGGGTATAGAGTGTATGGTATAGATTGCAGGGTATAGAGTGTAGGGTATAGAGTGTAGGGTATAGAGTGTAGAGTGTAGGGTATAGAGTGTAGGATATAGAGTGTAGGGTATAGAGTGTATGGTATAGAGTGTACGGTATAGAGTGTAGGGTATAGAGTGTAGGGTATAGACTGTAGGGTATAGAGTGTATTGTATAGGGTATAGAGTGTATGCTGTAGAGTGTAGGGTATAGAGTGTATAGTGTAGGGTATAGAGTGTAGGGTATAGAGTGTAGAGTGTAGGGTATAGAGTGTATGGTATAGAGTGTAGGGTATAGAGTGTATGGTATAGAGTGTAGGGTATAGAGTGTAGAGTGTAGGGTATAGAGTGTAGTGTATAGAGTGTAGGGTATAGAGTGTAGAGTGTAGGATATAGAGTTTAGGGTATAGAGTGTATGGTATATAGTGTAGAGTGTAGGGTATAGAGTGTATAGTGTAGGGTATAGAGTGTAGGGTATAGAGTGTAGGGTATAGAGTGTAGTGTATAGAGTGTATGGTATAGAGTGTAGGGAATAGAGTGTAGAGTGTAGGGTATAGAGTGTATGGTATAGAGTGTAGGGTATAGAGTGTAGAGTATAGAGTGTAGGGTATAGAGTCTAGGGTATAGAGTGTAGGGTATAGAGTGTATGGTATAGAGTTTAGGGAATAGAGTGTAGAGTGTATGGTATAGAGTGTATGGTATA
Organism: Ranitomeya imitator; assembly: GCF_032444005.1. NCBI lineage: Eukaryota > Metazoa > Chordata > Amphibia > Anura > Dendrobatidae > Ranitomeya > Ranitomeya imitator. Next base: position 727,923 of record NW_027194316.1, read on the forward strand.
GAGTGCAGGGTATAGAGTGTAGAGGGTAGAGTGTAGGGTATAGAGTGTAGGGTATAGAGTGTAGAGTGTAGGGTATAGAGTTTAGGGTATAGAGTGTATGGTATAGAGTGTAGAGTGTAGGGTATAGAGTGTATAGTGTAGGGTATAGAGTGTAGGGTATAGAGTGTAGGGTATAGAGTGTAGGGTATAGAGTGTAGAGTGTATGGTATAGAGTGTATGGTATAGAGTGCAGGGTATAGAGTGTAGAGGGTAGAGTGTAGGGTATAGAGTGTAGGGTATAGAGTGTAGAGTGTAGGGTATAGAGTTTAGGGTATAGAGTGTATGGTATAGAGTGTAGAGTGTAGGGTATAGAGTGTATAGTGTAGGGTATAGAGTGTAGGGTATAGAGTGTATGGTGTAGAGTGTAGGGTATAGAGTGTATAGTGTAGGGTATAGAGTGTAGGGTATAGAGTGTAGAGTGTAGGGTATAGAGTGTATGGTATAGAGTGTAGGGTATAGAGTGTATGGTATAGAGTGTAGGGTATAGAGTGTAGAGTGTAGGGTATAGAGTGTAGTGTATAGAGTGTAGGGTATAGAGTGTAGAGTGTAGGATATAGAGTTTAGGGTATAGAGTGTATGGTATATAGTGTAGAGTGTAGGGTATAGAGTGTATAGTGTAGGGTATAGAGTGTAGGGTATAGAGTGTAGGGTATAGAGTGTAGTGTATAGAGTGTATGGTATAGAGTGTAGGGAATAGAGTGTAGAGTGTAGGGTATAGAGTGTATGGTATAGAGTGTAGGGTATAGAGTGTAGAGTATAGAGTGTAGGGTATAGAGTGTAGGGTATAGAGTGTAGGGTATAGAGTGTATGGAATAGAGTTTAGGGAATAGAGTGTAGAGTGTATGGTATAGAGTGTATGGTATAGAGTGCAGGGTATAGAGTGTAGGGGGTAGAGTGTAGGGTATAGAGTGTAGGGTATAGAGTGTAGAGTGTAGGGTATAGAGTGTATGGTATAGAGTGTAGAGTGTAGGGTATAGAGTGTATAGTGTAGGGTATAGAGTGTAGGGTATAGAGTGTAGGGTATAGAGTGTAGGGTATAGAGTGTAGAGTGTAGGGTATAGAGTTTAGGGTATAGAGTGTATGGTATAGAGTGTAGAGTGTAGGGTATAGAGTGTATAGTGTAGGGTATAGAGTGTAGGGTATAGAGTGTAGGGTATGGAGTGTATGGTATAGAGTGTAGGGAATAGAGTGTAGAGTGTAGGGTATAGAGTGTATGGTATAGAGTGTAGGGTATAGAGTGTAGAGTATAGAGTGTAGGGTATAGAGTGTAGGGTATAGAATGTATGGTATAGAGTGTAGGGAATAGAGTGTAGAGTGTAGGGTATAGAGTGTATGGTATAGAGTGTAGGGTATAGAGTGTAGAGGGTAGAGTGTAGGGTATAGAGTGTAGGGTATAGAGTGTAGGGTATAGAGTGTAGAGTGTAGGGTATAGATTGTAGGGTATAGAGTGTAGAGTGTAGGGATTAGAGTGTAGGGTATAGAGTGTAGGGTATAGAGTGTAGAGTGTAGGGTATAGAGTGTAGAGTATAGAGTGTAGGGTATAGAGTGTAGGGTATAGAGTGTAAAGTGTAGAGTGTAGAGTATAGAGTGTAGAGTGTAGGGTATAGAGTGTAGGGTATAGAACGTAGGGTGTAGGGTATACAGTGTAGGGTATAGAGTGTAGGGTATAGAGTGTAGAGTGTAGAGTATAGAGTGTATGGTATAGAGTGTAGGGTGTAGAGTGTAGGGTATAGAGTGTAGGGTATAGGGTGTAGGTTATAGAGTGTAGGGTATAGATTGTAGGGTATAGAGTGTAGAGTATAGAGTGTAGAGTGTAGGGTATAGAGTGCATGGTATAAAGTGTAGGGTGTAGAGTGTATGGTATAGAGTGTACAGTATAGAGTGTATGGTATAGAGTGTAGGGTATAGAGTGTATGGTATAGAGTGTAGGGTGTAGAGTGTATGGTATAGAGTGTACAGTATAGAGTGTATGGTATAGAGTGTAGGGTATAGAGTGTATGGTATAGAGTGTAGGGTGTAGAGTGTATAGTATAGAGTGTAGGGTACAGAGTGTAGAGTGTAGGGTATAGAGTGTAGGGTATAGAGTGTAGGGTATAGAGTGTATGGTATAGAGTGTACGGTATAGAGTGTATGATATAGAGTGTATGGTATATAGTGTAGGGTATAGAGTGTTTGGTATAGAGTGTAAGGTATAGAGTGTAGAGAGTAGGGTATAGATTTTAGAGTGTACAGTGTAGGGTATAGAGTGTAGGGTATAGAGTGTATGGAATAGAGTGTATGGTATAGAGTGTAGGGTGTAGAGTGTAGGGTATAGAGTGTAGAGTGTGGGGTATAGAGTGTAGAGTGTAGGGTATAGAGTGTATGATATAGAGTGTAGGGTATAGAGTGTATGGTATAGATTGCAGGGTATAGAGTGTAGGATATAGAGTGTAGGGTATAGAGTGTAGAGTGTAGGGTATAGAGTGTAGGGTATAGAGTGTATGGTATAGAGTGTATGGTATAGATTGTAGGGTATAGAGTGTAGGGTATAGAGTGTAGAGTGTAGGGTATAGAGTGTAGGGTATAGAGTGTAGATTGTATGGTATAGAGTGTAGGGTATAGAGTGTATAGTGTAGGGTATAGAGAGTAGAGTGTAGGGTATAGAGTGTAGGGTATAGAGTGTTGGGATATAGAGTGTAGGGTATAGAGTGTAGGGTATAGAGTGTAGGGTATAGATTGTAGGGTATAGAGTATAGGGTATAGAGTGTAGGGTATAGAGTATATAGTGTAGGGTATAGTGTGTAGGGTATAGAGTGTAGAGTGTAGGGTATAGAGTGTAGGGTATAGAGTGTAGGGTATAGAGTGTAGGGTATAAAGTGTAGAGTGTAGGGTATAGAGTGTAGGGTATAGAATGTAGGGTATAGAGTGTAGGGTATAGAGTGTAGAGTGTAGGATATAGAGTGTAGAGTATAGAGTGTAGAGTGTAGGGTATAGAGTGTAGAGTGTAGGGTATAGAGTGTAGGGTATAGAGTGTATGGTATAGAGTGTAGGGTATAGAGTGTAGGGTAAAGAGTGTAGAGTGTAGGGATTAGAGTGTAGGGTATAGAGTGTAGGGTATAGAGTGTAGAGTGTAGGGTATAGAGTGTAGGGTATAGAGTGTACGGTATAGAGTGTTGGGCTATAGAGTGTAGGGTATAGAGTGTAGGGTATAGAGTGTAGGGTATAGAGTGTAGGGTATACAGTGTAGGGTATAAAGTGTAGAGTGTAGGGTATAGAGTGTAGGGTATAGAGTGTAGGGTATAGAGTGTAGGGTATAGAGTGCAGGGTATTGAGTGTAGAGTGTAGAGTGTAGAGTATAGAGTGTAGAGTTTAGGGTATAGAATGTAGGGTATAGAGTGTAGGGTTTAGAGTGTATGGTATAGAGTGTAGGGTATAGAGTGTAGAGTGTAGGGTATAGAGTGTAGTGTATAGAGTGTAGGGTATAGAGTGTATGGTATAGAGTGTACGGTATAGAGTGTAGAGTGTAGGGTATAGAGTGTAGGGTATAAAGTGTAGGGTATAGATTGTAGGGTATAGAGTGTAGAATGTAGGGTATAGGGTATAGAGTGTATGGTGTAGAGTGTAGGGTATAGAGTGTATAGTGTAGGGTATAGAGTGTAGGGTTTAGAGTGTAGGGTATAGAGTGTAGGGTATAGAGTGTAGAGTGTAGGGTATAGAGTGTATGGTATAGAGTGTAGGGTATAGAGTGTAGGGTATAGAGTGTAGGGTATAGAGTGTAGGGTATAGAGTGTAGAGTGTAGGGTATAGAGTTTAGGGTATAGAGTGTATGGTATAGAGTGTAGAGTGTAGGGTATAGAGTGTATAGTGTAGGGTATAGAGTGTAGGGTATAGAGTGTAGGGTATAGAGCATATGGTATAGAGTGTAGGGAATAGAGTGTAGAGTGTAGGGTATAGAGTGTATGGTATAGAGTGTAGGGTATAGAGTGTATAGTGTAGGGTATAGAGTGCAGGGTATAGAGTGTATGGAATAGAGTGTATGGAATATAGTGTACGGTATAGAGTGTAGAGTGTACGGTATAGAGTGTAGGGTATTGAGCGTAGGGTGTAGGGTATAGATTGTAGGGTATAGAGTGTAGGGTGTAGAGTGTATAGTATAGAGTGTAGGGTACAGAGTGTAGAGTGTAGGGTATAGAGTGTAGGGTATAGTGTGTATGGTATAGAGTGTACGGTATAGAATGTATGATATAGAGTGTATGGTATATAGTGTAGGGTATAGAGTGTTTGGTATACAGTGTAAGGTATAGAGTGTAGAGAGTAGGGTATAGATTTTAGAGTGTAGAGTGTAGGGTATAGAGTGTAGGGTATAGAGTGTATGGAATAGAGTGTATGGTATAGAGTGAAGGGTGTAGAGTGTAGGGTATAGAGTGTAGAGTGTGGGGTAAAGAGTGTAGAGTGTAGGGTATAGAGTGTATGATATAGAGTGTAGGGTATAGAGTGTATGGTATAGATTGCAGGGTATAGAGTGTAGGGTGTAGAGTGTAGGGTACAGAGTGTAGAGTGTAGGGTATAGAGTGTAGGGTATAGAGTGTAGGGTATAGAGTGTATGGTATAGAGTGTATGGTATAGATTGTAGGGTATAGAGTGTAGAGTGTAGGGTATAGAGTGTAGAAAGTAGGGTATAGTGTGTAGGGTATAGAGTGTAGAGTGTAGGGTATAGAGTGTAGGGTATAGAGTGTAGATTGTATGGTATAGAGTGTAGGGTATAGAGTGTATAGTGTAGGGTATAGAGTGTAGAGTGTAGGGTATAGAGTGTAGGGTATAGAGTGTTGGGATATAGAGTGTAGGGTATAGAGTGTAGGGTATAGATTGTAGGGTATAGAGTGTATTGTATAGGGTATAGAGTGTATGGTGTAGAGTGTAGGGTATAGAGTGTATAGTGTAGGGTATAGAGTATAGGGTATAGAGTGTAGGGTGTAGAGTGTAGGCTATAGAGTGTATGATATAGAGTGTAGGGTATAGAGTGTATGGTATAGATTGCAGGGTATAGAGTGTAGGGTATAGAGTGTAGGGTATAGAGTGTAGAGTGTAGGGTATAGAGTGTAGGATATAGAGTGTAGGGTATAGAGTGTATGGTATAGAGTGTACGGTATAGAGTGTAGGGTATAGAGTGTAGGGTATAGACTGTAGGGTATAGAGTGTATTGTATAGGGTATAGAGTGTATGGTGTAGAGTGTAGGGTATAGAGTGTATAGTGTAGGGTATAGAGTGTAGAGTGTAGGGTATAGAGTGTAGAGTATAGAGTGTAGGGTATAGAGTGTAGGGTATAGAGTGTAAAGTGTAGAGTGTAGAGTATAGAGTGTAGAGTGTAGGGTATAGAGTGTAGGGTATAGAACGTAGGGTGTAGGGTATACAGTGTAGGGTATAGAGTGTAGGGTATAGAGTGTAGAGTGTAGAGTATAGAGTGTATGGTATAGAGTGTAGGGTGTAGAGTGTAGGGTATAGAGTGTAGGGTATAGGGTGTAGGTTATAGAGTGTAGGGTATAGAGTGTAGGGTATAGGGTATAGAGTGCAGGGTATAGAGTGTAGGTTATATAGTGTAGAGTATAGAGTGTAGGGTATAGAGTGTATATTGTAGGGTATAGAGTGTAGGGTATAGAGTGTATGGTATAGAGTGTAGGGTATAGAGTGTAGAGTGTAGAGTATAGAGTGTAGGGTATAGTGTGTAGGGTATAGAGTGTAGGGTATAGGGTGTAGGTTATAGAGTGTAGGGTATAGAGTGTAGGGTATAGAGTATAGAGTGCAGGGTACAGAGTGTAGGGTATATAGTGTAGAGTATAGAGTGTAGGGTATAGAGTGTAGGGTGTAGAGTGTAGAGTGTAGGGTATAGAGTGTAGGGTATAGAGTGTAGGGTATAGAGTGTAGGGTATAGAGTGTAGGGTATAGAGTGTAGAGTGTAGGGTATAGAGTGTAGAGTGTAGGGTATAGAGTGTAGGGTATATAGTGTAGGGTATAGAGTGTAGAGTGTAGGGTATAGAGTGTAGGGTATATAGTGTAGGGTATAGAGTGTAGGGTATAGAGTGTAGGGTATAGAGTGCATGGAATAGAGTTTAGAGTGTAGGGTATAGAGTGTAGGGTATAGAGTGTATGGAATAGAGTTTAGAGTGTAGAGTGTAGGGTATAGAGTGTAGGGTATAGAGTGTATGGTATAGAGTGTAGGGTATAGAGGGTGGGGTATAGAGTGTAGGGTATAGAGTGTAGAGTGTAGGGATTAGAGTGTAGGGTATAGAGTGTAGGATATAGAGTGTATGGAATAGAGTGTAGGGTATAGAGTGAAGAGTGTAGGGTATAGAGTGTAGGGTATAGAGCGTAGGGTGTAGGGTATAGAGTGTAGGGTATAGAGTGTAGGGTATAGAGTGTATGGTATAGAGTGTAGGGTGTACAGTGTAGGGTATAGAGTGTAGGTTATAGAGTGTAGAGTGTAGGGCATAGAGTGTATGGTATAGAGTGTAGGGTATAGATTGTATGGTATAGAGTTTAGAGTGTAGGGTATAGAGTGTAGAATATAGAGTGTAGAGTGTAGGGTATAGAGTGTAGGGTATAGAGTGTACGGTATAGAGCGTATGATATAGAGTGTATGTTATATAGTGTAGGGTATAGAGTGTTTGGTATAGAGTGTAAGGTATAGAGTGTAGAGAGTAGGGTATAGATTTTAGAGTGTAGAGTGTAGGGTATAGCATGTAGGGTATAGAGTGTATGGAATAGAGTGTATGGTATAGAGTGTAGGGTGTAGAGTGTAGGATATAGAGTGTAGAGTGTGGGGTATAGAGTGTAGAGTGTGGGGTATAGAGTGTAGAGTGTAGGGTATAGAGTGTATGATATAGAGTGTAGGGTATAGAGTGTATGGTATAGATTGCAGGGTATAAAGTGTAGGGTATAGAGTGTAGGGTATAGAGTGTAGAGTGTAGGGTATAGAGTGTAGGGTATAGAGTGTATGGTATAGATTGTAGGGTATAGAGTGTAGGGTATAGAGTGTAGAGTTTAGGGTATAGAGTGTAGAAAGTAGGGTATAGTGTGTAGGGCATAGAGTGTAGAGTGTAGGGTATAGAGTGTAGGGTATAGAGTGTAGATTGTATGGTATAGAGTGTAGGGTATAGAGTGTATAGTGTAGAGCATAGAGTGTAGAGTGTAGGGTATAGAGTGTAGGGTATAGAGTGTTGGGATATAGAGTGTAGGGTATAGAGTGTAGAGTATAGAGTGTAGGGTATAGAGTGTAGGGTATAGCGTGTAGGGTATAGAGTGTAGGGTATAGAGTATATAGTGTAGGGTATAGAGTGTAGGGTATAGAGTGTAGAGTGTAGGGTATAGAGTGTAGGGTATAGAGTGTAGGGTATAGAGTGTAGGGTATAAAGTGTAGAGTGTAGGGTATAGAGTGTAGGGTATAGAGTGTAGAGTGTAGGGTGTAGAGTGTAGAGTGTAGGGTATAGAGTGTAAGGTATAGAGTGTAGGGTATAGAGTATATGTTATAGAGTGTAGAGTGTAGGGTATAGAGTGTAGGGTATAGAGTGTAGGGTATAGAGTGTAGGGTATAGAGTGTAGGGTATAAAGTGTAGAGTGTAGGGTATAGAGTGTAGGGTATAGAGTGTAGGGTATAGAGTGTATGGTATAGATTGTATGGTATAGAGTGTAGAGTGTAGGGTATAGAGTGTAGGGTATAGAGTGTAGGGTATATATTGTAGGGTATAGAGTGTAGAGTGTAGGGTATAGAGTGTAGGGTATAGAGTGTATGGTGTAGAGTGTAGGGTATAGAGTGTATAGTGTAGGGTATAGAGTGTAGGGTATAGAGTGTAGGGTATAGAGTGTATGGTATAGAGTGTACAGTATAGAGTGTATGGTATAGAGTGTAGAGTGTAGGGTATAGAGTGTATGGTATAGAGTGTAGTGTGTAGAGTGTATGGTATAGTGTGTAGGGTACAGAGTGTAGAGTGTAGGGTATAGAGTGTAGGGTATAGAGTGTAGAGTGTAGGGTATAGAGTGTATGATATAGAGTGTAGGGTATAGAGTGTATGGTATAGATTGCAGGGTATAAAGTGTAGGGTATAGAGTGTAGGGTATAAAGTGTAGAGTGTAGGGTATAGAGTGTAGGGTATAGAGTGTATGGTATAGATTGTAGGGTATAGAGTGTAGGGTATAGAGTGTAGAGTGTAGGGTATAGAGTGTAGAAAGTAGGGTATAGTGTGTAGGGCATAGAGTGTAGAGTGTAGGGTATAGAGTGTAGGGTATAGAGTGTAGATTGTATGGTATAGAGTGTAGGGTATAGAGTGTATAGTGTAGAGCATAGAGTGTAGAGTGTAGGGTATAGAGTGTAGGGTATAGAGTGTTGGGATATAGAGTGTAGGGTATAGAGTGTAGAGTATAGAGTGTAGGGTATAGAGTGTAGGGTATAGCGTGTAGGGTATAGAGTGTAGGGTATAGAGTATATAGTGTAGGGTATAGAGTGTAGGGTATAGAGTGTAGAGTGTAGGGTATAGAGTGTAGGGTATAGAGTGTAGGGTATAGAGTGTAGGGTATAAAGTGTAGAGTGTAGGGTATAGAGTGTAGAGTGTAGGGTGTAGAGTGTAGAGTGTAGGGTATAGAGTGTAAGGTATAGAGTGTAGGGTATAGAGTATATGTTATAGAGTGTAGGGTATAAAGTGTAGAGTGTAGGGTATAGAGTGTAGAGTGTAGGGTGTAGAGTGTAGAGTGTAGGGTATAGAGTGTATGGTGTAGAGTGTAGGGTATAGAGTGTATAGTGTAGGGTATAGAGTGTAGGGTATAGAGTGTAGGGTATAGGGTATAGAGTGTAAGGTATAGAGTGTAGGGTATAGAGTGTATGGTATAGAGTGTAGTGTGTAGAGTGTATGGTATAGTGTGTAGGGTACAGAGTGTAGAGTGTAGGGTATAGAGTGTAGGGTATAGAGTGTAGAGTGTAGGGTATAGAGTGTATGATATAGAGTGTAGGGTATAGAGTGTATGGTATAGATTGCAGGGTATAAAGTGTAGGGTATAGAGTGTAGGGTATAAAGTGTAGAGTGTAGGGTATAGAGTGTAGGGTATAGAGTGTATGGTATAGATTGTAGGGTATAGAGTGTAGGGTATAGAGTGTAGAGTGTAGGGTATAGAGTGTAGAAAGTAGGGTATAGTGTGTAGGGCATAGAGTGTAGAGTGTAGGGTATAGAGTGTAGGGTATAGAGTGTAGATTGTATGGTATAGAGTGTAGGGTATAGAGTGTATAGTGTAGAGCATAGAGTGTAGAGTGTAGGGTATAGAGTGTAGGGTATAGAGTGTTGGGATATAGAGTGTAGGGTATAGAGTGTAGAGTATAGAGTGTAGGGTATAGAGTGTAGGGTATAGCGTGTAGGGTATAGAGTGTAGGGTATAGAGTATATAGTGTAGGGTATAGAGTGTAGGGTATAGAGTGTAGAGTGTAGGGTATAGAGTGTAGGGTATAGAGTGTAGGGTATAGAGTGTAGGGTATAAAGTGTAGAGTGTAGGGTATAGAGTGTAGAGTGTAGGGTGTAGAGTGTAGAGTGTAGGGTATAGAGTGTAAGGTATAGAGTGTAGGGTATAGAGTATATGTTATAGAGTGTAGGGTATAAAGTGTAGAGTGTAGGGTATAGAGTGTAGAGTGTAGGGTGTAGAGTGTAGAGTGTAGGGTATAGAGTGTATGGTGTAGAGTGTAGGGTATAGAGTGTATAGTGTAGGGTATAGAGTGTAGGGTATAGAGTGTAGGGTATAGGGTATAGAGTGTAAGGTATAGAGTGTAGGGTATAGAGTATATGTTATAGAGTGTAGAGTGTAGGGTATAGAGTGTAGGGTATAGAGTGTAGGGTATAGAGTGTAGGGTATAGAGTGTAGGGTATAAAGTGTAGAGTGTAGGGTATAGAGTGTAGGGTATAGAGTGTAGGGTATAGAGTGTATGGTATAGATTGTATGGTATAGAGTGTAGAGTGTAGGGTATAGAGTGTAGGGTATAGAGTGTAGGGTATATATTGTAGGGTATAGAGTGTAGAGTGTAGGGTATAGAGTGTAGGGTATAGAGTGTATGGTGTAGAGTGTAGGGTATAGAGTGTATAGTGTAGGGTATAGAGTGTAGGGTATAGAGTGTAGGGTATAGAGTGTATGGTATAGAGTGTACAGTATAGAGTGTATGGTATAGAGTGTAGAGTGTAGGGTATAGAGTGTATGGTATAGAGTGTAGTGTGTAGAGTGTATGGTATAGTGTGTAGGGTACAGAGTGTAGAGTGTAGGGTATAGAGTGTAGGGTATAGAGTGTAGAGTGTAGGGTATAGAGTGTATGATATAGAGTGTAGGGTATAGAGTGTATGGTATAGATTGCAGGGTATAAAGTGTAGGGTATAGAGTGTAGGGTATAAAGTGTAGAGTGTAGGGTATAGAGTGTAGGGTATAGAGTGTATGGTATAGATTGTAGGGTATAGAGTGTAGGGTATAGAGTGTAGAGTGTAGGGTATAGAGTGTAGAAAGTAGGGTATAGTGTGTAGGGCATAGAGTGTAGAGTGTAGGGTATAGAGTGTAGGGTATAGAGTGTAGATTGTATGGTATAGAGTGTAGGGTATAGAGTGTATAGTGTAGAGCATAGAGTGTAGAGTGTAGGGTATAGAGTGTAGGGTATAGAGTGTTGGGATATAGAGTGTAGGGTATAGAGTGTAGAGTATAGAGTGTAGGGTATAGCGTGTAGGGTATAGAGTGTAGGGTATAGAGTATATAGTGTAGGGTATAGAGTGTAGGGTATAGAGTGTAGAGTGTAGGGTATAGAGTGTAGGGTATAGAGTGTAGGGTATAGAGTGTAGGGTATAAAGTGTAGAGTGTAGGGTATAGAGTGCAGAGTGTAGGGTGTAGAGTGTAGAGTGTAGGGTATAGAGTGTAAGGTATAGAGTGTAGGGTATAGAGTTTATGTTATAGAGTGTAGGGTATAGAGTGTAGAGTGTAGGGTATAGAGTGTAGGGTATAGAGTGTAGGGTATAGAGTGTAGGGTATAGAGTGTAGGGTATAAAGTGTAGAGTGTAGGGTATAGAGTGTAGGGTATAGAGTGTAGGGTATAGAGTGTATGGTATAGATTGTATGGTATAGAGTGTAGAGTGTAGGGTATAGAGTGTAGGGTATAGAGTGTAGGGTATATATTGTAGGGTATAGAGTGTAGAGTGTAGGGTATAGAGTGTATGGTGTAGAGTGTAGGGTATAGAGTGTATAGTGTAGGGTATAGAGTGTAGGGTATAGAGTGTAGGGTATAGAGTGTATGGTATAGAGTTTACAGTATAGAGTGTATGGTATAGAGTGTAGAGTGTAGGGTATAGAGTGTATGGTATAGAGTGTAGTGTGTAGAGTGTATGGTATAGTGTGTAGGGTATAGAGTGTAGAGTGTAGGGTATAGAGTGTATGATATAGAGTGTAGGGTATAGAGTGTATGGTATAGATTGCAGGGTATAAAGTGTAGGGTATAGAGTGTAGGGTATAGAGTGTAGAGTGTAGGGTATAGAGTGTAGGGTATAGAGTGTATGGTATAGATTGTAGGGTATAGAGTGTAGGGTATAGAGTGTAGAGTGTAGGGTATAGAGTGTAGAAAGTAGGGTATAGTGTGTAGGGCATAGAGTGTAGAGTGTAGGGTATAGAGTGTAGGGTATAGAGTGTAGATTGTATGGTATAGAGTATAGGGTATAGAGTGTATAGTGTAGAGCATAGAGTGTAGAGTGTAGGGTATAGAGTGTAGGGTATAGAGTGTTGGGATATAGAGTGTAGGGTATAGAGTGTAGAGTATAGAGTGTAGGGTATAGAGTGTAGGGTATAGCGTGTAGGGTATAGAGTGTAGGGTATAGAGTATATAGTGTAGGGTATAGAGTGTAGGGTATAGAGTGTAGAGTGTAGGGTATAGAGTGTAGGGTATAGAGTGTAGGGTATAGAGTGTAGGGTATAAAGTGTAGAGTGTAGGGTATAGAGTGTAGGGTATAGAGTGTAGAGTGTAGGGTGTAGAGTGTAGAGTGTAGGGTATAGAGTGTAAGGTATAGAGTGTAGGGTATAGAGTATATGTTATAGAGTGTAGGGTATAGAGTGTAGAGTGTAGGGTTTAGAGTGTAGGGTATAGAGTGTAGGGTATAGAGTGTAGGGTATAAAGTGTAGAGTGTAGGGTATAGAGTGTAGGGTATAGAGTGTAGGGTATAGAGTGTATGGTATAGATTGTATGGTATAGAGTGTAGAGTGTAGGGTATAGAGTGTAGGGTATAGAGTGTAGGGTATATATTGTAGGGTATAGAGTGTAGAGTGTAGGGTACAGAGTGTAGGGTATAGAGTGTATGGTGTAGAGTGTAGGGTATAGAGTGTATAGTGTAGGGTATAGAGTGTGGGGTATAGAGTGTAGGGTATAGAGTGTATGGTATAGAGTGTACAGTATAGAGTGTATGGTATAGAGTGTAGGGTATAGAGTGTATGGTATAGAGTGTAGTGTGTAGAGTGTATGGTATAGTGTGTAGGGTACAGAGTGTAGAGTGTAGGGTATAGAGTGTAGGGTATAGAGTGTAGGGTATAGAGTGTACGGTATAGAGTGTATGATATAGAGTGTATGGTATATAGAGTGTAGGGTATAGAGTGTACGGTATAGAGTGTATGATATAGAGTGTATGGTATATAGTGTAGGGTATAGAGTGTTTGGTATAGAGTGTAAGGTATAGAGTGTAGAGAGTAGGGTATAGATTTTAGAATGTAGAGTGTATGGTATAGAGTGTAGGGTATAGAGTGTATGGAATAGAGTGTATGGTATAGAGTGTAGGGTGTAGAGTGTAGGGTATAGAGTGTAGAGTGTGGTTTATAGAGTGTAGAGTGTAGGGTATAGAGTGTATGGTATAGATTGCAGGGTATAGAGTGTAGGGTATATAGTGTAGGGTATAGAGTATAGAGTGTAGGGTATAGAGTGTAGGGTATAGAGTGTAGAGTGTAGGGAATAGAGTGTATGGTAGAGTGTAGGGTATAGAGTGTAGGGTATATATTGTAGGGTATAGAGTGTAGAGTGTAGGGTATAGAGTGTAGGGTATAGCGTGTATGGTGTAGAGTGTAGGGTATAGAGTGTATAGTGTAGGGTATAGAGTGTAGGGTATAGAGTGTAGGGTATAGAGTGTAGGGTATAGAGTGTACAGTATAGAGTGTATGGTATAGAGTGTAGAGTGTAGGGTATAGAGTGTATGGTATAGAGTGTAGTGTGTAGAGTGTATGGTATAGTGTGTAGTGTACAGAGTGTAGAGTGTAGGGTATAGAGTGTAGGGTATAGAGTGTAGGGTATAGAGTGTACGGTATAGAGTGTATGATATAGAGTGTATGGTATATAGTGTAGGGTATAGAGTGTTTGGTATAGAGTGTAAGGTATAGAGTGTAGAGAGTAGGGTATAGATTTTAGAGTGTAGAGTGTATGGTTTAGAGTGTAGGGTATAGAGTGTATGGAATAGAGTGTATGGTATAGAGTGTAGGGTGTAGGGTATAGAGTGTAGGGTATAGAGTGTAGGGTATATAGTGTAGGGTATAGAGTGTAGAGTGTAGGGTATAGAGTGTATGGTGTAGAGTGTAGGGTATAGAGTGTATAGTGTAGGGTATAGAGTGTAGGGTATAGAGTGTAGGGTATAGAGTGTATGGTATAGAGTGTACAGTATAGAGTGTATGGTATAGAGTGTAGAGTGTAGGGTATAGAGTGTATGGTATAGAGTGTAGTGTGTAGAGTGTATGGTATAGTGTGTAGGGTATAGAGTGTAGAGTGTAGGGTATAGAGTGTATGATATAGAGTGTAGGGTATAGAGTGTATGGTATAGATTGCAGGGTATAAAGTGTAGGGTATAGAGTGTAGGGTATAGAGTGTAGAGTGTAGGGTATAGAGTGTAGGGTATAGAGTGTATGGTATAGATTGTAGGGTATAGAGTGTAGGGTATAGAGTGTAGAGTGTAGGGTATAGAGTGTAGAAAGTAGGGTATAGTGTGTAGGGCATAGAGTGTAGAGTGTAGGGTATAGAGTGTAGGGTATAGAGTGTAGATTGTATGGTATAGAGTGTAGGGTATAGAGTGTATAGTGTAGAGCATAGAGTGTAGAGTGTAGGGTATAGAGTGTAGGGTATAGAGTGTTGGGAAATAGAGTGTAGGGTATAGAGTGTAGAGTATAGAGTGTAGGGTATAGAGTGTAGGGTATAGCGTGTAGGGTATAGAGTGTAGGGTATAGAGTATATAGTGTAGGGTATAGAGTGTAGGGTATAGAGTGTAGAGTGTAGGGTATAGAGTGTAGGGTGTAGAGTGTAGGGTATAGAGTGTAGGGTATAAAGTGTAGAGTGTAGGGTATAGAGTGTAGGGTATAGAGTGTAGAGTGTAGGGTGTAGAGTGTAGAGTGTAGGGTATAGAGTGTAAGGTATAGAGTGTAGGGTATAGATTATATGTTATAGAGTGTAGGGTATAGATTGTAGAGTGTAGGGTATAGAGTGTAGGGTATAGAGTGTAGGGTATAGAGTGTAGGGTATAGAGTGTAGGGTATAAAGTGTAGAGTGTAGGGTATAGAGTGTAGGGTATAGAGTGTAGGGTATAGAGTGTATGGTATAGATTGTATGGTATAGAGTGTAGAGTGTAGGGTATAGAGTGTAGGGTATAGAGTGTAGGGTATATATTGTAGGGTATAGAGTGTAGAGTGTAGGGTACAGAGTGTAGGGTATAGAGTGTATGGTGTAGAGTGTAGGGTATAGAGTGTATAGTGTAGGGTATAGAGTGTAGGGTATAGAGTGTAGGGTATATAGTGTATGGTATAGAGTGTACAGTATAGAGTGTATGGTATAGAGTGTAGAGTGTAGGGTATAGAGTGTATGGTATAGAGTGTAGTGTGTAGAGTGTATGGTATAGTGTGTAGGGTACAGAGTGTAGAGTGTAGGGTATAGAGTGTAGGGTATAGAGTGTAGGGTATAGAGTGTACGGTATAGAGTGTATGATATAGAGTGTATGGTATATAGTGTAGGGTATAGAGTGTTTGGTATAGAGTGTAAGGTATAGAGTGTAGAGAGTAGGGTATAGATTTTAGAATGTAGAGTGTATGGTATAGAGTGTAGGGTATAGAGTGTATGGAATAGAGTGTATGGTATAGAGTGTAGGGTGTAGAGTGTAGGGTATAGAGTGTAGAGTGTGGTTTATAGAGTGTAGAGTGTAGGGTATAGAGTGTATGGTATAGATTGCAGGGTATAGAGTGTAGGGTATAGAGTGTAGGGTATAGAGTGTAGAGTGTAGGGTATAGAGTGTAGAAAGTAGGGTATAGTGTGTAGGGCATAGAGTGTAGAGTTTAGGGTATAGAGTGTAGGGTATAGAGTGTAGATTGTATGGTATAGAGTGTAGGGTATAGAGTGTTTGGTATAGAGTGTAAGGTATAGAGTGTAGAGAGTAGGGTATAGATTTTAGAGTGTAGAGTGTAGGGTATAGCATGTAGGGTATAGAGTGTATGGAATAGAGTGTATGGTATAGAGTGTAGGGTGCCGAGTGTAGGATATAGAGTGTAGAGTGTGGGGTATAGAGTGTAGAGTGTGGGGTATAGAGTGTAGAGTGTAGGGTATAGAGTGTATTATATAGAGTGTAGGGTATAGAGTGTATGGTATAGATTGCAGGGTATAAAGTGTAGGGTATAGAGTGTAGGGTATAGAGTGTAGAGTGTAGGGTATAGAGTGTAGGGTATAGAGTGTATGGTATAGATTGTAGGGTATAGAGTGTAGGGTATAGAGTGTAGAGTGTAGGGTATAGAGTGTAGAAAGTAGGGTATAGTGTGTAGGGCATAGAGTGTAGAGTGTAGGGTATAGAGTGTAGGGTATAGAGTGTAGATTGTATGGTATAGAGTGTAGGGTATAGAGTGTATAGTGTAGAGCATAGAGTGTAGAGTGTAGGGTATAGAGTGTAGGGTATAGAGTGTTGGGATATAGAGTGTAGGGTATAGAGTGTAGAGTATAGAGTGTAGGGTATAGAGTGTAGGGTATAGCGTGTAGGGTATAGAGTGTAGGGTATAGAGTATATAGTGTAGGCTATAGAGTGTAGGGTATAGAGTGTAGAGTGTAGGGTATAGAGTGTAGGGTATAGAGTGTAGGGTATAAAGTGTAGAGTGTAGGGTATAGAGTGTAGGGTATAGAGTGTAGAGTGTAGGGTGTAGAGTGTAGAGTGTAGGGTATAGAGTGTAAGGTATAGAGTGTAGGGTATAGAGTATATGTTATAGAGTGTAGAGTGTAGGGTATAGAGTGTAGGGTATAGAGTGTAGGGTATAGAGTGTAGGGTATAGAGTGTAGGGTATAAAGTGTAGAGTGTAGGGTATAGAGTGTAGGGTATAGAGTGTAGGGTATAGAGTGTATGGTATAGATTGTATGGTATAGAGTGTAGAGTGTAGGGTATAGAGTGTAGGGTATAGAGTGTAGGGTATATATTGTAGGGTATAGAGTGTAGAGTGTAGGGTATAGAGCGTAGGGTATAGAGTGTATGGTGTAGAGTGTAGGGTATAGAGTGTATAGTGTAGGGTATAGAGTGTAGGGTATAGAGTGTAGGGTATAGAGTGTATGGTATAGAGTGTACAGTATAGAGTGTATGGTATAGAGTGTAGAGTGTAGGGTATAGAGTGTATGGTATAGAGTGTAGTGTGTAGAGTGTATGGTATAGTGTGTAGGGTACAGAGTGTAGAGTGTAGGGTATAGAGTGTAGGGTATAGAGTGTAGAGTGTAGGGTATAGAGTGTATGATATAGAGTGTAGGGTATAGAGTGTATGGTATAGATTGCAGGGTATAAAGTGTAGGGTATAGAGTGTAGGGTATAGAGTGTAGAGTGTAGGGTATAGAGTGTAGGGTATAGAGTGTATGGTATAGATTGTAGGGTATAGAGTGTAGGGTATAGAGTGTAGAGTGTAGGGTATAGAGTGTAGAAAGTAGGGTATAGTGTGTAGGGCATAGAGTGTAGAGTGTAGGGTATAGAGTGTAGGGTATAGAGTGTAGATTGTATGGTATAGAGTGTAGGGTATAGAGTGTATAGTGTAGAGCATAGAGTGTAGAGTGTAGGGTATAGAGTGTAGGGTATAGAGTGTTGGGATATAGAGTGTAGGGTATAGAGTGTAGAGAATAGAGTGTAGGGTATAGAGTGTAGGGTATAGCGTGTAGGGTATAGAGTGTAGGGTATAGAGTATATAGTGTAGGGTATAGAGTGTAGGGTATAGAGTGTAGGGTATAGAGTGTAGGGTATAGAGTGTAGGGTATAAAGTGTAGAGTGTAGGGTATAGAGTGTAGGGTATAGAGTGTAGAGTGTAGGGTGTAGAGTGTAGAGTGTAGGGTATAGAGTGTAAGGTATAGAGTGTAGGGTATAGAGTATATGTTATAGAGTGTAGGGTATAGAGTGTAGAGTGTAGGGTATAGAGTGTAGGGTATAGAGTGTAGGGTATAGAGTGTAGGGTATAGAGTGTAGGGTATAAAGTGTAGAGTGTAGGGTATAGAGTGTAGGGTATAGAGTGTAGGGTATAGAGTGTATGGTATAGATTGTATGGTATAGAGTGTAGAGTGTAGGGTATAGAGTGTAGGGTATAGAGTGTAGGGTATATATTGTAGGGTATAGAGTGTAGAGTGTAGGGTATAGAGTGTATGGTGTAGAGTGTAGGGTATAGAGTGTATAGTGTAGGGTATAGAGTGTAGGGTATAGAGTGTAGGGTATAGAGTGTATGGTATAGAGTGTACAGTATAGAGTGTATGGTATAGAGTGTAAAGTGTAGGGTATAGAGTGTATGGTATAGAGTGTAGTGTGTAGAGTGTATGGTATAGTGTGTAGGGTATAGAGTGTAGAGTGTAGGGTATAGAGTGTATGATATAGAGTGTAGGGTATAGAGTGTATGGTATAGATTGCAGGGTATAAAGTGTAGGGTATAGAGTGTAGGGTATAGAGTGTAGAGTGTAGGGTATAGAGTGTAGGGTATAGAGTGTATGGTATAGATTGTAGGGTATAGAGTGTAGGGTATAGAGTGTAGAGTGTAGGGTATAGAGTGTAGAAAGTAGGGTATAGTGTGTAGGGCATAGAGTGTAGAGTGTAGGGTATAGAGTGTAGGGTATAGAGTGTAGATTGTATGGTATAGAGTGTAGGGTATAGAGTGTATAGTGTACAGCATAGAGTGTAGAGTGTAGGGTATAGAGTGTAGGGTATAGAGTGTTGGGATATAGAGTGTAGGGTATAGAGTGTAGAGTATAGAGTGTAGGGTATAGAGTGTAGGGTATAGCGTGTAGGGTATAGAGTTTAGGGTATAGAGTATATAGTGTAGGGTATAGAGTGTAGGGTATAGAGTGTAGAGTGTAGGGTATAGAGTGTATGGTATAGAGTGTAGGGTATAAAGTGTAGAGTGTAGGGTATAGAGTGTAGGGTATAG
Source organism: Ranitomeya imitator (assembly GCF_032444005.1). Classification (NCBI taxonomy): domain Eukaryota; kingdom Metazoa; phylum Chordata; class Amphibia; order Anura; family Dendrobatidae; genus Ranitomeya; species Ranitomeya imitator. The sequence continues at coordinate 746,367 of NW_027194316.1, forward strand.
AGTGTAGAGTGTAGGGTGTAGAGTGTAGAGTGTAGGGTATAGAGTGTAAGGTATAGAGTGTAGGGTATAGAGTATATGTTATAGAGTGTAGGGTATAGAGTGTAGAGTGTAGGGTATAGAGTGTAGGGTATAGAGTGTAGGGTATAGAGTGTAGGGTATAGAGTGTAGGGTATAAAGTGTAGAGTGTAGGGTATAGAGTGTAGGGTATAGAGTGTAGGGTATAGAGTGTATGGTATAGATTGTATGGTATAGAGTGTAGAGTGTAGGGTATAGAGTGTAGGGTATAGAGTGTAGGGTATATATTGTAGGGTATAGAGTGTAGAGTGTAGGGTACAGAGTGTAGGGTATAGAGTGTATGGTGTAGAGTGTAGGGTATAGAGTGTATAGTGTAGGGTATAGAGTGTAGGGTATAGAGTGTAGGGTATAGAGTGTATGGTATAGAGTGTACAGTATAGAGTGTATGGTATAGAGTGTAGAGTGTAGGGTATAGAGTGTATGGTATAGAGTGTAGTGTGTAGAGTGTATGGTATAGTGTGTAGGGTACAGAGTGTAGAGTGTAGGGTATAGAGTGTAGGGTATAGAGTGTAGGGTATAGAGTGTACGGTATAGAGTGTATGATATAGAGTGTATGGTATATAGTGTAGGGTATAGAGTGTTTGGTATAGAGTGTAAGGTATAGAGTGTAGAGAGTAGGGTATAGATTTTAGAATGTAGAGTGTATGGTATAGAGTGTAGGGTATAGAGTGTATGGAATAGAGTGTATGGTATAGAGTGTAGGGTGTAGAGTGTAGGGTATAGAGTGTAGAGTGTGGTTTATAGAGTGTAGAGTGTAGGGTATAGAGTGTATGGTATAGATTGCAGGGTATAGAGTGTAGGGTATATAGTGTAGGGTATAGAGTATAGAGTGTAGGGTATAGAGTGTAGGGTATAGAGTGTAGAGTGTAGGGTATAGAGTGTAGGGTATAGAGTGTATGGTAGAGTGTAGGGTATAGAGTGTAGGGTATATATTGTAGGGTATAGAGTGTAGAGTGTAGGGTATAGAGTGTAGGGTATAGCGTGTATGGTGTAGAGTGTAGGGTATAGAGTGTATAGTGTAGGGTATAGAGTGTAGGGTATAGAGTGTAGGGTATAGAGTGTAGGGTATAGAGTGTACAGTATAGAGTGTATGGTATAGAGTGTAGAGTGTAGGGTATAGAGTGTATGGTATAGAGTGTAGTGTGTAGAGTGTATGGTATAGTGTGTAGTGTACAGAGTGTAGAGTGTAGGGTATAGAGTGTAGGGTATAGAGTGTAGGGTATAGAGTGTACGGTATAGAGTGTATGATATAGAGTGTATGGTATATAGTGTAGGGTATAGAGTGTTTGGTATAGAGTGTAAGGTATAGAGTGTAGAGAGTAGGGTATAGATTTTAGAGTGTAGAGTGTAGGGTGTAGAGTGTAGGGTATAGAGTGTAGGGTATATATTGTAGGGTATAGAGTGTAGAGTGTAGGGTATAGAGTGTATGGTGTAGAGTGTAGGGTATAGAGTGTATAGTGTAGGGTATAGAGTGTAGGGTATAGAGTGTAGGGTATAGAGTGTATGGTATAGAGTGTACAGTATAGAGTGTATGGTATAGAGTGTAGAGTGTAGGGTATAGAGTGTATGGTATAGAGTGTAGTGTGTAGAGTGTATGGTATAGTGTGTAGGGTATAGAGTGTAGAGTGTAGGGTATAGAGTGTATGATATAGAGTGTAGGGTATAGAGTGTATGGTATAGATTGCAGGGTATAAAGTGTAGGGTATAGAGTGTAGGGTATAGAGTGTAGAGTGTAGGGTATAGAGTGTAGGGTATAGAGTGTATGGTATAGATTGTAGGGTATAGAGTGTAGGGTATAGAGTGTAGAGTGTAGGGTATAGAGTGTAGAAAGTAGGGTATAGTGTGTAGGGCATAGAGTGTAGAGTGTAGGGTATAGAGTGTAGGGTATAGAGTGTAGATTGTATGGTATAGAGTGTAGGGTATAGAGTGTATAGTGTAGAGCATAGAGTGTAGAGTGTAGGGTATAGAGTGTAGGGTATAGAGTGTTGGGATATAGAGTGTAGGGTATAGAGTGTAAAGTATAGAGTGTAGGGTATAGAGTGTAGGGTATAGCGTGTAGGGTATAGAGTGTAGGGTATAGAGTATATAGTGTAGGGTATAGAGTGTAGAGTGTAGGGTATAGAGTGTAGGGTATAGAGTGTAGGGTATAGAGTGTAGGGTATAAAGTGTAGAGTGTAGGGTATAGAGTGTAGGGTATAGAGTGTAGAGTGTAGGGTGTAGAGTGTAGAGTGTAGGGTATAGAGTGTAAGGTATAGAGTGTAGGGTATAGAGTATATGTTATAGAGTGTAGGGTATAGAGTGTAGAGTGTAGGGTATAGAGTGTAGGGTATAGAGTGTAGGGTATAGAGTGTAGGGTATAGAGTGTAGGGTATAAAGTGTAGAGTGTAGGGTATAGAGTGTAGGGTATAGAGTGTAGGGTATAGAGTGTATGGTATAGATTGTATGGTATAGAGTGTAGAGTGTAGGGTATAGAGTGTATGGTATAGAGTGTAGTGTGTAGAGTGTATGGTATAGTGTGTAGGGTACAGAGTGTAGAGTGTAGGGTATAGAGTGTAGGGTATAGAGTGTAGGGTATAGAGTGTACGGTATAGAGTGTATGATATAGAGTGTATGGTATATAGTGTATGGTATAGAGTGTTTGGTATAGAGTGTAAGGTATAGAGTGTAGAGAGTAGGGTATAGATTTTAGAATGTAGAGTGTATGGTATAGAGTGTAGGGTATAGAGTGTATGGAATAGAGTGTATGGTATAGAGTGTAGGGTGTAGAGTGTAGGGTATAGAGTGTAGAGTGTGGTTTATAGAGTGTAGAGTGTAGGGTATAGAGTGTATGGTATAGATTGCAGGGTATAGAGTGTACGGTATGTAGTGTAGGGTATAGAGTATAGAGTGTAGGGTATAGAGTGTAGGGTATAGAGTGTAGAGTGTAGGGTATAGAGTGTAGGGTATAGAGTGTATGGTAGAGTGTAGGGTATAGAGTGTAGGGTATAGAGTGTAGGGTATATATTGTAGGGTATAGAGTGTAGAGTGTAGGGTATAGAGTGTAGGGTTTAGCGTGTATGGTGTAGAGTGTAGGGTATAGAGTGTATAGTGTAGGGTATAGAGTGTAGGGTATAGAGTGTAGGGTATAGAGTGTAGGGTATAGAGTGTACAGTATAGAGTGTATGGTATAGAGTGTAGAGTGTAGGGTATAGAGTGTATGGTATAGAGTGTAGTGTGTAGAGTGTATGGTATAGTGTGTAGTGTACAGAGTGTAGAGTGTAGGGTATAGAGTGTAGGGTATAGAGTGTAGGGTATAGAGTGTACGGTATAGAGTGTATGATATAGAGTGTATAGTATATAGTGTAGGGTATAGAGTGTTTGGTATAGAGTGTAAGGTATAGAGTGTAGAGAGTAGGGTATAGATTTTAGAGTGTAGAGTGTATGGTTTAGAGTGTAGGGTATAGAGTGTATGGAATAGAGTGTATGGTATAGAGTGTAGGGTGTAGGGTATAGAGTGTAGGGTATAGAGTGTAGGGTATATATTGTAGGGTATAGAGTGTAGAGTGTAGGGTATAGAGTGTATGGTGTAGAGTGTAGTGTATAGAGTGTATAGTGTAGGGTATATAGTGTAGGGTATAGAGTGTAGGGTATAGAGTGTATGGTATAGAGTGTACAGTATAGAGTGTATGGTATAGAGTGTAGAGTGTAGGGTATAGAGTGTATGGTATAGAGTGTAGTGTGTAGAGTGTATGGTATAGTGTGTAGGGTATAGAGTGTAGAGTGTAGGGTATAGAGTGTATGATATAGAGTGTAGGGTATAGAGTGTATGGTATAGATTGCAGGGTATAAAGTGTAGGGTATAGAGTGTAGGGTATAGAGTGTAGAGTGTAGGGTATAGAGTGTAGGGTTTAGAGTGTATGGTATAGATTGTAGGGTATAGAGTGTAGGGTATAGAGTGTAGAGTGTAGGGTATAGAGTGTAGAAAGTAGGGTATAGTGTGTAGGGCATAGAGTGTAGAGTGTAGGGTATAGAGTGTAGGGTATAGAGTGTAGATTGTATGGTATAGAGTGTAGGGTATAGAGTGTATAGTGTAGAGCATAGAGTGTAGAGTGTAGGGTATAGAGTGTAGGGTATAGAGTGTTGGGATATAGAGTGTAGGGTATAGAGTGTAGAGTATAGAGTGTAGGGTATAGAGTGTAGGGTATAGCGTGTAGGGTATAGAGTGTAGGGTATAGAGTATATAGTGTAGGGTATAGAGTGTAGGGTATAGAGTGTAGAGTGTAGGGTATAGAGTGTAGGGTATAGAGTGTAGGGTATAAAGTGTAGAGTGTAGGGTATAGAGTGTAGGGTATAGAGTGTAGAGTGTAGGGTGTAGAGTGTAGAGTGTAGGGTATAGAGTGTAAGGTATAGAGTGTAGGGTATAGAGTATATGTTATAGAGTGTAGGGTATAGAGTGTAGAGTGTAGGGTATAGAGTGTAGGGTATAGAGTGTAGGGTATAGAGTGTAGGGTATAGAGTGTAGGGTATAAAGTGTAGAGTGTAGGGTATAGAGTGTAGGGTATAGAGTGTAGGGTATAGAGTGTATGGTATAGATTGTATGGTATAGAGTGTAGAGTGTAGGGTATAGAGTGTAGGGTATAGAGTGTAGGGTATATATTGTAGGGTATAGAGTGTAGAGTGTAGGGTACAGAGTGTAGGGTATAGAGTGTATGGTGTAGAGTGTAGGGTATAGAGTGTATAGTGTAGGGTATAGAGTGTAGGGTATAGAGTGTAGGGTATAGAGTGTATGGTATAGAGTGTACAGTATAGAGTGTATGGTATAGAGTGTAGAGTGTAGGGTATAGAGTGTAGGGTATAGCGTGTATGGTGTAGAGTGTAGGGTATAGAGTGTATAGTGTAGGGTATAGAGTGTAGGGTATAGAGTGTAGGGTATAGAGTGTAGGGTATAGAGTGTACAGTATAGAGTGTATGGTATAGAATGTAGAGTGTAGGGTATAGAGTGTATGGTATAGAGTGTAGTGTGTAGAGTGTATGGTATAGTGTGTAGTGTACAGAGTGTAGAGTGTAGGGTATAGAGTGTAGGGTATAGAGTGTAGGGTATAGAGTGTACGGTATAGAGTGTACGGTATAGAGTGTATGGTATATAGTGTAGGGTATAGAGTGTTTGGTATAGAGTGTAAGGTATAGAGTGTAGAGAGTAGGGTATAGATTTTAGAGTGTAGAGTGTATGGTTTAGAGTGTAGGGTATAGAGTGTATGGAATAGAGTGTATGGTATAGAGTGTAGGGTGTAGGGTGTAGAGTGTAGGGTATAGAGTGTAGGGTATATATTGTAGGGTATAGAGTGTAGAGTGTAGGGTATAGAGTGTATGGTGTAGAGTGTAGGGTATAGAGTGTATAGTGTAGGGTATAGAGTGTAGGGTATAGAGTGTAGGGTATAGAGTGTATGGTATAGAGTGTACAGTATAGAGTGTATGGTATAGAGTGTAGAGTGTAGGGTATAGAGTGTATGGTATAGAGTGTAGTGTGTAGAGTGTATGGTATAGTGTGTAGGGTATAGAGTGTAGAGTGTAGGGTATAGAGTGTATGATATAGAGTGTAGGGTATAGAGTGTATGGTATAGATTGCAGGGTATAAAGTGTAGGGTATAGAGTGTAGGGTATAGAGTGTAGAGTGTAGGGTATAGAGTGTAGGGTATAGAGTGTATGGTATAGATTGTAGGGTATAGAGTGTAGGGTATAGAGTGTAGAGTGTAGGGTATAGAGTGTAGGGTATAGAGTGTAGAGTGTAGGGTATAGAGTGTAGGGTATAGAGTGTAGGGTATAAAGTGTAGGGTATAGAGTGTAGGGTATAGAGTGTAGAGTGTAGGGTATAGAGTGTAGGGTATAGAGTGTATGGTATAGATTGTAGGGTATAGAGTGTAGGGTATAGAGTATATAGTGTAGGGTATAGAGTGTAGGGTATAGAGTGTAGAGTGTAGGGTATAGAGTGTAGGGTATAGAGTGTAGGGTATAAAGTGTAGAGTGTAGGGTATAGAGTGTAGGGTATAGAGTGTAGAGTGTAGGGTGTAGAGTGTAGAGTGTAGGGTATAGAGTGTAAGGTATAGAGTGTAGGGTATAGAGTATATGTTATAGAGTGTAGGGTATAGAGTGTAGAGTGTAGGGTATAGAGTGTAGGGTATAGAGTGTAGGGTATAGAGTGTAGGGTATAGAGTGTAGGGTATAAAGTGTAGAGTGTAGGGTATAGAGTGTAGGGTATAGAGTGTAGGGTATAGAGTGTATGGTATAGATTGTATGGTATAGAGTGTAGAGTGTAGGGTATAGAGTGTAGGGTATAGAGTGTAGGGTATATATTGTAGGGTATAGAGTGTAGAGTGTAGGGTACAGAGTGTAGGGTATAGAGTGTATGGTGTAGAGTGTAGGGTATAGAGTGTATAGTGTAGGGTATAGAGTGTAGGGTATAGAGTGTAGGGTATAGAGTGTATGGTATAGAGTGTACAGTATAGAGTGTATGGTATAGAGTGTAGAGTGTAGGGTATAGAGTGTAGGGTATAGCGTGTATGGTGTAGAGTGTAGGGTATAGAGTGTATAGTGTAGGGTATAGAGTGTAGGGTATAGAGTGTAGGGTATAGAGTGTAGGGTATAGAGTGTACAGTATAGAGTGTATGGTATAGAATGTAGAGTGTAGGGTATAGAGTGTATGGTATAGAGTGTAGTGTGTAGAGTGTATGGTATAGTGTGTAGTGTACAGAGTGTAGAGTGTAGGGTATAGAGTGTAGGGTATAGAGTGTAGGGTATAGAGTGTACGGTATAGAGTGTATGATATAGAGTGTATGGTATATAGTGTAGGGTATAGAGTGTTTGGTATAGAGTGTAAGGTATAGAGTGTAGAGAGTAGGGTATAGATTTTAGAGTGTAGAGTGTATGGTTTAGAGTGTAGGGTATAGAGTGTATGGAATAGAGTGTATGGTATAGAGTGTAGGGTGTAGGGTGTAGAGTGTAGGGTATAGAGTGTAGGGTATATATTGTAGGGTATAGAGTGTAGAGTGTAGGGTATAGAGTGTATGGTGTAGAGTGTAGGGTATAGAGTGTATAGTGTAGGGTATAGAGTGTAGGGTATAGAGTGTAGGGTATAGAGTGTATGGTATAGAGTGTACAGTATAGAGTGTATGGTATAGAGTGTAGAGTGTAGGGTATAGAGTGTATGGTATAGAGTGTAGTGTGTAGAGTGTATGGTATAGTGTGTAGGGTATAGAGTGTAGAGTGTAGGGTATAGAGTGTATGATATAGAGTGTAGGGTATAGAGTGTATGGTATAGATTGCAGGGTATAAAGTGTAGGGTATAGAGTGTAGGGTATAGAGTGTAGAGTGTAGGGTATAGAGTGTAGGGTATAGAGTGTATGGTATAGATTGTAGGGTATAGAGTGTAGGGTATAGAGTGTAGAGTGTAGGGTATAGAGTGTAGAAAGTAGGGTATAGTGTGTAGGGCATAGAGTGTAGAGTGTAGGGTATAGAGTGTAGGGTATAGAGTGTAGATTGTATGGTATAGAGTGTAGGGTATAGAGTGTATAGTGTAGAGCATAGAGTGTAGAGTGTAGGGTATAGAGTGTAGGGTATAGAGTGTTGGGATATAGAGTGTAGGGTATAGAGTGTAAAGTATAGAGTGTAGGGTATAGAGTGTAGGGTATAGCGTGTAGGGTATAGAGTGTAGGGTATAGAGTATATAGTGTAGGGTATAGAGTGTAGAGTGTAGGGTATAGAGTGTAGGGTATAGAGTGTAGGGTATAGAGTGTAGGGTATAAAGTGTAGAGTGTAGGGTATAGAGTGTAGGGTATAGAGTGTAGAGTGTAGGGTGTAGAGTGTAGAGTGTAGGGTATAGAGTGTAAGGTATAGAGTGTAGGGTATAGAGTATATGTTATAGAGTGTAGGGTATAGAGTGTAGAGTGTAGGGTATAGAGTGTAGGGTATAGAGTGTAGGGTATAGAGTGTAGGGTATAGAGTGTAGGGTATAAAGTGTAGAGTGTAGGGTATAGAGTGTAGGGTATAGAGTGTAGGGTATAGAGTGTATGGTATAGATTGTATGGTATAGAGTGTAGAGTGTAGGGTATAGAGTGTATGGTATAGAGTGTAGTGTGTAGAGTGTATGGTATAGTGTGTAGGGTACAGAGTGTAGAGTGTAGGGTATAGAGTGTAGGGTATAGAGTGTAGGGTATAGAGTGTACGGTATAGAGTGTATGATATAGAGTGTATGGTATATAGTGTATGGTATAGAGTGTTTGGTATAGAGTGTAAGGTATAGAGTGTAGAGAGTAGGGTATAGATTTTAGAATGTAGAGTGTATGGTATAGAGTGTAGGGTATAGAGTGTATGGAATAGAGTGTATGGTATAGAGTGTAGGGTGTAGAGTGTAGGGTATAGAGTGTAGAGTGTGGTTTATAGAGTGTAGAGTGTAGGGTATAGAGTGTATGGTATAGATTGCAGGGTATAGAGTGTAGGGTATGTAGTGTAGGGTATAGAGTATAGAGTGTAGGGTATAGAGTGTAGGGTATAGAGTGTAGAGTGTAGGGTATAGAGTGTAGGGTATAGAGTGTATGGTAGAGTGTAGGGTATAGAGTGTAGGGTATAGAGTGTAGGGTATATATTGTAGGGTATAGAGTGTAGAGTGTAGGGTATAGAGTGTAGGGTTTAGCGTGTATGGTGTAGAGTGTAGGGTATAGAGTGTATAGTGTAGGGTATAGAGTGTAGGGTATAGAGTGTAGGGTATAGAGTGTAGGGTATAGAGTGTACAGTATAGAGTGTATGGTATAGAGTGTAGAGTGTAGGGTATAGAGTGTATGGTATAGAGTGTAGTGTGTAGATTGTATGGTATAGTGTGTAGTGTACAGAGTGTAGAGTGTAGGGTATAGAGTGTAGGGTATAGAGTGTAGGGTATAGAGTGTACGGTATAGAGTGTATGATATAGAGTGTATAGTATATAGTGTAGGGTATAGAGTGTTTGGTATAGAGTGTAAGGTATAGAGTGTAGAGAGTAGGGTATAGATTTTAGAGTGTAGAGTGTATGGTTTAGAGTGTAGGGTATAGAGTGTATGGAATAGAGTGTATGGTATAGAGTGTAGGGTGTAGGGTATAGAGTGTAGGGTATAGAGTGTAGGGTATATATTGTAGGGTATAGAGTGTAGAGTGTAGGGTATAGAGTGTATGGTGTAGAGTGTAGTGTATAGAGTGTATAGTGTAGGGTATATAGTGTAGGGTATAGAGTGTAGGGTATAGAGTGTATGGTATAGAGTGTACAGTATAGAGTGTATGGTATAGAGTGTAAAGTGTAGGGTATAGAGTGTATGGTATAGAGTGTAGTGTGTAGAGTGTATGGTATAGTGTGTAGGGTATAGAGTGTAGAGTGTAGGGTATAGAGTGTATGATATAGAGTGTAGGGTATAGAGTGTATGGTATAGATTGCAGGGTATAAAGTGTAGGGTATAGAGTGTAGGGTATAGAGTGTAGAGTGTAGGGTATAGAGTGTAGGGTTTAGAGTGTATGGTATAGATTGTAGGGTATAGAGTGTAGGGTATAGAGTGTAGAGTGTAGGGTATAGAGTGTAGAAAGTAGGGTATAGTGTGTAGGGCATAGAGTGTAGAGTGTAGGGTATAGAGTGTAGGGTATAGAGTGTAGATTGTATGGTATAGAGTGTAGGGTATAGAGTGTATAGTGTAGAGCATAGAGTGTAGAGTGTAGGGTATAGAGTGTAGGGTATAGAGTGTTGGGATATAGAGTGTAGGGTATAGAGTGTAGAGTATAGAGTGTAGGGTATAGAGTGTAGGGTATAGCGTGTAGGGTATAGAGTGTAGGGTATAGAGTATATAGTGTAGGGTATAGAGTGTAGGGTATAGAGTGTAGAGTGTAGGGTATAGAGTGTAGGGTATAAAGTGTAGAGTGTAGGGTATAGAGTGTAGGGTATAGAGTGTAGAGTGTAGGGTGTAGAGTGTAGAGTTTAGGGTATAGAGTGTAAGGTATAGAGTGTAGGGTATAGAGTATATGTTATAGAGTGTAGGGTATAGAGTGTAGAGTGTAGGGTATAGAGTGTAGGGTATAGAGTGTAGGGTATAGAGTGTAGGGTATAGAGTGTAGGGTATAAAGTGTAGAGTGTAGGGTATAGAGTGTAGGGTATAGAGTGTAGGGTATAGAGTGTATGGTATAGATTGTATGGTATAGAGTGTAGAGTGTAGGGTATAGAGTGTAGGGTATAGAGTGTAGGGTATATATTGTAGGGTATAGAGTGTAGAGTGTAGGGTACAGAGTGTAGGGTATAGAGTGTATGGTGTAGAGTGTAGGGTATAGAGTGTATAGTGTAGGGTATAGAGTGTAGGGTATAGAGTGTAGGGTATAGAGTGTATGGTATAGAGTGTACAGTATAGAGTGTATGGTATAGAGTGTAGAGTGTAGGGTATAGAGTGTATGGTATAGAGTGTAGTGTGTAGAGTGTATGGTATAGTGTGTAGGGTACAGAGTGTAGAGTGTAGGGTATAGAGTGTAGGGTATAGAGTGTAGGGTATAGAGTGTACGGTATAGAGTGTATGATATAGAGTGTATGGTATATAGTGTAGGGTATAGAGTGTTTGGTATAGAGTGTAAGGTATAGAGTGTAGAGAGTAGGGTATAGATTTTAGAATGTAGAGTGTATGGTATAGAGTGTAGGGTATAGAGTGTATGGAATAGAGTGTATGGTATAGAGTGTAGGGTGTAGAGTGTAGGGTATAGAGTGTAGAGTGTGGTTTATAGAGTGTAGAGTGTAGGGTATAGAGTGTATGGTATAGATTGCAGGGTATAGAGTGTAGGGTATATAGTGTAGGGTATAGAGTATAGAGTGTAGGGTATAGAGTGTAGGGTATAGAGTGTAGAGTGTAGGGTATAGAGTGTAGGGTATAGAGTGTATGGTAGAGTGTAGGGTATAGAGTGTAGGGTATAGAGTGTAGGGTATATATTGTAGGGTATAGAGTGTAGAGTGTAGGGTATAGAGTGTAGGGTATAGCGTGTATGGTGTAGAGTGTAGGGTATAGAGTGTATAGTGTAGGGTATAGAGTGTAGGGTATAGAGTGTAGGGTATAGAGTGTAGGGTATAGAGTGTACAGTATAGAGTGTATGGTATAGAGTGTAGAGTGTAGGGTATAGAGTGTATGATATAGAGTGTAGTGTGTAGAGTGTATGGTATAGTGTGTAGTGTACAGAGTGTAGAGTGTAGGGTATAGAGTGTAGGGTATAGAGTGTAGGGTATAGAGTGTACGGTATAGAGTGTATGATATAGAGTGTATGGTATATAGTGTAGGGTATAGAGTGTTTGGTATAGAGTGTAAGGTATAGAGTGTAGAGAGTAGGGTATAGATTTTAGAGTGTAGAGTGTATGGTTTAGAGTGTAGGGTATAGAGTGTATGGAATAGAGTGTATGGTATAGAGTGTAGGGTGTAGAGTGTAGGGTATAGAGTGTAGAGTGTGGTTTATAGAGTGTAGAGTGTAGGGTATAGAGTGTATGGTATAGATTGCAGGGTATAGAGTGTAGGGTATATAGTGTAGGGTATAGAGTATAGAGTGTAGGATATAGAGTGTAGGGTATAGAGTGTAGAGTGTAGAGTGTAGGGTATAGAGTGTAGAGTGTAGGGTATAGAGTGTAGGGAATAGAGTGTATGGTATAGAGTGTAGGGTATAGAGTGTAGGCTATAGAGTGTAGAGTGTATGGATTAGAGTGTAGAGTATAGAATGTAGGGTATAGAGTGTAGAGTGTAGGGTATAGAGTGTAGGGTATAGAGTGTACGGTATAGAGTGTTGGGCTATAGAGTGTTGGGTATAGAGTGTAGGGTATAGAGTGTAGGGTATAGAGTGTAGGGTATACAGTGTAGGGTATAAGGTGTAGAGTGTAGGGTATAGAGTGTAGGGTATAGAGTGTAGGGTATAGAGTGTAGAGTGTAGGGTATAGAGTGTAGAGTTTAGGGTATAGAGTGTAGGGTATAGAGTGTAGGGTTTAGAGTGTATGGTATAGAGTGTAGGGTATAGAGTGTAGAGTGTAGGGTATAGAGTGTAGGGTATAGAGTGTAGGGTATAGAGTGTATGGTATAGAGTGTACGGTATAGAGTGTAGAGTGTAGGGTATAGAGTGTAGGGTATAGAGTGTAGGGTATAGATTGTAGGGTTTAGAGTGTATTGTATAGGGTATAGAGTGTATGGTGTAGATTGTAGGGTATAGAGTGTATAGTGTAGGGTATAGAGTGTAGGGTATAGAGTGTAGGGTATAGAGTGTAGGGTATAGAGTGTAGAGTGTAGGGTATAGAGTGTATGGTATAGAGTGTAGGGTATAGAGTGTATGGTATAGAGTGTAGGGTATAGAGTGTAGAGTGTAGGGTATAGAGTGTAGGGTATAGAGTGTAGGGTATAGAGTGTAGAGTGTAGGGTATAGAGTTTAGGGTATAGAGTGTATGGTATAGAGTGTGGAGTGTAGGGTATAGAGTGTATAGTGTAGGGTATAGAGTGTAGGGTATAGAGTGTAGGGTATAGATTGTAGGGTTTAGAGTGTATTGTATAGGGTATAGAGTGTATGGTGTAGATTGTAGGGTATAGAGTGTATAGTGTAGGGTATAGAGTGTAGGGTATAGAGTGTAGGGTATAGAGTGTAGAGTGTAGGGTATAGAGTGTATGGTATAGAGTGTAGGGTATAGAGTGTAGGGTATAGAGTGTAGGGTATAGAGTGTAGGGTATAGATTGTAGGGTTTAGAGTGTATTGTATAGGGTATAGAGTGTATGGTGTAGATTGTAGGGTATAGAGTGTATAGTGTAGGGTATAGAGTGTAGGGTATAGAGTGTAGGGTATAGAGTGTAGAGTGTAGGGTATAGAGTGTATGGTATAGAGTGTAGGGTATAGAGTGTATGGTATAGAGTGTAGGGTATAGAGTGTAGAGTGTAGGGTATAGAGTGTAGGGTATAGAGTGTAGGGTATAGAGTGTAGAGTGTAGGGTATAGAGTTTAGGGTATAGAGTGTATGGTATAGAGTGTGGAGTGTAGGGTATAGAGTGTATAGTGTAGGGTATAGAGTGTAGGGTATAGAGTGTAGGGTATAGAGTGTATGGTATAGAGTGTAGGGAATAGAGTGTAGGGTATAGAGTGTATGGTATAGAGTGTAGGGTATAGAGTGTAGAGGGTAGAGTGTAGGGTATAGAGTGTAGGGTATAGAGTGTAGGGTATAGAGTGTAGAGTGTAGGGTATAGAGTGTAGGGTGTAGAGTGTAGGGTATAGAGTGTAGGGTATAGAGTGTAGAGTGTAGGGTATAAAGTGTAGGGTATAGAGTGTAGGGTGTAGAGTCTAGGGTATAGAGTGTAGAGTGTAGGGTATAGAGTGTATGGTATAATGTGTAGGGTATAGAGTGTAGAGTGTAGGGTATAGAGTGTAGGGTATAGAGTATAGAGTGTAGGGTATAGAGTGTAGAGTGTAGGGTATAGAGTGTAGAGTGTAGGGTATAGAGTGTAGGGTATAGAGTGTATAGTGTAGGGTATAGAGTGTAGGGTATAGAGTGTAGAGTGTAGGGTATAGAGTGTAGGGTATAGAGTGTAGGGTATAAAGTGTAGAGTGTAGGGTATAGAGTGTAGGGTATAGAGTGTAGAGTGTAGGGTGTAGAGTGTAGAGTGTAGGGTATAGAGTGTAGGGTTTAGAGTGTATGGTATAGAGTATAGGGTATAGAGTGTAGAGTGTAGGGTATAGAGTGTAGGGTATAGAGTGTAGGGTATAGAGTGTATGGTATAAAGTGTACGGTATAGAGTGTAGAGTGTAGGGTATAGAGTGTAGGGTATAGAGTGTAGGGTATAGATTGTAGGGTATAGAGTGTATTGTATAGGGTATAGAGTGTATGGTGTAGAGTGTAGGGTATAGAGTGTATAGTGTAGGGTATAGAGTGTAGGGTATAGAGTGTAGGGTATAGAGTGTAGAGTATAGAGTGTATGGTATAGAGTGTAGGGTATAGAGTGTAGAGTGTAGGGTATAGAGTGTAGGGTATAGAGTGTAGGGTATAGAGTGTAGAGTGTAGGGTATAGAGTTTAGGGTATAGAGTGTATGGTATAGAGTGTAGAGTGTAGGGTATAGAGTGTATAGTGTAGGGTATAGAGTGTAGGGTATAGAGTGTAGGGTATAGAGTGTATGGTATATAGTGTAGGGAATAGAGTGTAGAGTGTAGGGTATAGAGTGTATGTTATAGAGTGTAGGGTATAGAGTGTAGAGGGTAGAGCGTAGGGTATAGAGTGTAGGGTATAGAGTGTAGGGTATAGAGTGTAGGGTATAGAGTGTAGTGTGTAGAGTGTAGGGTATAGAGTGTAGGGTATAGAGTGTAGAGTGTAGGGTATAAAGTGTAGGGTATAGAGTGTAGGGTGTAGAGTCTAGGGTATAGAGTGTAGAGTGTAGGGTATAGAGTGTATGGTATAATGTGTAGGGTATAGAGTGTAGAGTGTAGGGTATAGAGTGTAGGGTATAGAGTATAGAGTGTAGGGTATAGAGTGTAGAGTGTAGGGTATAGAGTGTAGAGTGTAGGGTATAGAGTGTAGGGTATAGAGTGTATGGTATAGAGTGTAGGGTATAGAGTGTAGGGTATAGAGTGTAGAGTGTAGGGATTAGAGTGTAGGGTATAGAGTATAGAGTGTAGGGTATAGAGTGCAGGGCAGCATGGTGGCGCAGTGGTTAGCACTGCAGCCTTGCAGCGCTGGGGTCCTGGGTTCTAATCCCACCCAGGACAACATCTGCAAAGAGTTTGTATGTTCTCTCCGTGTTTGCGTGGGTTTCCTCCGGGCACTCCGGTTTCCTCCCACATTCCAAAGACATACTGGTAGGGATTCTAGATTGTGAGCCCCATCGGGGACAGTGATGATAATGTGTGCAAACTGTAAAGCGCTGCGGAATATGTTAGCGCTATATAAAAATAAAGATTATTATTATTATTAGTGTAGGGTATAGAGTGTACGGTATAGAGTGTTGGGCTATAGAGTGTAGGGTATAGAGTGTAGGGTATAGAGTGTAGGGTATAGAGTGTAGGGTATACAGTGTAGGGTATAAAGTGTAGAGTGTAGGGTATAGAGTGTAGGGTATAGAGTGTAGGATATAGAGTGTAGGGTATTGAGTGTAGAGTGTAGGGTATAGAGTGTAGAGTTTAGGGTATAGAGTGTAGGGTATAGAGTCTAGGGTTTAGAGTGTATGGTATAGAGTGTAGAGTGTAGGGTATAGAGTGTAGGGTATAGAGTGTAGGGTATAGAGTGTATGGTATAGAGTGTACGGTATAGAGTGTAGAGTGTAGGGTATAGAGTGTAGGGTATAAAGTGTAGGGTATAGATTGTAGGGTATAGAGTGTAGAATGTAGGGTATAGAGTCTAGGGGATAGAGTGTATGGTGTAGAGTGTAGGGTATAGAGTGTATAGTGTAGGGTATAGAGTGTAGGGTTTAGAGTGTAGGGTATAGAGTGTATGGTATAGAGTGTAGAGTGTAGGGTATAGAGTGTATGGTATAGAGTGTAGGGTATAGAGTGTAGGGTATAGAGTGTAGGGTATAGAGTGTAGGGTATAGAGTGTAGAGTGTAGGGTATAGAGTTTAGGGTATAGAGTGTATGGTATAGAGTGTAGAGTGTAGGGTATAGAGTGTATAGTGTAGGGTATAGAGTGTAGGGTATAGAGTGTAGGGTATAGAGTGTATGGTATAGAGTGTAGGGAATAGAGTGTAGAGTGTAGGGTATAGAGTGTATGGTATAGAGTGTAGGGTATAGAGTGTAGAGTATAGAGTGTAGGGTATAGAGTGTAGGGTATAGAGTGTAGGGTATAGAATGTATGGTATAGAGTGTAGGGAATAGAGTGTAGAGTGTAGGGTATAGAGTGTATGGTGTAGAGTGTAGGGTATAGAGTGTATAGTGTAGGGTATAGAGTGCAGGGTATAGAGTGTATGGAATAGAGTGTATGGAATATAGTGTACGGTATAGAGTGTAGAGTGTAGGGTATAGAGTGTAGGGTATAGAGCGTAGGGTGTAGGGTATAGATTGTAGGGTATAGAGTGTAGGGTATAGAGTGTAGAGTGTAGGGTATAGAGTGCATGGTATAGAGTGTAGGGTGTAGAGTGTATGGTATAGAGTGTACAGTATAGAGTGTATGATATAGAGTGTAGAGTGTAGGGTATAGAGTGTATGGTATAGAGTGTAGGGTGTAGAGTGTATAGTATAGAGTGTAGGGTACAGAGTGTAGAGTGTAGGGTATAGAGTGTAGGGTATAGAGTGTAGGGTATAGAGTGTATGGTATAGAGTGTACGGTATAGAGTGTATGATATAGAGTGTATGGTATATAGTGTAGGGTATAGAGTGTTTGATATAGAGTGTAAGGTATAGAGTGTAGAGAGTAGGGTATAGATTTTAGAGTGTAGAGTGTAGGGTATAGAGTGTAGGGTATAGAGTGTATGGAATAGAGTGTATGGTATAGAGTGTAGGGTATAGAGTGTAGGGTATAGAGTGTAGAGTGTAGGGTATAGAGTGTAGGGTATAGAGTGTAGGGTATAAAGTGTAGAATGTAGGGATTAGAGTGTAGGGTATAGAGTGTAGGGTATAGAGTGTAGAGTGTAGGGTATAGAGTGTAGAGTATAGAGTATAGAGTGTAGGGTATAGAGTGTAGGGTATAGAGTGTAAAGTGTAGAGTGTAGAGTATAGAGTGTAGAGTGTAGGGTATAGAGTGTAGGGTATAGAGTGTAGAGTGTAGAGTGTAGGGTATAGAGTGTACGGTATAGAGTGTAGGGTATAGAGTGTAGAGTGTAGGGTATAGAGTGTAGGGTATAGAGTGTAGAGTGTAGGGTATAGAGTGTAGAGTGTAGGGTATAGAGTGTAGGGTATAGAGTGTAGGGTATAGAGTGTACAGTGTAGGGTATAGAGTGTAGGGTATAGAGTGTAGGGTATATAGTGTAGGGTATAGAGTGTAGGGTATAGAGTGTAGGGTATAGAGTGTATGGAATAGAGTTTAGAGTGTAGAGTGTAGGGTATAGAGTGTAGGGTATAGAGTGAATGGTATATTGTGTAGGGTATAGAGTGTGGGGTATAGAGTGTAGGGTATAGAGTGTATAGTGTAGTGATTAGAGTGTAGGGTATAGAGTGTAGGATATAGAGTGTATGGAATAGAGTGTAGGGTATAGAGTGAAGAGTGTAGGGTATAGAGTGTAGGGTATAGAGCTTAGGGTGTAGGGTATAGAGTCTAGGGTATAGAGTGTAGGGTATAGAGTGTATGGTATAGAGTGTAGGGTGTAGAGTGTAGGGTATAGAGTGTACATTATAGAGTGTAGAGTGTAGGGCATAGAGTGTATGGTATAGAGTGTAGGGTGTAGAGTGTATAGTATAGAGTGTAGAGTGTAGGGTATAGAGTGTAGAGTGTGGGGTATAGAGTGTAGAGTGTAGGGTATAGAGTGTATGATATAGAGTGTAGGGTATAGAGTGTATGGTATAGATTGCAGGGTATAGAGTGTAGGGTATAGAGTGTAGGGTATAGAGTGTAGAGTGTAGGGTACAGAGTGTAGGGTATAGAGTGTATGGTATAGAGTGTATGGTATAGATTGTAGGGTATAGAGTGTAGGGTATAGAGTGTAGAGTGTAGGGTATAGAGTGTAGAAAGTAGGTTATAGTGTGTAGGGTATAGAGTGTAGAGTGTAGGGTATAGAGTGTAGGGTTTAGAGTGTAGGGTATAGAGTGTAGGGTATAGAGTGTAGAGTGTAGGGTATAGAGTGTATGGTATAGGGTGTAGGGTATAGAGTGTAGGGTATAGAGTGTAGGGTATAGAGTGTAGGGTATAGAGTGTAGAGTGTAGGGTATAGAGTTTAGGGTATAGAGTGTATGGTATAGAGTGTAGAGTGTAGGGTATAGAGTGTATAGTGTAGGGTATAGAGTGTAGGGTATAGAGTGTAGGGTATATAGCGTATGGTATAGAGTGTAGGGAATAGAGTGTAGATTGTAGGGTATAGAGTGTATGGTATAGAGTGTAGGGTATAGAGTGTAGAGTATAGAGTGTAGGGTATAGAGTGTAGGGTATAGAGTGTAAGGTATAGAATGTATGGTATAGAGTGTAGGGAATAGAGTGTAGAGTGTAGGGTATAGAGTGTATGGTGTAGAGTGTAGGGTATAGAGTGTATAGTGTAGGGTATAGAGTGCAGGGTATAGAGTGTATGGAATAGAGTGTATGGAATATAGTGTACGGTATAGAGTGTAGAGTGTAGGGTATAGAGTGTAGGGTATAGAGCGTATGGTGTAGGGTATAGATTGTAGGGTATAGAGTGTAGGGTATAGAGTGTAGAGTGTAGGGTATAGAGTGCATGATATAGAGGGTAGGGTGTAGAGTGTATGGTATAGAGTGTACAGTATAGAGTGTATGGTATAGAGTGTAGAGTGTAGGATATAGAGTGTATGGTATAGAGTGTAGGGTGTAGAGTGTATAGTATAGAGTGTAGGGTACAGAGTGTAGAGTGTAGGGTATAGAGTGTAGGGTATAGTGTGTATGGTATAGAGTGTACGGTATAGAGTGTATGATATAGAGTGTATGGTATATAGTGTAGGGTATAGAGTGTTTGGTATAGAGTGTAAGGTATAGAGTGTAGAGAGTAGGGTATAGATTTTAGAGTGTAGAGTGTAGGGTATAGAGTGTAGGGTATAGAGTGTAGGGTATAGAGTGTATGGTATAGATTGCAGGGTATAGAGTGTAGGGTATAGAGTGTAGGGTATAGTGTGTAGAGTGTAGGGTATAGAGTGTAGGGTATAGAGTGTAGGGTATAGAGTGTATGGTATAGAGTGTATGGTATAGATTGTAGGGTATAGAGTGTAGGGTATAGAGTGTAGAGTGTAGGGTATAGAGTGTAGAAAGTAGGGTATAGTGTGTAGGGTATAGAGTGTAGAGTGTAGGGTATAGAGTGTAGGGTATAGAGTGTAGATTTTATGGTATAGAGTGTAGGGTATAGAGTGTATAGTGTAGGGTATAGAGTGTAGAGTGTAGGGTATAGAGTGTAGGGTATAGAGTGTTGGGATATAGAGTGTAGGGTATAGAGTGTAGGGTATAGAGTGTAGGGTATAGATTGTAGGGTATAGAGTGTAGGGTATAGAGTGTAGGGTATAGAGTATATAGTGTAGGGTATAGAGTGTAGGGTGTAGAGTGTAGGGTATAGAGTGTAGGGTATAGAGTGTAGGGTATAGAGTGTAGGGTATAAAGTGTAGAGTGTAGGGTATAGAGTGTAGGGTATAGAGTGTAGGGTATAGAGTGTAGGGTATAGAGTGTAGAGTGTAGGGTGTAGAGTGTAGAGTGTAGGGTATAGAGTGTAAGGTATAGAGTGTAGGGTATAGAGTGTATGTTATAGAGTGTAGGGTATAGAGTGTAGGGTATAGAGTGTAGGGTATAGAGTGTAGGGTATAGAGTGTAGGGTATAAAGTGTAGGTTGTAGGGTATAGAGTGTAGGGTTTAGAGTGTATGTTATAGAGTGTAGGGTATAGAGTGTAGAGTGTAGGGTATAGAGTGTAGGGTATATAGTGTAGGGTATAGAGTGTAGGGTATAGAGTGTAGGGTATAGAGTGTAGAGTGTAGGGTATAGAGTGTAGAAAGTAGGGTATAGTGTGTAGGGTATAGAGTGTAGAGTGTAGGGTATAGAGTGTAGGGTATAGAGTGTAGATTGTATGGTATAGAGTGTAGGGTATAGAGTGTATAGTGTAGGGTATAGAGTGTAGAGTGTAGGGTATAGAGTGTAGGGTATAGAGTGTTGGGATATAGAGTGTAGGGTATAGAGTGTCGGGTATAGAGTGTAGGGTATAGATTGTAGGGTAAAGAGTGTAGGGTATAGAGTGTATGGTATAGAGTATATAGTGTAGGGTATAGAGTGTAGGGTATAGAGTGTAGAGTGTAGGGTATAGAGTGTAGGGTATAGAGTGTAGGGTATAAAGTGTAGAGTGTAGGGTATAGAGTGTAGGGTATAGAGTGTAGAGTGTAGGGTGTAGAGTGGAGAGTGTAGGGTATAGAGTGTAAGGTATAGAGTGTAGGGTATAGAGTGTATGTTATAGAGTGTAGGTATAGAGTGTAGGTATAGAGTGTAGAGTGTAGGGTATAGAGTGTAGGGTATAGAGTGTAGAAAGTAGGGTATAGTGTGTAGGGTATAGAGTGTAGGGTATAGGGTGTATGGTATAGAGTTTAGAGTGTAGGGTATAGAGTGTAGAAAGTAGGGTATAGTGTGTAGGGTAGAGAGTGTATAGTGTAGGGTATAGAGTGTAGGGTATAGAGTGTAGATTGTATGGTATAGAGTGTAGGGTATAGAGTGTATAGTGTAGGGTATATAGTGTAGAGTGTAGGGTATAGAGTGTTGGGATATAGAGTGTAGGGTATAGAGTGTAGGGTATAGAGTGTAGGGTATAGATTGTAGGGTATAGAGTGTAGGGTATAGAGTGTAGGGTATAGAGTATATAGTGTAGGGTATAGAGTGTAGGTTAGAGTGTAGAGTGTAGGGTATAGATTGTAGGGTATAGAGTGTAGGGTATAGAGTGTAGGGTATAAAGTGTAGAGTGTAGGGTATAGAGTGTAGGGTATAGAGTGTAGAGTGTAGGGTGTAGAGTGGAGAGTGTAGGGTATAGAGTGTAAGGTATAGAGTGTAGGGTATAGAGTGTATGTTATAGAGTGTAGGGTATAGAGTGTAGAGAGTAGGGTATAGAGTGTAGGGTATAGAGTGTAGGGTATAGAGTGCAGGGTATAAAGTGTAGAGTGTAGGGTATAGAGTGTAGGGTTTAGAGTGTATGTTATAGAGTGTAGGGTATAGAGTGTAGAGTGTAGGATATAGAGTGTAGAGTGTAGGGTATAGAGTGTAGAAAGTAGGGTATAGTGTGTAGGGTATAGAGTGCAGGGTATAGAGTGTATGGTATAGAGTGTAGAGTGTAGGGTATAGAGTGTAGAAAGTAGGGTATAGTGTGTAGGGTATAGAGTGTATAGTGTAGGGTATAGAGTGTAGGGTATAGAGTGTAGATTGTATGGTATAGAGTGTAGGGTATAGAGTGTATAGTGTAGGGTATATAGTGTAGAGTGTAGGGTATAGAGTGTTGGGATATAGAGTGTAGGGTATAGAGTGTAGGGTATAGAGTGTAGGGTATAGATTGTAGGGTATAGAGTGTAGGGTATAGAGTGTAGGGTATAGAGTATATAGTGTAGGGTATAGAGTGTAGAGTGTAGGGTATAGAGTGTAGGGTATAGAGTGTAGGGTATAGAGTGTAGGGTATAAAGTGTAGAGTGTAGGGTATAGAGTGTAGGGTATAGAGTGTAGAGTGTAGGGTGTAGAGTGTAGGGTGTAGAGTGGAGAGTGTAGGGTATAGAGTGTAAGGTATAGAGTGTAGGGTATAGAGTGTATGTTATAGAGTGTAGGGTATAGAGTGTAGAGAGTAGGGTATAGAGTGTAGGGTATAGAGTGTAGGGTATAGAGTGCAGGGTATAAAGTGTAGAGTGTAGGGTATAGAGTGTAGGGTTTAGAGTGTATGTTATAGAGTGTAGGGTATAGAGTGTAGAGTGTAGGGTATAGAGTGTAGGGTATATAGTGTAGGGTATAGAGTGTAGGGTATAGAGTGTAGGGTATAGAGTGTAGGGTATAGAGTGTAGAGTGTAGGGTATAGAGTGTAGGGTATAGAGTGTAGAGTGTAGGGTATAGAGTGAAGGGTATAGAGTGTAGGGTGTAGAGTGTATGGTATAGAGTGTAGGGTATAGAGTGTAGAGTGTAGGGTATAGAGTGTAGGGTGTAGAGTGTAGGGTATAGAGTGTAGGGTATAGAGTGTAGAGTGTAGGGTATAAAGTGTAGGGTATAGAGTGTAGGGTGTAGGGTATAGAGTGTAGAGTGTAGGGTTTAGAGTGTAGGGTATAGAGTGTATGGAATAGAGTGTATGGTATAGAGTGTAGGGTATAGAGTGTAGGGTATAGAGTGTAGAGTGTAGGGTATAGAGTGTAGGGTATAGAGTGTAGGGTATAGAGTGTAGAATGTAGGGATTAGAGTGTAGGGTATAGAGTGTAGGGTGTAGAGTGTAGGGTATAGAGTGTGGAGTATAGAGTATAGATTGTAGGGTATAGAGTGTAGGGTATAGAGTGTCAAGTGTAGAGTGTAGAGTATAGAGTGTAGAGTGTAGGGTATAGAGTGTAGGGTATAGAACGTAGGGTGTAGGGTATAGAGTGTAGGGTATAGAGTGAAGGGTATAGATTGTAGAGTGTAGAGTATAGAGTGTATGGTATAGCGTGTAGGGTGTAGAGTTTAGGGTATAGAGTGTAGGGTATAGGGTGTAGGTTATAGAGTGTAGGGTATAGAGTGTAGGGTATAGAGTATAGAGTGCAGGGTATAGAGTGTAGGGTATATAGTGTAGAGTATAGAGTGAAGGGTATAGAGTGTAGAGTGTAGGGTATAGAGTGTAGGGTATATAGTGTATATTGTAGGGTATAGAGTGTAGGGTATAGAGTGTATGGTATAGAGTGTAGGGTATAGAGTGTAGAGTGTAGGGTATAGAGTGTAGG
This sequence comes from Ranitomeya imitator, assembly GCF_032444005.1. Taxonomy (NCBI): domain Eukaryota; kingdom Metazoa; phylum Chordata; class Amphibia; order Anura; family Dendrobatidae; genus Ranitomeya; species Ranitomeya imitator. The sequence goes on from NW_027194316.1 coordinate 768,955, forward strand.
GTATAGTGTGTAGGGTATAGAGTGTATGGTATAGGGTGTAGGTTATAGAGTGTAGGGTATAGAGTGTAGGGTATAGAGTATAGAGTGCAGGGTATAGAGTGTAGGGTATATAGTGTAGAGTATAGAGTGTAGGGTATAGAGTGTAGAGTGTAGAGTGTAGGGTATAGAGTGTACGGTATAGAGTGTAGGGTATAGAGTGTAGAGTGTAGGGTATAGAGTGTAGGGTATAGAGTGTAGAGTGTAGGGTATAGAGTGTAGAGTGTAGGGTATAGAGTGTAGGGTATAGAGTGTAGGGTATAGAGTGTAGGGTATAGAGTGTACAGTGTAGGGTATAGAGTGTAGGGTATAGAGTGTAGGGTATAGAGTGTAGGGTATATAGTGTAGGGTATAGAGTGTATGGAATAGAGTTTAGAGTGTAGAGTGTAGGGTATAGAGTGTAGGGTATAGAGTGTATGGTATAGAGTGTAGGGTATAGAGTGTGGGGTATAGAGTGTAGGGTATAGAGTGTATAGTGTAGTGATTAGAGTGTAGGGTATAGAGTGTAGGATATAGAGTGTATGGAATAGAGTGTAGGGTATAGAGTGAAGAGTGTAGGGTATAGAGTGTAGGGTATAGAGCTTAGGGTGTAGGGTATAGAGTCTAGGGTATAGAGTGTAGGGTATAGAGTGTATGGTATAGAGTGTTGGGTGTAGAGTGTAGGGTATAGAGTGTACGTTATAGAGTGTAGAGTGTAGGGCATAGAGTGTATGGTATAGAGTGTAGGGTGTAGAGTGTATAGTATAGAGTGTAGAGTGTAGGGTATAGAGTGTAGAGTGTGGGGTATAGAGTGTAGAGTGTAGGGTATAGAGTGTATGATATAGAGTGTAGGGTATAGAGTGTATGGTATAGATTGCAGGGTATAGAGTGTAGGGTATAGAGTGTAGGGTATAGAGTGTAGAGTGTAGGGTACAGAGTGTAGGGTATAGAGTGTATGGTATAGAGTGTATGGTATAGATTGTAGGGTATAGAGTGTAGGGTATAGAGTGTAGAGTGTAGGGTATAGAGTGTAGAAAGGAGGGTATAGTGTGTAGGGTATAGAGTGTAGAGTGTAGGGTATAGAGTGTAGGGTTTAGAGTGTAGGGTATAGAGTGTAGGGTATAGAGTGTAGAGTGTAGGGTATAGAGTGTATGGTATAGGGTGTAGGGTATAGAGTGTAGGGTATAGAGTGTAGGGTATAGAGTGTAGGGTATAGAGTGTAGAGTGTAGGGTATAGAGTTTAGGGTATAGAGTGTAGAGTGTAGGGTATAGAGTGTAGGGTATAGAGTGTATAGTGTAGGGTATAGAGTGTAGGGTATAGAGTGTAGGGTATATAGCGTATGGTATAGAGTGTAGGGAATAGAGTGTAGATTATAGGGTATAGAGAGTATGGTATAGAGTGTAGGGTATAGAGTGTAGAGTATAGAGTGTAGGGTATAGAGTGTAGGGTATAGAGTGTAGGGTATAGAATGTATGGTATAGAGTGTAGGGAATAGAGTGTAGAGTGTAGGGTATAGAGTGTATGGTGTAGAGTGTAGGGTATAGAGTGTATAGTGTAGGGTATAGAGTGCAGGGTATAGAGTGTATGGAATAGAGGGTATGGAATATAGTGTACGGTATAGAGTGTAGAGTGTAGGGTATAGAGTGTAGGGTATAGAGCGTATGGTGTAGGGTATAGATTGTAGGGTATAGAGTGTAGGGTATAGAGTGTAGAGTGTAGGGTATAGAGTGCATGATATAGAGGTTAGGGTGTAGAGTGTATGGTATAGAGTGTACAGTATAGAGTGTATGGTATAGAGTTTAGAGTGTAGGATATAGAGTGTATGGTATAGAGTGTAGGGTGTAGAGTGTATAGTATAGAGTGTAGGGTACAGAGTGTAGAGTGTAGGGTATAGAGTGTAGGGTATAGTGTGTATGGTATAGAGTGTACGGTATAGAGTGTATAATATAGAGTGTATGGTATATAGTGTAGGGTATAGAGTGTTTGGTATAGAGTGTAAGGTATAGAGTGTAGAGAGTAGGGTATAGATTTTAGAGTGTAGAGTGTTGGGTATAGAGTGTAGGGTATAAAGTGTATGGAATAGAGTGTATGGTATAGAGTGTAGGGTGTAGAGTGTAGGGTATAGTGTGTAGAGTGTAGGGTATAGAGTGTAGGGTATAGAGTGTAGGGTATAGAGTGTATGGTATAGAGTGTAGGGTATAGAGTGTATGGTATAGATTGCAGGGTATAGAGTGTAGGGTATAGAGTGTATGGTATAGAGTGTAGGGTGTAGAGTGTAGGGTATAGTGTGTAGAGTGTAGGGTATAGAGTGTAGGGTATAGAGTGTAGGGTATAGAGTGTATGGTATAGAGTGTATGGTATAGATTGTAGGGTATAGAGTGTAGGGTATAGAGTGTAGAGTGTAGGGTATAGAGTGTAGAAAGTAGGGTATAGTGTGTAGGGTATAGAGTGTAGAGTGTAGGGTATAGAGTGTAGGGTATAGAGTGTAGATTTTATGGTATAGAGTGTAGGGTATAGAGTGTATAGTGTAGGGTATAGAGTGTAGGGTATAGAGTGTTGGGATATAGAGTGTAGGGTATAGAGTGTAGGGTATAGAGTGTAGGGTATAGATTGTAGGGTATAGAGTGTAGGGTATAGAGTGTAGGGTATAGAGTATATAGTGTAGGGTATAGAGTGTAGGGTATAGAGTGTAGAGTGTAGGGTATAGAGTGTAGGGTATAGAGTGTAGGGTATAGAGTGTAGGGTATAAAGTGTAGAGTGTAGGGTATAGAGTGTAGGGTATAGAGTGTAGGGTATAGAGTGTAGGGTATAGAGTGTAGAGTGTAGGGTGTAGAGTGTAGAGTGTAGGGTATAGAGTGTAAGGTATAGAGTGTAGGGTATAGAGTGTATGTTATAGAGTGTAGGGTATAGAGTGTAGGGTATAGAGTGTAGGGTATAGAGTGTAGGGTATAAAGTGTAGAGTGTAGGGTATAGAGTGTGCGGTTTAGAGTGTATGTTATAGAGTGTAGGGTATAGAGTGTAGAGTGTAGGGTATAGAGTGTAGGGTATATAGTGTAGGGTATAGAGTGTAGGGTATAGAGTGTAGGGTATAGAGTGTAGAGTGTAGGGTATAGAGTGTAGAAAGTAGGGTATAGTGTGTAGGGTATAGAGTGTAGAGTGTAGGGTATAGAGTGTAGGGTATAGAGTGTAGATTGTATGGTATAGAGTGTAGGGTATAGAGTGTATAGTGTAGGGTATAGAGTGTAGAGTGTAGGGTATAGAGTGTAGGGTATAGAGTGTTGGGATATAGAGTGTAGGGTATAGAGTGTCGGGTATAGAGTGTAGGGTATAGATTGTAGGGTAAAGAGTGTAGGGTATAGAGTGTAGGGTATAGAGTATATAGTGTAGGGTATAGAGTGTAGGGTATAGAGTGTAGAGTGTAGGGTATAGAGTGTAGGGTATAGAGTGTAGGGTATAGAGTGTAGGGTATAAAGTGTAGAGTGTAGGGTATAGAGTGTAGGGTATAGAGTGTAGGGTGTAGAGTGGAGAGTGTAGGGTATAGAGTGTAAGGTATAGAGTGTAGGGTATAGAGTGTATGTTATAGAGTGTAGGTATAGAGTGTAGAGTGTAGGGTATAGAGTGTAGGGTATAGAGTGTAGAAAGTAGGGTATAGTGTGTAGGGTATAGAGTGTAGGGTATAGAGTGTATGGTATAGAGTGTAGAGTGTAGGGTATAGAGTGTAGAAAGTAGGGTATAGTGTGTAGGGTATAGAGTGTAGAGTGTAGGGTATAGAGTGTAGGGTATAGAGTGTAGATTGTATGGTATAGAGTGTAGGGTATAGAGTGTATAGTGTAGGGTATATAGTGTAGAGTGTAGGGTATAGAGTGTTGGGATATAGAGTGTAGGGTATAGAGTGTAGGGTATAGAGTGTAGGGTATAGATTGTAGGGTATAGAGTGTAGGGTATAGAGTGTAGGGTATAGAGTATATAGTGTAGGGTATAGAGTGTAGGTTATAGAGTGTAGAGTGTAGGGTATAGAGTGTAGGGTATAGAGTGTAGGGTATAGAGTGTAGGGTATAAAGTGTAGAGTGTAGGGTATAGAGTGTAGGGTATAGAGTGTAGAGTGTAGGGTGTAGAGTGGAGAGTGTAGGGTATAGAGTGTAAGGTATAGAGTGTAGGGTATAGAGTGTATGTTATAGAGTGTAGGGTATAGAGTGTAGAGTGTAGGGTATAGAGTGTAGGGTATAGAGTGTAGGGTATAAAGTGTAGGGTATAAAGTGTAGAGTGTAGGGTATAGAGTGTAGGGTTTAGAGTGTATGTTATAGAGTGTAGGGTATAGAGTGTAGAGTGTAGGATATAGAGTGTAGAGTGTAGGGTATAGAGTGTAGGGTATATAGTGTAGGGTATAGAGTGTAGGGTATAGAGTGTAGGGTATAGAGTGTAGAGTGTAGGGTATAGAGTGTAGGGTATAGAGTGTAGAGTGTAGGGTATAGAGTGTATGGTATAGAGTGTAGGGTGTAGAGTGTATGGTATAGAGTGTAGGGTATAGAGTGTAGAGTGTAGGGTATAGAGTGTAGGGTGTAGGGTGTAGGGTATAGAGTGTAGAGTGTAGGGTATAGAGTGTATGGTATAATGTGTAGGGTATAGAGTGTAGGGTGTAGAGTGTAGGGTATAGAGTGTAGGGTATAGAGTGTAGGGTATAGAGTGTAGAGTTTAGGGTATATAGTGTAGGGTATAGAGTATAGAGTGTAGGGTATAGAGTGTAGGGTATAGAGTGTAGAGTGTAGAGTGTAAGGTATAGAGTGTAGAGTGTAGGGTATAGAGTGTAGGGTATAGAGTGTATGGTATAGAGTGTAGGGTATAGAGTGTAGGGTATAGAGTGTAGAGTGTAGGGATTAGAGTGTAGGGTATAGAGTGTAGGGTATAGAGTGTAGAGTGTAGGGTATAGAGTGTAGGGTATAGAGTGTACGGTATAGAGTGTTGGGCTATAGAGTGTAGGGTATAGAGTGTAGGGTATACAGTGTAGGGTATAAAGTGTAGAGTGTAGGGTATAGAGTGTAGGGTATAGAGTGTAGGGTATAGAGTGTAGGGTATAGAGTGTAGAGTGTAGAGTGTAGGCTACAGAGTGTAGAGTTTAGGTTATAGAGTGTAGGGTATAGAGTGTAGGGTTTAGAGTGTATGGTATAGAGTGTAGGGTATAGAGTGTAGAGTGTAGGGTATAGAGTGTAGGATATAGAGTGTAGGGTATAGAGTGTATGGTATAGAGTGTATGGTATAGAGTGTAGAGTGTAGGGTATAGAGTGTAGGGTATAGATTGTAGGGTATAGAGTGTATTGTATAGGGTATAGAGTGTATGGTGTAGAGTGTAGGGTATAGAGTGTATAGTGTAGGGTATAGAGTGTAGGGTATAGAGTGTAGAGTATAGAGTGTTTGGTATAGAGTGTAGGGTATATAGTGTAGGGTATAGAGTGTAGGGTATACAGTGTAGAGTGTAGGGATTAGAGTGTAGGGTATAGAGTGTAGGGTGTAGAGTGTAGGGTATAGAGTGTAGGGTATAGAGTGTATGTTATAGAGTGTAGGGTATAGAGTGTTGGGTATAGATTGTAGGGTATAGAATGTAGAGTGTAGTGTATAGAGTATAGGGTATAGAGTGTATGGTGTAGAGTGTAGGGTATAGAGTGTATAGTGTAGGGTATAGAGTGCAGGGTAAAGAGTGTATGGAATAGAGTGTATGGAAAATAGTGTACGGTATAGAGTGTAGGGTATAGAGTGTAGGATATAGAGCGTAGGGTGTAGGGTATAGATTGTAGGGTATAGAGTGTAGGGTATAGAGTGTAGGGTGTAGAGTGTATGGTATAGAGTGTACAGTATAGAGTGTATGGTATAGAGTGTAGAGTGTAGGGTATAGAGTGTATGATATAGAGTGTAGGGTGTAGAGTGTATAGTATAGAGTGTAGGGTACAGAGTGTAGAGTGTAGGGTACAGAGTGTAGGGTATAGAGTGTAGGGTATAGAGTGTAGGGTATAGAGTGTAGGGTATAAAGTGTAGAGTGTAGGGTATAGAGTGTAGGGTATAGAGTGTAGGGTATAGAGTGTAGGGTATAGAGTGTAGAGTGTAGGGTGTAGAGTGTAGGGTGTAGAGTGTAAGGTATAGAGTGTAGGGTATAGAGTGTATGTTATAGAGTGTAGGGTGTAGAGTGTAGAGTGTAAGGTATAGAGTGTAGGGTATAGAGTGTAGGGTATAGAGTGTAGGGTATAGAGTGTATGGTATAGAGTGTAGGGTATAGAGTGTAGAGTGTAGGATATAGAGTGTAGAGTGTAGGGTATAAAGTGTAGGGTATATAGTGTAGGGTATAGAGTGTAGGGTATAGAGTGTAGGGTATAGAGTGTATGGTATAGAGTGTAGAGTGTAGGGTATAGAGTGTAGAAAGTAGGGTATAGTGTGTAAGGTATAGAGTGTAGAGTGTAGGGTATAGAGTGTAGGGTATAGAGTGTAGATTGTATGGTATAGAGTGTAGGGTATAGAGTGTATAGTGTAGGGTATAGAGTGTAGAGTGTAGGGTATAGAGTGTAGGGTATAGAGTGTTGGGATATAGAGTGTAGGGTATAGAGTGTCGGGTATAGAGTGTAGGGTATAGATTGTAGGGTATAGAGTGTAGGGTATAGAGTGTAGGGTATAGAGTATATAGTGTAGGGTATAGAGTGTAGGGTATAGAGTGTAGAGTGTAGGGTATAGAGTGTAGGGTATAGAATGTAGGGTATAGAGTGTAGGGTATAAAGTGTAGAGTGTAGGGTATAGAGTGTAGGGTGTAGAGTGGAGAGTGTAGGGTATAGAGTGTAAGGTATAGAGTGTAGGGTATAGAGTGTATGTTATAGAGTGTAGGGTATAGAGTGTAGAGTGTAGGGTATAGAGTGTAGAAAGTAGGGTGTAGTGTGTAGGGTATAGAGTGTAGGGTATAGAGTGTATGGTATAGAGTGTAGGGTATAGAGTGTAGAAAGTAGGGTATAGTGTGTAGGGTATAGAGTGTAGGGTATAGAGTGTAGGGTATAGAGTGTAGGGTATAGAGTGTAGGTTATAGAGTGTAGGGTATAGAGTGTACGGTATAGAGTGTATGATATATTGTGTATGGTATATAGTGTTTGGTATAGAGTGTAAGGTATAGAGTGTAGAGAGTAGGATATAGATTGTAGAGTGTAGAGTGTAGGGTATAGAGTGTATGGTAAAGAGTGTATGGAATAGAGAGTATGGTATAGAGTGTAGGGTGTAGAGTGTAGGGTATAGAGTGTAGAGTGTGGGGTATAGAGTGTAGAGTGTAGGGTATAGAGTGTAGGGTATAGAGTGTTGGGATATAGAGTGTAGGGTATAGAGTGTCGGGTATAGAGTGTAGGGTATAGATTGTAGGGTATAGAGTGTAGGGAATAGAGTGTAGGGTATAGAGTATATAGTGTAGGGTATAGAGTGTAGGGTATAGAGTGTAGAGTGTAGGGTATAGAGTGTAGGGTATAGAGTGTAGGGTATAGAGTGTAGGGTATAAAGTGTAGAGTGTAGGGTATAGAGTGTAGAGTGTAGGGTGTAGAGTGGAGAGTGTAGGGTATAGAGTGTAAGGTATAGAGTGTAGGGTATAGAGTGTATGTTATAGAGTGTAGGGTATAGAGTGTAGAGTGTAGGGTATAGAGTGTAGAAAGTAGGTTGTAGTGTGTAGGGTATAGAGTGTAGGGTATAGAGTGTATGGTATAGAGTGTAGGGTATAGAGTGTAGAAAGTAGGGTATAGTGTGTAGGGTATAGAGTGTAGGGTATAGATTGTAGGGTATAGAGTGTAGGGTATAGAGTGTAGGGTATAGAGTGTAGGGTATAGAGTGTACGGTATAGAGTGTATGATATATTGTGTATGGTATATAGTGTTTGGTATAGAGTGTAAGGTATAGAGTGTAGAGAGTAGGATATAGATTGTAGAGTGTAGAGTGTAGGGTATAGAGTGTATGGTAAAGAGTGTATGGAATAGAGAGTATGGTATAGAGTGTAGGGTGTAGAGTGTAGGGTATATAGTGTAGAGTGTGGGGTATAGAGTGTAGAGTGTAGGGTATATAGTGTATGATATAGAGTGTAGGGTATAGAGTGTAGATTGTATGGTATAGAGTGTAGGGTATAGAGTGTATAGTGTAGGGTATAGAGTGTAGAGTGTAGGGTATAGAGTGTAGGGTATAGAGTGTTGGGATATAGAGTGTAGGGTATAAAGTGTAGGGTATAGAGTGTAGGGTATAGATTGTAGGGAATAGAGTGTAGGGTATAGAGTATATAGTGTAGGGTATAGAGTGTAGGGTATATAGTGTAGGGTATAGAGTGTAGGGTATAAAGTGTAGAGTGTAGGGTATAGAGTGTAGGGTATAGAGTGTAGAGTGTAGGGTGTAGAGTGGAGAGTGTAAGGTATAGAGTGTAGGGTATAGAGTGTATGTTATATAGAGTGTAGGGTATAGAGTGTAGGGTATAAAGTGTAGAGTGTAGGGTATAGAGTGTAGGGTATAGAGTGTAGAGTGTAGGGTGTAGAGTGGAGAGTGTAAGGTATAGAGTGTAGGGTATAAAGTGTATGTTATAGAGTGTAGGGTATAGAATGTAGAGTGTAGGGTATAGAGTGTAGGGTATAGAGTGTAGAGTGTAGGGTATAGAGTGTAGGGTTTAGAGTGTATGTTATAGAGTGTAGGGTATAGAGTGTAGAGTGTAGGATATAGAGTGTAGAGTGTAGGGTATAGAGTGTAGGGTATATAGTGTAGGGTATAGAGTGTAGGGTATAGAGTGTAGGGTATAGAGTGTAGAGTGTAGGGTATAGAGTGTAGGGTATAGAGTGTAGAGTGTAGGGTATAGAGTGTATGGTATAGAGTGTAGGGTGTAGAGTGTATGGTATAGAGTGTAGGGTATAGAGTGTAGAGTGTAGGGTATAGAGTGTAGGGTGTAGAGTGTAGGGTATAGAGTGTAGGGTATAGAGTGTAGAGTGTAGGGTATAAAGTGTAGGGTATAGAGTGTAGGGTGTAGAGTGTAGGGTATAGAGTGTAGAGTGTAGGGTATAGAGTGTATGGTATAATGTGTAGGGCATAGAGTGTAGGGTGTAGAGTGTAGGGTACAGAGTGTAGGGTATAGAGTGTAGGGTATAGAGTGTAGAGTGTAGGGTATATAGTGTAGGGTATAGAATATAGAGTGTAGGGTATAGAGTGTAGGGTGTAGAGTGTAGAGTGTAGGGTATAGAGTGTAGAGTGTAGGGTATAGAGTGTAGGGTATAGAGTTTATGGTATAGAGTAGGGTATAGAGTGTAGGGTATAGAGTGTAGAGTGTAGGGTATAGAGTGTAGAGTGTAGGGTATAGAGTGTAGGGTATAAAGAGTAGAGTGTAGGGTATAGAGTGTAGAGTGTAGGGTATGGAGTGTATGGTATAGAGTGTAGGGTATAGAGTGTAGAGTATAGAGTGTTGGGTATAGAGTGTAGAGTGTAGGGATTAGAGTGTAGGGTATAGAGTGTAGGGTGTAGAGTGTAGGGTATAGAGTGTAGGGTATAGAGTGTATGGTATAGAGTGTAGGTTATAGAGTGTTGGGTATAGATTGTAGGGTATAGAATGTAGAGTGTAGTGTATAGAGTATAGGGTATAGAGTGTATGGTGTAGAGTGTAGGGTATAGAGTGTATAGTGTAGGGTATAGAGTGCAGGGTATAGAGTGTATGGAATAGAGTGTATGGAATATAGTGTACGGTATAGAGTGTAGAGAGTAGGGTATAGAGTGTAGGGTATAGAGCGTAGGGTGTAGGGTATAGATTGTAGGGTATAGAGTGTAGGGTATAGAGTGTAGAGTGTAGGGTATAGAGTGCATGGTATAGAGTGTAGGGTGTAGAGTGTATGGTATAGAGTGTACAGTATACATAGTAACATAGTAACATAGTTAGTAAGGCCGAAAAAAGACATTTGTCCATCCAGTTCAGCCTATATTCCATCATAATAAATACCCAGATCTACGTCCTTCTACAGAACCTAATAATTGTATGATACAATATTGTTCTGCTCCAGGAAGACATCCAGGCCTCTCTTGAACCCCTCGACTGAGTTCGCCATCACCACCTCCTCAGGCAAGCAATTCCAGATTCTCACTGCCCTAACAGTAAAGAATCCTCTTCTATGTTGGTGGAAAAACCTTCTCTCCTCCAGACGCAAAGAATGCCCCCTTGTGCCCGTCACCTTCCTTGGTATAAACAGATCCTCAGCGAGATATTTGTATTGTCCCCTTATATACTTATACATGGTTATTAGATCGCCCCTCAGTCGTCTTTTTTCTAGACTAAATAATCCTAATTTCGCTAATCTATCTGGGTATTGTAGTTCTCCCATCCCCTTTATTAATTTTGTTGCCCTCCTTTGTACTCTCTCTAGTTCCATTATATCCTTCCTGAGGACCGGTGCCCAAAACTGGACACAGTACTCCATGTGCGGTCTAACTAGGGATTTGTACAGAGGCAGTATAATGCTCTCATCATGTGTATCCAGACCTCTTTTAATGCACCCCATGATCCTGTTTGCCTTGGCAGCTGCTGCCTGGCACTGGCTGCTCCAGGTAAGTTTATCATTAACTAGGATCCCCAAGTCCTTCTCCCTGTCAGATTTACCCAGTGGTTTCCCGTTCAGTGTGTAATGGTGATATTGATTCCCTCTTCCCATGTGTATAACCTTACATTTATCATTGTTAAACCTCATCTGCCACCTTTCAGCCCAAGTTTCCAACTTATCCAGATCCATCTGTAGCAGAATACTATCTTCTCTTGTATTAACTGCTTTACATAGTTTTATAGAGTGTATGGTATAGAGTGTAGAGTGTAGGGTATAGAGTGTATGGTATAGAGTGTAGAGTGTAGAGTGTAGGGTATAGAGTGTAGAGTGTAGGGTATAGAGTGTACGGTATAGAGTGTATGGTACAGAGTGTAGGGTATAGAGTGTAGGGTATAGAGTGTAGAGTGTAGGGTATAGAGTGTAGGGTATAGAGTGTAGAGTGTAGGGTATAGAGTGTAGGGTATAGAGTGTACGGTATAGAGTGTTGGGCTATAGAGTGTAGGGTATAGAGTGTAGGGTATAGAGTGTATGGTATAGAGTGTACGGTATAGAGTGTATGATATAGAGTGTATGGTATATAGTGTAGGGTATAGAGTGTTTGGTATAGAGTGTAAGGTATAGAGTGTAGAGAGTAGGGTATAGATTTTAGAGTGTAGAGTGTAGGGTATAGAGTGTAGGGTATAGAGTGTATGGAATAGAGTGTATAATATAGAGTGTAGGGTGTAGAGTGTAGGGTATAGAGTGTAGAGTGTGGGGTACAGAGTGTAGAGTGTAGGGTATAGAGTGTATGATATAGAGTGTAGGGTATAGAGTGTATGGTATAGATTGCAGGGTATAGAGTGTAGGGTGTAGAGTGTAGGGTATAGAGTGTAGGGTATAGAGTGTATGGTATAGAGTGTATGGTATAGATTGTAGGGTATAGAGTGTAGGGTATAAAGTGTAGAGTGTAGGGTATAGAGTGTAGGGTATAGAGTGTAGGGTATAGAGTGTAGGGTATAGAGTGTAGAGTGTAGGGTGTAGAGTGTAGGGTATAGCGTGTAAGATATAGAGTGTAGGGTATAGAGTGTATGTTATAGAGTGTAGGGTATAGAGTGTAGAGTGTAGGGTATAGAGTGTAGGGTATAGAGTGTAGGGTATAGAGTGTAGGGTATAGAGTGTAGGGTATAAAGTGTAGAGTGTAGGGTATAGAGTGTAGGGTTTAGAGTGTATGTTATAGAGTGTAGGGTATAGAGTGTAGAGTGTAGGATATAGAGTGTAGAGTGTAGGGTATAAAGTGTAGGGTATATAGTGTAGGGTATAGAGTGTAGGGTATAGAGTGTAGAAAGTAGGGTATAGTGTGTAGGGTATAGAGTGTAGAGTGTAGGGTATAGAGTGTAGGGTATAGAGTGTAGATTGTATGGTATAGAGTGTAGGGTATAGAGTGTATAGTGTAGGGTATAGAGTGTAGGGTATAGAGTGTAGGGTATAGAGTGTTGGGATATAGAGTGTAGGGTATAGAGTGTCGGGTATAGAGTGTAGGGTATAGATTGTAGGGTATAGAGTGTAGGGTATGGAGTATATAGTATAGGGTATAGAGTGTAGGGTATAGAGTGTAGAGTGTAGGGTATAGAGTGTAGGGCATAGAGTGTAGGGTATAGAGTGTAGGGTATATAGTGTAGAGTGTAGGGTATAGAGTGTAGGGTATAGAGTGTAGAGTGTAGGGTGTAGAGTGGATAGTGTAGGGTATAGAGTGTAAGGTATAGAGTGTAGGGTATAGAGTGTATGTTATAGAGTGTAGGGTGTAGAGTGTAGGGTATAGAGTGTAGAAAGTAGGGTATAGTGTGTAGGGTATAGAGTGTAGGGTATAGAGTGTATGGTATATAGTGTAGAAAGTAGGGTATAGTGTGTAGGGTATAGAGTGTAGAGTGTAGGGTATAGAGTGTAGGGTATAGAGTGTAGATTGTATGGTATAGAGTGTAGGGTATAGAGTGTATAGTGTAGGGTATAGAGTGTAGAGTGTAGGGTATAGAGTGTAGGGTATAGAGTGTTGGGATATAGAGTGTAGGGTATAGAGTGTAGTGTATAGATTTTAGGGTATAGAGTGTAGGGTATAGAGTGTAGGGTATAGAGTATATAGTGTAGGGTATAGAGTGTAGGGTATAGACTGTAGAGTTTAGGGTATAGAGTGTAGGGTATAGAGTGTAGGGTATAGAGTGTAGGGTATAAAGTGTAGAGTGTAGGGTATAGAGTGTGGGGTATAGAGTGTAGGGTGTAGAGTGGAGAGTGTAAGGTATAGAGTGTAAGGTATAGAGTGTAGGGTATAGAGTGTATGTTATAGAGTGTAGGGTATAGAGTGTAGAGTGTAGGGTATAGAGTGTAGGGTATAGAGTGTAGGGTATAGAGTGTAGGGTATAAAGTGTAGAGTGTAGGGTATAGAGTGTAGGGTATAGAGTGTAGAGTGTAGGATATAGAGTGTAGAGTGTAGGGTATAGAGTGTAGGGTATATAGTTTAGGGTATAGATTGTAGGGTATAGAGTGTAGGGTATAGAGTGTAGAGTGTAGGGTATAGAGTGTAGGGTATAGAGTGTAGAGTGTAGGGTATAGAGTGTATGGTATAGAGTGTAGGGTGTAGAGTGCATGGTATAGAGTGTAGGGTATAGAGTGTAGAGTGTAGGGTATAGAGTGTAGGGTGTAGAGTGTAGGGAATAGAGTGTAGGGTGTAGAGTGTAGGGTATAAAGTGTAGGGTATAGAGTGTAGGGTGTAGAGTGTAGGGTATAGAGTGTAGAGTGTAGGGTATAGAGTGTATGGTATAATGTGTAGGGTATAGAGTGTAGGGTGTAGAGTGTAGGGTATAGAGTGTAGGGTATAGAGTGTAGGGTATAGAGTGTAGGGTATAGAGTGTAGAGTGTAGGTTATATAGTGTAGGGTATAGAGTATAGAGTGTAGGGTATAGAGTGTAGGGTATAGAGTGTAGAGTGTAGAGTGTAGGGTATAGAGTGTAGAGTGTAGGGTATAGAGTGTAGGGTATAGAGTGTATGGTATAGAGTGTAGGGTTTAGAGTGTATGGTATAGAGTGTAGGGTATAAAGTGTAGAGTGTAGGGTATAGAGTGTAGGATATAGAGTGTAGGGTATAGAGTGTATGGTATAGAGTGTACGGTATAGAGTGTACAGTGTAGGGTATAGAGTGTAGGGTATAGATTGTAGGGTATAGAGTGTATTGTATAGGGTATAGAGTGTATGGTGTAGAGTGTAGGGTATAGAGTGTATAGTGTAGGGTATAGAGTGTAGGGTATAGAGTGTATGGTATAGAGTGTAGGGTATAGAGTGTATGGTATAGAGTGTAGGGTATAGAGTGTAGAGTGTAGGGTATAGAGTGTAGGGTATAGAGTGTAGAGTGTAGGGTATAGAGTTTAGGGTATAGAGTGTATGGTGTAGAGTGTAGGGAATAGAGTGTAGAGTGTAGGGTATAGAGTATATGGTATAGAGTGTAGGGTATAGAGTATAGAGTGTAGGGTATAGAGTGTAGGGTATAGAGTGTAGGGTATAGAGTGTATGGTATAGAGTGTAGGGAATAGAGTGTAGAGTGTAGGGTATAGAGTGTATGGTATAGAGTGTAGGGTATAGAGTGTAGAGGGTAGAGTGTAGGGTATAGAGTGTAGGGTATAGAGTGTAGGGTATAGAGCGTAGAGTGTAGGGTATAGAGTGTAGGGTATAGAGTGTAGGGTGTAGAGTGTAGGGTATAGCGTGTAAGATATAGAGTGTAGGGTATAGAGTGTATGTTATAGAGTGTAGGGTATAGAGTGTAGAGTGTAGGGTATAGAGTGTAGGGTATAGAGTGTAGGGTATAGAGTGTAGGGTATAGAGTGTAGGGTATAAAGTGTAGAGTGTAGGGTATAGAGTGTAGGGTTTAGAGTGTATGTTATAGAGTGTAGGGTATAGAGTGTAGAGTGTAGGATATAGAGTGTAGAGTGTAGGGTATAAAGTGTAGGGTATATAGTGTAGGGTATAGAGTGTAGGGTATAGAGTGTAGAAAGTAGGGTATAGTGTATAGGGTATAGAGTGTAGAGTGTAGGGTATAGAGTGTAGGGTATAGAGTGTAGATTGTATGGTATAGAGTGTAGGGTATAGAGTGTATAGTGTAGGGTATAGAGTGTAGGGTATAGAGTGTAGGGTATAGAGTGTTGGGATATAGAGTGTAGGGTATAGAGTGTCGGGTATAGAGTGTAGGGTATAGAGTGTAGAGTGTAGGGTATAGAGTGTAGGGCATAGAGTGTAGGGTATAGAGTGTAGGGTATATAGTGTAGAGTGTAGGGTATAGAGTGTAGGGTATAGAGTGTAGAGTGTAGGGTATAGAGTTTAGGGTATAGAGTGTATGGTGTAGAGTGTAGGGAATAGAGTGTAGAGTGTAGGGTATAGAGTATATGGTATAGAGTGTAGGGTATAGAGTATAGAGTGTAGGGTATAGAGTGTAGGGTATAGAGTGTAGGGTATAGAGTGTATGGTATAGAGTGTAGGGAATAGAGTGTAGAGTGTAGGGTATAGAGTGTATGGTATAGAGTGTAGGGTATAGAGTGTAGAGGGTAGAGTGTAGGGTATAGAGTGTAGGGTATAGAGTGTAGGGTATAGAGCGTAGAGTGTAGGGTATAGAGTGTAGGGTATAGAGTGTAGGGTGTAGAGTGTAGGGTATAGAGTGTAGGGTATAGAGTGTAGAGTGTAGGGTATAAAGTGTAGGGTATAGAGTGTAGGGTGTAGCGTGTAGGGTATAGAGTGTAGAGTGTAGGGTATAGAGTGTATGGTATAATGTGTAGGGTATAGAGTGTAGGGTGTAGGGTACAGAGTGTAGGGTATAGAGTGTATGGTATAGAGTGTAGAGTGTAGGGTATATAGTGTAGGGTATAGAGTATAGAGTGTAGGGTATAGAGTGTAGGGTATAGAGTGTAGAGTGTAGAGTGTAGGGTATAGAGTGTAGAGTGTAGGGTATAGAGTGTAGGGTATAGAGTGTATGGTATAGAGTAGGGTATAGAATGTAGGGTATAGAGTGTAGAGTGTAGGGTATAGAGTGTAGAGTGTAGGGTATAGACTGTAGGGTATAAAGAGTAGAGTGTAGGGTATAGAGTGTAGAGTGTAGGGTATGGAGTGTATGGTATAGAGTGTAGGGTATAGAGTGTAGAGTATAGAGTGTTGGGTATAGAGTGTAGAGTGTAGGGTATAGAGTGTAGGGTATATAGTGTAGGGTATAGAGTGTAGGGTATATAGTGTAGGGTATAGAGTGTATGGTATACAGTATAGAGTGTAGGGTATAGAGTGTAGGGTATAGAGTGTATGGTATAGAGTGTAGGGTATAGAGTGTTGGGTATAGATTGTAGGGTATAGAATGTAGAGTGTAGTGTATAGAGTATAGGGTATAGAGTGTATGGTGTAGAGTGTAGGGTATAGAGTGTATAGTGTAGGGTATAGAGTGCAGGGTATAGAGTGTATGGAATAGAGTGTATGGAATATAGTGTACGGTATAGAGTGTAGAGAGTAGGGTATAGAGTGTAGGGTATAGAGCGTAGGGTGTAGGGCATAGATTGTAGGGTATAGAGTGTAGGGTATAGAGTGTAGAGTGTAGGGTATAGAGTGCATGGTATAGAGTGTAGGGTGTAGAGTGTATGGTATAGAGTGTACAGTATAGAGTGTATGGTATAGAGTGTAGAGTGTAGGGTATAGAGTGTATGGTATAGAGTGTAGGGTGTAGAGTGTATAGTATAAAGTGTAGGGTACAGAGTGTAGAGTGTAGAGTGTAGGGTATAGAGTGTAGAGTGTAGGGTATAGAGTGTATGGTATAGAGTGTAGGGTGTAGAGTGTATAGTATAGAGTGTAGGGTACAGAGTGTAGAGTGTAGGGTATAGAGTGTATGGTATAGAGTGTAGGGTGTAGAGTGTATAGTATAGAGTGTAGGGTACAGAGTGTAGAGTGTAGGGTATAGAGTGTAGAGTGTAGGGTATAGAGTGTAGGGTATAGAGTGTAGGGTATAGAGTGTAGAGTGTAGGATATAGAGTGTAGAGTGTAGGGTATAAAGTGTAGGGTATATAGTGTAGGGTATAGAGTGTAGGGTATAGAGTGTAGGGTATAGAGTGTATGGTATAGAGTGTACGGTATAGAGTGTACAGTGTAGGGTATAGAGTGTAGGGTATAGATTGTAGGGTATAGAGTGTATTGTATAGGGTATAGAGTGTAGGGTATAGAGTGTATGGTATAGAGTGTAGAGTGTAGGGAATAGAGTGTAGGGTATAGAGTGTACGGTATAGAGTGTTGGGCTATAGAGTGTAGGGTATAGAGTATAGGGTATAGAGTGTAGGGTATAGAGTGTAGGGTATACAGTGTAGGGTATAAAGTGTAGAGTGTAGGGTATAGAGTGTAGGGTATAGAGTGTAGGGTATAGAGTGTAGAGTGTAGGGTATAGAGTGTAGAGTTTAGGGTATAGAGTGTAGGGTATAGAGTGTAGGGTTTAGAGTGTATGGTATAGAGTGTAGGGTATAGAGTGTAGAGTGTAGGGTATAGAGTGTAGGATATAGAGTGTAGGGTATAGAGTGTATGGTATAGAGTGTACGGTATAGAGTGTACAGTGTAGGGTATAGAGTGTAGGGTATAGATTGTAGGGTATAGAGTGTATGGTGTAGAGTGTAGGGTATAGAGTGTATAGTGTAGGGTATAGAGTGTAGGGTATAGAGTGTTGGGTATAGAGTGTAGAGTGTAGGGTATAGAGTGTAGGGTATATAGTGTAGGGTATAGAGTGTAGGGTATATAGTGTAGGGGATAGAGTGTATGGTATACAGTATAGAGTGTAGGGTATAGAGTGTAGGGTATAGAGTGTATGGTATAGAGTGTAGGGTATAGAGTGTTGGGTATAGATTGTAGGGTATAGAATGTAGAGTGTAGTGTATAGAGTATAGGGTATAGAGTGTATGGTGTAGAGTGTAGGGTATGGAGTGTATGGTATAGAGTGTAGGGTATAGAGTGTAGAGTATAGAGTGTTGGGTATAGAGTGTAGAGTGTAGGGTATAGAGTGTAGGGTATATAGTGTAGGGTATAGAGTGTAGGGTATATAGTGTAGGGGATAGAGTGTATGGTATACAGTATAGAGTGTAGGGTATAGAGTGTAGGGTATAGAGTGTATGGTATAGAGTGTAGGGTATAGAGTGTTGGGTATAGATTGTAGGGTATAGAATGTAGAGTGTAGTGTATAGAGTATAGGGTATAGAGTGTATGGTGTAGAGTGTAGGGTATAGAGTGTAGAGTGTAGGGTATAGAGTGTAGAGTGTAGGGTATAGAGTGTAGGGTATAAAGAGTAGAGTGTAGGGTGTAGAGTGTAGAGTGTAGGGTATGGAGTGTATGGTATAGAGTGTAGGGTATAGAGTGTAGAGTATAGAGTGTTGGGTATAGAGTGTAGAGTGTAGGGTATAGAGTGTAGGGTATATAGTGTAGGGTATAGAGTGTAGGGTATATAGTGTAGGGTATAGAGTGTATGGTATACAGTATAGAGTGTAGGGTATAGAGTGTAGGGTATAGAGTGTATGGTATAGAGTGTAGGGTATAGAGTGTTGGGTATAGATTGTAGGGTATAGAATGTAGAGTGTAGTGTATAGAGTATAGGGTATAGAGTGTATGGTGTAGAGTGCAGGGTATAGAGTGTATGGAATAGAGTGTATGGAATATAGTGTACGGTATAGAGTGTAGAGAGTAGGGTATAGAGTGTATGGTATAGATTGTAGGGTATAGAGTGTATTGTATAGGGTATAGAGTGTAGGGTATAGAGTGTATGGTATAGAGTGTAGAGTGTAGGGAATAGAGTGTAGGGTATAGAGTGTACGGTATAGAGTGTTGGGCTATAGAGTGTAGGGTATAGAGTATAGGGTATAGAGTGTAGGGTATAGAGTGTAGGGTATACAGTGTAGGGTATAAAGTGTAGAGTGTAGGGTATAGAGTGTAGGGTATAGAGTGTAGGGTATAGAGTGTAGAGTGTAGGGTATAGAGTGTAGAGTTTAGGGTATAGAGTGTAGGGTATAGAGTGTAGGGTTTAGAGTGTATGGTATAGAGTGTAGGGTATAGAGTGTAGAGTGTAGGGTATAGAGTGTAGGATATAGAGTGTAGGGTATAGAGTGTATGGTATAGAGTGTACGTTATAGAGTGTACAGTGTAGGGTATAGAGTGTAGGGTATAGATTGTAGGGTATAGAGTGTATTGTATAGGGTATAGAGTGTATGGTGTAGAGTGTAGGGTATAGAGTGTATAGTGTAGGGTATAGAGTGTAGGGTATAGAGTGTATGGTATAGAGTGTAGGGTATAGAGTGTATGGTATAGAGTGTAGGGTATAGAGTGTAGGGTATAGAGTGTAGGGTATAAAGTGTAGAGTGTAGGGTATAGAGTTTAGGGTATAGAGTGTATGGTGTAGAGTGTAGGGAATAGAGTGTAGAGTGTAGGGTATAGAGTATATGGTATAGAGTGTAGGGTATAGAGTATAGAGTGTAGGGTATAGAGTGTAGGGTATAGAGTGTAGGGTATAGAGTGTATGGTATAGAGTGTAGGGAATAGAGTGTAGAGTGTAGGGTATAGAGTGTATGGTATAGAGTGTAGGGTATAGAGTGTAGAGGGTAGAGTGTAGGGTATAGAGTGTAGGGTATAGAGTGTAGGGTCCTCAGTGTTGTGAGAACGATGACTGGTTAAAATTTTTGGTGGTTTCTTGTTCAGTCCATAGGCCTACATCATGTGGCAAACCGGTGAGCATGTGGCTCTATTAGTATAGGAGATACCTGAAAACATATCACACTTTTCATCATAGTGCTTTTACCAATGCATAAAATGCATGGAGAAGTCATTTCGAATGACTGGTCCTCAGTGTTGTGAGAACGATGACTGGTTAAAATTTTTGGTGGTTTCTTGTTCAGTCCATAGGCCTACATCATGTGGCAAACCGGTGAGCATGTGGCTCTATTAGTATAGGAGATACCTGAAAACATATCACACTTTTCATCATAGTGCTTTTACCAATGCATAAAATGCATGGAGAAGTCATTTCGAATGTCTGGTCCTCAGTGTTGTGAGAACGATGACTGGTTAAAATTTTTGGTGGTTTCTTGTTCAGTCCATAGGCCTACATCATGTGGCAAACCGGTGAGCATGTGGCTCTATTAGTATAGGAGATACCTGAAAACATATCACACTTTTCATCATAGTGCTTTTACCAATGCATAAAATGCATGGAGAAGTCATTTCGAATGACTGGTCCTCAGTGTTGTGAGAACGATGACTGGTTAAAATTTTTGGTGGTTTCTTGTTCAGTCCATAGGCCTACATCATGTGGCAAACCGGTGAGCATGTGGCTCTATTAGTATAGGAGATACCTGAAAACATATCACACTTTTCATCATAGTGCTTTTACCAATGCATAAAATGCATGGAGAAGTCATTTCGAATGACTGGTCCTCAGTGTTGTGAGAACGATGACTGGTTAAAATTTTTGGTGGTTTCTTGTTCAGTCCATAGGCCTACATCATGTGGCAAACCGGTGAGCATGTGGCTCTATTAGTATAGGAGATACCTGAAAACATATCACACTTTTCATCATAGTGCTTTTACCAATGCATAAAATGCATGGAGAAGTCATTTCGAATGTCTGGTCCTCAGTGTTGTGAGAACGATGACTGGTTAAAATTTTTGGTGGTTTCTTGTTCAGTCCATAGGCCTACATCATGTGGCAAACCGGTGAGCATGTGGCTCTATTAGTATAGGAGATACCTGAAAACATATCACACTTTTCATCATAGTGCTTTTACCAATGCATAAAATGCATGGAGAAGTCATTTCGAATGACTGGTCCTCAGTGTTGTGAGAACGATGACTGGTTAAAATTTTTGGTGGTTTCTTGTTCAGTCCATAGGCCTACATCATGTGGCAAACCGGTGAGCATGTGGCTCTATTAGTATAGGAGATACCTGAAAACATATCACACTTTTCATCATAGTGCTTTTACCAATGCATAAAATGCATGGAGAAGTCATTTCGAATGACTGGTCCTCAGTGTTGTGAGAACGATGACTGGTTAAAATTTTTGGTGGTTTCTTGTTCAGTCCATAGGCCTACATCATGTGGCAAACCGGTGAGCATGTGGCTCTATTAGTATAAGAGATACCTGAAAACATATCACACTTTTCATCATAGTGCTTTTACCAATGCATAAAATGCATGGAGAAGTCATTTCGAATGACTGGTCCTCAGTGTTGTGAGAACGATGACTGGTTAAAATTTTTGGTGGCTTCTTGTTCAGTCCATAGGCCTACATCATGTGGCAAACCGGTGAGCATGTGGCTCTATTAGTATAGGAGATACCTGAAAACATATCACACTTTTCATCATAGTGCTTTTACCAATGCATAAAATGCATGGAGAAGTCATTTCGAATGACTGGTCCTCAGTGTTGTGAGAACGATGACTGGTTAAAATTTTTGGTGGTTTCTTGTTCAGTCCATAGGCCTACATCATGTGGCAAACCGGTGAGCATGTGGCTCTATTAGTATAGGAGATACCTGAAAACATATCACACTTTTCATCATAGTGCTTTTACCAATGCATAAAATGCATGGAGAAGTCATTTCGAATGACTGGTCCTCAGTGTTGTGAGAACGATGACTGGTTAAAATTTTTGGTGGTTTCTTGTTCAGTCCATAGGCCTACATCATGTGGCAAACCGGTGAGCATGTGGCTCTATTAGTATAGGAGATACCTGAAAACATATCACACTTTTCATCATAGTGCTTTTACCAATGCATAAAATGCATGGAGAAGTCATTTCGAATGACTGGTCCTCAGTGTTGTGAGAACGATGACTGGTTAAAATTTTTGGTGGTTTCTTGTTCAGTCCATAGGCCTACGTCATGTGGCAAACCGGTGAGCATGTGGCTCTATTAGTATAGGAGATACCTGAAAACATATCACACTTTTCATCATAGTGCTTTTACCAATGCATAAAATGCATGGAGAAGTCATTTCGAATGACTGGTCCTCAGTGTTGTGAGAACGATGACTGGTTAAAATTTTTGGTGGTTTCTTGTTCAGTCCATAGGCCTACATCATGTGGCAAACCGGTGAGCATGTGGCTCTATTAGTATAGGAGATACCTGAAAACATATCACACTTTTCATCATAGTGCTTTTACCAATGCATAAAATGCATGGAGAAGTCATTTCGAATGACTGGTCCTCAGTGTTGTGAGAACGATGACTGGTTAAAATTTTTGGTGGTTTCTTGTTCAGTCCATAGGCCTACATCATGTGGCAAACCGGTGAGCATGTGGCTCTATTAGTATAGGAGATACCTGAAAACATATCACACTTTTCATCATAGTGCTTTTACCAATGCATAAAATGCATGGAGAAGTCATTTCGAATGACTGGTCCTCAGTGTTGTGAGAACGATGACTGGTTAAAATTTTTGGTGGTTTCTTGTTCAGTCCATAGGCCTACATCATGTGGCAAACCGGTGAGCATGTGGCTCTATTAGTATAGGAGATACCTGAAAACATATCACACTTTTCATCATAGTGCTTTTACCAATGCATAAAATGCATGGAGAAGTCATTTCGAATGACTGGTCCTCAGTGTTGTGAGAACGATGACTGGTTAAAATTTTTGGTTGTTTCTTGTTCAGTCCATAGGCCTACATCATGTGGCAAACCGGTGAGCATGTGGCTCTATTAGTATAGGAGATACCTGAAAACATATCACACTTTTCATCATAGTGCTTTTACCAATGCATAAAATGCATGGAGAAGTCATTTCGAATGACTGGTCCTCAGTGTTGTGAGAACAATGACTGGTTAAAATTTTTGGTGGTTTCTTGTTCAGTCCATAGGCCTACATCATGTGGCAAACCGGTGAGCATGTGGCTCTATTAGTATAGGAGATAACTGAAAACATATCACACTTTTCATCATAGTGCTTTTACCAATGCATAAAATGCATGGAGAAGTCATTTCGAATGACTGGTCCTCAGTGTTGTGAGAACGATGACTGGTTAAAATTTTTGGTGGTTTCTTGTTCAGTCCATAGGCCTACATCATGTGGCAAACCGGTGAGCATGTGGCTCTATTAGTATAGGAGATACCTGAAAACATATCACACTTTTCATCATAGTGCTTTTACCAATGCATAAAATGCATGGAGAAGTCATTTCGAATGACTGGTCCTCAGTGTTGTGAGAACGATGACTGGTTAAAATTTTTGGTGGTTTCTTGTTCAGTCCATAGGCCTACATCATGTGGCAAACCGGTGAGCATGTGGCTCTATTAGTATAGGAGATACCTGAAAACATATCACACTTTTCATCATAGTGCTTTTACCAATGCATAAAATGCATGGAGAAGTCATTTCGAATGACTGGTCCTCAGTGTTGTGAGAACGATGACTGGTTAAAATTTTTGGTGGTTTCTTGTTCAGTCCATAGGCCTACATAATGTGGCAAACCGGTGAGCATGTGGCTCTATTAGTATAGGAGATACCTGAAAACATATCACACTTTTCATCATAGTGCTTTTACCAATGCATAAAATGCATGGAGAAGTCATTTCGAATGACTGGTCCTCAGTGTTGTGAGAACGATGACTGGTTAAAATTTTTTGTGGTTTCTTGTTCAGTCCATAGGCCTACATCATGTGGCAAACCGGTGAGCATGTGGCTCTATTAGTATAGGAGATACCTGAAAACATATCACACTTTTCATCATAGTGCTTTTACCAATGCATAAAATGCATGGAGAAGTCATTTCGAATGACTGGTCCTCAGTGTTGTGAGAATGATGACTGGTTAAAATTTTTGGTGGTTTCTTGTTCAGTCCATAGGCCTACATCATGTGGCAAACCAGTGAGCATGTGGCTCTATTAGTATAGGAGATACCTGAAAACATATCACACTTTTCATCATAGTGCTTTTACCAATGCATAAAATGCATGGAGAAGTCATTTCGAATGACTGGTCCTCAGTGTTGTGAGAACGATGACTGGTTAAAATTTTTGGTGGTTTCTTGTTCAGTCCATAGGCCTACATCATGTGGCAAACCGGTGAGCATGTGGCTCTTTTAGTATAGGAGATACCTGAAAACATATCACACTTTTCATCATAGTGCTTTTACCAATGCATAAAATGCATGGAGAAGTCATTTCGAATGACTGGTCCTCAGTGTTGTGAGAGCGATGACTGGTTAAAATTTTTTGTGGTTTCTTGTTCAGTCCATAGGCCTACATCATGTGGCAAACCGGTGAGCATGTGGCTCTATTAGTATAGGAGATACCTGAAAACATATCACACTTTTCATCATAGTGCTTTTACCAATGCATAAAATGCATGGAGAAGTCATTTCGAATGACTGGTCCTCAGTGTTGTGAGAACAATGACTGGTTAAAATTTTTGGTGGTTTCTTGTTCAGTCCATAGGCCTACATCATGTGGCAAACCGGTGAGCATGTGGCTCTATTAGTATAGGAGATACCTGAAAACATATCACACTTTTCATCATAGTGCTTTTACCAATGCATAAAATGCATGGAGAAGTCATTTCGAATGACTGGTCCTCAGTGTTGTGAGAACGATGACTGGTTAAAATTTTTGGTGGTTTCTTGTTCAGTCCATAGGCCTACATCATGTGGCAAACCGGTGAGCATGTGGCTCTATTAGTATAGGAGATACCTGAAAACATATCACACTTTTCATCATAGTGCTTTTACCAATGCATAAAATGCATGGAGAATTCATTTCGAATGACTGGTCCTGAGTGTTGTGAGAACGATGACTGGTTAAAATTTTTGGTGGTTTCTTGTTCAGTCCATAGGCCTACATCATGTGGCAAACCGGTGAGCATGTGGCTCTATTAGTATAGGAGATACCTGAAAACATATCACACTTTTCATCATAGTGCTTTTACCAATGCATAAAATGCATGGAGAAGTCATTTCGAATGACTGGTCCTCAGTGTTGTGAGAACGATGACTGGTTAAAATTTTTGGTGGTTTCTTGTTCAGTCCATAAGCCTACATCATGTGGCAAACCGGTGAGCATGTGGCTCTATTAGTATAGGAGATACCTGAAAACATATCACACTTTTCATCATAGTGCTTTTACCAATGCATAAAATGCATGGAGAAGTCATTTCGAATGACTGGTCCTCAGTGTTGTGAGAACGATGACTGGTTAAAATTTTTGGTGGTTTCTTGTTCAGTCCATAGGCCTACATCATGTGGCAAACCGGTGAGCATGTGGCTCTATTAGTATAGGAGATACCTGAAAACATATCACACTTTTCATCATAGTGCTTTTACCAATGCATAAAATGCATGGAGAAGTCATTTCGAATGACTGGTCCTCAGTGTTGTGAGAACGATGACTGGTTAAAATTTTTGGTGGTTTCTTGTTCAGTCCATAGGCCTACATCATGTGGCAAACCGGTGAGCATGTGGCTCTATTAGTATAGGAGATACCTGAAAACATATCACACTTTTCATCATAGTGCTTTTACCAATGCATAAAATGCATGGAGAAGTCATTTCGAATGACTGGTCCTCAGTGTTGTGAGAACGATGACTGGTTAAAATTTTTGGTGGTTTCTTGTTCAGTCCATAGGCCTACGTCATGTGGCAAACCGGTGAGCATGTGGCTCTATTAGTATAGGAGATACCTGAAAACATATCACACTTTTCATCATAGTGCTTTTACCAATGCATAAAATGCATGGAGAAGTCATTTCGAATGACTGGTCCTCAGTGTTGTGAGAACGATGACTGGTTAAAATTTTTGGTGGTTTCTTGTTCAGTCCATAGGCCTACGTCATGTGGCAAACCGGTGAGCATGTGGCTCTGTTAGTATAGGAGATACCTGAAAACATATCACACTTTTCATCATAGTGCTTTTACCAATGCATAAAATGCATGGAGAAGTCATTTCGAATGACTGGTCCTCAGTGTTGTGAGAACGATGACTGGTTAAAATTTTTGGTGGTTTCTTGTTCAGTCCATAGGCCTACATCATGTGGCAAACCGGTGAGCATGTGGCTCTATTAGTATAGGAGATACCTGAAAACATATCACACTTTTCATCATAGTGCTTTTACCAATGCATAAAATGCATGGAGAAGTCATTTCGAATGACTGGTCCTCAGTGTTGTGAGAACGATGACTGGTTAAAATTTTTGGTTGTTTCTTGTTCAGTCCATAGGCCTACATCATGTGGCAAACCGGTGAGCATGTGGCTCTATTAGTATAGGAGATACCTGAAAACATATCACACTTTTCATCATAGTGCTTTTACCAATGCATAAAATGCATGGAGAAGTCATTTCGAATGACTGGTCCTCAGTGTTGTGAGAACAATGACTGGTTAAAATTTTTGGTGGTTTCTTGTTCAGTCCATAGGCCTACATCATGTGGCAAACCGGTGAGCATGTGGCTCTATTAGTATAGGAGATAACTGAAAACATATCACACTTTTCATCATAGTGCTTTTACCAATGCATAAAATGCATGGAGAAGTCATTTCGAATGACTGGTCCTCAGTGTTGTGAGAACGATGACTGGTTAAAATTTTTGGTGGTTTCTTGTTCAGTCCATAGGCCTACATCATGTGGCAAACCGGTGAGCATGTGGCTCTATTAGTATAGGAGATACCTGAAAACATATCACACTTTTCATCATAGTGCTTTTACCAATGCATAAAATGCATGGAGAAGTCATTTCGAATGACTGGTCCTCAGTGTTGTGAGAACGATGACTGGTTAAAATTTTTGGTGGTTTCTTGTTCAGTCCATAGGCCTACATCATGTGGCAAACCGGTGAGCATGTGGCTCTATTAGTATAGGAGATACCTGAAAACATATCACACTTTTCATCATAGTGCTTTTACCAATGCATAAAATGCATGGAGAAGTCATTTCGAATGACTGGTCCTCAGTGTTGTGAGAACGATGACTGGTTAAAATTTTTGGTGGTTTCTTGTTCAGTCCATAGGCCTACATAATGTGGCAAACCGGTGAGCATGTGGCTCTATTAGTATAGGAGATACCTGAAAACATATCACACTTTTCATCATAGTGCTTTTACCAATGCATAAAATGCATGGAGAAGTCATTTCGAATGACTGGTCCTCAGTGTTGTGAGAACGATGACTGGTTAAAATTTTTGGTGGTTTCTTGTTCAGTCCATAGGCCTACATCATGTGGCAAACCGGTGAGCATGTGGCTCTATTAGTATAGGAGATACCTGAAAACATATCACACTTTTCATCATAGTGCTTTTACCAATGCATAAAATGCATGGAGAAGTCATTTCGAATGACTGGTCCTCAGTGTTGTGAGAATGATGACTGGTTAAAATTTTTGGTGGTTTCTTGTTCAGTCCATAGGCCTACATCATGTGGCAAACCAGGTGAGCATGTGGCTCTATTAGTATAGGAGATACCTGAAAACATATCACACTTTTCATCATAGTGCTTTTACCAATGCATAAAAATGCATGGAGAAGTCATTTCGAATGACTGGTCCTCAGTGTTGTGAGAACGATGACTGGTTAAAATTTTTGGTGGTTTCTTGTTCAGTCCATAGGCCTACATCATGTGGCAAACCGGTGAGCATGTGGCTCTTTAGTATAGGGAGATACCTGAAAACATATCACACTTTTCATCATAGTGCTTTTACCAATGCATAAAATGCATGGAGAAGTCATTTCGAATGACTGGTCCTCAGTGTTGTGAGAGCGATGACTGGTTAAAATTTTTTGTGGTTTCTTGTTCAGTCCCATAGCCTACATCATGTGGCAAACCGGTGAGCATGTGGCTCTATTAGTATAGGAGATACCTGAAAACATATCACACTTTTCATCATAGTGCTTTTACCAATGCATAAAATGCATGGAGAAGTCATTTCGAATGACTGGTCCTCAGTGTTGTGAGAACAATGACTGGTTAAAATTTTTGGTGGTTTCTTGTTCAGTCCATAGGCCTACATCATGTGGCAAACCGGTGAGCATGTGGCTCTATTAGTATAGGAGATACCTGAAAACATATCACACTTTTCATCATAGTGCTTTTACCAATGCATAAAATGCATGGAGAAGTCATTTCGAATGACTGGTCCTCAGTGTTGTGAGAACGATGACTGGTTAAAATTTTTGTGGTTTCTTGTTCAGTCCATAGGCCTACATCATGTGGCAAACCGGTGAGCATGTGGCTCTATTAGTATAGGAGATACCTGAAAACATATCACACTTTTCATCATAGTGCTTTTACCAATGCATAAAATGCATGGAGAATTCATTTCGAATGACTGGTCCTGAGTGTTGTGAGAACGATGACTGGTTAAAATTTTTGGTGGTTTCTTGTTCAGTCCATAGGCCTACATCATGTGGCAAACCGGTGAGCATGTGGCTCTATTAGTATAGGAGATACCTGAAAACATATCACACTTTTCATCATAGTGCTTTTACCAATGCATAAAATGCATGGAGAAGTCATTTCGAATGACTGGTCCTCAGTGTTGTGAGAACGATGACTGGTTAAAATTTTTGGTGGTTTCTTGTTCAGTCCATAGGCCTACATCATGTGGCAAACCGGTGAGCATGTGGCTCTATTAGTATAGGAGATACCTGAAAACATATCACACTTTTCATCATAGTGCTTTTACCAATGCATAAAATGCATGGAGAAGTCATTTCGAATGACTGGTCCTCAGTGTTGTGAGAACGATGACTGGTTAAAATTTTTGGTGGTTTCTTGTTCAGTCCATAGGCCTACATCATGTGGCAAACCGGTGAGCATGTGGCTCTATTAGTATAGGAGATACCTGAAAACATATCACACTTTTCATCATAGTGCTTTTTACCAATGCATAAAATGCATGGAGAAGTCATTTCGAATGACTGGTCCTCAGTGTTGTGAGAACGATGACTGGTTAAAATTTTTGGTGGTTTCTTGTTCAGTCCCATAGGCCTACATCATGTGGCAAACCGGTGAGCATGTGGCTCTATTAGTATAGGAGATACCTGAAAACATATCACACTTTTCATCATAGTGCTTTTACCAATGCATAAAATGCATGGAGAAGTCATTTCGAATGACTGGTCCTCAGTGTTGTGAGAACGATGACTGGTTAAAATTTTTGGTGGTTTCTTGTTCAGTCCATAGGCCTACATCATGTGGCAAACCGGTGAGCATGTGGCTCTTTTAGTATAGGGAGATACCTGAAAACATATCACACTTTTCATATAGTGCTTTTACCAATGCATAAAATGCATGGAGAAGTCATTTCGAATGACTGGTCCTCAGTGTTGTGAGAACGATGACTGGTTAAATTTTTGGTGGTTTCTTGTTCAGTCCATAGGCCTACATCATGTGGCAAACCGTGAGCATGTGGCTCTATTAGTATAGGAGATACCTGAAAACATATCACACTTTTCATCATAGTGCTTTTACCAATGCATAAAATGCATGGAGAAGTCATTTCGAATGGACTGGTCCTCAGTGTTGTGAGAACAATGACTGGTTAAAATTTTTGGTGGTTTCTTGTTCAGTCCATAGGCCTACATCATGTGGCAAACCGGTGAGCATGTGGCTCTATTAGTATAGGAGATACCTGAAAACATATCACACTTTTCATCATAGTGCTTTTACCAATGCATAAAATGCATGGAGAAGTCATTTCGAATGACTGGTCCTCAGTGTTGTGAGAACGATGACTGGTTAAAATTTTTGGTGGTTTCTTGTTCAGTCCATAGGCCTACATCATGTGGCAAACCGGTGAGCATGTGGCTCTATTAGTATAGGAGATACCTGAAAACATATCACACTTTTCATCATAGTGCTTTTACCAATGCATAAAATGCATGGAGAAGTCATTTCGAATGACTGGTCCTCAGTGTTGTGAGAACGATGACTGGTTAAAATTTTTGGTGGTTTCTTGTTCAGTCCATAGGCCTACATCATGTGGCAAACCGGTGAGCATGTGGCTCTATTAGTATAGGAGATACCTGAAAACATATCACACTTTTCATCATAGTGCTTTTACCAATGCATAAAATGCATGGAGAAGTCATTTCGAATGACTGGTCCTCAGTGTTGTGAGAACTGATGACTGGTTAAAATTTTTGGTGGTTTCTTGTTCAGTCCATAGGCCTACATCATGTGGCAAACCGGTGAGCATGTGGCTCTATTAGTATAGGAGATACCTGAAAACATATCACACTTTTCATCATAGTGCTTTTACCAATGCATAAAATGCATGGAGAAGTCATTTCGAATGACTGGTCCTCAGTGTTGTGAGAACGATGACTGGTTAAAATTTTTGGTGGTTTCTTGTTCAGTCCATAGGCCTACATCATGTGGCAAACCGGTGAGCATGTGGCTCTATTAGTATAGGAGATACCTGAAAACATATCACACTTTTCATCATAGTGCTTTTACCAATGCATAAAATGCATGGAGAAGTCATTTCGAATGACTGGTCCTCAGTGTTGTGAGAACGATGACTGGTTAAAATTTTTGGTGGTTTCTTGTTCAGTCCATAGGCCTACATCATGTGGCAAACCGGTGAGCATGTGGCTCTATTAGTATAGGAGATACCTGAAAACATATCACACTTTTCATCATAGTGCTTTTACCAATGCATAAAATGCATGGAGAAGTCATTTCGAATGACTGGTCCTCAGTGTTGTGAGAACGATGACTGGTTAAAATTTTTGGTGGTTTCTTGTTCAGTCCATAGGCCTACATCATGTGGCAAACCGGTGAGCATGTGGCTCTATTAGTATAGGAGATACCTGAAAACATATCACACTTTTCATCATAGTGCTTTTACCAATGCATAAAATGCATGGAGAAGTCATTTCGAATGACTGGGTCCTCAGTGTTGTGAGAACGATGACTGGTTAAAATTTTTGGTGGTTTCTTGTTCAGTCCATAGGCCTACATCATGTGGCAAACCGGTGAGCATGTGGCTCTATTAGTATAGGAGATACCTGAAAACATATCACACTTTTCATCATAGTGCTTTTACCAATGCATAAAATGCATGGAGAAGTCATTTCGAATGACTGGTCCTCAGTGTTGTGAGAACGATGACTGGTTAAAATTTTTGGTGGTTTCTTGTTCAGTCCATAGGCCTACATCATGTGGCAAACCGGTGAGCATGTGGCTCTATTAGTATAGGAGATACCTGAAAACATATCACACTTTTCATCATAGTGCTTTTACCAATGCATAAAATGCATGGAGAAGTCATTTCGAATGACTGGTCCTCAGTGTTGTGAGAACGATGACTGGTTAAAATTTTTGGTGGTTTCTTGTTCAGTCCATAGGCCTACATCATGTGGCAAACCGGTGAGCATGTGGCTCTATTAGTATAGGAGATACCTGAAAACATATCACACTTTTCATCATAGTGCTTTTACCAATGCATAAAATGCATGGAGAAGTCATTTCGAATGACTGGTCCTCAGTGTTGTGAGAACGATGACTGGTTAAAATTTTTGGTGGTTTCTTGTTCAGTCCATAGGCCTACATCATGTGGCAAACCGGTGAGCATGTGGCTCTATTAGTATAGGAGATACCTGAAAACATATCACACTTTTCATCATAGTGCTTTTACCAATGCATAAAATGCATGGAGAAGTCATTTCGAATGACTGGTCCTCAGTGTTGTGAGAACGATGACTGGTTAAAATTTTTGGTGGTTTCTTGTTCAGTCCATAGGCCTACATCATGTGGCAAACCGGTGAGCATGTGGCGCTCTATTAGTATAGGAGATACCTGAAAACATATCACACTTTTCATCATAGTGCTTTTACCAATGCATAAAATGCATGGAGAAGTCATTTCGAATGACTGGTCCTCAGTGTTGTGAGAACGATGACTGGTTAAAATTTTTGGTGGTTTCTTGTTCAGTCCATAGGCCTACATCATGTGGCAAACCGGTGAGCATGTGGCTCTATTAGTATAGGAGATACCTGAAAACATATCACACTTTTCATCATAGTGCTTTTACCAATGCATAAAATGCATGGAGAAGTCATTTCGAATGACTGGTCCTCAGTGTTGTGAGAACGATGACTGGTTAAAATTTTTGGTGGTTTCTTGTTCAGTCCATAGGCCTACATCATGTGGCAAACCGGTGAGCATGTGGCTCTATTAGTATAGGAGATACCTGAAAACATATCACACTTTTCATCATAGTGCTTTTACCAATGCATAAAATGCATGGAGAAGTCATTTCGAATGACTGGTCCTCAGTGTTGTGAGAACGATGACTGGTTAAAATTTTTGGTGGTTTCTTGTTCAGTCCATAGGCCTACATCATGTGGCAAACCGGTGAGCATGTGGCTCTATTAGTATAGGAGATACCTGAAAACATATCACACTTTTCATCATAGTGCTTTTACCAATGCATAAAATGCATGGAGAAGTCATTTCGAATGACTGGTCCTCAGTGTTGTGAGAACGATGACTGGTTAAAATTTTTGGTGGTTTCTTGTTCAGTCCATAGGCCTACATCATGTGGCAAACCGGTGAGCATGTGGCTCTATTAGTATAGGAGATACCTGAAAACATATCACACTTTTCATCATAGTGCTTTTACCAATGCATAAAATGCATGGAGAAGTCATTTCGAATGACTGGTCCTCAGTGTTGTGAGAACGATGACTGGTTAAAATTTTTGGTGGTTTCTTGTTCAGTCCATAGGCCTACATCATGTGGCAAACCGGTGAGCATGTGGCTCTATTAGTATAGGAGATACCTGAAAACATATCACACTTTTCATCATAGTGCTTTTACCAATGCATAAAATGCATGGAGAAGTCATTTCGAATGACTGGTCCTCAGTGTTGTGAGAACGATGACTGGTTAAAATTTTTGGTGGTTTCTTGTTCAGTCCATAGGCCTACATCATGTGGCAAACCGGTGAGCATGTGGCTCTATTAGTATAGGAGATACCTGAAAACATATCACACTTTTCATCATAGTGCTTTTACCAATGCATAAAATGCATGGAGAAGTCATTTCGAATGACTGGTCCTCAGTGTTGTGAGAACGATGACTGGTTAAAATTTTTGGTGGTTTCTTGTTCAGTCCATAGGCCTACATCATGTGGCAAACCGGTGAGCATGTGGCTCTATTAGTATAGGAGATACCTGAAAACATATCACACTTTTCATCATAGTGCTTTTACCAATGCATAAAATGCATGGAGAAGTCATTTCGAATGACTGGTCCTCAGTGTTGTGAGAACGATGACTGGTTAAAATTTTTGGTGGTTTCTTGTTCAGTCCATAGGCCTACATCATGTGGCAAACCGGTGAGCATGTGGCTCTATTAGTATAGGAGATACCTGAAAACATATCACACTTTTCATCATAGTGCTTTTACCAATGCATAAAATGCATGGAGAAGTCATTTCGAATGACTGGTCCTCAGTGTTGTGAGAACGATGACTGGTTAAAATTTTTGGTGGTTTCTTGTTCAGTCCATAGGCCTACATCATGTGGCAAACCGGTGAGCATGTGGCTCTATTAGTATAGGAGATACCTGAAAACATATCACACTTTTCATCATAGTGCTTTTACCAATGCATAAAATGCATGGAGAAGTCATTTCGAATGACTGGTCCTCAGTGTTGTGAGAACGATGACTGGTTAAAATTTTTGGTGGTTTCTTGTTCAGTCCATAGGCCTACATCATGTGGCAAACCGGTGAGCATGTGGCTCTATTAGTATAGGAGATACCTGAAAACATATCACACTTTTCATCATAGTGCTTTTACCAATGCATAAAATGCATGGAGAAGTCATTTCGAATGACTGGTCCTCAGTGTTGTGAGAACGATGACTGGTTAAAATTTTTGGTGGTTTCTTGTTCAGTCCATAGGCCTACATCATGTGGCAAACCGGTGAGCATGTGGCTCTATTAGTATAGGAGATACCTGAAAACATATCACACTTTTCATCATAGTGCTTTTACCAATGCATAAAATGCATGGAGAAGTCATTTCGAATGACTGGTCCTCAGTGTTGTGAGAACGATG
The DNA here is from genome assembly GCF_032444005.1 of Ranitomeya imitator. Taxonomy (NCBI): domain Eukaryota; kingdom Metazoa; phylum Chordata; class Amphibia; order Anura; family Dendrobatidae; genus Ranitomeya; species Ranitomeya imitator. Next base: position 802,595 of record NW_027194316.1, read on the forward strand.
ACTGGTTAAAATTTTTGGTGGTTTCTTGTTCAGTCCATAGGCCTACATCATGTGGCAAACCGGTGAGCATGTGGCTCTATTAGTATAGGAGATACCTGAAAACATATCACACTTTTCATCATAGTGCTTTTACCAATGCATAAAATGCATGGAGAAGTCATTTCGAATGACTGGTCCTCAGTGTTGTGAGAACGATGACTGGTTAAAATTTTTGGTGGTTTCTTGTTCAGTCCATAGGCCTACATCATGTGGCAAACCGGTGAGCATGTGGCTCTATTAGTATAGGAGATACCTGAAAACATATCACACTTTTCATCATAGTGCTTTTACCAATGCATAAAATGCATGGAGAAGTCATTTCGAATGACTGGTCCTCAGTGTTGTGAGAACGATGACTGGTTAAAATTTTTGGTGGTTTCTTGTTCAGTCCATAGGCCTACATCATGTGGCAAACCGGTGAGCATGTGGCTCTATTAGTATAGGAGATACCTGAAAACATATCACACTTTTCATCATAGTGCTTTTACCAATGCATAAAATGCATGGAGAAGTCATTTCGAATGACTGGTCCTCAGTGTTGTGAGAACGATGACTGGTTAAAATTTTTGGTGGTTTCTTGTTCAGTCCATAGGCCTACATCATGTGGCAAACCGGTGAGCATGTGGCTCTATTAGTATAGGAGATACCTGAAAACATATCACACTTTTCATCATAGTGCTTTTACCAATGCATAAAATGCATGGAGAAGTCATTTCGAATGACTGGTCCTCAGTGTTGTGAGAACGATGACTGGTTAAAATTTTTGGTGGTTTCTTGTTCAGTCCATAGGCCTACATCATGTGGCAAACCGGTGAGCATGTGGCTCTATTAGTATAGGAGATACCTGAAAACATATCACACTTTTCATCATAGTGCTTTTACCAATGCATAAAATGCATGGAGAAGTCATTTCGAATGACTGGTCCTCAGTGTTGTGAGAACGATGACTGGTTAAAATTTTTGGTGGTTTCTTGTTCAGTCCATAGGCCTACATCATGTGGCAAACCGGTGAGCATGTGGCTCTATTAGTATAGGAGATACCTGAAAACATATCACACTTTTCATCATAGTGCTTTTACCAATGCATAAAATGCATGGAGAAGTCATTTCGAATGACTGGTCCTCAGTGTTGTGAGAACGATGACTGGTTAAAATTTTTGGTGGTTTCTTGTTCAGTCCATAGGCCTACATCATGTGGCAAACCGGTGAGCATGTGGCTCTATTAGTATAGGAGATACCTGAAAACATATCACACTTTTCATCATAGTGCTTTTACCAATGCATAAAATGCATGGAGAAGTCATTTCGAATGACTGGTCCTCAGTGTTGTGAGAACGATGACTGGTTAAAATTTTTGGTGGTTTCTTGTTCAGTCCATAGGCCTACATCATGTGGCAAACCGGTGAGCATGTGGCTCTATTAGTATAGGAGATACCTGAAAACATATCACACTTTTCATCATAGTGCTTTTACCAATGCATAAAATGCATGGAGAAGTCATTTCGAATGACTGGTCCTCAGTGTTGTGAGAACGATGACTGGTTAAAATTTTTGGTGGTTTCTTGTTCAGTCCATAGGCCTACATCATGTGGCAAACCGGTGAGCATGTGGCTCTATTAGTATAGGAGATACCTGAAAACATATCACACTTTTCATCATAGTGCTTTTACCAATGCATAAAATGCATGGAGAAGTCATTTCGAATGACTGGTCCTCAGTGTTGTGAGAACGATGACTGGTTAAAATTTTTGGTGGTTTCTTGTTCAGTCCATAGGCCTACATCATGTGGCAAACCGGTGAGCATGTGGCTCTATTAGTATAGGAGATACCTGAAAACATATCACACTTTTCATCATAGTGCTTTTACCAATGCATAAAATGCATGGAGAAGTCATTTCGAATGACTGGTCCTCAGTGTTGTGAGAACGATGACTGGTTAAAATTTTTGGTGGTTTCTTGTTCAGTCCATAGGCCTACATCATGTGGCAAACCGGTGAGCATGTGGCTCTATTAGTATAGGAGATACCTGAAAACATATCACACTTTTCATCATAGTGCTTTTACCAATGCATAAAATGCATGGAGAAGTCATTTCGAATGACTGGTCCTCAGTGTTGTGAGAACGATGACTGGTTAAAATTTTTGGTGGTTTCTTGTTCAGTCCATAGGCCTACATCATGTGGCAAACCGGTGAGCATGTGGCTCTATTAGTATAGGAGATACCTGAAAACATATCACACTTTTCATCATAGTGCTTTTACCAATGCATAAAATGCATGGAGAAGTCATTTCGAATGACTGGTCCTCAGTGTTGTGAGAACGATGACTGGTTAAAATTTTTGGTGGTTTCTTGTTCAGTCCATAGGCCTACATCATGTGGCAAACCGGTGAGCATGTGGCTCTATTAGTATAGGAGATACCTGAAAACATATCACACTTTTCATCATAGTGCTTTTACCAATGCATAAAATGCATGGAGAAGTCATTTCGAATGACTGGTCCTCAGTGTTGTGAGAACGATGACTGGTTAAAATTTTTGGTGGTTTCTTGTTCAGTCCATAGGCCTACATCATGTGGCAAACCGGTGAGCATGTGGCTCTATTAGTATAGGAGATACCTGAAAACATATCACACTTTTCATCATAGTGCTTTTACCAATGCATAAAATGCATGGAGAAGTCATTTCGAATGACTGGTCCTCAGTGTTGTGAGAACGATGACTGGTTAAAATTTTTGGTGGTTTCTTGTTCAGTCCATAGGCCTACATCATGTGGCAAACCGGTGAGCATGTGGCTCTATTAGTATAGGAGATACCTGAAAACATATCACACTTTTCATCATAGTGCTTTTACCAATGCATAAAATGCATGGAGAAGTCATTTCGAATGACTGGTCCTCAGTGTTGTGAGAACGATGACTGGTTAAAATTTTTGGTGGTTTCTTGTTCAGTCCATAGGCCTACATCATGTGGCAAACCGGTGAGCATGTGGCTCTATTAGTATAGGAGATACCTGAAAACATATCACACTTTTCATCATAGTGCTTTTACCAATGCATAAAATGCATGGAGAAGTCATTTCGAATGACTGGTCCTCAGTGTTGTGAGAACGATGACTGGTTAAAATTTTTGGTGGTTTCTTGTTCAGTCCATAGGCCTACATCATGTGGCAAACCGGTGAGCATGTGGCTCTATTAGTATAGGAGATACCTGAAAACATATCACACTTTTCATCATAGTGCTTTTACCAATGCATAAAATGCATGGAGAAGTCATTTCGAATGACTGGTCCTCAGTGTTGTGAGAACGATGACTGGTTAAAATTTTTGGTGGTTTCTTGTTCAGTCCATAGGCCTACATCATGTGGCAAACCGGTGAGCATGTGGCTCTATTAGTATAGGAGATACCTGAAAACATATCACACTTTTCATCATAGTGCTTTTACCAATGCATAAAATGCATGGAGAAGTCATTTCGAATGACTGGTCCTCAGTGTTGTGAGAACGATGACTGGTTAAAATTTTTGGTGGTTTCTTGTTCAGTCCATAGGCCTACATCATGTGGCAAACCGGTGAGCATGTGGCTCTATTAGTATAGGAGATACCTGAAAACATATCACACTTTTCATCATAGTGCTTTTACCAATGCATAAAATGCATGGAGAAGTCATTTCGAATGACTGGTCCTCAGTGTTGTGAGAACGATGACTGGTTAAAATTTTTGGTGGTTTCTTGTTCAGTCCATAGGCCTACATCATGTGGCAAACCGGTGAGCATGTGGCTCTATTAGTATAGGAGATACCTGAAAACATATCACACTTTTCATCATAGTGCTTTTACCAATGCATAAAATGCATGGAGAAGTCATTTCGAATGACTGGTCCTCAGTGTTGTGAGAACGATGACTGGTTAAAATTTTTGGTGGTTTCTTGTTCAGTCCATAGGCCTACATCATGTGGCAAAGTGGCTCTATTAGTATAGGAGATACCTGAAAACATATCACACTTTTCATCATAGTGCTTTTACCAATGCATAAAATGCATGGAGAAGTCATTTCGAATGACTGGTCCTCAGTGTTGTGAGAACGATGACTGGTTAAAATTTTTGGTGGTTTCTTGTTCAGTCCATAGGCCTACATCATGTGGCAAACCGGTGAGCATGTGGCTCTATTAGTATAGGAGATACCTGAAAACATATCACACTTTTCATCATAGTGCTTTTACCAATGCATAAAATGCATGGAGAAGTCATTTCGAATGACTGGTCCTCAGTGTTGTGAGAACGATGACTGGTTAAAATTTTTGGTGGTTTCTTGTTCAGTCCATAGGCCTACATCATGTGGCAAACCGGTGAGCATGTGGCTCTATTAGTATAGGAGATACCTGAAAACATATCACACTTTTCATCATAGTGCTTTTACCAATGCATAAAATGCATGGAGAAGTCATTTCGAATGACTGGTCCTCAGTGTTGTGAGAACGATGACTGGTTAAAATTTTTGGTGGTTTCTTGTTCAGTCCATAGGCCTACATCATGTGGCAAACCGGTGAGCATGTGGCTCTATTAGTATAGGAGATACCTGAAAACATATCACACTTTTCATCATAGTGCTTTTACCAATGCATAAAATGCATGGAGAAGTCATTTCGAATGACTGGTCCTCAGTGTTGTGAGAACGATGACTGGTTAAAATTTTTGGTGGTTTCTTGTTCAGTCCATAGGCCTACATCATGTGGCAAACCGGTGAGCATGTGGCTCTATTAGTATAGGAGATACCTGAAAACATATCACACTTTTCATCATAGTGCTTTTACCAATGCATAAAATGCATGGAGAAGTCATTTCGAATGACTGGTCCTCAGTGTTGTGAGAACGATGACTGGTTAAAATTTTTGGTGGTTTCTTGTTCAGTCCATAGGCCTACATCATGTGGCAAACCGGTGAGCATGTGGCTCTATTAGTATAGGAGATACCTGAAAACATATCACACTTTTCATCATAGTGCTTTTACCAATGCATAAAATGCATGGAGAAGTCATTTCGAATGACTGGTCCTCAGTGTTGTGAGAACATGATGACTGGTTAAAATTTTTGGTGGTTTCTTGTTCAGTCCATAGGCCTACATCATGTGGCAAACCGGTGAGCATGTGGCTCTATTAGTATAGGAGATACCTGAAATACATATCACACTTTCATCATAGTGCTTTTACCAATGCATAAAATGCCATGGAGAAAGTCATTTCGAATGACTGGATCCTCAGTGTTGTGAGAACGATGACTGGTTAAAATTTTGGTGGTTTCTTGTTCAGTCCATAGGCCTACATCATGTGGCAAACCGGTGAGCATGTGGCTCGATTAGTATAGGAGATACCTGAAAACATATCACACTTTTCATCATAGTGCTATTTACCCAATGCATAAAATGCATGGAGAAGTCATTTCGAATGACTGGTCCTCAGTGTTGTGAGAACGATGACTGGTTAAAATTTTTGGTGGTTTCTTGTTCAGTCCATAGGCCTACATCATGTGGCAAACCGGTGAGCATGTGGCTCTATTAGTATAGGAGATACCTGAAAACATATCACACTTTTCATCATAGTGCTTTTACCAATGCATAAAATGCATGGAGAAGTCATTTCGAATGACTGGTCCTCAGTGTTGTGAGAACGATGGACTGGTTAAAATTTTTGGTGGTTTCTTGTTCAGTCCATAGGCCCTACATCATGTGGCAAACCGGGTGAGCATGTGGCTCTATTAGTATAGGAGATACCTGAAAACATATCACACTTTTCATCATAGTGCTTTTTACCAATGCATAAAATGCATGGAGAAGTCATTTCGAATGACTGGTCCTCAGTGTTGTGAGAACGATGACTGGTTAAAATTTTTGGTGGTTTCTTGTTCAGTCCATAGGCCTACATCATGTGGCAAACCGGTGAGCATGTGGCTCTATTAGTATAGGAGATACCTGAAAACATATCACACTTTTCATCATAGTGCTTTTACCAATGCATAAAATGCATGGAGAAGTCATTTCGAATGACTGGTCCTCAGTGTTGTGAGAACGATGACTGGTTAAAATTTTTGGTGGTTTCTTGTTCAGTCATAGGCCTACATCATGTGGCAAACCGGTGAGCATGTGGCTCTATTAGTATAGGAGATACCTGAAAACATATCACACTTTTCATCATAGTGCTTTTACCAATGCATAAAAATGCATGGAGAAGTCATTTCGAATGACTGGTCCTCAGGTGTTGTGAGAACGATGACTGGTTAAAATTTTTGGTGGTTTCTTGTTCAGTCCATAGGCCTACATCATGTGGCAAACCGGTGAGCATGTGGCTGTATTAGTATATGAGATACCTGAAAACATCACACTTTGTCATCATAGTGCTTTTACCAATGCATAAAATGCATGGAGAAGTCATTTCGAATGACTGGTCCTCAGTGTTGTGAGAACGATGACTGGTTAAAATTTTTGGTGGTTTCTTTTTCAGTCCCATAGGCCTACATCATGTGGCAAACCGGTGAGCATGTGGCTCTATTAGTATAGGAGATACCTGAAAACATATCACACTTTTCATCATAGTGCTTTTACCAATGCATAAAATGCATGGAGAAGTCATTTCGAATGACTGGTCCTCAGTGTTGTGAGAACGATGACTGGTTAAAATTTTTGGTGGTTTCTTGTTCAGTCCATAGGCCTACATCATGTGGCAAACCGGTGAGCATGTGGCTCTATTAGTATAGGAGATACCTGAAAACATATCAAACTTTTCATCATAGTGCTTTTACCAATGCATAAAATGCATGGAGAAGTCATTTCGAATGACTGGTCCTCAGTGTTGTGAGAATGATGACTGGTTAAAATTTTTTGGTGGTTTCTTGTTCAGTCCATAGGCCTACATCATGTGGCAAACCGAGTGAGCATGTGGCTCTATTAGTATAGGAGATACCTGAAAACATATCACACTTTTCATCATAGTGCTTTTTACCAATGCATAAAATGCATGGAGAAGTCATTCGAATGACTGGTCCTCAGTGTTGTGAGAACGATGACTGGTTAAAATTTTTGGTGGTTTCTTGTTCAGTCCATAGGCCTACATCATGTGGCAAACCGGTGAGCATGTGGCTTTATTAGTATAGGAAGATACCTGAAAACATATCACTACTTTTCATCATAGTGCTTTTACCAATGCATAAAATGCATGGAGAAGTCATTTCGAATGACTGGTCTTCAGTGTTGTGAGAACGATGACTGGTTAAAATTTTTGGTGGTTTCTTGTTCAGTCCATAGGCCTACATCATGTGGCAAACCGGTGAGCATGTGGCTCTATTAGTATAGGAGATACCTGAAAACATATCACACTTTTCATCATAGTGCTTTTACCAATGCATAAAATGCATGGAGAAGTCATTTCGAATGACTGGTCCTCAGTGTTGTGAGAACGATGACTGGTTAAAATTTTTGGTGGTTTCTTGTTCAGTCCATAGGCCTACATCATAGTGGCAAACCGGTGAGCATGTGGCTCTATTAGTATAGGAGATACCTGAAAACATATCACACTTTTCATCATAGTGCTTTTACCAATGCATAAAATGCATGAGAAGTCATTTCGAATGACTGGTCCTCAGTGTTGTGAGAACGATGACTGGATAAAATTTTTGGTGGTTTCTTGTTCAGTCCATAGGCCTACATCATGTGGCAAACCGGTGTGAGGCATGTGGCTCTATTAGTATAGGAGATACCTGAAAACATATCACACTTTTCATCATAGTGCTTTTACCAATGCATAAAATGCATGGAGAAGTCATTTCGAATGACTGGTCCTCAGTGTTGTGAGAACGATGACTGGTTAAAATTTTTGGTGGTTTCTTGTTCAGTCCATAGGCCTACATCATGTGGCAAACCGGTGAGCATGTGGCTTTATTAGTATAGGAGATACCTGAAAACATATCACACTTTTCATCATAGTGCTTTTACCAATGCATAAAATGCATGGAGAAGTCATTTCGAATGACTGGTCTTCAGTGTTGTGAGAACGATGACTGGTTAAAATTTTTGGTGGTTTCTTGTTCAGTCCATAGGCCTACATCATGTGGCAAACCGGTGAGCATGTGGCTCTATTAGTATAGGAGATACCTGAAAACATATCACACTTTTCATCATAGTGCTTTTACCAATGCATAAAATGCATGGAGAAGTCATTTCGAATGACTGGTCCTCAGTGTTGTGAGAACGATGACTGGTTAAAATTTTTGGTGGTTTCTTGTTCAGTCCATAGGCCTACATCATGTGGCAAACCGGTGAGCATGTGGCTCTATTAGTATAGGAGATACCTGAAAACATATCACACTTTTCATCATAGTGCTTTTACCAATGCATAAAATGCATGGAGAAGTCATTTCGAATGACTGGTCCTCAGTGTTGTGAGAACGATGACTGGATAAAATTTTTGGGTGGTTTCTTGTTCAGTCCATAGGCCTACATCATGTGGCAAACCGGTGAGCATGTGGCTCTATTAGTATAGGAGATACCTGAAAACATATCACACTTTTCATCATAGTGCTTTTACCAATGCATAAAATGCATGGAGAAGTCATTTCGAATGACTGGTCCTCAGTGTTGTGAGAATGATGGACTGGTTAAAATTTTTCGTGGTTTCTTGTTCAGTCCATAGGCCTACATCATGTGGCAAACCGGTGAGCATGTGGCTCTATTAGTATAGGAGATACCTGAAAACATATCACACTTTTCATCATAGTGCTTTTACCAATGCATAAAATGCATGGAGAAGTCATTTCGAATGACTGGTCCTCAGTGTTGTGAGAACGATGACTGGTTAAAATTTTTGGTGGTTTCTTGTTCAGTCCATAGGCCTACATCATGTGGCAAACCGGTGAGCATGTGGCTCGATTAGTATAGGAGATACCTGAAAACATATCACACTTTTCATCATAGTGCTTTTACCAATGCATAAAATGCATGGAGAAGTCATTTCGAATGACTGGTCCTCAGTGTTGTGAGAACGATGACTGGTTAAAATTTTTGGTGGTTTCTTGTTCAGTCCATAGGCCTACATCATGTGGCAAACCGGTGAGCATGTGGCTCTATTAGTATAGGAGATACCTGAAAACATATCACACTTTTCATCATAGTGCTTTTACCAATGCATAAAATGCATGGAGAAGTCATTTCGAATGACTGGTCCCTCAGTGTTGTGAGAACGATGACTGGTTAAAATTTTTGGTGGTTTCTTGTTCAGTCCATAGGCCTACATCATGTGGCAAACCGGTGAGCATGTGGCTCTATTAGTATAGGAGATACCTGAAAACATATCAAACTTTTCATCATAGTGCTTTTACCAATGCATAAAATGCATGGAGAAGTCATTTCGAATGACTGGTCCTCAGTGTTGTGAGAATGATGACTGGTTAAAATTTTTGGTGGTTTCTTGTTCAGTCCATAGGCCTACATCATGTGGCAAACCGGTGAGCATGTGGCTCTATTAGTATAGGAGATACCTGAAAACATATCACACTTTTCATCATAGTGCTTTTACCAATGCATAAAATGCATGGAGAAGTCATTTCGAATGACTGGTCCTCAGTGTTGTGAGAACGATGACTGGTTAAAATTTTTGGTGGTTTCTTGTTCAGTCCATAGGCCTACATCATGTGGCAACCCGGTGAGCATGTGGCTTTATTAGTATAGGAGATACCTGAAAACATATCACACTTTTCATCATAGTGCTTTTACCAATGCATAAAAATGCATGGAGAAGTCATTTCGAATGACTGGTCCTTCAGTGTTGTGAGAACGATGACTGGTTAAAATTTTTGGTGGTTTCTTGTTCAGTCCATAGGCCTACATCATGTGGCAAACCGGTGAGCATGTGGCTCTATTAGTATAGGAGATACCTGAAAAACATATCACACTTTTCATCATAGTGCTTTTACCAATGCATAAAATGCATGGAGAAGTCATTTCGAATGACTGGTCCTCAGTGTTGTGAGAACGATGACTGGTTAAAATTTTTGGTGGTTTCTTGTTCAGTCCATAGGCCTACATCATGTGGCAAACCGGTGAGCATGTGGCTCTATTAGTATAGGAGATACCTGAAAACATATCACACTTTCATCATAGTGCTTTTACCAATGCATAAAATGCATGGAGAAGTCATTTCGAATGACTGGTCCTCAGTGTTGTGAGAACGATGACTGGATAAAATTTTTGGTGGTTTCTTGTTCAGTCCATAGGCCCTACATCATGTGGCAAACCGGTGAGCATGTGGCTCTATTAGTATAGGAGATACCTGAAAACATATCACACTTTTCATCATAGTGCTTTTACCAATGCATAAAATGCATGGAGAAGTCATTTCGAATGACTGGTCCTCAGTGTTGTGAGAACGATGAACTGCGTTAAAATTTTTGGTGGATTTCTTGTTCAGTCCATAGGCCTACATCATGTGGCAAACCGGTGAGCATGTGGCTTTATTAGTATAGGAGATACCTGAAAACATATCACACTTTTCATCATAGTGCTTTTACCAATGCATAAAATGCATGGAGAAGTCATTTCGAATGACTGGTCCTTCAGTGTTGTGAGAACGATGACTGGTTAAAATTTTTGGTGGTTTCTTGTTCAGTCCATAGGCCTACATCATGTGGCAAACCGGTGAGCATGTGGCTCTATTAGTATAGGAGATACCTGAAAACATATCACACTTTTCATCATAGTGCTTTTACCAATGCATAAAATGCATGGAGAAGTCATTTCGAATGACTGGTCCTCAGTGTTTGTGAGAACGATGACTGGTTAAAATTTTTGGTGGTTTCTTGTTCAGTCCATAGGCCTACATCATGTGGCAAACCGGTGAGCATGTGGCTCTATTAGTATAGGAGATACCTGAAAACATATCACACTTTTCATCATAGTGCTTTTACCCAATGCATAAAATGCATGGAGAAGTCATTTCGAATGACTGGTCCTCAGTGTTGTGAGAACGATGACTGGATAAAATTTTTGGTGGTTTCTTGTTCAGTCCATAGGCCTACATCATGTGGCAAACCGGTGAGCATGTGGCTCTATTAGTATAGGAGATACCTGAAAACATATCACACTTTTCATCATAGTGCTTTTACCAATGCATAAAATGCATGGAGAAGTCATTTCGAATGACTGGTCCTCAGTGTTGTGAGAATGATGACTGGTTAAAATTTTTCGGTGGTTTCTTGTTCAGTCCATAGGCCTACATCATGTGGCAAAACCGGTGAGCATGTGGCTCTATTAGTATAGGAGATACCTGAAAACATCACACTTTTCATCATAGTGCTTTTACCAATGCATAAAATGCATGGAGAAGTCATTTCGAATGACTGGTCCTCAGTGTTGTGAGAACGATGACTGGTTAAAATTTTTGGTGGTTTCTTGTTCAGTCCATAGGGCCTACATCATGTGGCAAACCGGTGAGCATGTGGCTCGATTAGTATAGGAGATACCTGAAAACATATCACACTTTTCATCATAGTGCTTTTACCAATGCATAAAATGCATGGAGAAGTCATTTCGAATGACTGGTCCTCAGTGTTGTGAGAACGATGACTGGTTAAAATTTTTGGTGGTTTCTTGTTCAGTCCATTAGGCCTACATCATGTGGCAAACCGGTGAGCATGTGGCTCTATTAGTATAGGAGATACCTGAAAACATATCACACTTTTCATCATAGTGCTTTTACCAATGCATAAAATGCATGGAGAAGTCATTTCGAATGACTGGTCCTCAGTGTTGTGAGAACGATGACTGGTTAAAATTTTTGGTGGTTTCTTGTTCAGTCCATAGGCCTACATCATGTGGCAAACCGGTGAGCATGTGGCTCTATTAGTATAGGAGATACCTGAAAACATATCACACTTTTCATCATAGTGCTTTTACCAATGCATAAAATGCATGGAGAAGTCATTTCGAATGACTGGTCCTCAGTGTTGTGAGAACGATGACTGGTTAAAATTTTTGGTGGTTTCTTGTTCAGTCCATAGGCCTACATCATGTGGCAAACCGGTGAGCATGTGGCTCTATTAGTATAGGAGATACCTGAAAACATATCACACTTTTCATCATAGTGCTTTTACCAATGCATAAAATGCATGGAGAAGTCATTTCGAATGACTGGTCCTCAGTGTTGTGAGAACGATGACTGGTTAAAATTTTTGGTGGTTTCTTGTTCAGTCCATAGGCCTACATCATGTGGCAAACCGGTGAGCATGTGGCTCTATTAGTATAGGAGATACCTGAAAACATATCACACTTTTCATCATAGTGCTTTTACCAATGCATAAAATGCATGGAGAAGTCATTTCGAATGACTGGTCCTCAGTGTTGTGAGAACGATGACTGGTTAAAATTTTTGGTGGTTTCTTGTTCAGTCCATAGGCCTACATCATGTGGCAAACCGGTGAGCATGTGGCTCTATTAGTATAGGAGATACCTGAAAACATATCACACTTTTCATCATAGTGCTTTTACCAATGCATAAAATGCATGGAGAAGTCATTTCGAATGACTGGTCCTCAGTGTTGTGAGAACGATGACTGGTTAAAATTTTTGGTGGTTTCTTGTTCAGTCCATAGGCCTACATCATGTGGCAAACCGGTGAGCATGTGGCTCTATTAGTATAGGAGATACCTGAAAACATATCACACTTTTCATCATAGTGCTTTTACCAATGCATAAAATGCATGGAGAAGTCATTTCGAATGACTGGTCCTCAGTGTTGTGAGAACGATGACTGGTTAAAAATTTTTGGTGGTTTCTTGTTCAGTCCATAGGCCTACATCATGTGGCAAACCGGTGAGCATGTGGCTCTATTAGTATAGGAGATACCTGAAAACATATCACACTTTTCATCATAGTGCTTTTACCAATGCATAAAATGCATGGAGAAGTCATTTCGAATGACTGGTCCTCAGTGTTGTGAGAACGATGACTGGTTAAAATTTTTGGTGGTTTCTTGTTCAGTCCATAGGCTACATCATGTGGCAAACCGGTGAGCATGTGGCTCTATTAGTATAGGAGATACCTGAAAACATATCACACTTTTCATCATAGTGCTTTTACCAATGCATAAAATGCATGGAGAAGTCATTTCGAATGACTGGTCCTCAGTGTTGTGAGAACGATGACTGGTTAAAATTTTTGGTGGTTTCTTGTTCAGTCCATAGGCCTACATCATGTGGCAAACCGGTGAGCATGTGGCTCTATTAGTATAGGAGATACCTGAAAACATATCACACTTTTCATCATAGTGCTTTTACCAATGCATAAAATGCATGGAGAAGTCATTTCGAATGACTGGTCCTCAGTGTTGTGAGAACGATGACTGGTTAAAATTTTTGGTGGTTTCTTGTTCAGTCCATAGGCCTACATCATGTGGCAAACCGGTGAGCATGTGGCTCTATTAGTATAGGAGATACCTGAAAACATATCACACTTTTCAATCATAGTGCTTTTACCAATGCATAAAATGCATGGAGAAGTCATTTCGAATGACTGGTCCTCAGTGTTGTGAGAACGATGACTGGTTAAAATTTTTGGTGGTTTCTTGTTCAGTCCATAGGCCTACATCATGTGGCAAACCGGTGAGCATGTGGCTCTATTAGTATAGGAGATACCTGAAAACATATCACACTTTTCATCATAGTGCTTTTACCAATGCATAAAATGCATGGAGAAGTCATTTCGAATGACTGGTCCTCAGTGTTGTGAGAACGATGACTGGTTAAAATTTTTGGTGGTTTCTTGTTCAGTCCATAGGCCTACATCATGTGGCAAACCGGTGAGCATGTGGCTCTATTAGTATAGGAGATACCTGAAAACATATCACACTTTTCATCATAGTGCTTTTACCAATGCATAAAATGCATGGAGAAGTCATTTCGAATGACTGGTCCTCAGTGTTGTGAGAACGATGACTGGTTAAAATTTTTGGTGGTTTCTTGTTCAGTCCATAGGCCTACATCATGTGGCAAACCGGTGAGCATGTGGCTCTATTAGTATAGGAGATACCTGAAAACATATCACACTTTTCATCATAGTGCTTTTACCAATGCATAAAATGCATGGAGAAGTCATTTCGAATGACTGGTCCTCAGTGTTGTGAGAACGATGACTGGTTAAAATTTTTGGTGGTTTCTTGTTCAGTCCATAGGCCTACATCATGTGGCAAACCGGTGAGCATGTGGCTCTATTAGTATAGGAGATACCTGAAAACATATCAACAATTTTCATCATAGTGCTTTTACCAATGCATAAAATGCATGGAGAAGTCATTTCGAATGACTGGTCCTCAGTGTTGTGAGAACGATGACTGGTTAAAATGTTTGGTGGTTTCTTGTTCAGTCCATAGGCCTACATCATGTGGCAAACCGGTGAGCATGTGGCTCTATTAGTATAGGAGATACCTGAAAACATATCACACTTTTCATCATAGTGCTTTTACCAATGCATAAAATGCATGGAGAAGTCATTTCGAATGACTGGTCCTCAGTGTTGTGAGAACGATGACTGGTTAAAATTTTTGGTGGTTTCTTGTTCAGTCCATAGGGCCTACAGCATGTGGCAAACCGGTGAGCATGTGGCTCTATTAGTATAGGAGATACCTGAAAACATATCACACTTTTCATCATAGTGCTTTTACCAATGCATAAAATGCATGGAGAAGTCATTTCGAATGACTGGTCCTCAGTGTTGTGAGAACGATGACTGGTTAAAATTTTTGGTGGTTTCTTGTTCAGTCCATAGGCCTACATCATGTGGCAAACCGGTGAGCATGTGGCTCTATTAGTATAGGAGATACCTGAAAACATATCACACTTTTCATCATAGTGCTTTTACCAATGCATAAAATGCATGGAGAAGTCATTTCGAATGACTGGTCCCTCAGTGTTGTGAGAACGATGACTGGTTAAAATTTTTGGTGGTTTCTTGTTCAGTCCATAGGCCTACATCATGTGGCAAACCGGTGAGCATGTGGCTCTATTAGTATAGGAGATACCTGAAAACATATCACACTTTTCATCATAGTGCTTTTACCAATGCATAAAATGCATGGAGAAGTCATTTCGAATGACTGGTCCTCAGTGTTGTGAGAACGATGACTGGTTAAAATTTTTGGTGGTTTCTTGTTCAGTCCATAGGCCTACATCATGTGGCAAACCGGTGAGCATGTGGCTCTATTAGTATAGGAGATACCTGGAAAACATATCACACTTTTCATCATAGTGCTTTTACCAATGCATAAAATGCATGGAGAAGTCATTTCGAATGACTGGTCCTCAGTGTTGTGAGAACGATGACTGGTTAAAAATTTTTGGTGGTTTCTTGTTCAGTCCATAGGCCTACATCATGTGGCAAACCGGTGAGCATGTGGCTCTATTAGTATAGGAGATACCTGAAAACATATCACACTTTTTCATCATAGTGCTTTTACCAATGCATAAAATGCATGGAGAAGTCATTTCGAATGACTGGTCCTCAGTGTTGTGAGAACGATGACTGGATAAAATTTTTGGTGGTTTCTTGTTCAGTCCATAGGCCTACATCATGTGGCAAACCGGGTGAGCATGTGGCTCTATTAGTATAGGAGATACCTGAAAACATATCACACTTTTCATCATAGTGCTTTTACCAATGCATAAAATGCATGGAGAAGTCATTTCGAATGACTGGTCCTCAGTGTTGTGAGAATGATGACTGGTTAAAATTTTTCGGTGGTTTCTTGTTCAGTCCATAGGCCTACATCATGTGGCAAACCGGTGAGCATGTGGCTCTATTAGTATAGGAGATACCTGAAAACATATCACACTTTTCATCATAGTGCTTTTACCAATGCATAAAATGCATGGAGAAGTCATTTCGAATGACTGGTCCTCAGTGTTGTGAGAACGATGACTGGTTAAAATTTTTGGTGGTTTCTTGTTCAGTCCATAGGCCTACATCATGTGGCAAACCGGTGAGCATGTGGCTCTATTAGTATAGGAGATACCTGAAAACATATCACACTTTTCATCATAGTGCTTTTACCAATGCATAAAATTGCATGGAGAAGTCATTTCGAATGACTGGGTCCTCAGTGTTGTGAGAACGATGGACTGGTTAAAATTTTTGGTGGTTTCTTGTTCAGTCCATAGGCCTACATCATGTGGCAAACCGGTGAGCATGTGGCTCTATTAGTATAGGAGATACCTGAAAACATATCACACTTTTCATCATAGTGCTTTTACCAATGCATAAAATGCATGGAGAAGTCATTTCGAATGACTGGTCCTCAGTGTTGTGAGAACGATGACTGGTTAAAATTTTGGTGGTTTCTTGTTCAGTCCATAGGCCTACATCATGTGGCAAACCGGTGAGCATGTGGCTCTATTAGTATAGGAGATACCTGAAAACATATCACACTTTTCATCATAGTGCTTTTACCAATGCATAAAATGCATGGAGAAGTCATTTCGAATGACTGGTCCTCAGTGTTGTGAGAACGATGACTGGTTAAAATTTTTGGTGGTTTCTTGTTCAGTCCATAGGCCTACATCATGTGGCAAACCGGTGAGCATGTGGCTCTATTAGTATAGGAGATACCTGAAAACATATCACACTTTTCATCATAGTGCTTTTACCAATGCATAAAATGCATGGAGAAGTCATTTCGAATGACTGGTCCTCAGTGTTGTGAGAACGATGACTGGTTAAAATTTTTGGTGGTTTCTTGTTCAGTCCATAGGCCTACATCATGTGGCAAACCGGTGAGCATGTGGCTCTATTAGTATAGGAGATACCTGAAAACATATCACACTTTTCATCATAGTGCTTTTACCAATGCATAAAATGCATGGAGAAGTCATTTCGAATGACTGGTCCTCAGTGTTGTGAGAACGATGACTGGTTAAAATTTTTGGTGGTTTCTTGTTCAGTCCATAGGCCTACATCATGTGGCAAACCGGTGAGCATGTGGCTCTATTAGTATAGGAGATACCTGAAAACATATCACACTTTTCATCATAGTGCTTTTACCAATGCATAAAATGCATGGAGAAGTCATTTCGAATGACTGGTCCTCAGTGTTGTGAGAACGATGACTGGTTAAAATTTTTGGTGGTTTCTTGTTCAGTCCATAGGCCTACATCATGTGGCAAACCGGTGAGCATGTGGCTCTATTAGTATAGGAGATACCTGAAAACATATCACACTTTTCATCATAGTGCTTTTACCAATGCATAAAATGCATGGAGAAGTCATTTCAAATGACTGGTCCTCAGTGTGTGTGAGAACGATGACTGGTTAAAATTTTTGGTGGGTTCTTTGTTCAGTCCATAGGCCTACATCATGTGGCAAACCGGTGAGCATGTGGCTCGTATTATTCGTAAGGAGCATACCTGAAAACATATCACACTTTTCATCATAGTTGCTTTTACCAATGCATAAAATGCATGGAGAAGTCATTTCGAATGACTGGTCCTCAGTGTTGTGAGAACGATGACTGGTTAAAATTTTTGGTGGTTTCTTGTTCAGTCCATAGGCCTACATCATGTGGCAAACCGGTGAGCATGTGGCTCTATTAGTATAGGAGATACCTGAAAACATATCACACTTTTCATCATAGTGCTTTTTACCAATGCATAAAATGCATGGAGAAGTCATTTCGAATGACTGGTCCTCAGTGTTGTGAGAACGATGACTGGTTAAAATTTTTGGTGGTTTCTTGTTCAGTCCATAGGCCTACATCATGTGGCAAACCGGTGAGCATGTGGCTCTATTAGTATAGGAGATACCTGAAAACATATCACACTTTTCATCATAGTGCTTTTACCAATGCATAAAATGCATGGAGAAGTCATTTCGAATGACTGGTCCTCAGTGTTGTGAGAACGATGACTGGTTAAAATTTTTGGTGGTTTCTTGTTCAGTCCATAGGCCTACATCATGTGGCAAACCGGTGAGCATGTGGCTCTATTAGTATAGGAGATACCTGAAAACATATCACACTTTTCATCATAGTGCTTTTACCAATGCATAAAATGCATGGAG
Source organism: Ranitomeya imitator (assembly GCF_032444005.1). NCBI lineage: Eukaryota > Metazoa > Chordata > Amphibia > Anura > Dendrobatidae > Ranitomeya > Ranitomeya imitator. Next base: position 820,716 of record NW_027194316.1, read on the forward strand.
AAGTCATTTCGAATGACTGGTCCTCAGTGTTGTGAGAACGATGACTGGTTAAAATTTTTGGTGGTTTCTTGTTCAGTCCATAGCCTACATCATGTGGCAAACCGGTGAGCATGTGGCTCTATTAGTATAGGAGATACCTGAAAACATATCACACTTTTCATCATAGTGCTTTTACCAATGCATAAAATGCATGGAGAAGTCATTTCGAATGACTGGTCCTCAGTGTTGTGAGAACGATGAGCTGGTTAAAATTTTTGGTGGTTTCTTGTTCAGTCCATAGGCCTACATCATGTGGCAAACCGGTGAGCATGTGGCTCTATTAGTATAGGAGATACCTGAAAACATATCCACACTTTTCATCATAGTGCTTTTACCAATGCATAAAATGCATGGAGAAGTCATTTCGAATGACTGGTCCTCAGTGTTGTGAGAACGATGGACTGGTTAAAATTTTTGGTGGTTTCTTGTTCAGTCCATTAGGCCTACATCATGTGGCAAACCGGTGAGCATGTGGCTCTATTAGTATAGGAGATACCTGAAAACATATCACACTTTTCATCATAGTGCTTTTACCAATGCATAAAATGCATGGAGAAGTCATTTCGAATGACTGGTCCTCAGTGTTGTGAGAACGATGACTGGTTAAAATTTTTGGTGGTTTCTTGTTCAGTCCATAGCCTACATCATGTGGCAAACCGGTGAGCATGTGGCTCTATTAGTATAGGAGATACCTGAAAACATATCACACTTTTCATCATAGTGCTTTTACCAATGCATAAAATGCATGGAGAAGTCATTTCGAATGACTGGTCCTCAGTGTTGTGAGAACGATGACTGGTTAAAATTTTTGGTGGTTTCTTGTTCAGTCCATAGGCCTACATCATGTGGCAAACCGGTGAGCATGTGGCTCTATTAGTATAGGAGATACCTGAAAACATATCACACTTTTCATCATAGTGCTTTTACCAATGCATAAAATGCATGGAGAAGTCATTTCGAATGACTGGTCCTCAGTGTTGTGAGAACGATGACTGGTTAAAATTTTTGGGTGGTTTCTTGTTCAGTCCATTAGCCTACATCATGTGGCAAACCGGTGAGCATTTGGCTCTATTAGTATAGGAGATACCTGAAAACATATCACACTTTTCATCATAGTGCTTTTACCAATGCATAAAATGCATGGAGAAGTCATTTCGAATGACTGGTCCTCAGTGTTGTGAGAACGATGACTGGTTAAAATTTTTGGTGGTTTCTTGTTCAGTCCATAGGCCTACATCATGTGGCAAACCGGTGAGCATGTGGCTCTATTAGTATAGGAGATACCTGAAAACATATCACACTTTTCATCATAGTGCTTTTACCAATGCATAAAATGCATGGAGAAGTCATTTCGAATGACTGGTCCTCAGTGTTGTGAGAACGATGACTGGTTAAAATTTTTGGTGGTTTCTTGTTCAGTCCATAGGCCTACATCATGTGGCAAACCGGTGAGCATGTGGCTCTATTAGTATAGGAGATACCTGAAAACATATCACACTTTTCATCATAGTGCTTTTACCAATGCATAAAATGCATGGAGAAGTCATTTCGAATGACTGGTCCTCAGTGTTGTGAGAACGATGACTGGTTAAAATTTTTGGTGCTTTCTTGTTCAGTCCATAGGCCTATATCATGTGGCAAACCGGTGAGCATGTGGCTCTATTAGTATAGGAGATACCTGAAAACATATCACACTTTTCATCATAGTGCTTTTACCAATGCATAAAATGCATGGAGAAGTCATTTCGAATGACTGGTCCTCAGTGTTGTGAGAACGATGACTGGTTAAAATTTTTGGTGGTTTCTTGTTCAGTCCATTAGCCTACATCATGTGGCAAACCGGTGAGCATGTGGCTCTATTAGTATAGGAGATACCTGAAAACATATCACACTTTTCATCATAGTGCTTTTACCAATGCATAAAATGCATGGAGAAGTCATTTCGAATGACTGGTCCTCAGTGTTGTGAGAACGATGGCTGGTTAAAATTTTTGGTGGTTTCTTGTTCAGTCCATAGGCCTACATCATGTGGCAAACCGGTGAGCATGTGGCTCTATTAGTATAGGAGATACCTGAAAACATATCACACTTTTCATCATAGTGCTTTTACCAATGCATAAAATGCATGGAGAAGTCATTTCGAATGACTGGTCCTCAGTGTTGTGAGAACGATGACTGGTTAAAATTTTTGGTGGTTTCTTGTTCAGTCCATTAGCCTACATCATGTGGCAAACCGGTGAGCATGTGGCTCTATTAGTATAGGAGATACCTGAAAACATATCACACTTTTCATCATAGTGCTTTTACCAATGCATAAAATGCATGGAGAAGTCATTTCGAATGACTGGTCCTCAGTGTTGTGAGAACGATGACTGGTTAAAATTTTTGGTGGTTTCTTGTTCAGTCCATAGGCCTACATCATGTGGCAAACCGGTGAGCATGTGGCTCTATTAGTATAGGAGATACCTGAAAACATATCACACTTTTCATCATAGTGCTTTTACCAATGCATAAAATGCATGGAGAAGTCATTTCGAATGACTGGTCCTCAGTGTTGTGAGAACGATGACTGGTTAAAATTTTTGGTGGTTTCTTGTTCAGTCCATAGGCCTACATCATGTGGCAAACCGGTGAGCATGTGGCTCTATTAGTATAGGAGATACCTGAAAACATATCACACTTTTCATCATAGTGCTTTTACCAATGCATAAAATGCATGGAGAAGTCATTTCGAATGACTGGTCCTCAGTGTTGTGAGAACGATGACTGGTTAAAATTTTTGGTGCTTTCTTGTTCAGTCCATAGGCCTATATCATGTGGCAAACCGGTGAGCATGTGGCTCTATTAGTATAGGAGATACCTGAAAACATATCACACTTTTCATCATAGTGCTTTTACCAATGCATAAAATGCATGGAGAAGTCATTTCGAATGACTGGTCCTCAGTGTTGGGAGAACGATGACTGGTTAAAATTTTTGGTGGTTTCTTGTTCAGTCCATAGGCCTACATCATGTGGCAAACTGGTGAGCATGTGGCTCTATTAGTATAGGAGATACCTGAAAACATATCACACTTTTCATCACAGTGCTTTTACCAATGCATAAAATGCATGGAGAAGTCATTTCGAATGACTGGTCCTCAGTGTTGTGAGAACGATGACTGGTTAAAATTTTTGGTGGTTTCTTGTTCAGTCCATAGGCCTACATCATGTGGCAAACCGGTGAGCATGTGGCTCTATTAGTATAGGAGATACCTGAAAACATATCACACTTTTCATCATAGTGCTTTTACCAATGCATAAAATGCATGGAGAAATCATTTCGAATGACTGGTCCTCAGTGTTGTGAAAACGATGACTGGTTAAAATTTTTGGTGGTTTCTTGTTCAGTCCATAGGCCTACATCATGTGGCAAACCGGTGAGCATGTGGCTCTATTAGTATAGGAGATACCTGAAAACATATCACACTTTTCATCATAGTGCTTTTACCAATGCATAATATGCATGGAGAAGTCATTTCGAATGACTGGTCCTCAGTGTTGTGAGAACGATGACTGGTTAAAATTTTTGGTGGTTTCTTGTTCAGTCCATAGGCCTACATCATGTGGCAAACCGGTGAGCATGTGGCTCTATTAGTATAGGAGATACCTGAAAACATATCACACTTTTCATCATAGTGCTTTTACCAATGCATAAAATGCATGGAGAAGTCATTTCGAATGACTGGTCCTCAGTGTTGTGAGAACGATGACTGGTTAAAATTTTTGGTGGTTTCTTGTTCAGTCCATTAGCCTACATCATGTGGCAAACCGGTGAGCATGTGGCTCTATTAGTATAGGAGATACCTGAAAACATATCACACTTTTCATCATAGTGCTTTTACCAATGCATAAAATGCATGGAGAAGTCATTTCGAATGACTGGTCCTCAGTGTTGTGAGAACGATGACTGGTTAAAATTTTTGGTGGTTTCTTGTTCAGTCCATAGGCCTACATCATGTGGCAAACCGGTGAGCATGTGGCTCTATTAGTATAGGAGATACCTGAAAACATATCACACTTTTCATCATAGTGCTTTTACCAATGCATAAAATGCATGGAGAAGTCATTTCGAATGATTGGTCCTCAGTGTTGTGAGAACGATGACTGGTTAAAATTTTTGGTGGTTTCTTGTTCAGTCCATTAGCCTACATCATGTGGCAAACCGGTGAGCATGTGGCTCTATTAGTATAGGAGATACCTGAAAACATATCACACTTTTCATCATAGTGCTTTTACCAATGCATAAAATGCATGGAGAAGTCATTTCGAATGACTGGTCCTCAGTGTTGTGAGAACGATGACTGGTTAAAATTTTTGGTGGTTTCTTGTTCAGTCCATAGGCCTACAACATGTGGCAAACCGGTGAGCATGTGGCTCTATTAGTATAGGAGATACCTGAAAACATATCACACTTTTCATCATAGTGCTTTTACCAATGCATAAAATGCATGGAGAAGTCATTTCGAATGACTGGTCCTCAGTGTTGTGAGAACGATGACTGGTTAAAATTTTTGGTGGTTTCTTGTTCAGTCCATTAGCCTACATCATGTGGCAAACCGGTGAGCATGTGGCTCTATTAGTATAGGAGATACCTGAAAACATATCACACTTTTCATCATAGTGCTTTTACCAATGCATAAAATGCATGGAGAAGTCATTTCGAATGACTGGTCCTCAGTGTTGTGAGAACGATGACTGGTTAAATTTTTTGGTGGTTTCTTGTTCAGTCCATAGGCCTACATCATGTGGCAAACCGGTGAGCATGTGGCTCTATTAGTATAGGAGATACCTGAAAACATATCACACTTTTCATCATAGTGCTTTTACCAATGCATAAAATGCATGGAGAAGTCATTTCGAATGACTGGTCCTCAGTGTTGTGAGAACGATGACTGGTTAAAATTTTTGGTGGTTTCTTGTTCAGTCCATAGGCCTACATCATGTGGCAAACCGGTGAGCATGTGGCTCTATTAGTATAGGAGATACCTGAAAACATATCACACTTTTCATCATAGTGCTTTTACCAATGCATAAAATGCATGGAGAAGTCATTTCGAATGACTGGTCCTCAGTGTTGTGAGAACGATGACTGGTTAAAATTTTTGGTGGTTTCTTGTTCAGTCCATAGGCCTACATCATGTGGCAAACCGGTGAGCATGTGGCTCTATTAGTATAGGAGATACCTGAAAACATATCACACTTTTCATCATAGTGCTTTTACCAATGCATAAAATGCATGGAGAAGTCATTTCGAATGACTGGTCCTCAGTGTTGTGAGAACGATGACTGGTTAAAATTTTTGGTGGTTTCTTGTTCAGTCCATAGGCCTACATCATGTGGCAAACTGGTGAGCATGTGGCTCTATTAGTATAGGAGATACCTGAAAACATATCACACTTTTCATCACAGTGCTTTTACCAATGCATAAAATGCATGGAGAAGTCATTTCGAATGACTGTTCCTCAGTGTTGTGAGAACGATGACTGGTTAAAATTTTTGGTGGTTTCTTGTTCAGTCCATAGGCCTACATCATGTGGCAAACCGGTGAGCATGTGGCTCTATTAGTATAGGAGATACCTGAAAACATATCACACTTTTCATCATAGTGCTTTTACCAATGCATAAAGTGCATGGAGAAGTCATTTCGAATGACTGGTCCTCAGTGTTGTGAGAACGATGACTGGTTAAAATTTTTGGTGGTTTCTTGTTCAGTCCATAGGCCTACATCATGTGGCAAACTGGTGAGCATGTGGCTCTATTAGTATAGGAGATACCTGAAAACATATCACACTTTTCAACACAGTGCTTTTACCAATGCATAAAATGCATGGAGAAGTCATTTCGAATGACTGGTCCTCAGTGTTGTGAGAACGATGACTGGTTAAAATTTTTGGTGGTTTCTTGTTCAGTCCATAGGCCTACATCATGTGGCAAACCGGTGAGCATGTGGCTCTATTAGTATAGGAGATACCTGAAAACATATCACACTTTTCATCATAGTGCTTTTACCAATGCATAAAATGCATGGAGAAGTCATTTCGAATGACTGGTCCTCAGTGTTGTGAGAACGATGACTGGTTAAAATTTTTGGTGGTTTCTTGTTCAGTCCATAGGCCTACATCATGTGGCAAACCGGTGAGCATGTGGCTCTATTAGTATAGGAGATACCTGAAAACATATCACACTTTTCATCATAGTGCTTTTACCAATGCATAAAATGCATGGAGAAGTCATTTCGAATGACTGGTCCTCAGTGTTGTGAGAACGATGACTGGTTAAAATTTTTGGTGGTTTCTTGTTCAGTCCATTGGCCTACATCATGTGGCAAACCGGTGAGCATGTGGCTCTATTAGTATAGGAGATACCTGAAAACATATCACACTTTTCATCATAGTGCTTTTACCAATGCATAAAATGCATGGAGAAGTCATTTCGAATGACTGGTCCTCAGTGTTGTGAGAACGATGACTGGTTAAAATTTTTGGTGGTTTCTTGTTCAGTCCATAGGCCTACATCATGTGGCAAACCGGTGAGCATGTGGCTCTATTAGTATAGGAGATACCTGAAAACATATCACACTTTTCATCATAGTGCTTTTACCAATGCATAAAATGCATGGAGAAGTCATTTCGAATGACTGGTCCTCAGTGTTGTGAGAACGATGACTGGTTAAAATTTTTGGTGGTTTCTTGTTCAGTCCATTAGCCTACATCATGTGGCAAACCGGTGAGCATGTGGCTCTATTAGTATAGGAGATACCTGAAAACATATCACACTTTTCATCATAGTGCTTTTACCAATGCATAAAATGCATGGAGAAGTCATTTCGAATGACTGGTCCTCAGTGTTGTGAGAACGATGACTGGTTAAAATTTTTGGTGGTTTCTTGTTCAGTCCATAGGCCTACAACATGTGGCAAACCGGTGAGCATGTGGCTCTATTAGTATAGGAGATACCTGAAAACATATCACACTTTTCATCATAGTGCTTTTACCAATGCATAAAATGCATGGAGAAGTCATTTCGAATGACTGGTCCTCAGTGTTGTGAGAACGATGACTGGTTAAAATTTTTGGTGGTTTCTTGTTCAGTCCATAGGCCTACTTCATGTGGCAAACCGGTGAGCATGTGGCTCTATTAGTATAGGAGATACCTGAAAACATATCACACTTTTCATCATAGTGCTTTTACCAATGCATAAAATGCATGGAGAAGTCATTTCGAATGACTGGTCCTCAGTGTTGTGAGAACGATGACTGGTTAAAATTTTTGGTGGTTTCTTGTTCAGTCCATTAGCCTACATCATGTGGCAAACCGGTGAGCATGTGGCTCTATTAGTATAGGAGATACCTGAAAACATATCACACTTTTCATCATAGTGCTTTTACCAATGCATAAAATGCATGGAGAAGTCATTTCGAATGACTGGTCCTCAGTGTTGTGAGAACGATGACTGGTTAAAATTTTTGATGGTTTCTTGTTCAGTCCATAGGCCTACATCATGTGGCAAACCGGTGAGCATGTGGCTCTATTAGTATAGGAGATACCTGAAAACATATCACACTTTTCATCATAGTGCTTTTACCAATGCATAAAATGCATGGAGAAGTCATTTCGAATGACTGGTCCTCAGTGTTGTGAGAACGATGACTGGTTAAAATTTTTGGTGGTTTCTTGTTCAGTCCATAGGCCTACAACATGTGGCAAACCGGTGAGCATGTGGCTCTATTAGTATAGGAGATACCTGAAAACATATCACACTTTTCATCATAGTGCTTTTACCAATGCATAAAATGCATGGAGAAGTCATTTCGAATGACTGGTCCTCAGTGTTGTGAGAACGATGACTGGTTAAAATTTTTGGTGGTTTCTTGTTCAGTCCATAGGCCTACATCATGTGGCAAACCGGTGAGCATGTGGCTCTATTAGTATAGGAGATGCCTGAAAACATATCACACTTTTCATCATAGTGCTTTTACCAATGCATAAAATGCATGGAGAAGTCATTTCGAATGACTGGTCCTCAGTGTTGTGAGAACGATGACTGGTTAAAATTTTTGGTGGTTTCTTGTTCAGTCCATAGGCCTACATCATGTGGCAAACCGGTGAGCATGTGGCTCTCTTAGTATAGGAGATACCTGAAAACATATCACACTTTTCATCATAGTGCTTTTACCAATGCATAAAATGCATGGAGAAGTCATTTCGAATGACTGGTCCTCAGTGTTGTGAGAACGATGACTGGTTAAAATTTTTGGTGGTTTCTTGTTCAGTCCATAGGCCGACATCATGTGGCAAACCGGTGAGCATGTGGCTCTATTAGTATAGGAGATACCTGAAAACATATCACACTTTTCATCATAGTGCTTTTACCAATGCATAAAATGCATGGAGAAGTCATTTCGAATGACTGGTCCTCAGTGTTGTGAGAACGATGACTGGTTAAAATTTTTGGTGGTTTCTTGTTCAGTCCATAGGCCTACATCATGTGGCAAACCGGTGAGCATGTGGCTCTATTAGTATAGGAGATACCTGAAAACATATCACACTTTTCATCATAGTGCTTTTACCAATGCATAAAATGCATGGAGAAGTCATTTCGAATGACTGGTCCTCAGTGTTGTGAGAACGATGACTGGTTAAAATTTTTGGTGGTTTCTTGTTCAGTCCATAGGCCTACATCATGTGGCAAACCGGTGAGCATGTGGCTCTATTAGTATAGGAGATACCTGAAAACATATCACACTTTTCATCATAGTGCTTTTACCAATGCATAAAATGCATGGAGAAGTCATTTCGAATGACTGGTCCTCAGTGTTGTGAGAACGATGACTGGTTAAAATTTTTGGTGGTTTCTTGTTCAGTCCATAGGCCTACATCATGTGGCAAACCGGTGAGCATGTGGCTCTATTAGTATAGGAGATACCTGAAAACATATCACACTTTTCATCATAGTGCTTTTACCAATGCATAAAATGCATGGAGAAGTCATTTCGAATGACTGGTCCTCAGTGTTGTGAGAACGATGACTGGTTAAAATTTTTGGTGGTTTCTTGTTCAGTCCATAGGCCTACATCATGTGGCAAACCGGTGAGCATGTGGCTCTATTAGTATAGGAGATACCTGAAAACATATCACACTTTTCATCATAGTGCTTTTACCAATGCATAAAATGCATGGAGAAGTCATTTCGAATGACTGGTCCTCAGTGTTGTGAGAACGATGACTGGTTAAAATTTTTGGTGGTTTCTTGTTCAGTCCATTAGCCTACATCATGTGGCAAACCGGTGAGCATGTGGCTCTATTAGTATAGGAGATACCTGAAAACATATCACACTTTTCATCATAGTGCTTTTACCAATGCATAAAATGCATGGAGAAGTCATTTCGAATGACTGGTCCTCAGTGTTGTGAGAACGATGACTGGTTAAAATTTTTGGTGGTTTCTTGTTCAGTCCATAGGCCTACATCATGTGGCAAACCGGTGAGCATGTGGCTCTATTAGTATAGGAGATACCTGAAAACATATCACACTTTTCATCATAGTGCTTTTACCAATGCATAAAATGCATGGAGAAGTCATTTCGAATGACTGGTCCTCAGTGTTGTGAGAACGATGACTGGTTAAAATTTTTGGTGGTTTCTTGTTCAGTCCATTAGCCTACATCATGTGGCAAACCGGTGAGCATGTGGCTCTATTAGTATAGGAGATACCTGAAAACATATCACACTTTTCATCATAGTGCTTTTACCAATGCATAAAATGCATGGAGAAGTCATTTCGAATGACTGGTCCTCAGTGTTGTGAGAACGATGACTGGTTAAAATTTTTGGTGGTTTCTTGTTCAGTCCATAGGCCTACAACATGTGGCAAACCGGTGAGCATGTGGCTCTATTAGTATAGGAGATACCTGAAAACATATCACACTTTTCATCATAGTGCTTTTACCAATGCATAAAATGCATGGAGAAGTCATTTCGAATGACTGGTCCTCAGTGTTGTGAGAACGATGACTGGTTAAAAATTTTGGTGGTTTCTTGTTCAGTCCATAGGCCTACTTCATGTGGCAAACCGGTGAGCATGTGGCTCTATTAGTATAGGAGATACCTGAAAACATATCACACTTTTCATCATAGTGCTTTTACCAATGCATAAAATGCATGGAGAAGTCATTTCGAATGACTGGTCCTCAGTGTTGTGAGAACGATGACTGGTTAAAATTTTTGGTGGTTTCTTGTTCAGTCCATTAGCCTACATCATGTGGCAAACCGGTGAGCATGTGGCTCTATTAGTATAGGAGATACCTGAAAACATATCACACTTTTCATCATAGTGCTTTTACCAATGCATAAAATGCATGGAGAAGTCATTTCGAATGACTGGTCCTCAGTGTTGTGAGAACGATGACTGGTTAAAATTTTTGATGGTTTCTTGTTCAGTCCATAGGCCTACATCATGTGGCAAACCGGTGAGCATGTGGCTCTATTAGTATAGGAGATACCTGAAAACATATCACACTTTTCATCATAGTGCTTTTACCAATGCATAAAATGCATGGAGAAGTCATTTCGAATGACTGGTCCTCAGTGTTGTGAGAACGATGACTGGTTAAAAATTTTGGTGGTTTCTTGTTCAGTCCATAGGCCTACAACATATGGCAAACCGGTGAGCATGTGGCTCTATTAGTATAGGAGATACCTGAAAACATATCACACTTTTCATCATAGTGCTTTTACCAATGCATAAAATGCATGGAGAAGTCATTTCGAATGACTGGTCCTCAGTGTTGTGAGAACGATGACTGGTTAAAATTTTTGGTGGTTTCTTGTTCAGTCCATAGGCCTACATCATGTGGCAAACTGGTGAGCATGTGGCTCTATTAGTATAGGAGATACCTGAAAACATATCACACTTTTCATCACAGTGCTTTTACCAATGCATAAAATGCATGGAGAAGTCATTTCGAATGACTGGTCCTCAGTGTTGTGAGAACGATGACTGGTTAAAATTTTTGGTGGTTTCTTGTTCAGTCCATAGGCCTACATCATGTGGCAAACTGGTGAGCATGTGGCTCTATTAGTATAGGAGATACCTGAAAACATATCACACTTTTCATCATAGTGCTTTTACCAATGCATAAAATGCATGGAGAAGTCATTTCGAATGACTGGTCCTCAGTGTTGTGAGAACGATGACTGGTTAAAATTTTTGGTGGTTTCTTGTTCAGTCCATAGGCCTACAACATATGGCAAACCGGTGAGCATGTGGCTCTATTAGTATAGGAGATACCTGAAAACATATCACACTTTTCATCATAGTGCTTTTACCAATGCATAAAATGCATGGAGAAGTCATTTCGAATGACTGGTCCTCAGTGTTGTGAGAACGATGACTGGTTAAAATTTTTGGTGGTTTCTTGTTCAGTCCATAGGCCTACATCATGTGGCAAACTGGTGAGCATGTGGCTCTATTAGTATAGGAGATACCTGAAAACATATCACACTTTTCATCACAGTGCTTTTACCAATGCATAAAATGCATGGAGAAGTCATTTCGAATGACTGGTCCTCAGTGTTGTGAGAACGATGACTGGTTAAAATTTTTGGTGGTTTCTTGTTCAGTCCATAGGCCTACATCATGTGGCAAACTGGTGAGCATGTGGCTCTATTAGTATAGGAGATACCTGAAAACATATCACACTTTTCATCACAGTGCTTTTACCAATGCATAAAATGCATGGAGAAGTCATTTCGAATGACTGGTCCTCAGTGTTGTGAGAACGATGACTGGTTAAAATTTTTGGTGGTTTCTTGTTCAGTCCATAGGCCTACATCATGTGGCAAACCGGTGAGCATGTGGCTCTATTAGTATAGGAGATACCTGAAAACATATCACACTTTTCATCATAGTGCTTTTACCAATGCATAAAATGCATGGAGAAGTCATTTCGAATGACTGGTCCTCAGTGTTGTGAGAACGATGACTGGTTAAAATTTTTGGTGGTTTCTTGTTCAGTCCATAGGCCTACATCATGTGGCAAACCGGTGAGCATGTGGCTCTATTAGTATAGGAGATACCTGAAAACATATCACACTTTTCATCATAGTGCTTTTACCAATGCATAAAATGCATGGAGAAGTCATTTCGAATGACTGGTCCTCAGTGTTGTGAGAACGATGACTGGTTAAAATTTTTGGTGGTTTCTTGTTCAGTCCATTAGCCTACATCATGTGGCAAACCGGTGAGCATGTGGCTCTATTAGTATAGGAGATACCTGAAAACATATCACACTTTTCATCATAGTGCTTTTACCAATGCATAAAATGCATGGAGAAGTCATTTCGAATGACTGGTCCTCAGTGTTGTGAGAACGATGACTGGTTAAAATTTTTGGTGGTTTCTTGTTCAGTCCATAGGCCTACATCATGTGGCAAACTGGTGAGCATGTGGCTCTATTAGTATAGGAGATACCTGAAAACATATCACACTTTTCATCACAGTGCTTTTACCAATGCATAAAATGCATGGAGAAGTCATTTCGAATGACTGGTCCTCAGTGTTGTGAGAACGATGACTGGTTAAAATTTTTGGTGGTTTCTTGTTCAGTCCATAGGCCTACATCATGTGGCAAACTGGTGAGCATGTGGCTCTATTAGTATAGGAGATACCTGAAAACATATCACACTTTTCATCACAGTGCTTTTACCAATGCATAAAATGCATGGAGAAGTCATTTCGAATGACTGGTCCTCAGTGTTGTGAGAACGATGACTGGTTAAAATTTTTGGTGGTTTCTTGTTCAGTCCATAGGCCTACATCATGTGGCAAACCGGTGAGCATGTGGCTCTATTAGTATAGGAGATACCTGAAAACATATCACACTTTTCATCATAGTGCTTTTACCAATGCATAAAATGCATGGAGAAGTCATTTCGAATGACTGGTCCTCAGTGTTGTGAGAACGATGACTGGTTAAAATTTTTGGTGGTTTCTTGTTCAGTCCATAGGCCTACATCATGTGGCAAACCGGTGAGCATGTGGCTCTATTAGTATAGGAGATACCTGAAAACATATCACACTTTTCATCATAGTGCTTTTACCAATGCATAAAATGCATGGAGAAGTCATTTCGAATGACTGGTCCTCAGTGTTGTGAGAACGATGACTGGTTAAAATTTTTGGTGGTTTCTTGTTCAGTCCATTAGCCTACATCATGTGGCAAACCGGTGAGCATGTGGCTCTATTAGTATAGGAGATACCTGAAAACATATCACACTTTTCATCATAGTGCTTTTACCAATGCATAAAGTGCATGGAGAAGTCATTTCGAATGACTGGTCCTCAGTGTTGTGAGAACGATGACTGGTTAAAATTGTTGGTGGTTTCTTGTTCAGTCCATAGGCCTACATCATGTGGCAAACCGGTGAGCATGTGGCTCTATTAGTATAGGAGATACCTGAAAACATATCACACTTTTCATCATAGTGCTTTTACCAATGCATAAAATGCATGGAGAAGTCATTTCGAATGACTGGTCCTCAGTGTTGTGAGAACGATGACTGGTTAAAATTTTTGGTGGTTTCTTGTTCAGTCCATTAGCCTACATCATGTGGCAAACCGGTGAGCATGTGGCTCTATTAGTATAGGAGATACGTGAAAACATATCACACTTTTCATCATAGTGCTTTTACCAATGCATAAAATGCATGGAGAAGTCATTTCGAATGACTGGTCCTCAGTGTTGTGAGAACGATGACTGGTTAAAATTTTTGGTGGTTTCTTGTTCAGTCCATAGGCCTACAACATGTGGCAAACCGGTGAGCATGTGGCTCTATTAGTATAGGAGAAACCTGAAAACATATCACACTTTTCATCATAGTGCTTTTACCAATGCATAAAATGCATGGAGAAGTCATTTCGAATGACTGGTCCTCAGTGTTGTGAGAACGATGACTGGTTAAAATTTTTGGTGGTTTCTTGTTCAGTCCATAGGCCTACTTCATGTGGCAAACCGGTGAGCATGTGGCTCTATTAGTATAGGAGATACCTGAAAACAAATCACACTTTTCATCATAGTGCTTTTACCAATGCATAAAATGCATGGAGAAGTCATTTCGAATGACTGGTCCTCAGTGTTGTGAAAACGATGACTGGTTAAAATTTTTGGTGGTTTCTTGTTCAGTCCATTAGCCTACATCATGTGGCAAACCGGTGAGCATGTGGCTCTATTAGTATAGGAGATACCTGAAAACATATCACACTTTTCATCATAGTGCTTTTACCAATGCATAAAATGCATGGAGAAGTCATTTCGAATGACTGGTCCTCAGTGTTGTGAGAACGATGACTGGTTAACATTTTTGATGGTTTCTTGTTCAGTCCATAGGCCTACATCATGTGGCAAACCGGTGAGCATGTGGCTCTATTAGTATAGGAGATACCTGAAAACATATCACACTTTTCATCATAGTGCTTTTACCAATGCATAAAATGCATGGAGAAGTCATTTCGAATGACTGGTCCTCAGTGTTGTGAGAACGATGACTGGTTAAAATTTTTGGTGGTTTCTTGTTCAGTCCATAGGCCTACAACATGTGGCAAACCGGTGAGCATGTGGCTCTATTAGTATAGGAGATACCTGAAAACATATCACACTTTTCATCATAGTGCTTTTACCAATGCATAAAATGCATGGAGAAGTCATTTCGAATGACTGGTCCTCAGTGTTGTGAGAACGATGACTGGTTAAAATTTTTGGTGGTTTCTTGTTCAGTCCATAGGCCTACATCATGTGGCAAACCGGTGAGCATGTGGCTCTATTAGTATAGGAGATGCCTGAAAACATATCACACTTTTCATCATAGTGCTTTTACCAATGCATAAAATGCATGGAGAAGTCATTTCGAATGACTGGTCCTCAGTGTTGTGAGAACGATGACTGGTTAAAATTTTTGGTGGTTTCTTGTTCAGTTCATAGGCCTACATCATGTGGCAAACCGGTGAGCATGTGGCTCTCTTAGTATAGGAGATACCTGAAAACATATCACACTTTTCATCATAGTGCTTTTACCAATGCATAAAATGCATGGAGAAGTCATTTCGAATGACTGGTCCTCAGTGTTGTGAGAACGATGACTGGTTAAAATTTTTGGTGGTTTCTTGTTCAGTCCATAGGCCGACATCATGTGGCAAACCGGTGAGCATGTGGCTCTATTAGTATAGGAGATACCTGAAAACATATCACACTTTTCATCATAGTGCTTTTACCAATGCATAAAATGCATGGAGAAGTCATTTCGAATGACTGGTCCTCAGTGTTGTGAGAACGATGACTGGTTAAAAATTTTGGTGGTTTCTTGTTCAGTCCATAGGCCTACATCATGTGGCAAACCGGTGAGCATGTGGCTCTATTAGTATAGGAGATACCTGAAAACATATCACACTTTTCATCATAGTGCTTTTACCAATGCATAAAATGCATGGAGAAGTCATTTCGAATGACTGGTCCTCAGTGTTGTGAGAACGATGACTGGTTAAAATTTTTGGTGGTTTCTTGTTCAGTCCATAGGCCTACATCATGTGGCAAACCGGTGAGCATGTGGCTCTATTAGTATAGGAGATACCTGAAAATATATCACACTTTTCATCATAGTGCTTTTACCAATGCATAAAATGACTGGAGAAGTCATTTCGAATGACTGGTCCTCAGTGTTGTGAGAACGATGACTGGTTAAAATTTTTGGTGGTTTCTTGTTCAGTCCATAGGCCTACATCATGTGGCAAACCGGTGAGCATGTGGCTCTATTAGTATAGGAGATACCTGAAAACATATCACACTTTTCATCATAGTGCTTTTACCAATGCATAAAATGCATGGAGAAGTCATTTCGAATGACTGGTCCTCAGTGTTGTGAGAACGATGACTGGTTAAAATTTTTGGTGGTTTCTTGTTCAGTCCATAGGCCTACATCATGTGGCAAACCGGTGAGCATGTGGCTCTATTAGTATAGGAGATACCTGAAAACATATCACACTTTTCATCATAGTGCTTTTACCAATGCATAAAATGCATGGAGAAGTCATTTCGAATGACTGGTCCTCAGTGTTGTGAGAACGATGACTGGTTAGAATTTTTGGTGGTTTCTTGTTCAGTCCATAGGCCTACATCATGTGGCAAACCGGTGAGCATGTGGCTCTATTAGTATAGGAGATACCTGAAAACATATCACACTTTTCATCATAGTGCTTTTACCAATGCATAAAATGCATGGAGAAGTCATTTCGAATGACTGGTCCTCAGTGTTGTGAGAACGATGACTGGTTAAAATTTTTGGTGGTTTCTTGTTCAGTCCATAGGCCTACATCATGTGGCAAACCGGTGAGCATGTGGCTCTATTAGTATAGGAGATACCTGAAAACATATCACACTTTTCATCATAGTGCTTTTACCAATGCATAAAATGCATGGAGAAGTCATTTCGAATGACTGGTCCTCAGTGTTGTGAGAACGATGACTGGTTAAAATTTTTGGTGGTTTCTTGTTCAGTCCATAGGCCTACATCATGTGGCAAACCGGTGAGCATGTGGCTCTATTAGTATAGGAGATACCTGAAAACATATCACACTTTTCATCATAGTGCTTTTACCAATGCATAAAATGCATGGAGAAGTCATTTCGAATGACTGGTCCTCAGTGTTGTGAGAACGATGACTGGTTAAAATTTTTGGTGGTTTCTTGTTCAGTCCATAGGCCTACATCATGTGGGAAACCGGTGAGCATGTGGCTCTATTAGTATAGGAGATACCTGAAAACATATCACACTTTTCATCATAGTGCTTTTACCAATGCATAAAATGCCTGGAGAAGTCATTTCGAATGACTGGTCCTCAGTGTTGTGAGAACGATGACTGGTTAAAATTTTTGGTGGTTTCTTGTTCAGTCCATAGGCCTACATCATGTGGCAAACCGGTGAGCATGTGGCTCTATTAGTATAGGAGATACCTGAAAACATATCACACTTTTCATCAGTGCTTTTACCAATGCATAAAATGCATGGAGAAGTCATTTCGAATGACTGGTCCTCAGTGTTGTGAGAACGATGACTGGTTAAAATTTTTGGTGGTTTCTTGTTCAGTCCATAGGCCTACATCATGTGGCAAACCGGTGAGCATGTGGCTCTATTAGTATAGGAGATACCTGAAAACATATCACACTTTTCATCATAGTGCTTTTACCAATGCATAAAATGCATGGAGAAGTCATTTCGAATGACTGGTCCTCAGTGTTGTGAGAACGATGACTGGTTAAAATTTTTGGTGGTTTCTTGTTCAGTCCATAGGCCTACATCATGTGGCAAACCGGTGAGCATGTGGCTCTATTAGTATAGGAGATACCTGAAAACATATCACACTTTTCATCATAGTGCTTTTACCAATGCATAAAATGCATGGAGAAGTCATTTCGAATGACTGGTCCTCAGTGTTGTGAGAACGATGACTGGTTAAAATTTTTGGTGGTTTCTTGTTCAGTCCATAGGCCTACATCATGTGGCAAACCGGTGAGCATGTGGCTCTATTAGTATAGGAGATACCTGAAAACATATCACACTTTTCATCATAGTGCTTTTACCAATGCATAAAATGCATGGAGAAGTCATTTCGAATGACTGGTCCTCAGTGTTGTGAGAACGATGACTGGTTAAAATTTTTGGTGGTTTCTTGTTCAGTCCATAGGCCTACATCATGTGGCAAACCGGTGAGCATGTGGCTCTATTAGTATAGGAGATACCTGAAAATATATCACACTTTTCATCATAGTGCTTTTACCAATGCATAAAATGACTGGAGAAGTCATTTCGAATGACTGGTCCTCAGTGTTGTGAGAACGATGACTGGTTAAAATTTTTGGTGGTTTCTTGTTCAGTCCATAGGCCTACATCATGTGGCAAACCGGTGAGCATGTGGCTCTATTAGTATAGGAGATACCTGAAAACATATCACACTTTTCATCATAGTGCTTTTACCAATGCATAAAATGCATGGAGAAGTCATTTCGAATGACTGGTCCTCAGTGTTGTGAGAACGATGACTGGTTAAAATTTTTGGTGGTTTCTTGTTCAGTCCATAGGCCTACATCATGTGGCAAACCGGTGAGCATGTGGCTCTATTAGTATAGGAGATACCTGAAAACATATCACACTTTTCATCGTAGTGCTTTTACCAATGCATAAAATGCATGGAGAAGTCATTTCGAATGACTGGTCCTCAGTGTTGTGAGAACGATGACTGGTTAGAATTTTTGGTGGTTTCTTGTTCAGTCCATAGGCCTACATCATGTGGCAAACCGGTGAGCATGTGGTTCTATTAGTATAGGAGATACCTGAAAACTTATCACACTTTTCATCATAGTGCTTTTACCAATGCATAAAATGCATGGAGAAGTCATTTCGAATGACTGGTCCTCAGTGTTGTGAGAACGATGACTGGTTAAAATTTTTGGTGGTTTCTTGTTCAGTCCATAGGCCTACATCATGTGGCAAACCGGTGAGCATGTGGCTCTATTAGTATAGGAGATACCTGAAAACATATCACACTTTTCATCATAGTGCTTTTACCAATGCATAAAATGCATGGAGAAGTCATTTCGAATGACTGGTCCTCAGTGTTGTGAGAACGATGACTGGTTAGAATTTTTGGTGGTTTCTTGTTCAGTCCATAGGCCTACATCATGTGGCAAACCGGTGAGCATGTGGTTCTATTAGTATAGGAGATACCTGAAAACATATCACACTTTTCATCATAGTGCTTTTACCAATGCATAAAATGCATGGAGAAGTCATTTCGAATGACTGGTCCTCAGTGTTGTGAGAACGATGACTGGTTAAAATTTTTGGTGGTTTCTTGTTCAGTCCATAGGCCTACATCATGTGGCAAACCGGTGAGCATGTGGCTCTATTAGTATAGGAGATACCTGAAAACATATCACACTTTTCATCATAGTGCTTTTACCAATGCATAAAATGCATGGAGAAGTCATTTCGAATGACTGGTCCTCAGTGTTGTGAGAACGATGACTGGTGAAAATTTTTGGTGGTTTCTTGTTCAGTCCATAGGCCTACATCATGTGGCAAACCGGTGAGCATGTGGCTCTATTAGTATAGGAGATACCTGAAAACATATCACACTTTTCATCATAGTGCTTTTACCAATGCATAAAATGCATGGAGAAGTCATTTCGAATGACTGGTCCTCAGTGTTGTGAGAACGATGACTGGTTAAAATTTTTGGTGGTTTCTTGTTCAGTCCATAGGCCTACATCATGTGGGAAACCGGTGAGCATGTGGCTCTATTAGTATAGGAGATACCTGAAAACATATCACACTTTTCATCATAGTGCTTTTACCAATGCATAAAATGCCTGGAGAAGTCATTTCGAATGACTGGTCCTCAGTGTTGTGAGAACGATGACTGGTTAAAATTTTTGGTGGTTTCTTGTTCAGTCCATAGGCCTACATCATGTGGCAAACCGGTGAGCATGTGGCTCTATTAGTATAGGAGATACCTGAAAACATATCACACTTTTCATCATAGTGCTTTTACCAATGCATAAAATGCATGGAGAAGTCATTTCGAATGACTGGTCCTCAGTGTTGTGAGAACGATGACTGGTTAAAATTTTTGGTGGTTTCTTGTTCAGTCCATAGGCCTACATCATGTGGCAAACCGGTGAGCATGTGGCTCTATTAGTATAGGAGATACCTGAAAACATATCACACTTTTCATCAGTGCTTTTACCAATGCATAAAATGCATGGAGAAGTCATTTCGAATGACTGGTCCTCAGTGTTGTGAGAACGATGACTGGTTAAAATTTTTGGTGGTTTCTTGTTCAGTCCATAGGCCTACATCATGTGGCAAACCGGTGAGCATGTGGCTCTATTAGTATAGGAGATACCTGAAAACATATCACACTTTTCATCATAGTGCTTTTACCAATGCATAAAATGCATGGAGAAGTCATTTCGAATGACTGGTCCTCAGTGTTGTGAGAACGATGACTGGTTAAAATTTTTGGTGGTTTCTTGTTCAGTCCATAGGCCTACATCATGTGGCAAACCGGTGAGCATGTGGCTCTATTAGTATAGGAGATACCTGAAAACATATCACACTTTTCATCATAGTGCTTTTACCAATGCATAAAATGCATGGAGAAGTCATTTCGAATGACTGGTCCTCAGTGTTGTGAGAACGATGACTGGTTAAAATTTTTGGTGGTTTCTTGTTCAGTCCATTAGCCTACATCATGTGGCAAACCGGTGAGCATGTGGCTCTATTAGTATAGGAGATACCTGAAAACATATCACACTTTTCATCATAGTGCTTTTACCAATGCATAAAATGCATGGAGAAGTCATTTCGAATGACTGGTCCTCAGTGTTGTGAGAATGATGACTGGTTAAAATTTTTGGTGGTTTCTTGTTCAGTCCATAGGCCTACATCATGTGGCAAACCGGTGAGCATGTGGCTCTATTAGTATAGGAGAAACCTGAAAACATATCACACTTTTCATCATAGTGCTTTTACCAATGCATAAAATGCATGGAGAAGTCATTTCGAATGACTGGTCCTCAGTGTTGTGAGAACAATGACTGGTTAAAATTTTTGGTGGTTTCTTGTTCAGTCCATTAGCCTACATCATGTGGCAAACCGGTGAGCATGTGGCTCTATTAGTATAGGAGATACCTGAAAACATATCACACTTTTCATCATAGTGCTTTTACCAATGCATAAAATGCATGGAGAAGTCATTTCGAATGACTGGTCCTCAGTGTTGTGAGAACGATGACTGGTTAAAATTTTTGGTGGTTTCTTGTTCAGTCCATAGGCCTACAACATGTGGCAAACCGGTGAGCATGTGGCTCTATTAGTATAGGAGATACCTGAAAACATATCACACTTTTCATCATAGTGCTTTTACCAATGCGTAAAATGCATTGAGAAGTCATTTCGAATGACTGGTCCTCAGTGTTGTGAGAACGATGACTGGTTAAAATTTTTGGTGGTTTCTTGTTCAGTCCATAGGCCTACATCATGTGGCAAACCGGTGAGCATGTGGCTCTATTAGTATAGGAGATACCTGAAAACATATCACACTTTTCATCATAGTGCTTTTACCAATGCATAAAATGCATGGAGAAGTCATTTCGAATGACTGGTCCTCAGTGTTGTGAGAATGATGACTGGTTAAAATTTTTGGTGGTTTCTTGTTCAGTCCATAGGCCTACATCATGTGGGAAACCGGTGAGCATGTGGCTCTATTAGTATAGGAGATACCTGAAAACATATCACACTTTTCATCATAGTGCTTTTACCAATGCATAAAATGCCTGGAGAAGTCATTTCGAATGACTGGTCCTCAGTGTTGTGAGAACGATGACTGGTTAAAATTTTTGGTGGTTTCTTGTTCAGTCCATAGGCCTACATCATGTGGCAAACCGGTGAGCATGTGGCTCTATTAGTATAGGAGATACCTGAAAACATATCACACTTTTCATCATAGTGCTTTTACCAATGCATAAAATGCATGGAGAAGTCATTTCGAATGACTGGTCCTCAGTGTTGTGAGAACGATGACTGGTTAAAATTTTTGGTGGTTTCTTGTTCAGTCCATAGGCCTACATCATGTGGCAAACCGGTGAGCATGTGGCTCTATTAGTATAGGAGATACCTGAAAACATATCACACTTTTCATCAGTGCTTTTACCAATGCATAAAATGCATGGAGAAGTCATTTCGAATGACTGGTCCTCAGTGTTGTGAGAACGATGACTGGTTAAAATTTTTGGTGGTTTCTTGTTCAGTCCATAGGCCTACATCATGTGGCAAACCGGTGAGCATGTGGCTCTATTAGTATAGGAGATACCTGAAAACATATCACACTTTTCATCATAGTGCTTTTACCAATGCATAAAATGCATGGAGAAGTCATTTCGAATGACTGGTCCTCAGTGTTGTGAGAACGATGACTGGTTAAAATTTTTGGTGGTTTCTTGTTCAGTCCATAGGCCTACATCATGTGGCAAACCGGTGAGCATGTGGCTCTATTAGTATAGGAGATACCTGAAAACATATCACACTTTTCATCATAGTGCTTTTACCAATGCATAAAATGCATGGAGAAGTCATTTCGAATGACTGGTCCTCAGTGTTGTGAGAACGATGACTGGTTAAAATTTTTGGTGGTTTCTTGTTCAGTCCATAGGCCTACATCATGTGGCAAACCGGTGAGCATGTGGCTCTATTAGTATAGGAGATACCTGAAAACATATCACACTTTTCATCATAGTGCTTTTACCAATGCATAAAATGCATGGAGAAGTCATTTCGAATGACTGGTCCTCAGTGTTGTGAGAACGATGACTGGTGAAAATTTTTGGTGGTTTCTTGTTCAGTCCATAGGCCTACATCATGTGGCAAACCGGTGAGCATGTGGCTCTATTAGTATAGGAGATACCTGAAAACATATCACACTTTTCATCATAGTGCTTTTACCAATGCATAAAATGCATGGAGAAGTCATTTCGAATGACTGGTCCTCAGTGTTGTGAGAACGATGACTGGTTAAAATTTTTGGTGGTTTCTTGTTCAGTCCATAGGCCTACATCATGTGGGAAACCGGTGAGCATGTGGCTCTATTAGTATAGGAGATACCTGAAAACATATCACACTTTTCATCATAGTGCTTTTACCAATGCATAAAATGCCTGGAGAAGTCATTTCGAATGACTGGTCCTCAGTGTTGTGAGAACGATGACTGGTTAAAATTTTTGGTGGTTTCTTGTTCAGTCCATAGGCCTACATCATGTGGCAAACCGGTGAGCATGTGGCTCTATTAGTATAGGAGATACCTGAAAACATATCACACTTTTCATCATAGTGCTTTTACCAATGCATAAAATGCATGGAGAAGTCATTTCGAATGACTGGTCCTCAGTGTTGTGAGAACGATGACTGGTTAAAATTTTTGGTGGTTTCTTGTTCAGTCCATAGGCCTACATCATGTGGCAAACCGGTGAGCATGTGGCTCTATTAGTATAGGAGATACCTGAAAACATATCACACTTTTCATCAGTGCTTTTACCAATGCATAAAATGCATGGAGAAGTCATTTCGAATGACTGGTCCTCAGTGTTGTGAGAACGATGACTGGTTAAAATTTTTGGTGGTTTCTTGTTCAGTCCATAGGCCTACATCATGTGGCAAACCGGTGAGCATGTGGCTCTATTAGTATAGGAGATACCTGAAAACATATCACACTTTTCATCATAGTGCTTTTACCAATGCATAAAATGCATGGAGAAGTCATTTCGAATGACTGGTCCTCAGTGTTGTGAGAACGATGACTGGTTAAAATTTTTGGTGGTTTCTTGTTCAGTCCATAGGCCTACATCATGTGGCAAACCGGTGAGCATGTGGCTCTATTAGTATAGGAGATACCTGAAAACATATCACACTTTTCATCATAGTGCTTTTACCAATGCATAAAATGCATGGAGAAGTCATTTCGAATGACTGGTCCTCAGTGTTGTGAGAACGATGACTGGTTAAAATTTTTGGTGGTTTCTTGTTCAGTCCATAGGCCTACATCATGTGGCAAACCGGTGAGCATGTGGCTCTATTAGTATAGGAGATACCTGAAAACATATCACACTTTTCATCATAGTGCTTTTACCAATGCATAAAATGCATGGAGAAGCCATTTCGAATGACTGGTCCTCAGTGTTGTGAGAACGATGACTGGTTAAAATTTTTGGTGGTTTCTTGTTCAGTCCATAGGCCTACATCATGTGGCAAACCGGTGAGCATGTGGCTCTATTAGTATAGGAGATACCTGAAAACATATCACACTTTTCATCATAGTGCTTTTACCAATGCATAAAATGCATGGAGAAGTCATTTCGAATGACTGGTCCTCAGTGTTGTGAGAACGATGACTGGTGAAAATTTTTGGTGGTTTCTTGTTCAGTCCATAGGCCTACATCATGTGGCAAACCGGTGAGCATGTGGCTCTATTAGTATAGGAGATACCTGAAAACATATCACACTTTTCATCATAGTGCTTTTACCAATGCATAAAATGCATGGAGAAGTCATTTCGAATGACTGGTCCTCAGTGTTGTGAGAACGATGACTGGTTAAAATTTTTGGTGGTTTCTTGTTCAGTCCATAGGCCTACATCATGTGGGAAACCGGTGAGCATGTGGCTCTATTAGTATAGGAGATACCTGAAAACATATCACACTTTTCATCATAGTGCTTTTACCAATGCATAAAATGCCTGGAGAAGTCATTTCGAATGACTGGTCCTCAGTGTTGTGAGAACGATGACTGGTTAAAATTTTTGGTGGTTTCTTGTTCAGTCCATAGGCCTACATCATGTGGCAAACCGGTGAGCATGTGGCTCTATTAGTATAGGAGATACCTGAAAACATATCACACTTTTCATCATAGTGCTTTTACCAATGCATAAAATGCATGGAGAAGTCATTTCGAATGACTGGTCCTCAGTGTTGTGAGAACGATGACTGGTTAAAATTTTTGGTGGTTTCTTGTTCAGTCCATAGGCCTACATCATGTGGCAAACCGGTGAGCATGTGGCTCTATTAGTATAGGAGATACCTGAAAACATATCACACTTTTCATCAGTGCTTTTACCAATGCATAAAATGCATGGAGAAGTCATTTCGAATGACTGGTCCTCAGTGTTGTGAGAACGATGACTGGTTAAAATTTTTGGTGGTTTCTTGTTCAGTCCATAGGCCTACATCATGTGGCAAACCGGTGAGCATGTGGCTCTATTAGTATAGGAGATACCTGAAAACATATCACACTTTTCATCATAGTGCTTTTACCAATGCATAAAATGCATGGAGAAGTCATTTCGAATGACCGGTCCTCAGTGTTGTGAGAACGATGACTGGTTAAAATTTTTGGTGGTTTCTTGTTCAGTCCATAGGCCTACATCATGTGGCAAACCGGTGAGCATGTGGCTCTATTAGTATAGGAGATACCTGAAAACATATCACACTTTTCATCATAGTGCTTTTACCAATGCATAAAATGCATGGAGAAGTCATTTCGAATGACTGGTCCTCAGTGTTGTGAGAACGATGACTGGTTAAAATTTTTGGTGGTTTCTTGTTCAGTCCATAGGCCTACATCATGTGGCAAACCGGTGAGCATGTGGCTCTATTAGTATAGGAGAAACCTGAAAACATATCACATTTTCATCATAGTGCTTTTTCCAATGCATAAAATGCATGGAGAAGTCATTTCGAATGACTGGTCCTCAGTGTTGTGAGAACGATGACTGGTTAAAATTTTTGGTGGTTTCTTGTTCAGTCCATAGGCCTACATCATGTGGCAAACCGGTGAGCATGTGGCTCTATTAGTATAGGAGATACCTGAAAACATATCACACTTTTCATCAGTGCTTTTACCAATGCATAAAATGCATGGAGAAGTCATTTCGAATGACTGGTCCTCAGTGTTGTGAGAACGATGACTGGTTAAAATTTTTGGTGGTTTCTTGTTCAGTCCATAGGCCTACATCATGTGGCAAACCGGTGAGCATGTGGCTCTATTAGTATAGGAGATACCTGAAAACATATCACACTTTTCATCATAGTGCTTTTACCAATGCATAAAATGCATGGAGAAGTCATTTCGAATGACCGGTCCTCAGTGTTGTGAGAACGATGACTGGTTAAAATTTTTGGTGGTTTCTTGTTCAGTCCATAGGCCTACATCATGTGGCAAACCGGTGAGCATGTGGCTCTATTAGTATAGGAGATACCTGAAAACATATCACACTTTTCATCATAGTGCTTTTACCAATGCATAAAATGCATGGAGAAGTCATTTCGAATGACTGGTCCTCAGTGTTGTGAGAACGATGACTGGTTAAAATTTTTGGTGGTTTCTTGTTCAGTCCATTAGCCTACATCATGTGGCAAACCGGTGAGCATGTGGCTCTATTAGTATAGGAGATACCTGAAAACATATCACACTTTTCATCATAGTGCTTTTACCAATGCATAAAATGCATGGAGAAGTCATTTCGAATGACTGGTCCTCAGTGTTGTGAGAACGATGACTGGTTAAAATTTTTGGTGGTTTCTTGTTCAGTCCATAGGCCTACATCATGTGGCAAACCGGTGAGCATGTGGCTCTATTAGTATAGGAGAAACCTGAAAACATATCACATTTTCATCATAGTGCTTTTTCCAATGCATAAAATGCATGGAGAAGTCATTTCGAATGACTGGTCCTCAGTGTTGTGAGAACGATGACTGGTTAAAATTTTTGGTGGTTTCTTGTTCAGTCCATTAGCCTACATCATGTGGCAAACCGGTGAGCATGTGGCTCTATTAGTATAGGAGATACCTGAAAACATATCACACTTTTCATCATAGTGCTTTTACCAATGCATAAAATGCATGGAGAAGTCATTTCGAATGACTGGTCCTCAGTGTTGTGAGAACGATGACTGGTTAAAATTTTTGGTGGTTTCTTGTTCAGTCCATAGGCCTACAACATGTGGCAAACCGGTGAGCATGTGGCTCTATTAGTATAGGAGATACCTGAAAACATATCACACTTTTCATCATAGTGCTTTTACCAATGCGTAAAATGCATGGAGAAGTCATTTCGAATGACTGGTCCTCAGTGTTGTGAGAACGATGACTGGTTAAAATTTTTGGTGGTTTCTTGTTCAGTCCATAGGCCTACATCATGTGGCAAACCGGTGAGCATGTGGCTCTATTAGTATAGGAGATACCTGAAAACATATCACACTTTTCATCATAGTGCTTTTACCAATGCATAAAATGCATGGAGAAGTCATTTCGAATGACTGGTCCTCAGTGTTGTGAGAATGATGACTGGTTAAAATTTTTGGTGGTTTCTTGTTCAGTCCATAGGCCTACATCATGTGGGAAACCGGTGAGCATGTGGCTCTATTAGTATAGGAGATACCTGAAAACATATCACACTTTTCATCATAGTGCTTTTACCAATGCATAAAATGCCTGGAGAAGTCATTTCGAATGACTGGTCCTCAGTGTTGTGAGAACGATGACTGGTTAAAATTTTTGGTGGTTTCTTGTTCAGTCCATAGGCCTACATCATGTGGCAAACCGGTGAGCATGTGGCTCTATTAGTATAGGAGATACCTGAAAACATATCACACTTTTCATCATAGTGCTTTTACCAATGCATAAAATGCATGGAGAAGTCATTTCGAATGACTGGTCCTCAGTGTTGTGAGAACGATGACTGGTTAAAATTTTTGGTGGTTTCTTGTTCAGTCCATAGGCCTACATCATGTGGCAAACCGGTGAGCATGTGGCTCTATTAGTATAGGAGATACCTGAAAACATATCACACTTTTCATCAGTGCTTTTACCAATGCATAAAATGCATGGAGAAGTCATTTCGAATGACTGGTCCTCAGTGTTGTGAGAACGATGACTGGTTAAAATTTTTGGTGGTTTCTTGTTCAGTCCATAGGCCTACATCATGTGGCAAACCGGTGAGCATGTGGCTCTATTAGTATAGGAGATACCTGAAAACATATCACACTTTTCATCATAGTGCTTTTACCAATGCATAAAATGCATGGAGAAGTCATTTCGAATGACTGGTCCTCAGTGTTGTGAGAACGATGACTGGTTAAAATTTTTGGTGGTTTCTTGTTCAGTCCATAGGCCTACATCATGTGGCAAACCGGTGAGCATGTGGCTCTATTAGTATAGGAGATACCTGAAAACATATCACACTTTTCATCATAGTGCTTTTACCAATGCATAAAATGCATGGAGAAGTCATTTCGAATGACTGGTCCTCAGTGTTGTGAGAACGATGACTGGTTAAAATTTTTGGTGGTTTTTTGTTCAGTCCATTAGCCTACATCATGTGGCAAACCGGTGAGCATGTGGCTCTATTAGTATAGGAGATACCTGAAAACATATCACACTTTTCATCATAGTGCTTTTACCAATGCATAAAATGCATGGAGAAGTCATTTCGAATGACTGGTCCTCAGTGTTGTGAGAACGATGACTGGTTAAAATTTTTGGTGGTTTCTTGTTCAGTCCATAGGCCTACATCATGTGGCAAACCGGTGAGCATGTGGCTCTATTAGTATAGGAGATACCTGAAAACATATCACACTTTTCATCATAGTGCTTTTACCAATGCATAAAATGCATGGAGAAGTCATTTCGAATGACTGGTCCTCAGTGTTGTGAGAACGATGACTGGTTAAAATTTTTGGTGGTTTCTTGTTCAGTCCATTAGCCTACATCATGTGGCAAACCGGTGAGCATGTGGCTCTATTAGTATAGGAGATACCTGAAAACATATCACACTTTTCATCATAGTGCTTTTACCAATGCATAAAATGCATGGAGAAGTCATTTCGAATGACCGGTCCTCAGTGTTGTGAGAACGATGACTGGTTAAAATTTTTGGTGGTTTCTTGTTCAGTCCATAGGCCTACATCATGTGGCAAACCGGTGAGCATGTGGCTCTATTAGTATAGGAGATACCTGAAAACATATCACACTTTTCATCATAGTGCTTTTACCAATGCATAAAATGCATGGAGAAGTCATTTCGAATGACTGGTCCTCAGTGTTGTGAGAACGATGACTGGTTAAAATTTTTGGTGGTTTCTTGTTCAGTCCATTAGCCTACATCATGTGGCAAACCGGTGAGCATGTGGCTCTATTAGTATAGGAGATACCTGAAAACATATCACACTTTTCATCATAGTGCTTTTACCAATGCATAAAATGCATGGAGAAGTCATTTCGAATGACTGGTCCTCAGTGTTGTGAGAACGATGACTGGTTAAAATTTTTGGTGGTTTCTTGTTCAGTCCATAGGCCTACATCATGTGGCAAACCGGTGAGCATGTGGCTCTATTAGTATAGGAGAAACCTGAAAACATATCACATTTTCATCATAGTGCTTTTTCCAATGCATAAAATGCATGGAGAAGTCATTTCGAATGACTGGTCCTCAGTGTTGTGAGAACGATGACTGGTTAAAATTTTTGGTGGTTTCTTGTTCAGTCCATAGGCCTACATCATGTGGCAAACCGGTGAGCATGTGGCTCTATTAGTATAGGAGATACCTGAAAACATATCACACTTTTCATCAGTGCTTTTACCAATGCATAAAATGCATGGAGTAGTCATTTCGAATGACTGGTCCTCAGTGTTGTGAGAACGATGACTGGTTAAAATTTTTGGTGGTTTCTTGTTCAGTCCATAGGCCTACATCATGTGGCAAACCGGTGAGCATGTGGCTCTATTAGTATAGGAGATACCTGAAAACATATCACACTTTTCATCATAGTGCTTTTACCAATGCATAAAATGCATGGAGAAGTCATTTCGAATGACCGTTCCACAGTGTTGTGAGAACGATGACTGGTTAAAATTTTTGGTGGTTTCTTGTTCAGTCCATAGGCCTACATCATGTGGCAAACCGGTGAGCATGTGGCTCTATTAGTATAGGAGATACCTGAAAACATATCACACTTTTCATCATAGTGCTTTTACCAATGCATAAAATGCATGGAGAAGTCATTTCGAATGACTGGTCCTCAGTGTTGTGAGAACGATGACTGGTTAAAATTTTTGGTGGTTTCTTGTTCAGTCCATTAGCCTACATCATGTGGCAAACCGGTGAGCATGTGGCTCTATTAGTATAGGAGATACCTGAAAACATATCACACTTTTCATCATAGTGCTTTTACCAATGCATAAAATGCATGGAGAAGTCATTTCGAATGACTGGTCCTCAGTGTTGTGAGAATGATGACTGGTTAAAATTTTTGGTGGTTTCTTGTTCAGTCCATAGGCCTACATCATGTGGCAAACCGGTGAGCATGTGGCTCTATTAGTATAGGAGAAACCTGAAAACATATCACATTTTCATCATAGTGCTTTTTCCAATGCATAAAATGCATGGAGAAGTCATTTCGAATGACTGGTCCTCAGTGTTGTGAGAACGATGACTGGTTAAAATTTTTGGTGGTTTCTTGTTCAGTCCATTAGCCTACATCATGTGGCAAACCGGTGAGCATGTGGCTCTATTAGTATAGGAGATACCTGAAAACATATCACACTTTTCATCATAGTGCTTTTACCAATGCATAAAATGCATGGAGAAGTCATTTCGAATGACTGGTCCTCAGTGTTGTGAGAACGATGACTGGTTAAAATTTTTGGTGGTTTCTTGTTCAGTCCATAGGCCTACAACATGTGGCAAACCGGTGAGCATGTGGCTCTATTAGTATAGGAGATACCTGAAAACATATCACACTTTTCATCATAGTGCTTTTACCAATGCGTAAAATGCATGGAGAAGTCATTTCGAATGACTGGTCCTCAGTGTTGTGAGAACGATGACTGGTTAAAATTTTTGGTGGTTTCTTGTTCAGTCCATAGGCCTACATCATGTGGCAAACCGGTGAGCATGTGGCTCTATTAGTATAGGAGATACCTGAAAACATATCACACTTTTCATCATAGTGCTTTTACCAATGCATAAAATGCATGGAGAAGTCATTTCGAATGACTGGTCCTCAGTGTTGTGAGAATGATGACTGGTTAAAATTTTTGGTGGTTTCTTGTTCAGTCCATAGGCCTACATCATGTGGGAAACCGGTGAGCATGTGGCTCTATTAGTATAGGAGATACCTGAAAACATATCACACTTTTCATCATAGTGCTTTTACCAATGCATAAAATGCCTGGAGAAGTCATTTCGAATGACTGGTCCTCAGTGTTGTGAGAACGATGACTGGTTAAAATTTTTGGTGGTTTCTTGTTCAGTCCATAGGCCTACATCATGTGGCAAACCGGTGAGCATGTGGCTCTATTAGTATAGGAGATACCTGAAAACATATCACACTTTTCATCATAGTGCTTTTACCAATGCATAAAATGCATGGAGAAGTCATTTCGAATGACTGGTCCTCAGTGTTGTGAGAACGATGACTGGTTAAAATTTTTGGTGGTTTCTTGTTCAGTCCATAGGCCTACATCATGTGGCAAACCGGTGAGCATGTGGCTCTATTAGTATAGGAGATACCTGAAAACATATCACACTTTTCATCAGTGCTTTTACCAATGCATAAAATGCATGGAGAAGTCATTTCGAATGACTGGTCCTCAGTG
Organism: Ranitomeya imitator; assembly: GCF_032444005.1. Classification (NCBI taxonomy): domain Eukaryota; kingdom Metazoa; phylum Chordata; class Amphibia; order Anura; family Dendrobatidae; genus Ranitomeya; species Ranitomeya imitator. The sequence goes on from NW_027194316.1 coordinate 852,049, forward strand.
TTGTGAGAACGATGACTGGTTAAAATTTTTGGTGGTTTCTTGTTCAGTCCATAGGCCTACATCATGTGGCAAACCGGTGAGCATGTGGCTCTATTAGTATAGGAGATACCTGAAAACATATCACACTTTTCATCATAGTGCTTTTACCAATGCATAAAATGCATGGAGAAGTCATTTCGAATGACTGGTCCTCAGTGTTGTGAGAACGATGACTGGTTAAAATTTTTGGTGGTTTCTTGTTCAGTCCATAGGCCTACATCATGTGGCAAACCGGTGAGCATGTGGCTCTATTAGTATAGGAGATACCTGAAAACATATCACACTTTTCATCATAGTGCTTTTACCAATGCATAAAATGCATGGAGAAGTCATTTCGAATGACTGGTCCTCAGTGTTGTGAGAACGATGACTGGTTAAAATTTTTGGTGGTTTTTTGTTCAGTCCATTAGCCTACATCATGTGGCAAACCGGTGAGCATGTGGCTCTATTAGTATAGGAGATACCTGAAAACATATCACACTTTTCATCATAGTGCTTTTACCAATGCATAAAATGCATGGAGAAGTCATTTCGAATGACTGGTCCTCAGTGTTGTGAGAACGATGACTGGTTAAAATTTTTGGTGGTTTCTTGTTCAGTCCATAGGCCTACATCATGTGGCAAACCGGTGAGCATGTGGCTCTATTAGTATAGGAGATACCTGAAAACATATCACACTTTTCATCATAGTGCTTTTACCAATGCATAAAATGCATGGAGAAGTCATTTCGAATGACTGGTCCTCAGTGTTGTGAGAACGATGACTGGTTAAAATTTTTGGTGGTTTCTTGTTCAGTCCATTAGCCTACATCATGTGGCAAACCGGTGAGCATGTGGCTCTATTAGTATAGGAGATACCTGAAAACATATCACACTTTTCATCATAGTGCTTTTACCAATGCATAAAATGCATGGAGAAGTCATTTCGAATGACTGGTCCTCAGTGTTGTGAGAACGATGACTGGTTAAAATTTTTGGTGGTTTCTTGTTCAGTCCATAGGCCTACAACATGTGGCAAACCGGTGAGCATGTGGCTCTATTAGTATAGGAGATACCTGAAAACATATCACACTTTTCATCATAGTGCTTTTACCAATGCATAAAATGCATGGAGAAGTCATTTCGAATGACTGGTCCTCAGTGTTGTGAGAACGATGACTGGTTAAAATTTTTGATGGTTTCTTGTTTAGTCCATAGGCCTACATCATGTGGCAAACCGGTGAGCATGTGGCTCTATTAGTATAGGAGATACCTGAAAACATATCACACTTTTCATCATAGTGCTTTTACCAATGCATAAAATGCATGGAGAAGTCATTTAGAATGACTGGTCCTCAGTGTTGTGAGAACGATGACTGGTTAAAATTTTTGGTGGTTTCTTGTTCAGTCCATAGGCCTACAACATGTGGCAAACCGGTGAGCATGTGGCTCTATTAGTATAGGAGATACCTGAAAACATATCACACTTTTCATCATAGTGCTTTTACCAATGCATAAAATGCATGGAGAAGTCATTTCGAATGACTGGTCCTCAGTGTTGTGAGAACGATGACTGGTTAAAATTTTTGGTGGTTTCTTGTTCAGTCCATAGGCCTACATCATGTGGCAAACCGGTGAGCATGTGGCTCTATTAGTATAGGAGATGCCTGAAAACATATCACACTTTTCATCATAGTGCTTTTACCAATGCATAAAATGCATGGAGAAGTCATTTCGAATGACTGGTCCTCAGTGTTGTGAGAACGATGACTGGTTAAAATTTTTGGTGGTTTCTTGTTCAGTCCATAGGCCTACATCATGTGGCAAACCGGTGAGCATGTGGCTCTCTTAGTATAGGAGATACCTGAAAACATATCACACTTTTCATCATAGTGCTTTTACCAATGCATAAAATGCATGGAGAAGTCATTTCGAATGACTGGTCCTCAGTGTTGTGAGAAAGATGACTGGTTAAAATTTTTGGTGGATTCTTGTTCAGTCCATAGTCCGACATCATGTGGCAAACCGGTGAGCATGTGGCTCTATTAGTATAGGAGATACCTGAAAACATATCACACTTTTTATCATAGTGCTTTTACCAATGCATAAAATGCATGGAGAAGTCATTTCGAATGACTGGTCCTCAGTGTTGTGAGAACGATGACTGGTTAAAATTTTTGGTGGTTTCTTGTTCAGTCCATAGGCCTACATCATGTGGCAAGCCGGTGAGCATGTGGCTCTATTAGTATAGGAGATACCTGAAAACATATCACACTTTTCATCATAGTGCTTTTACCAATGCATAAAATGCATGGAGAAGTCATTTCGAATGACTGGTCCTCAGTGTTGTGAGAACGATGACTGGTTAAAATTTTTGGTGGTTTCTTGTTCAGTCCATAGGCCTACATCATGTGGCAAACCGGTGAGCATGTGGCTCTATTAGTATAGGAGATACCTGAAAATATATCACACTTTTCATCATAGTGCTTTTACCAATGCATAAAATGACTGGAGAAGTCATTTCGAATGACTGGTCCTCAGTGTTGTGAGAACGATGACTGGTTAAAATTTTTGGTGGTTTCTTGTTCAGTCCATAGGCCTACATCATGTGGCAAACCGGTGAGCATGTGGCTCTATTAGTATTGGAGATACCTGAAAACATATCACACTTTTCATCATAGTGCTTTTACCAATGCATAAAATGCATGGAGAAGTCATTTCGAATGACTGGTCCTCAGTGTTGTGAGAACGATGACTGTTTAAAATTTTTGGTGGTTTCTTGTTCAGTCCATAGGCCTACATCATGTGGCAAACCGGTGAGCATGTGGCTCTCTTAGTATAGGAGATACCTGAAAACATATCACACTTTTCATCATAGTGCTTTTACCAATGCATAAAATGCATGGAGAAGTCATTTCGAATGACTGGTCCTCAGTGTTGTGAGAACGATGACTGGTTAAAATTTTTGGTGGTTTCTTGTTCAGTCCATAGGCCGACATCATGTGGCAAACCGGTGAGCATGTGGCTCTATTAGTATAGGAGATACCTGAAAACATATCACACTTTTTATCATAGTGCTTTTACCAATGCATAAAATGCATGGAGAAGTCATTTCGAATGACTGGTCCTCAGTGTTGTGAGAACGATGACTGGTTACAATTTTTGGTGGTTTCTTGTTCAGTCCATAGGCCTACATCATGTGGCAAGCCGGTGAGCATGTGGCTCTATTAGTATAGGAGATACCTGAAAACATATCACACTTTTCATCATAGTGCTTTTACCAATGCATAAAATGCATGGAGAAGTCATTTCGAATGACTGGTCCTCAGTGTTGTGAGAACGATGACTGGTTAAAATTTTTGGTGGTTTCTTGTTCAGTCCATAGGCCTACATCATGTGGCAAACCGGTGAGCATGTGGCTCTCTTAGTATAGGAGATACCTGAAAACATATCACACTTTTCATCATAGTGCTTTTACCAATGCATAAAATGCATGGAGAAGTCATTTCGAATGACTGGTCCTCAGTGTTGTGAGAAAGATGACTGGTTAAAATTTTTGGTGGTTTCTTGTTCAGTCCATAGGCCGACATCATGTGGCAAACCGGTGAGCATGTGGCTCTATTAGTATAGGAGATACCTGAAAACATATCACACTTTTTATCATAGTGCTTTTACCAATGCATAAAATGCATGGAGAAGTCATTTCGAATGACTGGTCCTCAGTGTTGTGAGAACGATGACTGGTTAAAATTTTTGGTGGTTTCTTGTTCAGTCCATAGGCCTACATCATGTGGCAAGCCGGTGAGCATGTGGCTCTATTAGTATAGGAGATACCTGAAAACATATCACACTTTTCATCATAGTGCTTTTACCAATGCATAAAATGCATGGAGAAGTCATTTCGAATGACTGGTCCTCAGTGTTGTGAGAACGATGACTGGTTAAAATTTTTGGTGGTTTCTTGTTCAGTCCATAGGCCTACATCATGTGGCAAACCGGTGAGCATGTGGCTCTATTAGTATAGGAGATACCTGAAAATATATCACACTTTTCATCATAGTGCTTTTACCAATGCATAAAATGACTGGAGAAGTCATTTCGAATGACTGGTCCTCAGTGTTGTGAGAACGATGACTGGTTAAAATTTTTGGTGGTTTCTTGTTCAGTCCATAGGCCTACATCATGTGGCAAACCGGTGAGCATGTGGCTCTATTAGTATTGGAGATACCTGAAAACATATCACACTTTTCATCATAGTGCTTTTACCAATGCATAAAATGCATGGAGAAGTCATTTCGAATGACTGGTCCTCAGTGTTGTGAGAACGATGACTGTTTAAAATTTTTGGTGGTTTCTTGTTCAGTCCATAGGCCTACATCATGTGGCAAACCGGTGAGCATGTGGCTCTCTTAGTATAGGAGATACCTGAAAACATATCACACTTTTTATCATAGTGCTTTTACCAATGCATAAAATGCATGGAGAAGTCATTTCGAATGACTGGTCCTCAGTGTTGTGAGAACGATGACTGGTTACAATTTTTGGTGGTTTCTTGTTCAGTCCATAGGCCTACATCATGTGGCAAGCCGGTGAGCATGTGGCTCTATTAGTATAGGAGATACCTGAAAACATATCACACTTTTCATCATAGTGCTTTTACCAATGCATAAAATGCATGGAGAAGTCATTTCGAATGACTGGTCCTCAGTGTTGTGAGAACGATGACTGGTTAAAATTTTTGGTGGTTTCTTGTTCAGTCCATAGGCCTACATCATGTGGCAAACCGGTGAGCATGTGGCTCTATTAGTATAGGAGATACCTGAAAATATATCACACTTTTCATCATAGTGCTTTTACCAATGCATAAAATGACTGGAGAAGTCATTTCGAATGACTGGTCCTCAGTGTTGTGAGAACGATGACTGGTTAAAATTTTTGGTGGTTTCTTGTTCAGTCCATAGGCCTACATCATGTGGCAAACCGGTGAGCATGTGGCTCTATTAGTATAGGAGATACCTGAAAACATATCACACTTTTCATCATAGTGCTTTTACCAATGCATAAAATGCATGGAGAAGTCATTTCGAATGACTGGTCCTCAGTGTTGTGAGAACGATGACTGGTTAGAATTTTTGGTAGTTTCTTGTTCAGTCCATAGGCCTACATCATGTGGCAAACCGGTGAGCATGTGGCTCTATTAGTATAGGAGATACCTGAAAACATATCACACTTTTCATCATAGTGCTTTTACCAATGCATAAAATGCATGGAGAAGTCATTTCGAATGACTGGTCCTCAGTGTTGTGAGAACGATGACTGGTTAAAATTTTTGGTGGTTTCTTGTTCAGTCCATAGGCCTACATCATGTGGCAAACCGGTGAGCATGTGGCTCTATTAGTATATGAGATACCTGAAAACATATCACACTTTTCATCATAGTGCTTTTACCAATGCATAAAATGCATGGAGAAGTCATTTCGAATGACTGGTCCTCAGTGTTGTGAGAACGATGACTGGTTAAAATTTTTGGTGGTTTCTTGTTCAGTCCATAGGCCTACATCATGTGGCAAACCGGTGAGCATGTGGCTCTATTAGTATAGGAGATACCTGAAAACATATCACACTTTTCATCATAGTGCTTTTACCAATGCATAAAATGCATGGAGAAGTCATTTCGAATGACTGGTCCTCAGTGTTGTGAGAACGATGACTGGTTAAAATTTTTGGTGGTTTCTTGTTCAGTCCATAGGCCTACATCATGTGGGAAACCGGTGAGCATGTGGCTCTATTAGTATAGGAGATACCTGAAAACATATCACACTTTTCATCATAGTGCTTTTACCAATGCATAAAATGCATGGAGAAGTCATTTCAAATGACTGGTCCTCAGTGTTGTGAGAACGATGACTGGTTAAAATTTTTGGTGGTTTCTTGTTCAGTCCATAGGCCTACATCATGTGGCAAACCGGTGAGCATGTGGCTCTATTAGTATAGGAGATACCTGAAAACATATCACACTTTTCATCATAGTGCTTTTACCAATGCATAAAATGCATGGAGAAGTCATTTCGAATGACTGGTCCTCAGTGTTGTGAGAACGATGACTGGTTAAAATTTTTGGTGGTTTCTTGTTCAGTCCATAGGCCTACATCATGTGGCAAACCGGTGAGCATGTGGCTCTATTAGTATAGGAGATACCTGAAAACATATCACACTTTTCATCAGTGCTTTTACCAATGCATAAAATGCATGGAGAAGTCATTTCGAATGACTGGTCCTCAGTGTTGTGAGAACGATGACTGGTTAAAATTTTTGGTGGTTTCTTGTTCAGTCCATAGGCCTACATCATGTGGCAAACCGGTGAGCATGTGGCTCTATTAGTATAGGAGATACCTGAAAACATATCACACTTTTCATCATAGTGCTTTTACCAATGCATAAAATGCATGGAGAAGTCATTTCGAATGACTGGTCCTCAGTGTTGTGAGAACGATGACTGGTTAAAATTTTTGGTGGTTTCTTGTTCAGTCCATAGGCCTACATCATGTGGCAAACCGGTGAGCATGTGGCTCTATTAGTATAGGAGATACCTGAAAACATATCACACTTTTCATCATAGTGCTTTTACCAATGCATAAAATGCATGGAGAAGTCATTTCGAATGACTGGTCCTCAGTGTTGTGAGAACGATGACTGGTTAAAATTTTTGGTGGTTTCTTGTTCAGTCCATAGGCCTACATCATGTGGCAAACCGGTGAGCATGTGGCTCTATTAGTATAGGAGATACCTGAAAACATATCACACTTTTCATCATAGTGCTTTTACCAATGCATAAAATGCATGGAGAAGTCATTTCGAATGACTGGTCCTCAGTGTTGTGAGAACGATGACTGGTTAAAATTTTTGGTGGTTTCTTGTTCAGTCCATAGGCCTACATCATGTGGCAAACCGGTGAGCATGTGGCTCTATTAGTATAGGAGATACCTGAAAACATATCACACTTTTCATCATAGTGCTTTTACCAATGCATAAAATGCATGGAGAAGTCATTTCGAATGACTGGTCCTCAGTGTTGTGAGAACGATGACTGGTTAAAATTTTTGGTGGTTTCTTGTTCAGTCCATAGGCCTACATCATGTGGCAAACTGGTGAGCATGTGGCTCTATTAGTATAGGAGATACCTGAAAACATATCACACTTTTCATCACAGTGCTTTCACCAATGCATAAAATGCATGGAGAAGTCATTTCGAATGACTGGTCCTCAGTGTTGTGAGAACGATGACTGGTTAAAATTTTTGGTGGTTTCTTGTTCAGTCCATAGGCCTACATCATGTGGCAAACCGGTGAGCATGTGGCTCTATTAGTATAGGAGATACCTGAAAACATATCACACTTTTCATCATAGTGCTTTTACCAATGCATAAAATGCATGGAGAAGTCATTTCGAATGACTGGTCCTCAGTGTTGTGAAAACGATGACTGGTTAAAATTTTTGGTGGTTTCTTGTTCAGTCCATAGGCCTACATCATGTGGCAAACCGGTGAGCATGTGGCTCTATTAGTATAGGAGATACCTGAAAACATATCACACTTTTCATCATAGTGCTTTTACCAATGCATAAAATGCATGGAGAAGTCATTTCGAATGACTGGTCCTCAGTGTTGTGAGAATGATGACTGGTTAAAATTTTTGGTGGTTTCTTGCTCAGTCCATTAGCCTACATCATGTGGCAAACCGGTGAGCATGTGGCTCTATTAGTATAGGAGATACCTGAAAACATATCACACTTTTCATCATAGTGCTTTTACCAATGCATAAAATGCATGGAGAAGTCATTTCGAATGACTGGTCCTCAGTGTTGTGAGAACGATGACTGGTTAAAATTTTTGGTGGTTTCTTGTTCAGTCCATAGGCCTACATCATGTGGCAAACCGGTGAGCATGTGGCTCTATTAGTATAGGAGATACCTGAAAACATATCACACTTTTCATCATAGTGCTTTTACCAATGCATAAAATGCATGGAGAAGTCATTTCGAATGATTGGTCCTCAGTGTTGTGAGAACGATGACTGGTTAAAATTTTTGGTGGTTTCTTGTTCAGTCCATTAGCCTACATCATGTGGCAAACCGGTGAGCATGTGGCTCTATTAGTATAGGAGATACCTGAAAACATATCACACTTTTCATCATAGTGCTTTTACCAATGCATAAAATGCATGGAGAAGTCATTTCGAATGACTGGTCCTCAGTGTTGTGAGAACGATGACTGGTTAAAATTTTTGGTGGTTTCTTGTTCAGTCCATAGGCCTACAACATGTGGCAAACCGGTGAGCATGTGGCTCTATTAGTATAGGAGATACCTGAAAACATATCACACTTTTCATCATAGTGCTTTTACCAATGCATAAAATGCATGGAGAAGTCATTTCGAATGACTGGTCCTCAGTGTTGTGAGAACGATGACTGGTTAAAATTTTTGGTGGTTTCTTGTTCAGTCCATTAGCCTACATCATGTGGCAAACCGGTGAGCATGTGGCTCTATTAGTATAGGAGATACCTGAAAACATATCACACTTTTCATCATAGTGCTTTTACCAATGCATAAAATGCATGGAGAAGTCATTTCGAATGACTGGTCCTCAGTGTTGTGAGAACGATGACTGGTTAAAATTTTTGGTGGTTTCTTGTTCAGTCCATAGGCCTACATCATGTGGCAAACCGGTGAGCATGTGGCTCTATTAGTATAGGAGATACCTGAAAACATATCACACTTTTCATCATAGTGCTTTTACTAATGCATAAAATGCATGGAGAAGTCATTTCGAATGACTGGTCCTCAGTGTTGTGAGAACGATGACTGGTTAAAATTTTTGGTGGTTTCTTGTTCAGTCCATAGGCCTACATCATGTGGCAAACCGGTGAGCATGTGGCTCTATTAGTATAGGAGATACCTGAAAACATATCACACTTTTCATCATAGTGCTTTTACCAATGCATAAAATGCATGGAGAAGTCATTTCGAATGACTGGTCCTCAGTGTTGTGAGAACGATGACTGGTTAAAATTTTTGGTGGTTTCTTGTTCAGTCCATAGGCCTACATCATGTGGCAAACCGGTGAGCATGTGGCTCTATTAGTATAGGAGATACCTGAAAACATATCACACTTTTCATCATAGTGCTTTTACCAATGCATAAAATGCATGGAGAAGTCATTTCGAATGACTGGTCCTCAGTGTTGTGAGAACGATGACTGGTTAAAATTTTTGGTGGTTTCTTGTTCAGTCCATAGGCCTACATCATGTGGCAAACTGGTGAGCATGTGGCTCTATTAGTATAGGAGATACCTGAAAACATATCACACTTTTCATCACAGTGCTTTTACCAATGCATAAAATGCATGGAGAAGTCATTTCGAATGACTGGTCCTCAGTGTTGTGAGAACGATGACTGGTTAAAATTTTTGGTGGTTTCTTGTTCAGTCCATAGGCCTACATCATGTGGCAAACCGGTGAACATGTGGCTCTATTAGTATAGGAGATACCTGAAAACATATCACACTTTTCATCATAGTGCTTTTACCAATGCATAAAATGCATGGAGAAGTCATTTCGAATGACTGGTCCTCAGTGTTGTGAGAACGATGACTGGTTAAAATTTTTGGTGGTTTCTTGTTCAGTCCATAGGCCTACATCATGTGGCAAACTGGTGAGCATGTGGCTCTATTAGTATAGGAGATACCTGAAAACATATCACACTTTTCATCACAGTGCTTTTACCAATGCATAAAATGCATGGAGAAGTCATTTCGAATGACTGGTCCTCAGTGTTGTGAGAACGATGACTGGTTAAAATTTTTGGTGGTTTCTTGTTCAGTCCATAGGCCTACATCATGTGGCAAACCGGTGAGCATGTGGCTCTATTAGTATAGGAGATACCTGAAAACATATCACACTTTTCATCATAGTGCTTTTACCAATGCATAAAATGCATGGAGAAGTCATTTCGAATGACTGGTCCTCAGTGTTGTGAGAACGATGACTGGTTAAAATTTTTGGTGGTTTCTTGTTCAGTCCATTAGCCTACATCATGTGGCAAACCGGTGAGCATGTGGCTCTATTAGTATAGGAGATACCTGAAAACATATCACACTTTTCATCATAGTGCTTTTACCAATGCATAAAATGCATGGAGAAGTCATTTCGAATGACTGGTCCTCAGTGTTGTGAGAACGATGACTGGTTAAAATTTTTGGTGGTTTCTTGTTCAGTCCATAGGCCTACATCATGTGGCAAACCGGTGAGCATGTGGCTCTATTAGTATAGGAGATACCTGAAAACATATCACACTTTTCATCATAGTGCTTTTACCAATGCATAAAATGCATGGAGAAGTCATTTCGAATGACTGGTCCTCAGTGTTGTGAGAACGATGACTGGTTAAAATTTTTGGTGGTTTCTTGTTCAGTCCATTAGCCTACATCATGTGGCAAACCGGTGAGCATGTGGCTCTATTAGTATAGGAGATACCTGAAAACATATCACACTTTTCATCATAGTGCTTTTACCAATGCATAAAATGCATGGAGAAGTCATTTCGAATGACTGGTCCTCAGTGTTGTGAGAACGATGACTGGTTAAAATTTTTGGTGGTATCTTGTTCAGTCCATAGGCCTACAACATGTGGCAAACCGGTGAGCATGTGGCTCTATTAGTATAGGAGATACCTGAAAACATATCACACTTTTCATCATAGTGCTTTTACCAATGCATAAAATGCATGGAGAAGTCATTTCGAATGACTGGTCCTCAGTGTTGTGAGAACGATGACTGGTTAAAATTTTTGGTGGTTTCTTGTTCAGTCCATAGGCCTACTTCATGTGGCAAACCGGTGAGCATGTGGCTCTATTAGTATAGGAGATACCTGAAAACATATCACACTTTTCATCATAGTGCTTTTACCAATGCATAAAATGCATGGAGAAGTCATTTCGAATGACTGGTCCTCAGTGTTGTGAGAACGATGACTGGTTAAAATTTTTGATGGTTTCTTGTTCAGTCCATAGGCCTACATCATGTGGCAAACCGGTGAGCATGTGGCTCTATTAGTATAGGAGATACCTGAAAACATATCACACTTTTCATCATAGTGCTTTTACCAATGCATAAAATGCATGGAGAAGTCATTTCGAATGACTGGTCCTCAGTGTTGTGAGAACGATGACTGGTTAAAATTTTTGGTGGTTTCTTGTTCAGTCCATAGGCCTACAACATGTGGCAAACCGGTGAGCATGTGGCTCTATTAGTATAGGAGATACCTGAAAACATATCACACTTTTCATCATAGTGCTTTTACCAATGCATAAAATGCATGGAGAAGTCATTTCGAATGACTGGTCCTCAGTGTTGTGAGAACGATGACTGGTTAAAATTTTTGGTGGTTTCTTGTTCAGTCCATAGGCCTACATCATGTGGCAAACCGGTGAGCATGTGGCTCTATTAGTATAGGAGATGCCTGAAAACATATCACACTTTTCATCATAGTGCTTTTACCAATGCATAAAATGCATGGAGAAGTCATTTCGAATGACTGGTCCTCAGTGTTGTGAGAACGATGACTGGTTAAAATTTTTGGTGGTTTCTTGTTCAGTCCATAGGCCTACATCATGTGGCAAACCGGTGAGCATGTGGCTCTCTTAGTATAGGAGATACCTGAAAACATATCACACTTTTCATCATAGTGCTTTTACCAATGCATAAAATGCATGGAGAAGTCATTTCGAATGACTGGTCCTCAGTGTTGTGAGAACGATGACTGGTTAAAATTTTTGGTGGTTTCTTGTTCAGTCCATAGGCCGACATCATGTGGCAAACCGGTGAGCATGTGGCTCTATTAGTATAGGAGATACCTGAAAACATATCACACTTTTCATCATAGTGCTTTTACCAATGCATAAAATGCATGGAGAAGTCATTTCGAATGACTGGTCCTCAGTGTTGTGAGAACGATGACTGGTTAAAATTTTTGATGGTTTCTTGTTCAGTCCATAGGCCTACATCATGTGGCAAACCGGTGAGCATGTGGCTCTATTAGTATAGGAGATACCTGAAAACATATCACACTTTTCATCATAGTGCTTTTACCAATGCATAAAATGCATGGAGAAGTCATTTCGAATGACTGGTCCTCAGTGTTGTGAGAACGATGACTGGTTAAAATTTTTGGTGGTTTCTTGTTCAGTCCATAGGCCTACAACATGTGGCAAACCGGTGAGCATGTGGCTCTATTAGTATAGGAGATACCTGAAAACATATCACACTTTTCATCATAGTGCTTTTACCAATGCATAAAATGCATGGAGAAGTCATTTCGAATGACTGGTCCTCAGTGTTGTGAGAACGATGACTGGTTAAAATTTTTGGTGGTTTCTTGTTCAGTCCATAGGCCTACATCATGTGGCAAACCGGTGAGCATGTGGCTCTATTAGTATAGGAGATGCCTGAAAACATATCACACTTTTCATCATAGTGCTTTTACCAATGCATAAAATGCATGGAGAAGTCATTTCGAATGACTGGTCCTCAGTGTTGTGAGAACGATGACTGGTTAAAATTTTTGGTGGTTTCTTGTTCAGTCCATAGGCCTACATCATGTGGCAAACCGGTGAGCATGTGGCTCTCTTAGTATAGGAGATACCTGAAAACATATCACACTTTTCATCATAGTGCTTTTACCAATGCATAAAATGCATGGAGAAGTCATTTCGAATGACTGGTCCTCAGTGTTGTGAGAACGATGACTGGTTAAAATTTTTGGTGGTTTCTTGTTCAGTCCATAGGCCGACATCATGTGGCAAACCGGTGAGCATGTGGCTCTATTAGTATAGGAGATACCTGAAAACATATCACACTTTTCATCATAGTGCTTTTACCAATGCATAAAATGCATGGAGAAGTCATTTCGAATGACTGGTCCTCAGTGTTGTGAGAACGATGACTGGTTAAAATTTTTGGTGGTTTCTTGTTCAGTCCATAGGCCTACATCATGTGGCAAACCGGTGAGCATGTGGCTCTATTAGTATAGGAGATACCTGAAAACATATCACACTTTTCATCATAGTGCTTTTACCAATGCATAAAATGCATGGAGAAGTCATTTCGAATGACTGGTCCTCAGTGTTGTGAGAACGATGACTGGTTAAAATTTTTGGTGGTTTCTTGTTCAGTCCATAGGCCTACATCATGTGGCAAACCGGTGAGCATGTGGCTCTATTAGTATAGGAGATACCTGAAAACATATCACACTTTTCATCATAGTGCTTTTACCAATGCATAAAATGCATGGAGAAGTCATTTCGAATGACTGGTCCTCAGTGTTGTGAGAACGATGACTGGTTAAAATTTTTGGTGGTTTCTTGTTCAGTCCATAGGCCTACATCATGTGGCAAACCGGTGAGCATGTGGCTCTATTAGTATAGGAGATACCTGAAAACATATCACACTTTTCATCATAGTGCTTTTACCAATGCATAAAATGCATGGAGAAGTCATTTCGAATGACTGGTCCTCAGTGTTGTGAGAACGATGACTGGTTAAAATTTTTGGTGGTTTCTTGTTCAGTCCATAGGCCTACATCATGTGGCAAACTGGTGAGCATGTGGCTCTATTAGTATAGGAGATACCTGAAAACATATCACACTTTTCATCACAGTGCTTTTACCAATGCATAAAATGCATGGAGAAGTCATTTCGAATGACTGGTCCTCAGTGTTGTGAGAACGATGACTGGTTAAAATTTTTGGTGGTTTCTTGTTCAGTCCATAGGCCTACATCATGTGGCAAACCGGTGAGCATGTGGCTCTATTAGTATAGGAGATACCTGAAAACATATCACACTTTTCATCATAGTGCTTTTACCAATGCATAAAATGCATGGAGAAGTCATTTCGAATGACTGGTCCTCAGTGTTGTGAGAACGATGACTGGTTAAAATTTTTGGTGGTTTCTTGTTCAGTCCATTAGCCTACATCATGTGGCAAACCGGTGAGCATGTGGCTCTATTAGTATAGGAGATACCTGAAAACATATCACACTTTTCATCATAGTGCTTTTACCAATGCATAAAATGCATGGAGAAGTCATTTCGAATGACTGGTCCTCAGTGTTGTGAGAACGATGACTTGTTAAAATTTTTGGTGGTTTCTTGTTCAGTCCATAGGCCTACATCATGTGGCAAACCGGTGAGCATGTGGCTCTATTAGTATAGGAGATACCTGAAAACATATCACACTTTTCATCATAGTGCTTTTACCAATGCATAAAATGCATGGAGAATTCATTTCGAATGACTGGTCCTCAGTGTTGTGAGAACGATGACTGGTTAAAATTTTTGGTGGTTTCTTGTTCAGTCCATTAGCCTACATCATGTGGCAAACCGGTGAGCATGTGGCTCTATTAGTATAGGAGATACCTGAAAACATATCACACTTTTCATCATAGTGCTTTTACCAATGCATAAAATGCATGGAGAAGTCATTTCGAATGACTGGTCCTCAGTGTTGTGAGAACGATGACTGGTTAAAATTTTTGGTGGTTTCTTGTTCAGTCCATAGGCCTACAACATGTGGCAAACCGGTGAGCATGTGGCTCTATTAGTATAGGAGATACCTGAAAACATATCACACTTTTCATCATAGTGCTTTTACCAATGCATAAAATGCATGGAGAAGTCATTTCGAATGACTGGTCCTCAGTGTTGTGAGAACGATGACTGGTTAAAAATTTTGGTGGTTTCTTGTTCAGTCCATAGGCCTACTTCATGTGGCAAACCGGTGAGCATGTGGCTCTATTAGTATAGGAGATACCTGAAAACATATCACACTTTTCATCATAGTGCTTTTACCAATGCATAAAATGCATGGAGAAGTCATTTCGAATGACTGGTCCTCAGTGTTGTGAGAACGATGACTGGTTAAAATTTTTGGTGGTTTCTTGTTCAGTCCATTAGCCTACATCATGTGGCAAACCGGTGAGCATGTGGCTCTATTAGTATAGGAGATACCTGAAAACATATCACACTTTTCATCATAGTGCTTTTACCAATGCATAAAATGCATGGAGAAGTCATTTCGAATGACAGGTCCTCAGTGTTGTGAGAACGATGACTGGTTAAAATTTTTGATGGTTTCTTGTTCAGTCCATAGGCCTACATCATGTGGCAAACCGGTGAGCATGTGGCTCTATTAGTATAGGAGATACCTGAAAACATATCACACTTTTCATCATAGTGCTTTTACCAATGCATAAAATGCATGGAGAAGTCATTTCGAATGACTGGTCCTCAGTGTTGTGAGAACGATGACTGGTTAAAATTTTTGGTGGTTTCTTGTTCAGTCCATAGGCCTACAACATATGGCAAACCGGTGAGCATGTGGCTCTATTAGTATAGGAGATACCTGAAAACATATCACACTTTTCATCATAGTGCTTTTACCAATGCATAAAATGCATGGAGAAGTCATTTCGAATGACTGGTCCTCAGTGTTGTGAGAACGATGACTGGTTAAAATTTTTGGTGGTTTCTTGTTCAGTCCATAGGCCTACATCATGTGGCAAACTGGTGAGCATGTGGCTCTATTAGTATAGGAGATACCTGAAAACATATCACACTTTTCATCACAGTGCTTTTACCAATGCATAAAATGCATGGAGAAATCATTTCGAATGACTGGTCCTCAGTGTTGTGAGAACGATGACTGGTTAAAATTTTTGGTGGTTTCTTGTTCAGTCCATAGGCCTACATCATGTGGCAAACCGGTGAGCATGTGGCTCTATTAGTATAGGAGATACCTGAAAACATATCACACTTTTCATCATAGTGCTTTTACCAATGCATAAAATGCATGGAGAAGTCATTTCGAATGACTGGTCCTCAGTGTTGTGAGAACGATGACTGGTTAAAATTTTTGGTGGTTTCTTGTTCAGTCCATAGGCCTACATCATGTGGCAAACTGGTGAGCATGTGGCTCTATTAGTATAGGAGATACCTGAAAACATATCACACTTTTCATCACAGTGCTTTTACCAATGCATAAAATGCATGGAGAAGTCATTTCGAATGACTGGTCCTCAGTGTTGTGAGAACGATGACTGGTTAAAATTTTTGGTGGTTTCTTGTTCAGTCCATAGGCCTACATCATGTGGCAAACCGGTGAGCATGTGGCTCTGTTAGTATAGGAGATACCTGAAAACATATCACACTTTTCATCATAGTGCTTTTACCAATGCATAAAATGCATGGAGAAGTCATTTCGAATGACTGGTCCTCAGTGTTGTGAGAACGATGACTGGTTAAAATTTTTGGTGGTTTCTTGTTCAGTCCATAGGCCTACATCATGTGGCAAACCGGTGAGCATGTGGCTCTATTAGTATAGGAGATACCTGAAAACATATCACACTTTTCATCATAGTGCTTTTACCAATGCATAAAATGCATGGAGAAGTCATTTCGAATGACTGGTCCTCAGTGTTGTGAGAACGATGACTGGTTAAAATTTTTGGTGGTTTCTTGTTCAGTCCATTAGCCTACATCATGTGGCAAACCGGTGAGCATGTGGCTCTATTAGTATAGGAGATACCTGAAAACATATCACACTTTTCATCATAGTGCTTTTACCAATGCATAAAATGCATGGAGAAGTCATTTCGAATGACTGGTCCTCAGTGTTGTGAGAACGATGACTGGTTAAAATTTTTGGTGGTTTCTTGTTCAGTCCATAGGCCTACATCATGTGGCAAACCGGTGAGCATGTGGCTCTATTAGTATAGGAGATACCTGAAAACATATCACACTTTTCATCATAGTGCTTTTACCAATGCATAAAATGCATGGAGAAGTCATTTCGAATGACTGGTCCTCAGTGTTGTGAGAACGATGACTGGTTAAAATTTTTGGTGGTTTCTTGTTCAGTCCATTAGCCTACATCATGTGGCAAACCGGTGAGCATGTGGCTCTATTAGTATAGGAGATACCTGAAAACATATCACACTTTTCATCATAGTGCTTTTACCAATGCATAAAATGCATGGAGAAGTCATTTCGAATGACTGGTCCTCAGTGTTGTGAGAACGATGACTGGTTAAAATTTTTGGTGGTTTCTTGTTCAGTCCATAGGCCTACAACATGTGGCAAACCGGTGAGCATGTGGCTCTATTAGTATAGGAGAAACCTGAAAACATATCACACTTTTCATCATAGTGCTTTTACCAATGCATAAAATGCATGGAGAAGTCATTTCGAATGACTGGTCCTCAGTGTTGTGAGAACGATGACTGGTTAAAATTTTTGGTGGTTTCTTGTTCAGTCCATAGGCCTACTTCATGTGGCAAACCGGTGAGCATGTGGCTCTATTAGTATAGGAGATACCTGAAAACATATCACACTTTTCATCATAGTGCTTTTACCAATGCATAAAATGCATGGAGAAGTCATTTCGAATGACTGGTCCTCAGTGTTGTGAAAACGATGACTGGTTAAAATTTTTGGTGGTTTCTTGTTCAGTCCATTAGCCTACATCATGTGGCAAACCGGTGAGCATGTGGCTCTATTAGTATAGGAGATACCTGAAAACATATCACACTTTTCATCATAGTGCTTTTACCAATGCATAAAATGCATGGAGAAGTCATTTCGAATGACTGGTCCTCAGTGTTGTGAGAACGATGACTGGTTAAAATTTTTGATGGTTTCTTGTTCAGTCCATAGGCCTACATCATGTGGCAAACCGGTGAGCATGTGGCTCTATTAGTATAGGAGATACCTGAAAACATATCACACTTTTCATCATAGTGCTTTTACCAATGCATAAAATGCATGGAGAAGTCATTTCGAATGACTGGTCCTCAGTGTTGTGAGAACGATGACTGGTTAAAATTTTTGGTGGTTTCTTGTTCAGTCCATAGGCCTACAACATGTGGCAAACCGGTGAGCATGTGGCTCTATTAGTATAGGAGATACCTGAAAACATATCACACTTTTCATCATAGTGCTTTTACCAATGCATAAAATGCATGGAGAAGTCATTTCGAATGACTGGTCCTCAGTGTTGTGAGAACGATGACTGGTTAAAATTTTTGGTGGTTTCTTGTTCAGTCCATAGGCCTACATCATGTGGCAAACCGGTGAGCATGTGGCTCTATTAGTATAGGAGATGCCTGAAAACATATCACACTTTTCATCATAGTGCTTTTACCAATGCATAAAATGCATGGAGAAGTCATTTCGAATGACTGGTCCTCAGTGTTGTGAGAACGATGACTGGTTAAAATTTTTGGTGGTTTCTTGTTCAGTCCATAGGCCTACATCATGTGGCAAACCGGTGAGCATGTGGCTCTCTTAGTATAGGAGATACCTGAAAACATATCACACTTTTCATCATAGTGCTTTTACCAATGCATAAAATGCATGGAGAAGTCATTTCGAATGACTGGTCCTCAGTGTTGTGAGAACGATGACTGGTTAAAATTTTTGGTGGTTTCTTGTTCAGTCCATAGGCCGACATCATGTGGCAAACCGGTGAGCATGTGGCTCTATTAGTATAGGAGATACCTGAAAACATATCACACTTTTCATCATAGTGCTTTTACCAATGCATAAAATGCATGGAGAAGTCATTTCGAATGACTGGTCCTCAGTGTTGTGAGAACGATGACTGGTTAAAATTTTTGGTGGTTTCTTGTTCAGTCCATAGGCCTACATCATGTGGCAAACCGGTGAGCATGTGGCTCTATTAGTATAGGAGATACCTGAAAACATATCACACTTTTCATCATAGTGCTTTTACCAATGCATAAAATGCATGGAGAAGTCATTTCGAATGACTGGTCCTCAGTGTTGTGAGAACGATGACTGGTTAAAATTTTTGGTGGTTTCTTGTTCAGTCCATAGGCCTACATCATGTGGCAAACCGGTGAGCATGTGGCTCTATTAGTATAGGAGATACCTGAAAATATATCACACTTTTCATCATAGTGCTTTTACCAATGCATAAAATGACTGGAGAAGTCATTTCGAATGACTGGTCCTCAGTGTTGTGAGAACGATGACTGGTTAAAATTTTTGGTGGTTTCTTGTTCAGTCCATAGGCCTACATCATGTGACAAACCGGTGAGCATGTGGCTCTATTAGTATAGGAGATACTTGAAAACATATCACACTTTTCATCATAGTGCTTTTACCAATGCATAAAATGCATGGAGAAGTCATTTCGAATGACTGGTCCTCAGTGTTGTGAGAACGATGACTGGTTAAAATTTTTGGTGGTTTCTTGTTCAGTCCATAGGCCTACATCATGTGGCAAACCGGTGAGCATGTGGCTCTATTAGTATAGGAGATACCTGAAAACATATCACACTTTTCATCATAGTGCTTTTACCAATGCATAAAATGCATGGAGAAGTCATTTCGAATGACTGGTCCTCAGTGTTGTGAGAACGATGACTGGTTAGAATTTTTGGTGGTTTCTTGTTCAGTCCATAGGCCTACATCATGTGGCAAACCGGTGAGCATGTGGCTCTATTAGTATAGGAGATACCTGAAAACATATCACACTTTTCATCATAGTGCTTTTACCAATGCATAAAATGCATGGAGAAGTCATTTCGAATGACTGGTCCTCAGTGTTGTGAGAACGATGACTGGTTAAAATTTTTGGTGGTTTCTTGTTCAGTCCATAGGCCTACATCATGTGGCAAACCGGTGAGCATGTGGCTCTATTAGTATAGGAGATACCTGAAAACATATCACACTTTTCATCATAGTGCTTTTACCAATGCATAAAATGCATGGAGATGTCATTTCGAATGACTGGTCCTCAGTGTTGTGAGAACGATGACTGGTTAAAATTTTTGGTGGTTTCTTGTTCAGTCCATAGGCCTACATCATGTGGCAAACCGGTGAGCATGTGGCTCTATTAGTATAGGAGATACCTGAAAACATATCACACTTTTCATCATAGTGCTTTTACCAATGCATAAAATGCATGGAGAAGTCATTTCGAATGACTGGTCCTCAGTGTTGTGAGAACGATGACTGGTTAAAATTTTTGGTGGTTTCTTGTTCAGTCCATAGGCCTACATCATGTGGGAAACCGGTGAGCATGTGGCTCTATTAGTATAGGAGATACCTGAAAACATATCACACTTTTCATCATAGTGCTTTTACCAATGCATAAAATGCCTGGAGAAGTCATTTCGAATGACTGGTCCTCAGTGTTGTGAGAACGATGACTGGTTAAAATTTTTGGTGGTTTCTTGTTCAGTCCATAGGCCTACATCATGTGGCAAACCGGTGAGCATGTGGCTCTATTAGTATAGGAGATACCTGAAAACATATCACACTTTTCATCATAGTGCTTTTACCAATGCATAAAATGCATGGAGAAGTCATTTCGAATGACTGGTCCTCAGTGTTGTGAGAACGATGACTGGTTAAAATTTTTGGTGGTTTCTTGTTCAGTCCATAGGCCTACATCATGTGGGAAACCGGTGAGCATGTGGCTCTATTAGTATAGGAGATACCTGAAAACATATCACACTTTTCATCATAGTGCTTTTACCAATGCATAAAATGCCTGGAGAAGTCATTTCGAATGACTGGTCCTCAGTGTTGTGAGAACGATGACTGGTTAAAATTTTTGGTGGTTTCTTGTTCAGTCCATAGGCCTACATCATGTGGCAAACCGGTGAGCATGTGGCTCTATTAGTATAGGAGATACCTGAAAACATATCACACTTTTCATCATAGTGCTTTTACCAATGCATAAAATGCATGGAGAAGTCATTTCGAATGACTGGTCCTCAGTGTTGTGAGAACGATGACTGGTTAAAATTTTTGGTGGTTTCTTGTTCAGTCCATTAGCCTACATCATGTGGCAAACCGGTGAGCATGTGGCTCTATTAGTATAGGAGATACCTGAAAACATATCACACTTTTCATCATAGTGCTTTTACCAATGCATAAAATGCATGGAGAAGTCATTTCGAATGACTGGTCCTCAGTGTTGTGAGAACGATGACTGGTTAAAATTTTTGGTGGTTTCTTGTTCAGTCCATTAGCCTACATCATGTGGCAAACCGGTGAGCATGTGGCTCTATTAGTATAGGAGATACCTGAAAACATATCACACTTTTCATCATAGTGCTTTTACCAATGCATAAAATGCATGGAGAAGTCATTTCGAATGACTGGTCCTCAGTGTTGTGAGAACGATGACTGGTTAAAATTTTTGGTGGTTTCTTGTTCAGTCCATAGGCTTACATCATGTGGCAAACCGGTGAGCATGTGGCTCTATTAGTATAGGGGATACCTGAAAACATATCACACTTTTCATCATAGTGCTTTTACCAATGCATAAAATGCATGGAGAAGTCATTTCGAATGACTGGTCCTCAGTGTTGTGAGAACGATGACTGGTTAAAATTTTTGGTGGTTTCTTGTTCAGTCCATTAGCCTACATCATGTGGCAAACCGGTGAGCATGTGGCTCTATTAGTATAGGAGATACCTGAAAACATATCACAGTTTTCATCATAGTGCTTTTACCAATGCATAAAATGCATGGAGAAGTCATTTCGAATGACTGGTCCTCAGTGTTGTGAGAACGATGACTGGTTAAAATTTTTGATGGTTTCTTGTTCAGTCCATAGGCCTACATCATGTGGCAAACCGGTGAGCATGTGGCTCTATTAGTATAGGAGATACCTGAAAACATATCACACTTTTCATCATAGTGCTTTTACCAATGCATAAAATGCATGGAGAAGTCATTTCGAATGACTGGTCCTCAGTGTTGTGAGAACGATGACTGGTTAAAATTTTTGGTGGTTTCTTGTTCAGTCCATAGGCCTACAACATGTGGCAAACCGGTGAGCATGTGGCTCTATTAGTATAGGAGATACCTGAAAACATATCATACTTTTCATCATAGTGCTTTTACCAATGCATAAAATGCATGGAGAAGTCATTTCGAATGACTGGTCCTCAGTGTTGTGAGAACGATGACTGGTTAAAATTTTTGGTGGTTTCTTGTTCAGTCCATAGGCCTACATCATGTGGCAAACCGGTGAGCATGTGGCTCTATTAGTATAGGAGATACCTGAAAACATATCACACTTTTCATCATAGTGCTTTTACCAATGCATAAAATGCATGGAGAAGTCATTTCGAATGACTGGTCCTCAGTGTTGTGAGAACGATGACTGGTTAAAATTTTTGGTGGTTTCTTGTTCAGTCCATAGGCCTACATCATGTGGCAAACCGGTGAGCATGTGGCTCTATTAGTATAGGAGATACCTGAAAACATATCACACTTTTCATCATAGTGCTTTTACCAATGCATAAAATGCATGGAGAAGTCATTTCGAATGACTGGTCCTCAGTGTTGTGAGAACGATGACTGGTTAAAATTTTTGGTGGTTTCTTGTTCAGTACATAGGCCTACATCATGTGGCAAACCGGTGAGCATGTGGCTCTATTAGTATAGGAGATACCTGAAAACATATCACACTTTTCATCATAGAGCTTTTACCAATGCATAAAATGCATGGAGAAGTCATTTCGAATGACTGGTCCTCAGTGTTGTGAGAGCGATGACTGGTTAAAATTTTTGGTGGTTTCTTGTTCAGTCCATAGGCCTACATCATGTGGCAAACCGGTGAGCATGTGGCTCTATTAGTATAGGAGATACCTGAAAACATATCACACTTTTCATCATAGTGCTTTTACCAATGCATAAAATGCATGGAGAAGTCATTTCGAATGACTGGTCCTCAGTGTTGTGAGAACGATGACTGGTTAAAATTTTTGGTGGTTTCTTGTTCAGTCCATTAGCCTACATCATGTGGCAAACGGTGAGCATGTGGCTCTATTAGTATAGGAGATACCTGGAAACATATCACACTTTTCATCATAGTGCTTTTACCAATGCATAAAATGCATGGAGAAGTCATTTCGAATGACTGGTCCTCAGTGTTGTGAGAACGATGACTGGTTAAAATTTTTGGTGGTTTCTTGTTCAGTCATGGGCCTACATCATGTGGCAAACGGTGAGCCATGTGGCTCTATTAGTATAGGAGATACCTGAAAACATATCACACTTTTCATCATAGTGCTTTTACCAATGCATAAAATGCATGGAGAAGTCATTTCGAATGACGGGTCCTCAGTGTTGTGAGAACGATGACTGGTTAAAATTTTGGTGGTTTCTTGTTCAGTCCATTAGCCTACATCATGTGGCAAACCGGTGAGCATGTGGCTCTATTAGTATAGGAGATACCTGAAAACATATCACACTTTTCATCATAGTGCTTTTACAATGCATAATATGCATGGAGAAGTCATTTCGAATGACTGGTCCTCAGTGTTGTGAGAACGATGACTGGTTAAAATTTTTGGTGGTTTCTTGTTCAGTCCATAGGCCTACAACATGTGGCAAACCGGTGAGCATGTGGCTCTATTAGTATAGGAGATACCTGAAAACATATCACACTTTTCATCATAGTGCTTTTACCAATGCATAAAATGCATGGAGAAGTCATTTCGAATGACGGGTCCTCAGTGTTGTGAGAACGATGACTGGTTAAATTTTTGGTGGTTTCTTGTTCAGTCCATTAGCCTACATCATGTGGCAAACCGGTGAGCATGTGGGCTCTATTAGTATAGGAGATACCTGAAAACATATCACACTTTTCATCATAGTGCTTTTACCAATGCATAAAATGCATGGAGAAGTCATTTCGAATGACTGGTCCTCAGTGTTGTGAGAACGATGACTGGTTAAAATTTTTGGTGGTTTCTTGTTCAGTCCATAGGCCTACAACATGTGGCCGGTGAGCATGTGGCTCTATTAGTATAGGAGATACCTGAAAACATATCACACTTTTCATCATAGTGCTTTTACCAATGCATAAAATGCATGGAGAAGTCATTTCGAATGACTGGTCCTCAGTGTTGTGAGAACGATGACTGGTTAAAATTTTTGGTGGTTTCTTGTTCAGTCCATAGGCCTACATCATGTGGCAAACCGGTGAGCATGTGGCTCTATTAGTATAGGAGATACCTGAAAACATATCACACTTTTCATCATAGTGCTTTTACCAATGCATAAAATGCATGGAGAAGTCATTTCGAATGACTGGTCCTCAGTGTTGTGAGAACGATGACTGGTTAAAATTTTTGGTGGTTTCTTGTTCAGTCCATAGGCCTACATCATGTGGCAAACCGGTGAGCATGTGGCTCTATTAGTATAGGAGATACCTGAAAACATATCACACTTTTCATCATAGTGCTTTTACCAATGCATAAAATGCATGGAGAAGTCATTTCGAATGACTGGTCCTCAGTGTTGTGAGAACGATGACTGGTTAAAATTTTTGGTGGTTTCTTGTTCAGTCCATAGGCCTACATCATGTGGCAAACCGGTGAGCATGTGGCTCTATTAGTATAGGAGATACCTGAAAACATATCACACTTTTCATCATAGTGCTTTTACCAATGCATAAAATGCATGGAGAAGTCATTTCGAATGACTGGTCCTCAGTGTTGTGAGAACGATGACTGGTTAAAATTTTTGGTGGTTTCTTGTTCAGTCCATAGGCCTACATCATGTGGCAAACCGGTGAGCATGTGGCTCTATTAGTATAGGAGATACCTGAAAACATATCACACTTTTCATCATAGTGCTTTTACCAATGCATAAAATGCATGGAGAAGTCATTTCGAATGACTGGTCCTCAGTGTTGTGAGAACGATGACTGGTTAAAATTTTTGGTGGTTTCTTGTTCAGTCCATAGGCCTACATCATGTGGCAAACCGGTGAGCATGTGGCTCTATTAGTATAGGAGATACCTGAAAACATATCACACTTTTCATCATAGTGCTTTTACCAATGCATAAAATGCATGGAGAAGTCATTTCGAATGACTGGTCCTCAGTGTTGTGAGAACGATGACTGGTTAAAATTTTTGGTGGTTTCTTGTTCAGTCCATAGGCCTACATCATGTGGCAAACCGGTGAGCATGTGGCTCTATTAGTATAGGAGATACCTGAAAACATATCACACTTTTCATCATAGTGCTTTTACCAATGCATAAAATGCATGGAGAAGTCATTTCGAATGACTGGTCCTCAGTGTTGTGAGAACGATGACTGGTTAAAATTTTTGGTGGTTTCTTGTTCAGTCCATAGGCCTACATCATGTGGCAAACCGGTGAGCATGTGGCTCTATTAGTATAGGAGATACCTGAAAACATATCACACTTTTCATCATAGTGCTTTTACCAATGCATAAAATGCATGGAGAAGTCATTTCGAATGACTGGTCCTCAGTGTTGTGAGAACGATGACTGGTTAAAATTTTTGGTGGTTTCTTGTTCAGTCCATAGGCCTACATCATGTGGCAAACCGGTGAGCATGTGGCTCTATTAGTATAGGAGATACCTGAAAACATATCACACTTTTCATCATAGTGCTTTTACCAATGCATAAAATGCATGGAGAAGTCATTTCGAATGACTGGTCCTCAGTGTTGTGAGAACGATGACTGGTTAAAATTTTTGGTGGTTTCTTGTTCAGTCCATAGGCCTACATCATGTGGCAAACCGGTGAGCATGTGGCTCTATTAGTATAGGAGATACCTGAAAACATATCACACTTTTCATCATAGTGCTTTTACCAATGCATAAAATGCATGGAGAAGTCATTTCGAATGACTGGTCCTCAGTGTTGTGAGAACGATGACTGGTTAAAATTTTTGGTGGTTTCTTGTTCAGTCCATAGGCCTACATCATGTGGCAAACCGGTGAGCATGTGGCTCTATTAGTATAGGAGATACCTGAAAACATATCACACTTTTCATCATAGTGCTTTTACCAATGCATAAAATGCATGGAGAAGTCATTTCGAATGACTGGTCCTCAGTGTTGTGAGAACGATGACTGGTTAAAATTTTTGGTGGTTTCTTGTTCAGTCCATAGGCCTACATCATGTGGCAAACCGGTGAGCATGTGGCTCTATTAGTATAGGAGATACCTGAAAACATATCACACTTTTCATCATAGTGCTTTTACCAATGCATAAAATGCATGGAGAAGTCATTTCGAATGACTGGTCCTCAGTGTTGTGAGAACGATGACTGGTTAAAATTTTTGGTGGTTTCTTGTTCAGTCCATAGGCCTACATCATGTGGCAAACCGGTGAGCATGTGGCTCTATTAGTATAGGAGATACCTGAAAACATATCACACTTTTCATCATAGTGCTTTTACCAATGCATAAAATGCATGGAGAAGTCATTTCGAATGACTGGTCCTCAGTGTTGTGAGAACGATGACTGGTTAAAATTTTTGGTGGTTTCTTGTTCAGTCCATAGGCCTACATCATGTGGCAAACCGGTGAGCATGTGGCTCTATTAGTATAGGAGATACCTGAAAACATATCACACTTTTCATCATAGTGCTTTTACCAATGCATAAAATGCATGGAGAAGTCATTTCGAATGACTGGTCCTCAGTGTTGTGAGAACGATGACTGGTTAAAATTTTTGGTGGTTTCTTGTTCAGTCCATAGGCCTACATCATGTGGCAAACCGGTGAGCATGTGGCTCTATTAGTATAGGAGATACCTGAAAACATATCACACTTTTCATCATAGTGCTTTTACCAATGCATAAAATGCATGGAGAAGTCATTTCGAATGACTGGTCCTCAGTGTTGTGAGAACGATGACTGGTTAAAATTTTTGGTGGTTTCTTGTTCAGTCCATAGGCCTACATCATGTGGCAAACCGGTGAGCATGTGGCTCTATTAGTATAGGAGATACCTGAAAACATATCACACTTTTCATCATAGTGCTTTTACCAATGCATAAAATGCATGGAGAAGTCATTTCGAATGACTGGTCCTCAGTGTTGTGAGAACGATGACTGGTTAAAATTTTTGGTGGTTTCTTGTTCAGTCCATAGGCCTACATCATGTGGCAAACCGGTGAGCATGTGGCTCTATTAGTATAGGAGATACCTGAAAACATATCACACTTTTCATCATAGTGCTTTTACCAATGCATAAAATGCATGGAGAAGTCATTTCGAATGACTGGTCCTCAGTGTTGTGAGAACGATGACTGGTTAAAATTTTTGGTGGTTTCTTGTTCAGTCCATAGGCCTACATCATGTGGCAAACCGGTGAGCATGTGGCTCTATTAGTATAGGAGATACCTGAAAACATATCACACTTTTCATCATAGTGCTTTTACCAATGCATAAAATGCATGGAGAAGTCATTTCGAATGACTGGTCCTCAGTGTTGTGAGAACGATGACTGGTTAAAATTTTTGGTGGTTTCTTGTTCAGTCCATAGGCCTACATCATGTGGCAAACCGGTGAGCATGTGGCTCTATTAGTATAGGAGATACCTGAAAACATATCACACTTTTCATCATAGTGCTTTTACCAATGCATAAAATGCATGGAGAAGTCATTTCGAATGACTGGTCCTCAGTGTTGTGAGAACGATGACTGGTTAAAATTTTTGGTGGTTTCTTGTTCAGTCCATAGGCCTACATCATGTGGCAAACCGGTGAGCATGTGGCTCTATTAGTATAGGAGATACCTGAAAACATATCACACTTTTCATCATAGTGCTTTTACCAATGCATAAAATGCATGGAGAAGTCATTTCGAATGACTGGTCCTCAGTGTTGTGAGAACGATGACTGGTTAAAATTTTTGGTGGTTTCTTGTTCAGTCCATAGGCCTACATCATGTGGCAAACCGGTGAGCATGTGGCTCTATTAGTATAGGAGATACCTGAAAACATATCACACTTTTCATCATAGTGCTTTTACCAATGCATAAAATGCATGGAGAAGTCATTTCGAATGACTGGTCCTCAGTGTTGTGAGAACGATGACTGGTTAAAATTTTTGGTGGTTTCTTGTTCAGTCCATAGGCCTACATCATGTGGCAAACCGGTGAGCATGTGGCTCTATTAGTATAGGAGATACCTGAAAACATATCACACTTTTCATCATAGTGCTTTTACCAATGCATAAAATGCATGGAGAAGTCATTTCGAATGACTGGTCCTCAGTGTTGTGAGAACGATGACTGGTTAAAATTTTTGGTGGTTTCTTGTTCAGTCCATAGGCCTACATCATGTGGCAAACCGGTGAGCATGTGGCTCTATTAGTATAGGAGATACCTGAAAACATATCACACTTTTCATCATAGTGCTTTTACCAATGCATAAAATGCATGGAGAAGTCATTTCGAATGACTGGTCCTCAGTGTTGTGAGAACGATGACTGGTTAAAATTTTTGGTGGTTTCTTGTTCAGTCCATAGGCCTACATCATGTGGCAAACCGGTGAGCATGTGGCTCTATTAGTATAGGAGATACCTGAAAACATATCACACTTTTCATCATAGTGCTTTTACCAATGCATAAAATGCATGGAGAAGTCATTTCGAATGACTGGTCCTCAGTGTTGTGAGAACGATGACTGGTTAAAATTTTTGGTGGTTTCTTGTTCAGTCCATAGGCCTACATCATGTGGCAAACCGGTGAGCATGTGGCTCTATTAGTATAGGAGATACCTGAAAACATATCACACTTTTCATCATAGTGCTTTTACCAATGCATAAAATGCATGGAGAAGTCATTTCGAATGACTGGTCCTCAGTGTTGTGAGAACGATGACTGGTTAAAATTTTTGGTGGTTTCTTGTTCAGTCCATAGGCCTACATCATGTGGCAAACCGGTGAGCATGTGGCTCTATTAGTATAGGAGATACCTGAAAACATATCACACTTTTCATCATAGTGCTTTTACCAATGCATAAAATGCATGGAGAAGTCATTTCGAATGACTGGTCCTCAGTGTTGTGAGAACGATGACTGGTTAAAATTTTTGGTGGTTTCTTGTTCAGTCCATAGGCCTACATCATGTGGCAAACCGGTGAGCATGTGGCTCTATTAGTATAGGAGATACCTGAAAACATATCACACTTTTCATCATAGTGCTTTTACCAATGCATAAAATGCATGGAGAAGTCATTTCGAATGACTGGTCCTCAGTGTTGTGAGAACGATGACTGGTTAAAATTTT
Organism: Ranitomeya imitator; assembly: GCF_032444005.1. Lineage (NCBI taxonomy): Eukaryota > Metazoa > Chordata > Amphibia > Anura > Dendrobatidae > Ranitomeya > Ranitomeya imitator. Next base: position 881,224 of record NW_027194316.1, read on the forward strand.
TGGTGGTTTCTTGTTCAGTCCATAGGCCTACATCATGTGGCAAACCGGTGAGCATGTGGCTCTATTAGTATAGGAGATACCTGAAAACATATCACACTTTTCATCATAGTGCTTTTACCAATGCATAAAATGCATGGAGAAGTCATTTCGAATGACTGGTCCTCAGTGTTGTGAGAACGATGACTGGTTAAAATTTTTGGTGGTTTCTTGTTCAGTCCATAGGCCTACATCATGTGGCAAACCGGTGAGCATGTGGCTCTATTAGTATAGGAGATACCTGAAAACATATCACACTTTTCATCATAGTGCTTTTACCAATGCATAAAATGCATGGAGAAGTCATTTCGAATGACTGGTCCTCAGTGTTGTGAGAACGATGACTGGTTAAAATTTTTGGTGGTTTCTTGTTCAGTCCATAGGCCTACATCATGTGGCAAACCGGTGAGCATGTGGCTCTATTAGTATAGGAGATACCTGAAAACATATCACACTTTTCATCATAGTGCTTTTACCAATGCATAAAATGCATGGAGAAGTCATTTCGAATGACTGGTCCTCAGTGTTGTGAGAACGATGACTGGTTAAAATTTTTGGTGGTTTCTTGTTCAGTCCATAGGCCTACATCATGTGGCAAACCGGTGAGCATGTGGCTCTATTAGTATAGGAGATACCTGAAAACATATCACACTTTTCATCATAGTGCTTTTACCAATGCATAAAATGCATGGAGAAGTCATTTCGAATGACTGGTCCTCAGTGTTGTGAGAACGATGACTGGTTAAAATTTTTGGTGGTTTCTTGTTCAGTCCATAGGCCTACATCATGTGGCAAACCGGTGAGCATGTGGCTCTATTAGTATAGGAGATACCTGAAAACATATCACACTTTTCATCATAGTGCTTTTACCAATGCATAAAATGCATGGAGAAGTCATTTCGAATGACTGGTCCTCAGTGTTGTGAGAACGATGACTGGTTAAAATTTTTGGTGGTTTCTTGTTCAGTCCATAGGCCTACATCATGTGGCAAACCGGTGAGCATGTGGCTCTATTAGTATAGGAGATACCTGAAAACATATCACACTTTTCATCATAGTGCTTTTACCAATGCATAAAATGCATGGAGAAGTCATTTCGAATGACTGGTCCTCAGTGTTGTGAGAACGATGACTGGTTAAAATTTTTGGTGGTTTCTTGTTCAGTCCATAGGCCTACATCATGTGGCAAACCGGTGAGCATGTGGCTCTATTAGTATAGGAGATACCTGAAAACATATCACACTTTTCATCATAGTGCTTTTACCAATGCATAAAATGCATGGAGAAGTCATTTCGAATGACTGGTCCTCAGTGTTGTGAGAACGATGACTGGTTAAAATTTTTGGTGGTTTCTTGTTCAGTCCATAGGCCTACATCATGTGGCAAACCGGTGAGCATGTGGCTCTATTAGTATAGGAGATACCTGAAAACATATCACACTTTTCATCATAGTGCTTTTACCAATGCATAAAATGCATGGAGAAGTCATTTCGAATGACTGGTCCTCAGTGTTGTGAGAACGATGACTGGTTAAAATTTTTGGTGGTTTCTTGTTCAGTCCATAGGCCTACATCATGTGGCAAACCGGTGAGCATGTGGCTCTATTAGTATAGGAGATACCTGAAAACATATCACACTTTTCATCATAGTGCTTTTACCAATGCATAAAATGCATGGAGAAGTCATTTCGAATGACTGGTCCTCAGTGTTGTGAGAACGATGACTGGTTAAAATTTTTGGTGGTTTCTTGTTCAGTCCATAGGCCTACATCATGTGGCAAACCGGTGAGCATGTGGCTCTATTAGTATAGGAGATACCTGAAAACATATCACCTTTTCATCATAGTGCTTTTACCAATGCATAAAATGCATGGAGAAGTCATTTCGAATGACTGGTCCTCAGTGTTGTGAGAACGATGACTGGTTAAAATTTTTGGTGGTTTCTTGTTCAGTCCATAGGCCTACATCATGTGGCAAACCGGTGAGCATGTGGCTCTATTAGTATAGGAGATACCTGAAAACATATCACACTTTTCATCATAGTGCTTTTACCAATGCATAAAATGCATGGAGAAGTCATTTCGAATGACTGGTCCTCAGTGTTGTGAGAACGATGACTGGTTAAAATTTTTGGTGGTTTCTTGTTCAGTCTATAGGCCTACATCATGTGGGAAACCGGTGAGCATGTGGCTCTATTAGTATAGGAGATACCTGAAAACATATCACACTTTTCATCATAGTGCTTTTACCAATGCATAAAATGCATGGAGAAGTCATTTCGAATGACTGGTCCTCAGTGTTGTGAGAACGATGACTGGTTAAAATTTTTGGTGGTTTCTTGTTCAGTCCATAGGCCTACATCATGTGGCAAACCGGTGAGCATGTGGCTCTATTAGTATAGGAGATACCTGAAAACATATCACACTTTTCATCATAGTGCTTTTACCAATGCATAAAATGCATGGAGAAGTCATTTCGAATGACTGGTCCTCAGTGTTGTGAGAACGATGACTGGTTAAAATTTTTGGTGGTTTCTTGTTCAGTCCATAGGCCTACATCATGTGGCAAACCGGTGAGCATGTGGCTATATTAGTATAGGAGATACCTGAAAACATATCACACTTTTCATCATAGTGCTTTTATCAATGCATAAAATGCATGGAGAAGTCATTTCGAATGATTGGTCCTCAGTGTTGTGAGAACGATGACTGGTTAAAATTTTTGGTGGTTTCTTGTTCAGTCCATAGGCCTACATCATGTGGGAAACCGGTGAGCATGTGGCTCTATTAGTATAGGAGATACCTGAAAACATATCACACTTTTCATCATAGTGCTTTTACCAATGCATAAAATGCATGGAGAAGTCATTTCGAATGACTGGTCCTCAGTGTTGTGAGAACGATGACTGGTTAAAATTTTTGGTGGTTTCTTGTTCAGTCCATAGGCCTACATCATGTGGCAAACCGGTGAGCATGTGGCTCTATTAGTATAGGAGATACCTGAAAACATATCACACTTTTCATCATAGTGCTTTTACCAATGCATAAAATGCATGGAGAAGTCATTTCGAATGATTGGTCCTCAGTGTTGTGAGAACGATGACTGGTTAAAATTTTGGTGGTTTCTTGTTCAGTCCATAGGCCTACATCATGTGGCAAACCGGTGAGCATGTGGCTCTATTAGTATTGGAGATACCTGAAAACATATCACACTTTTCATCATAGTGCTTTTACCAATGCATAAAATGCATGGAGAAGTCATTTCGAATGACTGGTCCTCAGTGTTGTGAGAACGATGACTGGTTAAAATTTTTGGTGGTTTCTTGTTCAGTCCATAGGCCTACATCATGTGGCAAACCGGTGAGCATGTGGCTCTATTAGTATAGGAGATACCTGAAAACATATCACACTTTTCATCATAGTGCTTTTACCAATGCATAAAATGCATGGAGAAGTCATTTCGAATGACTGGTCCTCAGTGTTGTGAGAACGATGACTGGTTAAAATTTTTGGTGGTTTCTTGTTCAGTCCATAGGCCTACATCATGTGGCAAACCGGTGAGCATGTGGCTCTATTAGTATAGGAGATACCTGAAAACATATCACACTTTTCATCATAGTGCTTTTACCAATGCATAAAATGCATGGAGAAGTCATTTCGAATGACTGGTCCTCAGTGTTGTGAGAACGATGACTGGTTAAAATTTTTGGTGGTTTCTTGTTCAGTCCATAGGCCTACATCATGTGGCAAACCGGTGAGCATGTGGCTCTATTAGTATTGGAGATACCTGAAAACATATCACACTTTTCATCATAGTGCTTTTACCAATGCATAAAATGCATGGAGAAGTCATTTCGAATGACTGGTCCTCAGTGTTGTGAGAACGATGACTGGTTAAAATTTTTGGTGGTTTCTTGTTCAGTCCATAGGCCTACATCATGTGGCAAACCGGTGAGCATGTGGCTCTATTAGTATAGGAGATACCTGAAAACATATCACACTTTTCTCATCATAGTGCTTTTACCAATGCATAAAATGCATGGAGAAGTCATTTCGAATGACTGGTCCTCAGTGTTGTGAGAACGATGACTGGTTAAAATTTTTGGTGGTTTCTTGTTCAGTCCATAGGCCTACATCATGTGGCAAACCGGTGAGCATGTGGCTCTATTAGTATAGGAGATACCTGAAAACATATCACACTTTTCATCATAGTGCTTTTACCAATGCATAAAATGCATGGAGAAGTCATTTCGAATGACTGGTCCTCAGTGTTGTGAGAACGATGACTGGTTAAAATTTTTGGTGGTTTCTTGTTCAGTCCATAGGCCTACATCATGTGGCAAACCGGTGAGCATGTGGCTCTATTAGTATAGGAGATACCTGAAAACATATCACACTTTTCATCATAGTGCTTTTACCAATGCATAAAATGCATGGAGAAGTCATTTCGAATGACTGGTCCTCAGTGTTGTGAGAACGATGACTGGTTAAAATTTTTGGTGGTTTCTTGTTCAGTCCATAGGCCTACATCATGTGGCAAACCGGTGAGCATGTGGCTCTATTAGTATAGGAGATACCTGAAAACATATCACACTTTTCATCATAGTGCTTTTACCAATGCATAAAATGCATGGAGAAGTCATTTCGAATGACTGGTCCTCAGTGTTGTGAGAACGATGACTGGTTAAAATTTTTGGTGGTTTCTTGTTCAGTCCATAGGCCTACATCATGTGGCAAACCGGTGAGCATGTGGCTCTATTAGTATAGGAGATACCTGAAAACATATCACACTTTTCATCATAGTGCTTTTACCAATGCATAAAATGCATGGAGAAGTCATTTCGAATGACTGGTCCTCAGTGTTGTGAGAACGATGACTGGTTAAAATTTTTGGTGGTTTCTTGTTCAGTCCATAGGCCTACATCATGTGGCAAACCGGTGAGCATGTGGCTCTATTAGTATAGGAGATACCTGAAAACATATCACACTTTTCATCATAGTGCTTTTACCAATGCATAAAATGCATGGAGAAGTCATTTCGAATGACTGGTCCTCAGTGTTGTGAGAACGATGACTGGTTAAAATTTTTGGTGGTTTCTTGTTCAGTCCATAGGCCTACATCATGTGGCAAACCGGTGAGCATGTGGCTCTATTAGTATAGGAGATACCTGAAAACATATCACACTTTTCATCATAGTGCTTTTACCAATGCATAAAATGCATGGAGAAGTCATTTCGAATGACTGGTCCTCAGTGTTGTGAGAACGATGACTGGTTAAAATTTTTGGTGGTTTCTTGTTCAGTCCATAGGCCTACATCATGTGGCAAACCGGTGAGCATGTGGCTCTATTAGTATAGGAGATACCTGAAAACATATCACACTTTTCATCATAGTGCTTTTACCAATGCATAAAATGCATGGAGAAGTCATTTCGAATGACTGGTCCTCAGTGTTGTGAGAACGATGACTGGTTAAAATTTTTGGTGGTTTCTTGTTCAGTCCATAGGCCTACATCATGTGGCAAACCGGTGAGCATGTGGCTCTATTAGTATAGGAGATACCTGAAAACATATCACACTTTTCATCATAGTGCTTTTACCAATGCATAAAATGCATGGAGAAGTCATTTCGAATGACTGGTCCTCAGTGTTGTGAGAACGATGACTGGTTAAAATTTTTGGTGGTGGTTTCTTGTTCAGTCCATAGGCCTACATCATGTGGCAAACCGGTGAGCATGTGGCTCTATTAGTATAGGAGATACCTGAAAACATATCACACTTTTCATCATAGTGCTTTTACCAATGCATAAAATGCATGGAGAAGTCATTTCGAATGACTGGTCCTCAGTGTTGTGAGAACGATGACTGGTTAAAATTTTGGTGGTTTCTTGTTCAGTCCATAGGCCTACATCATGTGGCAAACCGGTGAGCATGTGGCTCTATTAGTATAGGAGATACCTGAAAACATATCACACTTTTCATCATAGTGCTTTTACCAATGCATAAAATGCATGGAGAAGTCATTTCGAATGACTGGTCCTCAGTGTTGTGAGAACGATGACTGGTTAAAATTTTTGGTGGTTTCTTGTTCAGTCCATAGGCCTACATCATGTGGCAAACCGGTGAGCATGTGGCTCTATTAGTATAGGAGATACCTGAAAACATATCACACTTTTCATCATAGTGCTTTTACCAATGCATAAAATGCATGGAGAAGTCATTTCGAATGACTGGTCCTCAGTGTTGTGAGAACGATGACTGGTTAAAATTTTTGGTGGTTTCTTGTTCAGTCCATAGGCCTACATCATGTGGCAAACCGGTGAGCATGTGGCTCTATTAGTATAGGAGATACCTGAAAACATATCACACTTTTCATCATAGTGCTTTTACCAATGCATAAAATGCATGGAGAAGTCATTTCGAATGACTGGTCCTCAGTGTTGTGAGAACGATGACTGGTTAAAATTTTTGGTGGTTTCTTGTTCAGTCCATAGGCCTACATCATGTGGCAAACCGGTGAGCATGTGGCTCTATTAGTATAGGAGATACCTGAAAACATATCACACTTTTCATCATAGTGCTTTTACCAATGCATAAAATGCATGGAGAAGTCATTTCGAATGACTGGTCCTCAGTGTTGTGAGAACGATGACTGGTTAAAATTTTTGGTGGTTTCTTGTTCAGTCCATAGGCCTACATCATGTGGCAAACCGGTGAGCATGTGGCTCTATTAGTATAGGAGATACCTGAAAACATATCACACTTTTCATCATAGTGCTTTTACCAATGCATAAAATGCATGGAGAAGTCATTTCGAATGACTGGTCCTCAGTGTTGTGAGAACGATGACTGGTTAAAATTTTTGGTGGTTTCTTGTTCAGTCCATAGGCCTACATCATGTGGCAAACCGGTGAGCATGTGGCTCTATTAGTATAGGAGATACCTGAAAACATATCACACTTTTCATCATAGTGCTTTTACCAATGCATAAAATGCATGGAGAAGTCATTTCGAATGACTGGTCCTCAGTGTTGTGAGAACGATGACTGGTTAAAATTTTTGGTGGTTTCTTGTTCAGTCCATAGGCCTACATCATGTGGCAAACCGGTGAGCATGTGGCTCTATTAGTATAGGAGATACCTGAAAACATATCACACTTTTCATCATAGTGCTTTACCAATGCATAAAATGCATGGAGAAGTCATTTCGAATGACTGGTCCTCAGTGTTGTGAGAACGATGACTGGTTAAAATTTTTGGTGGTTTCTTGTTCAGTCCATAGGCCTACATCATGTGGCAAACCGGTGAGCATGTGGCTCTATTAGTATAGGAGATACCTGAAAACATATCACACTTTTCATCATAGTGCTTTTACCAATGCATAAAATGCATGGAGAAGTCATTTCGAATGACTGGTCCTCAGTGTTGTGAGAACGATGACTGGTTAAAATTTTTGGTGGTTTCTTGTTCAGTCCATAGGCCTACATCATGTGGCAAACCGGTGAGCATGTGGCTCTATTAGTATAGGAGATACCTGAAAACATATCACACTTTTCATCATAGTGCTTTTACCAATGCATAAAATGCATGGAGAAGTCATTTCGAATGACTGGTCCTCAGTGTTGTGAGAACGATGACTGGTTAAAATTTTTGGTGGTTTCTTGTTCAGTCCATAGGCCTACATCATGTGGCAAACCGGTGAGCATGTGGCTCTATTAGTATAGGAGATACCTGAAAACATATCACACTTTTCATCATAGTGCTTTTACCAATGCATAAAATGCATGGAGAAGTCATTTCGAATGACTGGTCCTCAGTGTTGTGAGAACGATGACTGGTTAAAATTTTTGGTGGTTTCTTGTTCAGTCCATAGGCCTACATCATGTGGCAAACCGGTGAGCATGTGGCTCTATTAGTATAGGAGATACCTGAAAACATATCACACTTTTCATCATAGTGCTTTTACCAATGCATAAAATGCATGGAGAAGTCATTTCGAATGACTGGTCCTCAGTGTTGTGAGAACGATGACTGGTTAAAATTTTTGGTGGTTTCTTGTTCAGTCCATAGGCCTACATCATGTGGCAAACCGGTGAGCATGTGGCTCTATTAGTATAGGAGATACCTGAAAACATATCACACTTTTCATCATAGTGCTTTTACCAATGCATAAAATGCATGGAGAAGTCATTTCGAATGACTGGTCCTCAGTGTTGTGAGAACGATGACTGGTTAAAATTTTTGGTGGTTTCTTGTTCAGTCCATAGGCCTACATCATGTGGCAAACCGGTGAGCATGTGGCTCTATTAGTATAGGAGATACCTGAAAACATATCACACTTTTCATCATAGTGCTTTTACCAATGCATAAAATGCATGGAGAAGTCATTTCGAATGACTGGTCCTCAGTGTTGTGAGAACGATGACTGGTTAAAATTTTTGGTGGTTTCTTGTTCAGTCCATAGGCCTACATCATGTGGCAAACCGGTGAGCATGTGGCTCTATTAGTATAGGAGATACCTGAAAACATATCACACTTTTCATCATAGTGCTTTTACCAATGCATAAAATGCATGGAGAAGTCATTTCGAATGACTGGTCCTCAGTGTTGTGAGAACGATGACTGGTTAAAATTTTTGGTGGTTTCTTGTTCAGTCCATAGGCCTACATCATGTGGCAAACCGGTGAGCATGTGGCTCTATTAGTATAGGAGATACCTGAAAACATATCACACTTTTCATCATAGTGCTTTTACCAATGCATAAAATGCATGGAGAAGTCATTTCGAATGACTGGTCCTCAGTGTTGTGAGAACGATGACTGGTTAAAATTTTTGGTGGTTTCTTGTTCAGTCCATAGGCCTACATCATGTGGCAAACCGGTGAGCATGTGGCTCTATTAGTATAGGAGATACCTGAAAACATATCACACTTTTCATCATAGTGCTTTTACCAATGCATAAAATGCATGGAGAAGTCATTTCGAATGACTGGTCCTCAGTGTTGTGAGAACGATGACTGGTTAAAATTTTTGGTGGTTTCTTGTTCAGTCCATAGGCCTACATCATGTGGCAAACCGGTGAGCATGTGGCTCTATTAGTATAGGAGATACCTGAAAACATATCACACTTTTCATCATAGTGCTTTTACCAATGCATAAAATGCATGGAGAAGTCATTTCGAATGACTGGTCCTCAGTGTTGTGAGAACGATGACTGGTTAAAATTTTTGGTGGTTTCTTGTTCAGTCCATAGGCCTACATCATGTGGCAAACCGGTGAGCATGTGGCTCTATTAGTATAGGAGATACCTGAAAACATATCACACTTTTCATCATAGTGCTTTTACCAATGCATAAAATGCATGGAGAAGTCATTTCGAATGACTGGTCCTCAGTGTTGTGAGAACGATGACTGGTTAAAATTTTTGGTGGTTTCTTGTTCAGTCCATAGGCCTACATCATGTGGCAAACCGGTGAGCATGTGGCTCTATTAGTATAGGAGATACCTGAAAACATATCACACTTTTCATCATAGTGCTTTTACCAATGCATAAAATGCATGGAGAAGTCATTTCGAATGACTGGTCCTCAGTGTTGTGAGAACGATGACTGGTTAAAATTTTTGGTGGTTTCTTGTTCAGTCCATAGGCCTACATCATGTGGCAAACCGGTGAGCATGTGGCTCTATTAGTATAGGAGATACCTGAAAACATATCACACTTTTCATCATAGTGCTTTTACCAATGCATAAAATGCATGGAGAAGTCATTTCGAATGACTGGTCCTCAGTGTTGTGAGAACGATGACTGGTTAAAATTTTTGGTGGTTTCTTGTTCAGTCCATAGGCCTACATCATGTGGCAAACCGGTGAGCATGTGGCTCTATTAGTATAGGAGATACCTGAAAACATATCACACTTTTCATCATAGTGCTTTTACCAATGCATAAAATGCATGGAGAAGTCATTTCGAATGACTGGTCCTCAGTGTTGTGAGAACGATGACTGGTTAAAATTTTTGGTGGTTTCTTGTTCAGTCCATAGGCCTACATCATGTGGCAAACCGGTGAGCATGTGGCTCTATTAGTATAGGAGATACCTGAAAACATATCACACTTTTCATCATAGTGCTTTTACCAATGCATAAAATGCATGGAGAAGTCATTTCGAATGACTGGTCCTCAGTGTTGTGAGAACGATGACTGGTTAAAATTTTTGGTGGTTTCTTGTTCAGTCCATAGGCCTACATCATGTGGCAAACCGGTGAGCATGTGGCTCTATTAGTATAGGAGATACCTGAAAACATATCACACTTTTCATCATAGTGCTTTTACCAATGCATAAAATGCATGGAGAAGTCATTTCGAATGACTGGTCCTCAGTGTTGTGAGAACGATGACTGGTTAAAATTTTTGGTGGTTTCTTGTTCAGTCCATAGGCCTACATCATGTGGCAAACCGGTGAGCATGTGGCTCTATTAGTATAGGAGATACCTGAAAACATATCACACTTTTCATCATAGTGCTTTTACCAATGCATAAAATGCATGGAGAAGTCATTTCGAATGACTGGTCCTCAGTGTTGTGAGAACGATGACTGGTTAAAATTTTTGGTGGTTTCTTGTTCAGTCCATAGGCCTACATCATGTGGCAAACCGGTGAGCATGTGGCTCTATTAGTATAGGAGATACCTGAAAACATATCACACTTTTCATCATAGTGCTTTTACCAATGCATAAAATATTTCGAATGACTGGTCCTCAGTGTTGTGAGAACGATGACTGGTTAAAATTTTTGGTGGTTTCTTGTTCAGTCCACAGGCCTACATCATGTGGCAAACCGGTGAGCATGTGGCTCTATTAGTATAGGAGATACCTGAAAACATATCACACTTTTCATCATAGTGCTTTTACCAATGCATAAAATGCATGGAGAAGTCATTTCGAATGACTGGTCCTCAGTGTTGTGAGAACGATGACTGGTTAAAATTTTTGGTGGTTTCTTGTTCAGTCCATAGGCCTACAGCATGTGGCAAACCGGTGAGCATGTGGCTCTATTAGTATAGGAGATACCTGAAAACATATCACACTTTTCATCATAGTGCTTTTACCAATGCATAAAATGCATGGAGAAGTCATTTCGAATGACTGGTCCTCAGTGTTGTGAGAACGATGACTGGTTAAAATTTTTGGTGGTTTCTTGTTCAGTCCATAGGCCTACAGCATGTGGCAAACCGGTGAGCATGTGGCTCTATTAGTATAGGAGATACCTGAAAACATATCACACTTTTCATCATAGTGCTTTTACCAATGCATAAAATGCATGGAGAAGTCATTTCGAATGACTGGTCCTCAGTGTTGTGAGAACGATGACTGGTTAAAATTTTTGGTGGTTTCTTGTTCAGTCCATAGGCCTACATCATGTGGCAAACCGGTGAGCATGTGGCTCTATTAGTATAGGAGATACCTGAAAACATATCACACTTTTCATCATAGTGCTTTTACCAATGCATAAAATGCATGGAGAAGTCATTTCGAATGACTGGTCCTCAGTGTTGTGAGAACGATGACTGGTTAAAATTTTTGGTGGTTTCTTGTTCAGTCCATAGGCCTACATCATGTGGCAAACCGGTGAGCATGTGGCTCTATTAGTATAGGAGATACCTGAAAACATATCACACTTTTCATCATAGTGCTTTTACCAATGCATAAAATGCATGGAGAAGTCATTTCGAATGACTGGTCCTCAGTGTTGTGAGAACGATGACTGGTTAAAATTTTTGGTGGTTTCTTGTTCAGTCCATAGGCCTACATCATGTGGCAAACCGGTGAGCATGTGGCTCTATTAGTATAGGAGATACCTGAAAACATATCACACTTTTCATCATAGTGCTTTTACCAATGCATAAAATGCATGGAGAAGTCATTTCGAATGACTGGTCCTCAGTGTTGTGAGAACGATGACTGGTTAAAATTTTTGGTGGTTTCTTGTTCAGTCCATAGGCCTACATCATGTGGCAAACCGGTGAGCATGTGGCTCTATTAGTATAGGAGATACCTGAAAACATATCACACTTTTCATCATAGTGCTTTTACCAATGCATAAAATGCATGGAGAAGTCATTTCGAATGACTGGTCCTCAGTGTTGTGAGAACGATGACTGGTTAAAATTTTTGGTGGTTTCTTGTTCAGTCCATAGGCCTACATCATGTGGCAAACCGGTGAGCATGTGGCTCTATTAGTATAGGAGATACCTGAAAACATATCACACTTTTCATCATAGTGCTTTTACCAATGCATAAAATGCATGGAGAAGTCATTTCGAATGACTGGTCCTCAGTGTTGTGAGAACGATGACTGGTTAAAATTTTTGGTGGTTTCTTGTTCAGTCCATAGGCCTACATCATGTGGCAAACCGGTGAGCATGTGGCTCTATTAGTATAGGAGATACCTGAAAACATATCACACTTTTCATCATAGTGCTTTTACCAATGCATAAAATGCATGGAGAAGTCATTTCGAATGACTGGTCCTCAGTGTTGTGAGAACGATGACTGGTTAAAATTTTTGGTGGTTTCTTGTTCAGTCCATAGGCCTACATCATGTGGCAAACCGGTGAGCATGTGGCTCTATTAGTATAGGAGATACCTGAAAACATATCACACTTTTCATCATAGTGCTTTTACCAATGCATAAAATGCATGGAGAAGTCATTTCGAATGACTGGTCCTCAGTGTTGTGAGAACGATGACTGGTTAAAATTTTTGGTGGTTTCTTGTTCAGTCCATAGGCCTACATCATGTGGCAAACCGGTGAGCATGTGGCTCTATTAGTATAGGAGATACCTGAAAACATATCACACTTTTCATCATAGTGCTTTTACCAATGCATAAAATGCATGGAGAAGTCATTTCGAATGACTGGTCCTCAGTGTTGTGAGAACGATGACTGGTTAAAATTTTTGGTGGTTTCTTGTTCAGTCCATAGGCCTACATCATGTGGCAAACCGGTGAGCATGTGGCTCTATTAGTATAGGAGATACCTGAAAACATATCACACTTTTCATCATAGTGCTTTTACCAATGCATAAAATGCATGGAGAAGTCATTTCGAATGACTGGTCCTCAGTGTTGTGAGAACGATGACTGGTTAAAATTTTTGGTGGTTTCTTGTTCAGTCCATAGGCCTACATCATGTGGCAAACCGGTGAGCATGTGGCTCTATTAGTATAGGAGATACCTGAAAACATATCACACTTTTCATCATAGTGCTTTTACCAATGCATAAAATGCATGGAGAAGTCATTTCGAATGACTGGTCCTCAGTGTTGTGAGAACGATGACTGGTTAAAATTTTTCGTGGTTTCTTGTTCAGTCCATAGGCCTACATCATGTGGCAAACCGGTGAGCATGTGGCTCTATTAGTATAGGAGATACCTGAAAACATATCACACTTTTCATCATAGTGCTTTTACCAATGCATAAAATGCATGGAGAAGTCATTTCGAATGACTGGTCCTCAGTGTTGTGAGAACGATGACTGGTTAAAATTTTTGGTGGTTTCTTGTTCAGTCCATAGGCCTACATCATGTGGCAAACCGGTGAGCATGTGGCTCTATTAGTATAGGAGATACCTGAAAACATATCACACTTTTCATCATAGTGCTTTTACCAATGCATAAAATGCATGGAGAAGTCATTTCGAATGACTGGTCCTCAGTGTTGTGAGAACGATGACTGGTTAAAATTTTTGGTGGTTTCTTGTTCAGTCCATAGGCCTACATCATGTGGCAAACCGGTGAGCATGTGGCTCTATTAGTATAGGAGATACCTGAAAACATATCACACTTTTCATCATAGTGCTTTTACCAATGCATAAAATGCATGGAGAAGTCATTTCGAATGACTGGTCCTCAGTGTTGTGAGAACGATGACTGGTTAAAATTTTTGGTGGTTTCTTGTTCAGTCCATAGGCCTACATCATGTGGCAAACCGGTGAGCATGTGGCTCTATTAGTATAGGAGATACCTGAAAACATATCACACTTTTCATCATAGTGCTTTTACCAATGCATAAAATGCATGGAGAAGTCATTTCGAATGACTGGTCCTCAGTGTTGTGAGAACGATGACTGGTTAAAATTTTTGGTGGTTTCTTGTTCAGTCCATAGGCCTACATCATGTGGCAAACCGCTGAGCATGTGGCTCTATTAGTATAGGAGATACCTGAAAACATATCACACTTTTCATCATAGTGCTTTTACCAATGCATAAAATGCATGGAGAAGTCATTTCGAATGACTGGTCCTCAGTGTTGTGAGAACGATGACTGGTTAAAATTTTTGGTGGTTTCTTGTTCAGTCCATAGGCCTACATCATGTGGCAAACCGGTGAGCATGTGGCTCTATTAGTATAGGAGATACCTGAAAACATATCACACTTTTCATCATAGTGCTTTTACCAATGCATAAAATGCATGGAGAAGTCATTTCGAATGACTGGTCCTCAGTGTTGTGAGAACGATGACTGGTTAAAATTTTTGGTGGTTTCTTGTTCAGTCCATAGGCCTACATCATGTGGCAAACCGGTGAGCATGTGGCTCTATTAGTATAGGAGATACCTGAAAACATATCACACTTTTCATCATAGTGCTTTTACCAATGCATAAAATGCATGGAGAAGTCATTTCGAATGACTGGTCCTCAGTGTTGTGAGAACGATGACTGGTTAAAATTTTTGGTGGTTTCTTGTTCAGTCCATAGGCCTACATCATGTGGCAAACCGGTGAGCATGTGGCTCTATTAGTATAGGAGATACCTGAAAACATATCACACTTTTCATCATAGTGCTTTTACCAATGCATAAAATGCATGGAGAAGTCATTTCGAATGACTGGTCCTCAGTGTTGTGAGAACGATGACTGGTTAAAATTTTTGGTGGTTTCTTGTTCAGTCCATAGGCCTACATCATGTGGCAAACCGGTGAGCATGTGGCTTCTATTAGTATAGGAGATACCTGAAAACATATCACACTTTTCATCATAGTGCTTTTACCAATGCATAAAATGCATGGAGAAGTCATTTCGAATGACTGGTCCTCAGTGTTGTGAGAACGATGACTGGTTAAAATTTTTGGTGGTTTCTTGTTCAGTCCATAGGCCTACATCATGTGGCAAACCGGTGAGCATGTGGCTCTATTAGTATAGGAGATACCTGAAAACATATCACACTTTTCAATCATAGTGCTTTTACCAATGCATAAAATGCATGGAGAAGTCATTTCGAATGACTGGTCCTCAGTGTTGTGAGAACGATGACTGGTTAAAATTTTTGGTGGTTTCTTGTTCAGTCCATAGGCCTACATCATGTGGCAAACCGGTGAGCATGTGGCTCTATTAGTATAGGAGATACCTGAAAACATATCACACTTTTCATCATAGTGCTTTTACCAATGCATAAAATGCATGGAGAAGTCATTTCGAATGACTGGTCCTCAGTGTTGTGAGAACGATGACTGGTTAAAATTTTTGGTGGTTTCTTGTTCAGTCCATAGGCCTACATCATGTGGCAAACCGGTGAGCATGTGGCTCTATTAGTATAGGAGATACCTGAAAACATATCACACTTTTCATCATAGTGCTTTTACCAATGCATAAAATGCATGGAGAAGTCATTTCGAATGACTGGTCCTCAGTGTTGTGAGAACGATGACTGGTTAAAATTTTGGTGGTTTCTTGTTCAGTCCATAGGCCTACATCATGTGGCAAACCGGTGAGCATGTGGCTCTATTAGTATAGGAGATACCTGAAAACATATCACACTTTTCATCATAGTGCTTTTACCAATGCATAAAATGCATGGAGAAGTCATTTCGAATGACTGGTCCTCAGTGTTGTGAGAACGATGACTGGTTAAAATTTTTGGTGGTTTCTTGTTCAGTCCATAGGCCTACAGCATGTGGCAAACCGGTGAGCATGTGGCTCTATTAGTATAGGAGATACCTGAAAACATATCACACTTTTCATCATAGTGCTTTTACCAATGCATAAAATGCATGGAGAAGTCATTTCGAATGACTGGTCCTCAGTGTTGTGAGAACGATGACTGGTTAAAATTTTTGGTGGTTTCTTGTTCAGTCCATAGGCCTACAATGCACTGTGGCAAACCGGTGAGCATGTGGCTCTATTAGTATAGGAGATACCTGAAAACATATCACACTTTTCATCATAGTGCTTTTACCAATGCATAAAATGCATGGAGAAGTCATTTCGAATGACTGGTCCTCAGTGTTGTGAGAACGATGACTGGTTAAAATTTTTGGTGGTTTCTTGTTCAGTTCCATAGGCCTACATCATGTGGCAAACCGGTGAGCATGTGGCTCTATTAGTATAGGAGATACCTGAAAACATATCACACTTTTCATCATAGTGCTTTTACCAATGCATAAAATGCATGGAGAAGTCATTTCGAATGACTGGTCCTCAGTGTTGTGAGAACGATGACTGGTTAAAATTTTTGGTGGTTTCTTGTTCAGTCCATAGGCCTACATCATGTGGCAAACCGGTGAGCATGTGGCTCTATTAGTATAGGAGATACCTGAAAACATATCACACTTTTCATCATAGTGCTTTTACCAATGCATAAAATGCATGGAGAAGTCATTTCGAATGACTGGTCCTCAGTGTTGTGAGAACGATGACTGGATAAAATTTTTGGTGGTTTCTTGTTCAGTCCATAGGCCTACATCATGTGGCAAACCGGTGAGCATGTGGCTCTATTAGTATAGGAGATACCTGAAAACATATCACACTTTTCATCATAGTGCTTTTACCAATGCATAAAATGCATGGAGAAGTCATTTCGAATGACTGGTCCTCAGTGTTGTGAGAACGATGACTGGTTAAAATTTTTGGTGGTTTCTTGTTCAGTCCATAGGCCTACATCATGTGGCAAACCGGTGAGCATGTGGCTCTATTAGTATAGGGAGATACCTGAAAACATATCACACTTTTCATCATAGTGCTTTTACCAATGCATAAAATGCATGGAGAAGTCATTTCGAATGACTGGTCCTCAGTGTTGTGAGAACGATGACTGGTTAAAATTTTTGGTGGTTTCTTGTTCAGTCCATAGGCCTACAGCATGTGGCAAACCGGTGAGCATGTGGCTCTATTAGTATAGGAGATACCTGAAAACATATCACACTTTTCATCATAGTGCTTTTACCAATGCATAAAATGCATGGAGAAGTCATTTCGAATGACTGGTCCTCAGTGTTGTGAGAACGATGACTGGTTAAAATTTTTGGTGGTTTCTTGTTCAGTCCATAGGCCTACAGCATGTGGCAAACCGGTGAGCATGTGGCTCTATTAGTATAGGAGATACCTGAAAACATATCACACTTTTCATCATAGTGCTTTTACCAATGCATAAAATGCATGGAGAAGTCATTTCGAATGACTGGTCCTCAGTGTTGTGAGAACGATGACTGGTTAAAATTTTTGGTGGTTTCTTGTTCAGTCCATAGGCCTACATCATGTGGCAAACCGGTGAGCATGTGGCTCTATTAGTATAGGAGATACCTGAAAACATATCACACTTTTCATCATAGTGCTTTTACCAATGCATAAAATGCATGGAGAAGTCATTTCGAATGACTGGTCCTCAGTGTTGTGAGAACGATGACTGGTTAAAATTTTTGGTGGTTTCTTGTTCAGTCCATAGGCCTACATCATGTGGCAAACCGGTGAGCATGTGGCTCTATTAGTATAGGAGATACCTGAAAACATATCACACTTTTCATCATAGTGCTTTTACCAATGCATAAAATGCATGGAGAAGTCATTTCGAATGACTGGTCCTCAGTGTTGTGAGAACGATGACTGGTTAAAATTTTTGGTGGTTTCTTGTTCAGTCCATAGGCCTACATCATGTGGCAAACCGGTGAGCATGTGGCTCTATTAGTATAGGAGATACCTGAAAACATATCACACTTTTCATCATAGTGCTTTTACCAATGCATAAAATGCATGGAGAAGTCATTTCGAATGACTGGTCCTCAGTGTTGTGAGAACGATGACTGGTTAAAATTTTTGGTGGTTTCTTGTTCAGTCCATAGGCCTACATCATGTGGCAAACCGGTGAGCATGTGGCTCTATTAGTATAGGAGATACCTGAAAACATATCACACTTTTCATCATAGTGCTTTTACCAATGCATAAAATGCATGGAGAAGTCATTTCGAATGACTGGTCCTCAGTGTTGTGAGAACGATGACTGGTTAAAATTTTTGGTGGTTTCTTGTTCAGTCCATAGGCCTACATCATGTGGCAAACCGGTGAGCATGTGGCTCTATTAGTATAGGAGATACCTGAAAACATATCACACTTTTCATCATAGTGCTTTTACCAATGCATAAAATGCATGGAGAAGTCATTTCGAATGACTGGTCCTCAGTGTTGTGAGAACGATGACTGGTTAAAATTTTTGGTGGTTTCTTGTTCAGTCCATAGGCCTACATCATGTGGCAAACCGGTGAGCATGTGGCTCTATTAGTATAGGAGATACCTGAAAACATATCACACTTTTCATCATAGTGCTTTTACCAATGCATAAAATGCATGGAGAAGTCATTTCGAATGACTGGTCCTCAGTGTTGTGAGAACGATGACTGGTTAAAATTTTGGTGGTTTCTTGTTCAGTCCATAGGCCTACATCATGTGGCAAACCGGTGAGCATGTGGCTCTATTAGTATAGGAGACACCTGAAAACATATCACACTTTTCATCATAGTGCTTTTACCAATGCATAAAATGCATGGAGAAGTCATTTCGAATGACTGGTCCTCAGTGTTGTGAGAACGATGACTGGTTAAAATTTTTGGTGGTTTCTTGTTCAGTCCATAGGCCTACATCATGTGGCAAAACCGGTGAGCATGTGGCTCTATTAGTATAGGAGATACCTGAAAACATATATCACACTTTTCATCATAGTGCTTTTACCAATGCATAAAATGCATGGAGAAGTCATTTCGAATGACTGGTCCTCAGTGTTGTGAGAACGATGACTGGTTAAAATTTTTGGTGGTTTCTTGTTCAGGTCCATAGGCCTACATCATGTGGCAAACCGGTGAGCATGTGGCTCTATTAGTATAGGAGATACCTGAAAACATATCACACTTTTCATCATAGTGCTTTTACCAATGCATAAAATGCATGGAGAAGTCATTTCGAATGACTGGTCCTCAGTGTTGTGAGAACGATGACTGGTTAAAATTTTTGGTGGTTTCTTGTTCAGTCCATAGGCCTACATCATGTGGCAAACCGGTGAGCATGTGGCTCTATTAGTATAGGAGATACCTGAAAACATATCACACTTTTCATCATAGTGCTTTTACCAATGCATAAAATGCATGGAGAAGTCATTTCGAATGACTGGTCCTCAGTGTTGTGAGAACGATGACTGGTTAAAATTTTTGGTGGTTTCTTGTTCAGTCCATAGGCCTACATCATGTGGCAAACCGGTGAGCATGTGGCTCTATTAGTATAGGAGATACCTGAAAACATATCACACTTTTCATCATAGTGCTTTTACCAATGCATAAAATGCATGGAGAAGTCATTTCGAATGACTGGTCCTCAGTGTTGTGAGAACGATGACTGGTTAAAATTTTTGGTGGTTTCTTGTTCAGTCCATAGGCCTACATCATGTGGCAAACCGGTGAGCATGTGGCTCTATTAGTATAGGAGATACCTGAAAACATATCACACTTTTCATCATAGTGCTTTTACCAATGCATAAAATGCATGGAGAAGTCATTTCGAATGACTGGTCCTCAGTGTTGTGAGAACGATGACTGGTTAAAATTTTTGGTGGTTTCTTGTTCAGTCCATAGGCCTACATCATGTGGCAAACCGGTGAGCCATGTGGCTCTATTAGTAGAGGAGATACCTGAAAACATACCACACTTTTCATCATAGTGCTTTTACCAATGCATAAAATGCATGGAGAAGTCATTTCGAATGACTGGTCCTCAGTGTTGTGAGAACGATGACTGGATAAAATTTTTGGTGGTTTCTTGTTCAGTCCATAGGCCTACATCATGTGGCAAACCGGTGAGCATGTGGCTCTATTAGTATAGGAGATACCTGAAAACATATCACACTTTTCATCATAGTGCTTTTACCAATGCATAAAATGCATGGAGAAGTCATTTCGAATGACTGGTCCTCAGTGTTGTGAGAACGATGACTGACTGGTTAAAATTTTTGGTGGTTTCTTGTTCAGTCCATAGGCCTACATCATGTGGCAAACCGGTGAGCATGTGGCTCTATTAGTATAGGAGATACCTGAAAACATATCACACTTTTCATCATAGTGCTTTTACCAATGCATAAAATGCATGGAGAAGTCATTTCGAATGACTGGTCCTCAGTGTTGTGAGAACGATGACTGGTTAAAATTTTTGGTGGTTTCTTGTTCAGTCCATAGGCCTACATCATGTGGCAAACCGGTGAGCATGTGGCTCTATTAGTATAGGAGATACCTGAAAACATATCACACTTTTCATCATAGTGCTTTTACCAATGCATAAAATGCATGGAGAAGTCATTTCGAATGACTGGTCCTCAGTGTTGTGAGAACGATGACTGGTTAAAATTTTTGGTGGTTTCTTGTTCAGTCCATAGGCCTACATCATGTGGCAAACCGGTGAGCATGTGGCTCTATTAGTATAGGAGATACCTGAAAACATATCACACTTTTCATCATAGTGCTTTTACCAATGCATAAAATGCATGGAGAAGTCATTTCGAATGACTGGTCCTCAGTGTTGTGAGAACGATGACTGGTTAAAATTTTTGGTGGTTTCTTGTTCAGTCCATAGGCCTACATCATGTGGCAAACCGGTGAGCATGTGGCTCTATTAGTATAGGAGATACCTGAAAACATATCACACTTTTCATCATAGTGCTTTTACCAATGCATAAAATGCATGGAGAAGTCATTTCGAATGACTGGTCCTCAGTGTTGTGAGAACGATGACTGGTTAAAATTTTTGGTGGTTTCTTGTTCAGTCCATAGGCCTACATCATGTGGCAAACCGGTGAGCATGTGGCTCTATTAGTATAGGAGATACCTGAAAACATATCACACTTTTCATCATAGTGCTTTTACCAATGCATAAAATGCATGGAGAAGTCATTTCGAATGACTGGTCCTCAGTGTTGTGAGAACGATGACTGGTTAAAATTTTTCAGTGGTTTCTTGTTCAGTCCATAGGCCTACATCATGTGGCAAACCGGTGAGCATGTGGCTCTATTAGTATAGGAGATACCTGAAAACATATCACACTTTTCATCATAGTGCTTTTACCAATGCATAAAATGCATGGAGAAGTCATTTCGAATGACTGGTCCTCAGTGTTGTGAGAACGATGACTGGTTAAAAGTTTTTGGTGGTTTCTTGTTCAGTCCATAGCCCTACATCATGTGGCAAACCGGTGAGCATGTGGCTCTATTAGTATAGGAGATACCTGAAAACATATCACACTTTTCATCATAGTGCTTTTACCAATGCATAAAATGCATGGAGAAGTCATTTCGAATGACTGGTCCTCAGTGTGTTGTGAGAACGATGACTGGTTAAAATTTTTAGTGGTTTCTTGTTCAGTCCATAGGCTCTACATCATGTGGCAAACCGGTGAGCATGTGGCTCTATTAGTATAGGAGATACCTGAAAACATATCACACTTTTCATCATAGTGCTTTTACCAATGCATAAAATGCATGGAGAAGTCATTTCGAATGACTGGTCCTCAGTGTTGTGAGAACGATGACTGGTTAAAAGTTTTGGTGGTTTCTTGTTCAGTCCATAGGCCTACATCATGTGGCAAACCGGTGAGCATGTGGCTCTATTAGTATAGTGAGATACCTGAAAACATATCACACTTTTCATCATAGTGCTTTTACCAATGCATAAAATGCATGGAGAAGTCATTTCGAATGACTGGTCCTCAGTGTTGTGAGAACGATGACTGGTTAAAATTTTTGGTAATTTCTTGTTCAGTCCATAGGCCTACATCATGTGGCAAACCGGTGAGCATGTGGCTCTATTAGTATAGGAGATACCTGAAAACATATCACACTTTTCATCATAGTGCTTTTACCAATGCATAAAAATGCATGGAGAAGTCATTTCGAATGACTGGTCCTCAGTGTTGTGAGAACGATGACTGGTTAAAATTTTTGGTGGTTTCTTGTTCAGGCCATAGGCCTACATCATGTGGCAAACCGGTGAGCATGTGGCTCTATTAGTATAGGAGATACCTGAAAACATATCACACTTTTCATCATAGTGCTTTACCAATGCATAAAATGCATGGAGAAGTCATTTCGAATGACTGGTCCTCAGTGTTGTGAGAACGATGACTGTGTTAAAATTTTTGGTGGTTTCTTGTTCAGTCCATAGGCCTACATCATGTGGCAAACCGGTGAGCATGTGGCTCTATTAGTATAGGAGATACCTGAAAACATCACACTTTTCATCATAGTGCTTTTACCAATGCATAAAATGCATGGAGAAGTCATTTCGAATGACTGGTCCTCACTGTTGTGAGAACGATGACTGGTTAAAAGTTTTGGTGGTTTCTTGTTCAGTCCATAGGCCTACATCATGTGGACAACCGGTGAGCATGTGGCTCTATTAGTATAGGAGATACCTGAAAACATCACACTTTTCATCATAGTGCTTTTACCAATGCATAAAATGCATGGAGAAGTCATTTCGAATGACTGGTCCTCAGTGTTGTGAGAACGATGACTGGTTAAAATTTTTGGTGGTTTCTTGTTCAGTCCATAGGCCTACATCATGTGGCAAACCGGTGAGCATGTGGCTCTATTAGTATAGGAGATACCTGAAAACATATCACACTTTTCATCATAGTGCTTTTACCAATGCATAAAAGCATGGAGAAGTCATTTCGAATGACTGGTCCTCAGTGTTTGTGAGAACGATGACTGGTTAAAAGTTTTGGTGGTTTCTTGTTCAGTCCATAGGCCTACATCATGTGGCAAACCGGTGAGCATGTGGCTCTATTAGTATAGGAGATACCTGAAAACAATCACACTTTTCATCATAGTGCTTTTACCAATGCATAAAATGCATGGAGAAGTCATTGCGAATGACTGGTCCTCAGTGTTGTGAGAAAGATGACTGGTTAAAAGTTTTGGTGGTTTCTTGTTCAGTCCATAGGCCTACATCATGTGGCAAACCGGTGAGCATGTGGCTCTATTAGTATAGGAGATACCTGAAAACATATCACACTTTTCATCATAGTGCTTTTACCAATGCATAAAATGCATGGAGAAGTCATTTCGAATGACTGGTCCTCAGTGTTGTGAGAACGATGACTGGTTTAAAATTTTTGGTGGTTTCTTGTTCAGTCCATAGGCCTACATCATGTGTCAAACCGGTGAGCATGTGGCTCTATTAGTATAGGAGATACCTGAAAACATATCACACTTTTCATCATAGTGCTTTTACCAATGCATAAAATGCCATGGAGAAGTCATTTCGAATGACTGGTCCTCAGTGTTGTGAGAACGATGACTGGTTAAAATTTTTGGTGGTTTCTTGTTCAGTCCATAGGCCTACATCATGTGGCAAACCGGTGAGCATGTGGCTCTATTAGTATAGGAGATACCTGAAAACATATCACACTTTTCATCATAGTGCTTTTACCAATGCATAAAATGCATGGAGAAGTCATTTCGAATGACTGGTCCTCAGTGTTGTGAGAACGATGACTGGTTAAAATTTTTGGTGGTTTCTTGTTCAGTCCATAGGCCTACATCATGTGGCAAACCGGTGAGCATGTGGCTCTATTAGTATAGGAGATACCTGAAAACATATCACACTTTTCATCATAGTGCTTTTACCAATGCATAAATGCATGGAGAAGTCATTTCGAATGACTGGTCCTCAGTGTTGTGAGAACGATGACTGGTTAAAATTTTTAGTGGTTTCTTGTTCAGTCCATAGGCCTACATCATGTGGCAAACCGGGTGAGCATGTGGCTCTATTAGTATAGGAGATACCTGAAAACATATCACACTTTTCATCATAGTGCTTTTACCAATGCATAAAATGCATGGAGAAGTCATTTCGAATGACTGGTCCTCAGTGTTGTGAGAACGATGACTGGTTAAAATTTTTGGTGGTTTCTTGTTCAGTCCATAGGCCTACATCATGTGGCAAACCGGTGAGCATGTGGCTCTATTAGTATAGGAGATACCTGAAAACATATCACACTTTTCATCATAGTGCTTTTACCAATGCATAAAATGCATGGAGAAGTCATTCGAATGACTGGTCCTCAGTGTTGTGAGAACGATGACTGGTTAAAATTTTTGGTGGTTTCTTGTTCAGTCCATAGGCCTACATCATGTGGCAAACCGGTGAGCATGTGGCTCTATAGTATAGGAGATACCTGAAAACATATCACACTTTTCATCATAGTGCTTTTTACCAATGCATAAAATGCATGGAGAAGTCATTTCGAATGACTGGTCCTCAGTGTTGTGAGAACGATGACTGGTTAAAATTTTTGGTGGTTTCTTGTTCAGTCCATAGGCCTACATCATGTGGCAAACCGGTGAGCATGTGGCTCTATTAGTATAGGAGATACCTGAAAACATATCACACTTTTCATCATAGTGCTTTTTACCAATGCATAAAATGCATGGAGAAGTCATTTCGAATGACTGGTCCTCAGTGTTGTGAGAACGATGACTGGTTAAAAATTTTTGGTGGTTTCTTGTTCAGTCCATAGGCCTACATCATGTGGCAAAACCGGTGAGCATGTGGCTCTATTAGTATAGGAGATACCTGAAAACATATCACACTTTTCATCATAGTGCTTTTACCAATGCATAAAATGCATGGAGAAGTCATTTCGAATGACTGGTCCTCAGTGTTGTGAGAACGATGACTGGTTAAAATTTTTAGTGGTTTCTTGTTCAGTCCATAGGCCTACATCATGTGGCAAACCGGTGAGCATGTGGCTCTATTAGTATAGGAGATACCTGAAAACATATCACACTTTTCATCATAGTGCTTTTTACCAATGCATAAAATGCATGGAGAAGTCATTTCGAATGACTGGTCCTCAGTGTTGTGAGAACGATGACTGGTTAAAAGTTTTGGTGGTTTCTTGTTCAGTCCATAGGCCTACATCATGTGGCAAACCGGTGAGCATGTGGCTCTATTAGTATAGGAGATACCTGAAAACATATCACACTTTTCATCATAGTGCTTTTACCAATGCATAAAATGCATGGAGAAGTCATTTCGAATGACTGGTCCTCAGTGTTGTGAGAACGATGACTGGTTAAAATTTTTAGTGGTTTCTTGTTCAGTCCATAGGCCTACATCATGTGGCAAACCGGTGAGCATGTGGCTCTATTAGTATAGGAGATACCTGAAAACATATCACACTTTTCATCATAGTGCTTTTACCAATGCATAAAATGCATGGAGAAGTCATTTCGAATGACTGGTCCTCAGTGTTGTGAGAACGATGACTGGTTAAAAGTTTTGGTGGTTTCTTGTTCAGTCCATAGGCCTACATCATGTGGCAAACGGTGAGCATGTGGCTCTATTAGTATAGGAGATACCTGAAAACATATCACACTTTTCATCATAGTGCTTTTACCAATGCATAAAATGCATGGAGAAGTCATTTCGAATGACTGGTCCTCAGTGTTGTGAGAACGATGACTGGTTAAAATTTTTGGTAATTTCTTGTTCAGTCCATAGGCCTACATCATGTGGCAAACCGGTGAGCATGTGGCTCTATTAGTATAGGAGATACCTGAAAACATATCACACTTTTCATCATAGTGCTTTTACCAATGCATAAAATGCATGGAGAAGTCATTTCGAATGACTGGTCCTCAGTGTTGTGAGAACGATGACTGGTTAAAATTTTGGTGGTTTCTTGTTCAGGCCATAGGCCTACATCATGTGGCAAACCGGGTGAGCATGTGGCTCTATTAGTATAGGAGATACCTGAAAACATATCACACTTTTCATCATAGTGCTTTTACCAATGCATAAAATGCATGGAGAAGTCATTTCGAATGACTGGTCCTCAGTGTTGTGAGAACGATGACTGGTTAAAATTTTTGGTGGTTTCTTGTTCAGTCCATAGGCCTACATCATGTGGCAAACCGGTGAGCATGTGGCTCTATTAGTATAGGAGATACCTGAAAACATCACACTTTTCATCATAGTGCTTTTAACCAATGCATAAATGCATGGAGAAGTCATTTCGAATGACTGGTCCTCAGTGTTGTGAGAACGATGACTGGTTAAAATTTTTGGTGGTTTCTTGTTCAGTCCATAGGCCTACATCATGTGGCAAACCGGTGAGCATGTGGCTCTATTAGTATAGGAGATACCTGAAAACATCTCACTTTTCATCATAGTGCTTTTACCAATGCATAAAATGCATGGAGAAGTCATTTCGAATGACTGGTCCTCAGTGTTGTGAGAACGATGACTGGTTAAAATTTTTGGTGGTTTCTTGTTCAGTCCATAGGCCTACATCATGTGGCAAACCGGTGAGCATGTGGCTCTATTAGTATAGGAGATACCTGAAAACATATCACACTTTTCATCATAGTGCTTTTACCAATGCATAAAATGCATGGAGAAGTCATTTCGAATGACTGGTCCTCAGTGTTGTGAGAACGATGACTGGTTAAAATTTTTGGTGGTTTCTTGTTCAGTCCATAGGCCTACATCATGTGGCAAACCGGTGAGCATGTGGCTCTATTAGTATAGGAGATACCTGAAAACATATCACACTTTTCATCATAGTGCTTTTACCAATGCATAAAATGCATGGAGAAGTCATTTCGAATGACTGGTCCTCAGTGTTGTGAGAACGATGACTGGTTAAAATTTTTGGTGGTTTCTTGTTCAGTCCATAGGCCTACATCATGTGGCAAACCGGTGAGCATGTGGCTCTATTAGTATAGGAGATACCTGAAAACATATCACACTTTTCATCATAGTGCTTTTACCAATGCATAAAATGCATGGAGAAGTCATTTCGAATGACTGGTCCTCAGTGTTGTGAGAA
This sequence comes from Ranitomeya imitator, assembly GCF_032444005.1. Classification (NCBI taxonomy): domain Eukaryota; kingdom Metazoa; phylum Chordata; class Amphibia; order Anura; family Dendrobatidae; genus Ranitomeya; species Ranitomeya imitator. The sequence continues at coordinate 908,394 of NW_027194316.1, forward strand.
CGATGACTGGTTAAAATTTTTGGTGGTTTCTTGTTCAGTCCATAGGCCTACATCATGTGGCAAACCGGTGAGCATGTGGCTCTATTAGTATAGGAGATACCTGAAAACATATCACACTTTTCATCATAGTGCTTTTACCAATGCATAAAATGCATGGAGAAGTCATTTCGAATGACTGGTCCTCAGTGTTGTGAGAACGATGACTGGTTAAAATTTTTGGTGGTTTCTTGTTCAGTCCATAGGCCTACATCATGTGGCAAACCGGTGAGCATGTGGCTCTATTAGTATAGGAGATACCTGAAAACATATCACACTTTTCATCATAGTGCTTTTACCAATGCATAAAATGCATGGAGAAGTCATTTCGAATGACTGGTCCTCAGTGTTGTGAGAACGATGACTGGTTAAAATTTTTGGTGGTTTCTTGTTCAGTCCATAGGCCTACATCATGTGGCAAACCGGTGAGCATGTGGCTCTATTAGTATAGGAGATACCTGAAAACATATCACACTTTTCATCATAGTGCTTTTACCAATGCATAAAATGCATGGAGAAGTCATTTCGAATGACTGGTCCTCAGTGTTGTGAGAACGATGACTGGTTAAAATTTTTGGTGGTTTCTTGTTCAGTCCATAGGCCTACATCATGTGGCAAACCGGTGAGCATGTGGCTCTATTAGTATAGGAGATACCTGAAAACATATCACACTTTTCATCATAGTGCTTTTACCAATGCATAAAATGCATGGAGAAGTCATTTCGAATGACTGGTCCTCAGTGTTGTGAGAACGATGACTGGTTAAAATTTTTGGTGGTTTCTTGTTCAGTCCATAGGCCTACATCATGTGGCAAACCGGTGAGCATGTGGCTCTATTAGTATAGGAGATACCTGAAAACATATCACACTTTTCATCATAGTGCTTTTACCAATGCATAAAATGCATGGAGAAGTCATTTCGAATGACTGGTCCTCAGTGTTGTGAGAACGATGACTGGTTAAAATTTTTGGTGGTTTCTTGTTCAGTCCATAGGCCTACATCATGTGGCAAACCGGTGAGCATGTGGCTCTATTAGTATAGGAGATACCTGAAAACATATCACACTTTTCATCATAGTGCTTTTACCAATGCATAAAATGCATGGAGAAGTCATTTCGAATGACTGGTCCTCAGTGTTGTGAGAACGATGACTGGTTAAAATTTTTGGTGGTTTCTTGTTCAGTCCATAGGCCTACATCATGTGGCAAACCGGTGAGCATGTGGCTCTATTAGTATAGGAGATACCTGAAAACATATCACACTTTTCATCATAGTGCTTTTACCAATGCATAAAATGCATGGAGAAGTCATTTCGAATGACTGGTCCTCAGTGTTGTGAGAACGATGACTGGTTAAAATTTTTGGTGGTTTCTTGTTCAGTCCATAGGCCTACATCATGTGGCAAACCGGTGAGCATGTGGCTCTATTAGTATAGGAGATACCTGAAAACATATCACACTTTTCATCATAGTGCTTTTACCAATGCATAAAATGCATGGAGAAGTCATTTCGAATGACTGGTCCTCAGTGTTGTGAGAACGATGACTGGTTAAAATTTTTGGTGGTTTCTTGTTCAGTCCATAGGCCTACATCATGTGGCAAACCGGTGAGCATGTGGCTCTATTAGTATAGGAGATACCTGAAAACATATCACACTTTTCATCATAGTGCTTTTACCAATGCATAAAATGCATGGAGAAGTCATTTCGAATGACTGGTCCTCAGTGTTGTGAGAACGATGACTGGTTAAAATTTTTGGTGGTTTCTTGTTCAGTCCATAGGCCTACATCATGTGGCAAACCGGTGAGCATGTGGCTCTATTAGTATAGGAGATACCTGAAAACATATCACACTTTTCATCATAGTGCTTTTACCAATGCATAAAATGCATGGAGAAGTCATTTCGAATGACTGGTCCTCAGTGTTGTGAGAACGATGACTGGTTAAAATTTTTGGTGGTTTCTTGTTCAGTCCATAGGCCTACATCATGTGGCAAACCGGTGAGCATGTGGCTCTATTAGTATAGGAGATACCTGAAAACATATCACACTTTTCATCATAGTGCTTTTACCAATGCATAAAATGCATGGAGAAGTCATTTCGAATGACTGGTCCTCAGTGTTGTGAGAACGATGACTGGTTAAAATTTTTGGTGGTTTCTTGTTCAGTCCATAGGCCTACATCATGTGGCAAACCGGTGAGCATGTGGCTCTATTAGTATAGGAGATACCTGAAAACATATCACACTTTTCATCATAGTGCTTTTACCAATGCATAAAATGCATGGAGAAGTCATTTCGAATGACTGGTCCTCAGTGTTGTGAGAACGATGACTGGTTAAAATTTTTGGTGGTTTCTTGTTCAGTCCATAGGCCTACATCATGTGGCAAACCGGTGAGCATGTGGCTCTATTAGTATAGGAGATACCTGAAAACATATCACACTTTTCATCATAGTGCTTTTACCAATGCATAAAATGCATGGAGAAGTCATTTCGAATGACTGGTCCTCAGTGTTGTGAGAACGATGACTGGTTAAAATTTTTGGTGGTTTCTTGTTCAGTCCATAGGCCTACATCATGTGGCAAACCGGTGAGCATGTGGCTCTATTAGTATAGGAGATACCTGAAAACATATCACACTTTTCATCATAGTGCTTTTACCAATGCATAAAATGCATGGAGAAGTCATTTCGAATGACTGGTCCTCAGTGTTGTGAGAACGATGACTGGTTAAAATTTTTGGTGGTTTCTTGTTCAGTCCATAGGCCTACATCATGTGGCAAACCGGTGAGCATGTGGCTCTATTAGTATAGGAGATACCTGAAAACATATCACACTTTTCATCATAGTGCTTTTACCAATGCATAAAATGCATGGAGAAGTCATTTCGAATGACTGGTCCTCAGTGTTGTGAGAACGATGACTGGTTAAAATTTTTGGTGGTTTCTTGTTCAGTCCATAGGCCTACATCATGTGGCAAACCGGTGAGCATGTGGCTCTATTAGTATAGGAGATACCTGAAAACATATCACACTTTTCATCATAGTGCTTTTACCAATGCATAAAATGCATGGAGAAGTCATTTCGAATGACTGGTCCTCAGTGTTGTGAGAACGATGACTGGTTAAAATTTTTGGTGGTTTCTTGTTCAGTCCATAGGCCTACATCATGTGGCAAACCGGTGAGCATGTGGCTCTATTAGTATAGGAGATACCTGAAAACATATCACACTTTTCATCATAGTGCTTTTACCAATGCATAAAATGCATGGAGAAGTCATTTCGAATGACTGGTCCTCAGTGTTGTGAGAACGATGACTGGTTAAAATTTTTGGTGGTTTCTTGTTCAGTCCATAGGCCTACATCATGTGGCAAACCGGTGAGCATGTGGCTCTATTAGTATAGGAGATACCTGAAAACATATCACACTTTTCATCATAGTGCTTTTACCAATGCATAAAATGCATGGAGAAGTCATTTCGAATGACTGGTCCTCAGTGTTGTGAGAACGATGACTGGTTAAAATTTTTGGTGGTTTCTTGTTCAGTCCATAGGCCTACATCATGTGGCAAACCGGTGAGCATGTGGCTCTATTAGTATAGGAGATACCTGAAAACATATCACACTTTTCATCATAGTGCTTTTACCAATGCATAAAATGCATGGAGAAGTCATTTCGAATGACTGGTCCTCAGTGTTGTGAGAACGATGACTGGTTAAAATTTTTGGTGGTTTCTTGTTCAGTCCATAGGCCTACATCATGTGGCAAACCGGTGAGCATGTGGCTCTATTAGTATAGGAGATACCTGAAAACATATCACACTTTTCATCATAGTGCTTTTACCAATGCATAAAATGCATGGAGAAGTCATTTCGAATGACTGGTCCTCAGTGTTGTGAGAACGATGACTGGTTAAAATTTTTGGTGGTTTCTTGTTCAGTCCATAGGCCTACATCATGTGGCAAACCGGTGAGCATGTGGCTCTATTAGTATAGGAGATACCTGAAAACATATCACACTTTTCATCATAGTGCTTTTACCAATGCATAAAATGCATGGAGAAGTCATTTCGAATGACTGGTCCTCAGTGTTGTGAGAACGATGACTGGTTAAAATTTTTGGTGGTTTCTTGTTCAGTCCATAGGCCTACATCATGTGGCAAACCGGTGAGCATGTGGCTCTATTAGTATAGGAGATACCTGAAAACATATCACACTTTTCATCATAGTGCTTTTACCAATGCATAAAATGCATGGAGAAGTCATTTCGAATGACTGGTCCTCAGTGTTGTGAGAACGATGACTGGTTAAAATTTTTGGTGGTTTCTTGTTCAGTCCATAGGCCTACATCATGTGGCAAACCGGTGAGCATGTGGCTCTATTAGTATAGGAGATACCTGAAAACATATCACACTTTTCATCATAGTGCTTTTACCAATGCATAAAATGCATGGAGAAGTCATTTCGAATGACTGGTCCTCAGTGTTGTGAGAACGATGACTGGTTAAAATTTTTGGTGGTTTCTTGTTCAGTCCATAGGCCTACATCATGTGGCAAACCGGTGAGCATGTGGCTCTATTAGTATAGGAGATACCTGAAAACATATCACACTTTTCATCATAGTGCTTTTACCAATGCATAAAATGCATGGAGAAGTCATTTCGAATGACTGGTCCTCAGTGTTGTGAGAACGATGACTGGTTAAAATTTTTGGTGGTTTCTTGTTCAGTCCATAGGCCTACATCATGTGGCAAACCGGTGAGCATGTGGCTCTATTAGTATAGGAGATACCTGAAAACATATCACACTTTTCATCATAGTGCTTTTACCAATGCATAAAATGCATGGAGAAGTCATTTCGAATGACTGGTCCTCAGTGTTGTGAGAACGATGACTGGTTAAAATTTTTGGTGGTTTCTTGTTCAGTCCATAGGCCTACATCATGTGGCAAACCGGTGAGCATGTGGCTCTATTAGTATAGGAGATACCTGAAAACATATCACACTTTTCATCATAGTGCTTTTACCAATGCATAAAATGCATGGAGAAGTCATTTCGAATGACTGGTCCTCAGTGTTGTGAGAACGATGACTGGTTAAAATTTTTGGTGGTTTCTTGTTCAGTCCATAGGCCTACATCATGTGGCAAACCGGTGAGCATGTGGCTCTATTAGTATAGGAGATACCTGAAAACATATCACACTTTTCATCATAGTGCTTTTACCAATGCATAAAATGCATGGAGAAGTCATTTCGAATGACTGGTCCTCAGTGTTGTGAGAACGATGACTGGTTAAAATTTTTGGTGGTTTCTTGTTCAGTCCATAGGCCTACATCATGTGGCAAACCGGTGAGCATGTGGCTCTATTAGTATAGGAGATACCTGAAAACATATCACACTTTTCATCATAGTGCTTTTACCAATGCATAAAATGCATGGAGAAGTCATTTCGAATGACTGGTCCTCAGTGTTGTGAGAACGATGACTGGTTAAAATTTTTGGTGGTTTCTTGTTCAGTCCATAGGCCTACATCATGTGGCAAACCGGTGAGCATGTGGCTCTATTAGTATAGGAGATACCTGAAAACATATCACACTTTTCATCATAGTGCTTTTACCAATGCATAAAATGCATGGAGAAGTCATTTCGAATGACTGGTCCTCAGTGTTGTGAGAACGATGACTGGTTAAAATTTTTGGTGGTTTCTTGTTCAGTCCATAGGCCTACATCATGTGGCAAACCGGTGAGCATGTGGCTCTATTAGTATAGGAGATACCTGAAAACATATCACACTTTTCATCATAGTGCTTTTACCAATGCATAAAATGCATGGAGAAGTCATTTCGAATGACTGGTCCTCAGTGTTGTGAGAACGATGACTGGTTAAAATTTTTGGTGGTTTCTTGTTCAGTCCATAGGCCTACATCATGTGGCAAACCGGTGAGCATGTGGCTCTATTAGTATAGGAGATACCTGAAAACATATCACACTTTTCATCATAGTGCTTTTACCAATGCATAAAATGCATGGAGAAGTCATTTCGAATGACTGGTCCTCAGTGTTGTGAGAACGATGACTGGTTAAAATTTTTGGTGGTTTCTTGTTCAGTCCATAGGCCTACATCATGTGGCAAACCGGTGAGCATGTGGCTCTATTAGTATAGGAGATACCTGAAAACATATCACACTTTTCATCATAGTGCTTTTACCAATGCATAAAATGCATGGAGAAGTCATTTCGAATGACTGGTCCTCAGTGTTGTGAGAACGATGACTGGTTAAAATTTTTGGTGGTTTCTTGTTCAGTCCATAGGCCTACATCATGTGGCAAACCGGTGAGCATGTGGCTCTATTAGTATAGGAGATACCTGAAAACATATCACACTTTTCATCATAGTGCTTTTACCAATGCATAAAATGCATGGAGAAGTCATTTCGAATGACTGGTCCTCAGTGTTGTGAGAACGATGACTGGTTAAAATTTTTGGTGGTTTCTTGTTCAGTCCATAGGCCTACATCATGTGGCAAACCGGTGAGCATGTGGCTCTATTAGTATAGGAGATACCTGAAAACATATCACACTTTTCATCATAGTGCTTTTACCAATGCATAAAATGCATGGAGAAGTCATTTCGAATGACTGGTCCTCAGTGTTGTGAGAACGATGACTGGTTAAAATTTTTGGTGGTTTCTTGTTCAGTCCATAGGCCTACATCATGTGGCAAACCGGTGAGCATGTGGCTCTATTAGTATAGGAGATACCTGAAAACATATCACACTTTTCATCATAGTGCTTTTACCAATGCATAAAATGCATGGAGAAGTCATTTCGAATGACTGGTCCTCAGTGTTGTGAGAACGATGACTGGTTAAAATTTTTGGTGGTTTCTTGTTCAGTCCATAGGCCTACATCATGTGGCAAACCGGTGAGCATGTGGCTCTATTAGTATAGGAGATACCTGAAAACATATCACACTTTTCATCATAGTGCTTTTACCAATGCATAAAATGCATGGAGAAGTCATTTCGAATGACTGGTCCTCAGTGTTGTGAGAACGATGACTGGTTAAAATTTTTGGTGGTTTCTTGTTCAGTCCATAGGCCTACATCATGTGGCAAACCGGTGAGCATGTGGCTCTATTAGTATAGGAGATACCTGAAAACATATCACACTTTTCATCATAGTGCTTTTACCAATGCATAAAATGCATGGAGAAGTCATTTCGAATGACTGGTCCTCAGTGTTGTGAGAACGATGACTGGTTAAAATTTTTGGTGGTTTCTTGTTCAGTCCATAGGCCTACATCATGTGGCAAACCGGTGAGCATGTGGCTCTATTAGTATAGGAGATACCTGAAAACATATCACACTTTTCATCATAGTGCTTTTACCAATGCATAAAATGCATGGAGAAGTCATTTCGAATGACTGGTCCTCAGTGTTGTGAGAACGATGACTGGTTAAAATTTTTGGTGGTTTCTTGTTCAGTCCATAGGCCTACATCATGTGGCAAACCGGTGAGCATGTGGCTCTATTAGTATAGGAGATACCTGAAAACATATCACACTTTTCATCATAGTGCTTTTACCAATGCATAAAATGCATGGAGAAGTCATTTCGAATGACTGGTCCTCAGTGTTGTGAGAACGATGACTGGTTAAAATTTTTGGTGGTTTCTTGTTCAGTCCATAGGCCTACATCATGTGGCAAACCGGTGAGCATGTGGCTCTATTAGTATAGGAGATACCTGAAAACATATCACACTTTTCATCATAGTGCTTTTACCAATGCATAAAATGCATGGAGAAGTCATTTCGAATGACTGGTCCTCAGTGTTGTGAGAACGATGACTGGTTAAAATTTTTGGTGGTTTCTTGTTCAGTCCATAGGCCTACATCATGTGGCAAACCGGTGAGCATGTGGCTCTATTAGTATAGGAGATACCTGAAAACATATCACACTTTTCATCATAGTGCTTTTACCAATGCATAAAATGCATGGAGAAGTCATTTCGAATGACTGGTCCTCAGTGTTGTGAGAACGATGACTGGTTAAAATTTTTGGTGGTTTCTTGTTCAGTCCATAGGCCTACATCATGTGGCAAACCGGTGAGCATGTGGCTCTATTAGTATAGGAGATACCTGAAAACATATCACACTTTTCATCATAGTGCTTTTACCAATGCATAAAATGCATGGAGAAGTCATTTCGAATGACTGGTCCTCAGTGTTGTGAGAACGATGACTGGTTAAAATTTTTGGTGGTTTCTTGTTCAGTCCATAGGCCTACATCATGTGGCAAACCGGTGAGCATGTGGCTCTATTAGTATAGGAGATACCTGAAAACATATCACACTTTTCATCATAGTGCTTTTACCAATGCATAAAATGCATGGAGAAGTCATTTCGAATGACTGGTCCTCAGTGTTGTGAGAACGATGACTGGTTAAAATTTTTGGTGGTTTCTTGTTCAGTCCATAGGCCTACATCATGTGGCAAACCGGTGAGCATGTGGCTCTATTAGTATAGGAGATACCTGAAAACATATCACACTTTTCATCATAGTGCTTTTACCAATGCATAAAATGCATGGAGAAGTCATTTCGAATGACTGGTCCTCAGTGTTGTGAGAACGATGACTGGTTAAAATTTTTGGTGGTTTCTTGTTCAGTCCATAGGCCTACATCATGTGGCAAACCGGTGAGCATGTGGCTCTATTAGTATAGGAGATACCTGAAAACATATCACACTTTTCATCATAGTGCTTTTACCAATGCATAAAATGCATGGAGAAGTCATTTCGAATGACTGGTCCTCAGTGTTGTGAGAACGATGACTGGTTAAAATTTTTGGTGGTTTCTTGTTCAGTCCATAGGCCTACATCATGTGGCAAACCGGTGAGCATGTGGCTCTATTAGTATAGGAGATACCTGAAAACATATCACACTTTTCATCATAGTGCTTTTACCAATGCATAAAATGCATGGAGAAGTCATTTCGAATGACTGGTCCTCAGTGTTGTGAGAACGATGACTGGTTAAAATTTTTGGTGGTTTCTTGTTCAGTCCATAGGCCTACATCATGTGGCAAACCGGTGAGCATGTGGCTCTATTAGTATAGGAGATACCTGAAAACATATCACACTTTTCATCATAGTGCTTTTACCAATGCATAAAATGCATGGAGAAGTCATTTCGAATGACTGGTCCTCAGTGTTGTGAGAACGATGACTGGTTAAAATTTTTGGTGGTTTCTTGTTCAGTCCATAGGCCTACATCATGTGGCAAACCGGTGAGCATGTGGCTCTATTAGTATAGGAGATACCTGAAAACATATCACACTTTTCATCATAGTGCTTTTACCAATGCATAAAATGCATGGAGAAGTCATTTCGAATGACTGGTCCTCAGTGTTGTGAGAACGATGACTGGTTAAAATTTTTGGTGGTTTCTTGTTCAGTCCATAGGCCTACATCATGTGGCAAACCGGTGAGCATGTGGCTCTATTAGTATAGGAGATACCTGAAAACATATCACACTTTTCATCATAGTGCTTTTACCAATGCATAAAATGCATGGAGAAGTCATTTCGAATGACTGGTCCTCAGTGTTGTGAGAACGATGACTGGTTAAAATTTTTGGTGGTTTCTTGTTCAGTCCATAGGCCTACATCATGTGGCAAACCGGTGAGCATGTGGCTCTATTAGTATAGGAGATACCTGAAAACATATCACACTTTTCATCATAGTGCTTTTACCAATGCATAAAATGCATGGAGAAGTCATTTCGAATGACTGGTCCTCAGTGTTGTGAGAACGATGACTGGTTAAAATTTTTGGTGGTTTCTTGTTCAGTCCATAGGCCTACATCATGTGGCAAACCGGTGAGCATGTGGCTCTATTAGTATAGGAGATACCTGAAAACATATCACACTTTTCATCATAGTGCTTTTACCAATGCATAAAATGCATGGAGAAGTCATTTCGAATGACTGGTCCTCAGTGTTGTGAGAACGATGACTGGTTAAAATTTTTGGTGGTTTCTTGTTCAGTCCATAGGCCTACATCATGTGGCAAACCGGTGAGCATGTGGCTCTATTAGTATAGGAGATACCTGAAAACATATCACACTTTTCATCATAGTGCTTTTACCAATGCATAAAATGCATGGAGAAGTCATTTCGAATGACTGGTCCTCAGTGTTGTGAGAACGATGACTGGTTAAAATTTTTGGTGGTTTCTTGTTCAGTCCATAGGCCTACATCATGTGGCAAACCGGTGAGCATGTGGCTCTATTAGTATAGGAGATACCTGAAAACATATCACACTTTTCATCATAGTGCTTTTACCAATGCATAAAATGCATGGAGAAGTCATTTCGAATGACTGGTCCTCAGTGTTGTGAGAACGATGACTGGTTAAAATTTTTGGTGGTTTCTTGTTCAGTCCATAGGCCTACATCATGTGGCAAACCGGTGAGCATGTGGCTCTATTAGTATAGGAGATACCTGAAAACATATCACACTTTTCATCATAGTGCTTTTACCAATGCATAAAATGCATGGAGAAGTCATTTCGAATGACTGGTCCTCAGTGTTGTGAGAACGATGACTGGTTAAAATTTTTGGTGGTTTCTTGTTCAGTCCATAGGCCTACATCATGTGGCAAACCGGTGAGCATGTGGCTCTATTAGTATAGGAGATACCTGAAAACATATCACACTTTTCATCATAGTGCTTTTACCAATGCATAAAATGCATGGAGAAGTCATTTCGAATGACTGGTCCTCAGTGTTGTGAGAACGATGACTGGTTAAAATTTTTGGTGGTTTCTTGTTCAGTCCATAGGCCTACATCATGTGGCAAACCGGTGAGCATGTGGCTCTATTAGTATAGGAGATACCTGAAAACATATCACACTTTTCATCATAGTGCTTTTACCAATGCATAAAATGCATGGAGAAGTCATTTCGAATGACTGGTCCTCAGTGTTGTGAGAACGATGACTGGTTAAAATTTTTGGTGGTTTCTTGTTCAGTCCATAGGCCTACATCATGTGGCAAACCGGTGAGCATGTGGCTCTATTAGTATAGGAGATACCTGAAAACATATCACACTTTTCATCATAGTGCTTTTACCAATGCATAAAATGCATGGAGAAGTCATTTCGAATGACTGGTCCTCAGTGTTGTGAGAACGATGACTGGTTAAAATTTTTGGTGGTTTCTTGTTCAGTCCATAGGCCTACATCATGTGGCAAACCGGTGAGCATGTGGCTCTATTAGTATAGGAGATACCTGAAAACATATCACACTTTTCATCATAGTGCTTTTACCAATGCATAAAATGCATGGAGAAGTCATTTCGAATGACTGGTCCTCAGTGTTGTGAGAACGATGACTGGTTAAAATTTTTGGTGGTTTCTTGTTCAGTCCATAGGCCTACATCATGTGGCAAACCGGTGAGCATGTGGCTCTATTAGTATAGGAGATACCTGAAAACATATCACACTTTTCATCATAGTGCTTTTACCAATGCATAAAATGCATGGAGAAGTCATTTCGAATGACTGGTCCTCAGTGTTGTGAGAACGATGACTGGTTAAAATTTTTGGTGGTTTCTTGTTCAGTCCATAGGCCTACATCATGTGGCAAACCGGTGAGCATGTGGCTCTATTAGTATAGGAGATACCTGAAAACATATCACACTTTTCATCATAGTGCTTTTACCAATGCATAAAATGCATGGAGAAGTCATTTCGAATGACTGGTCCTCAGTGTTGTGAGAACGATGACTGGTTAAAATTTTTGGTGGTTTCTTGTTCAGTCCATAGGCCTACATCATGTGGCAAACCGGTGAGCATGTGGCTCTATTAGTATAGGAGATACCTGAAAACATATCACACTTTTCATCATAGTGCTTTTACCAATGCATAAAATGCATGGAGAAGTCATTTCGAATGACTGGTCCTCAGTGTTGTGAGAACGATGACTGGTTAAAATTTTTGGTGGTTTCTTGTTCAGTCCATAGGCCTACATCATGTGGCAAACCGGTGAGCATGTGGCTCTATTAGTATAGGAGATACCTGAAAACATATCACACTTTTCATCATAGTGCTTTTACCAATGCATAAAATGCATGGAGAAGTCATTTCGAATGACTGGTCCTCAGTGTTGTGAGAACGATGACTGGTTAAAATTTTTGGTGGTTTCTTGTTCAGTCCATAGGCCTACATCATGTGGCAAACCGGTGAGCATGTGGCTCTATTAGTATAGGAGATACCTGAAAACATATCACACTTTTCATCATAGTGCTTTTACCAATGCATAAAATGCATGGAGAAGTCATTTCGAATGACTGGTCCTCAGTGTTGTGAGAACGATGACTGGTTAAAATTTTTGGTGGTTTCTTGTTCAGTCCATAGGCCTACATCATGTGGCAAACCGGTGAGCATGTGGCTCTATTAGTATAGGAGATACCTGAAAACATATCACACTTTTCATCATAGTGCTTTTACCAATGCATAAAATGCATGGAGAAGTCATTTCGAATGACTGGTCCTCAGTGTTGTGAGAACGATGACTGGTTAAAATTTTTGGTGGTTTCTTGTTCAGTCCATAGGCCTACATCATGTGGCAAACCGGTGAGCATGTGGCTCTATTAGTATAGGAGATACCTGAAAACATATCACACTTTTCATCATAGTGCTTTTACCAATGCATAAAATGCATGGAGAAGTCATTTCGAATGACTGGTCCTCAGTGTTGTGAGAACGATGACTGGTTAAAATTTTTGGTGGTTTCTTGTTCAGTCCATAGGCCTACATCATGTGGCAAACCGGTGAGCATGTGGCTCTATTAGTATAGGAGATACCTGAAAACATATCACACTTTTCATCATAGTGCTTTTACCAATGCATAAAATGCATGGAGAAGTCATTTCGAATGACTGGTCCTCAGTGTTGTGAGAACGATGACTGGTTAAAATTTTTGGTGGTTTCTTGTTCAGTCCATAGGCCTACATCATGTGGCAAACCGGTGAGCATGTGGCTCTATTAGTATAGGAGATACCTGAAAACATATCACACTTTTCATCATAGTGCTTTTACCAATGCATAAAATGCATGGAGAAGTCATTTCGAATGACTGGTCCTCAGTGTTGTGAGAACGATGACTGGTTAAAATTTTTGGTGGTTTCTTGTTCAGTCCATAGGCCTACATCATGTGGCAAACCGGTGAGCATGTGGCTCTATTAGTATAGGAGATACCTGAAAACATATCACACTTTTCATCATAGTGCTTTTACCAATGCATAAAATGCATGGAGAAGTCATTTCGAATGACTGGTCCTCAGTGTTGTGAGAACGATGACTGGTTAAAATTTTTGGTGGTTTCTTGTTCAGTCCATAGGCCTACATCATGTGGCAAACCGGTGAGCATGTGGCTCTATTAGTATAGGAGATACCTGAAAACATATCACACTTTTCATCATAGTGCTTTTACCAATGCATAAAATGCATGGAGAAGTCATTTCGAATGACTGGTCCTCAGTGTTGTGAGAACGATGACTGGTTAAAATTTTTGGTGGTTTCTTGTTCAGTCCATAGGCCTACATCATGTGGCAAACCGGTGAGCATGTGGCTCTATTAGTATAGGAGATACCTGAAAACATATCACACTTTTCATCATAGTGCTTTTACCAATGCATAAAATGCATGGAGAAGTCATTTCGAATGACTGGTCCTCAGTGTTGTGAGAACGATGACTGGTTAAAATTTTTGGTGGTTTCTTGTTCAGTCCATAGGCCTACATCATGTGGCAAACCGGTGAGCATGTGGCTCTATTAGTATAGGAGATACCTGAAAACATATCACACTTTTCATCATAGTGCTTTTACCAATGCATAAAATGCATGGAGAAGTCATTTCGAATGACTGGTCCTCAGTGTTGTGAGAACGATGACTGGTTAAAATTTTTGGTGGTTTCTTGTTCAGTCCATAGGCCTACATCATGTGGCAAACCGGTGAGCATGTGGCTCTATTAGTATAGGAGATACCTGAAAACATATCACACTTTTCATCATAGTGCTTTTACCAATGCATAAAATGCATGGAGAAGTCATTTCGAATGACTGGTCCTCAGTGTTGTGAGAACGATGACTGGTTAAAATTTTTGGTGGTTTCTTGTTCAGTCCATAGGCCTACATCATGTGGCAAACCGGTGAGCATGTGGCTCTATTAGTATAGGAGATACCTGAAAACATATCACACTTTTCATCATAGTGCTTTTACCAATGCATAAAATGCATGGAGAAGTCATTTCGAATGACTGGTCCTCAGTGTTGTGAGAACGATGACTGGTTAAAATTTTTGGTGGTTTCTTGTTCAGTCCATAGGCCTACATCATGTGGCAAACCGGTGAGCATGTGGCTCTATTAGTATAGGAGATACCTGAAAACATATCACACTTTTCATCATAGTGCTTTTACCAATGCATAAAATGCATGGAGAAGTCATTTCGAATGACTGGTCCTCAGTGTTGTGAGAACGATGACTGGTTAAAATTTTTGGTGGTTTCTTGTTCAGTCCATAGGCCTACATCATGTGGCAAACCGGTGAGCATGTGGCTCTATTAGTATAGGAGATACCTGAAAACATATCACACTTTTCATCATAGTGCTTTTACCAATGCATAAAATGCATGGAGAAGTCATTTCGAATGACTGGTCCTCAGTGTTGTGAGAACGATGACTGGTTAAAATTTTTGGTGGTTTCTTGTTCAGTCCATAGGCCTACATCATGTGGCAAACCGGTGAGCATGTGGCTCTATTAGTATAGGAGATACCTGAAAACATATCACACTTTTCATCATAGTGCTTTTACCAATGCATAAAATGCATGGAGAAGTCATTTCGAATGACTGGTCCTCAGTGTTGTGAGAACGATGACTGGTTAAAATTTTTGGTGGTTTCTTGTTCAGTCCATAGGCCTACATCATGTGGCAAACCGGTGAGCATGTGGCTCTATTAGTATAGGAGATACCTGAAAACATATCACACTTTTCATCATAGTGCTTTTACCAATGCATAAAATGCATGGAGAAGTCATTTCGAATGACTGGTCCTCAGTGTTGTGAGAACGATGACTGGTTAAAATTTTTGGTGGTTTCTTGTTCAGTCCATAGGCCTACATCATGTGGCAAACCGGTGAGCATGTGGCTCTATTAGTATAGGAGATACCTGAAAACATATCACACTTTTCATCATAGTGCTTTTACCAATGCATAAAATGCATGGAGAAGTCATTTCGAATGACTGGTCCTCAGTGTTGTGAGAACGATGACTGGTTAAAATTTTTGGTGGTTTCTTGTTCAGTCCATAGGCCTACATCATGTGGCAAACCGGTGAGCATGTGGCTCTATTAGTATAGGAGATACCTGAAAACATATCACACTTTTCATCATAGTGCTTTTACCAATGCATAAAATGCATGGAGAAGTCATTTCGAATGACTGGTCCTCAGTGTTGTGAGAACGATGACTGGTTAAAATTTTTGGTGGTTTCTTGTTCAGTCCATAGGCCTACATCATGTGGCAAACCGGTGAGCATGTGGCTCTATTAGTATAGGAGATACCTGAAAACATATCACACTTTTCATCATAGTGCTTTTACCAATGCATAAAATGCATGGAGAAGTCATTTCGAATGACTGGTCCTCAGTGTTGTGAGAACGATGACTGGTTAAAATTTTTGGTGGTTTCTTGTTCAGTCCATAGGCCTACATCATGTGGCAAACCGGTGAGCATGTGGCTCTATTAGTATAGGAGATACCTGAAAACATATCACACTTTTCATCATAGTGCTTTTACCAATGCATAAAATGCATGGAGAAGTCATTTCGAATGACTGGTCCTCAGTGTTGTGAGAACGATGACTGGTTAAAATTTTTGGTGGTTTCTTGTTCAGTCCATAGGCCTACATCATGTGGCAAACCGGTGAGCATGTGGCTCTATTAGTATAGGAGATACCTGAAAACATATCACACTTTTCATCATAGTGCTTTTACCAATGCATAAAATGCATGGAGAAGTCATTTCGAATGACTGGTCCTCAGTGTTGTGAGAACGATGACTGGTTAAAATTTTTGGTGGTTTCTTGTTCAGTCCATAGGCCTACATCATGTGGCAAACCGGTGAGCATGTGGCTCTATTAGTATAGGAGATACCTGAAAACATATCACACTTTTCATCATAGTGCTTTTACCAATGCATAAAATGCATGGAGAAGTCATTTCGAATGACTGGTCCTCAGTGTTGTGAGAACGATGACTGGTTAAAATTTTTGGTGGTTTCTTGTTCAGTCCATAGGCCTACATCATGTGGCAAACCGGTGAGCATGTGGCTCTATTAGTATAGGAGATACCTGAAAACATATCACACTTTTCATCATAGTGCTTTTACCAATGCATAAAATGCATGGAGAAGTCATTTCGAATGACTGGTCCTCAGTGTTGTGAGAACGATGACTGGTTAAAATTTTTGGTGGTTTCTTGTTCAGTCCATAGGCCTACATCATGTGGCAAACCGGTGAGCATGTGGCTCTATTAGTATAGGAGATACCTGAAAACATATCACACTTTTCATCATAGTGCTTTTACCAATGCATAAAATGCATGGAGAAGTCATTTCGAATGACTGGTCCTCAGTGTTGTGAGAACGATGACTGGTTAAAATTTTTGGTGGTTTCTTGTTCAGTCCATAGGCCTACATCATGTGGCAAACCGGTGAGCATGTGGCTCTATTAGTATAGGAGATACCTGAAAACATATCACACTTTTCATCATAGTGCTTTTACCAATGCATAAAATGCATGGAGAAGTCATTTCGAATGACTGGTCCTCAGTGTTGTGAGAACGATGACTGGTTAAAATTTTTGGTGGTTTCTTGTTCAGTCCATAGGCCTACATCATGTGGCAAACCGGTGAGCATGTGGCTCTATTAGTATAGGAGATACCTGAAAACATATCACACTTTTCATCATAGTGCTTTTACCAATGCATAAAATGCATGGAGAAGTCATTTCGAATGACTGGTCCTCAGTGTTGTGAGAACGATGACTGGTTAAAATTTTTGGTGGTTTCTTGTTCAGTCCATAGGCCTACATCATGTGGCAAACCGGTGAGCATGTGGCTCTATTAGTATAGGAGATACCTGAAAACATATCACACTTTTCATCATAGTGCTTTTACCAATGCATAAAATGCATGGAGAAGTCATTTCGAATGACTGGTCCTCAGTGTTGTGAGAACGATGACTGGTTAAAATTTTTGGTGGTTTCTTGTTCAGTCCATAGGCCTACATCATGTGGCAAACCGGTGAGCATGTGGCTCTATTAGTATAGGAGATACCTGAAAACATATCACACTTTTCATCATAGTGCTTTTACCAATGCATAAAATGCATGGAGAAGTCATTTCGAATGACTGGTCCTCAGTGTTGTGAGAACGATGACTGGTTAAGATTTTTGGTGGTTTCTTGTTCAGTCCATAGGCCTACATCATGTGGCAAACCGGTGAGCATGTGGCTCTATTAGTATAGGGGATACCTGAAAACATATCACACTTTTCATCACAGTGCTTTTACCAATGCATAAAATGCATGGAGAAGTCATTTCGAATGACTGGTCCTCAGTGTTGTGAGAACGATGACTGGTTAAAATTTTTGGTGGTTTCTTGTTCTGTCCATAGGCCTACATCATGTGGCAAACCGGTGAGCATGTGGCTCTATTAGTATAGGAGATACCTGAAAACATATCACACTTTTCATCATAGTGCTTTTACCAATGCATAAAATGCATGGAGAAGTCATTTCGAATGACTGGTCCTCAGTGTTGTGAGAACGATGACTGGTTAAAATTTTTGGTGGTTTCTTGTTCAGTCCATAGGCCTACATCATGTGGCAAACCGGTGAGCATGTGGCTCTATTAGTATAGGAGATACCTGAAAACATATCACACTTTTCATCATAGTGCTTTTACCAATGCATAAAATGCATGGAGAAGTCATTTCGAATGACTGGTCCTCAGTGTTGTGAGAACGATGACTGGTTAAAATTTTTGGTGGTTTCTTGTTCAGTCCATAGGCCTACATCATGTGGCAAACCGGTGAGCATGTGGCTCTATTAGTATAGGAGATACCTGAAAACATATCACACTTTTCATCATAGTGCTTTTACCAATGCATAAAATGCATGGAGAAGTCATTTCGAATGACTGGTCCTCAGTGTTGTGAGAACGATGACTGGTTAAAATTTTTGGTGGTTTCTTGTTCAGTCCATAGGCCTACATCATGTGGCAAACCGGTGAGCATGTGGCTCTATTAGTATAGGAGATACCTGAAAACATATCACACTTTTCATCATAGTGCTTTTACCAATGCATAAAATGCATGGAGAAGTCATTTCGAATGACTGGTCCTCAGTGTTGTGAGAACGATGACTGGTTAAAATTTTTGGTGGTTTCTTGTTCAGTCCATAGGCCTACATCATGTGGCAAACCGGTGAGCATGTGGCTCTATTAGTATAGGAGATACCTGAAAACATATCACACTTTTCATCATAGTGCTTTTACCAATGCATAAAATGCATGGAGAAGTCATTTCGAATGACTGGTCCTCAGTGTTGTGAGAACGATGACTGGTTAAAATTTTTGGTGGTTTCTTGTTCAGTCCATAGGCCTACATCATGTGGCAAACCGGTGAGCATGTGGCTCTATTAGTATAGGAGATACCTGAAAACATATCACACTTTTCATCATAGTGCTTTTACCAATGCATAAAATGCATGGAGAAGTCATTTCGAATGACTGGTCCTCAGTGTTGTGAGAACGATGACTGGTTAAAATTTTTGGTGGTTTCTTGTTCAGTCCATAGGCCTACATCATGTGGCAAACCGGTGAGCATGTGGCTCTATTAGTATAGGAGATACCTGAAAACATATCACACTTTTCATCATAGTGCTTTTACCAATGCATAAAATGCATGGAGAAGTCATTTCGAATGACTGGTCCTCAGTGTTGTGAGAACGATGACTGGTTAAAATTTTTGGTGGTTTCTTGTTCAGTCCATAGGCCTACATCATGTGGCAAACCGGTGAGCATGTGGCTCTATTAGTATAGGAGATACCTGAAAACATATCACACTTTTCATCATAGTGCTTTTACCAATGCATAAAATGCATGGAGAAGTCATTTCGAATGACTGGTCCTCAGTGTTGTGAGAACGATGACTGGTTAAAATTTTTGGTGGTTTCTTGTTCAGTCCATAGGCCTACATCATGTGGCAAACCGGTGAGCATGTGGCTCTATTAGTATAGGAGATACCTGAAAACATATCACACTTTTCATCATAGTGCTTTTACCAATGCATAAAATGCATGGAGAAGTCATTTCGAATGACTGGTCCTCAGTGTTGTGAGAACGATGACTGGTTAAAATTTTTGGTGGTTTCTTGTTCAGTCCATAGGCCTACATCATGTGGCAAACCGGTGAGCATGTGGCTCTATTAGTATAGGAGATACCTGAAAACATATCACACTTTTCATCATAGTGCTTTTACCAATGCATAAAATGCATGGAGAAGTCATTTCGAATGACTGGTCCTCAGTGTTGTGAGAACGATGACTGGTTAAAATTTTTGGTGGTTTCTTGTTCAGTCCATAGGCCTACATCATGTGGCAAACCGGTGAGCATGTGGCTCTATTAGTATAGGAGATACCTGAAAACATATCACACTTTTCATCATAGTGCTTTTACCAATGCATAAAATGCATGGAGAAGTCATTTCGAATGACTGGTCCTCAGTGTTGTGAGAACGATGACTGGTTAAAATTTTTGGTGGTTTCTTGTTCAGTCCATAGGCCTACATCATGTGGCAAACCGGTGAGCATGTGGCTCTATTAGTATAGGAGATACCTGAAAACATATCACACTTTTCATCATAGTGCTTTTACCAATGCATAAAATGCATGGAGAAGTCATTTCGAATGACTGGTCCTCAGTGTTGTGAGAACGATGACTGGTTAAAATTTTTGGTGGTTTCTTGTTCAGTCCATAGGCCTACATCATGTGGCAAACCGGTGAGCATGTGGCTCTATTAGTATAGGAGATACCTGAAAACATATCACACTTTTCATCATAGTGCTTTTACCAATGCATAAAATGCATGGAGAAGTCATTTCGAATGACTGGTCCTCAGTGTTGTGAGAACGATGACTGGTTAAAATTTTTGGTGGTTTCTTGTTCAGTCCATAGGCCTACATCATGTGGCAAACCGGTGAGCATGTGGCTCTATTAGTATAGGAGATACCTGAAAACATATCACACTTTTCATCATAGTGCTTTTACCAATGCATAAAATGCATGGAGAAGTCATTTCGAATGACTGGTCCTCAGTGTTGTGAGAACGATGACTGGGTTAAAATTTTTGGTGGTTTCTTGTTCAGTCCATAGGCCTACATCATGTGGCAAACCGGTGAGCATGTGGCTCTATTAGTATAGGAGATACCTGAAAACATATCACACTTTTCATCATAGTGCTTTTACCAATGCATAAAATGCATGGAGAAGTCATTTCGAATGACTGGTCCTCAGTGTTGTGAGAACGATGACTGGTTAAAATTTTTGGTGGTTTCTTGTTCAGTCCATAGGCCTACATCATGTGGCAAACCGGTGAGCATGTGGCTCTATTAGTATAGGAGATACCTGAAAACATATCACACTTTTCATCATAGTGCTTTTACCAATGCATAAAATGCATGGAGAAGTCATTTCGAATGACTGGTCCTCAGTGTTGTGAGAACGATGACTGGTTAAAATTTTTGGTGGTTTCTTGTTCAGTCCATAGGCCTACATCATGTGGCAAACCGGTGAGCATGTGGCTCTATTAGTATAGGAGATACCTGAAAACATATCACACTTTTCATCATAGTGCTTTTACCAATGCATAAAATGCATGGAGAAGTCATTTCGAATGACTGGTCCTCAGTGTTGTGAGAACGATGACTGGTTAAAATTTTTGGTGGTTTCTTGTTCAGTCCATAGGCCTACATCATGTGGCAAACCGGTGAGCATGTGGCTCTATTAGTATAGGAGATACCTGAAAACATATCACACTTTTCATCATAGTGCTTTTACCAATGCATAAAATGCATGGAGAAGTCATTTCGAATGACTGGTCCTCAGTGTTGTGAGAACGATGACTGGTTAAAATTTTTGGTGGTTTCTTGTTCAGTCCATAGGCCTACATCATGTGGCAAACCGGTGAGCATGTGGCTCTATTAGTATAGGAGATACCTGAAAACATATCACACTTTTCATCATAGTGCTTTTACCAATGCATAAAATGCATGGAGAAGTCATTTCGAATGACTGGTCCTCAGTGTTGTGAGAACGATGACTGGTTAAAATTTTTGGTGGTTTCTTGTTCAGTCCATAGGCCTACATCATGTGGCAAACCGGTGAGCATGTGGCTCTATTAGTATAGGAGATACCTGAAAACATATCACACTTTTCATCATAGTGCTTTTACCAATGCATAAAATGCATGGAGAAGTCATTTCGAATGACTGGTCCTCAGTGTTGTGAGAACGATGACTGGTTAAAATTTTTGGTGGTTTCTTGTTCAGTCCATAGGCCTACATCATGTGGCAAACCGGTGAGCATGTGGCTCTATTAGTATAGGAGATACCTGAAAACATATCACACTTTTCATCATAGTGCTTTTACCAATGCATAAAATGCATGGAGAAGTCATTTCGAATGACTGGTCCTCAGTGTTGTGAGAACGATGACTGGTTAAAATTTTTGGTGGTTTCTTGTTCAGTCCATAGGCCTACATCATGTGGCAAACCGGTGAGCATGTGGCTCTATTAGTATAGGAGATACCTGAAAACATATCACACTTTTCATCATAGTGCTTTTACCAATGCATAAAATGCATGGAGAAGTCATTTCGAATGACTGGTCCTCAGTGTTGTGAGAACGATGACTGGTTAAAATTTTTGGTGGTTTCTTGTTCAGTCCATAGGCCTACATCATGTGGCAAACCGGTGAGCATGTGGCTCTATTAGTATAGGAGATACCTGAAAACATATCACACTTTTCATCATAGTGCTTTTACCAATGCATAAAATGCATGGAGAAGTCATTTCGAATGACTGGTCCTCAGTGTTGTGAGAACGATGACTGGTTAAAATTTTTGGTGGTTTCTTGTTCAGTCCATAGGCCTACATCATGTGGCAAACCGGTGAGCATGTGGCTCTATTAGTATAGGAGATACCTGAAAACATATCACACTTTTCATCATAGTGCTTTTACCAATGCATAAAATGCATGGAGAAGTCATTTCGAATGACTGGTCCTCAGTGTTGTGAGAACGATGACTGGTTAAAATTTTTGGTGGTTTCTTGTTCAGTCCATAGGCCTACATCATGTGGCAAACCGGTGAGCATGTGGCTCTATTAGTATAGGAGATACCTGAAAACATATCACACTTTTCATCATAGTGCTTTTACCAATGCATAAAATGCATGGAGAAGTCATTTCGAATGACTGGTCCTCAGTGTTGTGAGAACGATGACTGGTTAAAATTTTTGGTGGTTTCTTGTTCAGTCCATAGGCCTACATCATGTGGCAAACCGGTGAGCATGTGGCTCTATTAGTATAGGAGATACCTGAAAACATATCACACTTTTCATCATAGTGCTTTTACCAATGCATAAAATGCATGGAGAAGTCATTTCGAATGACTGGTCCTCAGTGTTGTGAGAACGATGACTGGTTAAAATTTTTGGTGGTTTCTTGTTCAGTCCATAGGCCTACATCATGTGGCAAACCGGTGAGCATGTGGCTCTATTAGTATAGGAGATACCTGAAAACATATCACACTTTTCATCATAGTGCTTTTACCAATGCATAAAATGCATGGAGAAGTCATTTCGAATGACTGGTCCTCAGTGTTGTGAGAACGATGACTGGTTAAAATTTTTGGTGGTTTCTTGTTCAGTCCATAGGCCTACATCATGTGGCAAACCGGTGAGCATGTGGCTCTATTAGTATAGGAGATACCTGAAAACATATCACACTTTTCATCATAGTGCTTTTACCAATGCATAAAATGCATGGAGAAGTCATTTCGAATGACTGGTCCTCAGTGTTGTGAGAACGATGACTGGTTAAAATTTTTGGTGGTTTCTTGTTCAGTCCATAGGCCTACATCATGTGGCAAACCGGTGAGCATGTGGCTCTATTAGTATAGGAGATACCTGAAAACATATCACACTTTTCATCATAGTGCTTTTACCAATGCATAAAATGCATGGAGAAGTCATTTCGAATGACTGGTCCTCAGTGTTGTGAGAACGATGACTGGTTAAAATTTTTGGTGGTTTCTTGTTCAGTCCATAGGCCTACATCATGTGGCAAACCGGTGAGCATGTGGCTCTATTAGTATAGGAGATACCTGAAAACATATCACACTTTTCATCATAGTGCTTTTACCAATGCATAAAATGCATGGAGAAGTCATTTCGAATGACTGGTCCTCAGTGTTGTGAGAACGATGACTGGTTAAAATTTTTGGTGGTTTCTTGTTCAGTCCATAGGCCTACATCATGTGGCAAACCGGTGAGCATGTGGCTCTATTAGTATAGGAGATACCTGAAAACATATCACACTTTTCATCATAGTGCTTTTACCAATGCATAAAATGCATGGAGAAGTCATTTCGAATGACTGGTCCTCAGTGTTGTGAGAACGATGACTGGTTAAAATTTTTGGTGGTTTCTTGTTCAGTCCATAGGCCTACATCATGTGGCAAACCGGTGAGCATGTGGCTCTATTAGTATAGGAGATACCTGAAAACATATCACACTTTTCATCATAGTGCTTTTACCAATGCATAAAATGCATGGAGAAGTCATTTCGAATGACTGGTCCTCAGTGTTGTGAGAACGATGACTGGTTAAAATTTTTGGTGGTTTCTTGTTCAGTCCATAGGCCTACATCATGTGGCAAACCGGTGAGCATGTGGCTCTATTAGTATAGGAGATACCTGAAAACATATCACACTTTTCATCATAGTGCTTTTACCAATGCATAAAATGCATGGAGAAGTCATTTCGAATGACTGGTCCTCAGTGTTGTGAGAACGATGACTGGTTAAAATTTTTGGTGGTTTCTTGTTCAGTCCATAGGCCTACATCATGTGGCAAACCGGTGAGCATGTGGCTCTATTAGTATAGGAGATACCTGAAAACATATCACACTTTTCATCATAGTGCTTTTACCAATGCATAAAATGCATGGAGAAGTCATTTCGAATGACTGGTCCTCAGTGTTGTGAGAACGATGACTGGTTAAAATTTTTGGTGGTTTCTTGTTCAGTCCATAGGCCTACATCATGTGGCAAACCGGTGAGCATGTGGCTCTATTAGTATAGGAGATACCTGAAAACATATCACACTTTTCATCATAGTGCTTTTACCAATGCATAAAATGCATGGAGAAGTCATTTCGAATGACTGGTCCTCAGTGTTGTGAGAACGATGACTGGTTAAAATTTTTGGTGGTTTCTTGTTCAGTCCATAGGCCTACATCATGTGGCAAACCGGTGAGCATGTGGCTCTATTAGTATAGGAGATACCTGAAAACATATCACACTTTTCATCATAGTGCTTTTACCAATGCATAAAATGCATGGAGAAGTCATTTCGAATGACTGGTCCTCAGTGTTGTGAGAACGATGACTGGTTAAAATTTTTGGTGGTTTCTTGTT
Organism: Ranitomeya imitator; assembly: GCF_032444005.1. Classification (NCBI taxonomy): domain Eukaryota; kingdom Metazoa; phylum Chordata; class Amphibia; order Anura; family Dendrobatidae; genus Ranitomeya; species Ranitomeya imitator. The sequence goes on from NW_027194316.1 coordinate 933,252, forward strand.
CAGTCCATAGGCCTACATCATGTGGCAAACCGGTGAGCATGTGGCTCTATTAGTATAGGAGATACCTGAAAACATATCACACTTTTCATCATAGTGCTTTTACCAATGCATAAAATGCATGGAGAAGTCATTTCGAATGACTGGTCCTCAGTGTTGTGAGAACGATGACTGGTTAAAATTTTTGGTGGTTTCTTGTTCAGTCCATAGGCCTACATCATGTGGCAAACCGGTGAGCATGTGGCTCTATTAGTATAGGAGATACCTGAAAACATATCACACTTTTCATCATAGTGCTTTTACCAATGCATAAAATGCATGGAGAAGTCATTTCGAATGACTGGTCCTCAGTGTTGTGAGAACGATGACTGGTTAAAATTTTTGGTGGTTTCTTGTTCAGTCCATAGGCCTACATCATGTGGCAAACCGGTGAGCATGTGGCTCTATTAGTATAGGAGATACCTGAAAACATATCACACTTTTCATCATAGTGCTTTTACCAATGCATAAAATGCATGGAGAAGTCATTTCGAATGACTGGTCCTCAGTGTTGTGAGAACGATGACTGGTTAAAATTTTTGGTGGTTTCTTGTTCAGTCCATAGGCCTACATCATGTGGCAAACCGGTGAGCATGTGGCTCTATTAGTATAGGAGATACCTGAAAACATATCACACTTTTCATCATAGTGCTTTTACCAATGCATAAAATGCATGGAGAAGTCATTTCGAATGACTGGTCCTCAGTGTTGTGAGAACGATGACTGGTTAAAATTTTTGGTGGTTTCTTGTTCAGTCCATAGGCCTACATCATGTGGCAAACCGGTGAGCATGTGGCTCTATTAGTATAGGAGATACCTGAAAACATATCACACTTTTCATCATAGTGCTTTTACCAATGCATAAAATGCATGGAGAAGTCATTTCGAATGACTGGTCCTCAGTGTTGTGAGAACGATGACTGGTTAAAATTTTTGGTGGTTTCTTGTTCAGTCCATAGGCCTACATCATGTGGCAAACCGGTGAGCATGTGGCTCTATTAGTATAGGAGATACCTGAAAACATATCACACTTTTCATCATAGTGCTTTTACCAATGCATAAAATGCATGGAGAAGTCATTTCGAATGACTGGTCCTCAGTGTTGTGAGAACGATGACTGGTTAAAATTTTTGGTGGTTTCTTGTTCAGTCCATAGGCCTACATCATGTGGCAAACCGGTGAGCATGTGGCTCTATTAGTATAGGAGATACCTGAAAACATATCACACTTTTCATCATAGTGCTTTTACCAATGCATAAAATGCATGGAGAAGTCATTTCGAATGACTGGTCCTCAGTGTTGTGAGAACGATGACTGGTTAAAATTTTTGGTGGTTTCTTGTTCAGTCCATAGGCCTACATCATGTGGCAAACCGGTGAGCATGTGGCTCTATTAGTATAGGAGATACCTGAAAACATATCACACTTTTCATCATAGTGCTTTTACCAATGCATAAAATGCATGGAGAAGTCATTTCGAATGACTGGTCCTCAGTGTTGTGAGAACGATGACTGGTTAAAATTTTTGGTGGTTTCTTGTTCAGTCCATAGGCCTACATCATGTGGCAAACCGGTGAGCATGTGGCTCTATTAGTATAGGAGATACCTGAAAACATATCACACTTTTCATCATAGTGCTTTTACCAATGCATAAAATGCATGGAGAAGTCATTTCGAATGACTGGTCCTCAGTGTTGTGAGAACGATGACTGGTTAAAATTTTTGGTGGTTTCTTGTTCAGTCCATAGGCCTACATCATGTGGCAAACCGGTGAGCATGTGGCTCTATTAGTATAGGAGATACCTGAAAACATATCACACTTTTCATCATAGTGCTTTTACCAATGCATAAAATGCATGGAGAAGTCATTTCGAATGACTGGTCCTCAGTGTTGTGAGAACGATGACTGGTTAAAATTTTTGGTGGTTTCTTGTTCAGTCCATAGGCCTACATCATGTGGCAAACCGGTGAGCATGTGGCTCTATTAGTATAGGAGATACCTGAAAACATATCACACTTTTCATCATAGTGCTTTTACCAATGCATAAAATGCATGGAGAAGTCATTTCGAATGACTGGTCCTCAGTGTTGTGAGAACGATGACTGGTTAAAATTTTTGGTGGTTTCTTGTTCAGTCCATAGGCCTACATCATGTGGCAAACCGGTGAGCATGTGGCTCTATTAGTATAGGAGATACCTGAAAACATATCACACTTTTCATCATAGTGCTTTTACCAATGCATAAAATGCATGGAGAAGTCATTTCGAATGACTGGTCCTCAGTGTTGTGAGAACGATGACTGGTTAAAATTTTTGGTGGTTTCTTGTTCAGTCCATAGGCCTACATCATGTGGCAAACCGGTGAGCATGTGGCTCTATTAGTATAGGAGATACCTGAAAACATATCACACTTTTCATCATAGTGCTTTTACCAATGCATAAAATGCATGGAGAAGTCATTTCGAATGACTGGTCCTCAGTGTTGTGAGAACGATGACTGGTTAAAATTTTTGGTGGTTTCTTGTTCAGTCCATAGGCCTACATCATGTGGCAAACCGGTGAGCATGTGGCTCTATTAGTATAGGAGATACCTGAAAACATATCACACTTTTCATCATAGTGCTTTTACCAATGCATAAAATGCATGGAGAAGTCATTTCGAATGACTGGTCCTCAGTGTTGTGAGAACGATGACTGGTTAAAATTTTTGGTGGTTTCTTGTTCAGTCCATAGGCCTACATCATGTGGCAAACCGGTGAGCATGTGGCTCTATTAGTATAGGAGATACCTGAAAACATATCACACTTTTCATCATAGTGCTTTTACCAATGCATAAAATGCATGGAGAAGTCATTTCGAATGACTGGTCCTCAGTGTTGTGAGAACGATGACTGGTTAAAATTTTTGGTGGTTTCTTGTTCAGTCCATAGGCCTACATCATGTGGCAAACCGGTGAGCATGTGGCTCTATTAGTATAGGAGATACCTGAAAACATATCACACTTTTCATCATAGTGCTTTTACCAATGCATAAAATGCATGGAGAAGTCATTTCGAATGACTGGTCCTCAGTGTTGTGAGAACGATGACTGGTTAAAATTTTTGGTGGTTTCTTGTTCAGTCCATAGGCCTACATCATGTGGCAAACCGGTGAGCATGTGGCTCTATTAGTATAGGAGATACCTGAAAACATATCACACTTTTCATCATAGTGCTTTTACCAATGCATAAAATGCATGGAGAAGTCATTTCGAATGACTGGTCCTCAGTGTTGTGAGAACGATGACTGGTTAAAATTTTTGGTGGTTTCTTGTTCAGTCCATAGGCCTACATCATGTGGCAAACCGGTGAGCATGTGGCTCTATTAGTATAGGAGATACCTGAAAACATATCACACTTTTCATCATAGTGCTTTTACCAATGCATAAAATGCATGGAGAAGTCATTTCGAATGACTGGTCCTCAGTGTTGTGAGAACGATGACTGGTTAAAATTTTTGGTGGTTTCTTGTTCAGTCCATAGGCCTACATCATGTGGCAAACCGGTGAGCATGTGGCTCTATTAGTATAGGAGATACCTGAAAACATATCACACTTTTCATCATAGTGCTTTTACCAATGCATAAAATGCATGGAGAAGTCATTTCGAATGACTGGTCCTCAGTGTTGTGAGAACGATGACTGGTTAAAATTTTTGGTGGTTTCTTGTTCAGTCCATAGGCCTACATCATGTGGCAAACCGGTGAGCATGTGGCTCTATTAGTATAGGAGATACCTGAAAACATATCACACTTTTCATCATAGTGCTTTTACCAATGCATAAAATGCATGGAGAAGTCATTTCGAATGACTGGTCCTCAGTGTTGTGAGAACGATGACTGGTTAAAATTTTTGGTGGTTTCTTGTTCAGTCCATAGGCCTACATCATGTGGCAAACCGGTGAGCATGTGGCTCTATTAGTATAGGAGATACCTGAAAACATATCACACTTTTCATCATAGTGCTTTTACCAATGCATAAAATGCATGGAGAAGTCATTTCGAATGACTGGTCCTCAGTGTTGTGAGAACGATGACTGGTTAAAATTTTTGGTGGTTTCTTGTTCAGTCCATAGGCCTACATCATGTGGCAAACCGGTGAGCATGTGGCTCTATTAGTATAGGAGATACCTGAAAACATATCACACTTTTCATCATAGTGCTTTTACCAATGCATAAAATGCATGGAGAAGTCACATTTCGAATGACTGGTCCTCAGTGTTGTGAGAACGATGACTGGTTAAAATTTTTGGTGGTTTCTTGTTCAGTCCATAGGCCTACATCATGTGGCAAACCGGTGAGCATGTGGCTCTATTAGTATAGGAGATACCTGAAAACATATCACACTTTTCATCATAGTGCTTTTACCAATGCATAAAATGCATGGAGAAGTCATTTCGAATGACTGGTCCTCAGTGTTGTGAGAACGATGACTGGTTAAAATTTTTGGTGGTTTCTTGTTCAGTCCATAGGCCTACATCATGTGGCAAACCGGTGAGCATGTGGCTCTATTAGTATAGGAGATACCTGAAAACATATCACACTTTTCATCATAGTGCTTTTACCAATGCATAAAATGCATGGAGAAGTCATTTCGAATGACTGGTCCTCAGTGTTGTGAGAACGATGACTGGTTAAAATTTTTGGTGGTTTCTTGTTCAGTCCATAGGCCTACATCATGTGGCAAACCGGTGAGCATGTGGCTCTATTAGTATAGGAGATACCTGAAAACATATCACACTTTTCATCATAGTGCTTTTACCAATGCATAAAATGCATGGAGAAGTCATTTCGAATGACTGGTCCTCAGTGTTGTGAGAACGATGACTGGTTAAAATTTTTGGTGGTTTCTTGTTCAGTCCATAGGCCTACATCATGTGGCAAACCGGTGAGCATGTGGCTCTATTAGTATAGGAGATACCTGAAAACATATCACACTTTTCATCATAGTGCTTTTACCAATGCATAAAATGCATGGAGAAGTCATTTCGAATGACTGGTCCTCAGTGTTGTGAGAACGATGACTGGTTAAAATTTTTGGTGGTTTCTTGTTCAGTCCATAGGCCTACATCATGTGGCAAACCGGTGAGCATGTGGCTCTATTAGTATAGGAGATACCTGAAAACATATCACACTTTTCATCATAGTGCTTTTACCAATGCATAAAATGCATGGAGAAGTCATTTCGAATGACTGGTCCTCAGTGTTGTGAGAACGATGACTGGTTAAAATTTTTGGTGGTTTCTTGTTCAGTCCATAGGCCTACATCATGTGGCAAACCGGTGAGCATGTGGCTCTATTAGTATAGGAGATACCTGAAAACATATCACACTTTTCATCATAGTGCTTTTACCAATGCATAAAATGCATGGAGAAGTCATTTCGAATGACTGGTCCTCAGTGTTGTGAGAACGATGACTGGTTAAAATTTTTGGTGGTTTCTTGTTCAGTCCATAGGCCTACATCATGTGGCAAACCGGTGAGCATGTGGCTCTATTAGTATAGGAGATACCTGAAAACATATCACACTTTTCATCATAGTGCTTTTACCAATGCATAAAATGCATGGAGAAGTCATTTCGAATGACTGGTCCTCAGTGTTGTGAGAACGATGACTGGTTAAAATTTTTGGTGGTTTCTTGTTCAGTCCATAGGCCTACATCATGTGGCAAACCGGTGAGCATGTGGCTCTATTAGTATAGGAGATACCTGAAAACATATCACACTTTTCATCATAGTGCTTTTACCAATGCATAAAATGCATGGAGAAGTCATTTCGAATGACTGGTCCTCAGTGTTGTGAGAACGATGACTGGTTAAAATTTTTGGTGGTTTCTTGTTCAGTCCATAGGCCTACATCATGTGGCAAACCGGTGAGCATGTGGCTCTATTAGTATAGGAGATACCTGAAAACATATCACACTTTTCATCATAGTGCTTTTACCAATGCATAAAATGCATGGAGAAGTCATTTCGAATGACTGGTCCTCAGTGTTGTGAGAACGATGACTGGTTAAAATTTTTGGTGGTTTCTTGTTCAGTCCATAGGCCTACATCATGTGGCAAACCGGTGAGCATGTGGCTCTATTAGTATAGGAGATACCTGAAAACATATCACACTTTTCATCATAGTGCTTTTACCAATGCATAAAATGCATGGAGAAGTCATTTCGAATGACTGGTCCTCAGTGTTGTGAGAACGATGACTGGTTAAAATTTTTGGTGGTTTCTTGTTCAGTCCATAGGCCTACATCATGTGGCAAACCGGTGAGCATGTGGCTCTATTAGTATAGGAGATACCTGAAAACATATCACACTTTTCATCATAGTGCTTTTACCAATGCATAAAATGCATGGAGAAGTCATTTCGAATGACTGGTCCTCAGTGTTGTGAGAACGATGACTGGTTAAAATTTTTGGTGGTTTCTTGTTCAGTCCATAGGCCTACATCATGTGGCAAACCGGTGAGCATGTGGCTCTATTAGTATAGGAGATACCTGAAAACATATCACACTTTTCATCATAGTGCTTTTACCAATGCATAAAATGCATGGAGAAGTCATTTCGAATGACTGGTCCTCAGTGTTGTGAGAACGATGACTGGTTAAAATTTTTGGTGGTTTCTTGTTCAGTCCATAGGCCTACATCATGTGGCAAACCGGTGAGCATGTGGCTCTATTAGTATAGGAGATACCTGAAAACATATCACACTTTTCATCATAGTGCTTTTACCAATGCATAAAATGCATGGAGAAGTCATTTCGAATGACTGGTCCTCAGTGTTGTGAGAACGATGACTGGTTAAAATTTTTGGTGGTTTCTTGTTCAGTCCATAGGCCTACATCATGTGGCAAACCGGTGAGCATGTGGCTCTATTAGTATAGGAGATACCTGAAAACATATCACACTTTTCATCATAGTGCTTTTACCAATGCATAAAATGCATGGAGAAGTCATTTCGAATGACTGGTCCTCAGTGTTGTGAGAACGATGACTGGTTAAAATTTTTGGTGGTTTCTTGTTCAGTCCATAGGCCTACATCATGTGGCAAACCGGTGAGCATGTGGCTCTATTAGTATAGGAGATACCTGAAAACATATCACACTTTTCATCATAGTGCTTTTACCAATGCATAAAATGCATGGAGAAGTCATTTCGAATGACTGGTCCTCAGTGTTGTGAGAACGATGACTGGTTAAAATTTTTGGTGGTTTCTTGTTCAGTCCATAGGCCTACATCATGTGGCAAACCGGTGAGCATGTGGCTCTATTAGTATAGGAGATACCTGAAAACATATCACACTTTTCATCATAGTGCTTTTACCAATGCATAAAATGCATGGAGAAGTCATTTCGAATGACTGGTCCTCAGTGTTGTGAGAACGATGACTGGTTAAAATTTTTGGTGGTTTCTTGTTCAGTCCATAGGCCTACATCATGTGGCAAACCGGTGAGCATGTGGCTCTATTAGTATAGGAGATACCTGAAAACATATCACACTTTTCATCATAGTGCTTTTACCAATGCATAAAATGCATGGAGAAGTCATTTCGAATGACTGGTCCTCAGTGTTGTGAGAACGATGACTGGTTAAAATTTTTGGTGGTTTCTTGTTCAGTCCATAGGCCTACATCATGTGGCAAACCGGTGAGCATGTGGCTCTATTAGTATAGGAGATACCTGAAAACATATCACACTTTTCATCATAGTGCTTTTACCAATGCATAAAATGCATGGAGAAGTCATTTCGAATGACTGGTCCTCAGTGTTGTGAGAACGATGACTGGTTAAAATTTTTGGTGGTTTCTTGTTCAGTCCATAGGCCTACATCATGTGGCAAACCGGTGAGCATGTGGCTCTATTAGTATAGGAGATACCTGAAAACATATCACACTTTTCATCATAGTGCTTTTACCAATGCATAAAATGCATGGAGAAGTCATTTCGAATGACTGGTCCTCAGTGTTGTGAGAACGATGACTGGTTAAAATTTTTGGTGGTTTCTTGTTCAGTCCATAGGCCTACATCATGTGGCAAACCGGTGAGCATGTGGCTCTATTAGTATAGGAGATACCTGAAAACATATCACACTTTTCATCATAGTGCTTTTACCAATGCATAAAATGCATGGAGAAGTCATTTCGAATGACTGGTCCTCAGTGTTGTGAGAACGATGACTGGTTAAAATTTTTGGTGGTTTCTTGTTCAGTCCATAGGCCTACATCATGTGGCAAACCGGTGAGCATGTGGCTCTATTAGTATAGGAGATACCTGAAAACATATCACACTTTTCATCATAGTGCTTTTACCAATGCATAAAATGCATGGAGAAGTCATTTCGAATGACTGGTCCTCAGTGTTGTGAGAACGATGACTGGTTAAAATTTTTGGTGGTTTCTTGTTCAGTCCATAGGCCTACATCATGTGGCAAACCGGTGAGCATGTGGCTCTATTAGTATAGGAGATACCTGAAAACATATCACACTTTTCATCATAGTGCTTTTACCAATGCATAAAATGCATGGAGAAGTCATTTCGAATGACTGGTCCTCAGTGTTGTGAGAACGATGACTGGTTAAAATTTTTGGTGGTTTCTTGTTCAGTCCATAGGCCTACATCATGTGGCAAACCGGTGAGCATGTGGCTCTATTAGTATAGGAGATACCTGAAAACATATCACACTTTTCATCATAGTGCTTTTACCAATGCATAAAATGCATGGAGAAGTCATTTCGAATGACTGGTCCTCAGTGTTGTGAGAACGATGACTGGTTAAAATTTTTGGTGGTTTCTTGTTCAGTCCATAGGCCTACATCATGTGGCAAACCGGTGAGCATGTGGCTCTATTAGTATAGGAGATACCTGAAAACATATCACACTTTTCATCATAGTGCTTTTACCAATGCATAAAATGCATGGAGAAGTCATTTCGAATGACTGGTCCTCAGTGTTGTGAGAACGATGACTGGTTAAAATTTTTGGTGGTTTCTTGTTCAGTCCATAGGCCTACATCATGTGGCAAACCGGTGAGCATGTGGCTCTATTAGTATAGGAGATACCTGAAAACATATCACACTTTTCATCATAGTGCTTTTACCAATGCATAAAATGCATGGAGAAGTCATTTCGAATGACTGGTCCTCAGTGTTGTGAGAACGATGACTGGTTAAAATTTTTGGTGGTTTCTTGTTCAGTCCATAGGCCTACATCATGTGGCAAACCGGTGAGCATGTGGCTCTATTAGTATAGGAGATACCTGAAAACATATCACACTTTTCATCATAGTGCTTTTACCAATGCATAAAATGCATGGAGAAGTCATTTCGAATGACTGGTCCTCAGTGTTGTGAGAACGATGACTGGTTAAAATTTTTGGTGGTTTCTTGTTCAGTCCATAGGCCTACATCATGTGGCAAACCGGTGAGCATGTGGCTCTATTAGTATAGGAGATACCTGAAAACATATCACACTTTTCATCATAGTGCTTTTACCAATGCATAAAATGCATGGAGAAGTCATTTCGAATGACTGGTCCTCAGTGTTGTGAGAACGATGACTGGTTAAAATTTTTGGTGGTTTCTTGTTCAGTCCATAGGCCTACATCATGTGGCAAACCGGTGAGCATGTGGCTCTATTAGTATAGGAGATACCTGAAAACATATCACACTTTTCATCATAGTGCTTTTACCAATGCATAAAATGCATGGAGAAGTCATTTCGAATGACTGGTCCTCAGTGTTGTGAGAACGATGACTGGTTAAAATTTTTGGTGGTTTCTTGTTCAGTCCATAGGCCTACATCATGTGGCAAACCGGTGAGCATGTGGCTCTATTAGTATAGGAGATACCTGAAAACATATCACACTTTTCATCATAGTGCTTTTACCAATGCATAAAATGCATGGAGAAGTCATTTCGAATGACTGGTCCTCAGTGTTGTGAGAACGATGACTGGTTAAAATTTTTGGTGGTTTCTTGTTCAGTCCATAGGCCTACATCATGTGGCAAACCGGTGAGCATGTGGCTCTATTAGTATAGGAGATACCTGAAAACATATCACACTTTTCATCATAGTGCTTTTACCAATGCATAAAATGCATGGAGAAGTCATTTCGAATGACTGGTCCTCAGTGTTGTGAGAACGATGACTGGTTAAAATTTTTGGTGGTTTCTTGTTCAGTCCATAGGCCTACATCATGTGGCAAACCGGTGAGCATGTGGCTCTATTAGTATAGGAGATACCTGAAAACATATCACACTTTTCATCATAGTGCTTTTACCAATGCATAAAATGCATGGAGAAGTCATTTCGAATGACTGGTCCTCAGTGTTGTGAGAACGATGACTGGTTAAAATTTTTGGTGGTTTCTTGTTCAGTCCATAGGCCTACATCATGTGGCAAACCGGTGAGCATGTGGCTCTATTAGTATAGGAGATACCTGAAAACATATCACACTTTTCATCATAGTGCTTTTACCAATGCATAAAATGCATGGAGAAGTCATTTCGAATGACTGGTCCTCAGTGTTGTGAGAACGATGACTGGTTAAAATTTTTGGTGGTTTCTTGTTCAGTCCATAGGCCTACATCATGTGGCAAACCGGTGAGCATGTGGCTCTATTAGTATAGGAGATACCTGAAAACATATCACACTTTTCATCATAGTGCTTTTACCAATGCATAAAATGCATGGAGAAGTCATTTCGAATGACTGGTCCTCAGTGTTGTGAGAACGATGACTGGTTAAAATTTTTGGTGGTTTCTTGTTCAGTCCATAGGCCTACATCATGTGGCAAACCGGTGAGCATGTGGCTCTATTAGTATAGGAGATACCTGAAAACATATCACACTTTTCATCATAGTGCTTTTACCAATGCATAAAATGCATGGAGAAGTCATTTCGAATGACTGGTCCTCAGTGTTGTGAGAACGATGACTGGTTAAAATTTTTGGTGGTTTCTTGTTCAGTCCATAGGCCTACATCATGTGGCAAACCGGTGAGCATGTGGCTCTATTAGTATAGGAGATACCTGAAAACATATCACACTTTTCATCATAGTGCTTTTACCAATGCATAAAATGCATGGAGAAGTCATTTCGAATGACTGGTCCTCAGTGTTGTGAGAACGATGACTGGTTAAAATTTTTGGTGGTTTCTTGTTCAGTCCATAGGCCTACATCATGTGGCAAACCGGTGAGCATGTGGCTCTATTAGTATAGGAGATACCTGAAAACATATCACACTTTTCATCATAGTGCTTTTACCAATGCATAAAATGCATGGAGAAGTCATTTCGAATGACTGGTCCTCAGTGTTGTGAGAACGATGACTGGTTAAAATTTTTGGTGGTTTCTTGTTCAGTCCATAGGCCTACATCATGTGGCAAACCGGTGAGCATGTGGCTCTATTAGTATAGGAGATACCTGAAAACATATCACACTTTTCATCATAGTGCTTTTACCAATGCATAAAATGCATGGAGAAGTCATTTCGAATGACTGGTCCTCAGTGTTGTGAGAACGATGACTGGTTAAAATTTTTGGTGGTTTCTTGTTCAGTCCATAGGCCTACATCATGTGGCAAACCGGTGAGCATGTGGCTCTATTAGTATAGGAGATACCTGAAAACATGAAAACATATCACACTTTTCATCATAGTGCTTTTACCATGCATAAAATGCATGGAGAAGTCATTTCGAATGACTGGTCCTCAGTGTTGTGAGAACGATGACTGGTTAAAATTTTTGGTGGTTTCTTGTTCAGTCCATAGGCTACATCATTTGGCAAACCGGTGAGCATGTGGCTCTATTAGTATAGGGAGATACCTGAAAACATATCACACTTTTCATCATAGTGCTTTTACCAATGCATAAAATGCATGGAGAAGTCATTTCGAATGACTGGTCCTCAGTGTTGTGAGAACGATGACTGGTTAAAATTTTTGGTGGTTTCTTGTTCAGTCCATAGGCCTACATCATGTGGCAAACCGGTGAGCATGTGGCTCTATTAGTATAGGAGATACCTGAAAACATATCACACTTTTCATCATAGTGCTTTTACCAATGCATAAAATGCATGGAGAAGTCATTTCGAATGACTGGTCCTCAGTGTTGTGAGAACGATGACTGGTTAAAATTTTTGGTGGTTTCTTGTTCAGTCCATAGGCCTACATCATGTGGCAATCCGGTGAGCATGTGGCTCCTATTAGTATAGGAGATACCTGAAAACATATCACACTTTTCATCATAGTGCTTTTACCAATGCATAAAATGCATGGAGAAGTCATTTCGAATGACTGGTCCTCAGTGTTGTGAGAACGATGACTGGTTAAAATTTTTGGTGGTTTCTTGTTCAGTCCATAGGCTACATCATGTGGCAAACCGGTGAGCATGTGGCTGTATTAGTATATGAGATACCTGAAAACATCACACTTTTCATCATAGTGCTTTTACCAATGCATAAAATGCATGGAGAAGTCATTTCGAATGACTGGTCCTCAGTGTTGTGAGAACGATGACTGGTTAAAATTTTTGGTGGTTTCTTGTTCAGTCCATAGGCCTACATCATGTGGCAAACCGGTGAGCATGTGGCTCTATTAGTATAGGAGATACCTGAAAACATATCACACTTTTCATCATAGTGCTTTTACCAATGCATAAAATGCATGGAGAAGTCATTTCGAATGACTGGTCCTCAGTGTTGTGAGAACGATGACTGGTTAAAATTTTTGGTGGTTTCTTGTTCAGTCCATAGGCCTACATCATGTTGGCAAACCGGTGAGCATGTGGCTCTATTAGTATAGGAGATACCTGAAAACATATCACACTTTTCATCATAGTGCTTTTACCAATGCATAAAATGCATGGGAGAAGTCATTTCGAATGGACTGGTCCTCAGTGTTGTGAGAACGATGACTGGTTAAAATTTTTTGGTGGTTTCTTGTTCAGTCCATAGGCCTACATCATGTGGCAAACCGGGTGAGAGCATGTGGCTCTATTAGTATAGGAGATACCTGAAAACATATCACACTTTTCATCATAGTGCTTTTACCAATGCATAAAATGCATGGAGAAGTCATTTCGAATGACTGGTCCTCAGTGTTGTGAGAACGATGACTGGTTAAAATTTTTGGTGGTTTCTTGTTCAGTCCATAGGCCTACATCATGTGGCAAACCGGTGAGCATGTGGCTGTATTAGTATATGAGATACCTGAAAACATCACACTTTTCATCATAGTGCTTTTACCAATGCATAAAATGCATGGAGAAGTCATTTCGAATGACTGGTCCTCAGTGTTGTGAGAACGATGACTGGTTAAAATTTTTGGTGGTTTCTTGTTCAGTCCATAGGCCTACATCATGTGGCAAACCGGTGAGCATGTGGCTGTATTAGTATATGAGATACCTGAAAACATCACACTTTTCATCATAGTGCTTTTACCAATGCATAAAATGCATGGAGAAGTCATTTCGAATGACTGGTCCTCAGTGTTGTGAGAACGATGACTGGTTAAAATTTTTGGTGTGTTTCTTGTTCAGTCCATAGGCCTACATCATGTGGCAAACCGGTGAGCATGTGGCTCTATTAGTATAGGAGATACCTGAAAACCTATCACACTTTTCATCATAGTGCTTTTACCAATGCATAAAATGCATGGAGAAGTCATTTCGAATGACTGGTCCTCAGTGTTGTGAGAACGATGACTGGTTAAAATTTTTGGTGGTTTCTTGTTTCAGTCCATAGGCCTACATCATGTGGCAAACCGGTGAGCATGTGGCTCTATTAGTATAGGAGATACCTGAAAACATATCACACTTTTCAATCATAGTGCTTTTACCAATGCATAAAATGCATGGAGAAGTCATTTCGAATGACTGGTCCTCAGTGTTGTGAGAACGATGACTGGTTAAAATTTTTGGTGGTTTCTTGTTCAGTCCATAGGCCTACATCATGTGGCAAACCGGTGAGCATGTGGCTCTATTAGTATAGGAGATACCTGAAAACATATCACACTTTTCATCATAGTGCTTTTACCAATGCATAAAATGCATGGAGAAGTCATTTCGAATGACTGGTCCTCAGTGTTGTGAGAACGATGACTGGTTAAAATTTTTGGTGGTTTCTTGTTCAGTCCATAGGCCTACATCATGTGGCAAACCGGTGAGCATGTGGCTCTATTAGTATAGGAGATACCTGAAAACATATCACACTTTTCATCATAGTGCTTTTACCAATGCATAAAATGCATGGAGAAGTCATTTCGAATGACTGGTCCTCAGTGTTGTGAGAACGATGACTGGTTAAAATTTTTGGTGGTTTCTTGTTCAGTCCATAGGCCTACATCATGTGGCAAACCGGTGAGCCTGTGGCTCTATTAGTATAGGAGATACCTGAAAACATCACACTTTTCATCATAGTGCTTTTACCAATGCATAAAATGCATGGAGAAGTCATTTCGAATGACTGGTCCTCAGTGTTGTGAGAACGATGACTGGATAAAATTTTTGGTGGTTTCTTGTTCAGTCCATAGGCCTACATCATGTGGCAAACCGGTGAGCATGTGGCTCTATTAGTATAGGAGATACCTGAAAACATATCACACTTTTCATCATAGTGCTTTTACCAATGCATAAAATGCATGGAGAAGTCATTTCGAATGACTGGTCCTCAGTGTTGTGAGAATGATGACTGGTTAAAATTTTTCGTGGTTTCTTGTTCAGTCCATAGGCTACATCATGTGGCAAACCGGTGAGCATGTGCTCTATTAGTATAGGAGATACCTGAAAACATATCACACTTTTCATCATAGTGCTTTTACCAATGCATAAAATGCATGGAGAAGTCATTTCGAATGACTGGTCCTCAGTGTTGTGAGAACGATGACTGGTTAAAATTTTTGGTGGTTTCTTGTTCAGTCCATAGGCCTACATCATGTGGCAAACCGGTGAGCATGTGGCTGTATTAGTATATGAGATACCTGAAAACATCACACTTTTCATCATAGTGCTTTTACCAATGCATAAAATGCATGGAGAAGTCATTTCGAATGACTGGTCCTCAGTGTTGTGAGAACGATGACTGGTTAAAATTTTTGGTGGTTTCTTGTTCAGTCCATAGGCCTACATCATGTGGCAAACCGGTGAGCATGTGGCTGTATTAGTATATGAGATACCTGAAAACATCACACTTTTCATCATAGTGCTTTTACCAATGCATAAAATGCATGGAGAAGTCATTTCGAATGACTGGTCCTCAGTGTTGTGAGAACGATGACTGGTTAAAAAATTTTTGGTGGTTTCTTGTTCAGTCCATAGGCCTACATCATGTGGCAAACCGGTGAGCATGTGGCTCTATTAGTATAGGAGATACCTGAAAACATATCACACTTTTCATCATAGTGCTTTTACCAATGCATAAAATGCATGGAGAAGTCATTTCGAATGACTGGTCCTCAGTGTTGTGAGAACGATGACTGGTTAAAATTTTTGGTGGTTTCTTGTTCAGTCCATAGGCCTACATCATGTGGCAAACCGGTGAGCATGTGGCTCTATTAGTATAGGAGATACCTGAAAACATATCACACTTTTCAATCATAGTGCTTTTACCAATGCATAAAATGCATGGAGAAGTCATTTCGAATGACTGGTCCTCAGTGTTGTGAGAACGATGACTGGTTAAAATTTTTGGTGGTTTCTTGTTCAGTCCATAGGCCTACATCATGTGGCAAACCGGTGAGCATGTGGCTCTATTAGTATAGGAGATACCTGAAAACATATCACACTTTTCATCATAGTGCTTTTACCAATGCATAAAATGCATGGAGAAGTCATTTCGAATGACTGGTCCTCAGTGTTGTGAGAACGATGACTGGTTAAAATTTTTGGTGGTTTCTTGTTCAGTCCATAGGCCTACATCATGTGGCAAACCGGTGAGCATGTGGCTCTATTAGTATAGGAGATACCTGAAAACATATCACACTTTTCATCATAGTGCTTTTACCAATGCATAAAATGCATGGAGAAGTCATTTCGAATGACTGGTCCTCAGTGTTGTGAGAACGATGACTGGTTAAAATTTTGGTGGTTTCTTGTTCAGTCCATAGGCCCTACATCATGTGGCAAACCGGTGAGCATGTGCTCTATTAGTATAGGAGATACCTGAAAACATCACACTTTTCATCATAGTGCTTTTACCAATGCATAAAATGCATGGAGAAGTCATTTCGAATGACTGGTCCTCAGTGTTGTGAGAACGATGACTGGTTAAAATTTTTGGTGGTTTCTTGTTCAGTCCATAGGCCTACATCATGTGGCAAACCGGTGAGCATGTGGCTCTATTAGTATAGGAGATACCTGAAAACATATCACACTTTTCATCATAGTGCTTTTACCAATGCATAAAATGCATGGAGAAGTCATTTCGAATGACTGGTCCTCAGTGTTGTGAGAACGATGACTGGTTAAAATTTTTGGTGGTTTCTTGTTCAGTCCATAGGCCTACATCATGTGGCAAACCGGTGAGCATGTGGCTCTATTAGTATAGGAGATACCTGAAAACATATCACACTTTTCATCATAGTGCTTTTACCAATGCATAAAATGCATGGAGAAGTCATTTCGAATGACTGGTCCTCAGTGTTGTGAGAACGATGACTGGTTAAAATTTTTGGTGGTTTCTTGTTCAGTCCATAGGCCTACATCATGTGGCAAACCGGTGAGCATGTGGCTCTATTAGTATAGGAGATACCTGAAAACATATCACACTTTTCATCATAGTGCTTTTACCAATGCATAAAATGCATGGAGAAGTCATTTCGAATGACTGGTCCTCAGTGTTGTGAGAACGATGACTGGTTAAAATTTTTGGTGGTTTCTTGTTCAGTCCATAGGCCTACATCATGTGGCAAACCGGTGAGCATGTGGCTCTATTAGTATAGGAGATACCTGAAAACATATCACACTTTTCATCATAGTGCTTTTACCAATGCATAAAATGCATGGAGAAGTCATTTCGAATGACTGGTCCTCAGTGTTGTGAGAACGATGACTGGTTAAAATTTTTGGTGGTTTCTTGTTCAGTCCATAGGCCTACATCATGTGGCAAACCGGTGAGCATGTGGCTCTATTAGTATAGGAGATACCTGAAAACATATCACACTTTTCATCATAGTGCTTTTACCAATGCATAAAATGCATGGAGAAGTCATTTCGAATGACTGGTCCTCAGTGTTGTGAGAACGATGACTGGTTAAAATTTTTGGTGGTTTCTTGTTCAGTCCATAGGCCTACATCATGTGGCAAACCGGTGAGCATGTGGCTCTATTAGTATAGGAGATACCTGAAAACATATCACACTTTTCATCATAGTGCTTTTACCAATGCATAAAATGCATGGAGAAGTCATTTCGAATGACTGGTCCTCAGTGTTGTGAGAACGATGACTGGTTAAAATTTTTGGTGGTTTCTTGTTCAGTCCATAGGCCTACATCATGTGGCAAACCGGTGAGCATGTGGCTCTATTAGTATAGGAGATACCTGAAAACATATCACACTTTTCATCATAGTGCTTTTACCAATGCATAAAATGCATGGAGAAGTCATTTCGAATGACTGGTCCTCAGTGTTGTGAGAACGATGACTGGTTAAAATTTTTGGTGGTTTCTTGTTCAGTCCATAGGCCTACATCATGTGGCAAACCGGTGAGCATGTGGCTCTATTAGTATAGGAGATACCTGAAAACATATCACACTTTTCATCATAGTGCTTTTACCAATGCATAAAATGCATGGAGAAGTCATTTCGAATGACTGGTCCTCAGTGTTGTGAGAACGATGACTGGTTAAAATTTTGGTGGTTTCTTGTTCAGTCCATAGGCCTACATCATGTGGCAAACCGGTGAGCATGTGGCTCTATTAGTATAGGAGATACCTGAAAACATATCACACTTTTCATCATAGTGCTTTTACCAATGCATAAAATGCATGGAGAAGTCATTTCGAATGACTGGTCCTCAGTGTTGTGAGAACGATGACTGGTTAAAATTTTTGGTGGTTTCTTGTTCAGTCCATAGGCCTACATCATGTGGCAAACCGGTGAGCATGTGGCTCTATTAGTATAGGAGATACCTGAAAACATATCACACTTTTCATCATAGTGCTTTTACCAATGCATAAAATGCATGGAGAAGTCATTTCGAATGACTGGTCCTCAGTGTTGTGAGAACGATGACTGGTTAAAATTTTTGGTGGTTTCTTGTTCAGTCCATAGGCCTACATCATGTGGCAAACCGGTGAGCATGTGGCTCTATTAGTATAGGAGATACCTGAAAACATATCACACTTTTCATCATAGTGCTTTTACCAATGCATAAAATGCATGGAGAAGTCATTTCGAATGACTGGTCCTCAGTGTTGTGAGAACGATGACTGGTTAAAATTTTTGGTGGTTTCTTGTTCAGTCCATAGGCCTACATCATGTGGCAAACCGGTGAGCATGTGGCTCTATTAGTATAGGAGATACCTGAAAACATATCACACTTTTCATCATAGTGCTTTTACCAATGCATAAAATGCATGGAGAAGTCATTTCGAATGACTGGTCCTCAGTGTTGTGAGAACGATGACTGGTTAAAATTTTTGGTGGTTTCTTGTTCAGTCCATAGGCCTACATCATGTGGCAAACCGGTGAGCATGTGGCTCTATTAGTATAGGAGATACCTGAAAACATATCACACTTTTCATCATAGTGCTTTTACCAATGCATAAAATGCATGGAGAAGTCATTTCGAATGACTGGTCCTCAGTGTTGTGAGAACGATGACTGGTTAAAATTTTGGTGGTTTCTTGTTCAGTCCATAGGCCTACATCATGTGGCAAACCGGTGAGCATGTGGCTCTATTAGTATAGGAGATACCTGAAAACATATCACACTTTTCATCATAGTGCTTTTACCAATGCATAAAATGCATGGAGAAGTCATTTCGAATGACTGGTCCTCAGTGTTGTGAGAACGATGACTGGTTAAAATTTTTGGTGGTTTCTTGTTCAGTCCATAGGCCTACATCATGTGGCAAACCGGTGAGCATGTGGCTCTATTAGTATAGGAGATACCTGAAAACATATCACACTTTTCATCATAGTGCTTTTACCAATGCATAAAATGCATGGAGAAGTCATTTCGAATGACTGGTCCTCAGTGTTGTGAGAACGATGACTGGTTAAAATTTTTGGTGGTTTCTTGTTCAGTCCATAGGCCTACATCATGTGGCAAACCGGTGAGCATGTGGCTCTATTAGTATAGGAGATACCTGAAAACATATCACACTTTTCATCATAGTGCTTTTACCAATGCATAAAATGCATGGAGAAGTCATTTCGAATGACTGGTCCTCAGTGTTGTGAGAACGATGACTGGTTAAAATTTTTGGTGGTTTCTTGTTCAGTCCATAGGCCTACATCATGTGGCAAACCGGTGAGCATGTGGCTCTATTAGTATAGGAGATACCTGAAAACATATCACACTTTTCATCATAGTGCTTTTACCAATGCATAAAATGCATGGAGAAGTCATTTCGAATGACTGGTCCTCAGTGTTGTGAGAACGATGACTGGTTAAAATTTTTGGTGGTTTCTTGTTCAGTCCATAGGCCTACATCATGTGGCAAACCGGTGAGCATGTGGCTCTATTAGTATAGGAGATACCTGAAAACATATCACACTTTTCATCATAGTGCTTTTACCAATGCATAAAATGCATGGAGAAGTCATTTCGAATGACTGGTCCTCAGTGTTGTGAGAACGATGACTGGTTAAAATTTTTGGTGGTTTCTTGTTCAGTCCATAGGCCTACATCATGTGGCAAACCGGTGAGCATGTGGCTCTATTAGTATAGGAGATACCTGAAAACATATCACACTTTTCATCATAGTGCTTTTACCAATGCATAAAATGCATGGAGAAGTCATTTCGAATGACTGGTCCTCAGTGTTGTGAGAACGATGACTGGTTAAAATTTTTGGTGGTTTCTTGTTCAGTCCATAGGCCTACATCATGTGGCAAACCGGTGAGCATGTGGCTCTATTAGTATAGGAGATACCTGAAAACATATCACACTTTTCATCATAGTGCTTTTACCAATGCATAAAATGCATGGAGAAGTCATTTCGAATGACTGGTCCTCAGTGTTGTGAGAACGATGACTGGTTAAAATTTTTGGTGGTTTCTTGTTCAGTCCATAGGCCTACATCATGTGGCAAACCGGTGAGCATGTGGCTGTATTAGTATATGAGATACCTGAAAACATACACACTTTTCATCATAGTGCTTTTACCAATGCATAAAATGCATGGAGAAGTCATTTCGAATGACTGGTCCTCAGTGTTGTGAGAACGATGACTGGTTAAAATTTTTGGTGGTTTCTTGTTCAGTCCATAGGCCTACATCATGTGGCAAACCGGTGAGCATGTGGCTCTATTAGTATAGGAGATACCTGAAAACATATCACACTTTTCATCATAGTGCTTTTACCAATGCATAAAATGCATGGAGAAGTCATTTCGAATGACTGGTCCTCAGTGTTGTGAGAACGATGACTGGTTAAAATTTTTGGTGGTTTCTTGTTCAGTCCATAGGCCTACATCATGTGGCAAACCGGTGAGCATGTGGCTCTATTAGTATAGGAGATACCTGAAAACATATCACACTTTTCATCATAGTGCTTTTACCAATGCATAAAATGCATGGAGAAGTCATTTCGAATGACTGGTC
Source organism: Ranitomeya imitator (assembly GCF_032444005.1). Lineage (NCBI taxonomy): Eukaryota > Metazoa > Chordata > Amphibia > Anura > Dendrobatidae > Ranitomeya > Ranitomeya imitator. The sequence goes on from NW_027194316.1 coordinate 954,085, forward strand.
CTCAGTGTTGTGAGAACGATGACTGGTTAAAATTTTTGGTGGTTTCTTGTTCAGTCCATAGGCCTACATCATGTGGCAAACCGGTGAGCATGTGGCTCTATTAGTATAGGAGATACCTGAAAACATATCACACTTTTCATCATAGTGCTTTTACCAATGCATAAAATGCATGGAGAAGTCATTTCGAATGACTGGTCCTCAGTGTTGTGAGAACGATGACTGGTTAAAATTTTTGGTGGTTTCTTGTTCAGTCCATAGGCCTACATCATGTGGCAAACCGGTGAGCATGTGGCTCTATTAGTATAGGAGATACCTGAAAACATATCACACTTTTCATCATAGTGCTTTTACCAATGCATAAAATGCATGGAGAAGTCATTTCGAATGACTGGTCCTCAGTGTTGTGAGAACGATGACTGGTTAAAATTTTTGGTGGTTTCTTGTTCAGTCCATAGGCCTACATCATGTGGCAAACCGGTGAGCATGTGGCTCTATTAGTATAGGAGATACCTGAAAACATATCACACTTTTCATCATAGTGCTTTTACCAATGCATAAAATGCATGGAGAAGTCATTTCGAATGACTGGTCCTCAGTGTTGTGAGAACGATGACTGGTTAAAATTTTTGGTGGTTTCTTGTTCAGTCCATAGGCCTACATCATGTGGCAAACCGGTGAGCATGTGGCTCTATTAGTATAGGAGATACCTGAAAACATATCACACTTTTCATCATAGTGCTTTTACCAATGCATAAAATGCATGGAGAAGTCATTTCGAATGACTGGTCCTCAGTGTTGTGAGAACGATGACTGGTTAAAATTTTTGGTGGTTTCTTGTTCAGTCCATAGGCCTACATCATGTGGCAAACCGGTGAGCATGTGGCTCTATTAGTATAGGAGATACCTGAAAACATATCACACTTTTCATCATAGTGCTTTTACCAATGCATAAAATGCATGGAGAAGTCATTTCGAATGACTGGTCCTCAGTGTTGTGAGAACGATGACTGGTTAAAATTTTTGGTGGTTTCTTGTTCAGTCCATAGGCCTACATCATGTGGCAAACCGGTGAGCATGTGGCTCTATTAGTATAGGAGATACCTGAAAACATATCACACTTTTCATCATAGTGCTTTTACCAATGCATAAAATGCATGGAGAAGTCATTTCGAATGACTGGTCCTCAGTGTTGTGAGAACGATGACTGGTTAAAATTTTTGGTGGTTTCTTGTTCAGTCCATAGGCCTACATCATGTGGCAAACCGGTGAGCATGTGGCTCTATTAGTATAGGAGATACCTGAAAACATATCACACTTTTCATCATAGTGCTTTTACCAATGCATAAAATGCATGGAGAAGTCATTTCGAATGACTGGTCCTCAGTGTTGTGAGAACGATGACTGGTTAAAATTTTTGGTGGTTTCTTGTTCAGTCCATAGGCCTACATCATGTGGCAAACCGGTGAGCATGTGGCTCTATTAGTATAGGAGATACCTGAAAACATATCACACTTTTCATCATAGTGCTTTTACCAATGCATAAAATGCATGGAGAAGTCATTTCGAATGACTGGTCCTCAGTGTTGTGAGAACGATGACTGGTTAAAATTTTTGGTGGTTTCTTGTTCAGTCCATAGGCCTACATCATGTGGCAAACCGGTGAGCATGTGGCTCTATTAGTATAGGAGATACCTGAAAACATATCACACTTTTCATCATAGTGCTTTTACCAATGCATAAAATGCATGGAGAAGTCATTTCGAATGACTGGTCCTCAGTGTTGTGAGAACGATGACTGGTTAAAATTTTTGGTGGTTTCTTGTTCAGTCCATAGGCCTACATCATGTGGCAAACCGGTGAGCATGTGGCTCTATTAGTATAGGAGATACCTGAAAACATATCACACTTTTCATCATAGTGCTTTTACCAATGCATAAAATGCATGGAGAAGTCATTTCGAATGACTGGTCCTCAGTGTTGTGAGAACGATGACTGGTTAAAATTTTTGGTGGTTTCTTGTTCAGTCCATAGGCCTACATCATGTGGCAAACCGGTGAGCATGTGGCTCTATTAGTATAGGAGATACCTGAAAACATATCACACTTTTCATCATAGTGCTTTTACCAATGCATAAAATGCATGGAGAAGTCATTTCGAATGACTGGTCCTCAGTGTTGTGAGAACGATGACTGGTTAAAATTTTTGGTGGTTTCTTGTTCAGTCCATAGGCCTACATCATGTGGCAAACCGGTGAGCATGTGGCTCTATTAGTATAGGAGATACCTGAAAACATATCACACTTTTCATCATAGTGCTTTTACCAATGCATAAAATGCATGGAGAAGTCATTTCGAATGACTGGTCCTCAGTGTTGTGAGAACGATGACTGGTTAAAATTTTTGGTGGTTTCTTGTTCAGTCCATAGGCCTACATCATGTGGCAAACCGGTGAGCATGTGGCTCTATTAGTATAGGAGATACCTGAAAACATATCACACTTTTCATCATAGTGCTTTTACCAATGCATAAAATGCATGGAGAAGTCATTTCGAATGACTGGTCCTCAGTGTTGTGAGAACGATGACTGGTTAAAATTTTTGGTGGTTTCTTGTTCAGTCCATAGGCCTACATCATGTGGCAAACCGGTGAGCATGTGGCTCTATTAGTATAGGAGATACCTGAAAACATATCACACTTTTCATCATAGTGCTTTTACCAATGCATAAAATGCATGGAGAAGTCATTTCGAATGACTGGTCCTCAGTGTTGTGAGAACGATGACTGGTTAAAATTTTTGGTGGTTTCTTGTTCAGTCCATAGGCCTACATCATGTGGCAAACCGGTGAGCATGTGGCTCTATTAGTATAGGAGATACCTGAAAACATATCACACTTTTCATCATAGTGCTTTTACCAATGCATAAAATGCATGGAGAAGTCATTTCGAATGACTGGTCCTCAGTGTTGTGAGAACGATGACTGGTTAAAATTTTTGGTGGTTTCTTGTTCAGTCCATAGGCCTACATCATGTGGCAAACCGGTGAGCATGTGGCTCTATTAGTATAGGAGATACCTGAAAACATATCACACTTTTCATCATAGTGCTTTTACCAATGCATAAAATGCATGGAGAAGTCATTTCGAATGACTGGTCCTCAGTGTTGTGAGAACGATGACTGGTTAAAATTTTTGGTGGTTTCTTGTTCAGTCCATAGGCCTACATCATGTGGCAAACCGGTGAGCATGTGGCTCTATTAGTATAGGAGATACCTGAAAACATATCACACTTTTCATCATAGTGCTTTTACCAATGCATAAAATGCATGGAGAAGTCATTTCGAATGACTGGTCCTCAGTGTTGTGAGAACGATGACTGGTTAAAATTTTTGGTGGTTTCTTGTTCAGTCCATAGGCCTACATCATGTGGCAAACCGGTGAGCATGTGGCTCTATTAGTATAGGAGATACCTGAAAACATATCACACTTTTCATCATAGTGCTTTTACCAATGCATAAAATGCATGGAGAAGTCATTTCGAATGACTGGTCCTCAGTGTTGTGAGAACGATGACTGGTTAAAATTTTTGGTGGTTTCTTGTTCAGTCCATAGGCCTACATCATGTGGCAAACCGGTGAGCATGTGGCTCTATTAGTATAGGAGATACCTGAAAACATATCACACTTTTCATCATAGTGCTTTTACCAATGCATAAAATGCATGGAGAAGTCATTTCGAATGACTGGTCCTCAGTGTTGTGAGAACGATGACTGGTTAAAATTTTTGGTGGTTTCTTGTTCAGTCCATAGGCCTACATCATGTGGCAAACCGGTGAGCATGTGGCTCTATTAGTATAGGAGATACCTGAAAACATATCACACTTTTCATCATAGTGCTTTTACCAATGCATAAAATGCATGGAGAAGTCATTTCGAATGACTGGTCCTCAGTGTTGTGAGAACGATGACTGGTTAAAATTTTTGGTGGTTTCTTGTTCAGTCCATAGGCCTACATCATGTGGCAAACCGGTGAGCATGTGGCTCTATTAGTATAGGAGATACCTGAAAACATATCACACTTTTCATCATAGTGCTTTTACCAATGCATAAAATGCATGGAGAAGTCATTTCGAATGACTGGTCCTCAGTGTTGTGAGAACGATGACTGGTTAAAATTTTTGGTGGTTTCTTGTTCAGTCCATAGGCCTACATCATGTGGCAAACCGGTGAGCATGTGGCTCTATTAGTATAGGAGATACCTGAAAACATATCACACTTTTCATCATAGTGCTTTTACCAATGCATAAAATGCATGGAGAAGTCATTTCGAATGACTGGTCCTCAGTGTTGTGAGAACGATGACTGGTTAAAATTTTTGGTGGTTTCTTGTTCAGTCCATAGGCCTACATCATGTGGCAAACCGGTGAGCATGTGGCTCTATTAGTATAGGAGATACCTGAAAACATATCACACTTTTCATCATAGTGCTTTTACCAATGCATAAAATGCATGGAGAAGTCATTTCGAATGACTGGTCCTCAGTGTTGTGAGAACGATGACTGGTTAAAATTTTTGGTGGTTTCTTGTTCAGTCCATAGGCCTACATCATGTGGCAAACCGGTGAGCATGTGGCTCTATTAGTATAGGAGATACCTGAAAACATATCACACTTTTCATCATAGTGCTTTTACCAATGCATAAAATGCATGGAGAAGTCATTTCGAATGACTGGTCCTCAGTGTTGTGAGAACGATGACTGGTTAAAATTTTTGGTGGTTTCTTGTTCAGTCCATAGGCCTACATCATGTGGCAAACCGGTGAGCATGTGGCTCTATTAGTATAGGAGATACCTGAAAACATATCACACTTTTCATCATAGTGCTTTTACCAATGCATAAAATGCATGGAGAAGTCATTTCGAATGACTGGTCCTCAGTGTTGTGAGAACGATGACTGGTTAAAATTTTTGGTGGTTTCTTGTTCAGTCCATAGGCCTACATCATGTGGCAAACCGGTGAGCATGTGGCTCTATTAGTATAGGAGATACCTGAAAACATATCACACTTTTCATCATAGTGCTTTTACCAATGCATAAAATGCATGGAGAAGTCATTTCGAATGACTGGTCCTCAGTGTTGTGAGAACGATGACTGGTTAAAATTTTTGGTGGTTTCTTGTTCAGTCCATAGGCCTACATCATGTGGCAAACCGGTGAGCATGTGGCTCTATTAGTATAGGAGATACCTGAAAACATATCACACTTTTCATCATAGTGCTTTTACCAATGCATAAAATGCATGGAGAAGTCATTTCGAATGACTGGTCCTCAGTGTTGTGAGAACGATGACTGGTTAAAATTTTTGGTGGTTTCTTGTTCAGTCCATAGGCCTACATCATGTGGCAAACCGGTGAGCATGTGGCTCTATTAGTATAGGAGATACCTGAAAACATATCACACTTTTCATCATAGTGCTTTTACCAATGCATAAAATGCATGGAGAAGTCATTTCGAATGACTGGTCCTCAGTGTTGTGAGAACGATGACTGGTTAAAATTTTTGGTGGTTTCTTGTTCAGTCCATAGGCCTACATCATGTGGCAAACCGGTGAGCATGTGGCTCTATTAGTATAGGAGATACCTGAAAACATATCACACTTTTCATCATAGTGCTTTTACCAATGCATAAAATGCATGGAGAAGTCATTTCGAATGACTGGTCCTCAGTGTTGTGAGAACGATGACTGGTTAAAATTTTTGGTGGTTTCTTGTTCAGTCCATAGGCCTACATCATGTGGCAAACCGGTGAGCATGTGGCTCTATTAGTATAGGAGATACCTGAAAACATATCACACTTTTCATCATAGTGCTTTTACCAATGCATAAAATGCATGGAGAAGTCATTTCGAATGACTGGTCCTCAGTGTTGTGAGAACGATGACTGGTTAAAATTTTTGGTGGTTTCTTGTTCAGTCCATAGGCCTACATCATGTGGCAAACCGGTGAGCATGTGGCTCTATTAGTATAGGAGATACCTGAAAACATATCACACTTTTCATCATAGTGCTTTTACCAATGCATAAAATGCATGGAGAAGTCATTTCGAATGACTGGTCCTCAGTGTTGTGAGAACGATGACTGGTTAAAATTTTTGGTGGTTTCTTGTTCAGTCCATAGGCCTACATCATGTGGCAAACCGGTGAGCATGTGGCTCTATTAGTATAGGAGATACCTGAAAACATATCACACTTTTCATCATAGTGCTTTTACCAATGCATAAAATGCATGGAGAAGTCATTTCGAATGACTGGTCCTCAGTGTTGTGAGAACGATGACTGGTTAAAATTTTTGGTGGTTTCTTGTTCAGTCCATAGGCCTACATCATGTGGCAAACCGGTGAGCATGTGGCTCTATTAGTATAGGAGATACCTGAAAACATATCACACTTTTCATCATAGTGCTTTTACCAATGCATAAAATGCATGGAGAAGTCATTTCGAATGACTGGTCCTCAGTGTTGTGAGAACGATGACTGGTTAAAATTTTTGGTGGTTTCTTGTTCAGTCCATAGGCCTACATCATGTGGCAAACCGGTGAGCATGTGGCTCTATTAGTATAGGAGATACCTGAAAACATATCACACTTTTCATCATAGTGCTTTTACCAATGCATAAAATGCATGGAGAAGTCATTTCGAATGACTGGTCCTCAGTGTTGTGAGAACGATGACTGGTTAAAATTTTTGGTGGTTTCTTGTTCAGTCCATAGGCCTACATCATGTGGCAAACCGGTGAGCATGTGGCTCTATTAGTATAGGAGATACCTGAAAACATATCACACTTTTCATCATAGTGCTTTTACCAATGCATAAAATGCATGGAGAAGTCATTTCGAATGACTGGTCCTCAGTGTTGTGAGAACGATGACTGGTTAAAATTTTTGGTGGTTTCTTGTTCAGTCCATAGGCCTACATCATGTGGCAAACCGGTGAGCATGTGGCTCTATTAGTATAGGAGATACCTGAAAACATATCACACTTTTCATCATAGTGCTTTTACCAATGCATAAAATGCATGGAGAAGTCATTTCGAATGACTGGTCCTCAGTGTTGTGAGAACGATGACTGGTTAAAATTTTTGGTGGTTTCTTGTTCAGTCCATAGGCCTACATCATGTGGCAAACCGGTGAGCATGTGGCTCTATTAGTATAGGAGATACCTGAAAACATATCACACTTTTCATCATAGTGCTTTTACCAATGCATAAAATGCATGGAGAAGTCATTTCGAATGACTGGTCCTCAGTGTTGTGAGAACGATGACTGGTTAAAATTTTTGGTGGTTTCTTGTTCAGTCCATAGGCCTACATCATGTGGCAAACCGGTGAGCATGTGGCTCTATTAGTATAGGAGATACCTGAAAACATATCACACTTTTCATCATAGTGCTTTTACCAATGCATAAAATGCATGGAGAAGTCATTTCGAATGACTGGTCCTCAGTGTTGTGAGAACGATGACTGGTTAAAATTTTTGGTGGTTTCTTGTTCAGTCCATAGGCCTACATCATGTGGCAAACCGGTGAGCATGTGGCTCTATTAGTATAGGAGATACCTGAAAACATATCACACTTTTCATCATAGTGCTTTTACCAATGCATAAAATGCATGGAGAAGTCATTTCGAATGACTGGTCCTCAGTGTTGTGAGAACGATGACTGGTTAAAATTTTTGGTGGTTTCTTGTTCAGTCCATAGGCCTACATCATGTGGCAAACCGGTGAGCATGTGGCTCTATTAGTATAGGAGATACCTGAAAACATATCACACTTTTCATCATAGTGCTTTTACCAATGCATAAAATGCATGGAGAAGTCATTTCGAATGACTGGTCCTCAGTGTTGTGAGAACGATGACTGGTTAAAATTTTTGGTGGTTTCTTGTTCAGTCCATAGGCCTACATCATGTGGCAAACCGGTGAGCATGTGGCTCTATTAGTATAGGAGATACCTGAAAACATATCACACTTTTCATCATAGTGCTTTTACCAATGCATAAAATGCATGGAGAAGTCATTTCGAATGACTGGTCCTCAGTGTTGTGAGAACGATGACTGGTTAAAATTTTTGGTGGTTTCTTGTTCAGTCCATAGGCCTACATCATGTGGCAAACCGGTGAGCATGTGGCTCTATTAGTATAGGAGATACCTGAAAACATATCACACTTTTCATCATAGTGCTTTTACCAATGCATAAAATGCATGGAGAAGTCATTTCGAATGACTGGTCCTCAGTGTTGTGAGAACGATGACTGGTTAAAATTTTTGGTGGTTTCTTGTTCAGTCCATAGGCCTACATCATGTGGCAAACCGGTGAGCATGTGGCTCTATTAGTATAGGAGATACCTGAAAACATATCACACTTTTCATCATAGTGCTTTTACCAATGCATAAAATGCATGGAGAAGTCATTTCGAATGACTGGTCCTCAGTGTTGTGAGAACGATGACTGGTTAAAATTTTTGGTGGTTTCTTGTTCAGTCCATAGGCCTACATCATGTGGCAAACCGGTGAGCATGTGGCTCTATTAGTATAGGAGATACCTGAAAACATATCACACTTTTCATCATAGTGCTTTTACCAATGCATAAAATGCATGGAGAAGTCATTTCGAATGACTGGTCCTCAGTGTTGTGAGAACGATGACTGGTTAAAATTTTTGGTGGTTTCTTGTTCAGTCCATAGGCCTACATCATGTGGCAAACCGGTGAGCATGTGGCTCTATTAGTATAGGAGATACCTGAAAACATATCACACTTTTCATCATAGTGCTTTTACCAATGCATAAAATGCATGGAGAAGTCATTTCGAATGACTGGTCCTCAGTGTTGTGAGAACGATGACTGGTTAAAATTTTTGGTGGTTTCTTGTTCAGTCCATAGGCCTACATCATGTGGCAAACCGGTGAGCATGTGGCTCTATTAGTATAGGAGATACCTGAAAACATATCACACTTTTCATCATAGTGCTTTTACCAATGCATAAAATGCATGGAGAAGTCATTTCGAATGACTGGTCCTCAGTGTTGTGAGAACGATGACTGGTTAAAATTTTTGGTGGTTTCTTGTTCAGTCCATAGGCCTACATCATGTGGCAAACCGGTGAGCATGTGGCTCTATTAGTATAGGAGATACCTGAAAACATATCACACTTTTCATCATAGTGCTTTTACCAATGCATAAAATGCATGGAGAAGTCATTTCGAATGACTGGTCCTCAGTGTTGTGAGAACGATGACTGGTTAAAATTTTTGGTGGTTTCTTGTTCAGTCCATAGGCCTACATCATGTGGCAAACCGGTGAGCATGTGGCTCTATTAGTATAGGAGATACCTGAAAACATATCACACTTTTCATCATAGTGCTTTTACCAATGCATAAAATGCATGGAGAAGTCATTTCGAATGACTGGTCCTCAGTGTTGTGAGAACGATGACTGGTTAAAATTTTTGGTGGTTTCTTGTTCAGTCCATAGGCCTACATCATGTGGCAAACCGGTGAGCATGTGGCTCTATTAGTATAGGAGATACCTGAAAACATATCACACTTTTCATCATAGTGCTTTTACCAATGCATAAAATGCATGGAGAAGTCATTTCGAATGACTGGTCCTCAGTGTTGTGAGAACGATGACTGGTTAAAATTTTTGGTGGTTTCTTGTTCAGTCCATAGGCCTACATCATGTGGCAAACCGGTGAGCATGTGGCTCTATTAGTATAGGAGATACCTGAAAACATATCACACTTTTCATCATAGTGCTTTTACCAATGCATAAAATGCATGGAGAAGTCATTTCGAATGACTGGTCCTCAGTGTTGTGAGAACGATGACTGGTTAAAATTTTTGGTGGTTTCTTGTTCAGTCCATAGGCCTACATCATGTGGCAAACCGGTGAGCATGTGGCTCTATTAGTATAGGAGATACCTGAAAACATATCACACTTTTCATCATAGTGCTTTTACCAATGCATAAAATGCATGGAGAAGTCATTTCGAATGACTGGTCCTCAGTGTTGTGAGAACGATGACTGGTTAAAATTTTTGGTGGTTTCTTGTTCAGTCCATAGGCCTACATCATGTGGCAAACCGGTGAGCATGTGGCTCTATTAGTATAGGAGATACCTGAAAACATATCACACTTTTCATCATAGTGCTTTTACCAATGCATAAAATGCATGGAGAAGTCATTTCGAATGACTGGTCCTCAGTGTTGTGAGAACGATGACTGGTTAAAATTTTTGGTGGTTTCTTGTTCAGTCCATAGGCCTACATCATGTGGCAAACCGGTGAGCATGTGGCTCTATTAGTATAGGAGATACCTGAAAACATATCACACTTTTCATCATAGTGCTTTTACCAATGCATAAAATGCATGGAGAAGTCATTTCGAATGACTGGTCCTCAGTGTTGTGAGAACGATGACTGGTTAAAATTTTTGGTGGTTTCTTGTTCAGTCCATAGGCCTACATCATGTGGCAAACCGGTGAGCATGTGGCTCTATTAGTATAGGAGATACCTGAAAACATATCACACTTTTCATCATAGTGCTTTTACCAATGCATAAAATGCATGGAGAAGTCATTTCGAATGACTGGTCCTCAGTGTTGTGAGAACGATGACTGGTTAAAATTTTTGGTGGTTTCTTGTTCAGTCCATAGGCCTACATCATGTGGCAAACCGGTGAGCATGTGGCTCTATTAGTATAGGAGATACCTGAAAACATATCACACTTTTCATCATAGTGCTTTTACCAATGCATAAAATGCATGGAGAAGTCATTTCGAATGACTGGTCCTCAGTGTTGTGAGAACGATGACTGGTTAAAATTTTTGGTGGTTTCTTGTTCAGTCCATAGGCCTACATCATGTGGCAAACCGGTGAGCATGTGGCTCTATTAGTATAGGAGATACCTGAAAACATATCACACTTTTCATCATAGTGCTTTTACCAATGCATAAAATGCATGGAGAAGTCATTTCGAATGACTGGTCCTCAGTGTTGTGAGAACGATGACTGGTTAAAATTTTTGGTGGTTTCTTGTTCAGTCCATAGGCCTACATCATGTGGCAAACCGGTGAGCATGTGGCTCTATTAGTATAGGAGATACCTGAAAACATATCACACTTTTCATCATAGTGCTTTTACCAATGCATAAAATGCATGGAGAAGTCATTTCGAATGACTGGTCCTCAGTGTTGTGAGAACGATGACTGGTTAAAATTTTTGGTGGTTTCTTGTTCAGTCCATAGGCCTACATCATGTGGCAAACCGGTGAGCATGTGGCTCTATTAGTATAGGAGATACCTGAAAACATATCACACTTTTCATCATAGTGCTTTTACCAATGCATAAAATGCATGGAGAAGTCATTTCGAATGACTGGTCCTCAGTGTTGTGAGAACGATGACTGGTTAAAATTTTTGGTGGTTTCTTGTTCAGTCCATAGGCCTACATCATGTGGCAAACCGGTGAGCATGTGGCTCTATTAGTATAGGAGATACCTGAAAACATATCACACTTTTCATCATAGTGCTTTTACCAATGCATAAAATGCATGGAGAAGTCATTTCGAATGACTGGTCCTCAGTGTTGTGAGAACGATGACTGGTTAAAATTTTTGGTGGTTTCTTGTTCAGTCCATAGGCCTACATCATGTGGCAAACCGGTGAGCATGTGGCTCTATTAGTATAGGAGATACCTGAAAACATATCACACTTTTCATCATAGTGCTTTTACCAATGCATAAAATGCATGGAGAAGTCATTTCGAATGACTGGTCCTCAGTGTTGTGAGAACGATGACTGGTTAAAATTTTTGGTGGTTTCTTGTTCAGTCCATAGGCCTACATCATGTGGCAAACCGGTGAGCATGTGGCTCTATTAGTATAGGAGATACCTGAAAACATATCACACTTTTCATCATAGTGCTTTTACCAATGCATAAAATGCATGGAGAAGTCATTTCGAATGACTGGTCCTCAGTGTTGTGAGAACGATGACTGGTTAAAATTTTTGGTGGTTTCTTGTTCAGTCCATAGGCCTACATCATGTGGCAAACCGGTGAGCATGTGGCTCTATTAGTATAGGAGATACCTGAAAACATATCACACTTTTCATCATAGTGCTTTTACCAATGCATAAAATGCATGGAGAAGTCATTTCGAATGACTGGTCCTCAGTGTTGTGAGAACGATGACTGGTTAAAATTTTTGGTGGTTTCTTGTTCAGTCCATAGGCCTACATCATGTGGCAAACCGGTGAGCATGTGGCTCTATTAGTATAGGAGATACCTGAAAACATATCACACTTTTCATCATAGTGCTTTTACCAATGCATAAAATGCATGGAGAAGTCATTTCGAATGACTGGTCCTCAGTGTTGTGAGAACGATGACTGGTTAAAATTTTTGGTGGTTTCTTGTTCAGTCCATAGGCCTACATCATGTGGCAAACCGGTGAGCATGTGGCTCTATTAGTATAGGAGATACCTGAAAACATATCACACTTTTCATCATAGTGCTTTTACCAATGCATAAAATGCATGGAGAAGTCATTTCGAATGACTGGTCCTCAGTGTTGTGAGAACGATGACTGGTTAAAATTTTTGGTGGTTTCTTGTTCAGTCCATAGGCCTACATCATGTGGCAAACCGGTGAGCATGTGGCTCTATTAGTATAGGAGATACCTGAAAACATATCACACTTTTCATCATAGTGCTTTTACCAATGCATAAAATGCATGGAGAAGTCATTTCGAATGACTGGTCCTCAGTGTTGTGAGAACGATGACTGGTTAAAATTTTTGGTGGTTTCTTGTTCAGTCCATAGGCCTACATCATGTGGCAAACCGGTGAGCATGTGGCTCTATTAGTATAGGAGATACCTGAAAACATATCACACTTTTCATCATAGTGCTTTTACCAATGCATAAAATGCATGGAGAAGTCATTTCGAATGACTGGTCCTCAGTGTTGTGAGAACGATGACTGGTTAAAATTTTTGGTGGTTTCTTGTTCAGTCCATAGGCCTACATCATGTGGCAAACCGGTGAGCATGTGGCTCTATTAGTATAGGAGATACCTGAAAACATATCACACTTTTCATCATAGTGCTTTTACCAATGCATAAAATGCATGGAGAAGTCATTTCGAATGACTGGTCCTCAGTGTTGTGAGAACGATGACTGGTTAAAATTTTTGGTGGTTTCTTGTTCAGTCCATAGGCCTACATCATGTGGCAAACCGTGTGAGCATGTGGCTATATTAGTATAGGAGATACCTGAAAACATATCACACTTTTCATCATAGTGCTTTTACCAATGCATAAAATGCATGGAGAAGTCATTTCGAATGACTGGTCCTCAGTGTTGTGAGAACGATGACTGGTTAAAATTTTTGGTGGTTTCTTGTTCAGTCCATAGGCCTACATCATGTGGCAAACCGGTGAGCATGTGGCTCTATTAGTATAGGAGATACCTGAAAACATATCACACTTTTCATCATAGTGCTTTTACCAATGCATAAAATGCATGGAGAAGTCATTTCGAATGACTGGTCCTCAGTGTTGTGAGAACGATGACTGGTTAAAATTTTTGGTGGTTTCTTGTTCAGTCCATAGGCCTACATCATGTGGCAAACCGGTGAGCATGTGGCTCTATTAGTATAGGAGATACCTGAAAACATATCACACTTTTCATCATAGTGCTTTTACCAATGCATAAAATGCATGGAGAAGTCATTTCGAATGACTGGTCCTCAGTGTTGTGAGAACGATGACTGGTTAAAATTTTTGGTGGTTTCTTGTTCAGTCCATAGGCCTACATCATGTGGCAAACCGGTGAGCATGTGGCTCTATTAGTATAGGAGATACCTGAAAACATATCACACTTTTCATCATAGTGCTTTTACCAATGCATAAAATGCATGGAGAAGTCATTTCGAATGACTGGTCCTCAGTGTTGTGAGAACGATGACTGGTTAAAATTTTTGGTGGTTTCTTGTTCAGTCCATAGGCCTACATCATGTGGCAAACCGGTGAGCATGTGGCTCTATTAGTATAGGAGATACCTGAAAACATATCACACTTTTCATCATAGTGCTTTTACCAATGCATAAAATGCATGGAGAAGTCATTTCGAATGACTGGTCCTCAGTGTTGTGAGAACGATGACTGGTTAAAATTTTTGGTGGTTTCTTGTTCAGTCCATAGGCCTACATCATGTGGCAAACCGGTGAGCATGTGGCTCTATTAGTATAGGAGATACCTGAAAACATATCACACTTTTCATCATAGTGCTTTTACCAATGCATAAAATGCATGGAGAAGTCATTTCGAATGACTGGTCCTCAGTGTTGTGAGAACGATGACTGGTTAAAATTTTTGGTGGTTTCTTGTTCAGCCCATAGGCCTACATCATGTGGCAAACCGGTGAGCATGTGGCTCTATTAGTATAGGAGATACCTGAAAACATATCACACTTTTCATCATAGTGCTTTTACCAATGCATAAAATGCATGGAGAAGTCATTTCGAATGACTGGTCCTCAGTGTTGTGAGAACGATGACTGGTTAAAATTTTTGGTGGTTTCTTGTTCAGTCCATAGGCCTACATCATGTGGCAAACCGGTGAGCATGTGGCTCTATTAGTATAGGAGATACCTGAAAACATATCACACTTTTCATCATAGTGCTTTTACCAATGCATAAAATGCATGGAGAAGTCATTTCGAATGACTGGTCCTCAGTGTTGTGAGAACGATGACTGGTTAAAATTTTTGGTGGTTTCTTGTTCAGTCCATAGGCCTACATCATGTGGCAAACCGGTGAGCATGTGGCTCTATTAGTATAGGAGATACCTGAAAACATATCACACTTTTCATCATAGTGCTTTTACCAATGCATAAAATGCATGGAGAAGTCATTTCGAATGACTGGTCCTCAGTGTTGTGAGAACGATGACTGGTTAAAATTTTTGGTGGTTTCTTGTTCAGTCCATAGGCCTACATCATGTGGCAAACCGGTGAGCATGTGGCTCTATTAGTATAGGAGATACCTGAAAACATATCACACTTTTCATCATAGTGCTTTTACCAATGCATAAAATGCATGGAGAAGTCATTTCGAATGACTGGTCCTCAGTGTTGTGAGAACGATGACTGGTTAAAATTTTTTGGTGGTTTCTTGTTCAGTCCATAGGCCTACATCATGTGGCAAACCGGTGAGCATGTGGCTCTATTAGTATAGGAGATACCTGAAAACATATCACACTTTTCATCATAGTGCTTTTACCAATGCAGAAAATGCATGGAGAAGTCATTTCGAATGACTGGTCCTCAGTGTTGTGAGAACGATGAATGGTTAAAATTTTTGGTGGTTTCTTGTTCAGTCCATAGGCCTACATCATGTGGCAAACCGGTGAGCATGTGGCTCTATTAGTATAGGAGATACCTGAACAACATATCACACTTTTCATCATAGTGCTTTTACCAATGCATAAAATGCATGGAGAAGTCATTTCGAATGACTGGTCCTCAGTGTTGTGAGAACGATGACTGGTTAAAATTTTTGGTGGTTTCTTGTTCAGTCCATAGGCCTACATCATGTGGCAAACCGGTGAGCATGTGGCTCTATTAGTATAGGAGATACCTGAAAACATATCACACTTTTCATCATAGTGCTTTTACCAATGCATAAAATGCATGGAGAAGTCATTTCGAATGACTGGTCCTCAGTGTTGTGAGAACGATGACTGGTTAAAATTTTTGGTGGTTTCTTGTTCAGTCCATAGGCCTACATCATGTGGCAAACCGGTGAGCTGTGGCTCTATTAGTATAGGAGATACCTGAAAAGATATCACACTTTTCATCATAGTGCTTTTACCAATGCATAAAATGCATGGAGAAGTCATTTCGAATGACTGGTCCTCAGTGTTGTGAGAACGATGACTGGTTAAAATTTTTGGTGGTTTCTTGTTCAGTCCATAGGCCTACATCATGTGGCAAACCGGTGAGCATGTGGCTCTATTAGTATAGGAGATACCTGAAAAACATATCACACTTTTCATCATAGTGCTTTTACCAATGCATAAAATGCATGGAGAAGTCATTTCGAATGACTGGTCCTCAGTGTTGTGAGAACGATGACTGGTTAAAATTTTTGGTGGTTTCTTGGTTCAGTCCATAGGCCTACATCATGTGGCAAACCGGTGAGCATGTGGCTCTATTAGTATAGGAGATACCTGAAAACATATCACACTTTTCATCATAGTGCTTTTACCAATGCATAAAATGCATGGAGAAGTCATTTCGAATGTACTGGTCCTCAGTGTTGTGAGAACGATGACTGGTTAAAATTTTTTGGTGGTTTCTTGTTCAGTCCATAGACCTACATCATGTGGCAAACCGGTGAGCATGTGGCTCTATTAGTATAGGGAGATACCTGAAAACATATCACACTTTTCATCATAGTGCTTTTACCAATGCATAAAATGCATGGAAGAAGTCATTTCGAATGACTGGTCCTCAGTGTTGTGAGAACGATGACTGGTTAAAATTTTTGGTGGTTTCTTGTTCAGTCCATAGGCCTACATCATGTGGCAAACCGGTGAGCATGTGGCTCTATTAGTATAGGAGATACCTGAAAACATATCACACTTTTCATCATAGTGCTTTTACCAATGCATAAAATGCATGGAGAAGTCATTTCGAATGACTGGTCCTCAGTGTTGTGAGAACGATGACTGGTTAAAATTTTTGGTGGTTTCTTGTTCAGTCCATAGGCCTACATCATGTGGCAAACCGGGTGAGCATGTGGCTCTATTAGTATAGGAGATACCTGAAAACATATCACACTTTTCATCATAGTGCTTTTACCAATGCATAAAATGCATGGAGAAGTCATTTCGAATGACTGGTCCTCAGTGTTGTGAGAACGATGACTGGTTAAAATTTTTGGTGGTTTCTTGTTCAGTCCATAGGCCTACATCATGTGGCAAACCGGTGAGCATGTGGCTCTATTAGTATAGGAGATACCTGAAAACATATCACACTTTTCATCATAGTGCTTTTACCAATGCATAAAATGCATGGAGAAGTCATTTCGAATGACTGGTCCTCAGTGTTGTGAGAACGATGACTGGTTAAAATTTTTGGTGGTTTCTTGTTCAGTCCATAGGCCTACATCATGTGGCAAACCGGTGAGCATGTGGCTCTATTAGTATAGGAGATACCTGAAAACATATCACACTTTTCATCATAGTGCTTTTACCAATGCATAAAATGCATGGAGAAGTCATTTCGAATGACTGGTCCTCAGTGTTGTGAGAACGATGACTGGTTAAAATTTTTGGTGGTTTCTTGTTCAGTCCATAGGCCTACATCATGTGGCAAACCGGTGAGCATGTGGCTCTATTAGTATAGGAGATACCTGAAAACATATCACACTTTTCATCATAGTGCTTTTACCAATGCATAAAATGCATGGAGAAGTCATTTCGAATGACTGGTCCTCAGTGTTGTGAGAACGATGACTGGTTAAAATTTTTGGTGGTTTCTTGTTCAGTCCATAGGCCTACATCATGTGGCAAACCGGTGAGCATGTGGCTCTATTAGTATAGGAGATACCTGAAAACATATCACACTTTTCATCATAGTGCTTTTACCAATGCATAAAATGCATGGAGAAGTCATTTCGAATGACTGGTCCTCAGTGTTGTGAGAACGATGACTGGTTAAAATTTTTGGTGGTTTCTTGTTCAGTCCATAGGCCTACATCATGTGGCAAACCGGTGAGCATGTGGCTCTATTAGTATAGGAGATACCTGAAAACATATCACACTTTTCATCATAGTGCTTTTACCAATGCATAAAATGCATGGAGAAGTCATTTCGAATGACTGGTCCTCAGTGTTGTGAGAACGATGACTGGTTAAAATTTTTGGTGGTTTCTTGTTCAGTCCATAGGCCTACATCATGTGGCAAACCGGTGAGCATGTGGCTCTATTAGTATAGGAGATACCTGAAAACATATCACACTTTTCATCATAGTGCTTTTACCAATGCATAAAATGCATGGAGAAGTCATTTCGAATGACTGGTCCTCAGTGTTGTGAGAACGATGACTGGTTAAAATTTTTGGTGGTTTCTTGTTCAGTCCATAGGCCTACATCATGTGGCCAAACTGGTGAGCATGTGGGCTCTATTAGTATAGGAGATACCTGAAAACATCACACTTTTCATCATAGTGCTTTTACCAATGCATAAAATGCATGGAGAAGTCATTTCGAATGACTGGTCCTCAGTGTTGTGAGAACGATGACTGGTTAAAATTTTGTGGTGGTTTCTTGTTCAGTCCATAGACCTACATCATGTGACAAACCGGTGAGCATGTGGCTCTATTAGTATAGGAGATACCTGAAAACATATCACACTTTTCATCATAGTGCTTTTACCAATGCATAAAATGCATGGAGAAGTCATTTCGAATGACTGGTCCTCAGTGTTGTGAGAACGATGACTGGTTAAAATTTTTGGTGGTTTCTTGTTCAGTCCATAGGCCTACATCATGTGGCAAACCGGTGAGCATGTGGCTCTATTAGTATAGGAGATACCTGAAAACATATCACACTTTTCATCATAGTGCTTTTACCAATGCATAAAATGCATGGAGAAGTCATTTCGAGAATGACTGGTCCTCAGTGTTGTGAGAACAATGACTGGTTAAAATTTTTGGTGGTTTCTTGTTCAGTCCATAGGCCTACATCATGTGGCAAACCGGTGAGCATGTGGCTCTATTAGTATAGGAGATACCTGAAAACATATCACACTTTTCATCATAGTGCTTTTACCAATGCATAAAATGCATGGAGAAGTCATTTCGAATGACTGGTCCTCAGTGTTGTGAGAACGATGACTGGTTAAAATTTTTGGTGGTTTCTTGTTCAGTCCATAGGCCAACATCATGTGGCAAACCGGTGAGCATGTGGCTCTATTAGTATAGGAGATACCTGAAAACATATCACACTTTTCATCATAGTGCTTTTACCAATGCATAAAATGCATGGAGAAGTCATTTCGAATGACTGGTCCTCAGTGTTGTGAGAACGATGACTGGTTAAAATTTTTGGTGGTTTCTTGTTCAGTCCATAGGCCTACATCATGTGGCAAACCGGTGAGCATGTGGCTCTAATTAGTATAGGAGATACCTGAAAAACATATCACACTTTTCATCATAGTGCTTTTACCAATGCATAAAATGCATGGAGAAGTCATTTCGAATGACTGGTCCTCAGTGTTGTGAGAACGATGACTGGTTAAAATTTTTGGTGGTTTCTTGTTCAGTCCATAGGCCTACATCATGTGGCAAACCGGTGAGCATGTGGCTCTATTAGTATAGGAGATACCTGAAAACATATCACACTTTTCATCATAGTGCTTTTACCAATGCATAAAATGCATGGAGAAGTCATTTCGAATGACTGGTCCTCAGTGTTGTGAGAACGATGACTGGTTAAAATTTTTGGTGGTTTCTTGTTCAGTCCATAGGCCTACATCATGTGGCAAACCGGTGAGCATGTGGCTCTATTAGTATAGGAGATACCTGAAAACATATCACACTTTTTCATCATAGTGCTTTTACCAATGCATAAAATGCATGGAGAAGTCATTTCGAATGACTGGTCCTCAGTGTTGTGAGAACGATGACTGGTTAAAATTTTTGGTGGTTTCTTGTTCAGTCCATAGGCCTACATCATGTGGCAAAACTGGTGAGCATGTGGCTCTATTAGTATAGGAGATACCTGAAAACATATCACACTTTTCATCATAGTGCTTTTACCAATGCATAAAATGCATGGAGAAGTCATTTCGAATGACTGGTCCTCAGTGTTGTGAGAACGATGACTGGTTAAAATTTTTGGTGGTTTCTTGTTCAGTCCATAGGCCTACATCATGTGGCAAACCGGTGAGCATGTGGCTCTATTAGTATAGGAGATACCTGAAAAACATATCACACTTTTCATCATAGTGCTTTTACCAATGCATAAAATGCATGGAGAAGTCATTTCGAATGACTGGTCCTCAGTGTTGTGAGAACGATGACTGGTTAAAATTTTTGGTGGTTTCTTGTTCAGTCCATAGGCCTACATCATGTGGCAAACCGGTGAGCATGTGGCTCTATTAGTATAGGAGATACCTGAAAACATATCACACTTTTCATCATAGTGCTTTTCCCAATGCATAAAATGCATGGAGAAGTCATTTCGAATGACTGGTCCTAAGTGTTGTGAGAACGATGACTGGTTAAAATTTTTGGTGGTTTCTTGTTCAGTCCATAGGCCTACATCATGTGGCAAACCGGTGAGCATGTGGCTCTATTAGTATAGGAGATACCTGAAAACATATCACACTTTTCATCATAGTGCTTTTACCAATGCATAAAATGCATGGAGAAGTCATTTCGAATGACTGGTCCTCAGTGTTGTGAGAACGATGACTGGTTAAAATTTTTGGTGGTTTCTTGTTCAGTCCATAGGCCTACATCATGTGGCAAAACCGGTGAGCATGTGGCTCTATTAGTATAGGAGATACCTGAAAACATATCACACTTTTCATCATAGTGCTTTTACCAATGCATAAAATGCATGGAGAAGTCATTTCGAATGACTGGTCCTCAGTGTTGTGAGAACGATGACTGGTTAAAATTTTTGGTTTTTTCTTGTTCAGTCCATAGGCCTACATCATGTGGCAAACCGGTGAGCATGTGGCTCTATTAGTATAGGAGATACCTGAAAAACATATCACACTTTTCATCATAGTGCTTTTACCAATGCATAAAATGCATGGAGAAGTCATTTCGAATGACTGGTCCTCAGTGTTGTGAGAACGATGACTGGTTAAAATTTTTGGTGGTTTCTTGTTCAGTCCATAGGCCTACATCATGTGGCAAACCGGTGAGCATGTGGCTCTATTAGTATAGGAGATACCTGAAAACATATCACACTTTTCATCATAGTGCTTTTACCAATGCATAAAATGCATGGAGAAGTCATTTCGAATGACTGGTCCTCAGTGTTGTGAGAACGATGACTGGTTAAAATTTTTGGTGGTTTCTTGTTCAGTCCATAGGCCTACATCATGTGGCAAACCGGTGAGCATGTGGCTCTATTAGTATAGGAGATACCTGAAAACATATCACACTTTTCATCATAGTGCTTTTACCAATGCATAAAATGCATTGGAGAAGTCATTTCGAATGACTGGTCCTCAGTGTTGTGAGAACGATGACTGGTTAAAATTTTTGGGTGGTTTCTTGTTCAGTCCATAGGCCTACATCATGTGGCAAACCGGTGAGCATGTGGCTCTATTAGTATAGGAGATACCTGAAAACATATCACACTTTTCATCATAGTGCTTTTACCAATGCATAAAATGCATGGAGAAGTCATTTCGAATGACTGGTCCTCAGTGTTGTGAGAACGATGACTGCTTAAAATTTTTGGTGGTTTCTTGTTCAGTCCATAGGCCTACATCATGTGGCAAACCGGTGAGCATGTGGCTCTATTAGTATAGGAGATACCTGAAAAACATATCACACTTTTTCATCATAGTGCTTTTACCAATGCATAAAATGCATGGAGAAGTCATTTCGAATGACTGGTCCTCAGTGTTGTGAGAACGATGACTGGTTAAAATTTTTGGTGGTTTCTTGTTCAGGTCCATAGGCCTACATCATGTGGCAAACCGGTTAGTATAGGAGATACCTGAAAACATATCACACTTTTCATCATAGTGCTTTTACCAATGCATAAAATGCATGGAGAAGTCATTTCGAATGACTGGTCCTCAGTGTTGTGAGAACGATGACTGGTTAAAATTTTTGGTGGTTTCTTGTTCAGTCCATAGGCCTACATCATGTGGCAAAACCGGTGAGCATGTGGCTCTATTAGTATAGGAGATACCTGAAAACATATCACACTTTTTCATCATAGTGCTTTTACCAATGCATAAAATGCATGGAGAAGACATTTCGAATGACTGGTCCTCAGTGTTGTGAGAACGATGACTGGTTAAAATTTTTGGTGGTTTCTTGTTCAGTCCATAGGCCTACATCATGTGGCAAACCGGTGAGCATGTGGCTCTATTAGTGTAGGAGATACCTGAAAACATCACACTTTTCATCATAGTGCTTTTACCAATGCATAAAATGCATGGAGAAGTCATTTCGAATGACTGGTCCTCAGTGTTGTGAGAACGATGACTGGTTAAAATTTTTGGTGGTTTCTTGTTCAGTCCATAGGCCTACATCATGTGGCAAACCGGTGAGCATGTGGCTCTATTAGTATAGGAGATACCTGAAAACATATCACACTTTTTCATCATAGTGCTTTTACCAATGCATAAAATGCATGGAGAAGTCATTTCGAATGACTGGTCCTCAGTGTTGTGAGAACGATGACTGGTTAAAATTTTTGGTGGTTTCTTGTTCAGTCCATAGGCCTACATCATGTGGCAAACCGGTGAGCATGTGGCTCTATTAGTATAGGAGATACCTGAAAACATATCACACTTTTCATCATAATGCTTTTACCCAATGCATAAAATGCATGGAGAAGTCATTTCGAATGACTGGTCCTCAGTGTTGTGAGAACAATGACTGGTTAAAATTTTTGGTGGTTTCTTGTTCAGTCCATAGGCCTACATCATGTGGCAAACCGGTGAGCATGTGGCTCTATTAGTATAGGAGAGGAGATACCTGAAAACATATCACACTTTTCATCATAGTGCTTTTACCAATGCATAAAATGCATGGAGAAGTCATTTCGAATGACTGGTCCTCAGTGTTGTGAGAACGATGACTGGTTAAAATTTTTGGTGGTTTCTTGTTCAGTCCATAGGCCAACATCATGTGGCAAACCGGTGAGCATGTGGCTCTATTAGTATAGGAGATACCTGAAAACATATCACACTTTTCATCATAGTGCTTTTACCAATGCATAAAATGCATGGAGAAGTCATTTCGAATGACTGGTCCTCAGTGTTGTGAGAACGATGACTGGTTAAAATTTTTGGTGGTTTCTTGTTCAGTCCATAGGCCTACATCATGTGGCAAACCGGTGAGCATGTGGCTCTATTAGTATAGGAGATACCTGAAAACATATCACACTTTTCATCATAGTGCTTTTACCAATGCATAAAATGCATGGAGAAGTCATTTCGAATGACTGGTCCTCAGTGTTGTGAGAACGATGACTGGTTAAAATTTTTGGTGGTTTCTTGTTCAGTCCATAGGCCTACATCATGTGGCAAACCGGTGAGCATGTGGCTCTATTAGTATAGGAGATACCTGAAAACATATCACACTTTTCATCATAGTGCTTTTACCAATGCATAAAATGCATGGAGAAGTCATTTCGAATGACTGGTCCTCAGTGTTGTGAGAACGATGACTGGTTAAAATTTTTGGTGGTTTCTTGTTCAGTCCATAGGCCTACATCATGTGGCAAACCGGTGAGCATGTGGCTCTATTAGTATAGGAGATACCTGAAAACATATCACACTTTTCATCATAGTGCTTTTACCAATGCATAAAATGCATGGAGAAGTCATTTCGAATGACTGGTCCTCAGTGTTGTGAGAACGATGACTGGTTAAAATTTTTGGTGGTTTCTTGTTCAGTCCATAGGCCTACATCATGTGGCAAACTGGTGAGCATGTGGCTCTATTAGTATAGGAGATACCTGAAAACATATCACACTTTTCATCATAGTGCTTTTACCAATGCATAAAATGCATGGAGAAGTCATTTCGAATGACTGGTCCTCAGTGTTGTGAGAACGATGACTGGTTAAAATTTTTGGTGGTTTCTTGTTCAGTCCATAGGCCTACATCATGTGGCAAACCGGTGAGCATGTGGCTCTATTAGTATAGGAGATACCTGAAAACATATCACACTTTTCATCATAGTGCTTTTACCAATGCATAAAATGCATGGAGAAGTCATTTCGAATGACTGGTCCTCAGTGTTGTGAGAACGATGACTGGTTAAAATTTTTGGTGGTTTCTTGTTCAGTCCATAGGCTTACATCATGTGGCAAACCGGTGAGCATGTGGCTCTATTAGTATAGGAGATACCTGAAAACATATCACACTTTTCATCATAGTGCTTTTCCCAATGCATAAAATGCATGGAGAAGTCATTTCGAATGACTGGTCCTAAGTGTTGTGAGAACGATGACTGGTTAAAATTTTTGGTGGTTTCTTGTTCAGTCCATAGGCCTACATCATGTGGCAAACCGGTGAGCATGTGGCTCTATTAGTATAGGAGATACCTGAAAACATATCACACTTTTCATCATAGTGCTTTTACCAATGCATAAAATGCATGGAGAAGTCATTTCGAATGACTGGTCCTCAGTGTTGTGAGAACGATGACTGGTTAAAATTTTTGGTGGTTTCTTGTTCAGTCCATAGGCCTACATCATGTGGCAAACCGGTGAGCATGTGGCTCTATTAGTATAGGAGATACCTGAAAACATATCACACTTTTCATCATAGTGCTTTTACCAATGCATAAAATGCATGGAGAAGTCATTTCGAATGACTGGTCCTCAGTGTTGTGAGAACGATGACTGGTTAAAATTTTTGGTGGTTTCTTGTTCAGTCCATAGGCCTACATCATGTGGCAAACCGGTGAGCATGTGGCTCTATTAGTATAGGAGATACCTGAAAACATATCACACTTTTCATCATAGTGCTTTTACCAATGCATAAAATGCATGGAGAAGTCATTTCGAATGACTGGTCCTCAGTGTTGTGAGAACGATGACTGGTTAATATTTTTGGTGGTTTCTTGTTCAGTCCATAGGCCTACATCATGTGGCAAACCGGTGAGCATGTGGCTCTATTAGTATAGGAGATACCTGAAAACATATCACACTTTTCATCATAGTGCTTTTACCAATGCATAAAATGCATGGAGAAGTCATTTCGAATGACTGGTCCTCAGTGTTGTGAGAACGATGACTGGTTAAAATTTTTGGTGGTTTCTTGTTCAGTCCATAGGCCTACATCATGTGGCAAACCGGTGAGCATGTGGCTCTATTAGTATAGGAGATACCTGAAAACATATCACACTTTTCATCATAGTGCTTTTACCAATGCATAAAATGCATGGAGAAGTCATTTCGAATGACTGGTCCTCAGTGTTGTGAGAACGATGACTGGTTAAAATTTTTGGTGGTTTCTTGTTCAGTCCATAGGCCTACATCATGTGGCAAACCGGTGAGCATGTGGCTCTATTAGTATAGGAGATACCTGAAAACATATCACACTTTTCATCATAGTGCTTTTACCAATGCATAAAATGCATGGAGAAGTCATTTCGAATGACTGGTCCTCAGTGTTGTGAGAACGATGACTGGTTAAAATTTTTGGTGGTTTCTTGTTCAGTCCATAGGCCTACATCATGTGGCAAACTGGTGAGCATGTGGCTCTATTAGTATAGGAGATACCTGAAAACATATCACACTTTAGGGGACGGGAAGAAAAACATTAGACTCGAACAAAGACAACCCAGGAAAACATACTCAGAAGGGAGGTAAGAACATTTCTAAAACAATCCACAGTGAGGAGATTGGAACAAAAAAAAATCCTCTAAACTGCATGCTCGCAAACGCCAGAAGCCTGACAAACAAGATGGAAGAACTAGAAGCAGAAATATCTACAGGTAACTTTGACATAGTGGGAATAACCGAGACATGGTTAGATGAAAGCTATGACTGGGCAGTTAACTTACAGGGTTACAGTCTGTTTAGAAAGGATCGTAAAAATCGGAGAGGAGGAGGGGTTTGTCTCTATGTAAAGTCTTGTCTAAAGTCCACTTTAAGGGAGGATATTAGCGAAGGGAATGAGGATGTCGAGTCCATATGGGTTGAAATTCATGGAGGGAAAAATGGTAACAAAATTCTCATTGGGGTCTGTTACAAACCCCCAAATATAACAGAAAGCATGGAAAGTCTACTTCTAAAGCAGATAGATGAAGCTGCAACCCATAATGAGGTCCTGGTTATGGGGGACTTTAACTACCCGGATATTAACTGGGAAACAGAAACCTGTGAAACCCATAAAGGCAACAGGTTTCTGCTAATAACCAAGAAAAATTATCTTTCACAATTGGTGCAGAATCCAACCAGAGGAGCAGCACTTTTAGACCTAATACTATCTAATAGACCTGACAGAATAACAAATCTGCAGGTGGTTGGGCATTTAGGAAATAGCGACCACAATATTGTGCAGTTTCACCTGTCTTTCACTAGGGGGACTTGTCAGGGAGTCACAAAAACATTGAACTTTAGGAAGGCAAAGTTTGAACAGCTTAGAGATGCCCTTAATCTGGTAGACTGGGACAATATCCTCAGAAATGAGAATACAGATAATAAATGGGAAATGTTTAAGAACATCCTAAATAGGCAGTGTAAGCGGTTTATACCTTGTGGGAATAAAAGGACTAGAAATAGGAAAAACCCAATGTGGCTAAACGAAGAAGTAAGACAGGCAATTAACAGTAAAAAGAAAGCATTTGCACTTCTAAAGCAGGATGGCACCATTGAAGCTCTAAAAAACTATAGGGAGAAAAATACTTTATCTAAAAAACTAATTAAAGCTGCCAAAAAGGAAACAGAGAAGCACATTGCTAAGGAGAGTAAAACTAATCCCAAACTGTTCTTCAACTATATCAATAGTAAAAGAATAAAAACTGAAAATGTAGGCCCGTTAAAAAAATAGTGAGGAAAGAATGGTAGTAGATGACGAGGAAAAAGCTAACATATTAAACACCTTCTTCTCCACGGTATTCACGGTGGAAAATGAAGTGCTAGGTGAAATCCCAAGAAACAATGAAAACCCTATATTAAGGGTCACCAATCTAACCCAAGAAGAGGTGCGAAACCGGCTAAATAAGATTAAAATAGATAAATCTCCGGGTCCGGATGGCATACACCCACGAGTACTAAGAGAACTAAGTAATGTAATAGATAAACCATTATTTCTTATTTTTAGGGACTCTATAGCGACAGGGTCTGTTCCGCAGGACTGGCGCATAGCAAATGTGGTGCCAATATTCAAAAAGGGCTCTAAAAGTGAACCTGGAAATTATAGGCCAGTAAGTCTAACCTCTATTGTTGGTAAAATATTTGAAGGGTTTCTGAGGGATGTTATTCTGGATTATCTCAATGAGAATAACTGTTTAACTCCATATCAGCATGGGTTTATGAGAAATCGCTCCTGTCAAACCAATCTAATCAGTTTTTATGAAGAGGTAAGCTATAGACTGGACCACGGTGAGTCATTGGACGTGGTATATCTCGATTTTTCCAAAGCGTTTGATACCGTGCCGCACAAGAGGTTGGTACACAAAATGAGAATGCTTGGTCTGGGGGAAAATGTGTGTAAATGGGTTAGTAACTGGCTTAGTGATAGAAAGCAGAGGGTGGTTATAAATGGTATAGTCTCTAACTGGGTCGCTGTGACCAGTGGGGTACCGCAGGGGTCAGTATTGGGACCTGTTCTCTTCAACATATTCATTAATGATCTGGTAGAAGGTTTACACAGTAAAATATCGATATTTGCAGATGATACAAAACTATGTAAAGCAGTTAATACAAGAGAAGATAGTATTCTGCTACAGATGGATCTGGATAAGTTGGAAACTTGGGCTGAAAGGTGGCAGATGAGGTTTAACAATGATAAATGTAATGTTATACACATGGGAAGAGGGAATCAATATCACCATTACACACTGAACGGGAAACCACTGGGTAAATCTGACAGGGAGAAGGACTTGGGGATCCTAGTTAATGATAAACTTACCTGGAGCAGCCAGTGCCAGGCAGCAGCTGCCAAGGCAAACAGGATCATGGGGTGCATTAAAAGAGGTCTGGATACACATGATGAGAGCATTATAGTGCCTCTGTACAAATCCCTAGTTAGACCGCACATGGAGTACTGTGTCCAGTTTTGGGCACCGGTGCTCAGGAAGGATATAATGGAACTAGAGAGAGTACAAAGGAGGGCAACAAAATTAATAAAGGGGATGGGAGAACTACAATACCCAGATAGATTAGCGAAATTAGGATTATTTAGTCTAGAAAAAAGACGACTGAGGGGCGATCTAATAACCATGTATAAGTATATAAGGGGACAATACAAATATCTCGCTGAGGATCTGTTTATACCAAGGAAGGTGACGGGCACAAGGGGGCATTCTTTGCGTCTGGAGGAGAGAAGGTTTTTCCACCAACATAGAAGAGGATTCTTTACTGTTAGGGCAGTGAGAATCTGGAATTGCTTGCCTGAGGAGGTGGTGATGGCGAACTCAGTCGAGGGGTTCAAGAGAGGCCTGGATGTCTTCCTGGAGCAGAACAATATTGTATCATACAATTATTAGGTTCTGTAGAAGGACGTAGATCTGGGGATTTATTATGATGGAATATAGGCTGAACTGGATGGACAAATGTCTTTTTTCGGCCTTACTAACTATGTTACTATGTTACTTTTCATCATAGTGCTTTTACCAATGCATAAAATGCATGGAGAAGTCATTTCGAATGACTGGTCCTCAGTGTTGTGAGAACGATGACTGGTTAAAATTTTTGGTGGTTTCTTGTTCAGTCCATAGGCCTACATCATGTGGCAAACCGGTGAGCATGTGGCTCTATTAGTATAGGAGATACCTGAAAACATATCACACTTTTCATCATAGTGCTTTTACCAATGCATAAAATGCATGGAGAAGTCATTTCGAATGACTGGTCCTCAGTGTTGTGAGAACGATGACTGGTTAAAATTTTTGGTGGTTTCTTGTTCAGTCCATAGGCCTACATCATGTGGCAAACTGGTGAGCATGTGGCTCTATTAGTATAGGAGATACCTGAAAACATATCACACTTTTCATCATAGTGCTTTTACCAATGCATAAAATGCATGGAGAAGTCATTTCGAATGACTGGTCCTCAGTGTTGTGAGAACGATGACTGGTTAAAATTTTTGGTGGTTTCTTGTTCAGTCCATAGGCCTACATCATGTGGCAAACCGGTGAGCATGTGGCTCTATTAGTATAGGAGATACCTGAAAACATATCACACTTTTCATCATAGTGCTTTTACCAATGCATAAAATGCATGGAGAAGTCATTTCGAATGACTGGTCCTCAGTGTTGTGAGAACGATGACTGGTTAAAATTTTTGGTGGTTTCTTGTTCAGTCCATAGGCCTACATCATGTGGCAAACCGGTGAGCATGTGGCTCTATTAGTATAGGAGATACCTGAAAACATATCACACTTTTCATCATAGTGCTTTTCCCAATGCATAAAATGCATGGAGAAGTCATTTCGAATGACTGGTCCTAAGTGTTGTGAGAACGATGACTGGTTAAAATTTTTGGTGGTTTCTTGTTCAGTCCATAGGCCTACATCATGTGGCAAACCGGTGAGCATGTGGCTCTATTAGTATAGGAGATACCTGAAAACATATCACACTTTTCATCATAGTGCTTTTACCAATGCATAAAATGCATGGAGTAGTCATTTCGAATGACTGGTCCTCAGTGTTGTGAGAACGATGACTGGTTAAAATTTTTGGTGGTTTCTTGTTCAGTCCATAGGCCTACATCATGTGGCAAACCGGTGAGCATGTGGCTCTATTAGTATAGGAGATACCTGAAAACATATCACACTTTTCATCATAGTGCTTTTACCAATGCATAAAATGCATGGAGAAGTCATTTCGAATGACTGGTCCTCAGTGTTGTGAGAACGATGACTGGTTAAAATTTTTGGTGGTTTCTTGTTCAGTCCATAGGCCTACATCATGTGGCAAACCGGTGAGCATGTGGCTCTATTAGTATAGGAGATACCTGAAAACATATCACACTTTTCATCATAGTGCTTTTACCAATGCATAAAATGCATGGAGAAGTCATTTCGAATGACTGGTCCTCAGTGTTGTGAGAACGATGACTGGTTAAAATTTTTGGTGGTTTCTTGTTCAGTCCATAGGCCTACATCATGTGGCAAACCGGTGAGCATGTGGCTCAATTAGTATAGGAGATACCTGAAAACATATCACACTTTTCATCATAGTGCTTTTATCAATGCATAAAATGCATGGAGAAGTCATTTCGAATGACTGGTCCTCAGTGTTGTGAGAACGATGACTGGTTAAAATTTTTGGTGGTTTCTTGTTCAGGCCATAGGCCTACATCATGTGGCAAACCGGTGAGCATGTGGCTCTATTAGTATAGGAGATACCTGAAAACATATCACACTTTTCATCATAGTGCTTTTACCAATGCATAAAATGCATGGAGAAGTCATTTCAAATGACTGGTCCTCAGTGTTGTGAGAACGATGACTGGTTAAAATTTTTGGTGGTTTCTTGTTCAGTCCATAGGCCTACATCATGTGGCAAACCGGTGAGCATGTGGCTCTATTAGTATAGGAGATACCTGAAAACATATCACACTTTTCATCATAGTGCTTTTACCAATGCATAAAATGCATGGAGAAGTCATTTCGAATGACTGGTCCTCAGTGTTGTGAGAACGATGACTGGTTAAAATTTTTGGTGGTTTCTTGTTCAGGCCATAGGCCTACATCATGTGGCAAACCGGTGAGCATGTGGCTCTATTAGTATAGGAGATACCTGAAAACATATCACACTTTTCATCATAGTGCTTTTACCAATGCATAAAATGCATGGAGAAGTCATTTCGAATGACTGGTCCTCAGTGTTGTGAGAACGATGACTGGTTAAAATTTTTGGTGGTTTCTTGTTCAGTCCATAGGCCTACATCATGTGGCAAACCGGTGAGCATGTGGCTCTATTAGTATAGGAGATACCTGAAAACATATCACACTTTTCATCATAGTGCTTTTACCAATGCATAAAATGCATGGAGAAGTCATTTCGAATGACTGGTCCTCAGTGTTGTGAGAACGATGACTGGTTAAAATTTTTGGTGGTTTCTTGTTCAGTCCATAGGCCTACATCATGTGGCAAACCGGTGAGCATGTGGCTCTATTAGTATAGGAGATACCTGAAAACATATCACACTTTTCATCATAGTGCTTTTACCAATGCATAAAATGCATGGAGAAGTCATTTCGAATGACTGGTCCTCAGTGTTGTGAGAACGATGACTGGTTAAAATTTTTGGTGGTTTCTTGTTCAGTCCATAGGCCTGCATCATGTGGCAAACCGGTGAGCATGTGGCTCTATTAGTATAGGAGATACCTGAAAACATATCACACTTTTCATCATAGTGCTTTTACCAATGCATAAAATGCATGGAGAAGTCATTTCGAATGACTGGTCCTCAGTGTTGTGAGAACGATGACTGGTTAAAATTTTTGGTGGTTTCTTGTTCAGTCCATAGGCCTACATCATGTGGCAAACCGGTGAGCATGTCGCTCTATTAGTATAGGAGATACCTGAAAACATATCACACTTTTCATCATAGTGCTTTTACCAATGCATAAAATGCATGGAGAAGTCATTTCGAATGACTGGTCCTCAGTGTTGTGAGAACGATGACTGGTTAAAATTTTTGGTGGTTTCTTGTTCAGTCCATAGGCCTACATCATGTGGCAAACCGGTGAGCATGTGGCTGTATTAGTATAGGAGATACCTGAAAACATATCACACTTTTCATCATAGTGCTTTTACCAATGCATAAAATGCATGGAGAAGTCATTTTGAATGACTGGTCCTCAGTGTTGTGAGAACGATGACTGGTTAAAATTTTTGGTGGTTTCTTGTTCAGTCCATAGGCCTACATCATGTGGCAAACCGGTGAGCATTTGGCTCTATTAGTATAGGAGATACCTGAAAACATATCACACTTTTCATCATAGTGCTTTTACCAATGCATAAAATGCATGGAGAAGTCATTTCGAATGACTGGTCCTCAGTGTTGTGAGAACGATGACTGGTTAAAATTTTTGGTGGTTTCTTGTTCAGTCCATAGGCCTACATCATGTGGCAAACCGGTGAGCATGTGGCTCTATTAGTATAGGAGATACCTGAAAACATATCACACTTTTCATCATAGTGCTTTTACCAATGCATAAAATGCATGGAGAAGTCATTTTGAATGACTGGTCCTCAGTGTTGTGAGAACGATGACTGGTTAAAATTTTTGGTGGTTTCTTGTTCAGTCCATAGGCCTACATCATGTGGCAAACCGGTGAGCATGTGGCTCTATTAGTATAGGAGATACCTGAAAACATATCACACTTTTCATCATAGTGCTTTTACCAATGCATAAAATGCATGGAGAAGTCATTTCGAATGACTGGTCCTCAGTGTTGTGAGAACGATGACTGGTTAAAATTTTTGGTGGTTTCTTGTTCAGTCCATAGGCCTACATCATGTGGCAAACCGGTGAGCATGTGGCTCTATTAGTATAGGAGATACCTGAAAACATATTACACTTTTCATCATAGTGCTTTTACCAATGCATAAAATGCATGGAGAAGTCATTTCGAATGACTGGTCCTCAGTGTTGTGAGAACGATGACTGGTTAAAATTTTTGGTGGTTTCTTGTTCAGGCCATAGGCCTACATCATGTGGCAAACCGGTGAGCATGTGGCTCTATTAGTATAGGAGATACCTGAAAACATATTACACTTTTCATCATAGTGCTTTTACCAATGCATAAAATGCATGGAGAAGTCATTTCGAATGACTGGTCCTCAGTGTTGTGAGAACGATGACTGGTTAAAATTTTTGGTGGTTTCTTGTTCAGTCCATAGGCCTACATCATGTGGCAAACCGGTGAGCATGTGGCTCTATTAGTATAGGAGATACCTGAAAACATATTACACTTTTCATCATAGTGCTTTTACCAATGCATAAAATGCATGGAGAAGTCATTTCGAATGACTGGTCCTCAGTGTTGTGAGAACGATGACTGGTTAAAATTTTTGGTGGTTTCTTGTTCAGGCCATAGGCCTACATCATGTGGCAAACCGGTGAGCATGTGGCTCTATTAGTATAGGAGATACCTGAAAACATATCACACTTTTCATCATAGTGCTTTTATCAATGCATAAAATGCATGGAGAAGTCATTTCAAATGACTGGTCCTCAGTGTTGTGAGAACGATGACTGGTTAAAATTTTTGGTGGTTTCTTGTTCAGTCCATAGGCCTACATCATGTGGCAAACCGGTGAGCATGTGGCTCTATTAGTATAGGAGATACCTGAAAACATATCACTCTTTTCATCATAGTGCTTTTACCAATGCATAAAATGCATGGAGAAGTCATTTCGAATGACTGGTCCTCAGTGTTGTGAGAACGATGACTGGTTAAAATTTTTGGTGGTTTCTTCTTCAGTCCATAGGCCTACATCATGTGGCAAACCGGTGAGCATGTGGCTCTATTAGTATAGGAGATACCTGAAAACATATCACACTTTTCATCATAGTGCTTTTACCAATGCATAAAATGCATGGAGAAGTCATTTCGAATGACTGGTCCTCAGTGTTGTGAGAACGATGACTGGTTAAAATTTTTGGTGGTTTCTTGTTCAGTCCATAGGCCTACATCATGTGGCAAACCGGTGAGCATGTGGCTCTATTAGTATAGGAGATACCTGAAAACATATCACACTTTTCATCATAGTGCTTTTACCAATGCATAAAATGCATGGAGAAGTCATTTCGAATGACTGGTCCTCAGTGTTGTGAGAACGATGACTGGTTAAAATTTTTGGTGGTTTCTTGTTCAGTCCATAGGCCTACATCATGTGGCAAACCGGTGAGCATGTGGCTCTATTAGTATAGGAGATACCTGAAAACATATCACACTTTTCATCATAGTGCTTTTACCAATGCATAAAATGCATGGAGAAGTCATTTCGAATGACTGGTCCTCAGTGTTGTGAGAACGATGACTGGTTAAAATTTTTGGTGGTTTCTTGTTCAGTCCATAGGCCTACATCATGTGGCAAACCGGTGAGCATGTGGCTCTATTAGTATAGGAGATACCTGAAAACATATCACACTTTTCATCATAGTGCTTTTACCAATGCATAAAATGCATGGAGAAGTCATTTCGAATGACTGGTCCTCAGTGTTGTGAGAACGATGACTGGTTAAAATTTTTGGTGGTTTCTTGTTCAGTCCATAGGCCTACATCATGTGGCAAACCGGTGAGCATGTGGCTCTATTAGTATAGGAGATACCTGAAAACATATCACACTTTTCATCATAGTGCTTTTACCAATGCATAAAATGCATGGAGAAGTCATTTCGAATGACTGGTCCTCAGTGTTGTGAGAACGATGACTGGTTAAAATTTTTGGTGGTTTCTTGTTCAGTCCATAGGCCTACATCATGTGGCAAACCGGTGAGCATGTGGCTCTATTAGTATAGGAGATACCTGAAAACATATCACACTTTTCATCATAGTGCTTTTACCAATGCATAAAATGCATGGAGAAGTCATTTCGAATGACTGGTCCTCAGTGTTGTGAGAACGATGACTGGTTAAAATTTTTGGTGGTTTCTTGTTCAGTCCATAGGCCTACATCATGTGGCAAACCGGTGAGCATGTGGCTCTATTAGTATAGGAGATACCTGAAAACATATCACACTTTTCATCATAGTGCTTTTACCAATGCATAAAATGCATGGAGAAGTCATTTCGAATGACTGGTCCTCAGTGTTGTGAGAACGATGACTGGTTAAAATTTTTGGTGGTTTCTTGTTCAGGCCATAGGCCTACATCATGTGGCAAACCGGTGAGCATGTGGCTCTATTAGTATAGGAGATACCTGAAAACATATCACACTTTTCATCATAGTGCTTTTACCAATGCATAAAATGCATGGAGAAGTCATTTCGAATGACTGGTCCTCAGTGTTGTGAGAACGATGACTGGTTAAAATTTTTGGTGGTTTCTTGTTCAGTCCATAGGCCTACATCATGTGGCAAACCGGTGAGCATGTGGCTCTATTAGTATAGGAGATACCTGAAAACATATCACACTTTTCATCATAGTGCTTTTACCAATGCATAAAATGCATGGAGAAGTCATTTTGAATGACTGGTCCTCAGTGTTGTGAGAACGATGACTGGTTAAAATTTTTGGTGGTTTCTTGTTCAGTCCATAGGCCTACATCATGTGGCAAACCGGTGAGCATGTGGCTCTATTAGTATAGGAGATACCTGAAAACATATCACACTTTTCATCATAGTGCTTTTACCAATGCATAAAATGCATGGAGAAGTCATTTCGAATGACTGGTCCTCAGTGTTGTGAGAACTATGACTGGTTAAAATTTTTGGTGGTTTCTTGTTCAGTCCATAGGCCTACATCATGTGGCAAACCGGTGAGCATGTGGCTCTATTAGTATAGGAGATACCTGAAAACATATCACACTTTTCATCATAGTGCTTTTACCAATGCATAAAATGCATGGAGAAGTCATTTCGAATGACTGGTCCTCAGTGTTGTGAGAACAATGACTGGTTAAAATTTTTGGTGGTTTCTTGTTCAGTCCATAGGCCTACATCATGTGGCAAACCGGTGAGCATGTGGCTCTATTAGTATAGGAGATACCTGAAAACATATCACACTTTTCATCATAGTGCTTTTACCAATGCATAAAATGCATGGAGAAGTCATTTCGAATGACTGGTCCTCAGTGTTGTGAGAACGATGACTGGTTAAAATTTTTGGTGGTTTCTTGTTCAGTCCATAGGCCTACATCATGTGGCAAACCGGTGAGCATGTGGCTCTATTAGTATAGGAGATACCTGAAAACATATCACACTTTTCATCATAGTGTTTTTACCAATGCATAAAATGCATGGAGAAGTCATTTCGAATGACTGGTCCTCAGTGTTGTGAGAACGATGACTGGTTAAAATTTTTGGTGGTTTCTTGTTCAGTCCATAGGCCTACATCATGTGGCAAACCGGTGAGCATGTGGCTCTATTAGTATAGGAGATACCTGAAAACATATCACACTTTTCATCATAGTGCTTTTACCAATGCATAAAATGCATGGAGAAGTCATTTCGAATGACTGGTCCTCAGTGTTGTGAGAACGATGACTGGTTAAAATTTTTGGTGGTTTCTTGTTCAGTCCATAGGCCTACATCATGTGGCAAACCGGTGAGCATGTGGCTCTATTAGTATAGGAGATACCTGAAAACATATCACACTTTTCATCATAGTGCTTTTACCAATGCATAAAATGCATGGAGAAGTCATTTCGAATGACTGGTCCTCAGTGTTGTGAGAACGATGACTGGTTAAAATTTTTGGTGGTTTCTTGTTCAGTCCATAGGCCTACATCATGTGGCACACCGGTGAGCATGTGGCTCTATTAGTATAGGAGATACCTGAAAACATATCACACTTTTCATCATAGTGCTTTTACCAATGCATAAAATGCATGGAGAAGTCATTTCGAATGACTGGTCCTCAGTGTTGTGAGAACGATGACTGGTTAAAATTTTTGGTGGTTTCTTGTTCAGTCCATAGGCCTACATCATGTGGCAAACCGGTGAGCATGTGGCTCTATTAGTATAGGAGATACCTGAAAACATATCACACTTTTCATCATAGTGCTTTTACCAATGCATAAAATGCATGGAGAAGTCATTTCGAATGACTGGTCCTCAGTGTTGTGAGAACGATGACTGGTTAAAATTTTTGGTGGTTTCTTGTTCAGTCCATAGGCCTACATCATGTGGCAAACCGGTGAGCATGTGGCTCTATTAGTATAGGAGATACCTGAAAACATATCACACTTTTCATCATAGTGCTTTTACCAATGCATAAAATGCATGGAGAAGTCATTTCGAATGACTGGTCCTCAGTGTTGTGAGAACGATGACTGGTTAAAATTTTTGGTGGTTTCTTGTTCAGTCCATAGGCCTACATCATGTGGCAAACCGGTGAGCATGTGGCTCTATTAGTATAGGAGATACCTGAAAACATATCACACTTTTCATCATAGTGCTTTTACCAATGCATAAAATGCATGGAGAAGTCATTTCGAATGACTGGTCCTCAGTGTTGTGAGAACGATGACTGGTTAAAATTTTTGGTGGTTTCTTGTTCAGGCCATAGGCCTACATCATGTGGCAAACCGGTGAGCATGTGGCTCTATTAGTATAGGAGAAACCTGAAAACATATCACACTTTTCATCATAGTGCTTTTACCAATGCATAAAATGCATGGAGAAGTCATTTCGAATGACTGGTCCTCAGTGTTGTGAGAACGATGACTGGTTAAAATTTTTGGTGGTTTCTTGCTCAGTCCATAGGCCTACATCATGTGGCAAACCGGTGAGCATGTGGCTCTATTAGTATAGGAGATACCTGAAAACATATCACACTTTTCATCATAGTGCTTTTACCAATGCATAAAATGCATGGAGAAGTCATTTCGAATGACTGGTCCTCAGTGTTGTGAGAACGATGACTGGTTAAAATTTTTGGTGGTTTCTTGTTCAGTCCATAGGCCTACATCATGTGGCAAACCGGTGAGCATGTGGCTCTATTAGTATAGGAGATACCTGAAAACATATCACACTTTTCATCATAGTGCTTTTACCAATGCATAAAATGCATGGAGAAGTCATTTCGAATGACTGGTCCTCAGTGTTGTGAGAACGATGACTGGTTAAAATTTTTGGTGGTTTCTTGCTCAGTCCATAGGCCTACATCATGTGGCAAACCGGTGAGCATGTGGCTCTATTAGTATAGGAGATACCTGAAAACATCACAATTTTCATCATAGTGCTTTTACCAATGCATAAAATGCATGGAGAAGTCATTTCGAATGACTGGTCCTCAGTGTTGTGAGAACGATGACTGGTTAAAATTTTTGGTGGTTTCTTGTTCAGTCCATAGGCCTACATCATGTGGCAAACCGGTGAGCATGTGGCTCTATTAGTATAGGAGATACCTGAAAACATATCATACTTTTCAATCATAGTGCTTTTACCAATGCATAAAATGCATGGAGAAGTCATTTCGAATGACTGGTCCTCAGTGTTGTGAGAACGATGACTGGTTAAAATTTTTGGTGGTTTCTTGTTCAGTCCATAGGCCTACATCATGTGGCAAACCGGTGAGCATGTGGCTCTATTAGTATAGGAGATACCTGAAAACATATCACACTTTTCATCATAGTGCTTTTACCAATGCATAAAATGCATGGAGAAGTCATTTCGAATGACTGGTCCTCAGTGTTGTGAGAACGATGACTGGTTAAAATTTTTGGTGGTTTCTTGTTCAGTCCATAGGCCTACATCATGTGGCAAACCGGTGAGCATGTGGCTCTATTAGTATAGGAGATACCTGAAAACATATCACACTTTTCATCATAGTGCTTTTACCAATGCATAAAATGCATGGAGAAGTCATTTCGAATGACTGGTCCTCAGTGTTGTGAGAACGATGACTGGTTAAAATTTTTGGTGGTTTCTTGTTCAGTCCATAGGCCTACATCATGTGGCAAACCGGTGAGCATGTGGCTCTATTAGTATAGGAGATACCTGAAAACATATCACACTTTTCATCATAGTGATTTTACCAATGCATAAAATGCATGGAGAAGTCATTTCGAATGACTGGTCCTCAGTGTTGTGAGAACGATGACTGGTTAAAATTTTTGGTAGTTTCTTGTTCAGTCCATAGGCCTACATCATGTGGCAAACCGGTGAGCATGTGGCTCTATTAGTATAGGAGATACCTGAAAACATATCACACTTTTCATCATAGTGCTTTTACCAATGCATAAAATGCATGGAGAAGTCATTTCGAATGACTGGTCCTCAGTGTTGTGAGAACGATGACTGGTTAAAATTTTTGGTGGTTTCTTGTTCAGTCCATAGGCCTACATCATGTGGCAAACCGGTGAGCATGTGGCTCTATTAGTATAGGAGATACCTGAAAACATATCACACTTTTCATCATAGTGCTTTTACCAATGCATAAAATGCATGGAGAAGTCATTTCGAATGACTGGTCCTCAGTGTTGTGAGAACGATGACTGGTTAAAATTTTTGGTGGTTTCTTGTTCAGTCCATAGGCCTACATCATGTGGCAAACCGGTGAGCATGTGGCTCTATTAGTATAGGAGATACCTGAAAACATATCACACTTTTCATCATAGTGCTTTTACCAATGCATAAAATGCATGGAGAAGTCATTTCGAATGACTGGTCCTCAGTGTTGTGAGAACGATGACTGGTTAAAATTTTTGGTGGTTTCTTGTTCAGTCCATAGGCCTACATCATGTGGCAAACCGGTGAGCATGTGGCTCTATTAGTATAGGAGATACCTGAAAACATATCACACTTTTCATCATAGTGCTTTTACCAATGCATAAAATGCATGGAGAAGTCATTTCGAATGACTGGTCCTCAGTGTTGTGAGAACGATGACTGGTTAAAATTTTTGGTGGTTTCTTGTTCAGTCCATAGGCCTACATCATGTGGCAAACCGGTGAGCATGTGGCTCTATTAGTATAGGAGATACCTGAAAACATATCACACTTTTCATCATAGTGCTTTTACCAATGCATAAAATGCATGGAGAAGTCATTTCGAATGACTGGTCCTCAGTGTTGTGAGAACGATGACTGGTTAAAATTTTTGGTGGTTTCTTGTTCAGTCCATAGGCCTACATCATGTGGCAAACCGGTGAGCATGTGGCTCTATTAGTATAGGAGATACCTGAAAACATATCACACTCTTCATCATAGTGCTTTTACCAATGCATAAAATGCATGGAGAAGTCATTTCGAATGACTGGTCCTCAGTGTTGTGAGAACGATGACTGGTTAAAATTTTTGGTGGTTTCTTGTTCAGGCCATAGGCCTACATCATGTGGCAAACCGGTGAGCATGTGGCTCTATTAGTATAGGAGAAACCTGAAAACATATCACACTTTTCATCATAGTGCTTTTACCAATGCATAAAATGCATGGAGAAGTCATTTCGAATGACTGGTCCTCAGTGTTGTGAGAACGATGACTGGTTAAAATTTTTGGTGGTTTCTTGCTCAGTCCATAGGCCTACATCATGTGGCAAACCGGTGAGCATGTGGCTCTATTAGTATAGGAGATACCTGAAAACATATCACACTTTTCATCATAGTGCTTTTACCAATGCATAAAATGCATGGAGAAAGTCATTTCGAATGACTGGTCCTCAGTGTTGTGAGAACGATGACTGGTTAAAATTTTTGGTGGTTTCTTGTTCAGGCCATAGGCCTACATCATGTGGCAAACCGGTGAGCATGTGGCTCTATTAGTATAGGAGAAACCTGAAAAACATATCACACTTTTCATCATAGTGCTTTTACCAATGCATAAAATGCATGGAGAAGTCATTTCGAATGACTGGTCCTCAGTGTTGTGAGAACGATGACTGGTTAAAATTTTTGGTGGTTTCTTGCTCAGTCCATAGGCCTACATCATGTGGCAAACCGGTGAGCATGTGGCTCTATTAGTATAGGAGATACCTGAAAACATATCACACTTTTCATCATAGTGCTTTTACCAATGCATAAAATGCATGGAGAAGTCATTTCGAATGACTGGTCCTCAGTGTTGTGAGAACGATGACTGGTTAAAATTTTTGGTGGTTTCTTGTTCAGTCCATAGGCCTACATCATGTGGCAAACCGGTGAGCATGTGGCTCTATTAGTATAGGAGATACCTGAAAACATATCACACTTTTCATCATAGTGCTTTTACCAATGCATAAAATGCATGGAGAAGTCATTTCGAATGACTGGTCCTCAGTGTTGTGAGAACGATGACTGGTTAAAATTTTTGGTGGTTTCTTGCTCAGTCCATAGGCCTACATCATGTGGCAAACCGGTGAGCATGTGGCTCTATTAGTATAGGAGATACCTGAAAACATCACAATTTTCATCATAGTGCTTTTACCAATGCATAAAATGCATGGAGAAGTCATTTCGAATGACTGGTCCTCAGTGTTGTGAGAACGATGACTGGTTAAAATTTTTGGTGGTTTCTTGTTCAGTCCATAGGCCTACATCATGTGGCAAACCGGTGAGCATGTGGCTCTATTAGTATAGGAGATACCTGAAAACATATCATACTTTTCAATCATAGTGCTTTTACCAATGCATAAAATGCATGGAGAAGTCATTTCGAATGACTGGTCCTCAGTGTTGTGAGAACGATGACTGGTTAAAATTTTTGGTGGTTTCTTGTTCAGTCCATAGGCCTACATCATGTGGCAAACCGGTGA
This sequence comes from Ranitomeya imitator, assembly GCF_032444005.1. Lineage (NCBI taxonomy): Eukaryota > Metazoa > Chordata > Amphibia > Anura > Dendrobatidae > Ranitomeya > Ranitomeya imitator. Next base: position 995,427 of record NW_027194316.1, read on the forward strand.
GCATGTGGCTCTATTAGTATAGGAGATACCTGAAAACATATCACACTTTTCATCATAGTGCTTTTACCAATGCATAAAATGCATGGAGAAGTCATTTCGAATGACTGGTCCTCAGTGTTGTGAGAACGATGACTGGTTAAAATTTTGGTGGTTTCTTGTTCAGTCCATAGGCCTACATCATGTGGCAAACCGGTGAGCATGTGGCTCTATTAGTATAGGAGATACCTGAAAACATATCACACTTTTCATCATAGTGCTTTTACCAATGCATAAAATGCATGGAGAAGTCATTTCGAATGACTGGTCCTCAGTGTTGTGAGAACGATGACTGGTTAAAATTTTTGGTGGTTTCTTGTTCAGTCCATAGGCCTACATCATGTGGCAAACCGGTGAGCATGTGGCTCTATTAGTATAGGAGATACCTGAAAACATATCACACTTTTCATCATAGTGATTTTACCAATGCATAAAATGCATGGAGAAGTCATTTCGAATGACTGGTCCTCAGTGTTGTGAGAACGATGACTGGTTAAAATTTTTGGTAGTTTCTTGTTCAGTCCATAGGCCTACATCATGTGGCAAACCGGTGAGCATGTGGCTCTATTAGTATAGGAGATACCTGAAAACATATCACACTTTTCATCATAGTGCTTTTACCAATGCATAAAATGCATGGAGAAGTCATTTCGAATGACTGGTCCTCAGTGTTGTGAGAACGATGACTGGTTAAAATTTTTGGTGGTTTCTTGTTCAGTCCATAGGCCTACATCATGTGGCAAACCGGTGAGCATGTGGCTCTATTAGTATAGGAGATACCTGAAAACATATCACACTTTTCATCATAGTGCTTTTACCAATGCATAAAATGCATGGAGAAGTCATTTCGAATGACTGGTCCTCAGTGTTGTGAGAACGATGACTGGTTAAATTTTTGGTGGTTTCTTGTTCAGTCCATAGGCCTACATCATGTGGCAAACCGGTGAGCATGTGGCTCTATTAGTATAGGAGATACCTGAAAACATATCACACTTTTCATCATAGTGCTTTTACCAATGCATAAAATGCATGGAGAAGTCATTTCGAATGACTGGTCCTCAGTGTTGTGAGAACGATGACTGGTTAAAATTTTTGGTGGTTTCTTGTTCAGTCCATAGGCCTACATCATGTGGCAAACCGGTGAGCATGTGGCTCTATTAGTATAGGAGATACCTGAAAACATATCACACTTTTCATCATAGTGCTTTTACCAATGCATAAAATGCATGGAGAAGTCATTTCGAATGACTGGTCCTCAGTGTTGTGAGAACGATGACTGGTTAAAATTTTTGGTGGTTTCTTGTTCAGTCCATAGGCCTACATCATGTGGCAAACCGGTGAGCATGTGGCTCTATTAGTATAGGAGATACCTGAAAACATATCACACTTTTCATCATAGTGCTTTTACCAATGCATAAAATGCATGGAGAAGTCATTTCGAATGACTGGTCCTCAGTGTTGTGAGAACGATGACTGGTTAAAATTTTTGGTGGTTTCTTGCTTAGTCCATAGGCCTACATCATGTGGCAAACCGGTGGGCATGTGGCTCTATTAGTATAGGAGATACCTGAAAACATATCACACTTTTCATCATAGTGCTTTTACCAATGCATAAAATGCATGGAGAAGTCATTTCGAATGACTGGTCCTCAGTGTTGTGAGAACGATGACTGGTTAAAATTTTTGGTGGTTTCTTGTTCAGTCCATAGGCCTACATCATGTGGCAAACCGGTGAGCATGTGGCTCTATTAGTATAGGAGATACCTGAAAACATATCACACTTTTCATCATAGTGCTTTTACCAATGCATAAAATGCATGGAGAAGTCATTTCGAATGACTGGTCCTCAGTGTTGTGAGAACGATGACTGGTTAAAATTTTTGGTGGTTTCTTGCTCAGTCCATAGGCCTACATCATGTGGCAAACCGGTGAGCATGTGGCTCTATTAGTATAGGAGATACCTGAAAACATATCACACTTTTCATCATAGTGCTTTTACCAATGCATAAAATGCATGGAGAAGTCATTTCGAATGACTGGTCCTCAGTGTTGTGAGAACGATGACTGGTTAAAATTTTTGGTGGTTTCTTGTTCAGGCCATAGGCCTACATCATGTGGCAAACCGGTGAGCATGTGGCTCTATTAGTATAGGAGAAACCTGAAAACATATCACACTTTTCATCATAGTGCTTTTACCAATGCATAAAATGCATGGAGAAGTCATTTCGAATGACTGGTCCTCAGTGTTGTGAGAACGATGACTGGTTAAAATTTTTGGTGGTTTCTTGCTCAGTCCATAGGCCTACATCATGTGGCAAACCGGTGAGCATGTGGCTCTATTAGTATAGGAGATACCTGAAAACATATCACACTTTTCATCATAGTGCTTTTACCAATGCATAAAATGCATGGAGAAGTCATTTCGAATGACTGGTCCTCAGTGTTGTGAGAACGATGACTGGTTAAAATTTTTGGTGGTTTCTTGTTCAGTCCATAGGCCTACATCATGTGGCAAACCGGTGAGCATGTGGCTCTATTAGTATAGGAGATACCTGAAAACATATCACACTTTTCATCATAGTGCTTTTACCAATGCATAAAATGCATGGAGAAGTCATTTCGAATGACTGGTCCTCAGTGTTGTGAGAACGATGACTGGTTAAAATTTTTGGTGGTTTCTTGCTCAGTCCATAGGCCTACATCATGTGGCAAACCGGTGAGCATGTGGCTCTATTAGTATAGGAGATACCTGAAAACATCACAATTTTCATCATAGTGCTTTTACCAATGCATAAAATGCATGGAGAAGTCATTTCGAATGACTGGTCCTCAGTGTTGTGAGAACGATGACTGGTTAAAATTTTTGGTGGTTTCTTGTTCAGTCCATAGGCCTACATCATGTGGCAAACCGGTGAGCATGTGGCTCTATTAGTATAGGAGATACCTGAAAACATATCATACTTTTCAATCATAGTGCTTTTACCAATGCATAAAATGCATGGAGAAGTCATTTCGAATGACTGGTCCTCAGTGTTGTGAGAACGATGACTGGTTAAAATTTTTTGGTGGTTTCTTGTTCAGTCCATAGGCCTACATCATGTGGCAAACCGGTGAGCATGTGGCTCTATTAGTATAGGAGATACCTGAAAACATATCACACTTTTCATCATAGTGCTTTTACCAATGCATAAAATGCATGGAGAAGTCATTTCGAATGACTGGTCCTCAGTGTTGTGAGAACGATGACTGGTTAAAATTTTTGGTGGTTTCTTGTTCAGTCCATAGGCCTACATCATGTGGCAAACCGGTGAGCATGTGGCTCTATTAGTATAGGAGATACCTGAAAACATATCACACTTTTCATCATAGTGCTTTTACCAATGCATAAAATGCATGGAGAAGTCATTTCGAATGACTGGTCCTCAGTGTTGTGAGAACGATGACTGGTTAAAATTTTTGGTGGTTTCTTGTTCAGTCCATAGGCCTACATCATGTGGCAAACCGGTGAGCATGTGGCTCTATTAGTATAGGAGATACCTGAAAACATATCACACTTTTCATCATAGTGATTTTACCAATGCATAAAATGCATGGAGAAGTCATTTCGAATGACTGGTCCTCAGTGTTGTGAGAACGATGACTGGTTAAAATTTTTGGTAGTTTCTTGTTCAGTCCATAGGCCTACATCATGTGGCAAACCGGTGAGCATGTGGCTCTATTAGTATAGGAGATACCTGAAAACATATCACACTTTTCATCATAGTGCTTTTACCATGCATAAAATGCATGGAGAAGTCATTTCGAATGACTGGTCCTCAGTGTTGTGAGAACGATGACTGGTTAAAATTTTTGGTGGTTTCTTGTTCAGTCCATAGGCCTACATCATGTGGCAAACCGGTGAGCATGTGGCTCTATTAGTATAGGAGATACCTGAAAACATATCACACTTTTCATCATAGTGCTTTTACCAATGCATAAAATGCATGGAGAAGTCATTTCGAATGACTGGTCCCTCAGTGTTGTGAGAACGATGACTGGTTAAATTTTTGGTGGTTTCTTGTTCAGTCCATAGGCCTACATCATGTGGCAAACCGGTGAGCATGTGGCTCTATTAGTATAGGAGATACCTGAAAACATATCACACTTTTCATCATAGTGCTTTTACCAATGCATAAAATGCATGGAGAAGTCATTTCGAATGACTGGTCCTCAGTGTTGTGAGAACGATGACTGGTTAAAATTTTTGGTGGTTTCTTGTTCAGTCCATAGGCCTACATCATGTGGCAAACCGGTGAGCATGTGGCTCTATTAGTATAGGAGATACCTGAAAACATATCACACTTTTCATCATAGTGCTTTTACCAATGCATAAAATGCATGGAGAAGTCATTTCGAATGACTGGTCCTCAGTGTTGTGAGAACGATGACTGGTTAAAATTTTTGGTGGTTTCTTGTTCAGTCCATAGGCCCTACATCATGTGGCAAACCGGTGAGCATGTGGCTCTATTAGTATAGGAGATACCTGAAAACATATCACACTTTTCATCATAGTGCTTTTACCAATGCATAAAATGCATGGAGAAGTCATTTCGAATGACTGGTCCTCAGTGTTGTGAGAACGATGACTGGTTAAAATTTTTGGTGGTTTCTTGTTCAGTCCATAGGCCTACATCATGTGGCAAACCGGTGAGCATGTGGCTCTATTAGTATAGGAGATACCTGAAAACATATCACACTTTTCATCATAGTGCTTTTACCAATGCATAAAATGCATGGAGAAGTCATTTCGAATGACTGGTCCTCAGTGTTGTGAGAACGATGACTGGTTAAAATTTTTGGTGGTTTCTTGTTCAGTCCATAGGCCTACATCATGTGGCAAACCGGTGAGCATGTGGCTCTATTAGTATAGGAGATACCTGAAAACATATCACACTTTTCATCATAGTGCTTTTACCAATGCATAAAATGCATGGAGAAGTCATTTCGAATGACTGGTCCTCAGTGTTGTGAGAACGATGACTGGTTAAAATTTTTGGTGGTTTCTTGTTCAGTCCATAGGCCTACATCATGTGGCAAACCGGTGAGCATGTGGCTCTATTAGTATAGGAGATACCTGAAAACATATCACACTTTTCATCATAGTGCTTTTACCAATGCATAAAATGCATGGAGAAGTCATTTCGAATGACTGGTCCTCAGTGTTGTGAGAACGATGACTGGTTAAAATTTTTGGTGGTTTCTTGTTCAGTCCATAGGCCTACATCATGTGGCAAACCGGTGAGCATGTGGCTCTATTAGTATAGGAGATACCTGAAAACATATCACACTTTTCATCATAGTGCTTTTACCAATGCATAAAATGCATGGAGAAGTCATTTCGAATGACTGGTCCTCAGTGTTGTGAGAACGATGACTGGTTAAAATTTTTGGTGGTTTCTTGTTCAGTCCATAGGCCTACATCATGTGGCAAACCGGTGAGCATGTGGCTCTATTAGTAAAGGAGATACCTGAAAACATATCACACTTTTCATCATAGTGCTTTTACCAATGCATAAAATGCATGGAGAAGTCATTTCGAATGACTGGTCCTCAGTGTTGTGAGAACGATGACTGGTTAAAATTTTTGGTGGTTTCTTGCTTAGTCCATAGGCCTACATCATGTGGCAAACCGGTGAGCATGTGGCTCTATTAGTATAGGAGATACCTGAAAACATATCACACTTTTCATCATAGTGCTTTTACCAATGCATAAAATGCATGGAGAAGTCATTTCGAATGACTGGTCCTCAGTGTTGTGAGAACGATGACTGGTTAAAATTTTTGGTGGTTTCTTGTTCAGTCCATAGGCCTACATCATGTGGCAAACCGGTGAGCATGTGGCTCTATTAGTATAGGAGATACCTGAAAACATATCACACTTTTCATCATAGTGCTTTTACCAATGCATAAAATGCATGGAGAAGTCATTTCAGAATGACTGGTCCTCAGTGTTGTGAGAACGATGACTGGTTAAAATTTTTGGTGGTTTCTTGCTCAGTCCATAGGCCTACATCATGTGGCAAACCGGTGAGCATGTGGCTCTATTAGTATAGGAGATACCTGAAAACATATCACACTTTTCATCATAGTGCTTTTACCAATGCATAAAATGCATGGAGAAGTCATTTCGAATGACTGGTCCTCAGTGTTGTGAGAACGATGACTGGTTAAAATTTTTGGTGGTTTCTTGTTCAGTCCATAGGCCTACATCATGTGGCAAACCGGTGAGCATGTGGCTCTATTAGTATAGGAGATACCTGAAAACATATCACACTTTTCATCATAGTGCTTTTACCAATGCATAAATGCATGGAGAAGTCATTTCGAATGACTGGTCCTCAGTGTTGTGAGAACGATGACTGGTTAAAATTTTTGGTGGTTTCTTGCTCAGTCCATAGGCCTACATCATGTGGCAAACCGGTGAGCATGTGGCTCTATTAGTATAGGAGATACCTGAAAACATATCACACTTTTCATCATAGTGCTTTTACCAATGCATAAAATGCATGGAGAAGTCATTTCGAATGACTGGTCCTCAGTGTTGTGAGAACGATGACTGGTTAAAATTTTTGGTGGTTTCTTGTTCAGTCCATAGGCCTACATCATGTGGCAAACCGGTGAGCATGTGGCTCTATTAGTATAGGAGATACCTGAAAACATATCACACTTTTCATCATAGTGCTTTTACCAATGCATAAAATGCATGGAGAAGTCATTTCGAATGACTGGTCCTCAGTGTTGTGAGAACGATGACTGGTTAAAATTTTTGGTGGTTTCTTGTTCAGTCCATAGGCCTACATCATGTGGCAAAACGGTGAGCATGTGGCTCTATTAGTATAGGAGATACCTGAAAACATATCACACTTTTCATCATAGTGCTTTTACCAATGCATAAAATGCATGGAGAAGTCATTTCGAATGACTGGTCCTCAGTGTTGTGAGAACGATGACTGGTTAAAATTTTTGGTGGTTTCTTGTTCAGTCCATAGGCCTACATCATGTGGCAAACCGGTGAGCATGTGGCTCTATTAGTATAGGAGATACCTGAAAACATATCACACTTTTCATCATAGTGCTTTTACCAATGCATAAAATGCATGGAGAAGTCATTTCGAATGACTGGTCCTCAGTGTTGTGAGAACGATGACTGGTTAAAATTTTTGGTGGTTTCTTGTTCAGTCCATAGGCCTACATCATGTGGCAAACCGGTGAGCATGTGGCTCTATTAGTATAGGAGATACCTGAAAACATATCACACTTTTCATCATAGTGCTTTTACCAATGCATAAAATGCATGGAGAAGTCATTTCGAATGACTGGTCCTCAGTGTTGTGAGAACGATGACTGGTTAAAATTTTTGGTGGTTTCTTGTCAGTCCATAGGCCTACATCATGTGGCAAACCGGTGAGCATGTGGCTCTATTAGTATAGGAGATACCTGAAAACATATCACACTTTTCATCATAGTGCTTTTACCAATGCATAAAATGCATGGAGAAGTCATTTCGAATGACTGGTCCTCAGTGTTGTGAGAACGATGACTGGTTAAAATTTTTGGTGGTTTCTTGTTCAGTCCATAGGCCTACATCATGTGGCAAACCGGTGAGCATGTGGCTCTATTAGTATAGGAGATACCTGAAAACATATCACACTTTTCATCATAGTGCTTTTACCAATGCATAAAATGCATGGAGAAGTCATTTCGAATGACTGGTCCTCAGTGTTGTGAGAACGATGACTGGTTAAAATTTTTGGTGGTTTCTTGTTCAGTCCATAGGCCTACATCATGTGGCAAACCGGTGAGCATGTGGCTCTATTAGTATAGGAGATACCTGAAAACATATCACACTTTTCATCATAGTGCTTTTACCAAATGCATAAAATGCATGGAGAAGTCATTTCGAATGACTGGTCCTCAGTGTTGTGAGAACGATGACTGGTTAAAATTTTTGGTGGTTTCTTGTTCAGTCCATAGGCCTACATCATGTGGCAAACCGGTGAGCATGTGGCTCTATTAGTATAGGAGATACCTGAAAACATATCACACTTTTCATCATAGTGCTTTTACCAATGCATAAAATGCATGGAGAAGTCATTTCGAATGACTGGTCCTCAGTGTTGTGAGAACGATGACTGGTTAAAATTTTTGGTGGTTTCTTGTTCAGGTCCATAGGCCTACATCATGTGGCAAACCGGTGAGCATGTGGCTCTATTAGTATAGGAGATACCTGAAAACATATCACACTTTTCATCATAGTGCTTTTCCCAATGCATAAAATGCATGGAGAAGTCATTTCGAATGACTGGTCCTCAGTGTTGTGAGAACGATGACTGGTTAAAATTTTTGGTGGTTTCTTGTTCAGTCCATAGGCCTACATCATGTGGCAAACCGGTGAGCATGTGGCTCTATTAGTATAGGAGATACCTGAAAACATATCACACTTTTCATCATAGTGCTTTTACCAATGCATAAAATGCATGGAGAAGTCATTTCGAATGACTGGTCCTCAGTGTTGTGAGAACGATGACTGGTTAAAATTTTTGGTGGTTTCTTGTTCAGTCCATAGGCCTACATCATGTGGCAAACCGGTGAGCATGTGGCTCTATTAGTATAGGAGATACCTGAAAACATATCACACTTTTCATCATAGTGCTTTTACCAATGCATAAAATGCATGGAGAAGTCATTTCGAATGACTGGTCCTCAGTGTTGTGAGAACGATGACTGGTTAAAATTTTTGGTGGTTTCTTGTTCAGTCCATAGGCCTACATCATGTGGCAAACCGGTGAGCATGTGGCTCTATTAGTATAGGAGATACCTGAAAACATATCACACTTTTCATCATAGTGCTTTTACCAATGCATAAAATGCATGGAGAAGTCATTTCGAATGACTGGTCCTCAGTGTTGTGAGAACGATGACTGGTTAAAATTTTTGGTGGTTCTTGTTCAGTCCATAGGCCTACATCATGTGGCAAACCGGTGAGCATGTGGCTCTATTAGTATAGGAGATACCTGAAAACATATCACACTTTTCATCATAGTGCTTTTACCAATGCATAAAATGCATGGAGAAGTCATTTCGAATGACTGGTCCTCAGTGTTGTGAGAACGATGACTGGTTAAAATTTTGGTGGTTTCTTGTTCAGTCCATAGGCCTACATCATGTGGCAAACCGGTGAGCATGTGGCTCTATTAGTATAGGAGATACCTGAAAACATATCACACTTTTCATCATAGTGCTTTTACCAATGCATAAAATGCATGGAGAAGTCATTTTCGAATGACTGGTCCTCAGTGTTGTGAGAACGATGACTGGTTAAAATTTTTGGTGGTTTCTTGTTCAGTCCATAGGCCTACATCATGTGGCAAACCGGTGAGCATGTGGCTCTATTAGTATAGGAGATACCTGAAAACATATCACACTTTTCATCATAGTGCTTTTTACCAATGCATAAAATGCATGGAGAAGTCATTTCGAATGACTGGTCCTCAGTGTTGTGAGAACGATGACTGGTTAAAATTTTTGGTGGTTTCTTGTTCAGTCCATAGGCCTACATCATGTGGCAAACCGGTGAGCATGTGGCTCTATTAGTATAGGAGATACCTGAAAACATATCACACTTTTCATCATAGTGCTTTTACCAATGCATAAAATGCATGGAGAAGTCATTTCGAATGACTGGTCCTCAGTGTTGTGAGAACGATGACTGGTTAAAATTTTTGGTGGTTTCTTGTTCAGTCCATAGGCCTACATCATGTGGCAAACCGGTGAGCATGTGGCTCTATTAGTATAGGAGATACCTGAAAACATATCACACTTTTCATCATAGTGCTTTTACCAATGCATAAAATGCATGGAGAAGTCATTTCGAATGACTGGTCCTCAGTGTTGTGAGAACGATGACTGGTTAAAATTTTTGGTGGTTTCTTGTTCAGTCCATAGGCCTACATCATGTGGCAAACCGGTGAGCATGTGGCTCTATTAGTATAGGAGATACCTGAAAACATATCACACTTTTCATCATAGTGCTTTTACCAATGCATAAAATGCATGGAGAAGTCATTTCGAATGACTGGTCCTCAGTGTTGTGAGAACGATGACTGGTTAAAATTTTTGGTGGTTTCTTGTTCAGTCCATAGGCCTACATCATGTGGCAAACCGGTGAGCATGTGGCTCTATTAGTATAGGAGATACCTGAAAACATATCACACTTTTCATCATAGTGCTTTTACCAATGCATAAAATGCATGGAGAAGTCATTTCGAATGACTGGTCCTCAGTGTTGTGAGAACGATGACTGGTTAAAATTTTTGGTGGTTTCTTGTTCAGTCCATAGGCCTACATCATGTGGCAAACCGGTGAGCATGTGGCTCTATTAGTATAGGAGATACCTGAAAACATATCACACTTTTCATCATAGTGCTTTTACCAATGCATAAAATGCATGGAGAAGTCATTTCGAATGACTGGTCCTCAGTGTTGTGAGAACGATGACTGGTTAAAATTTTTGGTGGTTTCTTGTTCAGTCCATAGGCCTACATCATGTGGCAAACCGGTGAGCATGTGGCTCTATTAGTATAGGAGATACCTGAAAACATATCACACTTTTCATCATAGTGCTTTTACCAATGCATAAAATGCATGGAGAAGTCATTTCGAATGACTGGTCCTCAGTGTTGTGAGAACGATGACTGGTTAAAATTTTTGGTGGTTTCTTGTTCAGTCCATAGGCCTACATCATGTGGCAAACCGGTGAGCATGTGGCTCTATTAGTATAGGAGATACCTGAAAACATATCACACTTTTCATCATAGTGCTTTTACCAATGCATAAAATGCATGGAGAAGTCATTTCGAATGACTGGTCCTCAGTGTTGTGAGAACGATGACTGGTTAAAATTTTTGGTGGTTTCTTGTTCAGTCCATAGGCCTACATCATGTGGCAAACCGGTGAGCATGTGGCTCTATTAGTATAGGAGATACCTGAAAACATATCACACTTTTCATCATAGTGCTTTTACCAATGCATAAAATGCATGGAGAAGTCATTTCGAATGACTGGTCCTCAGTGTTGTGAGAACGATGACTGGTTAAAATTTTTGGTGGTTTCTTGTTCAGTCCATAGGCCTACATCATGTGGCAAACCGGTGAGCATGTGGCTCTATTAGTATAGGAGATACCTGAAAACATATCACACTTTTCATCATAGTGCTTTTACCAATGCATAAAATGCATGGAGAAGTCATTTCGAATGACTGGTCCTCAGTGTTGTGAGAACGATGACTGGTTAAAATTTTTGGTGGTTTCTTGTTCAGTCCATAGGCCTACATCATGTGGCAAACCGGTGAGCATGTGGCTCTATTAGTATAGGAGATACCTGAAAACATATCACACTTTTCATCATAGTGCTTTTACCAATGCATAAAATGCATGGAGAAGTCATTTCGAATGACTGGTCCTCAGTGTTGTGAGAACGATGACTGGTTAAAATTTTTGGTGGTTTCTTGTTCAGTCCATAGGCCTACATCATGTGGCAAACCGGTGAGCATGTGGCTCTATTAGTATAGGAGATACCTGAAAACATATCACACTTTTCATCATAGTGCTTTTACCAATGCATAAAATGCATGGAGAAGTCATTTCGAATGACTGGTCCTCAGTGTTGTGAGAACGATGACTGGTTAAAATTTTTGGTGGTTTCTTGTTCAGTCCATAGGCCTACATCATGTGGCAAACCGGTGAGCATGTGGCTCTATTAGTATAGGAGATACCTGAAAACATATCACACTTTTCATCATAGTGCTTTTACCAATGCATAAAATGCATGGAGAAGTCATTTCGAATGACTGGTCCTCAGTGTTGTGAGAACGATGACTGGTTAAAATTTTTGGTGGTTTCTTGTTCAGTCCATAGGCCTACATCATGTGGCAAACCGGTGAGCATGTGGCTCTATTAGTATAGGAGATACCTGAAAACATATCACACTTTTCATCATAGTGCTTTTACCAATGCATAAAATGCATGGAGAAGTCATTTCGAATGACTGGTCCTCAGTGTTGTGAGAACGATGACTGGTTAAAATTTTTGGTGGTTTCTTGTTCAGTCCATAGGCCTACATCATGTGGCAAACCGGTGAGCATGTGGCTCTATTAGTATAGGAGATACCTGAAAACATATCACACTTTTCATCATAGTGCTTTTACCAATGCATAAAATGCATGGAGAAGTCATTCGAATGACTGGTCCTCAGTGTTGTGAGAACGATGACTGGTTAAAATTTTTGGTGGTTTCTTGTTCAGTCCATAGGCCTACATCATGTGGCAAAACCGGTGAGCATGTGGCTCTATTAGTATAGGAGATACCTGAAAACATATCACACTTTTCATCATAGTGCTTTTACCAATGCATAAAATGCATGGAGAAGTCATTTCGAATGACTGGTCCTCAGTGTTGTGAGAACGATGACTGGTTAAAATTTTTGGTGGTTTCTTGTTCAGTCCATAGGCCTACATCATGTGGCAAACCGGTGAGCATGTGGCTCTATTAGTATAGGAGATACCTGAAAACATATCACACTTTTCATCATAGTGCTTTTACCAATGCATAAAATGCATGGAGAAGTCATTTCGAATGACTGGTCCTCAGTGTTGTGAGAACGATGACTGGTTAAAATTTTTGGTGTTTCTTGTTCAGTCCATAGGCCTACATCATGTGGCAAACCGGTGAGCATGTGGCTCTATTAGTATAGGAGATACCTGAAAACATATCACACTTTTCATCATAGTGCTTTTACCAATGCATAAAATGCATGGAGAAGTCATTTCGAATGACTGGTCCTCAGTGTTGTGAGAACGATGACTGGTTAAATTTTTGGTGGTTTCTTGTTCAGTCCATAGGCCTACATCATGTGGCAAACCGGTGAGCATGTGGCTCTATTAGTATAGGAGATACCTGAAAACATATCACACTTTTCATCATAGTGCTTTTACCAATGCATAAAATGCATGGAGAAGTCATTTCGAATGACTGGTCCTCAGTGTTGTGAGAACGATGACTGGTTAAAATTTTTGGTGGTTTCTTGTTCAGTCCATAGGCCTACATCATGTGGCAAACCAGTGAGCATGTGGCTCTATTAGTATAGGAGATACCTGAAAACATATCACACTTTTCATCATAGTGCTTTTACCAATGCATAAAATGCATGGAGAAGTCATTTCGAATGACTGGTCCTCAGTGTTGTGAGAACGATGACTGGTTAAAATTTTTGGTGGTTTCTTGTTCAGTCCATAGGCCTACATCATGTGGCAAACCGGTGAGCATGTGGCTCTATTAGTATAGGAGATACCTGAAAACATATAACACTTTTCATCATAGTGCTTTTACCAATGCATAAAATGCATGGAGAAGTCAATTCGAATGACTGGTCCTCAGTGTTGTGAGAACGATGACTGGTTAAAATTTTTGGTGGTTTCTTGTTCAGTCCATAGGCCTACATCATGTGGCAAACCGGTGAGCATGTGGCTCTATTAGTATAGGAGATACCTGAAAACATATCACACTTTTCATCATAGTGCTTTTACCAATGCATAAAATGCATGGAGAAGTCATTTCGAATGACTGGTCCTCAGTGTTGTGAGAACGATGACTGGTTAAAATTTTTGGTGGTTTCTTGTTCAGTCCATAGGCCTACATCATGTGGCAAACCGGTGAGCATGTGGCTCTATTAGTATAGGAGATACCTGAAAACATGTCACACTTTTCATCATAGTGCTTTTACCAATGCATAAAATGCATGGAGAAGTCATTTCGAATGACTGGTCCTCAGTGTTGTGAGAACGATGACTGGTTAAAATTTTTGGTGGTTTCTTGTTCAGTCCATAGGCCTACATCATGTGGCAAACCGGTGAGCATGTGGCTCTATTAGTATAGGAGATACCTGAAAACATATCACACTTTTCATCATAGTGCTTTTACCAATGCATAAAATGCATGGAGAAGTCATTTCGAATGACTGGTCCTCAGTGTTGTGAGAACGATGACTGGTTAAAATTTTTGGTGGTTTCTTGTTCAGTCCATAGGCCTACATCATGTGGCAAACCGGTGAGCATGTGGCTCTATTAGTATAGGAGATACCTGAAAACATATCACACTTTTCATCATAGTGCTTTTAACAAATGCATAAAATGAATGGAGAAGTCATTTCGAATGACTGGTCCTCAGTGTTGTGAAAACGATGACTGGTTAAAATTTTTGGTGGTTTCTTGTTCAGTCCATAGGCCTACATCATGTGGCAAACCGGTGAGCATGTGGCTCTATTAGTATAGGAGATACCTGAAAACATATCACACTTTTCATCATAGTGCTTTTACCAATGCATAAAATGCATGGAGAAGTCATTTCGAATGACTGGTCCTCAGTGTTGTGAGAACGATGACCGGTTAAAATTTTTGGTGGTTTCTTGTTCAGTCCATAGGCCTACCTCATGTGGGAAACCGGTGAGCATGTGGCTCTATTAGTATAGGAGATACCTGAAAACATATCACACTTTTCATCATAGTGCTTTTACCAATGCATAAAATGCATGGAGAAGTCATTTCGAATGACTGGTCCTCAGTGTTGTGAGAACGATGACTGGTTAAAATTTTTGGTGGTTTCTTGTTCAGTCCATAGGCCTACATCATGTGGCAAACCGGTGAGCATGTGGCTCTATTAGTATAGGAGATACCTGAAAACATATCACACTTTTCATCATAGTGCTTTTACCAATGCATAAAATGCATGGAGAAGTCATTTCGAATGACTGGTCCTCAGTGTTGTGAGAACGATGACTGGTTAAAATTTTTGGTGGTTTCTTGTTCAGTCCATAGGCCTACATCATGTGGCAAACCGGTGAGCATGTGGCTCTATTAGTATAGGAGATACCTGAAAACATATCACACTTTTCATCATAGTGCTTTTACCAATGCATAAAATGCATGGAAAAGTCATTTCGAATGACTGGTCCTCAGTGTTGTGAGAACGATGACTGGTTAAAATTTTTGGTGGTTTCTTGTTCAGTCCATAGGCCTACATCATGTGGCAAACCGGTGAGCATGTGGCTCTATTAGTATAGGAGATACCTGAAAACATATCACAATTTTCATCATAGTGCTTTTACCAATGCATAAAATGCATGGAGAAGTCATTTCGAATGACTGGTCCTCAGTGTTGTGAGAACTATGACTGGTTAAAATTTTTGGTGGTTTCTTGTTCAGTCCATAGGCCTACATCATGTGGCAAACCGGTGAGCATGTGGCTCTATTAGTATAGGAGATACCTGAAAACATATCACACTTTTCAATCATAGTGCTTTTACCAATGCATAAAATGCATGGAGAAGTCATTTCGAATGACTGGTCCTCAGTGTTGTGAGAACGATGACTGGTTAAAATTTTTGGTGGTTTCTTGTTCAGTCCATAGGCCTACATCATGTGGCAAACCGGTGAGCATGTGGCTCTATTAGTATAGGAGATACCTGAAAACATATCACACTTTTCATCATAGTGCTTTTACCAATGCATAAAATGCATGGAGAAGTCATTTCGAATGACTGGTCCTCAGTGTTGTGAGAACGATGACTGGTTAAAATTTTTGGTGGTTTCTTGTTCAGTCCATAGGCCTACATCATGTGGCAAACCGGTGAGCATGTGGCTCTATTAGTATAGGAGATACCTGAAAACATATCACACTTTTCATCATAGTGCTTTTACCAATGCATAAAATGCATGGAGAAGTCATTTCGAATGACTGGTCCTCAGTGTTGTGAGAACGATGACTGGTTAAAATTTTTGGTGGTTTCTTGTTCAGTCCATAGGCCTACATCATGTGGCAAACCGGTGAGCATGTGGCTCTATTAGTATAGGAGATACCTGAAAACATATCACACTTTTCATCATAGTGCTTTTACCAATGCATAAAATGCATGGAGAAGTCATTTCGAATGACTGGTCCTCAGTGTTGTGAGAACGATGACTGGTTAAAATTTTTGGTGGTTTCTTGTTCAGTCCATAGGCCTACATCATGTGGCAAACCGGTGAGCATGTGGCTCTATTAGTATAGGAGATACCTGAAAACATATCACACTTTTCATCATAGTGCTTTTACCAATGCATAAAATGCATGGAGAAGTCATTTCGAATGACTGGTCCTCAGTGTTGTGAGAACGATGACTGGTTAAAATTTTTGGTGGTTTCTTGTTCAGTCCATAGGCCTACATCATGTGGCAAACCGGTGAGCATGTGGCTCTATTAGTATAGGAGATACCTGAAAACATATCACACTTTTCATCATAGTGCTTTTACCAATGCATAAAATGCATGGAGAAGTCATTTCGAATGACTGGTCCTCAGTGTTGTGAGAACGATGACTGGATAAAATTTTTGGTGGTTTCTTGTTCAGTCCATAGGCCTACATCATGTGGCAAACCGGTGAGCATGTGGCTCTATTAGTATAGGAGATACCTGAAAACATATCACACTTTTCATCATAGTGCTTTTACCAATGCATAAAATGCATGGAGAAGTCATTTCGAATGACTGGTCCTCAGTGTTGTGAGAACGATGACTGGTTAAAATTTTTGGTGGTTTCTTGTTCAGTCCATAGGCCTACATCATGTGGCAAACCGGTGAGCATGTGGCTCTATTAGTATAGGAGATACCTGAAAACATATCACACTTTTCATCATAGTGCTTTTACCAATGCATAAAATGCATGGAGAAGTCATTTCGAATGACTGGTCCTCAGTGTTGTGAGAACGATGACTGGTTAAAATTTTTGGTGGTTTCTTGTTCAGTCCATAGGCCTACATCATGTGGCAAACCGGTGAGCATGTGGCTCTATTAGTATAGGAGATACCTGAAAACATATCACACTTTTCATCATAGTGCTTTTACCAATGCATAAAATGCATGGAGAAGTCATTTCGAATGACTGGTCCTCAGTGTTGTGAGAACGATGACTGGTTAAAATTTTTGGTGGTTTCTTGTTCAGTCCATAGGCCTACATCATGTGGCAAACCGGTGAGCATGTGGCTCTATTAGTATAGGAGATACCTGAAAACATATCACACTTTTCATCATAGTGCTTTTACCAATGCATAAAATGCATGGAGAAGTCATTTCGAATGACTGGTCCTCAGTGTTGTGAGAACGATGACTGGTTAAAATTTTTGGTGGTTTCTTGTTCAGTCCATAGGCCTACATCATGTGGCAAACCGGTGAGCATGTGGCTCTATTAGTATAGGAGATACCTGAAAACATATCACACTTTTCATCATAGTGCTTTTACCAATGCATAAAATGCATGGAGAAGTCATTTCGAATGACTGGTCCTCAGTGTTGTGAGAACGATGACTGGTTAAAATTTTTGGTGGTTTCTTGTTCAGTCCATAGGCCTACATCATGTGGCAAACCGGTGAGCATGTGGCTCTATTAGTATAGGAGATACCTGAAAACATATCACACTTTTCATCATAGTGCTTTTACCAATGCATAAAATGCATGGAGAAGTCATTTCGAATGACTGGTCCTCAGTGTTGTGAGAACGATGACTGGTTAAAATTTTTGGTGGTTTCTTGTTCAGTCCATAGGCCTACATCATGTGGCAAACCGGTGAGCATGTGGCTCTATTAGTATAGGAGATACCTGAAAACATATCACACTTTTCATCATAGTGCTTTTACCAATGCATAAAATGCATGGAGAAGTCATTTCGAATGACTGGTCCTCAGTGTTGTGAGAACGATGACTGGTTAAAATTTTTGGTGGTTTCTTGTTCAGTCCATAGGCCTACATCATGTGGCAAACCGGTGAGCATGTGGCTCTATTAGTATAGGAGAAACCTGAAAACATATCACACTTTTCATCATAGTGCTTTTAACAAATGCATAAAATGCATGGAGAAGTCATTTCGAATGACTGGTCCTCAGTGTTGTGAGAACGATGACTGGTTAAAATTTTTGGTGGTTTCTTGTTCAGTCCATAGGCCTACATCATGTGGCAAACCGGTGAGCATGTGGCTCTATTAGTATAGGAGATACCTGAAAACATATCACACTTTTCATCATAGTGCTTTTACCAATGCATAAAATGCATGGAGAAGTCATTTCGAATGACTGGTCCTCAGTGTTGTGAGAACGATGACTGGTTAAAATTTTTGGTGGTTTCTTGTTCAGTCCATAGGCCTACATCATGTGGCAAACCGGAGAGCATGTGGCTCTATTAGTATAGGAGATACCTGAAAACATATCACACTTTTCATCATAGTGCTTTTACCAATGCATAAAATGCATGGAGAAGTCATTTCGAATGACTGGTCCTCAGTGTTGTGAGAACGATGACTGGTTAAAATTTTTGGTGGTTTCTTGTTCAGTCCATAGGCCTACATCATGTGGCAAACCGGTGAGCATGTGGCTCTATTAGTATAGGAGATACCTGAAAACATATCACACTTTTCATCATAGTGCTTTTACCAATGCATAAAATGCATGGAGAAGTCATTTCGAATGACTGGTCCTCAGAGTTGTGAGAACGATGACTGGTTAAAATTTTTGGTGGTTTCTTGTTCAGTCCATAGGCCTACATCATGTGGCAAACCGGTGAGCATGTGGCTCTATTAGTATAGGAGATACCGGAAAACATATCACACTTTTCATCATAGTGCTTTTACCAATGCATAAAATGCATGGAGAAGTCATTTCGAATGACTGGTCCTCAGTGTTGTGAGAACGATGACTGGTTAAAATTTTTGGTGGTTTCTTGTTCAGTCCATAGGCCTACATCATGTGGCAAACCGGTGAGCATGTGGCTCTATTAGTATAGGAGATACCTGAAAACATATCACACTTTTCATCATAGTGCTTTTAACAAATGCATAAAATGCATGGAGAAGTCATTTCGAATGACTGGTCCTCAGTGTTGTGAGAACGATGACTGGTTAAAATTTTTGGTGGTTTCTTGTTCAGTCCATAGGCCTACATCATGTGGCAAACCGGTGAGCATGTGGCTCTATTAGTATAGGAGATACCTGAAAACATATCACACTTTTTTCACCAATCTAACCCAAGAAGAGGTGCGAAACCGGCTAAATAAGATTAAAATAGATAAATCTCCGGGTCCGGATGGCATACACCCACGAGTACTAAGAGAACTAAGTAATGTAATAGATAAACCATTATTTCTTATTTTTAGGGACTCTATAGAGACAGGGTCTGTTCCGCAGGATTGGCGCATAGCAAATGTGGTGCCAATATTCAAAAAGGGCTCTAAAAGTGAACCTGGAAATTATAGGCCAGTAAGTCTAACCTCCATTGTTGGTAAAATATTTGAAGGGTTTCTGAGGGATGTTATTCTGGATTATCTCAATGAGAATAACTGTTTAACTCCATATCAGCATGGGTTTATGAGAAATCGCTCCTGTCAAACCAATTTAATCAGTTTTTATGAAGAGGTAAGCTATAGACTGGACCACGGTGAGTCATTGGACGTGGTATATCTCGATTTTTCCAAAGCGTTTGATACCGTGCCGCACAAGAGGTTGGTACACAAAATGAGAATGCTTGGTCTGGGGGAAAATGTGTGTAAATGGGTTAGTAACTGGCTTAGTGATAGAAAGCAGAGGGTGGTTATAAATGGTATAGTCTCTAACTGGGTCGCTGTGACCAGTGGGGTACCGCAGGGGTCAGTATTGGGACCTGTTCTCTTCAACATATTCATTAATGATCTGGTAGAAGGTTTACACAGTAAAATATCGATATTTGCAGATGATACAAAACTATGTAAAGCAGTTAATACAAGAGAAGATAGTATTCTGCTACAGATGGATCTGGATAAGTTGGAAACTTGGGCTGAAAGGTGGCAGATGAGGTTTAACAATGATAAATGTAAGGTTATACACATGGGAAGAGGGAATCAATATCACCATTACACACTGAACGGGAAACCACTGGGTAAATCTGACAGGGAGAAGGACTTGGGGATCCTAGTTAATGATAAACTTACCTGGAGCAGCCAGTGCCAGGCAGCAGCTGCCAAGGCAAACAGGATCATGGGGTGCATTAAAAGAGGTCTGGATACACATGATGAGAGCATTATACTGCCTCTGTACAAATCCCTAGTTAGACCGCACATGGAGTACTGTGTCCAGTTTTGGGCACCGGTGCTCAGGAAGGATATAATGGAACTAGAGAGAGTACAAAGGAGGGCAACAAAATTAATAAAGGGGATGGGAGAACTACAATACCCAGATAGATTTGCGAAATTAGGATTATTTAGTCTAGAAAAAAGACGACTGAGGGGCGATCTAATAACCATGTATAAGTATATAAGGGGACAATACAAATATCTCGCTGAGGATCTGTTTATACCAAGGAAGGTGACGGGCACAAGGGGGCATTCTTTGCGTCTGGAGGAGAGAAGGTTTTTCCACCAACATAGAAGAGGATTCTTTACTGTTAGGGCAGTGAGAATTTGGAATTGCTTGCCTGAGGAGGTGGTGATGGCGAACTCAGTCGAGGGGTTCAAGAGAGGCCTGGATGTCTTCCTGGAGCAGAACAATATTGTATCATACAATTATTAGGTTCTGTAGAAGGACGTAGATCTGGGTATTTATTATGATGGAATATAGGCTGAACTGGATGGACAAATGTCTTTTTTCGGCCTTACTAACTATGTTACTATGTTACTATGTTACTTTTCATCATAGTGCTTTTACCAATGCATAAAATGCATGGAGAAGTCATTTTGAATGACTGGTCCTCAGTGTTGTGAGAACGATGACTGGTTAAAATTTTTGGTGGTTTCTTGTTCACTCCATAGGCCTACATCATGTGGCAAACCGGTGAGCATGTGGCTCTATTAGTATAGGAGATACCTGAAAACATATCACAATTTTCATCATAGTGCTTTTACCAATGCATAAAATGCATGGAGAAGTCATTTCGAATGACTGGTACTCAGTGTTGTGAGAACGATGACTGGTTAAAATTTTTGGTGGTTTCTTGTTCAGTCCATAGGCCTACATCATGTGGCAAACCGGTGAGCATGTGGCTCTATTAGTATAGGAGATACCTGAAAACATATCACACTTTTCATCATAGTGCTTTTACCAATGCATAAAATGCATGGAGAAGTCATTTCGAGTGACTGGTCCTCAGTGTTGTGAGAACGATGACTGGTTAAAATTTTTGGTGGTTTCTTGTTCAGTCCATAGGCCTACATCATGTGGCAAACCGGTGAGCATGTGGCTCTATTAGTATAGGAGATACCTGAAAACATATCACACTTTTCATCATAGTGCTTTTACCAATGCATAAAATGCATGGAGAAGTCATTTCGAATGACTGGTCCTCAGTGTTGTGAGAACGATGACTGGTTAAAATTTTTGGTGGTTTCTTGTTCAGTCCATAGGCCTACATCATGTGGCAAACCGGTGAGCATGTGGCTCTATTAGTATAGGAGATACCTGAAAACATATCACACTTTTCATCATAGTGCTTTTACCAATGCATAAAATGCATGGAGAAGTCATTTCGAATGACTGGTCCTCAGTGTTGTGAGAACGATGACTGGTTAAAATTTTTGGTGGTTTCTTGTTCAGTCCATAGGCCTACATCATGTGGCAAACCGGTGAGCATGTGGCTCTATTAGTATAGGAGATACCTGAAAACATATCACACTTTTCATCATAGTGCTTTTACCAATGCATAAAATGCATGGAGAAGTCATTTCGAATGACTGGTCCTCAGTGTTGTGAGAACAACGACTGGTTAAAATTTTTGGTGGTTTCTTGTTCAGTCCATAGGCCTACATCATGTGGCAAACCGGTGAGCATGTGGCTCTATTAGTATAGGAGATACCTGAAAACATATCACACTTTTCATCATAGTGCTTTTACCAATGCATAAAATGCATGGAGAAGTCATTTCGAATGACTGGTCCTCAGTGTTGTGAGAACGATGACTGGTTAAAATTTTTGGTGGTTTCTTGTTCAGTCCATAGGCCTACATCATGTGGCAAACCGGTGAGCATGTGGCTCTATTAGTATAGGAGATACCTGAAAACATATCACACTTTTCATCATAGTGCTTTTACCAATGCATAAAATGCATGGAGAAGTCATTTCGAATGACTGGTCCTCAGTGTTGTGAGAACGATGACTGGTTAAAATTTTTGGTGGTTTCTTGTTCAGTCCATAGGTCTACATCATGTGGCAAACCGGTGAGCATGTGGCTCTATTAGTATAGGAGATACCTGAAAACATATCACACTTTTCATCATAGTGCTTTTACCAATGCATAAAATGCATGGAGAAGTCATTTCGAATGACTGGTCCTCAGTGTTGTGAGAACGATGACTGGTTAAAATTTTTGGTGGTTTCTTGTTCAGTCCATAGGCCTACATCATGTGGCAAACCGGTGAGCATGTGGCTCTATTAGTATAGGAGATACCTGAAAACATATCACACTTTTCATCATAGTGCTTTTACCAATGCATAAAATGCATGGAGAAGTCATTTCGAATGACTGGTCCTCAGTGTTGTGAGAACGATGACTGGTTAAAATTTTTGGTGGTTTCTTGTTCAGTCCATAGGCCTACATCATGTGGCAAACCGGTGAGCATGTGGCTCTATTAGTATAGGAGATACCTGAAAACATATCACACTTTTCATCATAGTGCTTTTACCAATGCATAAAATGCATGGAGAAGTCATTTCGAATGACTGGTCCTCAGTGTTGTGAGAACGATGACTGGTTAAAATTTTTGGTGGTTTCTTGTTCAGTCCATAGGCCTACATCATGTGGCAAACCGGTGAGCATGTGGCTCTATTAGTATAGGAGATACCTGAAAACATATCACACTTTTCATCATAGTGCTTTTACCAATGCATAAAATGCATGGAGAAGTCATTTCGAATGACTGGTCCTCAGTGTTGTGAGAACGATGACTGGTTAAAATTTTTGGTGGTTTCTTGTTCAGGCCATAGGCCTACATCATGTGGCAAACCGGTGAGCATGTGGCTCTATTAGTATAGGAGATACCTGAAAACATATCACACTTTTCATCATAGTGCTTTTACCAATGCATAAAATGCATGGAGAAGTCATTTCGAATGACTGGTCCTCAGTGTTGTGAGAACGATGACTGGTTAAAATTTTTGGTGGTTTCTTGCTCAGTCCATAGGCCTACATCATGTGGCAAACCGGTGAGCATGTGGCTCTATTAGTATAGGAGATACCTGAAAACATATCACACTTTTCATCATAGTGCTTTTACCAATGCATAAAATGCATGGAGAAGTCATTTCGAATGACTGGTCCTCAGTGTTGTGAGAACGATGACTGGTTAAAATTTTTGGTGGTTTCTTGCTCAGTCCATAGGCCTACATCATGTGGCAAACCGGTGAGCATGTGGCTCTATTAGTATAGGAGATACCTGAAAACATCACAATTTTCATCATAGTGCTTTTACCAATGCATAAAATGCATGGAGAAGTCATTTCGAATGACTGGTCCTCAGTGTTGTGAGAACGATGACTGGTTAAAATTTTTGGTGGTTTCTTGTTCAGTCCATAGGCCTACATCATGTGGCAAACCGGTGAGCATGTGGCTCTATTAGTATAGGAGATACCTGAAAACATATCACACTTTTCAATCATAGTGCTTTTACCAATGCATAAAATGCATGGAGAAGTCATTTCGAATGACTGGTCCTCAGTGTTGTGAGAACGATGACTGGTTAAAATTTTTGGTGGTTTCTTGTTCAGTCCATAGGCCTACATCATGTGGCAAACCGGTGAGCATGTGGCTCTATTAGTATAGGAGATACCTGAAAACATATCACACTTTTCATCATAGTGCTTTTACCAATGCATAAAATGCATGGAGAAGTCATTTCGAATGACTGGTCCTCAGTGTTGTGAGAACGATGACTGGTTAAAATTTTTGGTGGTTTCTTGTTCAGTCCATAGGCCTACATCATGTGGCAAACCGGTGAGCATGTGGCTCTATTAGTATAGGAGATACCTGAAAACATATCACACTTTTCATCATAGTGCTTTTACCAATGCATAAAATGCATGGAGAAGTCATTTCGAATGACTGGTCCTCAGTGTTGTGAGAACGATGACTGGTTAAAATTTTTGGTGGTTTCTTGTTCAGTCCATAGGCCTACATCATGTGGCAAACCGGTGAGCATGTGGCTCTATTAGTATAGGAGATACCTGAAAACATATCACACTTTTCATCATAGTGCTTTTACCAATGCATAAAATGCATGGAGAAGTCATTTCGAATGACTGGTCCTCAGTGTTGTGAGAACGATGACTGGTTAAAATTTTTGGTGGTTTCTTGTTCAGTCCATAGGCCTACATCATGTGGCAAACCGGTGAGCATGTGGCTCTATTAGTATAGGAGATACCTGAAAACATATCACACTTTTCATCATAGTGCTTTTACCAATGCATAAAATGCATGGAGAAGTCATTTCGAATGACTGGTCCTCAGTGTTGTGAGAACGATGACTGGTTAAAATTTTTGGTGGTTTCTTGTTCAGTCCATAGGCCTACATCATGTGGCAAACCGGTGAGCATGTGGCTCTATTAGTATAGGAGATACCTGAAAACATATCACACTTTTCATCATAGTGCTTTTACCAATGCATAAAATGCATGGAGAAGTTATTTCGAATGACTGGTCCTCAGTGTTGTGAGAACGATGACTGGTTAAAATTTTTGGTGGTTTCTTGCTCAGTCCATAGGCCTACATCATGTGGCAAACCGGTGGGCATGTGGCTCTATTAGTATAGGAGATACCTGAAAACATATCACACTTTTCATCATAGTGCTTTTACCAATGCATAAAATGCATGGAGAAGTCATTTCGGATGACTGGTCCTCAGTGTTGTGAGAACGATGACTGGTTAAAATTTTTGGTGGTTTCTTGTTCAGTCCATAGGCCTACATCATGTGGCAAACCGGTGAGCATGTGGCTCTATTAGTATAGGAGATACCTGAAAACATATCACACTTTTCATCATAGTGCTTTTACCAATGCATAAAATGCATGGAGAAGTCATTTCGAATGACTGGTCCTCAGTGTTGTGAGAACGATGACTGGTTAAAATTTTTGGTGGTTTCTTGCTCAGTCCATAGGCCTACATCATGTGGCAAACCGGTGAGCATGTGGCTCTATTAGTATAGGAGATACCTGAAAACATATCACAATTTTCATCATAGTGCTTTTACCAATGCATAAAATGCATGGAGAAGTCATTTCGAATGACTGGTCCTCAGTGTTGTGAGAACGATGACTGGTTAAAATTTTTGGTGGTTTCTTGTTCAGTCCATAGGCCTACATCATGTGGCAAACCGGTGAGCATGTGGCTCTATTAGTATAGGAGATACCTGAAAACATATCACACTTTTCAATCATAGTGCTTTTACCAATGCATAAAATGCATGGAGAAGTCATTTCGAATGACTGGTCCTCAGTGTTGTGAGAACGATGACTGGTTAAAATTTTTGGTGGTTTCTTGTTCAGTCCATAGGCCTACATCATGTGGCAAACCGGTGAGCATGTGGCTCTATTAGTATAGGAGATACCTGAAAACATATCACACTTTTCATCATAGTGCTTTTACCAATGCATAAAATGCATGGAGAAGTCATTTCGAATGACTGGTCCTCAGTGTTGTGAGAACGATGACTGGTTAAAATTTTTGGTGGTTTCTTGTTCAGTCCATAGGCCTACATCATGTGGCAAACCGGTGAGCATGTGGCTCTATTAGTATAGGAGATACCTGAAAACATATCACACATTTCATCATAGTGCTTTTACCAATGCATAAAATGCATGGAGAAGTCATTTCGAATGACTGGTCCTCAGTGTTGTGAGAACGATGACTGGTTAACATTTTTGGTGGTTTCTTGTTCAGTCCATAGGCCTACATCATGTGGCAAACCGGTGAGCATGTGGCTCTATTAGTATAGGAGATACCTGAAAACATATCACACTTTTCATCATAGTGCTTTTACCAATGCATAAAATGCATGGAGAAGTCATTTCGAATGACTGGTCCTCAGTGTTGTGAGAACGATGACTGGTTAAAATTTTTGGTGGTTTCTTGTTCAGTCAATAGGCCTACATCATGTGGCAAACCGGTGAGCATGTGGCTCTATTAGTATAGGAGATACCTAGTAACATAGTAACATAGTAACATAGTTAGTAAGGCCGAAAAAAGACATTTGTCCATCCAGTTCAGCCTATATTCCATCATAATAAATACCCAGATCTACGTCCTTCTACAGAACCTAATAATTGTATGATACAATATTGTTCTGCTCCAGGAAGACATCCAGGCCTCTCTTGAACCCCTCGACTGAGTTCGCCATCACCACCTCCTCAGGCAAGCAATTCCAGATTCTCACTGCCCTAACAGTAAAGAATCCTCTTCTATGTTGGTGGAAAAACCTTCTCTCCTCCAGACGCAAAGAATGCCCCCTTGTGCCCGTCACCTTCCTTGGTATAAACAGATCCTCAGCGAGATATTTGTATTGTCCCCTTATATACTTATACATGGTTATTAGATCGCCCCTCAGTCGTCTTTTTTCTAGACTAAATAATCCTAATTTCGCTAATCTATCTGGGTATTGTAGTTCTCCCATCCCCTTTATTAATTTTGTTGCCCTCCTTTGTACTCTCTCTAGTTCCATTATATCCTTCCTGAGCACCGGTGCCCAAAACTGGACACAGTACTCCATGTGCGGTCTAACTAGGGATTTGTACAGAGGCAGTATAATGCTCTCATCATGTGTATCCAGACCTCTTTTAATGCACCCCATGATCCTGTTTGCCTTGGCAGCTGCTGCCTGGCACTGGCTGCTCCAGGTAAGTTTATCATTAACTAGGATCCCCAAGTCCTTCTCCCTGTCAGATTTACCCAGTGGTTTCCCGTTCAGTGTGTAATGGTGATATTGATTCCCTCTTCCCATGTGTATAACCTTACATTTATCATTGTTAAACCTCATCTGCCACCTTTCAGCCCAAGTTTCCAACTTATCGAGATCCATCTGTAGCAGAATACTATCTTCTCTTGTATTAACTGCTTTACATAGTTTTGTATCATCTGCAAATATCGATATTTTACTGTGTAAACCTTCTACCAGATCATTAATGAATATGTTGAAGAGAACAGGTCCCAATACTGACCCCTGCGGTACCCCACTGGTCACAGCGACCCAGTTAGAGACTATACCATTTATAACCACCCTCTGCTTTCTATCACTAAGCCAGTTACTAACCCATTTACACACATTTTCCCCCAGACCAAGCATTCTCATTTTGTGTACCAACCTCTTGTGCGGCACGGTATCAAACGCTTTGGAAAAATCGAGATATACCACGTCCAATGACTCACCGTGGTCCAGTCTATAGCTTACCTCTTCATAAAAACTGATTAGATTGGTTTGACAGGAGCGATTTCTCATAAACCCATGCTGATATGGAGTTAAACAGTTATTCTCATTGAGATAATCCAGAATAACATCCCTCAGAAACCCTTCAAATATTTTACCAACAATAGAGGTTAGAGTTACTGGCCTATAATTTCCAGGTTCACTTTTAGAGCCCTTTTTGAATATTGGCACCACATTTGCTATGCGCCAGTCCTGCGGAACAGACCCTGTCGCTATAGAGTCACTAAAAATAAGAAATAATGGTTTATCTATTACATTACTTAGTTCTCTTAGTACTCGTGGGTGTATGCCATCCGGACCCGGAGATTTATCTATTTTAATCTTATTTAGCCGGTTTCGCACCTCTTCTTGGGTTAGATTGGTGACCCTTAATATAGGGTTTTCATTGTTTCTTGGGATTTCACCTAGCATTTCATTTTCCACCGTGAATACCGTGGAGAAGAAGGTGTTTAATATGTTAGCTTTTTCCTCGTCATCTACAACCATTCTTTCCTCACTATTTTTTAAGGGGCCTACATTTTCAGTTTTTATTCTTTTACTATTGATATAGTTGAAGAACAGTTTGGGATTAGTTTTACTCTCCTTAGCAATGTGCTTCTCTGTTTCCTTTTTGGCAGCTTTAATTAGTTTTTTAGATAAAGTATTTTTCTCCCTATAGTTTTTTAGAGCTTCAATGGTGCCATCCTGCTTTAGTAGTGCAAATGCTTTCTTTTTACTGTTAATTGCCTGTCTTACTTCTTTGTTTAGCCACATTGGGTTTTTCCTATTTCTAGTCCTTTTATTCCCACAAGGTATAAACCGCTTACACTGCCTATTTAGGATGTTCTTAAACATATCACACTTTTCATCATAGTGCTTTTACCAATGCATAAAATGCATGGAGAAGTCATTTCGAATGACTGGTCCTCAGTGTTGTGAGAACGATGACTGGTTAAAATTTTTGGTGGTTTCTTGTTCAGTCCATAGGCCTACATCATGTGGCAAACCGGTGAGCATGTGGCTCTATTAGTATAGGAGATACCTGAAAACATATCACACTTTTCATCATAGTGCTTTTACCAATGCATAAAATGCATGGAGAAGTCATTTCGAATGACTGGTCCTCAGTGTTGTGAGAACGATAACTGGTTAAAATTTTTGGTGGTTTCTTGTTCAGTCCATAGGCCTACATCATGTGGCAAACCGGTGAGCATGTGGCTCTATTAGTATAGGAGATACCTGAAAACATATCACACTTTTCATCATAGTGCTTTTACCAATGCATAAAATGCATGGAGAAGTCATTTCGAATGACTGGTCCTCAGTGTTGTGAGAACGATGACTGGTTAAAATTTTTGGTGGTTTCTTGTTCAGTCCATAGGCCTACATCATGTGGCAAACCGGTGAGCATGTGGCTCTATTAGTATAGGAGATACCTGAAAACATATCACACTTTTCATCATAGTGCTTTTACCAATGCATAAAATGCATGGAGAAGTCATTTCGAATGACTGGTCCTCAGTGTTGTGAGAACGATGACTGGTTAAAATTTTTGGTGGTTTCTTGTTCAGTCCATAGGCCTACATCATGTGGCAAACCGGTGAGCATGTGGCTCTATTAGTATAGGAGATACCTGAAAACATATCACACTTTTCATCATAGTGCTTTTACCAATGCATAAAATGCATGGAGAAGTCATTTCGAATGACTGGTCCTCAGTGTTGTGAGAACGATGACTGGTTAAAATTTTTGGTGGTTTCTTGCTCAGTCCATAGGCCTACATCATGTGGCAAACCGGTGGGCATGTGGCTCTATTAGTATAGGAGATACCTGAAAACATCACACTTTTCATCATAGTGCTTTTACCAATGCATAAAATGCATGGAGAAGTCATTTCGAATGACTGGTCCTCAGTGTTGTGAGAACGATGACTGGTTAAAATTTTTGGTGGTTTCTTGTTCAGTCCATAGGCCTACATCATGTGGCAAACCGGTGAGCATGTGGCTCTATTAGTATAGGAGATACCTGAAAACATATCACACTTTTCATCATAGTGCTTTTACCAATGCATAAAATGCATGGAGAAGTCATTTCGAATGACTGGTCCTCAGTGTTGTGAGAACGATGACTGGTTAAAATTTTTGGTGGTTTCTTGCTCAGTCCATAGGCCTACATCATGTGGCAAACCGGTGAGCATGTGGCTCTATTAGTATAGGAGATACCTGAAAACATATCACACTTTTCATCATAGTGCTTTTACCAATGCATAAAATGCATGGAGAAGTCATTTCGAATGACTGGTCCTCAGTGTTGTGAGAACGATGACTGGTTAAAATTTTTGGTGGTTTCTTGTTCAGTCCATAGGCCTACATCATGTGGCAAACCGGTGAGCATGTGGCTCTATTAGTATAGGAGATACCTGAAAACATATCACACTTTTCAATCATAGTGCTTTTACCAATGCATAAAATGCATGGAGAAGTCATTTCGAATGACTGGTCCTCAGTGTTGTGAGAACGATGACTGGTTAAAATTTTTGGTGGTTTCTTGTTCAGTCCATAGGCCTACATCATGTGGCAAACCGGTGAGCATGTGGCTCTATTAGTATAGGAGATACCTGAAAACATATCACACTTTTCATCATAGTGCTTTTACCAATGCATAAAATGCATGGAGAAGTCATTTCGAATGACTGGTCCTCAGTGTTGTGAGAACGATGACTGGTTAAAATTTTTGGTGGTTTCTTGTTCAGTCCATAGGCCTACATCATGTGGCAAACCGGTGAGCATGTGGCTCTATTAGTATAGGAGATACCTGAAAACATATCACACATTTTATGAAGAGGTAAGCTATAGACTGGACCACGGTGAGTCATTGGACGTGGTATATCTCGATTTTTCCAAAGCGTTTGATACCGTGCCGCACAAGAGGTTGGTACACAAAATGAGAATGCTTGGTCTGGGGGAAAATGTGTGTAAATGGGTTAGTAACTGGCTTAGTGATAGAAAGCAGAGGGTGGTTATAAATGGTATAGTCTCTAACTGGGTCGCTGTGACCAGTGGGGTACCGCAGGGGTCAGTATTGGGACCTGTTCTCTTCAACATATTCATTAATGATCTGGTAGAAGGTTTACACAGTAAAATATCGATATTTGCAGATGATACAAAACTATGTAAAGCAGTTAATACAAGAGAAGATAGTATTCTGCTACAGATGGATCTGGATAAGTTGGAAACTTGGGCTGAAAGGTGGCAGATGAGGTTTAACAATGATAAATGTAAGGTTATACACATGGGAAGAGGGAATCAATATCACCATTACACACTGAATGGGAAACCACTGGGTAAATCTGACAGGGAGAAGGACTTGGGGATCCTAGTTAATGATAAACTTACCTGGAGCAGCCAGTGCCAGGCAGCAGCTGCCAAGGCAAACAGGATCATGGGGTGCATTAAAAGAGGTCTGGATACACATGATGAGAGCATTATACTGCCTCTGTACAAATCCCTAGTTAGACCGCACATGGAGTACTGTGTCCAGTTTTGGGCACCGGTGCTCAGGAAGGATATAATGGAACTAGAGAGAGTACAAAGGAGGGCAACAAAATTAATAAAGGGGATGGGAGAACTACAATACCCAGATAGATTAGCGAAATTAGGATTATTTAGTCTAGAAAAAAGACGACTGAGGGGCGATCTAATAACCATGTATAAGTATATAAGGGGACAATACAAATATCTCGCTGAGGATCTGTTTATACCAAGGAAGGTGACGGGCACAAGGGGGCATTCTTTGCGTCTGGAGGAGAGAAGGTTTTTCCACCAACATAGAAGAGGATTCTTTACTGTTAGGGCAGTGAGAATCTGGAATTGCTTGCCTGAGGAGGTGGTGATGGCGAACTCAGTCGAGGGGTTCAAGAGAGGCCTGGATGTCTTCCTGGAGCAGAACAATATTGTATCATACAATTATTAGGTTCTGTAGAAGGACGTAGATCTGGGTATTTATTATGATGGAATATAGGCTGAACTGGATGTGGCAAACCGGTGAGCATGTGGCTCTATTAGTATAGGAGATACCTAAAAACATATCATACATTTTCATCATAGTGCTTTTACCAATGCATAAAATGCATGGAGAAGTCATTTCGAATGACTGGTCCTCAGTGTTGTGAGAACGATGACTGGTTAAAATTTTTGGTGGTTTCTTGTTCAGTCCATAGGCCTACATCATGTGGCAAACCGGTGAGCATGTGGCTCTATTAGTATAGGAGATACCTGAAAACATATCACACTTTTCATCATAGTGCTTTTACCAATGCATAAAATGCATGGAGAAGTCATTTCGAATGACTGGTCCTCAGTGTTGTGAGAACGATGACTGGTTAAAATTTTTGGTGGTTTCTTGTTCAGTCCATAGGCCTACATCATGTGGCAAACCAGTGAGCATGTGGCTCTATTAGTATAGGAGATACCTGAAAACATATCACACTTTTCATCATAGTGCTTTTACCAATGCATAAAATGCATGGAGAAGTCATTTCGAATGACTGGTCCTCAGTGTTGTGAGAACGATGACTGGTTAAAATTTTTGGTGGTTTCTTGTTCAGTCCATAGGCCTACATCATGTGGCAAACCGGTGAGCATGTGGCTCTATTAGTATAGGAGATACCTGAAAACATATCACACTTTTCATCATAGTGCTTTTACCAATGCATAAAATGCATGGAGAAGTCATTTCGAATGACTGGTCCTCAGTGCTGTGAGAACGATGACTGGTTAAAATTTTTGGTGGTTTCTTGTTCAGTCCATAGGCCTACATCATGTGGCAAACCGGTGAGCATGTGGCTCTATTAGTATAGGAGATACCTGAAAACATATCACACTTTTCATCATAGTGCTTTTACCAATGCATAAAATGCATGGAGAAGTCATTTCGAATGACTGGTCCTCAGTGTTGTGAGAACGATGACTGGTTAAAATTTTTGGTGGTTTCTTGTTCAGTCCATAGGCCTACATCATGTGGCAAACCGGTGAGCATGTGGCTCTATTAGTATAGGAGATACCTGAAAACATATCACACTTTTCATCATAGTGCTTTTACCAATGCATAAAATGCATGGAGAAGTCATTTCGAATGACTGGTCCTCAGTGTTGTGAGAACGATGACTGGTTAAAATTTTTGGTGGTTTCTTGTTCAGTCCATAGGCCTACATCATGTGGCAAACCGGTGAGCATGTGGCTCTATTAGTATAGGAGATACCTGAAAACATATCACATTTTTCATCATAGTGCTTTTACCAATGCATAAAATGCATGGAGAAGTCATTTCGAATGACTGGTCCTCAGTGTTGTGAGAACGATGACTGGTTAAAATTTTTGGTGGTTTCTTGTTCAGTCCATAGGCCTACATCATGTGGCAAACCGGTGAGCATGTGGCTCTATTAGTATAGGAGATACCTGAAAACATATCACACTTTTCATCATAGTGCTTTTACCAATGCATAAAATGCATGGAGAAGTCATTTCGAATGACTGGTCCTCAGTGTTGTGAGAACGATGACTGGTTAAAATTTTTGGTGGTTTCTTGTTCAGTCCATAGGCCTACATCATGTGGCAAACCGGTGAGCATGTGGCTCTATTAGTATAGGAGATACCTGAAAACATATCACACTTTTCATCATAGTGCTTTTACCAATGCATAAAATGCATGGAGAAGTCATTTCGAATGACTGGTCCTCAGTGTTGTGAGAACGATGACTGGTTAAAATTTTTGGTGGTTTCTTGTTCAGTCCATAGGCCTACATCATGTGGCAAACCGGTGAGCATGTGGCTCTATTAGTATAGGAGATACCTGAAAACATATCACACTTTTCATCATAGTGCTTTTACCAATGCATAAAATGCATGGAGAAGTCATTTCGAATGACTGGTCCTCAGTGTTGTGAGAACGATGACTGGTTAAAATTTTGGTGGTTTCTTGTTCAGTCCATAGGCCTACATCATGTGGCAAACCGGTGAGCATGTGGCTCTATTAGTATAGGAGATACCTGAAAACATATCACACTTTTCATCATAGTGCTTTTACCAATGCATAAAATGCATGGAGAAGTCATTTCGAATGACTGGTCCTCAGTGTTGTGAGGACGATGACTGGTTAAAATTTTTGGTGGTTTCTTGTTCAGTCCATAGGCCTACATCATGTGGCAAACCGGTGAGCATGTGGCTCTATTAGTATAGGAGATACCTGAAAACATATCACACTTTTCATCATAGTGCTTTTACCAATGCATAAAATGCATGGAGAAGTCATTTCGAAGGACTGGTCCTCAGTGTTGTGAGAACGATGACTGGTTAAAATTTTTGGTGGTTTCTTGTTCAGTCCATAGGCCTACATCATGTGGCAAACCGGTGAGCATGTGGCTCTATTAGTATAGGAGATACCTGAAAACATATCACACTTTTCATCATAGTGCTTTTACCAATGCATAAAATGCATGGAGAAGTCATTTCGAATGACTGGTCCTCAGTGTTGTGAGAACGATGACTGGTTAAAATTTTGGTGGTTTCTTGTTCAGTCCATAGGCCTACATCATGTGGCAAACCGGTGAGCATGTGGCTCTATTAGTATAGGAGATACCTGAAAACATATCACACTTTTCATCATAGTGCTTTTACCAATGCATAAAATACATGGAGAAGTCATTTCGAATGACTGGTCCTCAGTGTTGTGAGGACGATGACTGGTTAAAATTTTTGGTGGCTTCTTGTTCAGTCCATAGGCCTACATCATGTGGCAAACCGGTGAGCATGTGGCTCTATTAGTATAGGAGATACCTGAAAACATATCACACTTTTCATCATAGTGCTTTTACCAATGCATAAAATGCATGGAGAAGTCATTTCGAATGACTGGTCCTCAGTGTTGTGAGAACGATGACTGGTTAAAATTTTTGGTGGTTTCTTGTTCAGTCCATAGGCCTACATCATGTGGCAAACCGGTGAGCATGTGGCTCTATTAGTATAGGAGATACCTGAAAACATATCACACTTTTCATCATAGTGCTTTTACCAATGCATAAAATGCATGGAGAAGTCATTTCGAATGACTGGTCCTCAGTGTTGTGAGAACGATGACTGGTTAAAATTTTTGGTGGTTTCTTGTTCAGTCCATAGGCCTACATCATGTGGCAAACCGGTGAGCATGTGGCTCTATTAGTATAGGAGATACCTGAAAACATATCACACTTTTCATCATAGTGCTTTTACCAATGTATAAAATGCATGGAGAAGTCATTTCGAATGACTGGTCCTCAGTGTTGTGAGAACGATGACTGGTTAAAATTTTTGGTGGTTTCTTGTTCAGTCCATAGGCCTACATCATGTGGCAAACCGGTGAGCATGTGGCTCTATTAGTATAGGAGATACCTGAAAACATATCACACTTTTCATCATAGTGCTTTTACCAATGCATAAAATGCATGGAGAAGTCATTTCGAATGACTGGTCCTCAGTGTTGTGAGAACGATGACTGGTTAAAATTTTTGGTGGTTTCTTGTTCAGTCCATAGGCCTACATCATGTGGCAAACCGGTGAGCATGTGGCTCTATTAGTATAGGAGATACCTGAAAACATATCACACTTTTCATCATAGTGCTTTTACCAATGCATAAAATGCATGGAGAAGTCATTTCGAATGACTGGTCCTCAGTGTTGTGAGAACGATGACTGGTTAAAATTTTTGGTGGTTTCTTGTTCAGTCCATAGGCCTACATCATGTGGCAAACCGGTGAGCATGTGGCTCTATTAGTATAGGAGATACCTGAAAACATATCACACTTTTCATCATAGTGCTTTTACCAATGCATAAAATGCATGGAGAAGTCATTTCGAATGACTGGTCCTCAGTGTTGTGAGAACGATGACTGGTTAAAATTTTTGGTGGTTTCTTGTTCAGTCCATAGGCCTACATCATGTGGCAAACCGGTGAGCATGTGGCTCTATTAGTATAGGAGATACCTGAAAACATATCACACTTTTCATCATAGTGCTTTTACCAATGCATAAAATGCATGGAGAAGTCATTTCGAATGACTGGTCCTCAGTGTTGTGAGAACGATGACTGGTTAAAATTTTTGGTGGTTTCTTGTTCAGTCCATAGGCCTACATCATGTGGCAAACCGGTGAGCATGTGGCTCTATTAGTATAGGAGATACCTGAAAACATATCACACTTTTCATCATAGTGCTTTTACCAATGCATAAAATGCATGGAGAAGTCATTTCGAATGACTGGTCCTCAGTGTTGTGAGAACGATGACTGGTTAAAATTTTTCGGTGGTTTCTTGTTTCAGTCCATAGGCCTACATCATGTGGCAAACCGGTGAGCATGTGGCTCTATTAGTATAGGAGATACCTGAAAACATATCACACTTTTCATCATAGTGCTTTTACCAATGCATAAAATGCATGGAGAAGTCATTTCGAATGACTGGTCCTCAGTGTTGTGAGAACGATGACTGGTTAAAATTTTTGGTGGTTTCTTGTTCAGTCCATAGGCCTACATCATGTGGCAAACCGGTGAGCATGTGGCTCTATTAGTATAGGAGATACCTGAAAACATATCACACTTTTCATCATAGTGCTTTTACCAATGCATAAAATGCATGGAGAAGTCATTTCGAATGACTGGTCCTCAGTGTTGTGAGAACGATGACTGGTTAAAATTTTTTGGTGGTTTCTTGTTCAGTCCATAGGCCTACATCATGTGGCAAACCGGTGAGCATGTGGCTCTATTAGTATAGGAGATACCTGAAAACATATCACACTTTTCATCATAGTGCTTTTACCAATGCATAAAATGCATGGAGAAGTCATTTCGAATGACTGGTCCTCAGTGTTGTGAGAACGATGACTGGTTAAAATTTTTGGTGGTTTCTTGTTCAGTCCATAGGCCTACATCATGTGGCAAACCGGTGAGCATGTGGCTCTATTAGTATAGGAGATACCTGAAAACATATCACACTTTTCATCATAGTGCTTTTACCAATGCATAAAATGCATGGAGAAGTCATTTCGAATGACTGGTCCTCAGTGTTGTGAGAACGATGACTGGTTAAAATTTTTGGTGGTTTCTTGTTCAGTCCATAGGCCTACATCATGTGGCAAACCGGTGAGCATGTGGCTCTATTAGTATAGGAGATACCTGAAAACATATCACACTTTTCATCATAGTGCTTTTACCAATGCATAAAATGCATGGAGAAGTCATTTCGAATGACTGGTCCTCAGTGTTGTGAGGACGATGACTGGTTAAAATTTTTGGTGGTTTCTTGTTCAGTCCATAGGCCTACATCATGTAGCAAACCGGTGAGCATGTGGCTCTATTAGTATAGGAGATACCTGAAAACATATCACACTTTTCATCATAGTGCTTTTACCAATGCATAAAATGCATGGAGAAGTCATTTCGAAGGACTGGTCCTCAGTGTTGTGAGAACAATGACTGGTTAAAATTTTTGGTGGTTTCTTGTTCAGTCCATAGGCCTACATCATGTGGCAAACCGGTGAGCATGTGGCTCTATTAGTATAGGAGATACCTGAAAACATATCACACTTTTCATCATAGTGCTTTTACCAATGCATAAAATGCATGGAGAAGTCATTTCGAATGACTGGTCCTCAGTGTTGTGAGAACGATGACTGGTTAAAATTTTTGGTGGTTTCTTGTTCAGTCCATAGGCCTACATCATGTGGCAAACCGGTGAGCATGTGGCTCTATTAGTATAGGAGATACCTGAAAACATATCACACTTTTCATCATAGTGCTTTTACCAATGCATAAAATGCATGGAGAAGTCATTTCGAATGACTGGTCCTCAGTGTTGTGAGGACGATGACTGGTTAAAATTTTTGGTGGTTTCTTGTTCAGTCCATAGGCCTACATCATGTGGCAAACCGGTGAGCATGTGGCTCTATTAGTATAGGAGATACCTGAAAACATATCACACTTTTCATCATAGTGCTTTTACCAATGCATAAAATGCATGGAGAAGTCATTTCGAATGACTGGTCCTCAGTGTTGTGAGAACGATGACTGGTTAAAATTTTTGGTGGTTTCTTGTTCAGTCCATAGGCCTACATCATGTGGCAAACCGGTGAGCATGTGGCTCTATTAGTATAGGAGATACCTGAAAACATATCACACTTTTCATCATAGTGCTTTTACCAATGCATAAAATGCATGGAGAAGTCATTTCGAATGACTGGTCCTCAGTGTTGTGAGGAACGATGACTGGTTAAAATTTTTGGTGGTTTCTTGTTCAGTCCATAGGCCTACATCATGTGGCAAACCGGTGAGCATGTGGCTCTATTAGTATAGGAGATACCTGAAAACATATCACACTTTTCATCATAGTGCTTTTACCAATGCATAAAATGCATGGAGAAGTCATTTCGAATGACTGGTCCTCAGTGTTGTGAGAACGATGACTGGTTAAAATTTTTGGTGGTTTCTTGTTCAGTCCATAGGCCTACATCATGTGGCAAACCGGTGAGCATGTGGCTCTATTATTATAGGAGATACCTGAAAACATATCACACTTTTCATCATAGTGCTTTTACCAATGCATAAAATGCATGGAGAAGTCATTTCGTTTCGAATGACTGGTCCTCAGTGTTGTGAGAACGATGACTGGTTAAAATTTTTGGTGGTTTCTTGTTCAGTCCATAGGCCTACATCATGTGGCAAACCGGTGAGCATGTGGCTCTATTAGTATAGGAGATACCTGAAAACATATCACACTTTTCATCATAGTGCTTTTACCAATGCATAAAATGCATGGAGAAGTCATTTCGAATGACTGGTCCTCAGTGTTGTGAGAACGATGACTGGTTAAAATTTTTGGTGGTTTCTTGTTCAGTCCATAGGCCTACATCATGTGGCAAACCGGTGAGCATGTGGCTCTATTAGTATAGGAGATACCTGAAAACATATCACACTTTTCATCATAGTGCTTTTACCAATGCATAAAATGCATGGAGAAGTCATTTCGAATGACTGGTCCTCAGTGTTGTGAGAACGATGACTGGTTAAAATTTTGGTGGTTTCTTGTTCAGTCCATAGGCCTACATCATGTGGCAAACCGGTGAGCATGTGGCTCTATTAGTATAGGAGATACCTGAAAACATATCACACTTTTCATCATAGTGCTTTTACCAATGCATAAAATGCATGGAGAAGTCATTTCGAATGACTGGTCCTCAGTGTTGTGAGAACGATGACTGGTTAAAATTTTTGGTGGTTTCTTGTTCAGTCCATAGGCCTACATCATGTGGCAAACCGGTGAGCATGTGGCTCTATTAGTATAGGAGATACCTGAAAAACATATCACACTTTTCATCATAGTGCTTTTACCAATGCATAAAATGCATGGAGAAGTCATTTCGAATGACTGGTCCTCAGTGTTGTGAGAACGATGACTGGTTAAAATTTTTGGTGGTTTCTTGTTCAGTCCATAGGCCTACATCATGTGGCAAACCGGTGAGCATGTGGCTCTATTAGTATAGGAGATACCTGAAAACATATCACACTTTTCATCATAGTGCTTTTACCAATGCATAAAATGCATGGAGAAGTCATTTCGAATGACTGGTCCTCAGTGTTGTGAGAACGATGACTGGTTAAAATTTTTGGTGGTTTCTTGTTCAGTCCATAGGCCTACATCATGTGGCAAACCGGTGAGCATGTGGCTCTATTAGTATAGGAGATACCTGAAAACATATCACACTTTTCATCATAGTGCTTTTACCAATGCATAAAATGCATGGAGAAGTCATTTCGAATGACTGGTCCTCAGTGTTGTGAGAACGATGACTGGTTAAAATTTTTGGTGGTTTCTTGTTCAGTCCATAGGCCTACATCATGTGGCAAACCGGTGAGCATGTGGCTCTATTAGTATAGGAGATACCTGAAAACATATCACACTTTTCATCATAGTGCTTTTACCAATGCATAAAATGCATGGAGAAGTCATTTCGAATGACTGGTCCTCAGTGTTGTGAGAACGATGACTGGTTAAAATTTTTGGTGGTTTCTTGTTCAGTCCATAGGCCTACATCATGTGGCAAACCGGTGAGCATGTGGCTCTATTAGTATAGGAGATACCTGAAAACATATCACACTTTTCATCATAGTGCTTTTACCAATGCATAAAATGCATGGAGAAGTCATTTCGAATGACTGGTCCTCAGTGTTGTGAGAACGATGACTGGTTAAAATTTTTGGTGGTTTCTTGTTCAGTCCATAGGCCTACATCATGTGGCAAACCGGTGAGCATGTGGCTCTATTAGTATAGGAGATACCTGAAAACATATCACACTTTTCATCATAGTGCTTTTACCAATGCATAAAATGCATGGAGAAGTCATTTCGAATGACTGGTCCTCAGTGTTGTGAGAACGATGACTGGTTAAAATTTTTGGTGGTTTCTTGTTCAGTCCATAGGCCTACATCATGTGGCAAACCGGTGAGCATGTGGCTCTATTAGTATAGGAGATACCTGAAAACATATCACACTTTTCATCATAGTGCTTTTACCAATGCATAAAATGCATGGAGAAGTCATTTCGAATGACTGGTCCTCAGTGTTGTGAGAACGATGACTGGTTAAAATTTTTGGTGGTTTCTTGTTCAGTCCATAGGCCTACATCATGTGGCAAACCGGTGAGCATGTGGCTCTATTAGTATAGGAGATACCTGAAAACATATCACACTTTTCATCATAGTGCTTTTACCAATGCATAAAATGCATGGAGAAGTCATTTCGAATGACTGGTCCTCAGTGTTGTGAGAACGATGACTGGTTAAAATTTTTGGTGGTTTCTTGTTCAGTCCATAGGCCTACATCATGTGGCAAACCGGTGAGCATGTGGCTCTATTAGTATAGGAGATACCTGAAAACATATCACACTTTTCATCATAGTGCTTTTACCAATGCATAAAATGCATGGAGAAGTCATTTCGAATGACTGGTCCTCAGTGTTGTGAGAACGATGACTGGTTAAAATTTTTGGTGGTTTCTTGTTCAGTCCATAGGCCTACATCATGTGGCAAACCGGTGAGCATGTGGCTCTATTAGTATAGGAGATACCTGAAAACATATCACACTTTTCATCATAGTGCTTTTACCAATGCATAAAATGCATGGAGAAGTCATTTCGAATGACTGGTCCTCAGTGTTGTGAGAACGATGACTGGTTAAAATTTTTGGTGGTTTCTTGTTCAGTCCATAGGCCTACATCATGTGGCAAACCGGTGAGCATGTGGCTCTATTAGTATAGGAGATACCTGAAAACATATCACACTTTTCATCATAGTGCTTTTACCAATGCATAAAATGCATGGAGAAGTCATTTCGAATGACTGGTCCTCAGTGTTGTGAGAACGATGACTGGTTAAAATTTTTGGTGGTTTCTTGTTCAGTCCATAGGCCTACATCATGTGGCAAACCGGTGAGCATGTGGCTCTATTAGTATAGGAGATACCTGAAAACATATCACACTTTTCATCATAGTGCTTTTACCAATGCATAAAATGCATGGAGATGTCATTTCGAATGACTGGTCCTCAGTGTTGTGAGAACGATGACAGGTTAAAATTTTTGGTGGTTTCTTGTTCAGTCCATAGGCCTACATCGTGTGGCAAACCGGTGAGCATGTGGCTCTATTAGTATAGGAGATACCTGAAAACATATCACACTTTTCATCATAGTGCTTTTACCAATGCATAAAATGCATGGAGAAGTCATTTCGAATGACTGGTCCTCAGTGTTGTGAGAACGATGACTGGTTAAAATTTTTGGTGGTTTCTTGTTCAGTCCATAGGCCTACATCATGTGGCAAACCGGTGAGCATGTGGCTCTATTAGTATAGGAGATACCTGAAAACATATCACAATTTTCATCATAGTGCTTTTACCAATGCATAAAATGCATGGAGAAGTCATTTCGAATGACTGGTCCTCAGTGTTGTGAGAACGATGACTGGTTAAAATTTTTGGTGGTTTCTTGTTCAGTCCATAGGCCTACATCATGTGGCAAACCGGTGAGCATGTGGCTCTATTAGTATAGGAGATACCTGAAAACATATCACACTTTTCATCATAGTGATTTTACCAATGCATAAAATGCATGGAGAAGTCATTTCGAATGACTGGTCCTCAGTGTTGTGAGAACGATGACTGGTTAAAATTTTTGGTGGTTTCTTGTTCAGTCCATAGGCCTACAGCATGTGGCAAACCGGTGAGCATGTGGCTCTATTAGTATAGGAGATACCTGAAAACATCACACTTTTCATCATAGTGAAAATGCATGGAGAAGTCATTTCGAATGACTGGTCCTCAGTGTTGTGAGAACGATGACTGGTTAAAATTTTTGGTGGTTTCTTGTTCAGTCCATAGGCCTACATCATGTGGCAAACCGGTGAGCATGTGGCTCTATTAGTATAGGAGATACCTGAAAACATATCACACTTTTCATCATAGTGCTTTTACCAATGCATAAAATGCATGGAGAAGTCATTTCGAATGACTGGTCCTCAGTGTTGTGAGAACGATGACTGGTTAAAATTTTTGGTGGTTTCTTGTTCAGTCCATAGGCCTACATCATGTGGCAAACCGGTGAGCATGTGGCTCTATTAGTATAGGAGATACCTGAAAACATATCACACTTTTCATCATAGTGCTTTTACCAATGCATAAAATGCATGGAGAAGTCATTTCGAATGACTGGTCCTCAGTGTTGTGAGAACGATGACTGGTTAAAATTTTTGGTGGTTTCTTGTTCAGTCCATAGGCCTACATCATGTGGCAAACCGGTGAGCATGTGGCTCTATTAGTATAGGAGATACCTGAAAACATATCACACTTTTCATCATAGTGCTTTTACCAATGCATAAAATGCATGGAGAAGTCATTTCGAATGACTGGTCCTCAGTGTTGTGAGAACGATGACTGGTTAAAATTTTTGGTGGTTTCTTGTTCAGTCCATAGGCCTACATCATGTGGCAAACCGGTGAGCATGTGGCTCTATTAGTATAGGAGATACCTGAAAACATATCACACTTTTCATCATAGTGCTTTTACCAATGCATAAAATGCATGGAGAAGTCATTTCGAATGACTGGTCCTCAGTGTTGTGAGAACGATGACTGGTTAAAATTTTTGGTGGTTTCTTGTTCAGTCCATAGGCCTACATCATGTGGCAAACCGGTGAGCATGTGGCTCTATTAGTATAGGAGATACCTGAAAACATATCACACTTTTCATCATAGTGCTTTTACCAATGCATAAAATGCATGGAGAAGTCATTTCGAATGACTGGTCCTCAGTGTTGTGAGAACGATGACTGGTTAAAATTTTTGGTGGTTTCTTGTTCAGTCCATAGGCCTACATCATGTGGCAAACCGGTGAGCATGTGGCTCTATTAGTATAGGAGATACCTGAAAACATATCACACTTTTCATCATAGTGCTTTTACCAATGCATAAAATGCATGGAGAAGTCATTTCGAATGACTGGTCCTCAGTGTTGTGAGAACGATGACTGGTTAAAATTTTTGGTGGTTTCTTGTTCAGTCCATAGGCCTACATCATGTGGCAAACCGGTGAGCATGTGGCTCTATTAGTATAGGAGATACCTGAAAACATATCACACTTTTCATCATAGTGCTTTTACCAATGCATAAAATGCATGGAGAAGTCATTTCGAATGACTGGTCCTCAGTGTTGTGAGAACGATGAC
This sequence comes from Ranitomeya imitator, assembly GCF_032444005.1. Lineage (NCBI taxonomy): Eukaryota > Metazoa > Chordata > Amphibia > Anura > Dendrobatidae > Ranitomeya > Ranitomeya imitator. The sequence continues at coordinate 1,038,784 of NW_027194316.1, forward strand.
TGGTTAAAATTTTTGGTGGTTTCTTGTTCAGTCCATAGGCCTACATCATGTGGCAAACCGGTGAGCATGTGGCTCTATTAGTATAGGAGATACCTGAAAACATATCACACTTTTCATCATAGTGCTTTTACCAATGCATAAAATGCATGGAGAAGTCATTTCGAATGACTGGTCCTCAGTGTTGTGAGAACGATGACTGGTTAAAATTTTTGGTGGTTTCTTGTTCAGTCCATAGGCCTACATCATGTGGCAAACCGGTGAGCATGTGGCTCTATTAGTATAGGAGATACCTGAAAACATATCACACTTTTCATCATAGTGCTTTTACCAATGCATAAAATGCATGGAGAAGTCATTTCGAATGACTGGTCCTCAGTGTTGTGAGAACGATGACTGGTTAAAATTTTTGGTGGTTTCTTGTTCAGTCCATAGGCCTACATCATGTGGCAAACCGGTGAGCATGTGGCTCTATTAGTATAGGAGATACCTGAAAACATATCACACTTTTCATCATAGTGCTTTTACCAATGCATAAAATGCATGGAGAAGTCATTTCGAATGACTGGTCCTCAGTGTTGTGAGAACGATGACTGGTTAAAATTTTTGGTGGTTTCTTGTTCAGTCCATAGGCCTACATCATGTGGCAAACCGGTGAGCATGTGGCTCTATTAGTATAGGAGATACCTGAAAACATATCACACTTTTCATCATAGTGCTTTTACCAATGCATAAAATGCATGGAGAAGTCATTTCGAATGACTGGTCCTCAGTGTTGTGAGAACGATGACTGGTTAAAATTTTTGGTGGTTTCTTGTTCAGTCCATAGGCCTACATCATGTGGCAAACCGGTGAGCATGTGGCTCTATTAGTATAGGAGATACCTGAAAACATATCACACTTTTCATCATAGTGCTTTTACCAATGCATAAAATGCATGGAGAAGTCATTTCGAATGACTGGTCCTCAGTGTTGTGAGAACGATGACTGGTTAAAATTTTTGGTGGTTTCTTGTTCAGTCCATAGGCCTACATCATGTGGCAAACCGGTGAGCATGTGGCTCTATTAGTATAGGAGATACCTGAAAACATATCACACTTTTCATCATAGTGCTTTTACCAATGCATAAAATGCATGGAGAAGTCATTTCGAATGACTGGTCCTCAGTGTTGTGAGAACGATGACTGGTTAAAATTTTTGGTGGTTTCTTGTTCAGTCCATAGGCCTACATCATGTGGCAAACCGGTGAGCATGTGGCTCTATTAGTATAGGAGATACCTGAAAACATATCACACTTTTCATCATAGTGCTTTTACCAATGCATAAAATGCATGGAGAAGTCATTTCGAATGACTGGTCCTCAGTGTTGTGAGAACGATGACTGGTTAAAATTTTTGGTGGTTTCTTGTTCAGTCCATAGGCCTACATCATGTGGCAAACCGGTGAGCATGTGGCTCTATTAGTATAGGAGATACCTGAAAACATATCACACTTTTCATCATAGTGCTTTTACCAATGCATAAAATGCATGGAGAAGTCATTTCGAATGACTGGTCCTCAGTGTTGTGAGAACGATGACTGGTTAAAATTTTTGGTGGTTTCTTGTTCAGTCCATAGGCCTACATCATGTGGCAAACCGGTGAGCATGTGGCTCTATTAGTATAGGAGATACCTGAAAACATATCACACTTTTCATCATAGTGCTTTTACCAATGCATAAAATGCATGGAGAAGTCATTTCGAATGACTGGTCCTCAGTGTTGTGAGAACGATGACTGGTTAAAATTTTTGGTGGTTTCTTGTTCAGTCCATAGGCCTACATCATGTGGCAAACCGGTGAGCATGTGGCTCTATTAGTATAGGAGATACCTGAAAACATATCACACTTTTCATCATAGTGCTTTTACCAATGCATAAAATGCATGGAGAAGTCATTTCGAATGACTGGTCCTCAGTGTTGTGAGAACGATGACTGGTTAAAATTTTTGGTGGTTTCTTGTTCAGTCCATAGGCCTACATCATGTGGCAAACCGGTGAGCATGTGGCTCTATTAGTATAGGAGATACCTGAAAACATATCACACTTTTCATCATAGTGCTTTTACCAATGCATAAAATGCATGGAGAAGTCATTTCGAATGACTGGTCCTCAGTGTTGTGAGAACGATGACTGGTTAAAATTTTTGGTGGTTTCTTGTTCAGTCCATAGGCCTACATCATGTGGCAAACCGGTGAGCATGTGGCTCTATTAGTATAGGAGATACCTGAAAACATATCACACTTTTCATCATAGTGCTTTTACCAATGCATAAAATGCATGGAGAAGTCATTTCGAATGACTGGTCCTCAGTGTTGTGAGAACGATGACTGGTTAAAATTTTTGGTGGTTTCTTGTTCAGTCCATAGGCCTACATCATGTGGCAAACCGGTGAGCATGTGGCTCTATTAGTATAGGAGATACCTGAAAACATATCACACTTTTCATCATAGTGCTTTTACCAATGCATAAAATGCATGGAGAAGTCATTTCGAATGACTGGTCCTCAGTGTTGTGAGAACGATGACTGGTTAAAATTTTTGGTGGTTTCTTGTTCAGTCCATAGGCCTACATCATGTGGCAAACCGGTGAGCATGTGGCTCTATTAGTATAGGAGATACCTGAAAACATATCACACTTTTCATCATAGTGCTTTTACCAATGCATAAAATGCATGGAGAAGTCATTTCGAATGACTGGTCCTCAGTGTTGTGAGAACGATGACTGGTTAAAATTTTTGGTGGTTTCTTGTTCAGTCCATAGGCCTACATCATGTGGCAAACCGGTGAGCATGTGGCTCTATTAGTATAGGAGATACCTGAAAACATATCACACTTTTCATCATAGTGCTTTTACCAATGCATAAAATGCATGGAGAAGTCATTTCGAATGACTGGTCCTCAGTGTTGTGAGAACGATGACTGGTTAAAATTTTTGGTGGTTTCTTGTTCAGTCCATAGGCCTACATCATGTGGCAAACCGGTGAGCATGTGGCTCTATTAGTATAGGAGATACCTGAAAACATATCACACTTTTCATCATAGTGCTTTTACCAATGCATAAAATGCATGGAGAAGTCATTTCGAATGACTGGTCCTCAGTGTTGTGAGAACGATGACTGGTTAAAATTTTTGGTGGTTTCTTGTTCAGTCCATAGGCCTACATCATGTGGCAAACCGGTGAGCATGTGGCTCTATTAGTATAGGAGATACCTGAAAACATATCACACTTTTCATCATAGTGCTTTTACCAATGCATAAAATGCATGGAGAAGTCATTTCGAATGACTGGTCCTCAGTGTTGTGAGAACGATGACTGGTTAAAATTTTTGGTGGTTTCTTGTTCAGTCCATAGGCCTACATCATGTGGCAAACCGGTGAGCATGTGGCTCTATTAGTATAGGAGATACCTGAAAACATATCACACTTTTCATCATAGTGCTTTTACCAATGCATAAAATGCATGGAGAAGTCATTTCGAATGACTGGTCCTCAGTGTTGTGAGAACGATGACTGGTTAAAATTTTTGGTGGTTTCTTGTTCAGTCCATAGGCCTACATCATGTGGCAAACCGGTGAGCATGTGGCTCTATTAGTATAGGAGATACCTGAAAACATATCACACTTTTCATCATAGTGCTTTTACCAATGCATAAAATGCATGGAGAAGTCATTTCGAATGACTGGTCCTCAGTGTTGTGAGAACGATGACTGGTTAAAATTTTTGGTGGTTTCTTGTTCAGTCCATAGGCCTACATCATGTGGCAAACCGGTGAGCATGTGGCTCTATTAGTATAGGAGATACCTGAAAACATATCACACTTTTCATCATAGTGCTTTTACCAATGCATAAAATGCATGGAGAAGTCATTTCGAATGACTGGTCCTCAGTGTTGTGAGAACGATGACTGGTTAAAATTTTTGGTGGTTTCTTGTTCAGTCCATAGGCCTACATCATGTGGCAAACCGGTGAGCATGTGGCTCTATTAGTATAGGAGATACCTGAAAACATATCACACTTTTCATCATAGTGCTTTTACCAATGCATAAAATGCATGGAGAAGTCATTTCGAATGACTGGTCCTCAGTGTTGTGAGAACGATGACTGGTTAAAATTTTTGGTGGTTTCTTGTTCAGTCCATAGGCCTACATCATGTGGCAAACCGGTGAGCATGTGGCTCTATTAGTATAGGAGATACCTGAAAACATATCACACTTTTCATCATAGTGCTTTTACCAATGCATAAAATGCATGGAGAAGTCATTTCGAATGACTGGTCCTCAGTGTTGTGAGAACGATGACTGGTTAAAATTTTTGGTGGTTTCTTGTTCAGTCCATAGGCCTACATCATGTGGCAAACCGGTGAGCATGTGGCTCTATTAGTATAGGAGATACCTGAAAACATATCACACTTTTCATCATAGTGCTTTTACCAATGCATAAAATGCATGGAGAAGTCATTTCGAATGACTGGTCCTCAGTGTTGTGAGAACGATGACTGGTTAAAATTTTTGGTGGTTTCTTGTTCAGTCCATAGGCCTACATCATGTGGCAAACCGGTGAGCATGTGGCTCTATTAGTATAGGAGATACCTGAAAACATATCACACTTTTCATCATAGTGCTTTTACCAATGCATAAAATGCATGGAGAAGTCATTTCGAATGACTGGTCCTCAGTGTTGTGAGAACGATGACTGGTTAAAATTTTTGGTGGTTTCTTGTTCAGTCCATAGGCCTACATCATGTGGCAAACCGGTGAGCATGTGGCTCTATTAGTATAGGAGATACCTGAAAACATATCACACTTTTCATCATAGTGCTTTTACCAATGCATAAAATGCATGGAGAAGTCATTTCGAATGACTGGTCCTCAGTGTTGTGAGAACGATGACTGGTTAAAATTTTTGGTGGTTTCTTGTTCAGTCCATAGGCCTACATCATGTGGCAAACCGGTGAGCATGTGGCTCTATTAGTATAGGAGATACCTGAAAACATATCACACTTTTCATCATAGTGCTTTTACCAATGCATAAAATGCATGGAGAAGTCATTTCGAATGACTGGTCCTCAGTGTTGTGAGAACGATGACTGGTTAAAATTTTTGGTGGTTTCTTGTTCAGTCCATAGGCCTACATCATGTGGCAAACCGGTGAGCATGTGGCTCTATTAGTATAGGAGATACCTGAAAACATATCACACTTTTCATCATAGTGCTTTTACCAATGCATAAAATGCATGGAGAAGTCATTTCGAATGACTGGTCCTCAGTGTTGTGAGAACGATGACTGGTTAAAATTTTTGGTGGTTTCTTGTTCAGTCCATAGGCCTACATCATGTGGCAAACCGGTGAGCATGTGGCTCTATTAGTATAGGAGATACCTGAAAACATATCACACTTTTCATCATAGTGCTTTTACCAATGCATAAAATGCATGGAGAAGTCATTTCGAATGACTGGTCCTCAGTGTTGTGAGAACGATGACTGGTTAAAATTTTTGGTGGTTTCTTGTTCAGTCCATAGGCCTACATCATGTGGCAAACCGGTGAGCATGTGGCTCTATTAGTATAGGAGATACCTGAAAACATATCACACTTTTCATCATAGTGCTTTTACCAATGCATAAAATGCATGGAGAAGTCATTTCGAATGACTGGTCCTCAGTGTTGTGAGAACGATGACTGGTTAAAATTTTTGGTGGTTTCTTGTTCAGTCCATAGGCCTACATCATGTGGCAAACCGGTGAGCATGTGGCTCTATTAGTATAGGAGATACCTGAAAACATATCACACTTTTCATCATAGTGCTTTTACCAATGCATAAAATGCATGGAGAAGTCATTTCGAATGACTGGTCCTCAGTGTTGTGAGAACGATGACTGGTTAAAATTTTTGGTGGTTTCTTGTTCAGTCCATAGGCCTACATCATGTGGCAAACCGGTGAGCATGTGGCTCTATTAGTATAGGAGATACCTGAAAACATATCACACTTTTCATCATAGTGCTTTTACCAATGCATAAAATGCATGGAGAAGTCATTTCGAATGACTGGTCCTCAGTGTTGTGAGAACGATGACTGGTTAAAATTTTTGGTGGTTTCTTGTTCAGTCCATAGGCCTACATCATGTGGCAAACCGGTGAGCATGTGGCTCTATTAGTATAGGAGATACCTGAAAACATATCACACTTTTCATCATAGTGCTTTTACCAATGCATAAAATGCATGGAGAAGTCATTTCGAATGACTGGTCCTCAGTGTTGTGAGAACGATGACTGGTTAAAATTTTTGGTGGTTTCTTGTTCAGTCCATAGGCCTACATCATGTGGCAAACCGGTGAGCATGTGGCTCTATTAGTATAGGAGATACCTGAAAACATATCACACTTTTCATCATAGTGCTTTTACCAATGCATAAAATGCATGGAGAAGTCATTTCGAATGACTGGTCCTCAGTGTTGTGAGAACGATGACTGGTTAAAATTTTTGGTGGTTTCTTGTTCAGTCCATAGGCCTACATCATGTGGCAAACCGGTGAGCATGTGGCTCTATTAGTATAGGAGATACCTGAAAACATATCACACTTTTCATCATAGTGCTTTTACCAATGCATAAAATGCATGGAGAAGTCATTTCGAATGACTGGTCCTCAGTGTTGTGAGAACGATGACTGGTTAAAATTTTTGGTGGTTTCTTGTTCAGTCCATAGGCCTACATCATGTGGCAAACCGGTGAGCATGTGGCTCTATTAGTATAGGAGATACCTGAAAACATATCACACTTTTCATCATAGTGCTTTTACCAATGCATAAAATGCATGGAGAAGTCATTTCGAATGACTGGTCCTCAGTGTTGTGAGAACGATGACTGGTTAAAATTTTTGGTGGTTTCTTGTTCAGTCCATAGGCCTACATCATGTGGCAAACCGGTGAGCATGTGGCTCTATTAGTATAGGAGATACCTGAAAACATATCACACTTTTCATCATAGTGCTTTTACCAATGCATAAAATGCATGGAGAAGTCATTTCGAATGACTGGTCCTCAGTGTTGTGAGAACGATGACTGGTTAAAATTTTTGGTGGTTTCTTGTTCAGTCCATAGGCCTACATCATGTGGCAAACCGGTGAGCATGTGGCTCTATTAGTATAGGAGATACCTGAAAACATATCACACTTTTCATCATAGTGCTTTTACCAATGCATAAAATGCATGGAGAAGTCATTTCGAATGACTGGTCCTCAGTGTTGTGAGAACGATGACTGGTTAAAATTTTTGGTGGTTTCTTGTTCAGTCCATAGGCCTACATCATGTGGCAAACCGGTGAGCATGTGGCTCTATTAGTATAGGAGATACCTGAAAACATATCACACTTTTCATCATAGTGCTTTTACCAATGCATAAAATGCATGGAGAAGTCATTTCGAATGACTGGTCCTCAGTGTTGTGAGAACGATGACTGGTTAAAATTTTTGGTGGTTTCTTGTTCAGTCCATAGGCCTACATCATGTGGCAAACCGGTGAGCATGTGGCTCTATTAGTATAGGAGATACCTGAAAACATATCACACTTTTCATCATAGTGCTTTTACCAATGTGAGAGAAGTCATTTCGAATGACCTGGTCCTCAGTGTTTGTGAGAACGATGACTGGTTAAAATTTTTGGTGGTTTCTTGTTCAGTCCATAGGCCTACATCATGTGGCAAACCGGTGAGCATGTGGCTCTATTAGTATAGGAGATACCTGAAAACATATCACACTTTTCATCATAGTGCTTTTACACAATGCATAAAATGCATGGAGAAGTCATTTCGAATGACTGGTCCTCAGTGTTGTGAGAACGATGACTGGTTAAAATTTTTGTGGTGGTTTCTTGTTCAGTCCATAGGCCTAAATCATGTGGCAAACCGGTGAGTATGTGGCCTCTATTAGTATAGGAGATACCTGAAAACATATCACACTTCTTCATCATAGTGCTTTTTACCAATGCATAAAATGCATGGAGAAGTCTTTTCGAATGACTGGTCCTCAGTGTTGTGAGAACTGATGACTGGTTAAAATTTTTGGTGGTTTCTTGTTCAGTCCATAGGCCTACATCATGTGGCAAACCGGTGAGCATGTGCGCTCTATTAGTATAGGGAGATACCTGAAAACATATCACACTTTTCATCATAGTGCTTTTACCAATGCATAAAATGCATGGAGAAGTCATTTCGAATGACTGGTCCTCAGTGTTGTGAGAACGATGACTGGTTAAAATTTTGGTGGTTTCTTGTTCAGTCCATAGGCCTACATCATGTGGCAAACCGGTGAGCATGTGGCTCTATACAGCTATAGGAGATACCTGAAAACATATCACACTTTTCATCATAGTGCTTTTACCAATGCATAAAATGCATGGAGAAGTCATTTCGAATGACTGGTCCTCAGTGTTGTGAGAACGATGACTGGTTAAAATTTTTGGTGCTTTCTTGTTCAGCTCCAGTAGGCCTACATCATGTGGCAAACCGGTGAGCATGTGGCTCTATTAGTATAGGAGATACCTGAAAACATATCACACTTTTCATCATAGTGCTTTTACCAATGCATAAAATGCATGGAGAAGTCATTTCGGATGACTGGTCCTCAGTGTTGTGAGAACGATGACTGGTTAAAATTTTTGGTGGTTTCTTGTTCAGTCCATAGGCCTAAATCATGTGGCAAACCGGTGAGTATGTGGCTCTATTAGTATAGGAGATACCTGAAAACATATCACACTTTTCATCATAGTGCTTTTACCAATGCATAAAATGCATGGAGAAGTCATTTCGAATGACTGGGTCCTCAGTGTTGTGAGAATGATGACTGGTTAAAATTTTTGGTGGTTTCTTGTTCAGTCCATAGGCCTAAATCATGTGGCAAACCGGGTGAGTATGTGGCTCTATTAGTATAGGAGATACCTGAAAACATATCACACTTTTCATCATAGTGCTTTTACCAATGCATAAAATGCATGGAGAAGTCATTTCGAATGACTGGTGCTCAGTGTTGTGAGAATGATGACTGGTTAAAATTTTTGGTGGTTTCTTGTTCAGTCCATAGGCCTACATCATGTGGCAAACCGGTGAGCATGTGGCTCTATTAGTATAGGAGATACCTGAAAACATATCACACTTTTCATCATAGTGCTTTTACCAATGCATAAAATGCATGGAGAAGTCATTTCGAATGACTGGTCCTCAGTGTTGTGAGAACGATGACTGGTTAAAATTTTTGGTGGTTTCTTGTTCAGTCCATAGGCCTACATCATGTGCGCAAACCGGTGAGCATGTGGCTCTATTAGTATAGGAGATACCTGAAAACATATCACACTTTTCATCATAGTGCTTTTACCAATGCATAAAATGCATGGAGAAGTCATTTCGAATGACTGGTCCTCAGTGTTGTGAGAACGATGACTGGTTAAAATTTTTGGTGGTTTCGTTGTTCAGTCCATAGGCCTACATCATGTGGCAAACCGGTGAGCATGTGGCTCTATTAGTATAGGAGATACCTGAAAACATATCACACTTTTTCATCATAGTGCTTTTACCAATGCATAAAATGCATGGAGAAGTCATTTCGGAATGACTGGTCCTCAGTGTTGTGAGAACGATGACTGGTTAAAATTTTTGGTGGTTTCTTGTTCAGTCCATAGGCCTACATCATGTGGCAAACCGGTGAGCATGTGGCTCTATTAGTATAGGAGATACCTGAAAACATATCACACTTTTCATCATAGTGCTTTTACCAATGCCATAAAATGCATGGAGAAGTCATTTCGAATGACTGGTCCTCAGTGTTGTGAGAACGATGACTGGTTAAAATTTTTGGTGGTTTCTTGTTCAGTCCATAGGCCTACATCATGTGGCAAACCGGTGAGCATGTGGCTCTATTAGTATAGGAGATACCTGAAAACATATCACACTTTTCATCATAGTGCTTTTACCAATGCATAAAATGCATGGAGAAGTCATTTCGGATGACTGGTCCTCAGTGTTGTGAGAACGATGACTGGTTAAAATTTTTGGTGGTTTCTTGTTCAGTCCATAGGCCTACATCATGTGGCAAACCGGTGAGCATGTGGCTCTATTAGTATAGGAGATACCTGAAAACATATCACACTTTTCATCATAGTGCTTTTACCAATGCATAAAATGCATGGAGAAGTCATTTCGAATGACTGGTCCTCAGTGTTGTGAGAACGATGACTGGTTAAAATTTTTGGTGGTTTCTTGTTCAGTCCATAGGCCTACATCATGTGGCAAACCGGTGAGCATGTGGCTCTATTAGTATAGGAGATACCTGAAAACATATCACACTTTTCATCATAGTGCTTTTACCAATGCATAAAATGCATGGAGAAGTCATTTCGGATGACTGGTCCTCAGTGTTGTTGAGAACGATGACTGGTTAAAATTTTTGGTGGTTTCGTGTTCAGTCCATAGGCCTAAATCATGTGGCAAACCGGTGAGCATGTGGCTCTATTAGTATAGGAGATACCTGAAAACATATCACACTTTTCATCATAGTGCTTTTACCAATGCATAAAATGCATGGAGAAGTCATTTCGAATGACTGGTCCTCAGTGTTGTTAGAACGATGACTGGTTAAAATTTTTGGTGGTTTCTTGTTCAGTCCATAGGCCTACATCATGTGGCAAACCGGTGAGCATGTGGCTCTATTAGTATAGGAGATGCCTGAAAACATATCACACTTTTCATCATAGTGCTTTTACCAATGCATAAAAATGCATGGAGAAGTCATTTCGAATGACTGGTCCTCAGTGTTGTGAGAACGATGACTGGTTAAAATTTTTGGTGGTTTCTTGTTCAGTCCATAGGCCTACATCATGTGGCAAACCGGTGAGCATGTGGCTCTATTAGTATAGGAGATACCTGAAAACATATCACACTTTTCATCATAGTGCTTTTACCAATGCATAAAATGCATGGAGAAGTCATTTCGAATGACTGGTCCTCAGTGTTGTGAGAACGATGACTGGTTAAAATTTTTCGTGGTTTCTTGTTCAGTCCATAGGCCTACATCATGTGGCAAACCGGTGAGCATGTGGCTCTATTAGTATAGGAGATACCTGAAAACATATCACACTTTTCATCATAGTGCTTTTACCAATGCATAAAATGCATGGAGAAGTCATTTCGGATGACTGGTCCTCAGTGTTGTGAGAACGATGACTGGTTAAAATTTTTGGTGGTTTCTTGTTCAGTCCATAGGCCTACATCATGTGGCAAACCGGTGAGCATGTGGCTCTATTAGTATAGGAGATACCTGAAAACATATCACACTTTTCATCATAGTGCTTTTACCAATGCATAAAATGCATGGAGAAGTCATTTCGAATGACTGGTCCTCAGTGTTGTGAGAACGATGACTGGTTAAAATTTTTGGTGGTTTCTTGTTCAGTCCATAGGCCTACATCATGTGGCAAACCGGTGAGCATGTGGGCTCTATTAGTATAGGAGATACCTGAAAACATATCACACTTTTCATCATAGTGCTTTTACCAATGCATAAAATGCATGGAGAAGTCATTTCGAATGACTGGTCCTCAGTGTTGTGAGAACGATGACTGGTTAAAATTTTTGGTGGTTTCTTGTTCAGTCCATAGGCCTACATCATGTGGCAAACCGGTGAGCATGTGGCTCTATTAGTATAGGAGATACCTGAAAACATATCACACTTTTCATCATAGTGCTTTTACCAATGCATAAAATGCATGGAGAAGTCATTTCGAATGACTGGTCCTCAGTGTTGTGAGAACGATGACTGGTTAATATTTTTGGTGGTTTCTTGTTCAGTCCATAGGCCTACTATCATGTGGCAAACCGGTGAGCATGTGGCTCTATTAGTATAGGAGATACCTGAAAACATATCACACTTTTCATCATAGTGCTTTTACCAATGCATAAAATGCATGGAGAAGTCATTTCGAATGACTGGTCCTCAGTGTTGTGAGAACGATGACTGGTTAAAATTTTTGGTGGTTTCTTGTTCAGTCCATAGGCCTACATCATGTGGCAAACCGGTGAGCATGTGGCTCTATTAGTATAGGAGATACCTGAAAACATATCACACTTTTCATCATAGTGCTTTTACCAATGCATAAAATGCATGGAGAAGTCATTTCGAATGACTGGTCCTCAGTGTTGTGAGAACGATGACTGGTTAAAATTTTTGGTGGTTTCTTGTTCAGTCCATACGCCTACATCATGTGGCAAACCGGTGAGCATGTGGCTCTATTAGTATAGGAGATACCTGAAAAACATATCACACTTTTCATCATAGTGCTTTTACCAATGCATAAAATGCATGGAGAAGTCATTTCGAATGACTGGTCCTCAGTGTTGTGAGAACGATGACTGGTTAAAATTTTTCGGTGGTTTCTTGTTCAGTCCATAGGCCTACATCATGTGGCAAACCGCGTGAGCATGTGGCTCTATTAGTATAGGAGATACCTGAAAACATATCACACTTTTCATCATAGTGCTTTTACCAATGCATAAAATGCATGGAGAAGTCATTTCGAGATGACTGGTCCTCAGTGGTTGTGAGAACGATGACTGGTTAAAATTTTTGGTGGTTTCTTGTTCAGTCCATAGGCCTAAATCATGTGGCAAACCGGTGAGCATGTGGCTCTATTAGTATAGGAGATACCTGAAAACATATCACACTTTTCATCATAGTGCTTTTACCAATGCATAAAATGCATGGAGAAGTCATTTCGAATGACTGGTCCTCAGTGTTGTGAGAACGATGACTGGTTAAAATTTTTGGTGGTTTCTTGTTCAGTCCATAGGCCTACATCATGTGGCAAACCGGTGAGCATGTGGCTCTATTAGTATAGGAGATACCTGAAAACATATCACACTTTTCATCATAGTGCTTTTACCAATGCATAAAATGCATGGAGAAGTCATTTCGAATGACTGGTCCTCAGTGTTGTGAGAACGATGACTGGTTTAAAATTTTTGGTGGTTTCTTGTTCAGTCCATAGGCCTAAATCATGTGGCAAACCGGTGAGCATGTGGCTCTATTAGTATAGGAGATACCTGAAAAACATATCACACTTTTCATCATAGTGCTTTTACCAATGCATAAAATGCATGGAGAAGTCATTTCGAATGACTGGTCCTCAGTGTTGTGAGAACGATGACTGGTTAAAATTTTTGGTGGTTTCTTGTTCAGTCCCATAGGCCTACATCATGTGGCAAACCGGTGAGCATGTGGCTCTATTAGTATAGGAGATAGCCTGAAAACATATCACACTTTTCATCATAGTGCTTTTACCAATGCATAAAATGCATGGAGAAGTCATTTCGAATGACTGGTCCTCAGTGTTGTGAGAACGATGACTGGTTAAAATTTTTGGTGGTTTCTTGTTCAGTCCATAGGCCTACATCATGTGGCAAACCGGTGAGCATGTGGCTCTATTAGTATAGGAGATACCTGAAAACATATCACACTTTTCATCATAGTGCTTTTACCAATGCATAAAATGCATGGAGAAGTCATTTCGAATGACTGGTCCTCAGTGTTGTGAGAACGATGACTGGTTAAAATTTTTGGTGGTTTCTTGTTCAGTCCATAGGCCTACATCATGTGGCAAACCGGTGAGCATGTGGCTCTATTAGTATAGGAGATACCTGAAAACATATCACACTTTTCATCATAGTGCTTTTACCAATGCATAAAATGCATGGAGAAGTCATTTCGAATGACTGGTCCTCAGTGTTGTGAGAACGATGACTGGTTAAAATTTTTGGTGGTTTCTTGTTCAGTCCATAGGCCTACATCATGTGGCAAACCGGTGAGCATGTGGCTCTATTAGTATAGGAGATACCTGAAAACATATCACACTTTTCATCATAGTGCTTTTACCAATGCATAAAATGCATGGAGAAGTCATTTCGAATGACTGGTCCTCAGTGTTGTGAGAACGATGACTGGTTAAAATTTTTGGTGGTTTCTTGTTCAGTCCATAGGCCTACATCATGTGGCAAACCGGTGAGCATGTGGCTCTATTAGTATAGGAGATACCTGAAAACATATCACACTTTTCATCATAGTGCTTTTACCAATGCATAAAATGCATGGAGAAGTCATTTCGAATGACTGGTCCTCAGTGTTGTGAGAACGATGACTGGTTAAAATTTTTGGTGGTTTCTTGTTCAGTCCATAGGCCTACATCATGTGGCAAACCGGTGAGCATGTGGCTCTATTAGTATAGGAGATACCTGAAAACATATCACACTTTTCATCATAGTGCTTTTACCAATGCATAAAATGCATGGAGAAGTCATTTCGAATGACTGGTCCTCAGTGTTGTGAGAACGATGACTGGTTAAAATTTTCTGGTGGTTTCTTGTTTCAGTCCATAGGCCTACATCATGTGGCAAACCGGTGAGCATGTGGCTCTATTAGTATAGGAGATACCTGAAAACATATCACACTTTTCATCATAGTGCTTTTACCAATGCATAAAATGCATGGAGAAGTCATTTCGAATGACTGGTCCTCAGTGTTGTGAGAACGATGACTGGTTAAAATTTTTGGTGTGTTTCCTTGTTCAGTCCATAGGCCTACATCATGTGGCAAACCGGTGAGCATGTGGCTCTATTAGTATAGGAGATACCTGAAAACATATCACACTTTTTCATCATAGTGCTTTTACCAATGCATAAAATGCATGGAGAAGTCATTTCGAATGACTGGTCCTCAGTGTTTGTGAGAACGATGACTGGTTAAAATTTTTGGTGGTTTCTTGTTCAGTCCATAGGCCTACATCATGTGGCAAACCGGTGAGCATGTGGCTCTATTAGTATAGGAAGATACCTGAAAACATATCACACTTTTCATCATAGTGCTTTTACCAATGCATAAAATGCATGGAGAAGTCATTTCGAATGACTGGTCCTCAGTGTTGTGAGAACGATGACTGGTTAATATTTTTGGTGGTTTCTTGTTCAGTCCATAGGCCTACATCATGTGGCAAACCGGTGAGCATGTGGCTCTATTAGTATAGGAGATACCTGAAAACATATCACACTTTTCATCATAGTGCTTTTACCAATGCATAAAATGCATGGAGAAGTCATTTCGAATGACTGGTCCTCAGTGTTGTGAGAACGATGACTGGTTAAAATTTTTGGTGGTTTCTTGTTCAGTCCATAGGCCTACATCATGTGGCAAACCGGTGAGCATGTGGCTCTATTAGTATAGGAGATACCTGAAAACATATCACACTTTTCATCATAGTGCTTTTACCAATGCATAAAATGCATGGAGAAGTCATTTCGAATGACTGGTCCTCAGTGTTGTGAGAACGATGACTCGGTTAAAATTTTTGGTGGTTTCTTGTTCAGTCCATAGGCCTACATCATGTGGCAAACCGGTGAGCATGTGGCTCTATTAGTATAGGAGATACCTGAAAACATATCACACTTTTCATCATAGTGCTTTTACCAATGCATAAAATGCATGGAGAAGTCATTTCGAATGACTGGTCCTCAGTGTTGTGAGAACGATGACTGGTTAAAATTTTTGGTGGTTTCTTGTTCAGTCCATAGGCCTACATCATGTGGCAAACCGGTGAGCATGTGGCTCTATTAGTATAGGAGATACCTGAAAACATATCACACTTTTCATCATAGTGCTTTTTACCAATGCATAAAATGCATGGAGAAGTCATTTCGAATGACTGGTCCTCAGTGTTGTGAGAACGATGACTGGTTAAAATTTTTGGTGGTTTCTTGTTCAGTCCATAGGCCCTACATCATGTGGCAAACCGGTGAGCATGTGGCTCTATTAGTATAGGAGATACCTGAAAACATATCACACTTTTCATCATAGTGCTTTTACCAATGCATAAAATGCATGGAGAAGTCATTTCGAATGACTGGTCCTCAGTGTTGTGAGAACGATGACTGGTTAAAATTTTTGGTGGTTTCTTGTTCAGTCCATAGGCCTACATCATGTGGCAAACCGGTGAGCATGTGGCTCTATTAGTATAGGAGATACCTGAAAACATATCACACTTTTCATCATAGTGCTTTTACCAATGCATAAAATGCATGGAGAAGTCATTTCGAATGACTGGTCCTCAGTGTTGTGAGAACGATGACTGGTTAAAATTTTTGGTGGTTTCTTGTTCAGTCCATAGGCCTACATCATGTGGCAAACCGGTGAGCATGTGGCTCTATTAGTATAGGAGATACCTGAAAACATATCACACTTTTCATCATAGTGCTTTTACCAATGCATAAAATGCATGGAGAAGTCATTTCGAATGACTGGTCCTCAGTGTTGTGAGAACGATGACTGGTTAAAATTTTTGGTGGTTTCTTGTTCAGTCCATAGGCCTACATCATGTGGCAAACCGGTGAGCATGTGGCTCTATTAGTATAGGAGATACCTGAAAACATATCACACTTTTCATCATAGTGCTTTTACCAATGCATAAAATGCATGGAGAAGTCATTTCGAATGACTGGTCCTCAGTGTTGTGAGAACGATGACTGGTTAAAATTTTTGGTGGTTTCTTGTTCAGTCCATAGGCCTACATCATGTGGCAAACCGGTGAGCATGTGGCTCTATTAGTATAGGAGATACCTGAAAACATATCACACTTTTCATCATAGTGCTTTTACCAATGCATAAAATGCATGGAGAAGTCATTTCGAATGACTGGTCCTCAGTGTTGTGAGAACGATGACTGGTTAAAATTTTTGGTGGTTTCTTGTTCAGTCCATAGGCCTACATCATGTGGCAAACCGGTGAGCATGTGGCTCTATTAGTATAGGAGATACCTGAAAACATATCACACTTTTCATCATAGTGCTTTTACCAATGCATAAAATGCATGGAGAAGTCATTTCGAATGACTGGTCCTCAGTGTTGTGAGAACGATGACTGGTTAAAATTTTTGGTGGTTTCTTGTTCAGTCCATAGGCCTACATCATGTGGCAAACCGGTGAGCATGTGGCTCTATTAGTATAGGAGATACCTGAAAACATATCACACTTTTCATCATAGTGCTTTTACCAATGCATAAAATGCATGGAGAAGTCATTTCGAATGACTGGTCCTCAGTGTTGTGAGAACGATGACTGGTTAAAATTTTTGGTGGTTTCTTGTTCAGTCCATAGGCCTACATCATGTGGCAAACCGGTGAGCATGTGGCTCTATTAGTATAGGAGATACCTGAAAACATATCACACTTTTCATCATAGTGCTTTTACCAATGCATAAAATGCATGGAGAAGTCATTTCGAATGACTGGTCCTCAGTGTTGTGAGAACGATGACTGGTTAAAATTTTTGGTGGTTTCTTGTTCAGTCCATAGGCCTACATCATGTGGCAAACCGGTGAGCATGTGGCTCTATTAGTATAGGAGATACCTGAAAACATATCACACTTTTCATCATAGTGCTTTTACCAATGCATAAAATGCATGGAGAAGTCATTTCGAATGACTGGTCCTCAGTGTTGTGAGAACGATGACTGGTTAAAATTTTTGGTGGTTTCTTGTTCAGTCCATAGGCCTACATCATGTGGCAAACCGGTGAGCATGTGGC
This sequence comes from Ranitomeya imitator, assembly GCF_032444005.1. Classification (NCBI taxonomy): domain Eukaryota; kingdom Metazoa; phylum Chordata; class Amphibia; order Anura; family Dendrobatidae; genus Ranitomeya; species Ranitomeya imitator. Next base: position 1,056,424 of record NW_027194316.1, read on the forward strand.
TCTATTAGTATAGGAGATACCTGAAAACATATCACACTTTTCATCATAGTGCTTTTACCAATGCATAAAATGCATGGAGAAGTCATTTCGAATGACTGGTCCTCAGTGTTGTGAGAACGATGACTGGTTAAAATTTTTGGTGGTTTCTTGTTCAGTCCATAGGCCTACATCATGTGGCAAACCGGTGAGCATGTGGCTCTATTAGTATAGGAGATACCTGAAAACATATCACACTTTTCATCATAGTGCTTTTACCAATGCATAAAATGCATGGAGAAGTCATTTCGAATGACTGGTCCTCAGTGTTGTGAGAACTGATGACTGGTTAAAATTTTTGGTGGTTTCTTGTTCAGTCCATAGGCCTACATCATGTGGCAAACGCGTGAGCATGTGGCTCTATTAGTATAGGAGATACCTGAAAACATATCACACTTTTCATCATAGTGCTTTTACCAATGCATAAAATGCATGGAGAAGTCATTTCGAATGACTGGTCCTCAGTGTTGTGAGAACGATGACTGGTTAAAATTTTTGGTGGTTTCTTGTTCAGTCCATAGGCCTACATCATGTGGCAAACCGGTGAGCATGTGGCTCTATTAGTATAGGAGATACCTGAAAACATATCACACTTTTCATCATAGTGCTTTTACCAATGCATAAAATGCATGGAGAAGTCATTTCGAATGACTGGTCCTCAGTGTTGTGAGAACGATGACTGGTTAAAATTTTTGGTGGTTTCTTGTTCAGTCCATAGGCCTACATCATGTGGCAAACCGGTGAGCATGTGGCTCTATTAGTATAGGAGATACCTGAAAACATATCACACTTTTCATCATAGTGCTTTTACCAATGCATAAAATGCATGGAGAAGTCATTTCGAATGACTGGTCCTCAGTGTTGTGAGAACGATGACTGGTTAAAATTTTTGGTGGTTTCTTGTTCAGTCCATAGGCCTACATCATGTGGCAAACCGGTGAGCATGTGGCTCTATTAGTATAGGAGATACCTGAAAACATATCACACTTTTCATCATAGTGCTTTTACCAATGCATAAAATGCATGGAGAAGTCATTTCGAATGACTGGTCCTCAGTGTTGTGAGAACGATGACTGGTTAAAATTTTTGGTGGTTTCTTGTTCAGTCCATAGGCCTACATCATGTGGCAAACCGGTGAGCATGTGGCTCTATTAGTATAGGAGATACCTGAAAACATATCACACTTTTCATCATAGTGCTTTTACCAATGCATAAAATGCATGGAGAAGTCATTTCGAATGACTGGTCCTCAGTGTTGTGAGAACGATGACTGGTTAAAATTTTTGGTGGTTTCTTGTTCAGTCCATAGGCCTACATCATGTGGCAAACCGGTGAGCATGTGGCTCTATTAGTATAGGAGATACCTGAAAACATATCACACTTTTCATCATAGTGCTTTTACCAATGCATAAAATGCATGGAGAAGTCATTTCGAATGACTGGTCCTCAGTGTTGTGAGAACGATGACTGGTTAAAATTTTTGGTGGTTTCTTGTTCAGTCCATAGGCCTACATCATGTGGCAAACCGGTGAGCATGTGGCTCTATTAGTATAGGAGATACCTGAAAACATATCACACTTTTCATCATAGTGCTTTTACCAATGCATAAAATGCATGGAGAAGTCATTTCGAATGACTGGTCCTCAGTGTTGTGAGAACGATGACTGGTTAAAATTTTTGGTGGTTTCTTGTTCAGTCCATAGGCCTACATCATGTGGCAAACCGGTGAGCATGTGGCTCTATTAGTATAGGAGATACCTGAAAACATATCACACTTTTCATCATAGTGCTTTTACCAATGCATAAAATGCATGGAGAAGTCATTTCGAATGACTGGTCCTCAGTGTTGTGAGAACGATGACTGGTTAAAATTTTTGGTGGTTTCTTGTTCAGTCCATAGGCCTACATCATGTGGCAAACCGGTGAGCATGTGGCTCTATTAGTATAGGAGATACCTGAAAACATATCACACTTTTCATCATAGTGCTTTTACCAATGCATAAAATGCATGGAGAAGTCATTTCGAATGACTGGTCCTCAGTGTTGTGAGAACGATGACTGGTTAAAATTTTTGGTGGTTTCTTGTTCAGTCCATAGGCCTACATCATGTGGCAAACCGGTGAGCATGTGGCTCTATTAGTATAGGAGATACCTGAAAACATATCACACTTTTCATCATAGTGCTTTTACCAATGCATAAAATGCATGGAGAAGTCATTTCGAATGACTGGTCCTCAGTGTTGTGAGAACGATGACTGGTTAAAATTTTTGGTGGTTTCTTGTTCAGTCCATAGGCCTACATCATGTGGCAAAACCGGTGAGCATGTGGCTCTATTAGTATAGGAGATACCTGAAAACATATCACACTTTTCATCATAGTGCTTTTACCAATGCATAAAATGCATGGAGAAGTCATTTCGAATGACTGGTCCTCAGTGTTGTGAGAACGATGACTGGTTAAAATTTTTGGTGGTTTCTTGTTCAGTCCATAGGCCTACATCATGTGGCAAACCGGTGAGCATGTGGCTCTATTAGTATAGGAGATACCTGAAAACATATCACACTTTTCATCATAGTGCGTTTTACCAATGCATAAAATGCATGGAGAAGTCATTTCGAATGACTGGTCCTCAGTGTTGTGAGAACGATGACTGGTTAAAATTTTTGGTGGTTTCTTGTTCAGTCCCATAGGCCTACATCATGTGGCAAACCGGTGAGCATGTGGCTCTATTAGTATAGGAGATACCTGAAAACATATCACACTTTTCATCATAGTGCTTTTACCAATGCATAAAATGCATGGAGAAGTCATTTCGAATGACTGGTCCTCAGTGTTGTGAGAACGATGACTGGTTAAAATTTTTGGTGGTTTCTTGTTCAGTCCATAGGCCTACATCATGTGGCAAACCGGTGAGCATGTGGCTCTATTAGTATAGGAGATACCTGAAAACATATCACACTTTTCATCATAGTGCTTTTACCAATGCATAAAATGCATGGAGAAGTCATTTCGAATGACTGGTCCTCAGTGTTGTGAGAACGATGACTGGTTAAAATTTTTGGTGGTTTCTTGTTCAGTCCATAGGCCTACATCATGTGGCAAACCGGTGAGCATGTGGCTCTATTAGTATAGGAGATACCTGAAAACATATCACACTTTTCATCATAGTGCTTTTACCAATGCATAAAATGCATGGAGAAGTCATTTCGAATGACTGGTCCTCAGTGTTGTGAGAACGATGACTGGTTAAAATTTTTGGTGGTTTCTTGTTCAGTCCATAGGCCTACATCATGTGGCAAACCGGTGAGCATGTGGCTCTATTAGTATAGGAGATACCTGAAAACATATCACACTTTTCATCATAGTGCTTTTACCAATGCATAAAATGCATGGAGAAGTCATTTCGAATGACTGGTCCTCAGTGTTGTGAGAACGATGACTGGTTTTTGGTGGTTTTCTTGTTCAGGTCCATAAGGCTACATCATGTGGCAAACCGGGTGAGCATGTGGCTCTATTAGTCTAGGAGAATACCTGAAAACATATCACACTTTTCATCATAGTGCTATTTACCAATGCATAAAATGCATGGAGAAGTCATTGCGAATGACTGGTCCTCAGTGATGTGAGAACGATGACTAGTTAAAATTTTGGTTGTTTCTTGTTCAGTCCATAGGCCTACATCATGTGGCAAACCGGTGAGCATGTGGCTCTATTAGTATAGGAGATACCTGAAAACATATCACACTTTTCATCATAGTGCTTTTACCAATGCATAAAATGCATGGAGAAGTCATTTCGAATGACTGGTCCTCAGTGTTGTGAGAACGATGACTGGTTAAAATTTTTGGTGGTTTCTTGTTCAGTCCATAGGCCTACATCATGTGGCAAACCGGTGAGCATGTGGCTCTCTATTAGTATAGGAGATACGTGAAAACATATCACACTTTTCATCATAGTGCTTTTACCAATGCATAATATGCATGGAGAAGTCATTTCGAATGACTGGTCCTCAGTGTTGTGAGGACGATGACTGGGTTAAATTTTTGGTGGTTTCTTGTTCAGTCCATAGCCTACATCATGTGGCAAACGGTGAGCATGTGGCTCTATTAGTATAGGAGATACCTGAAAACATATCACACTTTTCATCATAGTGCTTTTACCAATGCATAAAATGCATGGAGAAGTCATTTCGAAGGACTGGTCCTCAGTGTTGTGAGAACGATGACTGGTTAAAATTTTTGGTGGTTTCTTGTTCAGTCCATAGGCCTACATCATGTGGCAAACCGGTGAGCATGTGGCTCTATTAGTATAGGAGATACCTGAAAACATATCACACTTTTCATCATAGTGCTTTTACCAATGCATAAAATGCATGGAGAAGTCATTTCGAAGGACTGGTCCTCAGTGTTGTGAGAACGATGACTGGGTTAAAATTTTTGGTGGTTTCTTGTTCACCCATAGGCCTACATCATGTGGCAAACCGGTGAGCATGTGGCTCTATTAGTATAGGAGATACCTGAAAACATATCACACTTTTCATCATAGTGCTTTTACCAATGCATAAAATGCATGGAGAAGTCATTTCGAATGACTGGTCCTCAGTGTTGTGAGGACGATGACTGGTTAAAATTTTGGTGGTTTCTTGTTCAGTCCATAGGCCTACATCATGTGGCAAACCGGTGAGCATGTGGCTCTATTAGTATAGGAGATACCTGAAAACATATCACACTTTTCATCATAGTGCTTTTACCAATGCATAAAATGCATGGAGAAGTCATTTCGAATGACTGGTCCTCAGTGTTGTGAGAACGATGACTGGTTAAAATTTTTTGGTGGTTTCTTGTTCAGTCCATAGGCCTACATCATGTGGCAAACCGGTGAGCATGTGGCTCTATTAGTATAGGAGATACCTGAAAACATATCACACTTTTCATCATAGTGCTTTTACCAATGCATAAAATGCATGGAGAAGTCATTTCGAATGACTGGTCCTCAGTGTTGTGAGAACGATGACTGGTTTAAAATTTTTGGTGGTTTCTTGTTCAGTCCATAGGCCTACATCATGTGGCAAACCGGTGAGCATGTGGCTCTATTAGTATAGGAGATACCTGAAAACATATCACACTTTTCATCATAGTGCTTTTACCAATGCATAAAATGCATGGAGAAGTCATTTCGAATGACTGGTCCTCAGTGTTGTGAGAACGATGACTGGTTAAATTTTTGGTGGTTTCTTGTTCAGTCCATAGGCCTACATCATGTGGCAAACCGGTGAGCATGTGGCTCTATAGTATAGGAGATACCTGAAAACATATCACACTTTTCATCATAGTGCTTTTACCAATGCATAAAATGCATGGAGAAGTCATTTCGAATGACTGGTCCTCAGTGTTGTGAGAACGATGACTGGTTAAAATTTTGGTGGTTTCTTGTTCAGTCCATAGGCCTACATCATGTGGCAAAACCGGTGAGCATGTGGCTCTATTAGTATAGGAGATACCTGAAAACATATCACACTTTTCATCATAGTGCTTTTACCAATGCATAAAATGCATGGAGAAGTCATTTCGAATGACTGGTCCTCAGTGTTGTGAGGACGATGACTGGTTAAATTTTTGGTGTTTCTTGTTCAGTCCATAGGCCTACATCATGTGGCAAACCGGTGAGCATGTGGCTCTATTAGTATAGGAGATACCTGAAAACATATCACACTTTTCATCATAGTGCTTTTACCAATGCATAAAATGCATGGAGAAGTCATTTCGAATGACTGGTCCTCAGTGTTGTGAGGAAGATGACTGGTTAAAATTTTTGGTGGTTTCTTGTTCAGTCCCATAGGCCTACATCATGTGGCAAACCGGTGAGCATGTGGCTCTATTAGTATAGGAGATACCTGAAAACATATCACACTTTTCATCATAGTGCTTTTACCAATGCATAAAATGCATGGAGAAGTCATTTCGAATGACTGGTCCTCAGTGCTGTGAGAACGATGACTGGTTAAAATTTTTGGTGGTTTCTTGTTCAGTCCATAGGCCTACATCATGTGGCAAACCGGTGAGCATGTGGCTCTATTAGTATAGGAGATACCTGAAAACATATCACACTTTTCATCATAGTGCTTTTACCAATGCATAAAATGCATGGAGAAGTCATTTCGAATGACTGGTCCTCAGTGTTGTGAGAACGATGACTGGTTAAAATTTTTGGTGGTTTCTTGTTCAGTCCATAGGCCTACATCATGTGGCAAACCGGTGAGCATGTGGCTCTATTAGTATAGGAGATACCTGAAAACATATCACACTTTTCATCATAGTGCTTTTACCAATGCATAAAATGCATGGAGAAGTCATTTCGAATGACTGGTCCTCAGTGTTGTGAGAACGATGGACTGGTTAAAATTTTTGGTGGTTTCTTGTTCAGTCCATAGGCCTACATCATGTGGCAAACCGGTGAGCATGTGGCTCTATTAGTATAGGAGATACCTGAAAACATATCACACTTTTCATCATAGTGCTTTTACCAATGCATAAAATGCATGGAGAAGTCATTTCGAATGACTGGTCCTCAGTGTTGTGAGAACGATGACTGGTTAAAATTTTGGGTGGTTTCTTGTTCAGTCCATAGGCCTACATCATGTGGCAAACCGGTGAGCATGTGGCTCTATTAGTATAGGAGATACCTGAAAACATATCACACTTTTCATCATAGTGCTTTTACCATGCATAAAATGCATGGAGAAGTCATTTCGAATGACTGGTCCTCAGTGTTGTGAGAACGATGACTGGTTAAAATTTTTGGTGGTTTCTTGTTCAGTCCATAGGCCTACATCATGTGGCAAACCGGTGAGCATGTGGCTCTATTAGTATAGGAGATACCTGAAAACATATCACACTTTTCATCATAGTGCTTTTACCAATGCATAAAATGCATGGAGAAGTCATTTCGAATGACTGGTCCTCAGTGTTGTGAGAACGATGACTGGTTAAAATTTTTGTGGTTTCTTGTTCAGTCCATAGGCCTACATCATGTGGCAAACCGGTGAGCATGTGGCTCTATTAGTATAGGAGATACCTGAAAACATATCACACTTTTCATCATAGTGCTTTTACCAATGCATAAAATGCATGGAGAAGTCATTTCGAATGACTGGTCTCAGTGTTGTGAGAACGATGACTGGTTAAAATTTTTGGTGGTTTCTTGTTCAGTCCATAGGCCTACATCATGTGGCAAACCGGTGAGCATGTGGCTCTATTAGTATAGGAGATACCTGAAAAACATATCACACTTTTCATCATAGTGCTTTTACCAATGCATAAAATGCATGGAGAAGTCATTTCGAATGACTGGTCCTCAGTGTTGTGAGAACGATGACTGGTTAAAATTTTGGGTGGTTTCTTGTTCAGTCCATAGGCCTACATCATGTGGCAAACCGGTGAGCATGTGGCTCTATTAGTATAGGAGATACCTGAAAACATATCACACTTTTCATCATAGTGCTTTTACCAATGCATAAAATGCATGGAGAAGTCATTTCGAATGACTGGTCCTCAGTGTTGTGAGAACGATGACTGGTTAAAATTTTGGGTGGTTTCATTGTTCAGTCCATAGGCCTACATCATGTGGCAAACCGGTGAGCATGTGGCCTCTATTAGTATAGGAGATACCTGAAAACATATCACACTTTTCATCATAGTGCTTTTACCAATGCATAAAACGCATGGAGAAGTCATTTCGAATGACTGGTCCTCAGTGTTGTGAGAACGATGACTGGTTAAAATTTTTGGTGGTTTCTTGTTCAGTCCATAGGCCTACATCATGTGCAAACCGGTGAGCATGTGGCTCTATTAGTATAGGAGATACCTGAAAACATATCACACTTTTCATCATAGTGCTTTTACCAATGCATAAAATGCATGGAGAAGTCATTTCGAATGACTGGTCCTCAGTGTTGTGAGAACGATGACTGGTTAAAATTTTTGGTGGTTTCTTGTTCAGTCCATAGGCCTACATCATGTGGCGAAACCGGTGAGCATGTGGCTCTATTAGTATAGGAGATACCTGAAAACATATCACACTTTTCATCATAGTGCTTTTACCAATGCATAAAATGCATGGAGAAGTCATTTCGAATGACTGGTCCTCAGTGTTGTGAGAACGATGACTGGTTAAAATTTTTGGTGGTTTCTTGTTCAGTCCATAGGCCCTACATCATGTGGCAAACCGGTGAGCATGTGGCTCTATTAGTATAGGAGATACCTGAAAACATATCACACTTTTCATCATAGTGCTTTTACCAATGCATAAAATGCATGAAGAAGTCATTTCGAATGACTGGTCCTCAGTGTTGTGAGAACGATGACTGGTTAAAATTTTTGGTGGTTTCTTGTTCAGTCCATACGCCTACATCATGTGGCAAACTGGTGAGCATGTGGCTCTATTAGTATAGGAGATACCTGAAAACATATCACACTTTTCATCATAGTGCTTTTACCAATGCATAAAATGCATGGAGATGTCATTTCGAATGACTGGTCCTCAATGTTGTGAGAACGATGACTGGTTAAAATTTTGGTGGTTTCTTGTTCAGTCCATAGGCCTACATCATGTGGCAAACCGGTGAGCATGTGGCTCTATTAGTATAGGAGATACCTGAAAACATATCACACTTTTCATCATAGTGCTTTTACCAATGCATAAAATGCATGGAGAAGTCATTTCGAATGACTGGTCCTCAGTGTTGTGAGAACGATGCCTGGTAAAAATTTTGGGTGGTTTCTTGTTCAGTCCATAGGCCTACATCATGTGGCAAACCGGTGAGCATGTGGCTCTATTAGTATAGGAGATACCTGAAAACATATCACACTTTTCATCATAGTGCTTTTACCAATGCATAAAATGCATGGAGAAGTCATTTCGAATGACTGGTCCTCAGTGTTGTGAGAACGATGACTGGTTAAAATTTTTGGTGGTTTCTTGTTCAGTCCATAGGCCTACATCATGTGGCAAACCGGTGAGCATGTGGCTCTATTAGTATAGGAGATACCTGAAAACATATCATAATTTTCATCATAGTGTTTTTACCAATGCATAAAATGCATGGAGAAGTCATTTCGAATGACTGGTCCTCAGTGTTGTGAGAACGATGACTGGTTAAAATTTTTGGTGGTTTCTTGTTCAGTCCATAGGCCCTACATCATGTGGCAAACCGGTAAGCATGTGGCTCTATTAGTATAGGAGATACCTGAAAATATATCACACTTTTCATCATAGTGCTTTTACCAATGCATAAAATGCATGGAGAAGTCATTTCGAATGACTGGTCCTCAGTGTTGTGAGAACGATGACTGGTTAATATTTTTGGTGGTTCTTGTTCAGTCCATAGGCCTACATCATGTGCCAAACCGGTGAGCATGTGGCTCTATTAGTATAGGAGATACCTGAAAACATATCACACTTTTCATCATAGTGCTTTTACCAATGCATAAAATGCATGGAGAAGTCATTTCGAATGACTGGTCCTCAGTGTTGTGAGAATGATGACTGGTTAAAATTTTTGGTGGTTTTCTTGTTCAGTCCATAGGCCTACATCATGTGGCAAACCGGTGAGCATGTGGCTCTATTAGTATAGGAGATACCTGAAAAACATATCACACTTTTCATCATAGTGCTTTTACCAATGCATAAAATGCATGGAGAAGTCATTTCGAATGACTGGTCCTCAGTGCTGTGAGAACGATGACTGGTTAAAATTTTTGGTGGTTTCTTGTTCAGTCCATAGGCCTACATCATGTGGCAAACCGGTGAGCATGTGGCTCTATTAGTATAGGAGATACCTGAAAACATATCACACTTTTCATCATAGTGCTTTTACCAATGCATAAAATACATGGAGAAGTCATTTCGAATGACTGGTCCTCAGTGCTGTGAGAACGATGACTGGTTAAAATTTTTGGTGGTTTCTTGTTCAGTCCATAGGCCTACATCATGTGGCAAACCGGTGAGCATGTGGCTCTATTAGTATAGGAGATACCTGAAAACATATCACACTTTTCATCATAGTGCTTTTACCAATGCATAAAAATGCATGAGAAGTCATTTCGAATGACTGGTCCTCAGTGTTGTGAGAACGATGACTGGTTAAAATTTTTGGTGGTTTCTTGTTCAGTCCATAGGCCTACATCATGTGGCAAACCGGTGAGCATGTGGCTCTATTAGTATAGGAGATACCTGAAAACTATCACACTTTTCATCATAGTGCTTTTACCAATGCATAAAATGCATGGAGAAGTCATTTCGAATGACTGGTCCTCAGTGTTGTGAGAACGATGACTGGTTAAAATTTTTGGTGGTTTCTTGTTCAGCTCCATATGCCTACATCATGTGGCAAACCGGTGAGCATGTGGCTCTATTAGTATAGGAGATACCTGAAAACATATCACACTTTTCATCATAGTGCTTTTACCAATGCATAAAATGCATGGAGAAGTCATTTCGAATGACTGGTCCTCAGTGCTGTGAGAACGATGACTGGTTAAAATTTTTGGTGGTTTCTTGTTCAGTCCATAGGCCTACATCATGTGGCAAACCGGTGAGCATGTGGCTCTATTAGTATAGGAGATACCTGAAAACATATCACACTTTTCATCATAGTGCTTTTACCAATGCATAAAATGCATGGAGAAGTCATTTCGAAGGACTGGTCCTCAGTGTTGTGAGAACGATGACTGGTTAAAATTTTTGGTGGTTTCTTGTTCAGTCCATAGGCCTACATCATGTGGCAAACCGGTGAGCATGTGGCTCTATTAGTATAGGAGATACCTGAAAACATATCACACTTTTCATCATAGTGCTTTTACCAATGCATAAAAATGCATGGAGAAGTCATTTCGAATGACTGGTCCTCAGTGTTGTGAGAACGATGACTGGTTAAAATTTTTGGTGGTTCTTGTTCAGTCCATAGGCCTACATCATGTGGCAAACCGGTGAGCATGTGGCTCTATTCGTACTAGGAGATACCTGAAACATATCACACTTTTCATCATAGTGCTTTTACCAATGCATAAAATGCATGGAGAAGTCATTTCGAATGACTGGTCCTCAGTGTTGTGAGAACGATGACTGGTTAAATTTTGGGTGGTTTCTTGTTCAGTCCATAGGCCTACATCATGTGGCAAACCGGTGAGCATGTGGCTCTATTAGTATAGGAGATACCTGAAAACATATCACACTTTTCATCATAGTGCTTTTACCAATGCATAAAATGCATGGAGAAGTCATTTCGAATGACTGGGTCCTCAGTGTTGTGAGAACGATGACTGGTTAAAATTTTGGTGGTTTCTTGTTCAGTCCATAGGCCTACATCATGTGGCAAACCGGTGAGCATGTGGCTCTATTAGTATAGGAGATACCTGAAAACATATCACACTTTTCATCATAGTGCTTTTACCAATGCATAAAATGCATGGAGAAGTCATTTCGAATGACTGGTCCTCAGTGTTGTGAGGACGATGACTGGTTAAAATTTTTGGTGGTTTCTTGTTCAGTCCATAGGCCTACATCATGTGGCAAACCGGTGAGCATGTGGCTCTATTAGTATAGGAGATACCTGAAAACATATCACACTTTTCATCATAGTGCTTTTACCAATGCATAAAATGCATGGAGAAGTCATTTCGAATGACTGGTCCTCAGTGTTGTGAGAAAGATGACTGGTTAAAATTTTTGGTGGTTTCTTGTTCAGTCCATAGGCCTACATCATGTGGCAAACCGGTGAGCATGTGGCTCTATTAGTATAGGAGATACCTGAAAACATATCACACTTTTCATCATAGTGCTTTTACCAATGCATAAAATGCATGTTGAAGTCATTTCGAATGACTGGTCCTCAGTGCTGTGAGAACGATGACTGGTTAAAATTTTTGGTGGTTTCTTGTTCTGTCCATAGGCCTACATCATGTGGCAAACCGGTGAGCATGTGGCTCTATTAGTATAGGAGATACCTGAAAACATATCACACTTTTCATCATAGTGCTTTTACCAATGCATAAAATGCATGGAGAAGTCATTTCGAATGACTGGTCCTCAGTGTTGTGAGAACGATGACTGGTTAAAATTTTTGTGGTGTTCTTGTTCAGGTCCATAGGCCTACATCATGTGGCAAACCGGTGAGCATGTGGCTCTATTAGTATAGGAGATACCTGAAAACATATCACACTTTTCATCATAGTGCTTTTACCAATGCATAAAATGCATGGAGAAGTCATTTCGAATGACTGGTCCTCAGTGTTGTGAGAACGATGACTGGTTAAAATTTTTGGTGGTTTCTTGTTCAGTCCATAGGCCTACATCATGTGGCAAACCGGTGAGCATGTGGCTCTATTAGTATAGGAGATACCTGAAAACATATCACACTTTTCATCATAGTGCTTTTACCAATGCATAAAATGCATGGAGAAGTCATTTCGAATGACTGGTCCTCAGTGTTGTGAGAACGATGACTGGTTAAAATTTTTGGTGGTTTCTTGTTCAGTCCATAGGCCTACATCATGTGGCAAACCGGTGAGCATGTGGCTCTATTAGTATAGGAGATACCTGAAAACATATCACACTTTTCATCATAGTGCTTTTACCAATGCATAAAATGCATGGAGAAGTCATTTCGAATGACTGGTCCTCAGTGTTGTGAGAACGATGACTGGTTAAAATTTTTGGTGGTTTCTTGTTCAGTCCATAGGCCTACATCATGTGGCAAACCGGTGAGCATGTGGCTCTATTAGTATAGGAGATACCTGAAAACATATCACACTTTTCATCATAGTGCTTTTACCAATGCATAAAATGCATGAAGAAGTCATTTCGAATGACTGGTCCTCAGTGTTGTGAGAACGATGACTGGTTAAAATTTTTGGTGGTTTCTTGTTCAGTCCATACGCCTACATCATGTGGCAAACTGGTGAGCATGTGGCTCTATTAGTATAGGAGATACCTGAAAACATATCACACTTTTCATCAATAGTGCTTTTACCAATGCATAAAATGCATGAGAAGTCATTTCGAATGACTGGTCCTCAATGTTGTGAGAACGATGACTGGTTAAAATTTTTGGTGGTTTCTTGTTCAGTCCATAGGCCTACATCATGTGGCAAACCGGTGAGCATGTGGCTCTATTAGTATAGGAGATACCTGAAAACATATCACACTTTTCATCATAGTGCTTTTACCAATGCATAAAATGCATGGAGAAGTCATTTCGAATGACTGGTCCTCAGTGTTGTGAGAACGATGCCTGGTTAAAATTTTTGGTGGTTTCTTGTTCAGTCCATAGGCCTACATCATGTGGCAAACCGGTGAGCATGTGGCTCTATTAGTATAGGAGATACCTGAAAACATATCACACTTTTCATCATAGTGCTTTTACCAATGCATAAAATGCATGGAGAAGTCATTTCGAATGACTGGTCCTCAGTGTTGTGAGAACGATGACTGGTTAAAATTTTTGGTGGTTTCTTGTTCAGTCCATAGGCCTACATCATGTGGCAAACCGGTGAGCATGTGGCTCTATTAGTATAGGAGATACCTGAAAACATATCATAATTTTCATCATAGTGTTTTTACCAATGCATAAAATGCATGGAGAAGTCATTTCGAATGACTGGTCCTCAGTGTTGTGAGAACGATGACTGGTTAAAATTTTTGGTGGTTTCTTGTTCAGTCCATAGGCCTACATCATGTGGCAAACCGGTAAGCATGTGGCTCTATTAGTATAGGAGATACCTGAAAATATATCACACCTTTTCATCATAGTGCTTTTACCAATGCATAAAATGCATGGAGAAGTCATTTCGAATGACTGGTCCTCAGTGTTGTGAGAACGATGACTGGTTAATATTTTTGGTGGTTTCTTGTTCAGTCCATAGGCCTACATCATGTGCCAAACCGGTGAGCATGTGGCTCTATTAGTATAGGAGATACCTGAAAACATATCACACTTTTCATCATAGTGCTTTTACCAATGCATAAAATGCATGGAGAAGTCATTTCGAATGACTGGTCCTCAGTGTTGTGAGAATGATGACTGGTTAAAATTTTTGGTGGTTTCTTGTTCAGTCCATAGGCCTACATCATGTGGCAAACCGGTGAGCATGTGGCTCTATTAGTATAGGAGATACCTGAAAACATATCACACTTTTCATCATAGTGCTTTTACCAATGCATAAAATGCATGGAGAAGTCATTTCGAATGACTGGTCCTCAGTGCTGTGAGAACGATGACTGGTTAAAATTTTGGTGGTTTCTTGTTCAGTCCATAGGCCTACATCATGTGGCAAACCGGTGAGCATGTGGCTCTATTAGTATAGGAGATACCTGAAAACATATCACACTTTTCATCATAGTGCTTTTACCAATGCATAAAATACATGGAGAAGTCATTTCGAATGACTGGTCCTCAGTGCTGTGAGAACGATGACTGGTTAAAATTTTTGGTGGTTCTTGTTCAGTCCATAGGCCTACATCATGTGGCAAACGGTGAGCATGTGGCTCTATTAGTATAGGAGATACCTGAAAACATATCACACTTTTCATCATAGTGCTTTTACCAATGCATAAAATGCATGGAGAAGTCATTTCGAATGACTGGTCCTCAGTGTTGTGAGAACGATGACTGGTTAAAATTTTTGGTGGTTTCTTTGTTCAGTCCATAGGCCTACATCATGTGGCAAACCGGTGAGCATGTGGCTCTATTAGTATAGGAGATACCTGAAAACATATCACACTTTTCATCATAGTGCTTTTACCAATGCATAAAATGCATGGAGAAGTCATTTCGAATGACTGGTCCTCAGTGTTGTGAGAACGATGACTGGTTAAAATTTTTGGTGGTTTCTTGTTCAGTCCATATGCCTACATCATGTGGCAAACCGGTGAGCATGTGGCTCTATTAGTATAGGAGATACCTGAAAACATATCACACTTTTCATCATAGTGCTTTTACCAATGCATAAAATGCATGGAGAAGTCATTTCGAATGACTGGTCCTCAGTGCTGTGAGAACGATGACTGGTTAAAATTTTTGGTGGTTTCTTGTTCTGTCCATAGGCCTACATCATGTGGCAAACCCGGTGAGCATGTGGCTCTATTAGTATAGGAGATACCTGAAAACATATCACACTTTTTCATCATAGTGCTTTTACCAATGCATAAAATGCATGGAGAAGTCATTTCGAAGGACTGGTCCTCAGTGTTGTGAGAACGATGACTGGTTAAAATTTTTGGTGGTTTCTTGTTCAGTCCATAGGCCTACATCATGTGGCAAACCGGTGAGCATGTGGCTCTATTAGTATAGGAGATACCTGAAAAACATATCACACTTTTCATCATAGTGCTTTTACCAATGCATAAAATGCATGGAGAAGTCATTTCGAATGACTGTCCTCAGTGTTGTGAGAACGATGACTGGTTAAAATTTTTGGTGGTTTCTTGTTCAGTCCATAGGCCTACATCATGTGGCAAACCGGTGAGCATGTGGCTCTATTCGTATAGGAGATACCTGAAAACATATCACACTTTTCATCATAGTGCTTTTACCAATGCATAAAATGCATGGAGAAGTCATTTCGAATGACTGGTCCTCAGTGTTGTGAGAACGATGACTGGTTAAAATTTTGGGTGGTTTCTTGTTTCAGTCCATAGGCCTACATCATGTGGCAAACCGGTGAGCATGTGGGCTCTATTAGTATAGGAGATACCTGAAAACATATCACACTTTTCATCATAGTGCTTTTACCAATGCATAAAATGCATGGAGAAGTCATTTCGAATGACTGGTCCTCAGTGTTGTGAGAACGATGACTGGTTAAAATTTTTGGTGGTTTCTTGTTCAGTCCATAGGCCTACATCATGTGGCAAACCGGGTGAGCATGTGGCTCTATTAGTATAGGAGATACCTGAAAACATATCACACTTTTCATCATAGTGCTTTTACCAATGCATAAAATGCATGGAGAAGTCATTTCGAATGACTGGTCCTCAGTGTTGTGAGGACGATGACTGGTTAAAATTTTTGGTGGTTTCTTGTTCAGTCCATAGGCCTACATCATGTGGCAAACCGGTGAGCATGTGGCTCTATTAGTATAGGAGATACCTGAAAACATATCACACTTTTCATCATAGTGCTTTTACCAATGCATAAAATGCATGGAGAAGTCATTTCGAATGACTGGTCCTCAGTGTTGTGAGAAAGATGACTGGTTAAAATTTTTGGTGGTTTCTTGTTCAGTCCATAGGCCTACATCATGTGGCAACCGGTGAGCATGTGGCTCTATTAGTATAGGAGATACCTGAAAACATATCACACTTTTCATCATAGTGCTTTTACCAATGCATAAAATGCATGTTGAAGTCATTTCGAATGACTGGTCCTCAGTGCTGTGAGAACGATGACTGGTTAAAATTTTTGGTGGTTTCTTGTTCTGTCCATAGGCCTACATCATGTGGCAAACCGGTGAGCATGTGGCTCTATTAGTATAGGAGATACCTGAAAACATATCACACTTTTCATCATAGTGCTTTTACCAATGCATAAAATGCATGGAGAAGTCATTTCGAATGACTGGTCCTCAGTGTTGTGAGAACGATGACTGGTTAAAATTTTGGTGGTTTCTTGTTCAGTCCATAGGCCTACATCATGTGGCAAACCGGTGAGCATGTGGCTCTATTAGTATAGGAGATACCTGAAAACATATCACACTTTTCATCATAGTGCTTTTACCAATGCATAAAATGCATGGAGAAGTCATTTCGAATGACTGGTCCTCAGTGTTGTGAGAACGATGACTGGTTAAAATTTTTGGTGGTTTCTTGTTCAGTCCATAGGCCTACATCATGTGGCAAACCGGTGAGCATGTGGCTCTATTAGTATAGGAGATACCTGAAAACATATCACACTTTTCATCATAGTGCTTTTACCAATGCATAAAATGCATGGAGAAGTCATTTCGAATGACTGGTCCTCAGTGTTGTGAGAATGATGACTGGTTAAAATTTTTGGTGGTTTCTTGTTCAGTCCATAGGCCTACATCATGTGGCAAACCGGTGAGCATGTGGCTCTATTCGTATAGGAGATACCTGAAAACATATCACACTTTTCATCATAGTGCTTTTACCAATGCATAAAATGCATGGAGAAGTCATTTCGAATGACTGGTCCTCAGTGTTGTGAGAACGATGACTGGTTAAAATTTTAGGTGGTTTCTTGTTCAGTCCATAGGCCTACATCATGTGGCAAACCGGTGAGCATGTGGCTCTATTAGTATAGGAGATACCTGAAAACATATCACACTTTTCATCATAGTGCTTTTACCAATGCATAAAATGCATGGAGAAGTCATTTCGAATGACTGGTCCTCAGTGTTGTGAGAACGATGACTGGTTAAAATTTTTGGTGGTTTCTTGTTCAGTCCATAGGCCTACATCATGTGGCAAACCGGTGAGCATGTGGCTCTATTAGTATAGGAGATACCTGAAAACATATCACACTTTTCATCATAGTGCTTTTACCAATGCATAAAATGCATGGAGAAGTCATTTCGAATGACTGGTCCTCAGTGTTGTGAGAACGATGACTGGTTAAAATTTTTGGTCGGTTTCTTGTTCAGTCCATAGGCCTACATCATGTGGCAAACTGGTGAGCATGTGGCTCTATTAGTATAGGAGATACCTGAAAACATATCACACTTTTCATCATAGTGCTTTTACCAATGCATAAAATGCATGGAGAAGTCATTTCGAATGACTGGTCCTCAGTGTTGTGAGAACGATGACTGGTTAAAATTTTTTGGTGGTTTCTTGTTCAGTCCATAGGCCTACATCATGTGGCAAACCGGTGAGCATGTGGCTCTATTAGTATAGGAGATACCTGAAAACATATCACACTTTTCATCATAGTGCTTTTACCAATGCATAAAATGCATGGAGAAGTCATTTCGAATGACTGGTCCTCAGTGTTGTGAGAACGATGACTGGTCAAAAATTTTTGGTGGTTTCTTGTTCAGGTCCATAGGCCTACATCATGTGGCAAACCGGTGAGCATGTGGCTCTATTAGTATAGGAGATACCTGAAAACATATCACACTTTTCATCATAGTGCTTTTACCAATGCATAAAATGCATGGAGAAGTCATTTCGAATGACTGGTCCTCAGTGTTGTGAGAACGATGACTGGTTAAAATTTTTGGTGGTTTCTTGTTCAGTCCATAGGCCTACATCATGTGGCAAACCGGTGAGCATGTGGCTCTATTAGTATAGGAGATACCTGAAAACATATCACACTTTTCATCATAGTGCTTTTACCAATGCATAAAATGCATGGAGAAGTCATTTCGAATGACTGGTCCTCAGTGTTGTGAGAACGATGACTGGTTAAAATTTTTGGTGGTTTCTTGTTCAGTCCATAGGCCTACATCATGTGGCAAACCGGTGAGCATGTGGCTCTATTAGTATAGGAGATACCTGAAAACATATCACACTTTTCATCATAGTGCTTTTACCAATGCATAAAATGCATGGAGAAGTCATTTCGAATGACTGGTCCTCAGTGTTGTGAGAACGATGACTGGTTAAAATTTTTGGTGGTTTCTTGTTCAGTCCATAGGCCTACATCATGTGGCAAACCGGTGAGCATGTGGCTCTATTAGTATAGGAGATACCTGAAAACATTTCACACGTTTCATCATAGTGCTTTTACCAATGCATAAAATGCATGGAGAAGTCATTTCGAATGACTGGTCCTCAGTGTTGTGAGAACGATGACTGGTTAAAATTTTTGGTGGTTTCTTGTTCAGTCCATAGGCCTACATCATGTGGCAAACCGGTGAGCATGTGGCTCTATTAGTATAGGAGATACCTGAAAACATATCACACTTTTCATCATAGTGCTTTTACCAATGCATAAAATGCATGGAGAAGTCATTTCGAATGACTGGTCCTCAGTGTTGTGAGAACGATGACTGGTTAAAATTTTTGGTGGTTTCTTGTTCAGTCCATAGGCCTACATCATGTGGCAAACCGGTGAGCATGTGGCTCTATTAGTATAGGAGATACCTGAAAACATATCACACTTTTCATCATAGTGCTTTTACCAATGCATAAAATGCATGGAGAAGTCATTTCGAATGACTGGTCCTCAGTGTTGTGAGAACGATGACTGGTTAAAATTTTTGGTGGTTTCTTGTTCAGTCCATAGGCCTACATCATGTGGCAAACCGGTGAGCATGTGGCTCTATTAGTATAGGAGATACCTGAAAACATATCACACTTTTCATCATAGTGCTTTTACCAATGCATAAAATGCATGGAGAAGTCATTTCGAATGACTGGTCCTCAGTGTTGTGAGAACGATGACTGGTTAAAATTTTTGGTGGTTTCTTGTTCAGTCCATAGGCCTACATCATGTGGCAAACCGGTGAGCATGTGGCTCTATTAGTATAGGAGATACCTGAAAACATATCACACTTTTCATCATAGTGCTTTTACCAATGCATAAAATGCATGGAGAAGTCATTTCGAATGACTGGTCCTCAGTGTTGTGAGGACGATGACTGGTTAAAATATTTGGTGGTTTCTTGTTCAGTCCATAGGCCTACATCATGTGGCAAACCGGTGAGCATGTGGCTCTATTAGTATAGGAGATACCTGAAAACATATCACACTTTTCATCATAGTGCTTTTACCAATGCATAAAATGCATGGAGAAGTCATTTCGAAGGACTGGTCCTCAGTGTTGTGAGAACGATGACTGGTTAAAATTTTTGGTGGTTTCTTGTTCAGTCCATAGGCCTACATCATGTGGCAAACCGGTGAGCATGTGGCTCTATTAGTATAGGAGATACCTGAAAACATATCACACTTTTCATCATAGTGCTTTTACCAATGCATAAAATGCATGGAGAAGTCATTTCGAATGACTGGTCCTCAGTGTTGTGAGAACGATGACTGGTTAAAATTTTTGGTGGTTTCTTGTTCAGTCCATAGGCCTACATCATGTGGCAAACCGGTGAGCATGTGGCTCTATTAGTATAGGAGATACCTGAAAACATATCACACTTTTCATCATAGTGCTTTTACCAATGCATAAAATACATGGAGAAGTCATTTCGAATGACTGGTCCTCAGTGTTGTGAGGACGATGATTGGTTAAAATTTTTGGTGGTTTCTTGTTCAGTCCATAGGCCTACATCATGTGGCAAACCGGTGAGCATGTGGCTCTATTAGTATAGGAGATACCTGAAAACATATCACACTTTTCATCATAGTGCTTTTACCAATGCATAAAATGCATGGAGAAGTCATTTCGAATGACTGGTCCTCAGTGTTGTGAGAACGATGACTGGTTAAAATTTTTGGTGGTTTCTTGTTCAGTCCATAGGCCTACATCATGTGGCAAACCGGTGAGCATGTGGCTCTATTAGTATAGGAGATACCTGAAAACATATCACACTTTTCATCATAGTGCTTTTACCAATGCATAAAATGCATGGAGAAGTCATTTCGAATGACTGGTCCTCAATGTTGTGAGAACGATGACTGGTTAAAATTTTTGGTGGTTTCTTGTTCAGTCCATAGGCCTACATCATGTGGCAAACCGGTGAGCATGTGGCTCTATTAGTATAGGAGATACCTGAAAACATATCACACTTTTCATCATAGTGCTTTTACCAATGCATAAAATGCATGGAGAAGTCATTTCGAATGACTGGTCCTCAGTGTTGTGAGAACGATGACTGGTTAAAATTTTTGGTGGTTTCTTGTTTAGTCCATAGGCCTACATCATGTGGCAAACCGGTGAGCATGTGGCTCTATTAGTATAGGAGATACCTGAAAACATATCACACTTTTCATCATAGTGCTTTTACCAATGCATACAATGCATGGAGAAGTCATTTCGAATGACTGGTCCTCAGTGTTGTGAGAACGATGACTGGTTAAAATTTTTGGTGGTTTCTTGTTCAGTCCATTGGCCTACATCATGTGGCAAACCGGTGAGCATGTGGCTCTATTAATATAGGAGATACCTGAAAACATATCACACTTTTCATCATAGTGCTTTTACCAATGCATAAAATGCATGGAGAAGTCATTTCGAATGACTGGTCCTCAGTGTTGTGAGAACGATGACTGGTTAAAATTTTTGGTGGCTTCTTGTTCAGTCCATAGGCCTACATCATGTGGCAAACCGGTGAGCATGTGGCTCTATTAGTATAGGAGATACCTGAAAACATATCACACTTTTCATCATAGTGCTTTTACCAATGCATAAAATGCATGGAGAAGTCATTTCGAATGACTGGTCCTCAGTGTTGTGAGAACGATGACTGGTTAAAATTTTTGGTGGTTTCTTGTTCAGTCCATAGGCCTACATCATGTGGCAAACCGGTGAGCATGTGGCTCTATTAGTATAGGAGATACCTGAAAACATATCACACTTTTCATCATAGTGCTTTTACCAATGCATAAAATGCATGGAGAAGTCATTTCGAATGACTGGTCCTCAGTGTTGTGAGAACGATGACTGGTTAAAATTTTTGGTGGTTTCTTGTTCAGTCCATAGGCCTACATCATGTGGCAAACCGGTGAGCATGTGGCTCTATTAGTATAGGAGATACCTGAAAACATATCACACTTTTCATCATAGTGCTTTTACCAATGCATAAAATGCATGGAGAAGTCATTTCGAATGACTGGTCCTCAGTGTTGTGAGAACGATGACTGGTTAAAATTTTTGGTGGTTTCTTGTTCAGTCCATAGGCCTACATCATGTGGCAAACCGGTGAGCATGTGGCTCTATTAGTATAGGAGATACCTGAAAACATATCACACTTTTCATCATAGTGCTTTTACCAATGCATAAAATGCATGGAGAAGTCATTTCGAATGACTGGTCCTCAGTGTTGTGAGAACGATGACTGGTTAAAATTTTTGGTGGTTTCTTGTTCAGTCCATAGGCCTACATCATGTGGCAAACCAGTGAGCATGTGGCTCTATTAGTATAGGAGATACCTGAAAACATATCACACTTTTCATCATAGTGCTTTTACCAATGCATAAAATGCATGGAGAAGTCATTTCGAATGACTGGTCCTCAGTGTTGTGAGAACGATGACTGGTTAAAATTTTTGGTGGTTTCTTGTTCAGTCCATAGGCCTACATCATGTGGCAAACCGGTGAGCATGTGGCTCTATTAGTATAGGAGATACCTGAAAACATATCACACTTTTCATCATAGTGCTTTTACCAATGCATAAAATGCATGGAGAAGTCATTTCGAATGACTGGTCCTCAGTGCTGTGAGAACGATGACTGGTTAAAATTTTTGGTGGTTTCTTGTTCAGTCCATAGGCCTACATCATGTGGCAAACCGGTGAGCATGTGGCTCTATTAGTATAGGAGATACCTGAAAACATATCACACTTTTCATCATAGTGCTTTTACCAATGCATAAAATGCATGGAGAAGTCATTTCGAATGACTGGTCCTCAGTGTTGTGAGAACGATGACTGGTTAAAATTTTTGGTGGTTTCTTGTTCAGTCCATAGGCCTACATCATGTGGCAAACCGGTGAGCATGTGGCTCTATTAGTATAGGAGATACCTGAAAACATATCACACTTTTCATCATAGTGCTTTTACCAATGCATAAAATGCATGGAGAAGTCATTTCGAATGACTGGTCCTCAGAGTTGTGAGAACGATGACTGGTTAAAATTTTTGGTGGTTTCTTGTTCAGTCCATAGGCCTACATCATGTGGCAAACCGGTGAGCATGTGGCTCTATTAGTATAGGAGATACCTAAAAACATATCATACTTTTCATCATAGTGCTTTTACCAATGCATAAAATGCATGGAGAAGTCATTTCGAATGACTGCTCCTCAGTGTTGTGAGAACGATGACTGGTTAAAATTTTTGGTGGTTTCTTGTTCAGTCCATAGGCCTACATCATGTGGCAAACCGGTGAGCATGTGGCTCTATTAGTATAGGAGATACCTGAAAACATATCACACTTTTCATCATAGTGCTTTTACCAATGCATAAAATGCATGGAGAAGTCATTTCGAATGACTGGTCCTCAGTGTTGTGAGAACGATGACTGGTTAAAATTTTTGGTGGTTTCTTGTTCAGTCCATAGGCCTACATCATGTGGCAAACCAGTGAGCATGTGGCTCTATTAGTATAGGAGATACCTGAAAACATATCACACTTTTCATCATAGTGCTTTTACCAATGCATAAAATGCATGGAGAAGTCATTTCGAATGACTGGTCCTCAGTGTTGTGAGAACGATGACTGGTTAAAATTTTTGGTGGTTTCTTGTTCAGTCCATAGGCCTACATCATGTGGCAAACCGGTGAGCATGTGGCTCTATTAGTATAGGAGATACCTGAAAACATATCACACTTTTCATCATAGTGCTTTTACCAATGCATAAAATGCATGGAGAAGTCATTTCGAATGACTGGTCCTCAGTGCTGAGAGAACGATGACTGGTTAAAATTTTTGGTGGTTTCTTGTTCAGTCCATAGGCCTACATCATGTGGCAAACCGGTGAGCATGTGGCTCTATTAGTATAGGAGATACCTGAAAACATATCACACTTTTCATCATAGTGCTTTTACCAATGCATAAAATGCATGGAGAAGTCATTTCGAATGACTGGTCCTCAGTGTTGTGAGAACGATGACTGGTTAAAATTTTTGGTGGTTTCTTGTTCAGTCCATAGGCCTACATCATGTGGCAAACCGGTGAGCATGTGGCTCTATTAGTATAGGAGATACCTGAAAACATATCACACTTTTCATCATAGTGCTTTTACCAATGCATAAAATGCATGGAGAAGTCATTTCGAATGACTGGTCCTCAGTGTTGTGAGAACGATGACTGGTTAAAATTTTTGGTGGTTTCTTGTTCAGTCCATAGGCCTACATCATGTGGCAAACCGGTGAGCATGTGGCTCTATTAGTATAGGAGATACCTGAAAACATATCACACTTTTCATCATAGTGCTTTTACCAATGCATAAAATGCATGGAGAAGTCATTTCGAATGACTGGTCCTCAGTGTTGTGAGAACGATGACTGGTTAAAATTTTTGGTGGTTTCTTGTTCAGTCCATAGGCCTACATCATGTGGCAAACCAGTGAGCATGTGGCTCTATTAGTATAGGAGATACCTGAAAACATATCACACTTTTCATCATAGTGCTTTTACCAATGCATAAAATGCATGGAGAAGTCATTTCGAATGACTGGTCCTCAGTGTTGTGAGAACGATGACTGGTTAAAATTTTTGGTGGTTTCTTGTTCAGTCCATAGGCCTACATCATGTGGCAAACCGGTGAGCATGTGGCTCTATTAGTATAGGAGATACCTGAAAACATATCACACTTTTCATCATAGTGCTTTTACCAATGCATAAAATGCATGGAGAAGTCATTTCGAATGACTGGTCCTCAGTGCTGTGAGAACGATGACTGGTTAAAATTTTTGGTGGTTTCTTGTTCAGTCCATAGGCCTACATCATGTGGCAAACCGGTGAGCATGTGGCTCTATTAGTATAGGAGATACCTGAAAACATATCACACTTTTCATCATAGTGCTTTTACCAATGCATAAAATGCATGGAGAAGTCATTTCGAATGACTGGTCCTCAGTGTTGTGAGAACGATGACTGGTTAAAATTTTTGGTGGTTTCTTGTTCAGTCCATAGGCCTACATCATGTGGCAAACCGGTGAGCATGTGGCTCTATTAGTATAGGAGATACCTGAAAACATATCACACTTTTCATCATAGTGCTTTTACCAATGCATAAAATGCATGGAGAAGTCATTTCGAATGACTGGTCCTCAGAGTTGTGAGAACGATGACTGGTTAAAATTTTTGGTGGTTTCTTGTTCAGTCCATAGGCCTACATCATGTGGCAAACCGGTGAGCATGTGGCTCTATTAGTATAGGAGATACCTAAAAACATATCATACTTTTCATCATAGTGCTTTTACCAATGCATAAAATGCATGGAGAAGTCATTTCGAATGACTGCTCCTCAGTGTTGTGAGAACGATGACTGGTTAAAATTTTTGGTGGTTTCTTGTTCAGTCCATAGGCCTACATCATGTGGCAAACCGGTGAGCATGTGGCTCTATTAGTATAGGAGATACCTGAAAACATATCACACTTTTCATCATAGTGCTTTTACCAATGCATAAAATGCATGGAGAAGTCATTTCGAATGACTGGTCCTCAGTGTTGTGAGAACGATGACTGGTTAAAATTTTTGGTGGTTTCTTGTTCAGTCCATAGGCCTACATCATGTGGCAAACCAGTGAGCATGTGGCTCTATTAGTATAGGAGATACCTGAAAACATATCACACTTTTCATCATAGTGCTTTTACCAATGCATAAAATGCATGGAGAAGTCATTTTGAATGACTGGTCCTCAGTGTTGTGAGAACGATGACTGGTTAAAATTTTTGGTGGTTTCTTGTTCAGTCCATAGGCCTACATCATGTGGCAAACCGGTGAGCATGTGGCTCTATTAGTATAGGAGATACCTGAAAACATATCACACTTTTCATCATAGTGCTTTTACCAATGCATAAAATGCATGGAGAAGTCATTTCGAATGACTGGTCCTCAGTGCTGAGAGAACGATGACTGGTTAAAATTTTTGGTGGTTTCTTGTTCAGTCCATAGGCCTACATCATGTGGCAAACCGGTGAGCATGTGGCTCTATTAGTATAGGAGATACCTGAAAACATATCACACTTTTCATCATAGTGCTTTTACCAATGCATAAAATGCATGGAGAAGTCATTTCGAATGACTGGTCCTCAGTGTTGTGAGAACGATGACTGGTTAAAATTTTTGGTGGTTTCTTGTTCAGTCCATAGGCCTACATCATGTGGCAAACCGGTGAGCATGTGGCTCTATTAGTATAGGAGATACCTGAAAACATATCACACTTTTCATCATAGTGCTTTTACCAATGCATAAAATGCATGGAGAAGTCATTTCGAATGACTGGTCCTCAGTGTTGTGAGAACGATGACTGGTTAAAATTTTTGGTGGTTTCTTGTTCAGTCCATAGGCCTACATCATGTGGCAAACCGGTGAGCATGTGGCTCTATTAGTATAGGAGATACCTGAAAACATATCACACTTTTCATCATAGTGCTTTTACCAATGCATAAAATACATGGAGAAGTCATTTCGAATGACTGGTCCTCAGTGTTGTGAGAACGATGACTGGTTAAAATTTTTGGTGGTTTCTTGTTCAGTCCATAGGCCTACATCATGTGGCAAACCGGTGAGCATGTGGCTCTATTAGTATAGGAGATACCTGAAAACATATCACACTTTTCATCATAGTGCTTTTACCAATGCATAAAATGCATGGAGAAGTCATTTCGAATGACTGGTCCTCAGTGTTGTGAGAACGATGACTGGTTAAAATTTTTGGTGGTTTCTTGTTCAGTCCATAGGCCTACATCATGTGGCAAACCGGTGAGCATGTGGCTCTATTAGTATAGGAGATACCTGAAAACATATCACACTTTTCATCATAGTGCTTTTACCAATGCATAAAATACATGGAGAAGTCATTTCGAATGACTGGTCCTCAGTGTTGTGAGGACGATGACTGGTTAAAATTTTTGGTGGTTTCTTGTTCAGTCCATAGGCCTACATCATGTGGCAAACCGGTGAGCATGTGGCTCTATTAGTATAGGAGATACCTGAAAACATATCACACTTTTCATCATAGTGCTTTTACCAATGCATAAAATGCATGGAGAAGTCATTTCGAATGACTGGTCCTCAGTGTTGTGAGAACGATGACTGGTTAAAATTTTTGGTGGTTTCTTGTTCAGTCCATAGGCCTACATCATGTGGCAAACCGGTGAGCATGTGGCTCTATTAGTATAGGAGATACCTGAAAACATATCACACTTTTCATCATAGTGCTTTTACCAATGCATAAAATGCATGGAGAAGTCATTTCGAATGACTGGTCCTCAGTGTTGTGAGAACGATGACTGGTTAAAATTTTTGGTGGTTTCTTGTTCAGTCCATAGGCCTACATCATGTGGCAAACCGGTGAGCATGTGGCTCTATTAGTATAGGAGATACCTGAAAACATATCACACTTTTCATCATAGTGCTTTTACCAATGTATAAAATGCATGGAGAAGTCATTTCGAATGACTGGTCCTCAGTGTTGTGAGAACGATGACTGGTTAAAATTTTTGGTGGTTTCTTGTTCAGTCCATAGGCCTACATCATGTGGCAAACCGGTGAGCATGTGGCTCTATTAGTATAGGAGATACCTGAAAACATATCACACTTTTCATCATAGTGCTTTTACCAATGCATAAAATGCATGGAGAAGTCATTTCGAATGACTGGTCCTCAGTGTTGTGAGAACGATGACTGGTTAAAATTTTTGGTGGTTTCTTGTTCAGTCCATAGGCCTACATCATGTGGCAAACCGGTGAGCATGTGGCTCTATTAGTATAGGAGATACCTGAAAACATATCACACTTTTCATCATAGTGCTTTTACCAATGCATAAAATGCATGGTGAAGTCATTTCGAATGACTGGTCCTCAATGTTGTGAGAACGATGACTGGTTAAAATTTTTGGTGGTTTCTTGTTCAGTCCATAGGCCTACATCATGTGGCAAACCGGTGAGCATGTGGCTCTATTAGTATAGGAGATACCTGAAAACATATCACACTTTTCATCATAGTGCTTTTACCAATGCATAAAATGCATGGAGAAGTCATTTCGAATGACTGGTCCTCAGTGTTGTGAGAACGATGACTGGTTAAAATTTTTGGTGGTTTCTTGTTCAGTCCATAGGCCTACATCATGTGGCAAACCGGTGAGCATGTGGCTCTATTAGTATAGGAGATACCTGAAAACATATCACACTTTTCATCATAGTGCTTTTACCAATGCATACAATGCATGGAGAAGTCATTTCGAATGACTGGTCCTCAGTGTTGTGAGAACGATGACTGGTTAAAATTTTTGGTGGTTTCTTGTTCAGTCCATAGGCCTACATCATGTGGCAAACCGGTGAGCATGTGGCTCTATTAATATAGGAGATACCTGAAAACATATCACACTTTTCATCATAGTGCTTTTACCAATGCATAAAATGCATGGAGAAGTCATTTCGAATGACTGGTCCTCAGTGTTGTGAGAACGATGACTGGTTAAAATTTTTGGTGGCTTCTTGTTCAGTCCATAGGCCTACATCATGTGGCAAACCGGTGAGCATGTGGCTCTATTAGTATAGGAGATACCTGAAAACATATCACACTTTTCATCATAGTGCTTTTACCAATGCATAAAATGCATGGAGAAGTCATTTCGAATGACTGGTCCTCAGTGTTGTGAGAACGATGACTGGTTAAAATTTTTGGTGGTTTCTTGTTCAGTCCATAGGCCTACATCATGTGGCAAACCGGTGAGCATGTGGCTCTATTAGTATAGGAGATACCTGAAAACATATCACACTTTTCATCATAGTGCTTTTACCAATGCATAAAATGCATGGAGAAGTCATTTCGAATGACTGGTCCTCAGTGTTGTGAGAACGATGACTGGTTAAAATTTTTGGTGGTTTCTTGTTCAGTCCATAGGCCTACATCATGTGGCAAACCGGTGAGCATGTGGCTCTATTAGTATAGGAGATACCTGAAAACATATCACACTTTTCATCATAGTGCTTTTACCAATGCATAAAATGCATGGAGAAGTCATTTCGAATGACTGGTCCTCAGTGTTGTGAGAACGATGACTGGTTAAAATTTTTGGTGGTTTCTTGTTCAGTCCATAGGCCTACATCATGTGGCAAAATGGTGAGCATGTGGCTCTATTAGTATAGGAGATACCTGAAAACATATCATACTTTTCATCATAGTGCTTTTACCAATGCATAAAATGCATGGAGAAGTCATTTCGAATGACTGGTCCTCAGTGTTGTGAGAACGATGACTGGTTAAAATTTTTGGTGGTTTCTTGTTCAGTCCATAGGCCTACATCATGTGGCAAACCGGTGAGCATGTGGCTCTATTAGTATAGGAGATACCTGAAAACATATCACACTTTTCATCATAGTGCTTTTACCAATGCATAAAATGCATGGAGAAGTCATTTCGAATGACTGGTCCTCAGAGTTGTGAGAACGATGACTGGTTAAAATTTTTGGTGGTTTCTTGTTCAGTCCATAGGCCTACATCATGTGGCAAACCGGTGAGCATGTGGCTCTATTAGTATAGGAGATACCTAAAAACATATCATACTTTTCATCATAGTGCTTTTACCAATGCATAAAATGCATGGAGAAGTCATTTCGAATGACTGGTCCTCAGTGTTGTGAGAACGATGACTGGTTAAAATTTTTGGTGGTTTCTTGTTCAGTCCATAGGCCTACATCATGTGGCAAACCGGTGAGCATGTGGCTCTATTAGTATAGGAGATACCTGAAAACATATCACACTTTTCATCATAGTGCTTTTACCAATGCATAAAATGCATGGAGAAGTCATTTCGAATGACTGGTCCTCAGTGTTGTGAGAACGATGACTGGTTAAAATTTTTGGTGGTTTCTTGTTCAGTCCATAGGCCTACATCATGTGGCAAACCAGTGAGCATGTGGCTCTATTAGTATAGGAGATACCTGAAAACATATCACACTTTTCATCATAGTGCTTTTACCAATGCATAAAATGCATGGAGAAGTCATTTCGAATGACTGGTCCTCAGTGTTGTGAGAACGATGACTGGTTAAAATTTTTGGTGGTTTCTTGTTCAGTCCATAGGCCTACATCATGTGGCAAACCGGTGAGCATGTGGCTCTATTAGTATAGGAGATACCTGAAAACATATCACACTTTTCATCATAGTGCTTTTACCAATGCATAAAATGCATGGAGAAGTCATTTCGAATGACTGGTCCTCAGTGCTGAGAGAACGATGACTGGTTAAAATTTTTGGTGGTTTCTTGTTCAGTCCATAGGCCTACATCATGTGGCAAACCGGTGAGCATGTGGCTCTATTAGTATAGGAGATACCTGAAAACATATCACACTTTTCATCATAGTGCTTTTACCAATGCATAAAATGCATGGAGAAGTCATTTCGAATGACTGGTCCTCAGTGTTGTGAGAACGATGACTGGTTAAAATTTTTGGTGGTTTCTTGTTCAGTCCATAGGCCTACATCATGTGGCAAACCGGTGAGCATGTGGCTCTATTAGTATAGGAGATACCTGAAAACATATCACACTTTTCATCATAGTGCTTTTACCAATGCATAAAATGCATGGAGAAGTCATTTCGAATGACTGGTCCTCAGTGTTGTGAGAACGATGACTGGTTAAAATTTTTGGTGGTTTCTTGTTCAGTCCATAGGCCTACATCATGTGGCAAACCGGTGAGCATGTGGCTCTATTAGTATAGGAGATACCTGAAAACATATCACACTTTTCATCATAGTGCTTTTACCAATGCATAAAATGCATGGAGAAGTCATTTCGAATGACTGGTCCTCAGTGTTGTGAGAACGATGACTGGTTAAAATTTTTGGTGGTTTCTTGTTCAGTCCATAGGCCTACATCATGTGGCAAACCGGTGAGCATGTGGCTCTATTAGTATAGGAGATACCTGAAAACATATCACACTTTTCATCATAGTGCTTTTACCAATGCATAAAATGCATGGAGAAGTCATTTCGAATGACTGGTCCTCAGTGTTGTGAGAACGATGACTGGTTAAAATTTTTGGTGGTTTCTTGTTCAGTCCATAGGCCTACATCATGTGGCAAACCGGTGAGCATGTGGCTCTATTAGTATAGGAGATACCTGAAAACATATCACACTTTTCATCATAGTGCTTTTACCAATGCATAAAATGCATGGAGAAGTCATTTCGAATGACTGGTCCTCAGTGTTGTGAGAACGATGACTGGTTAAAATTTTTGGTGGTTTCTTGTTCAGTCCATAGGCCTACATCATGTGGCAAACCGGTGAGCATGTGGCTCTATTAGTATAGGAGATACCTGAAAACATATCACACTTTTCATCATAGTGCTTTTACCAATGCATAAAATGCATGGAGAAGTCATTTCGAATGACTGGTCCTCAGTGTTGTGAGAACGATGACTGGTTAAAATTTTTGGTGGTTTCTTGTTCAGTCCATAGGCCTACATCATGTGGCAAACCGGTGAGCATGTGGCTCTATTAGTATAGGAGATACCTGAAAACATATCACACTTTTCATCATAGTGCTTTTACCAATGCATAAAATGCATGGAGAAGTCATTTCGAATGACTGGTCCTCAGTGTTGTGAGGACGATGACTGGTTAAAATTTTTGGTGGTTTCTTGTTCAGTCCATAGGCCTACATCATGTGGCAAACCGGTGAGCATGTGGCTCTATTAGTATAGGAGATACCTGAAAACATATCACACTTTTCATCATAGTGCTTTTACCAATGCATAAAATGCATGGAGAAGTCATTTCGAAGGACTGGTCCTCAGTGTTGTGAGAATGATGACTGGTTAAAATTTTTGGTGGTTTCTTGTTCAGTCCATAGGCCTACATCATGTGGCAAACCGGTGAGCATGTGGCTCTATTAGTATAGGAGATACCTGAAAACATATCACACTTTTCATCATAGTGCTTTTACCAATGCATAAAATGCATGGAGAAGTCATTTCGAATGACTGGTCCTCAGTGTTGTGAGAACGATGACTGGTTAAAATTTTTGGTGGTTTCTTGTTCAGTCCATAGGCCTACATCATGTGGCAAACCGGTGAGCATGTGGCTCTATTAGTATAGGAGATACCTGAAAACATATCACACTTTTCATCATAGTGCTTTTACCAATGCATAAAATACATGGAGAAGTCATTTCGAATGACTGGTCCTCAGTGTTGTGAGGACGATGACTGGTTAAAATTTTTGGTGGTTTCTTGTTCAGTCCATAGGCCTACATCATGTGGCAAACCGGTGAGCATGTGGCTCTATTAGTATAGGAGATACCTGAAAACATATCACACTTTTCATCATAGTGCTTTTACCAATGCATAAAATGCATGGAGAAGTCATTTCGAATGACTGGTCCTCAGTGTTGTGAGAACGATGACTGGTTAAAATTTTTGGTGGTTTCTTGTTCAGTCCATAGGCCTACATCATGTGGCAAACCGGTGAGCATGTGGCTCTATTAGTATAGGAGATACCTGAAAACATATCACACTTTTCATCATAGTGCTTTTACCAATGCATAAAATGCATGGAGAAGTCATTTCGAATGACTGGTCCTCAGTGTTGTGAGAACGATGACTGGTTAAAATTTTTGGTGGTTTCTTGTTCAGTCCATAGGCCTACATCATGTGGCAAACCGGTGAGCATGTGGCTCTATTAGTATAGGAGATACCTGAAAACATATCACACTTTTCATCATAGTGCTTTTACCAATGCATAAAATGCATGGAGAAGTCATTTCGAATGACTGGTCCTCAGTGTTGTGAGAACGATGACTGGTTAAAATTTTTGGTGGTTTCTTGTTCAGTCCATAGGCCTACATCATGTGGCAAACCGGTGAGCATGTGGCTCTATTAGTATAGGAGATACCTGAAAACATATCACACTTTTCATCATAGTGCTTTTACCAATGCATAAAATGCATGGAGAAGTCATTTCGAATGACTGGTCCTCAGTGTTGTGAGAACGATGACTGGTTAAAATTTTTGGTGGTTTCTTGTTCAGTCCATAGGCCTACATCATGTGGCAAACCGGTGAGCATGTGGCTCTATTAGTATAGGAGATACCTGAAAACATATCACACTTTTCATCATAGTGCTTTTACCAATGCATAAAATGCATGGAGAAGTCATTTCGAATGACTGGTCCTCAATGTTGTGAGAACGATGACTGGTTAAAATTTTTGGTGGTTTCTTGTTCAGTCCATAGGCCTACATCATGTGGCAAACCGGTGAGCATGTGGCTCTATTAGTATAGGAGATACCTGAAAACATATCACACTTTTCATCATAGTGCTTTTACCAATGCATAAAATGCATGGAGAAGTCATTTCGAATGACTGGTCCTCAGTGTTGTGAGAACGATGACTGGTTAAAATTTTTGGTGGTTTCTTGTTCAGTCCATAGGCCTACATCATGTGGCAAACCGGTGAGCATGTGGCTCTATTAGTATAGGAGATACCTGAAAACATATCACACTTTTCATCATAGTGCTTTTACCAATGCATACAATGCATGGAGAAGTCATTTCGAATGACTGGTCCTCAGTGTTGTGAGAACGATGACTGGTTAAAATTTTTGGTGGTTTCTTGTTCAGTCCATAGGCCTACATCATGTGGCAAACCGGTGAGCATGTGGCTCTATTAATATAGGAGATACCTGAAAACATATCACACTTTTCATCATAGTGCTTTTACCAATGCATAAAATGCATGGAGAAGTCATTTCGAATGACTGGTCCTCAGTGTTGTGAGAACGATGACTGGTTAAAATTTTTGGTGGCTTCTTGTTCAGTCCATAGGCCTACATCATGTGGCAAACCGGTGAGCATGTGGCTCTATTAGTATAGGAGATACCTGAAAACATATCACACTTTTCATCATAGTGCTTTTACCAATGCATAAAATGCATGGAGAAGTCATTTCGAATGACTGGTCCTCAGTGTTGTGAGAACGATGACTGGTTAAAATTTTTGGTGGTTTCTTGTTCAGTCCATAGGCCTACATCATGTGGCAAACCGGTGAGCATGTGGCTCTATTAGTATAGGAGATACCTGAAAACATATCACACTTTTCATTATAGTGCTTTTACCAATGCATAAAATGCATGGAGAAGTCATTTCGAATGACTGGTCCTCAGTGTTGTGAGAACGATGACTGGTTAAAATTTTTGGTGGTTTCTTGTTCAGTCCATAGGCCTACATCATGTGGCAAACCGGTGAGCATGTGGCTCTATTAGTATAGGAGATACCTGAAAACATATCACACTTTTCATCATAGTGCTTTTACCAATGCATAAAATGCATGGAGAAGTCATTTCGAATGACTGGTCCTCAGTGTTGTGAGAACGATGACTGGTTAAAATTTTTGGTGGTTTCTTGTTCAGTCCATAGGCCTACATCATGTGGCAAAATGGTGAGCATGTGGCTCTATTAGTATAGGAGATACCTGAAAACATATCATACTTTTCATCATAGTGCTTTTACCAATGCATAAAATGCATGGAGAAGTCATTTCGAATGACTGGTCCTCAGTGTTGTGAGAACGATGACTGGTTAAAATTTTTGGTGGTTTCTTGTTCAGTCCATAGGCCTACATCATGTGGCAAACCGGTGAGCATGTGGCTCTATTAGTATAGGAGATACCTGAAAACATATCACACTTTTCATCATAGTGCTTTTACCAATGCATAAAATGCATGGAGAAGTCATTTCGAATGACTGGTCCTCAGTGTTGTGAGAACGATGACTGGTTAAAATTTTTGGTGGTTTCTTGTTCAGTCCATAGGCCTACATCATGTGGCAAACCGGTGAGCATGTGGCTCTATTAGTATAGGAGATACCTGAAAACATATCACACTTTTCATCATAGTGCTTTTACCAATGCATACAATGCATGGAGAAGTCATTTCGAATGACTGGTCCTCAGTGTTGTGAGAACGATGACTGGTTAAAATTTTTGGTGGTTTCTTGTTCAGTCCATAGGCCTACATCATGTGGCAAACCGGTGAGCATGTGGCTCTATTAATATAGGAGATACCTGAAAACATATCACACTTTTCATCATAGTGCTTTTACCAATGCATAAAATGCATGGAGAAGTCATTTCGAATGACTGGTCCTCAGTGTTGTGAGAACGATGACTGGTTAAAATTTTTGGTGGCTTCTTGTTCAGTCCATAGGCCTACATCATGTGGCAAACCGGTGAGCATGTGGCTCTATTAGTATAGGAGATACCTGAAAACATATCACACTTTTCATCATAGTGCTTTTACCAATGCATAAAATGCATGGAGAAGTCATTTCGAATGACTGGTCCTCAGTGTTGTGAGAACGATGACTGGTTAAAATTTTTGGTGGTTTCTTGATCAGTCCATAGGCCTACATCATGTGGCAAACCGGTGAGCATGTGGCTCTATTAGTATAGGAGATACCTGAAAACATATCACACTTTTCATTATAGTGCTTTTACCAATGCATAAAATGCATGGAGAAGTCATTTCGAATGACTGGTCCTCAGTGTTGTGAGAACGATGACTGGTTAAAATTTTTGGTGGTTTCTTGTTCAGTCCATAGGCCTACATCATGTGGCAAACCGGTGAGCATGTGGCTCTATTAGTATAGGAGATACCTGAAAACATATCACACTTTTCATCATAGTGCTTTTACCAATGCATAAAATGCATGGAGAAGTCATTTCGAATGACTGGTCCTCAGTGTTGTGAGAACGATGACTGGTTAAAATTTTTGGTGGTTTCTTGTTCAGTCCATAGGCCTACATCATGTGGCAAAATGGTGAGCATGTGGCTCTATTAGTATAGGAGATACCTGAAAACATATCATACTTTTCATCATAGTGCTTTTACCAATGCATAAAATGCATGGAGAAGTCATTTCGAATGACTGGTCCTCAGTGTTGTGAGAACGATGACTGGTTAAAATTTTTGGTGGTTTCTTGTTCAGTCCATAGGCCTACATCATGTGGCAAACCGGTGAGCATGTGGCTCTATTAGTATAGGAGATACCTAAAAACATATCATACTTTTCATCATAGTGCTTTTACCAATGCATAAAATGCATGGAGAAGTCATTTCGAATGACTGGTCCTCAGTGTTGTGAGAACGATGACTGGTTAAAATTTTTGGTGGTTTCTTGTTCAGTCCATAGGCCTACATCATGTGGCAAACCGGTGAGCATGTGGCTCTATTAGTATAGGAGATACCTGAAAACATATCACACTTTTCATCATAGTGCTTTTACCAATGCATAAAATGCATGGAGAAGTCATTTCGAATGACTGGTCCTCAGTGTTGTGAGAACGATGACTGGTTAAAATTTTTGGTGGTTTCTTGTTCAGTCCATAGGCCTACATCATGTGGCAAACCAGTGAGCATGTGGCTCTATTAGTATAGGAGATACCTGAAAACATATCACACTTTTCATCATAGTGCTTTTACCAATGCATAAAATGCATGGAGAAGTCATTTCGAATGACTGGTCCTCAGTGTTGTGAGAACGATGACTGGTTAAAATTTTTGGTGGTTTCTTGTTCAGTCCATAGGCCTACATCATGTGGCAAACCGGTGAGCATGTGGCTCTATTAGTATAGGAGATACCTGAAAACATATCACACTTTTCATCATAGTGCTTTTACCAATGCATAAAATGCATGGAGAAGTCATTTCGAATGACTGGTCCTCAGTGCTGTGAGAACGATGACTGGTTAAAATTTTTGGTGGTTTCTTGTTCAGTCCATAGGCCTACATCATGTGGCAAACCGGTGAGCATGTGGCTCTATTAGTATAGGAGATACCTGAAAACATATCACACTTTTCATCATAGTGCTTTTACCAATGCATAAAATGCATGGAGAAGTCATTTCGAATGACTGGTCCTCAGTGTTGTGAGAACGATGACTGGTTAAAATTTTTGGTGGTTTCTTGTTCAGTCCATAGGCCTACATCATGTGGCAAACCGGTGAGCATGTGGCTCTATTAGTATAGGAGATACCTGAAAACATATCACACTTTTCATCATAGTGCTTTTACCAATGCATAAAATGCATGGAGAAGTCATTTCGAATGACTGGTCCTCAGTGTTGTGAGAACGATGACTGGTTAAAATTTTTGGTGGTTTCTTGTTCAGTCCATAGGCCTACATCATGTGGCAAACCGGTGAGCATGTGGCTCTATTAGTATAGGAGATACCTGAAAACATATCACACTTTTCATCATAGTGCTTTTACCAATGCATAAAATGCATGGAGAAGTCATTTCGAATGACTGGTCCTCAGTGTTGTGAGAACGATGACTGGTTAAAATTTTTGGTGGTTTCTTGTTCAGTCCATAGGCCTACATCATGTGGCAAACCGGTGAGCATGTGGCTCTATTAGTATAGGAGATACCTGAAAACATATCACACTTTTCATCATAGTGCTTTTACCAATGCATAAAATGCATGGAGAAGTCATTTCGAATGACTGGTCCTCAGTGTTGTGAGAACGATGACTGGTTAAAATTTTTGGTGGTTTCTTGTTCAGTCCATAGGCCTACATCATGTGGCAAACCGGTGAGCATGTGGCTCTATTAGTATAGGAGATACCTGAAAACATATCACACTTTTCATCATAGTGCTTTTACCAATGCATAAAATGCATGGAGAAGTCATTTCGAATGACTGGTCCTCAGTGTTGTGAGAACGATGACTGGTTAAAATTTTTGGTGGTTTCTTGTTCAGTCCATAGGCCTACATCATGTGGCAAACCGGTGAGCATGTGGCTCTATTAGTATAGGAGATACCTGAAAACATATCACACTTTTCATCATAGTGCTTTTACCAATGCATAAAATGCATGGAGAAGTCATTTCGAATGACTGGTCCTCAGTGTTGTGAGAACGATGACTGGTTAAAATTTTTGGTGGTTTCTTGTTCAGTCCATAGGCCTGCATCATGTGGCAAACCGGTGAGCATGTGGCTCTATTAGTATAGGAGATACCTGAAAACATATCACACTTTTCATCATAGTGCTTTTACCAATGCATAAAATGCATGGAGAAGTCATTTCGAATGACTGGTCCTCAGTGTTGTGAGAACGATGACTGGTTAAAATTTTTGGTGGTTTCTTGTTCAGTCCATAGGCCTACATCATGTGGCAAACCGGTGAGCATGTGGCTCTATTAGTATAGGAGATACCTGAAAACATATCACACTTTTCATCATAGTGCTTTTACCAATGCATAAAATGCATGGAGAAGTCATTTCGAATGACTGGTCCTCAGTGTTGTGAGAACGATGACTGGTTAAAATTTTTGGTGGTTTCTTGTTCAGTCCATAGGCCTACATCATGTGGCAAACCGGTGAGCATGTGGCTCTATTAGTATAGGAGATACCTGAAAACATATCACACTTTTCATCATAGTGCTTTTACCAATGCATAAAATGCATGGAGAAGTCATTTCGAATGACTGGTCCTCAGTGTTGTGAGGACGATGACTGGTTAAAATTTTTGGTGGTTTCTTGTTCAGTCCATAGGCCTACATCATGTGGCAAACCGGTGAGCATGTGGCTCTATTAGTATAGGAGATACCTGAAAACATATCACACTTTTCATCATAGTGCTTTTACCAATGCATAAAATGCATGGAGAAGTCATTTCGAAGGACTGGTCCTCAGTGTTGTGAGAACGATGACTGGTTAAAATTTTTGGTGGTTTCTTGTTCAGTCCATAGGCCTACATCATGTGGCAAACCGGTGAGCATGTGGCTCTATTAGTATAGGAGATACCTGAAAACATATCACACTTTTCATCATAGTGCTTTTACCAATGCATAAAATGCATGGAGAAGTCATTTCGAATGACTGGTCCTCAGTGTTGTGAGAACGATGACTGGTTAAAATTTTTGGTGGTTTCTTGTTCAGTCCATAGGCCTACATCATGTGGCAAACCGGTGAGCATGTGGCTCTATTAGTATAGGAGATACCTGAAAACATATCACACTTTTCATCATAGTGCTTTTACCAATGCATAAAATACATGGAGAAGTCATTTCGAATGACTGGTCCTCAGTGTTGTGAGGACGATGACTGGTTAAAATTTTTGGTGGTTTCTTGTTCAGTCCATAGGCCTACATCATGTGGCAAACCGGTGAGCATGTGGCTCTATTAGTATAGGAGATACCTGAAAACATATCACACTTTTCATCATAGTGCTTTTACCAATGCATAAAATGCATGGAGAAGTCATTTCGAATGACTGGTCCTCAGTGTTGTGAGAACGATGACTGGTTAAAATTTTTGGTG
Source organism: Ranitomeya imitator (assembly GCF_032444005.1). Lineage (NCBI taxonomy): Eukaryota > Metazoa > Chordata > Amphibia > Anura > Dendrobatidae > Ranitomeya > Ranitomeya imitator. The sequence continues at coordinate 1,095,581 of NW_027194316.1, forward strand.
GTTTCTTGTTCAGTCCATAGGCCTACATCATGTGGCAAACCGGTGAGCATGTGGCTCTATTAGTATAGGAGATACCTGAAAACATATCACACTTTTCATCATAGTGCTTTTACCAATGCATAAAATGCATGGAGAAGTCATTTCGAATGACTGGTCCTCAGTGTTGTGAGAACGATGACTGGTTAAAATTTTTGGTGGTATCTTGTTCAGTCCATAGGCCTACATCATGTGGCAAACCGGTGAGCATGTGGCTCTATTAGTATAGGAGATACCTGAAAACATATCACACTTTTCATCATAGTGCTTTTACCAATGTATAAAATGCATGGAGAAGTCATTTCGAATGACTGGTCCTCAGTGTTGTGAGAACGATGACTGGTTAAAATTTTTGGTGGTTTCTTGTTCAGTCCATAGGCCTACATCATGTGGCAAACCGGTGAGCATGTGGCTCTATTAGTATAGGAGATACCTGAAAACATCACACTTTTCATCATAGTGCTTTTACCAATGCATAAAATGCATGGAGAAGTCATTTCGAATGACTGGTCCTCAGTGTTGTGAGAACGATGACTGGTTAAAATTTTTGGTGGTTTCTTGTTCAGTCCATAGGCCTACATCATGTGGCAAACCGGTGAGCATGTGGCTCTATTAGTATAGGAGATACCTGAAAACATATCACACTTTTCATCATAGTGCTTTTACCAATGCATAAAATGCATGGAGAAATCATTTCGAATGACTGGTCCTCAGTGTTGTGAGAACGATGACTGGTTAAAATTTTTGGTGGTTTCTTGTTCAGTCCATAGGCCTACATCATGTGGCAAACCGGTGAGCATGTGGCTCTATTAGTATAGGAGATACCTGAAAATATATGTCATATATATATATATGTCATATATATATAATGTCATATAGCATACACTCTATACCCTACACTCTACACTCTATACCCTACACTCCATACCCTACACTCTATACCCTACACTATACACTCCATACCCTACACTCTACACTTTATACCCTACTCTCTATACCCTACACTCTATACCCTACACTCTACAACCTGCACTCTATACCCTACACTCTATACCATACACCCTACACTCTATACCCTACACTCTATACCCTACACTCTATACCCTACACTCTATACCCTACACTCTACACTCTATACCCTACACTCTATAGCCTACACTCTACACTTTACTCTATACCCTACACTCTACACCCTACACTCTACACCCTACACTCTAATCCCTACACTCTAATCCCTACACTCTAATCCCTACACCCTACACTCTATACCCTACAATCTATACCCTACACTCTATACCCTACACTCTATACCCTACACTCTAATCCCTACACTCTAATCCCTACAGTCTACACTCTATACCCTACACTCTATACCCTACACTCTATACCCTACACTCTACACCCTACACTCTACACCCTACACTCTAATCCCTACACTCTAATCCCTACACTCTAATCCCTACACCCTACACTCTATACCCTACAATCTATACCCTACACTCTATACCCTACACTCTATACCCTACACTCTATACCCTACACTCTACACCCTACACCCTACACTCTACACTCTATACCCTACACTCTACACCCTGCACTCTGTACCCTACACTCTACACTCTTTACCCTACACTCTATACCCTACACTCTATACCCTACACTCTATACCCTACACTCTAATCCCTACACTCTACACTCTACACCCTACACTCTATACCCTACACTCTACACCCTACACTCTACACCCTACACTCTAATCCCTACACTATAATCCCTACACTCTAATCCCTACACCCTACACTCTATACCCTACACTCTATACCCTACACTCTATATCCTACACTCTATACCCTACACCCTACACCCTACACTCTACACTCTATACCCTACACTCTACACCCTACACTCTACACCCTACACTCTATATCCTACACTCTACACCCTGCACTCTGTACCCTACACTCTACACTCTTTACCCTACACTCTATACCCTACACTCTATACCCTACACTCTATACCCTACACTCTTTACCCTACACTCTAAACTCTATACCCTACACTCTATAACATACACTCTAAACCCTACACTCTACACTCTATACCCTACACTCTAATCCCTACACTCTACACTCTATACCCTACACTCTATACCCTACACTCTATACCCTACACTCTACACCCTACACTCTACACCCTACACTCTAATCCCTACACTCTAATCCCTACACTCTAATCCCTAAACCCTACACTCTATACCCTACACCCTATACCCTACACTCTATACCCTACACTCTATACCCTACACCCTACACTCTACACCCTACACTCTATACCTTACACTCTACCCCCTACACTCTATACCCTACACTCTACACCCTGCACTCTGTACCCTACACTCTACACTCTTTACCCTACACTCTATACCCTACACTCTATACCCTACACTCTAATCTCTACACTCTATACCCTACACTCTGTACCCTACACTCTATACCCTACACTCTACACTCTATACCCTACACTCTACACCCTACACTCTACACCCTACACTCTATACCGTACACTCTACACCCTGCACTCTGTACCCTACACTCTACACTCTTTACCCTACACTCTATACCCTACACTCTATACCCTACACTCTATACCCTACACTCTAAACTCTATACCCTACACTCTATAACATACACTCTATAACCTACACTCTACACTCTATACCCTACACTCTATAACATACACTCTATACCCTACACTCTATACCCTACACTCTATACCCTACACTCTATACCCTACACTCTACTCCCTACACTCTACACCCTACAGTCTATACCCCACACTCTACACTCTATACCTTACACTCTATAACATACACTCTATACCCTACACTCTATACCCTACACTCTATACCCTACACTCTATACCCTACACTCTACACCCTACACTCTATACCATACACTCTACACCCTACACTCTATACCATACACTCTACACCATACACTCTATAGCATACACTATATACCCTACACTATACACTCTATGCCCTACACTCTATACCCTACACTATACAATCCATACCCTACACTCTATACCCTACACTCTATACCCTACACTCTATACCCTACACTCTACAACCTGCACTCTACAACCTGCAATCTATACCCTACACTCTATACCCTACACTCTATATCCTACACTCTATACCCTACACTCTAAACTCTATACCCTACACTCTATACCCTACACTCTATAACATACACTCTATACCCTACACTCTATACCATACACTCTACACCATACACTCTACACCATACACTCTACACCATACACTCTACACCATACACTCTATAGCATACACTCTATACCCTACACGATACACTCTATACCCTACACTCTATACCCTACACTCTATACCCTACACTATACACTCTATACCCTACACTCTACACTCTATACCCTACACTCTACACCCTGCACTCTGTACCCTACACTCTACACTCTTTACCCTACACTCTATACCCTACACTCTATACCCTACACTATAATCCCTACACTCTACACTCTACACCCTACACTCTATACCCTACACTCTACACCCTACACTCTACACCCTACACTCTAATCCCTACACTCTAATCCCTACACTCTAATCCCTACACCCTACACTCTATACCCTACAATCTATACCCTACACTCTATACCCTACACTCTATACCCTACACTCTAATCCCTACACTCTAATCCCTACAGTCTACACTCTATACCCTACACTCTATACCCTACACTCTATACCCTACACTCTACACCCTACACTCTACACCCTACACTCTAATCCCTACACTCTAATCCCTACACTCTAATCCCTACACCCTACACTCTATACCCTACAATCTATACCCTACACTCTATACCCTACACTCTATACCCTACACTCTATACCCTACACTCTATACCCTACACTCTACACCCTACACCCTACACTCTACACTCTATACCCTACACTCTACACCCTGCACTCTGTACCCTACACTCTACACTCTTTACCCTACACTCTATACCCTACACTCTATACCCTACACTCTATACCCTACACTCTAATCCCTACACTCTACACTCTACACCCTACACTCTATACCCTACACTCTACTCCCTACACTCTACACCCTACACTCTAATCCCTACACTATAATCCCTACACTCTAATCCCTACACCCTACACTCTATACCCTACACTCTATACCCTACACTCTATATCCTACACTCTATACCCTACACCCTACACCCTACACTCTACACTCTATACCCTACACTCTACACCCTACACTCTACACCCTACACTCTATATCCTACACTCTACACCCTGCACTCTGTACCCTACACTCTACACTCTTTACCCTACACTCTATACCCTACACTCTATACCCTACACTCTATACCCTACACTCTTTACCCTACACTCTAAACTCTATACCCTACACTCTATAACATACACTCTAAACCCTACACTCTACACTCTATACCCTACACTCTAATCCCTACACTCTACACTCTATACCCTACACTCTATACCCTACACTCTATACCCTACACTCTACACCCTACACTCTACACCCTACACTCTAATCCCTACACTCTAATCCCTACACTCTAATCCCTAAACCCTACACTCTATACCCTACACCCTATACCCTACACTCTATACCCTACACTCTATACCCTACACCCTACACTCTACACCCTACACTCTATACCTTACACTCTACCCCCTACACTCTATACCCTACACTCTACACCCTGCACTCTGTACCCTACACTCTACACTCTTTACCCTACACTCTATACCCTACACTCTATACCCTACACTCTAATCTCTACACTCTACACTCTATACCCTACACTCTGTACCCTACACTCTATACCCTACACTCTACACTCTATACCCTACACTCTACACCCTACACTCTACACCCTACACTCTATACCGTACACTCTACACCCTGCACTCTGTACCCTACACTCTACACTCTTTACCCTACACTCTATACCCTACACTCTATACCCTACACTCTATACCCTACACTCTATACCCTACACTCTAAACTCTATACCCTACACTCTATAACATACACTCTATAACCTACACTCTACACTCTATACCCTACACTCTATAACATACACTCTATACCCTACACTCTATACCCTACACTCTATACCCTACACTCTATACCCTACACTCTACTCCCTACACTCTACACCCTACAGTCTATACCCTACACTCTACACTCTATACCTTACACTCTATAACATACACTCTATACCCTACACTCTATACCCTACACTCTATACCCTACACTCTATACCCTACACTCTACACCCTACACTCTATACCATACACTCTACACCCTACACTCTATACCATACACTCTACACCATACACTCTATAGCATACACTATATACCCTACACTATACACTCTATGCCCTACACTCTATACCCTACACTATACACTCCATACCCTACACTCTATACCCTACACTCTATACCCTACACTCTATACCCTACACTCTACAACCTGCACTCTACAACCTGCAATCTATACCCTACACTCTATACCCTACACTCTATATCCTACACTCTATACCCTACACTCTAAACTCTATACCCTACACTCTATACCCTACACTCTATAACATACACTCTATACCCTACACTCTATACCATACACTCTACACCATACACTCTACACCATACACTCTACACCATACACTCTACACCATACACTCTATAGCATACACTCTATACCCTACACGATACACTCTATACCCTACACTCTATACCCTACACTCTATACCCTACACTATACACTCTATACCCTACACTCTACACTCTATACCCTACACTCTACACCCTGCACTCTGTACCCTACACTCTACACTCTTTACCCTACACTCTATACCCTACACTCTATACCCTACACTATAATCCCTACACTCTACACTCTACACCCTACACTCTATACCCTACACTCTACACCCTACACTCTACACCCTACACTCTAATCCCTACACTATAATCCCTACACTCTAATCCCTACACCCTACACTCTATACCCTACACTCTATACCCTACACTCTATACCCTACACTCTATACCCTACACCCTACACCCTACACTCTACACTCTATACCCTACACTCTACACCCTACACTCTACACCCTACACTCTATACCCTACACTCTACACCCTGCACTCTGTACCCTACACTCTACACTCTTTACCCTACACTCTATACCCTACACTCTAAACCCTACACTCTATACCCTACACTCTTTACCCTACACTCTAAACTCTATACCCTACACTCTATAACATACACTCTATACCCTACACTCTACACTCTATACCCTACACTCTATAACATACACTCTATACCCTACACTCTATACCCTACACTCTATACCCTACACTCTATACCCTACACTCTACTCCCTACACTCTACACCCTACAGTCTATACCCTACACTCTACACTCTATACCTTACACTCTATAACATACACTCTATACCCTACACCCTACACTCTATACCCTACACTCTATACCCTACACTCTATACCCTACACTCTATACCCTACACTCTATACCCTACACTCTACACTCTATACCCTACACTCTATAGCCTACACTCTACACTTTACTCTATACCCTACACTCTATACCCTACACTCTAATCCCTACACTCTAATCCCTACAGTCTACACTCTATACCCTACACTCTATACCCTACACTCTATACCCTACACTCTACACCCAACACTCTACACCCTACACTCTAATCCCTACACTCTAATCCCTACACTCTAATCCCTACACCCTACACTCTATACCCTACAATCTATACCCTACACTCTATACCCTACACTCTATACCCTACACTCTATACCCTACACTCTACACCCTACACTCTACACTATATACCCTACACTCTACACCCTGCACTCTGTACCCTACACTCTACACTCTTTACCCTACACTCTATACTCTACACTCTATACCCTACACTCTATACCCTACACTCTAATCCCTACACTCTACACTCTATACCCTACACTCTATACCCTACACTCTATACCCTACACTCTACACCCTACACTCTACACCCTACACTCTAATCCCTACACTCTAATCCCTACACTCTAATCCCTACACCCTACACTCTATACCCTACACTCTATACCCTACACTCTATACCCTACACCCTACACCCTACACTCTACACTCTATACCCTACACTCTACACCCTACACTCTATACCCTACACTCTATACCCTACACTCTACACCCTGCACTCTGTACCCTACACTCTACACTCTTTACCCTACACTCTATACCCTACACTCTATACCCTACACTCTATACCATACACTCTACACCATACACTCTACACCATACACTCTACACCATACACTCTACACCATACACTGTATAGCATACACTCTATACCCTACACTATACACTCTATACCCTACACTCTATACCCTACACTCTATACCCTACACTATACACTCTATACCCTACACTCTACACTTTATACCCTACACTCTATACCCTACACTCTACAACCTGCACTCTATACCCTACACTCTACACTCTATACCCTACACTCTATACCCTACACTCTATACCCTAGACTCTATACCCTACACTCTATACCCTACACTCTACACCCTACAGTCTATACCCTACACTCTACACTCTATACCTTACACTCTACACTCTATTCCCTACACTCTATACCCTACACTCTATAGCATACACTCTATACCCTACACTCTACACTCTATACCCTACACTCCATACCCTACACTCTATACCCTACACTATACACTCCATACCCTACACTCTACACTTTATACCCTACTCTCTATACCCTACACTCTATACCCTACACTCTACAACCTGCACTCTATACCCTACACTCTATACCATACACCCTACACTCTATACCCTACACTCTATACCCTACACTCTATACCCTACACTCTATACCCTACACTCTACACTCTATACCCTACACTCTATAGCCTACACTCTACACTTTACTCTATACCCTACACTCTACACCCTACACTCTACACCCTACACTCTAATCCCTACACTCTAATCCCTACACTCTAATCCCTACACCCTACACTCTATACCCTACACTCTATACCCTACACTCTATACCCTACACCCTACACTCTATAGCCTACACTCTATACCCTACAGTATATACCCTACACTCTATACCCTACACTCTACACCTTACACTCTACACTCTATACCCTACACTCTATACCGTACACTCTATACCCTACACTCTACACTCTATACCCTACACTCTATACGCCACACTCTATACCCTACAGTCTACACTCTATACCCTACACTCTATAGCCTACACTCTACACTCTACACCCTACACTCTATACCCTACACTCTACACCCTACACTCTATACCCTACACTCTACACTCTATACCCTACACTCTATAGCCTACACTCTACACCCTACACTCTATACCCTGCACTCTATACCCTACAATCTACACTCTATACCCTACACTCTACTCCCTACACCCTACAGTCTATACCCTACACTCTACACTCTATACCTTACACTCTACACTCTATTCCCTACACTCTATACCCTACACTCTATACCCTACATTCTATACCCTACACTCTACACTCTATACCCTACACTCTATACCCTACACTATATACCCTACACTCTACACTCTATACCCTACACTCTATACGCCACACTCTATACCCTACAGTCTATACCCTACACTCTATACCCTACACTCTACACCCTACACTCTATACCCTACACTCTACACTCTATACCCTACACTCTATAGCCTACACTCTACACTCTACACTCTATACCCTACACTCTATACCCTACACTCTATACCCTACACTCTATACCCTACACTCTACACTCTATACCCTACACTCTATAGCCTACACTCTACACCCTACACTCTATACCCTGCACTCTATACCCTACACTCTACACTCTATACCCTACACTCTACTCCCTACACCCTACAGTCTATACTCTACACTCTACACTCTATACCTTACACTCTACACTCTATTCCCTACACTCTATACCCTACACTCTATACCCTACATTCTATACCCTACACTCTACACTCTATACCCTACACTCTATACCCTACACTCTATACCCTACACTCTACACTCTATACCCTACACTCTATACGCCACACTCTATACCCTACAGTCTATACCCTACACTCTATACCCTACACTCTATACCATACACTCTACACTCTACACTCTATACCCTACACTCTATACCCTACACTCTATACCCTACACTCTACACTCTATACCCTACACTCTATACCCTACACTCTACACTCTACACCCTACACTCTACACCCTACACTCTATACCCTATACCCTACACTTTATACCCTACACTCTATACCCTACACTCTATACCCTACACTCTATACCCTACACTATACACTCTATACCCTACACTCTACACTTTATACCCTACACTCTATACCCTACACTCTATACCCTGCACTCTACACCCTGCACTCTACACCCAACACTCTAAACCCTACACTCTACACTCTATACCCTACACTCTATACCCTACACTCTACACTCTATACCCTACACTCTATAGCCTACACTCTATACCCTACAGTTTATACCCTACACTCTATACCCTACACTCTACACCTTACACTCTACACTCTATTCCCTACACTCTATACACTACACTCTATACCCTACACTCTACACCCAACACTCTATACCCTACACTCTACACCCTACACTCTATACCCTACACTCTATAGCCTACACTCTATACCCTACACTCTAATCCCTACACTCTACACTCTATACCCTACACTCTATACCATACACTCTATACTCTACACTCTATACCCTACACTCTATACCCTGCACTCTACACCCTGCACTCTACACCAAACACTCTAAACCCTACACTCTACACTCTATACCCTACACTCTATACCCTACACTCTATACCCTACACTCTATAGCCTACACTCTATACCCTACAGTTTATACCCTACACTCTATACCCTACACCCTACACTCTATACCCTACACTCTACACTCTATACCCTACACTCTACACCCTACACTCTACACACTACACTCTATACCCTATACTCTACACCCTGCACTCTGTACCCTACACTCTACACTCTTTGCCCTACACTCTATACCCTACACTCTATACCCTACACTCTATACCCTACACTCTACTCCCTAAACTCTACACCCTACAGTCTATACCCTACACTCTACACTCTATACCTTACACTCTATAACATACACTCTATACCCTACACTCTATACCCTACACTCTATACCATACACTCTACACCCTACACTCTATACCATACACTCTACACCCTACACTCTATACCATACACTCTACACCATACACTCTATAGCATACACTCTATACCCTACACTATACACTCTATACCCTACACTCTATACCCTACACTATACACTCTATACCCTACACTCTACACTTTATACCCTACACTCTATACCCTACACTCTATACCCTACACTCTATACCCTACACTCTACAACCTGCACTCTACAACCTGCAATCTATACCCTACACTCTATACCCTACACTCTACACTCTATACCCTACACTCTATACCCTACACTCTATACCCTACACTCTACACTCTATACCCTACACTCTATAGCCTACACTCTACACTCTATACCCTACACTCTATAGCCTACACTCTACACTCTATACCCTACACTCTACTCCCTACACCCTACAGTCTATACCTTACACTCTACACTCTATACCTTACACTCTACACTCTATTCCCTACACTCTATACCCTACACTCTATACCCTACATTCTATACCCTACACTCTACACTCTATACCCTACACTCTATACCCTACACTCTATACCCTACACTCTACACCCTACACCCTACACTCTATACGCCACACTCTATACCCTACAGTCTATACCCTACACTCTATACCCTACACTCTATACCCTACACCCTACACTCTATACCCTACACTCTATACCCTACACTCTACACTCTATACCCTACACTCTATACCCTACACTCTATACCCTACACTCTACACTCTATAACCTACACTCTATAGCCTACACTCTACACCCTACACTCTATACCCTGCACTCTATACCCTACACTCTACACTCTATACCCTACACTCTACTCCCTACACTCTACACCCTACACTCTACACTCTATACCTTACACTCTACACTCTATTCCCTACACTCTATACCCTACACTCTATACCCTACATTCTATACCCTACACTCTACACTCTATACCCTACACTCTATACCCTACACTCTATACCGTACACTCTATACCCTACACTCTACACTCTATACCCTACACTCTATACGCCACACTCTATACCCTACAGTCTACACTCTATACCATACACTCTACACTCTACACTCTACACTCTATACCCTACACTCTATACCCTACACTCTATACCCTACACCCTACACAATATACCCTACACTCTATACCCTACACTCTACACCCTACACCCTACACCCTACACTCTATACCCTACACTATACACTCTATACCCTACACTCTACACTTTATACCCTACACTCTATACCCTACACTCTATACCCTGCACTTTACACCCTGCACTCTACACCCAACACTCTAAACCCTACACTCTACACCCTACACTCTATACCCTACACTCTATACCCTACACTCTACACTCTATACCCTACACTCTATAGCCTACACTCTATACCCTACAGTATATACCCTACACTCTATACCCTACACTCTACACCTTACACTCTACACTCTATTCCCTACACTCTATAGCCTACACTCTATACCCTACAGTATATACCCTACACTCTATACCCTACACTCTACACTCTATACCCTACACCCTACACTCTATACCCTACACTCTATACCCTGCACTCTATACCTTGCACTCTACACCCAACACTCTATACCCTACACTCTACACCCTACACTCTATACCCTACACTCTATAACCTACACTCTACACTCTATACCCTACACTCTATAGCCTACACTCTATACCCTACACTCTAATCCCTACACTCTACACTCTATACCCTACACTCTATACCATACACTCTACACCATACACTCTATAGCATACACTCTACACTCTATACCCTACACTCTATACCCTACACTATACACTTTATACCCTACACTCTACACTTTATACCCTACTCTCTATACCCTACACTCTATACTCTACACCCTACAACCTGCACTCTATACCCTACACTCTATACCCTACACCCTACACTCTATACCGTACACTCTATACCCTACACTCTATACCCTACACTCTATACCCTACACTCTACACTCTATACCCTACACTCTATAGCCTACACTCTACACTCTACTCTAAACCCTACACTCTATACCCTACACTCTAATCCCTACACTCTACATTCTATACCCTACACTCTATACCCTACACTCTACACCCTACACTCTACACCCTACACTCTAATCCCTACACTCTAATCCCTACACTCTAATCCCTACACCCTACACTCTATACCCTACACCCTATACCCTACACTCTATACCCTACACTCTATACCCTACACCCTACACTCTACACCCTACACTCTATACCTTACACTCTACACCCTACACTCTATACCCTACACTCTACACCCTGCACTCTACACCCAACACTCTAAACCCTACACTCTACACTCTATACCCTACACTCTATACCCTACACTCTACACTCTATACCCTACACTCTATAGCCTACACTCTATACCCTACAGTTTATACCCTACACTCTATACCCTACACCCTACACTCTATACCCTACACTCTTCACTCTATACCCTACACTCTACACCCTACACTCTACACACTACACTCTATACCCTACACTCTACACCCTGCACCCTGCACTCTGTACCCTACACTCTTTACCCTACACTCTATACCCTACACTCTATACCCTACACTCTATACCCTACACTCTATACCCTACACTCTAAACTCTATACCCTACACTCTACACTCTATACCCTACACTCTATAACATACACTCTATACCCTACACTCTATACCCTACACTCTATACCCTACACTCTATACCCTACACTCTACTCCCTACACTCTACACCCTACAGTCTATACCCTACACTCTACACTCTATACCTTACACTCTATAACATACACTCTATACCCTACACTCTATACCCTACACTCTATACCCTACACTCTATACCATACACTCTACACCCTACACTCTATACCATACACTCTACACCCTACACTCTATACCATACACTCTACACCATACACTCTATAGCATACACTCTATACCCTACACTATACACTCTATACCCTACACTCTATACCCTACACTATACACTCTATACCCTACACTCTACACTTTATACCCTACACTCTATACCCTACACTCTATACCCTACACTCTATACCCTACACTCTACAACCTGCACTCTACAACCTGCAATCTATACCCTACACTCTATACCCTACACTCTATACCCTACACTCTATACCCTACACTCTATACCCTACACTCTACACTCTATACCCTACACTCTATAGCCTACACTCTACACTCTATACCCTACACTCTATAGCCTACACTCTACACTCTATACCCTACACTCTACTCCCTACACCCTACAGTCTATACCTTACACTCTACACTCTATACCTTACACTCTACACTCTATTCCCTACACTCTATACTCTACACTCTATACCCTACATTCTATACCCTACACTCTACACTCTATACCCTACACTCTATACCCTACACTCTATACCCTACACTCTACACCCTACACCCTACACTCTATACGCCACACTCTATACCCTACAGTCTATACCCTACACTCTATACCCTACACTCTATACCATACACTCTACACTCTATACCCTACACTCTATACCCTACACTCTATACCCTACACCCTACACTCTATACCCCACACTCTATACCCTACACTCTACACTCTATACCCTACACTCTATACCCTACACTCTATACCCTACACTCTATACCCTACACTCTACACTCTATAACCTACACTCTATAGCCTACACTCTACACCCTACACTCTATACCCTGCACTCTATACCCTACACTCTACACTCTATACCCTACACTCTACACTCTATACCTTACACTCTATAACATACACTCTATACCCTACACTCTATACCCTACACTCTATACCCTACACTCTATACCATACACTCTACACCCTACACTCTATACCATACACTCTACACCCTACACTCTATACCATACACTCTACACCATACACTCTATAGCATACACTCTATACCCTACACTATACACTCTATACCCTACACTCTATACCCTACACTATACACTCTATACCCTACACTCTACACTTTATACCCTACACTCTATACCCTACACTCTATACCCTACACTCTATACCCTACACTCTACAACCTGCACTCTACAACCTGCAATCTATACCCTACACTCTATACCCTACACTCTATACCCTACACTCTATACCCTACACTCTATACCCTACACTCTACACTCTATACCCTACACTCTATAGCCTACACTCTACACTCTATACCCTACACTCTATAGCCTACACTCTACACTCTATACCCTACACTCTACTCCCTACACCCTACAGTCTATACCTTACACTCTACACTCTATACCTTACACTCTACACTCTATTCCCTACACTCTATACTCTACACTCTATACCCTACATTCTATACCCTACACTCTACACTCTATACCCTACACTCTATACCCTACACTCTATACCCTACACTCTACACCCTACACCCTACACTCTATACGCCACACTCTATACCCTACAGTCTATACCCTACACTCTATACCCTACACTCTATACCATACACTCTACACTCTATACCCTACACTCTATACCCTACACTCTATACCGTACACCCTACACTCTATACCCTACACTCTACACTCTATACCCTACACTCTATACCCTACACTCTATACCCTACACTCTATACCCTACACTCTACACTCTATAACCTACACTCTATAGCCTACACTCTACACCCTACACTCTATACCCTGCACTCTATACCCTACACTCTACACTCTATACCCTACACTCTACTCCCTACACTCTACACCCTACACTCTACACTCTATACCTTACACTCTACACTCTATTCCCTACACTCTATACCCTACACTCTATACCCTACATTCTATACCCTACACTCTACACTCTATACCCTACACTCTATACCCTACACTCTATACCGTACACTCTATACCCTACACTCTACACTCTATACCCTACACTCTATACGCCACACTCTATACCCTACAGTCTACACTCTATACCATACACTCTACACTCTATACCCTACACTCTATACCCTACACTCTATACCCTACACCCTACACAATATACCCTACACTCTATACCCTACACTCTACACCCTACACCCTACACCCTACACTCTATACCCTACACTATACACTCTATACCCTACACTCTACACTTTATACTCTACACTCTATACCCTACACTCTATACCCTGCACTTTACACCCTGCACTCTACACCCAACACTCTAAACCCTACACTCTACACCCTACACTCTATACCCTACACTCTATACCCTACACTCTACACTCTATACCCTACACTCTATAGCCTACACTCTATACCCTACAGTATATACCCTACACTCTATACCCTACACTCTACACCTTACACTCTACACTCTATTCCCTACACTCTATACCCTACACTCTATACCCTACACTCTATACCCTACACTCTACACTCTATACCCTACACCCTACACTCTATACCCTACACTCTATATCCTACACTCTATACCCTGCACTCTATACCCTGCACTCTACACCCAACACTCTATACCCTACACTCTACACCCTACACTCTATAGCCTACACTCTATAACCTACACTCTACACTCTATACCCTACACTCTATAGCCTACACTCTATACCCTACACTCTAATCCCTACACTCTACACTCTATACCCTACACTCTATACCATACACTCTACACCATACACTCTATAGCATACACTCTACACTCTATACCCTACACTCTATACCCTACACTATACACTCTATACCCTACACTCTACACTTTATACCCTACTCTCTATACCCTACACTCTATACTCTACACTCTACAACCTGCACTCTATACCCTATACTCTATACCCTACACCCTACACTCTATACCGTACACTCTATACCCTACACTCTATACCCTACACTCTATACCCTACACTCTACACTCTATACCCTACACTCTATAGCCTACACTCTACACTCTACTCTAAACCCTACACTCTATACCCTACACTCTAATCCCTACACTCTACACTCTATACCCTACACTCTATACCCTACACTCTATACCCTACACTCTACACCCTACACTCTACACCCTACACTCTAATCCCTACACTCTAATCCCTACACTCTAATCCCTACACCCTACACTCTATACCCTACACCCTATACCCTACACTCTATACCCTACACTCTATACCCTACACCCTACACTCTACACCCTACACTCTATACCTTACACTCTACACCCTACACTCTATACCCTACACTCTACACCCTGCACTCTGTACCCTACACTCTACACTCTTTACCCTACACTCTATACCCTACACTCTATACCCTACACTCTAATCTCTACACTCTACACTCTATACCCTACACTCTGTACCCTACACTCTATACCCTACACTCTACACTCTACACCCTACACTCTAATCCCTACACTCTAATCCCTACACTCTAATCCCTACACCCTAATCCCTACACCCTACACTCTATACCCTACACTCTATACCCTACACTCTATACCCTACACCCTACACTCTATACCCTACACTCTACACCCTACACTCTACACTCTATACCCTACACTCTACACCCTGCACTCTGTACCCTACACTCTATACCCTACACTCTATACCCTACACTCTATACCCTACACTCTATACCCTACACTCTAAACTCTATACCCTACACTCTATACCCTACACTCTATAACATACACTCTATACCCTACACTCTATACCCTACACTCTATACCATACACTCTACACCATACACTCTACACCATACACTCTACACCATACACTCTACACCATACACTCTATAGCATACACTCTATACCCTATACTATACGCTCTATACCCTACACTCTATACCCTACACTCTATACCCTACACTATACACTCTATACCCTACACTCTACACTTTATACCCTACACTCTATACCCTACACTCTACAACCTGCACTCTATACCCTACACTCTACACTCTATACCCTACACTCTATACCCTACACTCTATACCCTACACTCTATACCCTACACTCTACACCCTACAGTCTATACCCTACACTCTACACTCTATACCTTACACTCTACACTCTATTCCCTACACTCTATACCCTACACTCTATAGCATACACTCTATACCCTACACTCTACACTCTATACCCTACACTCTATACCCTACACTCTATACCCTACACTATACACTCCATACCCTACACTCTACACTTTATACCCTACTCTCTATACCCTACACTCTATACCCTACACTCTACAACCTGCACTCTATACCCTACACTCTATACCCTACACCCTACACTCTATACCCTACACTCTATACCCTACACTCTATACCCTACACTCTATACCCTACACTCTACACTCTATACCCTACACTCTATAGCCTACACTCTACACTTTACTCTATACCCTACACTCTATACCCTACACTCTAATCCCTACACTCTAATCCCTACAGTCTACACTCTATACCCTACACTCTATACCCTACACTCTATACCCTACACTCTACACCCTACACTCTACATCCTACACTCTAATCCCTACACTCTAATCCCTACACTCTAATCCCTACACCCTACACTCTATACCCTACAATCTATACCCTACACTCTATACCCTACACTCTATACCCTACACTCTATACCCTACACCCTACACCCTACACTCTACACTCTATACCCTACACTCTACACCCTGCACTCTGTACCCTACACTCTACACTCTTTACCCTACACTCTATACCCTACACTGTATACCCTACACTCTATACCCTACACTCTAATCCCTACACTCTACACTCTATACCCTACACTCTATACCCTACACTCTACACCCTACACTCTACACCCTACACTCTAATCCCTACACTATAATCCCTACACTCTAATCCCTACACCCTACACTCTATACCCTACACTCTATACCCTACACTCTATACCCTACACCCTACACCCTACACTCTATACCCTACACTCTACACCCTACACTCTACACCCTACACTCTAATCCCTACACTCTAATCCCTACACTCTAATCCCTACACCCTACACTCTATACCCTACACTCTATACCCTACACTCTATACCCTACACTCTATACCCTACACCCTACACTCTACACTCTATACCCTACACTCTACACCCTACACTCTACACCCTACACTATATACCCTACACTCTACACCCTGCACTCTGTACCCTACACTCTACACTCTTTACCCTACACTCTATACCCTACACTCTATACCCTACACTCTATACCCTACACTCTAAACTCTATACCCTACACTCTATAACATACACTCTATACCCTACACTCTACACTCTATACCCTACACTCTATAACATACACTCTATACCCTACACTCTATACCCTACACTCTATACCCTACACTATATACCCTACACTCTACTCCCTACACTCTACACCCTACAGTCTATACCCTACACTCTACACTCTATACCTTACACTCTATAACATACACTCTATACCCTACACTCTATACCCTACACTCTATACCCTACACTCTATACCCTACACTCTACACCCTACACTCTATACCATACACTCTACACCCTACACTCTATACCATACACTCTACACCATACACTCTATAGCATACACTATATACCCTACACTATACATTCTATGCCCTACACTCTATACCCTACACTATACACTCTATACCCTACAATCTACACTTTATACCCTACACTCTATTCCCTACACTCTATACCCTACACTCTATACCCTACACTCTACAACCTGCACTCTACAACCTGCAATCTATACCCTACACTCTATACCCTACACTCTATATCCTACACTCTATACCCTACACTCTAAACTCTATACCCTACGCTCTATACCCTACACTCTATAACATACACTCTATACCCTACACTCTATACCATACACTCTACACCATACACTCTACACCATACACTCTACACCATACACTCTACACCATACACTCTATAGCATACACTCTATACCCTACACGATACACTCTATACCCTACACTCTATACCCTACACTCTATACCCTACACTCTATACCCTACACTATACACTCTATACCCTACACTCTACAACCTGCACTCTATACCCTACACTCTACACCCTACACTCTATACCCTACATTCTATACCCTACACTCTACACTCTTTACCCTACACTCTATACCCTACACTCTATACCCTACACTCTAAACTCTATACCCTACACTCTACACTCTATACCCTACACTCTATAACATACACTCTATACCCTACACTCTATAACATACACTCTATACCCTACACTCTACACCCAACTCTCTAATCCCTACACTATATACCCTACACTCTACACTCTATACCTTACACTCTAATCCCTACACTCTACACTCTATACCCTACACTCTATACCCTACACTCTACATCCTACACTCTACACCCTACTCTCTAAACCCTACACTCTAATCCCTACACTCTAATCCCTACACCCTACACTCTATACCCTACACTCTATACCCTACACTCTATACCCTACACCCTACACTCTATAGCCTACACTCTATACCCTACAGTATATACCCTACACTCTATACCCTACACTCTACACCTTACACTCTACACTCTATACCCTACACTCTATACCCTACACTCTATACCGTACACTCTATACCCTACACTCTACACTCTATACCCTACACTCTATACGCCACACTCTATACCCTACAGTCTACCTCTATACCATACACTCTACACTCTATACCCTACACTCTACACCCTACACTCTATACCCTACACTCTACACTCTATACCCTACACTCTATAGTCTACACTCTACACTCTACACTCTATACCCTACACTCTATACCCTACACTCTATACCCTACACTCTATACCCTACACTCTACACTCTATACCCTACACTCTATAGCCTACACTCTACACCCTACACTCTATACCCTGCACTCTATACCCTGCACTCTATACCCTACACTCTACACTCTATACCCTACACTCTACTCCCTACACCCTACAGTCTATACTCTACACTCTACACTCTATACCTTACACTCTACACTCTATTCCCTACACTCTATACCCTTCACTCTATACCCTACATTCTATACCCTACACTCTACACTCTATACCCTACACTCTATACCCTACACTCTATACCCTACACTCTACACTCTATACCCTACACTCTATACGCCACACTCTATACCCTACAGTCTATACCCTACACTCTATACCCTACACTCTACACCCTACACTCTATACCCTACACTCTACACTCTATACCCTACACTCTATAGCCTACACTCTACACTCTACATTCTATACCCTACACTCTATACCCTACACTCCATACCCTACACTCTATACCCTACACTCTACACTCTATACCCTACACTCTATAGCCTACACTCTACACCCTACACTCTATACCCTACACTCTACACTCTATACCCTACACTCTACTCCCTACACCCTACAGTCTATACCCTACACTCTACACTCTATACCTTACACTCTACACTCTATTCTCTACACTCTATACCCTACACTCTATACCCTACATTCTATACCCTACACTCTACACTCTATACCCTACACTCTATACCCTACACTCTATACCCTACACTCTACACCCAACTCTCTAATCCCTACACTATATACCCTACACTCTACACTCTATACCTTACACTCTAATCCCTACACTCTACACTCTATACCCTACACTCTATACCCTACACTCTACACCCTACACTCTACACCCTACTCTCTAAACCCTAAACTCTAATCCCTACACTCTAATCCCTACACCCTACACTCTATACCCTACACTCTATACCCTACACTCTATACCCTACACCCTACACTCTATAGCCTACACTCTATACCCTACAGTATATACCCTACACTCTATACCCTACACTCTACACCTTACACTCTACACTCTATACCCTACACTCTATACCCTACACTCTATACCGTACACTCTATACCCTACACTCTACACTCTATACGCCACACTCTATACCCTACAGTCTACACTCTATACCATACACTCTACACTCTACACTCTATACCCTACACTCTACACCCTACACTCTATACCCTACACTCTACACTCTATACCCTACACTCTATAGTCTACACTCTACACTCTACACTCTATACCCTACACTCTATACCCTACACTCTATACCCTACACTCTATACCCTACACTCTACACTCTATACCCTACACTCTATAGCCTACACTCTACACCCTACACTCTATACCCTGCACTCTATACCCTACACTCTACACTCTATACCCTACACTCTACTCCCTACACCCTACAGTCTATACTCTACACTCTACACTCTATACCTTACACTCTACACTCTATTCCCTACACTCTATACCCTACACTCTATACCCTACATTCTATACCCTACACTCTACACTCTATACCCTACACTCTATACCCTACACTCTATACCCTACACTCTACACTCTATACCCTACACTCTATACGCCACACTCTATACCCTACAGTCTATACCCTACACTCTATACCCTACACTCTACACCCTACACTCTATACCCTACACTCTACACTCTATACCCTACACTCTATAGCCTACACTCTACACTCTACATTCTATACCCTACACTCTATACCCTACACTCTGTACCCTACACTCTATACCCTACACTCTACACTCTATACCCTACACTCTATAGCCTACACTCTACACCCTACACTCTATACCCTACACTCTACACTCTATACCCTACACTCTACTCCCTACACCCTACAGTCTATACCCTACACTCTACACTCTATACCTTACACTCTACACTCTATTCCCTACACTCTATACCCTACACTCTATACCCTACATTCTATACCCTACACTCTACACTCTATACCCTACACTCTATACACTACACTCTATACCCTACACTCTACACTCTATACCCTACACTCTATGCGCCACACTCTATACCCTACAGTCTATACCCTACACTCTATACCCTACACTCTATACCATACACTCTACACTCTACACTCTATACCCTACACTCTATACCCTACACTCTATACCCTACACCCTACACTCTATACCCTACACTCTATACCCTACACTCTACACTCTACACCCTACACTCTACACCCTACACTCTATACCCTATACCCTACACTTTATACCCTACACTCTATACCCTACACTCTATACCCTACACTCTATACCCTACACTATACACTCTATACCCTACACTCTACACTTTATACCCTACACTCTATACCCTACACTCTATACCCTGCACTCTACACCCTGCACTCTACACCCAACACTCTAAACCCTACACTCTACACTCTATACCCTACGCTCTATACCCTACACTCTACACTCTATACCCTACACTCTATAGCCTACACTCTATACCCTACAGTTTATACCCTACACTCTATACCCTACACTCTACACCTTACACTCTACACTCTATTCCCTACACTCTATACCCTACACTCTATACCCTACACTCTACACCCAACACTCTATACCCTACACTCTACACCCTACACTCTATACCCTACACTCTATAGCCTACACTCTATACCCTACACTCTAATCCCTACACTCTACACTCTATACCCTACACTCTATACCATACACTCTATACCCTACACTCTATACCCTACACTCTATACCCTGCACTCTACACCCTGCACTCTACACCCAACACTCTAAACCCTACACTCTACACTCTATACCCTACACTCTATACCCTACACTCTACACTCTATACCCTACACTCTATAGCCTACACTCTATACCCTACATTTTATACCCTACACTCTATACCCTACACCCTACACTCTATACCCTACACTCTACACTCTATATCTTACACTCTATACCCTGCACTCTACACCCTGCACTCTACACCCAATACTCTATAACCTACACTCTACACCCTACACTCTATACCCTACACTCTATAGCCTACACTCTATACCCTACACTCTAATCCCTACACTCTACACTCTATACCCTACACTCTATACCATATACTCTATACCCTACACTCTATACCATACACTCTATACCATACACTTTATACCCTACACTCTATACCCTACACTCTACACCCTACACTCTATACCTTACACTCTATACCCTACACTCTATACTCTACACTCTAAACTCTATACCCTACACTCTACACTCTATATCTTACACTCTATACCCTGCACTCTACACCCTGCACTCTACACCCAATACTCTATAACCTACACTCTACACCCTACACTCTATACCCTACACTCTATAGCCTACACTCTATACCCTACACTCTAATCCCTACACTCTACACTCTATACCCTACACTCTATACCATATACTCTATACCCTACACTCTATACCATACACTCTATACCATACACTTTATACCCTACACTCTATACCCTACACTCTACACCCTACACTCTATACCATACACTTTATACCCTACACTCTATAACATACACTCTATACCCTACACTCTATACCCTACACTCTATACCATACACTCTACACTCTAAACCCTACACTCTATACCATACACTCTACACCATACACTCTATAGCATACACTCTATACCCTACACTCTACACTCTATACCCTACACTCTATACCCTACACTCTATACCCTACACTATACACTCTATACCCTACACTCCACACTTTATACCCTACTCTCTATACCCTACACTCTATACCCTACACTCTACAACCTGCACTCTATACCCTACACTCTACACTCTATACCCTACACTCTATACCCTACACTCTATACTCTACACTCTATACCCTACACTCTATAACCTACACTCTACACCCTACAGTCTATACCCTACACTCTACACTCTATACCTTACACTCTACACTCTATTCCCTACACTCTATAGCATACACTCTATACCCTACACTCTACACTCTATACCCTACACTCTATACCCTACACTATACACTCTATACCCTACACTCTACACTTTATACCCTACTCTCTATACCCTACACTCTATACCCTACACTCTACAACCTGCACTCTATACCCTACACTCTATACCCTACACTCTACACTCTATACCCTACACTCTATACCCTACACTCTATACCCTACACTCTATACCCTACACTCTATACCCTACACTCTACACTCTATACCCTACACTCTATAGCCTACACTCTACACTTTACTCTATACCCTACACTCTATACCCTACACTCTAATCCCTACACTCTAATCCCTACAGTCTACACTCTATACCCTACACTCTATACCCTACACTCTAATCCCTACACTCTACACTCTATACCCTACACTCTATACCCTACACTCTATACCCTACACTCTACACCCTACACTCTACACCCTACATTCTAATCCCTACACTCTAATCCCTACACTCTAATCCCTACACCCTACACTCTATACCCTACACTCTATACCCTACACTCTATACCCTACACCCTACACTCTATACCCTACACTCTACACCCTACACTCTACACCCTACACTCTATACCCTACACTCTACACCCTGCACTCTGTACCCTACACTCTACACTCTTTACCCTACACTCTATACCCTACACTCTATACCCTACACTCTACCCTACACTCTATACCCTACACCCTACGCTCAAAACCAGGGATTCAAGCTTCAGGAGGCTAATTTGCATATTCCAGGTGCCTTCTGGGAGAAGCGAAGTCTCCCTAAGCTAGAAGATCGTTGGGTACAGCCGGGACCAGCTGCTTCGAAAGCATCACCAAACCAGGGATTCAAGCTTCAGGAGGCTAATTTGCATATTCCAGGTGCCTTCTGGGAGAAGCGAAGTCTCCCTAAGCTAGAAGATCGTTGGGTACAGCCGGGACCAGCTGCTTCGAAAGCATCACCAAACCAGGGATTCAAGCTTCAGGAGGCTAATTTGCATATTCCAGGTGCCTTCTGGGAGAAGCGAAGTCTCCCTAAGCTAGAAGATCGTTGGGTACAGCCGGGACCAGCTGCTTCGAAAGCATCACCAAACCAGGGATTCAAGCTTCAGGAGGCTAATTTGCATATTCCAGGTGCCTTCTGGGAGAAGCGAAGTCTCCCTAAGCTAGAAGATCGTTGGGTACAGCCGGGACCAGCTGCTTCGAAAGCATCACCAAACCATTTTTGCCTGTAGGACATTATTGCAAGAGAGCTTGGCTGAGTAGATTACACAAGAAGGAAAACACACAGCAAGTCAGCAGGATCTAGGAGCAACATGGCAGATGTGACAACCTACATGGTGAGCTGCAGCATGTGCTACATGTTCACAGATCGACCAGAAGAAGAATCCAATTTCACCTGTCAGAAGTGTAGACTAGTGGCCCTTTTAGAAGAAAAGGTGCGGGGTCTGGAAGAAAGAATAGCAACTTTGAAACTCATCAAAGAGAATGAAGACTTTCTAGACAGAACAGAAGCATCTCTACTGGTCACAGAAGGTGCAAAAAGTGTCAGAGAACCTCCAAAAGCAGATGAGTGGAAGCATGTGACCAAAAGAAGCAAGAAGACCATGGAGAAATCACCAACCACACAACTGAAGAACCGATATCAAATCTTTGTAGAGGATGAAGATGGCACACCTAAGAATGAAGCAATACCAGCAAGCAAAAAAGAAAAGGGCACACAGCAACAAGTGACAGCAAAAAGTACAGCCAAGAAGCAACGAAGAGTGGTGGTGGTGGGAGACTCACTACTGAGAGGCACAGAAGCAGCCATCTGCAGACCGGACATAACTGCAAGAGAAGTATGCTGCCTTCCAGGTGCGATGATCAAGGATGTGACCGATAGGATACCAAAGCTCTTCAGCTCCAAGGACGTCCACCCATTTCTTCTGATACATGTTGGCACCAATGACACGGCAAGGAAGGACCTACCGACAATCTGCAAGGACTTTGAAGAGTTGGGGAAGAAAGTAAAGGAACTGGATGCACAGGTAGTTTTTTCTTCTATCCTTCCAGTAGACGGGCATGGCACCAGGAGATGGAACAGGATCCTTGATGCAAACAACTGGCTAAGACGATGGTGCAGACAACAAGGATTTGGATTCCTGGACCACGGTGTGAATTACTGGTATGATGGACTCCTCGCCAGAGACGGACTACACCTCAACAAACCTGGGAAACACACATTCGCCAGAAGACTCGCTACACTCATCAGGAGGGCGTTAAACTAGAAGAAGAGGGGACGGGAAGAAAAACATTAGACTCGAACAAAGACGACCCAGGAAAACATACTCAGAAGGGAGGTAAGAACATTTCTAAAACAATCCACAGTGAGGAGATTGGAACAAAACAAAATCCTCTGAACTGCATGCTCGCAAACGCCAGAAGCCTGACAAACAAGATGGAAGAACTAGAAGCAGAAATATCTACAGGTAACTTTGACATAGTGGGAATAACCGAGACATGGTTAGATGAAAGCTATGACTGGGCAGTTAACTTACAGGGTTACAGTCTGTTTAGAAAGGATCGTAAAAATCGGAGAGGAGGAGGGGTTTGTCTCTATGTAAAGTCTGGTCTAAAGTCCACTTTAAGGGAGGATATTAGCGAAGGGAATGAGGATGTCGAGTCCATATGGGTTGAAATTCATGGAGGGAAAAATGGTAACAAAATTCTCATTGGGGTCTGTTACAAACCCCCAAATATAACAGAAAGCATGGAAAGTCTACTTCTAAAGCAGATAGATGAAGCTGCAACCCATAATGAGGTCCTGGTTATGGGGGACTTTAACTACCCGGATATTAACTGGGAAACAGAAACCTGTGAAACCCATAAAGGCAACAGGTTTCTGCTAATAACCAAGAAAAATTATCTTTCACAATTGGTGCAGAATCCAACCAGAGGAGCAGCACTTTTAGACCTAATACTATCTAATAGACCTGACAGAATAACAAATCTGCAGGTGGTTGGGCATCTAGGAAATAGCGACCACAATATTGTGCAGTTTCACCTGTCTTTCACTAGGGGGACTTGTCAGGGAGTCACAAAAACATTGAACTTTAGGAAGGCAAAGTTTGAACAGCTTAGAGATGCCCTTAATCTGGTAGACTGGGACAATATCCTCAGAAATGAGAATACAGATAATAAATGGGAAATGTTTAAGAACATCCTAAATAGGCAGTGTAAGCGGTTTATACCTTGTGGGAATAAAAGGACTAGAAATAGGAAAAACCCAATGTGGCTAAACAAAGAAGTAAGACAGGCAATTAACAGTAAAAAGAAAGCATTTGCACTACTAAAGCAGGATGGCACCATTGAAGCTCTAAAAAACTATAGGGAGAAAAATACTTTATCTAAAAAACTAATTAAAGCTGCCAAAAAGGAAACAGAGAAGCACATTGCTAAGGAGAGTAAAACTAATCCCAAACTGTTCTTCAACTATATCAATAGTAAAAGAATAAAAACTGAAAATGTAGGCCCCTTAAAAAATAGTGAGGAAAGAATGGTTGTAGATGACGAGGAAAAAGCTAACATATTAAACACCTTCTTCTCCACGGTATTCACGGTGGAAAATGAAATGCTAGGTGAAATCCCAAGAAACAATGAAAACCCTATATTAAGGGTCACCAATCTAACCCAAGAAGAGGTGCGAAACCGGCTAAATAAGATTAAAATAGATAAATCTCCGGGTCCGGATGGCATACACCCACGAGTACTAAGAGAACTAAGTAATGTAATAGATAAACCATTATTTCTTATTTTTAGTGACTCTATAGCGACAGGGTCTGTTCCGCAGGACTGGCGCATAGCAAATGTGGTGCCAATATTCAAAAAGGGCTCTAAAAGTGAACCTGGAAATTATAGGCCAGTAAGTCTAACCTCTATTGTTGGTAAAATATTTGAAGGGTTTCTGAGGGATGTTATTCTGGATTATCTCAATGAGAATAACTGTTTAACTCCATATCAGCATGGGTTTATGAGAAATCGCTCCTGTCAAACCAATCTAATCAGTTTTTATGAAGAGGTAAGCTATAGGCTGGACCACGGTGAGTCATTGGACGTGGTATATCTCGATTTTTCCAAAGCGTTTGATACCGTGCCGCACAAGAGGTTGGTACACAAAATGAGAATGCTTGGTCTGGGGGAAAATGTGTGTAAATGGGTTAGTAACTGGCTTAGTGATAGAAAGCAGAGGGTGGTTATAAATGGTATAGTCTCTAACTGGGTCGCTGTGACCAGTGGGGTACCGCAGGGGTCAGTATTGGGACCTGTTCTCTTCAACATATTCATTAATGATCTGGTAGAAGGTTTACACAGTAAAATATCGATATTTGCAGATGATACAAAACTATGTAAAGCAGTTAATACAAGAGAAGATAGTATTCTGCTACAGATGGATCTGGATAAGTTGGAAACTTGGGCTGAAAGGTGGCAGATGAGGTTTAACAATGATAAATGTAAGGTTATACACATGGGAAGAAGGAATCAATATCACCATTACACACTGAATGGGAAACCACTGGGTAAATCTGACAGGGAGAAGGACTTGGGGATCCTAGTTAATGATAAACTTACCTGGAGCAGCCAGTGCCAGGCAGCAGCTGCCAAGGCAAACAGGATCATGGGGTGCATTAAAAGAGGTCTGGATACACATGATGAGAGCATTATACTGCCTCTGTACAAATCCCTAGTTAGACCGCACATGGAGTACTGTGTCCAGTTTTGGGCACCGGTGCTCAGGAAGGATATAATGGAACTAGAGAGAGTACAAAGGAGGGCAACAAAATTAATAAAGGGGATGGGAGAACTACAATACCCAGATAGATTAGCGAAATTAGGATTATTTAGTCTAGAAAAAAGACGACTGAGGGGCGATCTAATAACCATGTATAAGTATATAAGGGGACAATACAAATATCTCGCTGAGGATCTGTTTATACCAAGGAAGGTGACGGGCACAAGGGGGCATTCTTTGCGTCTGGAGGAGAGAAGGTTTTTCCACAAAGATAGAAGAGGATTCTTTACTGTTAGGGCAGTGAGAATCTGGAATTGCTTGCCTGAGGAGGTGGTGATGGCGAACTCAGTCGAGGGGTTCAAGAGAGGCCTGGATGTCTTCCTGGAGCAGAACAATATTGTATCATACAATTATTAGGTTCTGTAGAAGGACGTAGATCTGGGTATTTATTATAATGGAATATAGGCTGAACTGGATGGACAAATGTCTTTTTTCGGCCTTACTAACTATGTTACTATGTTACTATGTATACGCTACACTCTATAACCTACACTCTATACCCTACACTCTATACCCTACACTCTATACCCTACACTCTATACCCTACACTCTACACTCTATACCATACACTCTATACCATACAATCTATACACTACACTCTATACCCTAAACTCTACACTCTATACCCTACACTCTATCACATACACTCTATACACTACACTCTATATCTTACACTCTATACCCTACACTTTGCACTCTACACCCTACACTCTACACTCTACATTCTATACCCTACACTCTATACTCCACACTCTATACCCTACACTCTATACCCTACACTCTATACCCTACACTCTACACTATATACTCTACACTCTATAGCCTACACTCTATACCCTACACTCTATACCCTACACTCTATACCCTACACTCTATACCCTACACTCTACCCTTCACTCTATACCCTACACCCTACGCTCTATACGCTACACTCTATAACCTACACTCTATACCCTACACTCTATACCCTACACTCTATACCCTACACTCTATACCCTACACTCTACACTCTATACCATACACTCTATACCATACAATATATACACTACACTCTATACCCTAAACTCTACACTCTATACCCTACAGTCTATAACATACACTCTATACACTACACTCTATATCTTACACTCTATACCCTACACTTTGCACTCTACACCCTACAATCTACACTCTACATTCTATACCCTACACTCTATACTCCACACTCTATACCCTACACTCTATACCCTACACTCTATACCCTACACTCTACACTATATACTCTACACTCTATAGCCTACACTCTATACCCTACACTCTATACCCTACACTCTATACCCTACACTCTATACCCTACACCCTATACCATACACTCTATACCCTACACTCTACAACCTGCACTCTATACCCTACACTCTACACTCTATACCCTACACTCTACACCCTGCACTCTGTACCCTACACTCTACACTCTTTACCCTACACTCTATACCCTACATTCTATACCCTACACTCTATACCCTATACTCTATACCCTACACTCTACACTTTATACCCTACACTCTATACCATACACTCTATACCCTACACTCTACACTTTATGCCCTACACTCTATACCATACACTCTATACCCTACACTATACACTCTATACCCTACACTCTACACTGTATACCATACACTCTATGCCCCACACTCTCTACCCTAAACTCTACACTCTATACCCTGCACTCTACACCCTACACTCTATACCCTACACTCTATACCCTACACTCTATACCCTACACTCTATACCCTACACTCTACACTCTATACCCTACACTCTATACCATACACTCTACACCCTACACTCTACACCCTACACTCTACACCCTACACTCTACACCCTACACTCTACACCCTACACTCTATACCCTACACTCTATACCCTACACTATACACTCTATACCCTACACTCTACACTCTACACTGTATACCATACACTCTATGCCCCACACTCTATACCCTAAACTCTACACTCTATATCCTACACTCTACACCCTAAGCTCTATACCCTACACTCTATACCCTACACTCTACACTCTATACCCTACACTCTATACCCTACACTCTATACCATACACTCTACACCCTACACTCTACACCCTACAATCTATACCCTACACTCTATACCCTACACTCTATACCCTACACTCTATACCCTACACTCTACACCCTACACTCTACACCCTACACTCTAATCCCTACACTCTAATCCCTACACTCTAATCCCTACACCCTACACTCTATACCCTACACTCTATACCCTACACTCTATACCCTACACTCTATACCCTACACCCTACACCCTACACTCTACACTCTATACCCTACACTCTACACCCTACACTCTACACCCTACACTCTATACCCTACACTCTACACCCTGCACTCTGTACCCTACACTGTACACTCTTTACCCTACACTCTATACCCTACACTCTATACCCTACACTCTATACCCTACACTCTACCCTACACTCTATACCCTACACCCTACGCTCTATACGCTACACTCTATAACCTACACTCCATACCCTACACTCTATACCCTACACTCTATACCCTACACTCTACACCCTACACTCTATACCCTACACTCTATACCCTACACTCTATACCCTACACTCTACACTCTATACCATACACTCTATACCATACAATCTATACACTACACTCTATACCCTAAACTCTACACTCTATACCCTACACTCTATAACATACACTCTATACACTACACTCTATATCTTACACTCTATACCCTACACTTTGCACTCTACACCCTACACTCTACACTCTACATTCTATACCCTACACTCTATACTCCACACTCTATACCCTACACTCTATACCCTACACTCTATACCCTACACTCTACACTATATACTCTACACTCTATAGCCTACACTCTATACCCTACACTCTATACCCTACACTCTATACCCTACACTCTATACCCTACACTCTATACCCTACACTCTATACCCTACACCCTATACCATACACTCTATACCCTACACTCTACAACCTGCACTCTATACCCTACACTCTATACCCTACACCCTTCACTTTATACCCTACACTCTATACCCTACACTCTATACCCTACACTCTACACCCTACACTCTACACTCTACACTCTATACCCTACACTCTACACCCTGCACTCTGTACCCTACACTCTACACTCTTTACCCTACACTCTATACCCTACACTCTATACCCTACACTCTATACCCTATACTCTATACCCTACACTCTACACTTTATACCCTACACTCTATACCATACAGTCTATACCCTACACTCTACACTTTATACCCTACACTCTATACCATACACTCTATACCCTACACTATACACTCTATACCCTACACTCTACACTGTATACCATACACTCTATGCCCCACACTCTCTACCCTAAACTCTACACTCTATACCCTGCACTCTACACCCTACACTCTATACCCTACACTCTATACCCTACACTCTATACCCTACACTCTATACCCTACACTCTACACTCTATACCCTACACTCTATACCATACACTCTACACCCTACACTCTACACCCTACACTCTACACCCTACACTCTACACCCTACACTCTATACCCTACACTCTATACCCTACACTATACACTCTATACCCTACACTCTACACTCTACACTGTATACCATACACTGTATGCCCCACACTCTATGCCCTAAACTCTACACTCTATATCCTACACTCTACACCCTAAGCTCTATACCCTACACTCTATACCCTACACTCTACACTCTATACCCTACACTCTATACCCTACACTCTATACCATACACTCTACACCCTACACTCTACACCCTACACTCTATACCCTACACTCTATACCCTACACTCTACACTTTATACCCTACACTCTATACCCTACACTCTATACCCTGCACTCTACACCCTGCACTCTACACCCTGCACTCTACACCCAACACTCTATACCCTACACTCTACACCCTACACTCTATACCCTACACTCTACACTCTATACCCTACACTCTATAGCCTACACTCTATACCCTACACTCTATACCCTACACTCTATACCCTACACTCTACACTCTATACCCTACACTCTATACCATACACTCTATACCCTACACTCTATACTATACACTCTATACCATACACTCTATACCCTACACTCTATACCCTACACTCTATACACTACACTCTATACCATACACTCTATACCCTACACTCTATACCCTACACTCTATACCCTACACTCTACACCCTACACTCTATACCCTACACTCTATACCCTACACTCTATACCCTACACTCTAAACTCTATACCCTACACTCTACACTCTACACTCTATATCCTACACTCTATAACATGCACTTTATACCCTACACTCTATACCCTACACTCTATACCCTACACTCTATACCCTACACTCTACACTCTATACCCTACACTCTATACCATACACTCTACACCATACACTCTATAGCATACACTCTATACCCTACAATCTACACTCTATACCCTACACTCTATACCCTACACTCTATACCCTACACTCTACACTTTATACCCTATTCTCTATACCCTACACTCTATACCCTACACTCTACAACGTGCATTCTATACCCTACACTCTATACCCTACACCCTACACTCTATACCCTACACTCTATACCCTACACTCTATACCCTACACTCTATACCCTACACTCTACACTCTATACCCTACACTCTATAACATACACTCTATACACTACACTCTATACCTTACACTCTATACCCTACACTTTACATTCTACACCCTACACTCTACACTCTATTCCCTACACTCTATACCCTACACTCTATACCCTACACTCTATACCCTACACTCTATACCCTACACTCTATACCCTACACTCTAATCCCTACACTCTAATCCCTACACTCTACACTCTATACCCTACACTCTATACCCTACACTCTATACCCTACACTCTACACCCTACACTCTACACCCTACACTCTAATCCCTACACTCTAATCCCTACACCCTACACTCTATAACCTACACTCTATACCCTACACTCTATACCCTACACTCTACACCCTACACTCTACACCCTACACTATATACCCTACACTCTATACCCTACACTCTATACCCTACACCCTACACTCTACACCCTACACTCTACACCCTACACTCTACACCCTACACTCTACACTCTATACCCTACACTCTACACCCTGCACTCTGTACCCTACACTCTACACTCTTTACCCTACACTCTATACCCTACACTCTATACCCTACACTCTATACCCTACACGCTACACTATATACCTTACACTCTATACCCTACACTCCATACCCTACACTCTAAACTCTATACCCTACACTCTACACTCTATACCCTACACTCTATAACATACACTCTATACCCTACACTCTATACCCTACACTCTATACCCTACACTCTATACCATACACTCTACACCCTACACTCTATGCCATACACTCTACACCATACACTCTATAGCATACACTCTATACCCTACACTATACACTATACCCTACACTCTATACCCTACACTATACACTCTATACCCTACACTCTACACTTTATACCCTACACTCTATACCCTACACTCTATACCCTACACTCTACAACCTGCACTCTATACCCTACACTCTATACCCTACACTCTACACTCTATACCCTACACTCTATACCCTACACTCTATACCCTACACTCTACACTGTATACCATACACTCTATGCCCCACACTCTATACCCTAAACTCTACACTCTATACCCTACACTCTACACCCTAAGCTCTATACCATACACTCTATACCCTACACTCTACACTCTGTACCCTACACTCTATACCCTACACTCTATACCCTACACCCTACGCTCTATAAGCTACACTCTATACCCTACACTCTATACCCTACACTCTATAACCTACACTCTATACCTTACACTCTATACCCTACACTCTATACCCTACACTCTATACCCTACACTCTATACCATACACTCTACACTCTATACCCTACACTCTATACCCTACACTCTATACCCTACACTCTATACCCTACACTCTACACTCTATACCATACACTCTATACCATACACTCTATACACTACACTCTATACCCTAAACTCTACACTCTATACCCTACACTCTATAACATACACTCTATACACTACACTCTATACCTTACACTCTATACCCTACACTTTGCACTCTACACCCTACACTCTACACTCTACATTCTATACCCTACACTCTATACCCTACACTCTCTACTCCACACTCTATACCCTACACTCTATACCCTACACTCTATACCCTACACTCTACACCCTACACTCTACACTCTATAGCCTACACTCTATACCCTACACTCTATACCCTACACTCTATACCCTACACTCTATACACTACACTCTACACTTTATACCCTACACTCTATACCATACACTCTATACCCTACACTCTACAACCTGCACTCTATACCCTACACTCTATACCCTACTCTACACTCTATACCCTACACTCTATGCCCTACACTCTTTACCATACACTCTACACTCTATACCCTACACTCTATACCCTACACTCTATACCCTACACTCTATACACTACACTCTACACTTTATACGCTACACTCTATACCATACACTCTATACCCTACACTCTACAACCTGCACTCTATACCCTACACTCTATACCCTACTCTACACTCTATACCCTACACTCTATGCCCTACACTCTTTACCCTACACTCTACACTCTATACCCTACACTCTACACTTTATACCCTACACTCTATACCATACACTCTATACCCTACACTCCATACCCTACACTCTACACTTTATACCCCACACTCTATACCATACACTCTATACCCTACACTCTACACCTTACACTCTATACCATACATTCTATCCCCTACACTCTACACTCTATACCCTACACTCTACAACCTGCACTCTATACCCTACACTCTATGCCCTACTCTACACTCTATACCCTACACTCTATGCCCTACACTCTTTACCCTACACTCTACACTCTATACCCTACACTCTACACTTTATACCCTACACTCTATACCATACACTCTATACCCTACACTCCATACCCTACACTCTACACTTTATACCCCACACTCTATACCATACACTCTATACCCTACACTCTACACCTTACACTCTATACCATACATTCTATCCCCTACACTCTACACTCTATACCCTACACTCTACACTCTACTCTATACACTACACTCTATACCCTACACTCTACACTCTATACCCTACACTCTACACTCTACACCCTACACTCTATACCCTACACTCTATACCCTACACTCTATACCCTACACTCTAATCCCTACACTCTATACCCTACACTCTATACCATACACTCTACACCCTACACCCTACACTCTACACCCTACACTCTATACCCTATACCCTACACTCTATACCCTACACTCTATACCCTACACTCTATACCCTACACTATACACTCTATACTCTACACTCTACGCTTTATACCCTACACTCTATGCCCTACACTCTATACCCTACACTCTACACCCTACACTCTAATCCCTACACTCTTATCCCTACACCCTACACTCTATACCCTACACTCTATACCC
The DNA here is from genome assembly GCF_032444005.1 of Ranitomeya imitator. Classification (NCBI taxonomy): domain Eukaryota; kingdom Metazoa; phylum Chordata; class Amphibia; order Anura; family Dendrobatidae; genus Ranitomeya; species Ranitomeya imitator. Next base: position 1,132,666 of record NW_027194316.1, read on the forward strand.
TACACTCTATACCCTACACTCTACACCCTACACTCTACACTCTACACTCTATACCCTACACTCTATACCCTACACTCTATACCTCACACCCTACACTCTATACCCTACACTCTACACCCTACACTCTATACCCTACACTCTACACCCTGCACTCTGTACCCTACACTCTACACTCTTTACCCTACACTCTATACCCTACACTCTATACCCTACACTCTATACACTACACTCTACACTTTATACCCTACACTCCATACCATACACTCTATACCCTACACTCTACAACCTGCACTCTATACTCTACACTCTATACCCTACACTCTGCACTCTATACCCTACACTCTATACCCTACACTCTTTACCCTACACTCTACACTCTATACCCTACACTCTATACCCTACACTCTACACTTTATACCCTACACTCTATACCATACACTCTATACCCTACACTCCATACCCTAAACTCTACACTTTATACCCCACACTCTATACCATACACTCTATACCCTACACTCTACACCTTACACTCTATACCCTACATTCTATCCGCTACACTCTACACTCTATACCCTACACTCTACACTCTACTCTATACCCTACACTCTATACCAAACACTCTACACTCTATACCCTACACTCTACACTCTACACCCTACACTCTATACCCTACACTCTATACCCTACACTCTATACCCTACACTCTAATCCCTACACTCTATACCCTACACTTTATACCATACACTCTACACCCTACACCCTACACTCTACACCCTACACTCTATACCCTATACCCTAGACTCTATACCCTACACTCTATACCCTACATTCTATACCCTACACTATACACTCTATACCCTACACTCTACGCTTTATACCCTACACTCTATACCCTACACTCTATACCCTATACTCTATACCCTACACACTACACCCTACACTCTACACCCTACACTCTAATCCCTACACTCTAATCCCTACACCCTACACTCTATACCCTACACTCTATACCCTACACTCTATACCCTACAATCTACACCCTACACTCTACACTCTACACTCTATACCCTACACTCTATACCCTACACTCTATACCCTACACCCTACACTCTACACCCTACACTCTATACCCTACACTCTATACCCTGCACTCTATACCCTACACTCTACACTCTATACCTTACACTCTATACCCTACACTCTATACCCTACACTCTAAACTCTATACCCTACACTCTACACTCTATACCCTACACTCTATAACGTACACTCTATACCCTACACTCTATACCCTACACTCTATACCCTACACTCTACACCCTACACTCTATAGCCTATACTCTATACCCTACACTCCAATCCCTACACTCTACACTCTATACCCTACACTCTATACCCTACACTCTATACCCTACACCCTACACTCTACACCCTACACTCTACACTCTATACCCTACACTCTACACCCTACACCCTACACTCTATACCCTACACTCTACACCCTGCACTCTGTACCCTACACTCTACACTCTTTACCCTACACTCTATACCCTACACTCTACAACCTGCACTCTATACCCTACACTCTATACCCTACACTCTATACCCTACACTCTATACCCTACACTCTACACCCTACACTCTAATCCCTACACTCTAATCCCTACACTCTAATCCCTACACCCTATACCCTACACTCTATACCCTACACTCTATACCCTACACTCTATACCCTACACCCTACACTCTACACCCTACACTCTACACTCTATACCCTACACTCTACACCCTACACTCTACACCCTACACTCTACACTCTATACCCTACACTCTACACCCTGCACTCTGTACCCTACACTCTACACTCTTTACCCTACACTCTATACACTACACTCTATACCCTACACTCTATACCCTACACTCTAAACTCTATACCCTACACTCTACACTCTATACCCTACACTCTATAACATACACTCTATACCCTACACTCTATACCCTACACTCTACACCCTACACTCTATACCATACACTCTACACCATACACTCTATAGCATACACTCTATACCCTACACTATACACTCTATACCCTACACTCTATACCCTACACTCTATACCCTACACTATACACTCTATACCCTACACTCTACACTTTATACCCTACACTCTATACCCTACACTCTATACCCTACACTCTATACCCTACACTCTATACCCTACACTCTACAACCTGCACTCTACAACCTGCAATCTATACCCTACACTCTATACCCTACACTCTACACTCTATACCCTACACTCTATACCCTACACTCTATACCCTACACTCTATACCCTACACTCTATACCCTACACTCTATACCCTACACTCTACAACCTGCACTATACAACCTGCAATCTATACCCTACACTCTATAGCCTACACTCTACACCCTACACTCTATACCCTGCACTCTATACCCTACACTCTACACTCTATACCCTACACTCTACTCCCTACACTCTACACCCTACCGTCTATACCCTACACTCTACACTCTATACCTTACACTCTACACTCTATTCCCTACACTCTATACCCTACACTCTATACCCTACATTCTATACCCTACACTCTACACTCTATACCCTACACTCTATACCCTACACTCCATACCGTACACTCTATACCCTACACTCTACACTCTATACCCTACACTCTTTACGCCACACTCTATACCCTACAGTCTATACCCTACACTCTATACCCTACACTCTACACTCTATACCATACACTCTACACTCTATACCCTACACTCTATCCCCTACACTCTATACCCTACACCCTACACTCTATACCCTACACTCTATACCCTACACTCAACACCTTACACTCTACACCCTACACCCTACACTCTATACCCTATACCCTACACTCTATACCCTACACTCTATACCCTACACTCTATACCCTACACTCTATACCCTACACTATACACTCTATACCCTACACTCTACACTTTATACCCTACACTCTATACCCTACACTCTATACCCTGCACTCTACACCCTGCACTCTACACCCAACACTCTAAACCCTACACTCTATACCCTATACTCTATACCCTACACTTTACACTCTATACCCTACACTCTATAGCCTACACTCTATACCCTACAGTATATACCCTACACTCTATACCCTACACTCTACACCTTACACTCTACACTCTATTCCCTACACTCTATACCCTACACTCTATACCCTACACTCTATACCCTACACTCTACACTCTATACCCTACACCCTACACTCTATACCCTACACTCTACACTCTATATCCTACACTCTATACCCTGCACTCTACACCCTGCACTCTACACCCAACACTCTATACCCTACACTCTACACCCTACACTCTATACCCTACACTCGATAACTTACACTCTACACTCTATACCATACACTCTACACCCTACACTCTAATCCCTACACTCTACACTCTATACCCTACACTCTATACCATACACTCTATACCCTACACTCTATACCATACACTCTACACCCTACACTCTATACCTTACACTCTATACCCTACACTCTATACCCTACACTGTAAACTCTATACCCTACACTCTACACTCTATACCCTACACTCTATAACATACACTCTATACCCTACACTCTATACCCTACACTCTATACCCTACACTCTATACCCTACACTCTATACCATACACTCTATACCATACACTCTACACTCTATACCCTACACTCTATACCATACACTCTACACCATACATGCTATAGCATACACTCTATACCCTACACTCTACACTCTATACCCTACACTCTACACTTTATACCCTACTCTCTATACCCTACACTCTATACCCTACACTCTACAACCTGCACTCTATACCCTACACTCTATACCCTACACCTTACACTCTATACCCTACACTATATACCCTACACTCTATATCCTACACTCTATACCCTACACTCCATAGTCTACACTCTATAGCCTACACTCTACACTCTACTCTATACCCTACACTCTATACCCTGCACTCTAATCCCTACACTCTACACTCTATACCCTACACTCTATACCCTGCACTCTATACCCTACACTCTACACCCTACACTCTACACCCTACACTCTAATCCCTACACTCTAATCCCTACACTCTAATCCCTACACCCTACACTCTATACCCTACACTCTATACCCTACACTCTATACCCTACACCCTACACTCTACACCCTACACTCTACACCCTACACTCTACACCCTACACTCTACACTCTTTACCCTACACTCTATACCCTACATTCTATACCCTACACTCTGTACCCTACACTCTAATCCCTACACCCTACACTCTATACCCTACACTCTATACCCTACACTCTATACCCTACACTTTACACTATATACTCTACACTCTATAGCCTACACTCTATACCCTACACTCTATACCCTACATTCTATACCCTACACTCTATACCCTACACTCTATACCCTACACTTTATACCTTACACCCTATACCATACACTCTATACCCTACACTCTACAACCTGCACTCTATACCCTACACTCTATACCCTACACCCTACACTTTATACCCTACACTCTATACCCTACACTCTATACCCTACACTCTACACCCTACACTCTACACTCTACACTCTATACCCTACACTCCACACCCTGCACTCTGTACCCTACACTCTACACTCTTTACCCTACAATCTATACCCTACACTCTATACCCTACACTCTATACCCTACACTCTATACCCTACACTCTACACTTTATACCCTACACTCTATACCATACACTCTATACCCTACACTCTACACTTTATACCCTACACTCTATACCATACACTCTATACCCTACACTCTATACCCTACACTATACACTCTATACCCTACACTCTACACTGTATACCATACACTCTATGCCCCACACTCTCTACCCTAAACTCTACATTCTATACCCTACACTCTACACCATACACTCTATACCCTACACTCTATACCCTACACTCTATACCCTACACTCTATACCCTACACTCTACACTCTATACCCTACACTCTATACCCTACACTCTATACCCTACACTCTATACCCTACACTCTACACCCTACACTCTACACCCTACACTCTACACCCTACACTTTACACCCTACACTCTATACCCTACACTCCATACCCTAAACTCTACACTTTATACCCCACACTCTATACCATACACTCTATACCCTACACTCTACACCTTACACTCTATACCCTACATTCTATCCGCTACACTCTACACTCTATACCCTACACTCTACACTCTACTCTATACCCTACACTCTATACCCTACACTCTACACTCTATACCCTACACTCTACACTCTACACCCTACACTCTATACCCTACACTCTATACCCTACACTCTATACCCTACACTCTAATCCCTACACTCTATACCCTACACTTTATACCATACACTCTACACCCTACACCCTACAGTCTACACCCTACACTCTATACCCTATACCCTAGACTCTATACCCTACACTCTATACCCTACACTCTATACCCTACACTATACACTCTATACCCTACACTCTACGCTTTATAGCCTACACTCTATACCCTACACTCTATACCCTATACTCTATACCCTACACACTACACCCTACACTCTACACCCTACACTCTAATCCCTACACTCTATACCCTACAATCTACACCCTACACTCTACACTCTACACTCTATACCCTACACTCTATACCCTACACTCTATACCCTACACCCTACACTCTACACCCTACACTCTATACCCTACACTCTATACCCTACACTCTATACCCTACACTCTACACTCTATACCTTACACTCTATACCCTACACTCTATACCCTACACTCTAAACTCTATACCCTACACTCTACACTCTATACCCTACACTCTATAACGTACACTCTATACCCTACACTCTATACCCTACACTCTATACCCTACACTCTACACCCTACACTCTATAGCCTACACTCTATACCCTACACTCCAATCCCTACACTCTACACTCTATACCCTACACTCTATACCCTACACTCTATACCCTACACCCTACACTCTACACCCTACACTCTACACTCTATACCCTACACTCTACACCCTACACCCTACACTCTATACCCTACACTCTACACCCTGCACTCTGTACCCTACACTCTACACTCTTTACCCTACACTCTATACCCTACACTCTACAACCTGCACTCTATACCCTACACTCTATACCCTACACTCTATACCCTACACTCTATACCATACACTCTACACCATACATGCTATAGCATACACTCTATACCCTACACTCTACACTCTATACCCTACACTCTACACTTTATACCCTACTCTCTATACCCTACACTCTATACCCTACACTCTACAACCTGCACTCTATACCCTACACTCTATACCCTACACCTTACACTCTATACCCTACACTATATACCCTACACTCTATATCCTACACTCTATACCCTACACTCCATAGTCTACACTCTATAGCCTACACTCTACACTCTACTCTATACCCTACACTCTATACCCTGCACTCTAATCCCTACACTCTACACTCTATACCCTACACTCTATACCCTGCACTCTATACCCTACACTCTACACCCTACACTCTACACCCTACACTCTAATCCCTACACTCTAATCCCTACACTCTAATCCCTACACCCTACACTCTATACCCTACACTCTATACCCTACACTCTATACCCTACACCCTACACTCTACACCCTACACTCTACACCCTACACTCTACACCCTACACTCTACACTCTTTACCCTACACTCTATACCCTACATTCTATACCCTACACTCTGTACCCTACACTCTAATCCCTACACCCTACACTCTATACCCTACACTCTATACCCTACACTCTATACCCTACACTTTACACTATATACTCTACACTCTATAGCCTACACTCTATACCCTACACTCTATACCCTACATTCTATACCCTACACTCTATACCCTACACTCTATACCCTACACTTTATACCTTACACCCTATACCATACACTCTATACCCTACACTCTACAACCTGCACTCTATACCCTACACTCTATACCCTACACCCTACACTTTATACCCTACACTCTATACCCTACACTCTATACCCTACACTCTACACCCTACACTCTACACTCTACACTCTATACCCTACACTCCACACCCTGCACTCTGTACCCTACACTCTACACTCTTTACCCTACAATCTATACCCTACACTCTATACCCTACACTCTATACCCTACACTCTATACCCTACACTCTACACTTTATACCCTACACTCTATACCATACACTCTATACCCTACACTCTACACTTTATACCCTACACTCTATACCATACACTCTATACCCTACACTCTATACCCTACACTATACACTCTATACCCTACACTCTACACTGTATACCATACACTCTATGCCCCACACTCTCTACCCTAAACTCTACATTCTATACCCTACACTCTACACCATACACTCTATACCCTACACTCTATACCCTACACTCTATACCCTACACTCTATACCCTACACTCTACACTCTATACCCTACACTCTATACCCTACACTCTATACCCTACACTCTATACCCTACACTCTACACCCTACACTCTACACCCTACACTCTACACCCTACACTTTACACCCTACACTCTATACCCTACACTCCATACCCTAAACTCTACACTTTATACCCCACACTCTATACCATACACTCTATACCCTACACTCTACACCTTACACTCTATACCCTACATTCTATCCGCTACACTCTACACTCTATACCCTACACTCTACACTCTACTCTATACCCTACACTCTATACCCTACACTCTACACTCTATACCCTACACTCTACACTCTACACCCTACACTCTATACCCTACACTCTATACCCTACACTCTATACCCTACACTCTAATCCCTACACTCTATACCCTACACTTTATACCATACACTCTACACCCTACACCCTACAGTCTACACCCTACACTCTATACCCTATACCCTAGACTCTATACCCTACACTCTATACCCTACACTCTATACCCTACACTATACACTCTATACCCTACACTCTACGCTTTATAGCCTACACTCTATACCCTACACTCTATACCCTATACTCTATACCCTACACACTACACCCTACACTCTACACCCTACACTCTAATCCCTACACTCTATACCCTACAATCTACACCCTACACTCTACACTCTACACTCTATACCCTACACTCTATACCCTACACTCTATACCCTACACCCTACACTCTACACCCTACACTCTATACCCTACACTCTATACCCTACACTCTATACCCTACACTCTACACTCTATACCTTACACTCTATACCCTACACTCTATACCCTACACTCTAAACTCTATACCCTACACTCTACACTCTATACCCTACACTCTATAACGTACACTCTATACCCTACACTCTATACCCTACACTCTATACCCTACACTCTACACCCTACACTCTATAGCCTACACTCTATACCCTACACTCCAATCCCTACACTCTACACTCTATACCCTACACTCTATACCCTACACTCTATACCCTACACCCTACACTCTACACCCTACACTCTACACTCTATACCCTACACTCTACACCCTACACCCTACACTCTATACCCTACACTCTACACCCTGCACTCTGTACCCTACACTCTACACTCTTTACCCTACACTCTATACCCTACACTCTACAACCTGCACTCTATACCCTACACTCTATACCCTACACTCTATACCCTACACTCTATACCCTACACTCTACACCCTACACTCTAATCCCTACACTCTAATCCCTACACTCTAATCCCTACACCCTATACCCTACACTCTATACCCTACACTCTATACCCTACACTCTATACCCTACACCCTACACTCTACACCCTACACTCTACACTCTATACCCTACACTCTACACCCTACACTCTACACCCTACACTCTACACTCTATAACCTACACTTTACACCCTGCACTCTGTACCCTACACTCTACACTCTTTACCCTACACTCTATACACTACACTCTATACCCTACACTCTATACCCTACACTCTAAACTCTATACCCTACACTCTACACTCTATACCCTACACTCTATAACATACACTCTATACCCTACACTCTATACCCTACACTCTACACCCTACACTCTATACCATACACTCTACACCCTACACTCTATACCATACACTCTACACCATACACTCTATAGCATACACTCTATACCCTACACTATACACTCTATACCCTACACTCTATACCCTACACTCTATACCCTACACTATACACTCTATACCCTACACTCTACACTTTATACCCTACACTCTATACCCTACACTCTATACCCTACACTCTATACCCTACACTCTATACCCTACACTCTACAACCTGCACTCTACAACCTGCAATCTATACCCTACACTCTATACCCTACACTCTACACTCTATACCCTACACTCTATACCCTACACTCTATACCCTACACTCTATACCCTACACTCTACACTCTATACCCTACACTCTATAGCCTACACTCTACACCCTACACTCTATACCCTGCACTCTATACCCTACACTCTACACTCTATACCCTACACTCTACCCCCTACACTCTACACCCTACCGTCTATACCCTACACTCTACACTCTATACCTTACACTCTACACTCTATTCCCTACACTCTATACCCTACACTCTATACCCTACATTCTATACCCTACACTCTACACTCTATACCCTACACTCTATACCCTACACTCCATACCGTACACTCTATACCCTACACTCTACACTCTATACCCTACACTCTTTACGCCACACTCTATACCCTACAGTCTATACCCTACACTCTATACCCTACACTCTACACTCTATACCATACACTCTACACTCTATACCCTACACTCTATCCCCTACACTCTATACCCTACACCCTACACTCTATACCCTACACTCTATACCCTACACTCAACACCCTACACTCTACACCCTACACCCTACACTCTATACCCTATACCCTACACTCTATACCCTACACTCTATACCCTACACTCTATACCCTACACTCTATACCCTACACTATACACTCTATACCCTACACTCTACACTTTATACCCTACACTCTATACCCTACACTCTATACCCTGCACTCTACACCCTGCACTCTACACCCAACACTCTAAACCCTACACTCTATACCCTATACTCTATACCCTACACTTTACACTCTATACCCTACACTCTATAGCCTACACTCTATACCCTACAGTATATACCCTACACTCTATACCCTACACTCTACACCTTACACTCTACACTCTATTCCCTACACTCTATACCCTACACTCTATACCCTACACTCTATACCCTACACTCTACACTCTATACCCTACACGCTACACTCTATACCCTACACTCTACACTCTATATCCTACACTCTATACCCTGCACTCTACACCCTGCACTCTACACCCAACACTCTATACCCTACACTCTACACCCTACACTCTATACCCTACACTCGATAACTTACACTCTACACTCTATACCATACACTCTACACCCTACACTCTAATCCCTACACTCTACACTCTATACCCTACACTCTATACCATACACTCTATACCCTACACTCTATACCATACACTCTATACCATACACTCTATACCCTACACTCTATACCCTACACTCTACACCCTACACTCTATACCTTACACTCTATACCCTACACTCTATACCCTACACTGTAAACTCTATACCCTACACTCTACACTCTATACCCTACACTCTATAACATACACTCTATACCCTACACTCTATACCCTACACTCTATACCCTACACTCTATACCCTACACTCTATACCATACACTCTATACCATACACTCTACACTCTATACCCTACACTCTATACCATACACTCTACACCATACACGCTATAGCATACACTCTATACCCTACACTCTACACTCTATACCCTACACTCTACACTTTATACCCTACTCTCTATACCCTACACTCTATACCCTACACTCTACAACCTGCACTCTATACCCTACACTCTATACCCTACACCTTACACTCTATACCCTACACTATATACCCTACACTCTATATCCTACACTCTATACCCTACACTCCATAGTCTACACTCTATAGCCTACACTCTACACTCTACTCTATACCCTACACTCTATACCCTGCACTCTAATCCCTACACTCTACACTCTATACCCTACACTCTATACCCTACACTCTATACCCTACACTCTACACCCTACACTCTACACCCTACACTCTAATCCCTACACTCTAATCCCTACACTCTAATCCCTACACCCTACACTCTATACCCTACACTCTATACCCTACACTCTATACCCTACACCCTACACTCTACACCCTACACTCTACACCCTACACTCTACACCCTACACTCTACACTCTATTCCCTACACTCTACACCCTGCACTCTGTACCCTACACTCTACACTCTTTACCCTACACTCTATACCCTACATTCTATACCCTACACTCTGTACCCTACACTCTAATCCCTACACCCTACACTCTATACCCTACACTCTATACCCTACACTCTATACCCTACACTTTACACTATATACTCTACACTCTATAGCCTACACTCTATACCCTACACTCTATACCCTACATTCTATACCCTACACTCTATACCCTACACTCTATACCCTACACTTTATACCCTACACCCTATACCATACACTCTATACCCTACACTCTACAACCTGCACTCTATACCCTACACTCTATACCCTACACCCTACACTTTATACCCTACACTCTATACCCTACACTCTATACCCTACACTCTATACCCTACACTCTACACCCTGCACTCTGTACCCTACACTCTACACTCTTTACCCTACAATCTATACCCTACACTCTATACCCTACACTCTATACCCTACACTCTATACCCTACACTCTACACTTTATACCCTACACTCTATACCATACACTCTATACCCTACACTCTACACTTTATACCCTACACTCTATACCATACACTCTATACCCTACACTCTATACCCTACACTATACACTCTATACCCTACACTCTACACTGTATACCATACACTCTATGCCCCACACTCTCTACCCTAAACTCTACATTCTATACCCTACACTCTACACCATACACTCTATACCCTACACTCTATACCCTACACTCTATACCCTACACTCTATACCCTACACTCTACACTCTATACCCTACACTCTATACCCTACACTCTATACCCTACACTCTATACCCTACACTCTACACCCTACACTCTACACCCTACACTCTACACCCTACACTTTACACCCTACACTCTATACCCTACACTCTATACCCTACACTATATACTCTATACCCTACACTCTACACCCTGCACTCTGTACCCTACACTCTATACCCTACACTCTACACTCTGTACCCTACACTCTATACCCTACACTCTATACCCTACACTCTATACCCTACACTCTATACCCTACACTCTATACCCTACACTCTACACTCTATACCCTACACTCTATACCATACACTCTACACCCTACACTCTATACCATACACTCTATACCCTACACTTTACACTCTTTACCCTACACTCTATACCATACACTCTACACTTTATACCCTACACTCTATACCATACACACTATACCCTACACTCTATACCCTACACTCTATACCCTACACTCTATACCCTACACTCTAATCCCTACACTCTAATCCCTACACTCTAATCCCTACACTCTAATCCCTACACTCTATACCCTACACTCTACACTCTATACCCTACACTCTAATCCCTACACTCTAATCCCTACACTCTACACTCTATACCCTACACTCTATACCCTACACTCTATACCCTACACTCTACACTCTATACCCTACACTCTATACCCTACACTCTACACTCTGTACCCTACACTCTATACCCTACACTCTATAAAATACACTCTATACCCCACTCTACACTCTATACCATACACTCTATACCCTACACTCTATACCATACACTCTATACCCTACACTCTATACCCTACACTCCACACCCTACACTCTATACCTTACACTCTATACCCTACACTCTAAAATCTATACCCTACACTCTATACCCTACACTCTATACCCTATACCCTACACTCTATACACTACACTCTATACCATACACGCTATACTCTATACCCTACACTCTATACCATACACTCTACATCCTACACTCTACACCACTCTACACCCCACACTCTACACCCTACACCCTACACTCTATACCCTACACTCTACACCATACACTCTATACCCTATACCCTATACCCTACAATCTATACCCTACACTCTATACCCTACACTCTATACCCTACACTCTTTACCCTACACTCTACACTCTATACCCTACACTCTATACCATACACTGTATACCCTACACTCTATACCCTACACTCTACACTCTATATCCTACACTCTATACCCTACACTTTACACTCTACACCCTACACTCTACATTCTATACCCTACACTCTAAACTCTACACTCTATAGCCTACACTCTATACCCTACACTCTATACCCTACACTCTACACTTTATATTCTACACTCTATACCATACACTCTATACCCTACACTCTACACTTTATACCCTACACTCTATACCATACACTCTATACCCTACACTCTATACCCTACACTATACACTCTATACCCTACACTCTACACTGTATACCATACACTCTATGCCCCACACTCTCTACCCTAAACTCTACATTCTATACCCTACACTCTACACCCTAAGCTCTATACCATACACTCTATACCCTACACTCTATACCCTACACTCTATACCCTACACTCTATACCCTACACCCTACGCTCTATACGCTACACTCTATAACCTACACTCTATACCCTACACTCTATACCCTACACTCTACACCCTACACTCTACACCCTACACTCTATACCCTACACTCTATACCCTACACTCTATACCCTACACTCTACACTCTATACCATACACTCTATACCATACAATCTATACACTACACTCTATACCCTAAACTCTACACTCTATACCCTACACTCTATAACATACACTCTATACACTACACTCTATATCTTACACTCTATACCCTACACTTTGCACTCTACACCCTACACTCTACACTCTACATTCTATACCCTACACTCTATACTCCACACTCTATACCCTACACTCTATACCCTACACTCTATACCCTACACTCTACACTATATACTCTACACTCTATAGCCTACACTCTATACTCTACACTCTATACCCTACACTCTATACCCTACACTCTATACCCTACACCCTATACCATACACTCTATACCCTACACTCTACAACCTGCACTTTATACCCTACACTCTATACCCTACACTCTATACCCTACACTCTATACCCTACACTCTACACCCTACACTCTACACTCTACACTCTATACCCTACACTCTACACCCTGCACTCTGTACCCTACACTCTACACTCTTTACCCTACACTCTATACCCTACACTCTATAACCTACACTCTATACCCTACACTCTATACCCTACACTCTACACGTTATACCCTACACTCTATACCATACACTCTATACCCTACACTCTACACTTTATACCCTACACTCTATACCATACACTCTATACCCTACACTCTATACCCTACACTATACACTCTATACCCTACACTCTACACTGTATACCATACACTCTATGCCCCACACTCTCTACCCTAAACTCTACACTCTATACCCTACACTCTACACCCTACACTCTATACCCTACACTCTATACCCTACACTCTATACCCTACACTCTATACCCTACACTCTACACTCTATACCATACACTCTATACCATACAATCTATACACTACACTCTATACCCTAAACTCTACACTCTATACCCTACACTCTATAACATACACTCTATACACTACACTCTATATCTTACACTCTATACCCTACACTTTGCACTCTACACCCTACACTCTACACTCTACATTCTATACCCTACACTCTATACTCCACACTCTATACCCTACACTCTATACCCTACACTCTATACCCTACACTCTACACTATATACTCTACACTCTATAGCCTACACTCTATACTCTACACTCTATACCCTACACTCTATACCCTACACTCTATACCCTACACCCTATACCATACACTCTATACCCTACACTCTACAACCTGCACTTTATACCCTACACTCTATACCCTACACTCTATACCCTACACTCTATACCCTACACTCTACACCCTACACTCTACACTCTACACTCTATACCCTACACTCTACACCCTGCACTCTGTACCCTACACTCTACACTCTTTACCCTACACTCTATACCCTACACTCTATAACCTACACTCCATACCCTACACTCTATACCCTACACTCTACACGTTATACCCTACACTCTATACCATACACTCTATACCCTACACTCTACACTTTATACCCTACACTCTATACCATACACTCTATACCCTACACTCTATACCCTACACTATACACTCTATACCCTACACTCTACACTGTATACCATACACTCTATGCCCCACACTCTCTACCCTAAACTCTACACTCTATACCCTACACTCTACACCCTACACTCTATACCCTACACTCTATACCCTACACTCTATACCCTACACTCTATACCCTACACTCTACACTCTATACCCTACACTCTATACCATACACTCTACACCCTACACTCTACACCCTACACTCTACACCCTACACTCTACACCCTACACTCTACACCCTACACTCTATACCCTACACTCTATACCCTACACTATACACTCTATACCCTACACTCTACACTCTACACTGTATACCATACAGTCTATGCCCCACACTCTATACCCTAAACTCTACACTCTATATCCTACACTCTACACCCTAAGCTCTATACCCTTCACTCTATACCCTACACTCTACACTCTATACCCTACACTCTATACCCTACACTCTATACCATACACTCTACACCCTACACTCTATACCCTACACTATATACCCTACACTCTACACTTTATACCCTACACTCTATACCCTACACTCTATACCCTGCACTCTACACCCTGCACTCTACACCCTGCACTCTACACCCAACACTCTATACCCTGCACTCTACACCCTACACTCTATACCCTACACTCTACACTCTATACCCTACACTCTATACCCTACACTCTATACCCTACACTCTACACTCTATACCCTACACTCTATACCATACACTCTATACCCTACACTCTATACCATACACTCTATACCATACACTCTATACCCTACACTCTATACCCCACACTCTATACCCTTCACTCTATACCATACACTCTATACCCTACACTCTATACCCTACACTCTATACCCTACACTCTACACCCTACACTCTATACCCTACACTCTATACCCTACACTCTATACCCTACACTCTATACCCTACACTCTAAACTCTACACTTTATACCCTACACTCTATAACATGCACTCTATACCCTACACTCTATACCCTACACTCTATACCCTACACTCTATACCCTACACTCTACACTCTATACCCTACACTCTATACCATACACTGTACACCATACACTCTATAGCATACACTCTATACCCTACACTCTACACTCTATACCCTACACTCTATACCCTACACTCTATACCCTACACTATACACTCTATACCCTACACTCTACACTTTATACCCTACTCTCTATACCCTACACTCTATACCCTACACTCTACAATGTGCACTCTATACCCTACACTCTATACCCTACACCCTACACTCTATACCCTACACTCTATACCCTACACTCTATACCCTACACTCTATACCCTACACTCTACACTCTATACCCTACACTCTATGACATACACTCTATACACTACACTCTATACCTTACACTCTATACCCTACACTTTACATTCTACACCCTACACTCTACACTCTATTCCCTACACTCTATACCCTACACTCTATACCCTACACTCTATACCCTACACTCTATACCCTACACTCTACACTCTATACCCTACACTCTATACCCTACATTCTAATCCCTACACTCTAATCCCTACACTCTACACTCTATACCCTACACTCTATACCCTACACTCTATACCCTACACTCTACACCCTACACTCTACACCCTACACTCTAATCCCTACACTCTAATCCCTACACCCTACACTCTATAACCTACACTCTATACCCTACACTCTATACCCTACACTCTACACCCTACACTCTACACCCTACACTCTATACCCTACACTCTATACCCTACACTCTATACCCTACACTCTACACGTTATACCCTACACTCTATACCATACACTCTATACCCTACACTCTACACTTTATACCCTACACTCTATACCATACACTCTATACCCTACACTCTATACCCTACACTATACACTCTATACCCTACACTCTACACTGTATACCATACACTCTATGCCCCACACTCTCTACCCTAAACTCTACACTCTATACCCTACACTCTACACCCTACACTCTATACCCTACACTCTATACCCTACACTCTATACCCTACACTCTACACTCTATACCCTACTCTCTATACCATACACTCTACACCCTACACTCTACACCCTACACTCTACACCCTACACTCTACACCCTACACTCTACACCCTACACTCTATACCCTACACTCTATACCCTACACTATACACTCTATACCCTACACTCTACACTCTACACTGTATACCATACACTCTATGCCCCACACTCTATACCCTAAACTCTACACTCTATATCCTACACTCTACTCCCTAAGCTCTATACCCTACACTTTATACCCTACACTCTACACTCTATACCCTACACTCTATACCCTACACTCTATACCATACACTCTACACCCTACACTCTATACCCTACACTCTATACCCTACACTCTACACTTTATACCCTACACTCTATACCCTACACTCTATACCCTGCACTCTACACCCTGCACTCTACACCCTGCACTCTACACCCAACACTCTATACCCTACACTCTACACCCTACACTCTATACCCTACACTCTACACTCTATACCCTACACTCTATAGCCTACACTCTATACCTTACACTCTATACCCTACACTCTATTCCCTACACTCTACACTCTATACCCTACACTCTATACCATACACTCTATACCCTACACTCTATACCATACACTCTATACCATACACTCTATACCCTACACTCTATACCCTACACTCTATACCTTACACTCTATACGATACACTCTATACCCTACACTCTATACCCTACACTCTATACCCTACACTCTATACCCTACATTCTACACCCTACACTCTATACCCTACACTCTATACCCTACACTCTATACCCTACACTCTACACTCTATACCCTACACGATATACCATACACTCTACACCATACACTCTATAGCATACACTCTATACCCTACACTCTACACTCTATACCCTACACTCTATACCCTACACTATACACTCTATACCCTACACTCTACACTTTATACCCTACTCTCTATACCCTGCACTCTATACCCTACACTCTACAACGTGCACTCTATACCCTACACTCTATACCCTACACCCTACACTCTATACCCTACACTCTATACCCTACACTCTATACCCTACACTCTATACCCTACACTCTACACTCTATACCCTACACTCTATAACATACACTCTATACACTACACTCTATACCTTACACTCTATACCCTACACTTTACATTCTACACCCTACACTCTACACTCTATTCCCTACACTCTATACCCTACACTCTATACCCTACAATATATACCCTACACTCTATACCCTACACTCTACACTCTATACCCTACACTCTATACCCTACATTCTAATCCCTACACTCTAATCCCTACACTCTACACTCTATACCCTACACTCTATACCCTACACTCTACACCCTACACTCTAATCCCTACACTCTAATCCCTACACCCTACACTCTATAACCTACACTCTATACCCTACACTCTATACCCTACACTCTACACCCTACACTCTACACCCTACACTCTATACCCTACACTCTATACCCTACACTCTATACCCTACACCCTACACTCTATAACCTACACTCTATACCCTACACTCTATACCCTACACTCTACACCCTACACTCTACACCCTACACTCTATACCCTACACTCTATACCCTACACTCTATACCCTACACCCTACACTCTACACCCTACACTCTACACCCTACACTCTACACTCTATACCCTACACTCTACACCCTGCACTCTGTACCCTACACTCTACACTCTTTACCCTACACTCTATACCCTACACTCTATACCCTACACTCTATACCCTACACTCTACACTATATACCTTACACTCTATACCCTACACTCTATACCCTACACTCTAAACTCTATACCCTACACTCTACACTCTATACCCTACACTCTATAACATACACTCTATACCCTACACTCTATACCCTACACTCTATACCCTACACTCTATACCATACACTCTACACCCTACACTCTATACCATACACTCTACACCATACACTCTATAGCATACACTCTATACCCTACACTATACACTCTATACCCTACACTCTATACCCTACACTCTATACCCTACACTATACACTCTATACCCTACACTCTACACTTTATACCCTACACTCTATACCCTACACTCTATACCCTACACTCTACAACCTGCACTCTATACCCTACACTCTATACCCTACACTCTACACTCTATACCCTACACTCTATACCCTACACTCTATACCCTACACTCTACACTGTATACCATACACTCTATGCCCCACACTCTATACCCTAAACTCTACATTCTATACCCTATACTCTACACCCTAAGCTCTATACCATACACTCTATACCCTACACTCTACACTCTATACCCTACACTCTATACCCTACACGCTATACCCTACACCCTACGCTCTATAAGCTATACTCTATACCCTACACTCTATACCCTACAGTCTATACCCTACACTCTATACCCTACACTCTATACCCTACACTCTATACCCTACACTCTACACTCTATACCCTACACTCTATACCCTACACTCTATACCCTACACTCTATACCCTACACTCTACACTCTATACCATACACTCTATGCCATACACTCTATACACTACACTCTATACCCTAAACTCTATACTCTATACCCTACACTCTATAACATACACTCTATACACTACACTCTATACCTTACACTCTATACCCTACACTTTGCACTCTACACCCTACACTCTACACTCTACATTCTATACCCTACACTCTATACCCTACACTCTCTACTCCACACTCTATACCCTACACTCTATACCCTACACTCTATACCCTACACTCTACACCCTACACTCTACACTCTATAGCCTACACTCTATACCCTACACTCTATACCCTACACTCTATACCCTACACTCTATACACTACACTCTACACTTTATACCCTACACTCTATACCATACACTCTATACCCTACACTCTACAACCTGCACTCTATACCCTACACTCTATACCCTACACTCTACACTCTATACCCTACACTCTATGCTCTACACTCTTTACCCTACACTCTACACTCTATGCCCTACACTCTTTACCCTACACTCTACACTCTATACCCTACACTCTATACCCTACACTCTACACATTATACCCTACACTCTATACCATACACTCTATACCCTACACTCCATACCCTACACTCTACACTTTATACCCCACACTCTATACCATACACTCTATACCCTACACTCTACACCTTACACTCTATACCCTACATTCTATCCCCTACACTCTACACTCTATACCCTACACTCTACACTCTACTCTATACCCTACACTCTATACCCTACACTCTACACTCTATACCCTACACTCTACACTCTACACACTACACTCTATACCCTACACTCTATACACTACACTCTACACTTTATACCCTACACTCTATACCATACACTCTATACCCTACACTCTACAACCTGCACTCTATACCCTACACTCTATACCCTACACTCTACACTCTATACCCTACACTCTATGCTCTACACTCTTTACCCTACACTCTACACTCTATGCCCTACACTCTTTACCCTACACTCTACACTCTATACCCTACACTCTATACCCTACACTCTACACATTATACCCTACACTCTATACCATACACTCTATACCCTACACTCCATACCCTACTCTCTACACTTTATACCCCACACTCTATACCATACACTCTATACCCTACACTCTACACCTTACACTCTATACCCTACATTCTATCCCCTACACTCTACACTCTATACCCTACACTCTACACTCTACTCTATACCCTACACTCTATACCCTACACTCTACACTCTATACCCTACACTCTACACTCTACACACTACACTCTATACCCTACACTCTATACCCTACACTCTATACCCTACACTCTAATCCCTACACTCTTTACCCTACACTCTATACCATACACTCTACACCCTACACTCTACACCCTACACTCTATACCCTATACCCTACACTCTATACCCTACACTCTATACCCTACACTCTATACCCTACACTATACACTCTATACCCTACACTCTACGCTTTATACCCTACATTCTATACCCTACACTCTATACCCTACACTCTACACCCTACACTCTACACCCTACACTCTAATCCCTACACTCTAATCTCTACACCCTACACTCTATACCCTACACTCTATACCCTACACTCTATACCCTACACTCTACACCCTACACTCTACACTCTACACTCTATACCCTACACTCTATACCCTACACTCTATTCCTCACACCCTACACCCTACACTCTATACCCTACACTCTACACCCTACACTCTATACCCTACACTCTACACCCTGCACTCTGTACCCTACACTCTACACTCTTTACCCTACACTCTATACCCTACACTCTATACCCTACACTCTATACACTACACTCTACACTTTATACCCTACACTCTATACCATACACTCTATACCCTACACTCTACAACCTGCACTCTATACCCTACACTCTATACCCTACACTCTACACTCTATACCCTACACTCTATACCCTACACTCTTTACCCTACACTCTACACTCTATACCCTACACTCTATACCCTACACTCTCTACTCCACACTCTATACCCTACACTCTATACCCTACACTCTATACCCTACACTCTACACCCTACACTCTACACTCTATAGCCTACACTCTATACCCTACACTCTATACCCTACACTCTATACCCTACACTCTATACACTACACTCTACACTTTATATCCTACACTCTATACCATACACTCTATACCCTACACTCTACAACCTGCACTCTATACCCTACACTCTATACCCTACACTCTACACTCTATACCCTACACTCTATGCCCTACACTCTTTACCCTACACTCTACACTCTATGCCCTACACTCTTTACCCTACACTCTACACTCTATACCCTACACTCTATACCCTACACTCTACACTTTATACCCTACACTCTATACCATACACTCTATACCCTACACTCCATACCCTACTCTCTACACTTTATACCCCACACTCTATACCATACACTCTATACCCTACACTCTACACCTTACACTCTATACCCTACATTCTATCCCCTACACTCTACACTCTATACCCTACACTCTACACTCTACTCTATACCCTACACTCTATGCCCTACACTCTACACTCTATACCCTACACTCTACACCCTACACTCTATACCCTACACTCTATACCCTACACTCTACACTCTATACCCTACACTCTATACCCTACACTCTATACCCTACACTCTACACTGTATACCATACACTCTATGCCCCACACTCTATACCCTAAACTCTACACTCTATACCCTATACTCTACACCCTAAGCTCTATACCATACACTCTATACCCTACACTCTACACTCTATACCCTACACTCTATACCCTACACGCTATACCCTACACCCTACGCTCTATAAGCTATACTCTATACCCTACACTCTATACCCTACACTCTATACCCTACACTCTATACCCTACACTCTATACCCTACACTCTATACCCTACACTCTACACTCTATACCCTACACTCTATACCCTACACTCTATACCCTACACTCTATACCCTACACTCTACACTCTATACCATACACTCTATACCATACACTCTATACACTACACTCTATACCCTAAACTCTATACTCTATACCCTACACTCTATAACATACACTCTATACACTACACTCTATACCTTACACTCTATACCCTACACTTTGCACTCTACACCCTACACTCTACACTCTACATTCTATACCCTACACTCTATTCCCTACACTCTCTACTCCACACTCTATACCCTACACTCTACACCCTACACTCTACACTCTATAGCCTACACTCTATACCCTACACTCTATACCCTACACTCTATACCCTACACTCTATACACTACACTCTACACTTTATACCCTACACTCTATACCATACACTCTATATCCTACACTCTACAACCTGCACTCTATACCCTACACTCTACACCCTACACTCTACACTCTATACCCTACACTCTATGCCCTACACTCTTTACCCTACACTCTACACTCTATGCCCTACACTCTTTACCCTACACTCTACACTCTATACCCTACACTCTACACATTATACCCTACACTCTATACCATACACTCTATACCCTACACTCCATACCCTACACTCTACACTTTATACCCCACACTCTATACCATACACTCTATACCCTACACTCTACACCTTACACTCTATACCCTACATTCTATCCCCTACACTCTACACTCTATACCCAACACTCTACACTCTGCTCTATACCCTACACTCTATACCCTACACTCTACACTCTATACCCTACACTCTACACTCTACACACTACACTCTATACCCTACACTCTATACCCTACACTCTATACCCTACACTCTAATCCCTACACTCTTTACCCTACACTCTATACCATACACTCTACACCCTACACCCTACACTCTACACCCTACACTCTATACCCTATACCCTACACTCTATACCCTACACTCTATACCCTACACTCTATACCCTACACTATACACTCTATACCCTACACTCTACGCTTTATACCCTACACTCTATACCCTACACTCTATACCCTACACTCTACACCCTACACTCTACACCCTACACTCTAATCCCTACACTCTAATCTCTACACCCTACACTCTATACCCTACACTCTATACCCTACACTCTATACCCTACACTCTACACCCTACACTCTACACTCTACACTCTATACCCTACACTCTATACCCTACACTCTATTCCTCACACCCTACACCCTACACTCTATACCCTACACTCTACACCCTACACTCTATACCCTACACTCTATACCCTACACTCTATACACTACACTCTACACTTTATACCCTACACTCTATACCATACACTCTATACCCTACACTCTACAACCTGCACTCTATACCCTACACTCTATACCCTACACTCTACACTCTATACCCTACACTCTATACCCTACACTCTTTACCCTACACTCTACACTCTATACCCTACACTCTATACCCTACACTCTCTACTCCACACTCTATACCCTACACTCTATACCCTACACTCTATACCCTACACTCTACACCCTACACTCTACACTCTATAGCCTACACTCTATACCCTACACTCTATACCCTACACTCTATACCCTACACTCTATACACTACACTCTACACTTTATATCCTACACTCTATACCATACACTCTATACCCTACACTCTACAACCTGCACTCTATACCCTACACTCTATACCCTACACTCTACACTCTATACCCTACACTCTATGCCCTACACTCTTTACCCTACACTCTACACTCTATGCCCTACACTCTTTACCCTACACTCTACACTCTATACCCTACACTCTATACCCTACACTCTACACTTTATACCCTACACTCTATACCATACACTCTATACCCTACACTCCATACCCTACTCTCTACACTTTATACCCCACACTCTATACCATACACTCTATACCCTACACTCTACACCTTACACTCTATACCCTACATTCTATCCCCTACACTCTACACTCTATACCCTACACTCTACACTCTACTCTATACCCTACACTCTATGCCCTACACTCTACACTCTATACCCTACACTCTACACCCTACACTCTATACCCTACACTCTATACCCTACACTCTACACTCTATACCCTACACTCTATACCCTACACTCTATACCCTACACTCTACACTGTATACCATACACTCTATGCCCCACACTCTATACCCTAAACTCTACACTCTATACCCTATACTCTACACCCTAAGCTCTATACCATACACTCTATACCCTACACTCTACACTCTATACCCTACACTCTATACCCTACACGCTATACCCTACACCCTACGCTCTATAAGCTATACTCTATACCCTACACTCTATACCCTACACTCTATACCCTACACTCTATACCCTACACTCTATACCCTACACTCTACACTCTATACCCTACACTCTATACCCTACACTCTATACCCTACACTCTATACCCTACACTCTACACTCTATACCATACACTCTATACCATACACTCTATACACTACACTCTATACCCTAAACTCTATACTCTATACCCTACACTCTATAACATACACTCTATACACTACACTCTATACCTTACACTCTATACCCTACACTTTGCACTCTACACCCTACACTCTACACTCTACATTCTATACCCTACACTCTATTCCCTACACTCTCTACTCCACACTCTATACCCTACACTCTACACCCTACACTCTACACTCTATAGCCTACACTCTATACCCTACACTCTATACCCTACACTCTATACCCTACACTCTATACACTACACTCTACACTTTATACCCTACACTCTATACCATACACTCTATATCCTACACTCTACAACCTGCACTCTATACCCTACACTCTACACCCTACACTCTACACTCTATACCCTACACTCTATGCCCTACACTCTTTACCCTACACTCTACACTCTATGCCCTACACTCTTTACCCTACACTCTACACTCTATACCCTACACTCTACACATTATACCCTACACTCTATACCATACACTCTATACCCTACACTCCATACCCTACACTCTACACTTTATACCCCACACTCTATACCATACACTCTATACCCTACACTCTACACCTTACACTCTATACCCTACATTCTATCCCCTACACTCTACACTCTATACCCAACACTCTACACTCTGCTCTATACCCTACACTCTATACCCTACACTCTACACTCTATACCCTACACTCTACACTCTACACACTACACTCTATACCCTACACTCTATACCCTACACTCTATACCCTACACTCTAATCCCTACACTCTTTACCCTACACTCTATACCATACACTCTACACCCTACACCCTACACTCTACACCCTACACTCTATACCCTATACCCTACACTCTATACCCTACACTCTATACCCTACACTCTATACCCTACACTATACACTCTATACCCTACACTCTACGCTTTATACCCTACACTCTATACCCTACACTCTATACCCTACACTCTACACCCTACACTCTACACCCTACACTCTAATCCCTACACTCTAATCTCTACACCCTACACTCTATACCCTACACTCTATACCCTACACTCTATACCCTACACTCTACACCCTACACTCTACACTCTACACTCTATACCCTACACTCTATACCCTACACTCTATTCCTCACACCCTACACTCTACACCCTACACTCTATACCCTACACTCTACACCCTACACTCTATACCCTACACTCTACACCCTGCACTCTGTACCCTACACTCTACACTCTTTACCCTACACTCTATACCCTACACTCTATACCCTACACTCTATACACTACACTCTACACTTTATACCCTACACTCTATACCATACACTCTACACTCTATACCCTACACTCTATACCCTACACTCTTTACCCTACACTCTACACTCTATACCCTACACTCTATACCCCACACTCTCTACTCCACACTCTATACCCTACACTCTATACCCTACACTCTATACCCTACACTCTACACCCTACACTCTACACTCTATAGCCTACACTCTATACCCTACACTCTATACCCTACACTCTATACCCTACACTCTATACACTACACTCTACACTTTATATCCTACACTCTATACCATACACTCTATACCCTACACTCTACAACCTGCACTCTATACCTTACACTCTATACCCTACACTCTACTCTCTATACCCTACACTCTATGCCCTACACTCTTTACCCTACACTCTACACTCTATGCCCTACACTCTTTACCCTACACTCTACACTCTATACCCTACACTCTATACCCTACACTCTACACTTTATACCCTACACTCTATACCATACACTCTATACCCTACACTCCATACCCTACTCTCTACACTTTATACCCCACACTCTATACCATACACTCTATACCCTACACTCTACACCTTACACTCTATACCCTACATTCTATCCCCTACACTCTACACTCTATACCCTACACTCTACACTCTACTCTATACCCTACACTCTATACCCTACACTCTAAACTCTATACCCTACACTCTACACCCTACACTCTATACCCTACACTCTATACCCTACACTCTATACCCTACACTCTAATCCCTACACTCTATACCCTACACTCTATACCATACACTCTACACCCTACACCCTACACTCTACACCCTACACTCTATACCCTATACCCTACACTCTATACCCTACACTCTATACCCTACACTCTATACCCTACACTATACACTCTATACCCTACACTCTACGCTTTATACCCTACACTCTATACCCTACACTCTATACCCTACACTCTACACCCTACACTCTACACCCTACACTCTAATCCCTACACTCTAATCCCTACACCCTACACTCTATACCCTACACTCTATACCCTACACTCTATACCCTACACTCTACACCCTACACTCTACACTCTATACCCTACACTCTATACCCTACACTCTATACCTCACACCCTACACTCTACACCCTTCACTCTATACCCTACACTCTACACCCTACACTCTATACCCTACACTCTACACCCTGCACTCTGTACCCTACACTCTACACTCTTTACCCTACACTCTATACCCTACACTCTATACACTACACTCTACACTTTATACCCTACACTCTATACCGTACACTCTATACCCTACACTCTACAACCTGCACTCTATACCCTACACTCTATACCCTACACTCTACACTCTATACCCTACACTCTATACCCTACACTCTTTACCCTACACTGTACACTCTATACCCTACACTCTATACCCTACACTCTACACATTATACCCTACACTCTATACCATACACTCTATACCCTACACTCCATACCCTAAACTCTACACTTTATACCCCACACTCTATACCATACACTCTATACCCTACACTCTACACCTTACACTCTATACCCTACATTCTATCCGCTACACTCTACACTCTATACCCTACACTCTACTCTATACCCTACACTCTATACCCTACACTCTACACTCTATACCCTACACTCTACACCCTACACTCTATACCCTACACTCTATACCCTACACTTTATACCCTACACTCTAATCCCTACACTCTATACCCTACACTTTATACCATACACTCTACACCCTACACCCTACACTCTACACCCTACACTCTATACCCTATACCCTACACTCTATACCCTACACTCTATACCCTACACTATACACTCTATACCCTACACTCTACGCTTTATACCCTACACTCTATACCCTACACTCTATACCCTACACTCTACACCCTACACTCTACACCCTACACTCTAATCCCTACACTCTAATCCCTTCACCCTACACTCTATACCCTACACGCTATACCCTACACTCTATACCCTACACTCTACACCCTACACTCTACACTCTACACTCTATACCCTACACTTTATACCCTACACTCTATACCATACACTCTATACCCTACACTCCATACCCTACACTCTACACTTTATACCCCACACTCTATACCATACACTCTATACCCTACACTCTACACCTTACACGCTATACCCTACATTCTATCCCCTACACTCTCCACTCTATAACCTACACTCTACACTCTACTCTATACCCTACACTCTATACCCTACACTCTACACTCTATACCCTACACTCTACACTCTATACCCTACACTCTATACCCTACACTCTATACCCTACACTCTATACCCTACACTCTAATCCCTACACTCTATACCCTACACTCTATACCATACACTCTCCACCCTACACCCTACACTCTACACCCTACACTCTATACCCTATACCCTACACTCTATACCCTACACTCTATACCCTACACTCTATACCCTACACTATACACTCTATACCCTACACTCTACGCTTTATACCCTACACTCTATACCCTACACTCTATACCCTACACTCTACACCCTACACTCTACACCCTACACTCTAATCCCTACACTCTTATCCCTACACCCTACACTCTACACCCTACACTCTATACCCTACACTCTATACCCTACACTCTACACCCTACACTCTACACTCTAAACTCTATACCCTACACTCTATACCCTACACTCTATACCTCACACCCTACACTCTACACCCTACACTCTATACCCTACACTCTACACCCTACACTCTACACCCTACACTCTACACCCTGCACTCTGTACCCTACACTCTACACTCTTTACCCTACACTCTATACCCTACACTCTATACCCTACACTCTATACACTACACTCTACACTTTATACCCTACACTCTATACCATACACTCTATACCCTACACTCTACAACCTGCACTCTATACTCTACACTCTATACCCTACACTCTACACTCTATACCCTACACTCTATACCCTACACTCTTTACCCTACACTCTACACTCTATACCCTACACTCTATACCCTACACTCTACACTTTATACCCTACACTCTATACCATACACTCTATACCCTACACTCCATACCCTAAACTCTACACTTTATACCCCACACTCTATACCATACACTCTATATCCTACACTCTACACCTTACACTCTATACCCTACATTCTATCCGCTACACCCTACACTCTATACCCTACACTCTATACCCTACACTCTACACCCTACACTCTACACTCTAAACTCTATACCCTACACTCTATACCCTACACTCTATACCTCACACCCTACACTCTACACCCTACACTCTATACCCTACACTCTACACCCTACACTCTATACCCTACACTCTACACCCTGCACTCTGTACCCTACACTCTACACTCTTTACCCTACACTCTATACCCTACACTCTATACCCTACACTCTATACACTACACACTACACTTTATACCCTACACTCTATACCATACACTCTATACCCTACACTCTACAACCTGCACTCTATACTCTACACTCTATACCCTACACTCTACACTCTATACCCTACACTCCATACCCTACACTCTTTACCCTACACTCTACACTCTATACCCTACACTCTATACCCTACACTCTACACTTTATACCCTACACTCTATACCATACACTCTATACCCTACACTCCATACCCTAAACTCTACACTTTATACCCCACACTCTATACATACACTCTATACCCTACACTCTACACCTTACACTCTATACCCTACATTCTATCCGCTACACTCTACACTCTATACCCTACACGCTACACTCTACTCTATACCCTACACTCTATACCCTACACTCTACACTCTATACCCTACACTCTACACTCTACACCCTACACTCTATACCCTACACTCTATACACTACACTCTATACCCTACACTCTAATCCCTACACTCTATACCCTACACTTTATACCATACACTCTACACCCTACACCCTACACTCTACACCCTACACTCTATACCCTATACCCTACACTCTATACCCTACACTCTATATCCTACACTATACACTCTATACCCTACACTCTACGCTTTATACCCTACACTCTATACCCTACACTCTATACCCTACACTCTACACCCTACACTTTACACCCTACACTCTAATCCCTACACTCTAATCCCTACACCCTACACTCTATACCCTACACTCTATACCCTACACTCTATACCCTACACTCTACACCCTACACTCTACACTCTACACTCTATACCCTACACTCTATACCCTACACTCTATACCCTACACTCTACACTCTAAACTCTATACCCTACACTCTATACCCTACACTCTATACCTCACACCCTACACTCTACACCCTACACTCTATACCCTACACTCTACACCCTACACTCTATACCCTACACTCTACACCCTGCACTCTGTACCCTACACTCTACACTCTTTACCCTACACTCTATACCCTACACTCTATACCCTACACTCTATACACTACACTCTACACTTTATACCCTACACTCTATACCATACACTCTATACCCTACACTCTACAACCTGCACTCTATGCTCTACACTCTATACCCTACACTCTACACTCTATACCCTACACTCTATACCCTACACTCTTTACCCTACACTCTACACTCTACACTCTATACCCTACACTCTATACCCTACACTCTACACTTTATACCCTACACTCTATACCATACACTCTATACCCTACACTCCATACCCTAAACTCTACACTTTATACCCCACACTCTATACCATACACTCTATACCCTACACTCTACACCTTACACTCTATACCCTACATTCTATCCGCTACACTCTACACTCTATACCCTACACTCTACACTCTACTCTATACCCTACACTCTATACCCTACACTCTACACTCTATACCCTACACTCTACACTCTACACCCTACACTCTATACCCTACACTCTATACCCTACACTCTATACCCTACACTCTAATCCCTACACTCTATACCCTACACTTTATACCATACACTCTACACCCTACACCCTACACTCTACACCCTACACTCTATACCCTATACCCTACACTCTATACCCTACACTCTATAACCTACACTATACACTCTATACCCTACACTCTACGCTTTATACCCTACACTCTATACCCTACACTCTATACCCTACACTCTATACCCTACACTCTACACCCTACACTCTACACCCTACACTCTAATCCCTACACTCTAATCCCTACACCCTACACTCTATACCCTACACTCTATACCCTACACTCTATACCCTACACTCTACACCCTACACTCTACACTCTACACTCTATACCCTACACTCTATACCCTACACTCTATACCCTACACCCTACACCCTACACTCTATACCCTACACTCTACACCCTACACTCTATACCCTACACTCTACACCCTGCACTCTGTACCCTACACTCTACACTCTTTACCCTACACTCTATACCCTACACTCTATACCCTACACTCTATACCCTACACTCTATACCCTACACTCTACACTCTATACCTTACACTCTATACCCAACACTCTATACCCTACACTCTAAACTCTACACCCTACACTCTACACTCTATACCCTACACTCTATAACATACACTCTATACCCTACACTCTATACCCTACACTCTATACCATACACTCTATACCCTACACTCTACACTCTACACTCTATAGCCTACACTCTATAACCTACACTCTAATCCCTACACTCTACACTCTATACCCTACACTCTATACCCTACACTCTATACCCTACACTCTATACCCTACACCCTACACTCTACACCCTACACTCTACACTCTATACCCTACACTCTACACCCTACACCCTACACTCTATACCCTACACTCTACACCCTGCACTCTGTACCCTACACTCTACACTCTTTACCCTACACTCTATACCCTACACTCTACAACCTGCACTCTATACCCTACACTCTATACCCTACACTCTATACCCTACACTCTACACCCTACACTCTAATCCCTACACTCTAATCCCTACACTCTAATCCCTACACCCTATACCCTACACTCTATACCCTACACTCTATACCCTACACTCTATACCCTACACCCTACACTCTACACCCTACACTCTACACTCTATACCCTACACTCTACACCCAACACTCTACACTCTACACTCTATACCCTACACTCTACACCCTGCACTCTGTACCCTACACTCTACACTCTTTACCCTACACTCTATACCCTACACTCTATACCCTACACTCTAAACTCTATACCCTACACTCTACACTCTATACCCTACACTCTATAACATACACTCTATACCCTACACTCTATACCCTACACTCTACACCCTACACTCTATACCATACACTCTACACCCTACACTCTATACCATACACTCTACACCATACACTCTATAGCATACACTCTATACCCTACACTATACACTCTATACCCTACACTCTATACCCTACACTCTATACCCTACACTATACACTCTATGCCGTACACTCTACACTTTATACCCTACACTCTATACCCTACACTCTATACCCTACACTCTATACCCTACACTCTACAACCTGCACTCTACAACCTGCAATCTATACCCTACACTCTATACTCTACACTCTACACTCTATACCCTACACTCTATACCCTACACTCTATACCCTACACTCTATACCCTACACTCTACACTCTATACCCTACACTCTATAGCCTACGCTCTACGCCCTACACTCTATACCCTGCACTCTATACCCTACACTCTACACTCTATACCCTACACTCTACTCCCTACACTCTACACCCTACCGTCTATACCTTACACTCTACACTCTATTCCCTACACTCTATACCCTACACTCTATACCCTACATTCTATACCCTACACTCTACACTCTGAACCCTGTTCACACAGGTTATATACAGATGATCAGGTTTTTAAATACATCAGATAGGGATTGCATACATTAGTTAGGACTGCTCTGATAAGGGTATACCGTGAAGATTGGTAGAGCAGCTTAGTATACATTTTTTGCAAAAAACGTATCAACCAAATACCCTGTTTTTTACATCTTTTACTAGCACTTGCGGATTACTGCAACATTTTTTCAAACTGAGTGTTTTTGGTTTTACTATTCTCTTTTGTGTCTTCAGGTTTCTTGGTGGTGTGTGAACATGATCATACAGACTTGTTCACTGTGCAAGTAGCCCATGTG
The DNA here is from genome assembly GCF_032444005.1 of Ranitomeya imitator. Lineage (NCBI taxonomy): Eukaryota > Metazoa > Chordata > Amphibia > Anura > Dendrobatidae > Ranitomeya > Ranitomeya imitator. The sequence goes on from NW_027194316.1 coordinate 1,167,209, forward strand.
TTCCTGTACTCTACACTCTATACCCTACACTCTATACCCTACACTCCATACCGTACACTCTATACCCTACACTCTACACTCTATACCCTACACTCTTTACGCCACACTCTATACCCTACAGTCTATACCCTACACTCTATACCCTACACTCTACACTCTATACCATACACTCTACACTCTATACCCTACACTCTATCCCCTACACTCTATACCCTACACCCTACACTCTATACCCTACACTCTATACCCTACACTCAACACCCTACACTCTACACCCTACACCCTACACTCTATACCCTACACTCTACACTTTATACACTACACTCTATACCCTACACTCTATACCCTGCACTCTACACCCTGCACTCTACACCCAACACTCTAAACCCTACACTCTATACCCTACACTTTATACCCTACACTCTACACTCTATACCCTACACTCTATAGCCTACACTCTATATCCTATAGTATATACCCTACACTCTATACCCTACACTCTACACCTTACACTCTACACTCTATTCCCTACACTCTATACCCTACACTCTATACCCTACACTCTATACCCTACACTCTACACTCTATACCCTACACCCTACACTCTATACCCTACACTCTACACTCTATATCCTACACTCTATACCCTGCACTCTACACCCTGCACTCTACACCCAACACTCTATACCCTACACTCTACACCCTACACTCTATACCCTACACTCGATAACCTACACTCTACACTCTATACCATACACTCTACACCCTACACTCTAATCCCTACACTCTACACTCTATACCCTACACTCTATACCATACACTCTATACCCTACACTCTATACCATACACTCTATACCATACACTCTATACCCTACACTCTATACCCTACACTCTACACCCTACACTCTATAGCTTACACTCTATACCCTACACTCTATACCCTACACTCTAAACTCTATACCCTACACTCTACACTCTATACCCTACACTCTATAACATACACTCTATACCCTACACTCTATACACTACACTCTATAACCTACACTCTATACCATACACTCTATACCATACACTCTACACTCTATACCCTACACTCTATACCATACACTCTACACCATACACTCTATAGCATACACTCTATACCCTACACTCTACACTCTATACCCTACACTCTATACCCTACACTCTATACCCTACACTATACACTCTATACCCTACACTCTACACTTTATACCCTACTCTCTATACCCTACACTCTATACCCTACACTCTACAACCTGCACTCTATATCCTACACTCTATACCCTACAACTTACACTCTATACCCTACACTCTATACCCTACACTCTATACCCTACACTCTATACCCTACACTCTATAGTCTACACTCTATAGCCTGCACTCTACACTCTACTCTATACCCTACACTCTATACCCTACACTCTAATCCCTACACTCTACACTCTATACCCTACACTCTATACCCTACACTCTATACCCTACACTCTACACCCTACACTCTACACCCTACACTCTAATCCCTACACTCTAATCCCTACACTCTAATCCCTACACCCTACACTATATACCCTACACTCTATACCCTACACTCTATACCCTACACCCTACACTCTACACCCTACACTCTACACCCTACACTCTACACTCTATTCCCTACACTCTACACCCTGCACTCTGTACCCTACACTCTACACTCTTTACCCTACACTCTATACCCTACATTCTATACCCTACACTCTATACCCTACACTCTAATCCCTACACTCTACACTCTATACCCTACAATCTATACCCTACACTCTATACCCTACACTCTACACCCTACACTCTACACCCTACACTCTAATCCCTACACTCTAATCCCTACACTCTAATCCCTACACCCTACACTCTATACCCTACACTCTATACCCTACACTCTATACCCTACACTCTACACTATATACTCTACACTCTATAGCCTACACTCTATACCCTACACTCTATACCCTACACTCTATACCTTACACTCTATACCCTACACTCTATACCCTACACTTTATACCCTACACCCTATACCATACACTCTATACCCTACACTCTACAACCTGCACTCTATACCCTACACTCTATACCCTACACCCTACACTTTATACCCTTCACTCTATACCCTACACTCTATACCCTACACTCTATACCCTACACTCTACACCCTACACTCTACACTCTACACTCTATACCCTACACTCTACACCCTGCACTCTGTACCCTACACTCTACACTCTTTACCCTACACTCTATACCCTACACTCTATACCCTACACTCTATACCCTACACTCTACACTTTATACCCTACACTCTATACCATACACTCTATACCCTACACTCTACACTTTATACCCTACACTCTATACCATACACTCTATACCCTACACTCTGTACCCTACACTATACACTCTATACCCTACACTCTACACTGTATACCATACACTCTATGCCCCACACTCTCTACCCTAAACTCTACACTCTATACCCTACACTCTACACCCTACACTCTATACCCTACACTCTATACCCTACACTCTATACCCTACACTCTATACCCTACACTCTACACTCTATACCCTACACTCTATACCATACACTCTACACCCTACACTCTACACCCTACACTCTACACCCTACACTCTACACCCTACACTTTACACCCTACACTCTATACCCTACACTCTATACCCTACACTATACACTCTATACCCTACACTCTACACCCTGCACTCTGTACCCTACACTCTATACCCTACACTCTACACTCTGTACCCTACACTCTATACCCTACACTCTATACCCTACACTCTATACCCTACACTCTGTACCCTACACTCTATACCCTACACTCTACACTCTATACCCTACACTCTATACCATACACTCTACACCCTACACTCTATACCATACACAGTGTAGGGTGTAGGGTGTAGAGTGTGGGGTGTAGAGTGGTGTAGAGTGTAGGATGTAGAGTGTATGGTATAGAGTGTAGGGTATAGAGTATAGCGTGTATGGTATAGAGTGTAGTGTATAGAGTGTAGGGTATAGGGTATAGAGTGTAGGGTATAGAGTGTAGGGTATAGATTTTAGAGTGTAGGGTATAGAGTGTAAGGTATAGAGTGTAGGGTGTTTAGTGTAGGGTATAGAGTGTAGGGTATAGAGTGTATGGTATAGAGTGTAGAGTGTAGGGTATAGAGTGTATTTTATAGAGTGTAGGGTATAGAGTGTATTTTATAGAGTGTAGGGTATAGAGTGTAGAGTGTAGGGTATAGAGTGTAGGGTATAGAGTGTAGAGTGTAGGGTATAGAGTGTAGGGTATAGAGTGTAGAGTGTAGGGTATAGAGTGTAGGGTATAGAGTGTAGGGTATAGAGTGTAGAGTGTAGGGATTAGAGTGTAGGGATTAGAGTGTAGGGTATAGAGTGTAGAGTGTAGAGTATAGAGTGTAGGGTATAGAGTGTAGGAATTAGAGTGTAGGGATTAGAGTGTAGGGATTAGAGTGTAGGGATTAGAGTGTAGGGTATAGAGTGTAGGGTATAGAGTGTAAAGTGTAGGGTATAGAGTGTATGGTATAGAGTGTAGGGTGTAGAGTGTATGGTATAGAGTGTAGGGTATAGAGTGTAGAGTGGAGGGTATAGAGTGGAGGGTATAGAGTGTAGGGTATAGAGTGTAGGGTGTAGAGTGTATGGTATAGAGTGTAGGGTATAGAGTGTAGAGTGGAGGGTATAGAGTGGAGGGTATAGAGTGTAGGGTATAGAGTGTAGGGTATAGAGTGTAGGGTATAGAGTGTAGGGTACAGAGTGTAGAGTGTAGGGTATAGAGTGTAGGGTACAGAGTGCAGGGTGTAGAGTGTAGGGTATAGAGTGTAGGGTGTAAAGTGTAGGGTGTAGAGTGTAGGGTGTAGAGTGTAGGGTGTAGAGTGTAGGGTGTAGAGTGTATGGTATAGAGTGTAGGGTATAGAGTGTAGAGTGTAGGGTATAGAGTGTAGGGTATAGAGTGTAGGGTATAGAGTGTAGGGTATAGAGTGTAGGGTGTAGAGTGTAGGGTATAGAGTGTAGAGTTTAGGGTAGATAGTGTGGGGCATAGAGTGTATGGTATACAGTGTAGAGTGTAGGGTATAGAGTGTATAGTGTAGGGTATAGAGTGTAGGGTATAGAGTGTATGGTATAGAGTGTAGGGTATAAAGTGTAGAGTGTAGGGTATAGAGTGTATGGTATAGAGTGTAGGGTATAAAGTGTAGAGTGTAGGGTATAGAGTGTAGGGTATAGAGTGTAGGGTATAGAGTGTAGGGAAAAGAGTGTAGAGTGTAGGGTACAGAGTGCAGGGTGTAGAGTGTAGGGTATAGAGTGTAGAGTGTAGAGTGTAGGGTGTAGAGTGTAGGGTATAGAGTGTAGGGTATAGAGTGTAGGATATAGAGTGAAGGGTATAAAGTGTAGGGTGTAAGGTATAGAGTGTAGGGTATAGAGTGCAGGTTGTAGAGTGTAGGGTATAGAGTGTATGGGATAGGGTGTAGGGTATAAAGTGTAGGGTATAGAGTGTAGGGTATAGAGTGTAGGGTATAGAGTGTAGGGTATAGAGTGTAGGGTAAAGAGTGTAGAGTGTAGGGTACAGAGTGCAGGGTGTAGAGTGTAGGGTATAGAGTGTAGAGTGTAGGGTGTAGAGTGTAGGGTATAAAGTGTAGGGTATAGAGTGTAGGGTATAGAGTGAAGGGTATAAAGTGTAGGGTGTAGGGTATAGAGTGTAGGGTATAGAGTGCAGGTTGTAGAGTGTAGGGTATAGAGTGTATGGTATAGTGTGTAGGGTATAAAGTGTAGGGTATAGAGTGTAGGGTATAGAGTGTAGGGTATAGAGTGTAGGGTATAGAGTGTAGGGTATAGAGTGTAGGCTATAGAGTGTAGAGTATATAGTGTAGAGTGTAGGGTATAGAGTGTAGGGTATAGAGTGTAGGGTATAGAGTGTAGGGTGTAGGGATTAGAGTGTAGGGATTAGAGTGTAGGGTGTAGAGTGTAGGGTGTAGAGTGTAGGGTATAGAGTGCAGGGTATAGAGTGTAGGGTATAGAGTGTAGAGTGTAGGGATTAGAGTGTAGGGTATAGAGTGTAGGGTATAGAATGTAGGGTATAGAGTGTAGGGTAAAGAGTGTAGAGTGTAGGGTACAGAGTGCAGGGTGTAGAGTGTAGGGAATAGAGTGTAGAGTGTAGGGTGTAGAGTGTAGGGTGTAGAGTGTAGGGTGTAGAGTGTAGGGTGTAGGGTATAGAGTGTAGGGTATAGAGTGTAGGGTATATAGTGTAGGGTGTAGGGATTAGAGTGTAGGGATTAGAGTGTAGGGATTAGAGTGTAGGGTGTAGAGTGTAGGGTGTAGAGTGTAGGGTATAGAGTGTAGGGTATAGAGTGTAGGGTATAGAGTGTAGAGTGTATGGATTAGAGTGTAGGGTATAGATTGTAGGGTATAGAGTAGAGTGTAGAGTGTAGGCTATAGAGTGTAGACTATAGAGTGTAGGGTATAGAGTGTAGGGTATAGAGTGTAGGGTATAGAGTGTAGGGTATAGAGTGTAGAGTGTAGGGTATAGAGTGTAGGGTATAGAGTGTAGGGTATAGAGTGTAGGGTATAGAGTGTAGGGTGTAGAGTGTAGGGTATAGAGTGTAGAGTTTAGGGTAGATAGTGTGGGGCATAGAGTGTATGGTATACAGTGTAGAGTGTAGGTTATAGAGTGTATAGTGTAGGGTATAGAGTGTAGGGTATAGAGTGTATGGTATAGAGTGTAGGGTATAAAGTGTAGAGTGTAGGGTATAGAGTGTATGGTATAGAGTGTAGGGTATAAAGTGTAGAGTGTAGGGTATAGAGTGTAGGGTATAGAGTGTAGGGTATAGAGTGTAGGGTAAAGAGTGTAGAGTGTAGGGTACAGAGTGCAGGGTGTAGAGTGTAGGGTATAGAGTGTAGAGTGTAGAGTGTAGGGTGTAGAGTGTAGGGTATAGAGTGTAGGGTATAGAGTGTAGGATATAGAGTGAAGGGTATAAAGTGTAGGGTGTAAGGTATAGAGTGTAGGGTATAGAGTGCAGGTTGTAGAGTGTAGGGTATAGAGTGTATGGGATAGGGTGTAGGGTATAAAGTGTAGGGTATAGAGTGTAGGGTATAGAGTGTAGGGTATAGAGTGTAGGGTATAGAGTGTAGGGTAAAGAGTGTAGAGTGTAGGGTACAGAGTGCAGGGTGTAGAGTGTAGGGTATAGAGTGTAGAGTGTAGAGTGTAGGGTGTAGAGTGTAGGGTATAAAGTGTAGGGTATAGAGTGTAGGGTATAGAGTGAAGGGTATAAAAGTGTAGGGTGTAGGGTATAGAGTGTAGGGTATAGAGTGCAGGTTGTAGAGTGTAGGGTATAGAGTGTATGGTATAGGGTGTAGGGTATAAAGTGTAGGGTATAGAGTGTAGGGTATAGAGTGTAGGGTATAGAGTGTAGGGTATAGAGTGTAGGGTATAGAGTGTAGGCTATAGAGTGTAGAGTATATAGTGTAGAGTGTAGGGTATAGAGTGTAGGGTATAGAGTGTAGGGTATAGAGTGTAGGGTGTAGGGATTAGAGTGTAGGGATTAGAGTGTAGGGTGTAGAGTGTAGGGTGTAGAGTGTAGGGTATAGAGTGCAGGGTATAGAGTGTAGGGTATAGAGTGTAGAGTGTAGGGATTAGAGTGTAGGGTATAGAGTGTAGGGTATAGAATGTAGGGTATAGAGTGTAGGGTAAAGAGTGTAGAGTGTAGGGTACAGAGTGCAGGGTGTAGAGTGTAGGGAATAGAGTGTAGAGTGTAGGGTGTAGAGTGTAGGGTGTAGAGTGTAGGGTGTAGAGTGTAGGGTGTAGGGTATAGAGTGTAGGGTATAGAGTGTAGGGTATATAGTGTAGGGTGTAGGGATTAGAGTGTAGGGATTAGAGTGTAGGGATTAGAGTGTAGGGTGTAGAGTGTAGGGTGTAGAGTGTAGGGTATAGAGTGTAGGGTATAGAGTGTAGGGTATAGAGTGTAGAGTGTATGGATTAGAGTGTAGGGTATAGAGTGTAGGGTATAGAGTAGAGTGTAGAGTGTAGGCTATAGAGTGTAGACTATAGAGTGTAGGGTATAGAGTGTAGGGTATAGAGTGTAGGGTATAGAGTGTAAGGTGTAGGGTATAGAGTGTAGGGTATAGAGTGCAGGTTGTAGAGTGTAGGGTATAGAGTGTAGGGTATAGAGAGTAGGGTATAAAGTGTAGAGTGTAGGGTATAGAGTGTATAGTGTAGGGTATAGAGTGTAGGGTATAGAGTGTAGAGTGTAGGGTATAGAGTGTATGCTATAGAGTGTATGGTGTAGAGTGTATGGTATAGAGTGTAGGGTATAGAGTGTAGAGTGTATGGTATAGAGTGTATGGTATAGAGTGTAGGGTATAGAGTGTAGGGTATAGAGTGTATGTTATAGAGTGTAGGGTATAGAGTGTAGAGTGTAGGGTATAGAGTTTAGAGTGTAGGGTATAGAGTGTAGGGTATAGAGTGTAAGGTATAGAGTGTAGGGTGTAGAGTGTAGGGTATAGAGTGTAGGGTATAGAGTGTATGGTATAGAGTGTATGGTATAGAGTGTACGGTATAGAGTGTATGGTATAGAGTGTAGGGTATAGAGTGTAGAGTGTAGGGATTAGAGTGTAGGGTGTAGAGTGTATGATATAGAGTGTAGAGTGTAGGTTATCGAGTGTAGGGTATAGAGTGTAGGGTGTAGAGTGTAGGGTATAGAGTGTTGGGTGTAGAGTGCAGGGTGTAGAGTGCAGGGTATAGAGTGTAGGATATAGAGTGTAGAGTGTAGGGTATAGAGTGTAGGGTGTAGGGTATAGAGTGTAGAGTGTAGGGTATAGAGTGTAGGGTATAGAGTGTAGGGTATAGAGTGTAGGATATAGAGTGTAGAGTGTAGGGTATAGAGTGTAGAGTGTAGGGTATAGAGTGCAGGGTGTAGAGTGCAGGGTATAGAGTGTAGGATATAGAGTGTCGAGTGTAGGGTATAGAGTGTAGGGTGTAGGGTATAGAGTGTAGAGTGTAGGGTATAGAGTGAAGGGTATAAAGTGTAGGGTGTAGGGTATAGAGTGTAGGGTATAGAATGCAGGTTGTAGAGTGTAGGGTATAGAGTGTATGGTATAGGGTGTAGGGTATAAAGTGTAGGGTATAGAGTGTAGGGTATAGAGTGTAGGGTATAGAGTGTAGGGTAAAGAGTGTAGAGTGTAGGGTACAGAGTGCAGGGTGTAGAGTGTAGGGTATAGAGTGTAGAGTGTAGAGTGTAGGGTGTAGAGTGTAGGGTATAGAGTGTAGGGTATAGAGTGTAGGGTATAGAGTGAAGGGTATAAAGTGTAGGGTGTAGGGTATAGAGTGTAGGGTATAGAGTGCAGGTTGTAGAGTGTAGAGTATAGAGTGTATGGTATAGGGTGTAGGGTATAAATTGTAGGGTATAGAGTGTAGGGTATAGAGTGTAGGGTATAGAGTGTAGGGTATAGAGTGTAGGCTATAGAGTGTAGAGTATATAGTGTAGAGTGTAGGGTATAGAGTGTAGGGTATAGAGTGTAGGGTATAGAGTGTAGGGTGTAGGGATTAGAGTGTAGGGATTAGAGTGTAGGGTGTAGAGTGTAGGGTGTAGAGTGTAGGGTATAGAGTGCAGGGTATAGAGTGTAGGGTATAGAGTGTAGAGTGTAGGGATTAGAGTGTAGTGTATAGAGTGTAGGGTATAGAATGTAGGGTATAGAGTGTAGGGTAAAGAGTGTAGAGTGTAGGGTACAGAGTGCAGGGTGTAGAGTGTAGGGAATAGAGTGTAGAGTGTAGGGTGTAGAGTGTAGGGTGTAGAGTGTAGGGTGTAGAGTGTAGGGTGTAGGGTATAGAGTGTAGGGTATAGAGTGTAGGGTATATAGTGTAGTGTGTAGGGATTAGAGTGTAGGGATTAGAGTGTAGGGATTAGAGTGTAGGGTGTAGAGTGTAGGGTGTAGAGTGTAGGGTATAGAGTGTAGGGTATAGAGTGTAGGGTATAGAGTGTAGAGTGTAGGGATTAGAGTGTAGGGTATAGAGTGTAGGGTATAGAGTAGAGTGTAGAGTGTAGGCTATAGAGTGTAGACTATAGAGTGTAGGGTATAGAGTGTAGGGTATAGAGTGTAGGGTATAGAGTGTAGGGTATAGAGTGTAAGGTGTAGGGTATAGAGTGTAGGGTATAGAGTGCAGGTTGTAGAGTGTAGGGTATAGAGTGTAGGGTATAGAGAGTAGGGTATAAAGTGTAGAGTGTAGGGTATAGAGTGTATAGTGTAGGGTATAGAGTGTAGGGTATAGAGTGTAGAGTGTAGGGTATAGAGTGTATGCTATAGAGTGTATGGTGTAGAGTGTATGGTATAGAGTGTAGGGTATAGAGTGTAGAGTGTATGGTATAGAGTGTAGGGTATAGAGTGTAGGGTATAGAGTGTAGGGTATAGAGTGTATGTTATAGAGTGTAGGGTATAGAGTGTAGAGTGTAGGGTATAGAGTTTAGAGTGTAGGGTATAGAGTGTAGGGTATAGAGTGTAAGGTATAGAGTGTAGGGTGTAGAGTGTAGGGTATAGAGTGTAGGGTATAGAGTGTATGGTATAGAGTGTATGGTATGTTGTGTAGGGTATAGAGTGTATGGTATAGAGTGTAGGGTATAGAGTGTAGAGTGTAGGGATTAGAGTGTAGGGTGTAGAGTGTATGGTATAGAGTGTTGGGTGTAGAGTGCAGGGTGTAGAGTGCAGGGTATAGAGTGTAGGATATAGAGTGTAGAGAGTAGGGTATAGAGTGTAGGGTGTAGGGTATAGAGTGTAGAGTGTAGGGTATAGAGTGTAGGGTATAGAGTGTAGGGTATAGAGTGTAGGGAATAGAGTGTAGAGTGTAAGGTGTAGAGTGTAGGGTATAGAGTGTAGGGTATATACTGTAGGGTATAGAGTGTAGGCTATAGAGTGTAGGGTATAGAGTGTAGAGTGTAGGGTATAAAGTGTAGGGTATAGAGTGTAGGGTTTAGAGTGTTGGGTGTAGAGTGCAGGGTGTAGAGTGCAGGGTATAGAGTGTAGGGTATAGATTGTAGGGTATAAAGTGTAGAGTGTAGGGTATAGAGTGTATAGTGTAGGGTATAGAGTGTAGGGTATAGAGTGTAGGGTATAGAGTGTAGGGTATAGAGTGTAGGGTATAGGGTATAGAGTGTAGGGTGTAGGGTGTAGAGTGTAGGGTGTTGAGTGTAGGGTATAGAGTGTAGGGTATAGAGTGTAGGGTGTAGGGTATAGAGTGTAGGGGATAGAGTGTAGGGTATAGAGTGTAGAGTGTATGGTATAGAGTGTAGAGTGTAGGGTATAGAGTGTAGGGTATAGACTGTAGGGTATAGAGTGTGGCGTAAAGAGTGTAGGGTATAGAGTGTAGAGTGTAGGGTATAGAGTGTACGGTATGGAGTGTAGTGTATAGAGTGTAGGGTATAGAGTGTAGAGTACAGGAACACATGGGCTACTTGCACAGTGAACAAGTCTGTATGATCATGTTCACACACCACCAAGAAACCTGAAGACACAAAAGAGAATAGTAAAACCAAAAACACTCAGTTTGAAAAAATGTTGCAGTAATCCGCAAGTGCTAGTAAAAGATGTAAAAAACAGGGTATTTGGTTGATACGTTTTTTGCAAAAATTGTATACTAAGCTGCTCTACCAATCTTCACGGTATACCCTTATCAGAGCAGTCCTAACTAATGTATGCAATCCCTATCTGATGTATTTAAAAACCTGATCATCTGTATATAAACTGTGTGAACAGGGTTCAGAGTGTAGAGTGTAGGGTATAGAATGTAGGGTATAGAGTGTAGGGTATAGAGTGTAGGGAATAGAGTGTAGAGTGTAAGGTATAGAGTGTAGAGTGTAGGGTATAGACGGTAGGGTGTAGAGTGTAGGGAGTAGAGTGTAGGGTATAGAGTGTAGAGTGTAGGGTATAGAGTGCAGGGTATAGAGTGTAGGGTGTAGAGCGTAGGCTATAGAGTGTAGGGTATAGAGTGTAGAGTGTAGGGTATAGAGTGTAGGGTATAGAGTGTAGGGTATGGAGTGTAGGGTATAGAGTGTAGAGTGTAGGGTATAGAGTGTAGGGTATAGATTGCAGGTTGTAGAGTGCAGGTTGTAGAGTGTAGGGTATAGAGTGTACGGTATAGAGTGTAGGGTATAGAGTGTAGGGTATAGAGTGTAGGGTATAAAGTGTAGAGTGTAGGGTATAGAGTGTATAGTGTAGGGTATAGAGTGTAGGGTATAGAGTGTAGGGTATAGAGTGTATAGTGTAGGGTATAGAGTGTATGCTATAGAGTGTATGGTGTAGAGTGTATGGTATAGAGTGTAGGGTGTAGAGTGTATGGTATAGAGTGTAGGGTGTAGAGTGTAGGGTATAGAGTGTAGGGTATAGAGTGTATGTTATAGAGTGTAGGGTATAGAGTGTAGAGTGTAGGGTATAGAGTTTAGAGTGTAGGGTATAGAGTGTAGGGTATAGAGTGTAGGGTATAGAGTGTAGGGTAAAGAGTGTAGAGTGTAGGGTACAGAGTGCAGGGTGTAGAGTGTAGGGTATAGAGTGTAGAGTGTAGGGTGTAGAGTGTAGGGTGTAGAGTGTAGGGTATAGAGTGTAGAGTGTAGGGTGTAGAGTGTAGGGTGTAGGGTATAGAGTGTAGGGTATAGAGTGTAGGGTATAGAGTGTAGGGTATAGGGTGTAGGGATTAGAGTGTAGGGATTAGAGTGTAGGGATTAGTGTGTAGGGTGTAGAGTGTAGGGTATAGAGTGTAGGGTATAGAGTGTAGGGTATAGAGTGTAGGGTATAGAGTGCAGGTTGTAGAGTGTAGGGTATAGAGTGTAGGGTAAAGAGTGTAGAGTGTAGGGTACAGAGTGCAGGGTGTAGAGTGTAGGGTATAGAGTGTAGGGTGTAGGGTGTAGAGTGTAGGGTATAGAGTGTAGAGTGTAGGGTGTAGAGTGTAGGGTGTAGGGTATAGGGTGTAGGGTATAGAGTGTAGGGTATAGAGTGTAGAGTGTAGGGATTAGAGTGTAGGGTATAGAGTGTAGGCTATAGAGTGTAGGGTGTAGAGTGTAGGGTATAGAGTGTATGGTATAGAGTGTAGGGTATAGAGTGTAGGGTATAGAGTGTATGTTATAGAGTGTAGGGTATAGAGTGTAGAGTGTAGGGTATAGAGTTTAGAGTGTAGGGTATAGAGTGTAGGGTATAGAGTGTAAGGTATAGAGTGTAGAGTGTAGGGTATAGAGTGTAGGGTATAGAGTGAAGGGTATAGAGTGTAGGGTATAGAGTGTAGGGTAAAGAGTGTAGAGTGTAGGGTACAGAGTGCAGGGTGTAGAGTGTAGGGTATAGAGTGTAGGGTGTAGAGTGTAGGGTATAGAGTGTAGGGTGTAGAGTGTAGGGTGTAGGGTATAGAGTGTAGGGTATAGAGTGTAGGGAATAGAGTGTAGAGTGTAGGGATTAGAGTGTAGGGATTAGAGTGTAGGGTGTAGAGTGTAGGGTGTAGAGTGTAGGGTATAGAGTGTAGGGTATAGAGTGTAGGGTATAGAGTGTAGGGTATAAAGCGTAGAGTGTAGGGTATAGAATGTATAGTGTAGGGTATAGAGTGTAGGGTATAGAGTGTAGGGTATAGAGTGTAGGGTATAGGGTATAGAGTGTAGGGTGTAGAGTGTAGGGTGTAGGGTGTAGAGTGTATGGTATAAAGTGTAGGGTATAGAGTGTAGGGATTAGAGTGTAGGGTATAGAGTGTAGGGTATAGAGTGTAGGGTATAGAGTGTAGGTTGTAGAGTGTAGAGTGTAGGGTATAGAGTGTAGAGTTTAGGGTATAGAGTGTAGGGTATAGAGTAGAGTGTAGAGTGTAGGGTATAGAGTGTAGAGTGTAGCGGATAGAATGTAGGGTATAGAGTGTAAGGTGTAGAGTGTAGGGTATAGAGTGTATGGTATAGAGTGTGGGGTATAAAGTGTAGAGTTTAGGGTATGGAGTGTAGGGTATAGAGTGTATGGTATAGAGTGTAGGGTATAAAGTGTAGAGTGTAGGGTATAGAGTGTAGGGTATAGAGTGTAGAGTGTAGGGTAAAGAGTGTAGGGTATAGAGTGTAGGGTATAGAGTGTAGAGTGTAGGGTATAGAGTTTAGAGTGTAGAGTATAGAGTGCAGGTTGTAGAGTGTAGGGTATAGAGTGTATGGTATAGAGTGTAGGGTATAAAGTGTAGAGTGTAGTGTATAGAGTGTAGGGTATAGAGTGTAGGGTATAGAGTGTAGGGTAAAGAGTGTAGAGTGTAGGGTACAGAGTGCAGGGTGTAAAGTGTAGGGTATAGAGTGTAGGGTGTAGAGTGTAGGGTATAGAGTGTATGGTGTAGAGTGTAGGGTATGAGGTATAGAGTGTAGGGTATAGAGTGTAGGGTATAGAGTGTAGAGTGTAGGGTGTAGAGTGTAGGGTATAGAGTGTAGGGTATAGAGTGTAGGGTATAGAGTGTAGGGTGTAGGGATAAGAGTGTAGGGTATAGAGTGTAGGGTATAGAGTGTAGGGTATAGGGTATAGAGTGTAGGGTATAAAGCGTAGAGTGTAGGGTATAGAGTGTATAGTGTAGGGTATAGAGTGTAGGGTATAGAGTGTAGGGTATAGAGTGTAGGGTATAGGGTATAGAGTGTAGGGTGTAGAGTGTAGGGTGTAGGGTGGAGAGTGTATGGTATAGAGTGTAGGGTATAGAGTGTAGGGATTAGAGTGTAGGGTATAGAGTGTAGGGTATAGAGTGTAGGGTGTAGAGTGTAGAGTGTAGGGTATAGAGTGTAGAGTGTAGGGTATAGAGTGTAGGGTATAGAGTAGAGTGTAGAGTGTAGGGTATAGAGTGTAGAGTGTAGGGGATAGAATGTAGGGTATAGAGTGTAAGGTGTAGAGTGTAGGGTATAGAGTGTATGGTATAGAGTGTGGGGTATAAAGTGTAGAGTGTAGGGTATGGAGTGTAGGGTATAGAGTGTATGGTATAGAGTGTAGGGTATAAAGTGTAGAGTGTAGGGTATAGAGTGTAGGGTATAGAGTGTAGAGTGTAGGGTAAAGAGTGTAGGGCATAGAGTGTAGGGTATAGAGTGTAGAGTGTAGGGTATAGAGTGCAGGTTGTAGAGTGTAGGGTATAGAGTGTATGGTATAGAGTGTAGGGTATAAAGTGTAGAGTTTAGTGTATAGAGTGTAGGGTATAGAGTGTAGGGTATAGAGTGTAGGGTATAGAGTGTAGGCTATAGAGTGTAGAGTGTAGGGTGTAGAGTGTAGGGTATAGAGTGTAGGGTATAGAGTGTAGGGTATAGAGTGTGGAGTAGAGAGTGTAGGGTATAGAGTGTAGGGTATAGAATGTAGAGTGTAGAGTGTAGGGTGTAGAGTGCAAAGTGTAGGGTATAGAGTGTAAGGTATAGAGTGTAGTGTATAGAGTGTATGTTATAGAGTGTAGGGTATAGAGTGTAGAGTTTAGGGTATAGAGTGTAGTGTATAGAGTGTATGGTATAGAGTGTATGGTATAGAGTGTAGAGTGTAGGGTATAGAGTGTAGGGTATAGAGTGTAGGGTATAGAGTGTAGGGTATAGAGTGTAGAGTGTAGGGTATAGAGTGTAGGGTATAGAGTGTAGGGTATAGAGTGTAGGGTATAGAGTATAAGGTATAGAGTGTAGGTTATAGAGTGTAGGGTATAGAGTGTAGGGTATAGAGTGTAGCTTATAGAGCGTAGGGTGTAGGGTATAGAGTGTAGGGTATAGAGTGTAGGGTATAGAGTGTAGAGTGTAGGGTATAGAGTGTATGGTATAGAGCTTAGGGTGTAGAGTGTAGGGTATAGAGTGTAGAGTTTAGGGTATAGAGTGTGGGGCATAGAGTGTATGGTATACAGTGTAGAGTGTAGGGTATAGAGTGTAGGGTATAGAGTGTAGGGTATAGAGTGTAGAGTGTAGGGTATAGAGTGTAGGGTATAGAGTGCAGGTTGTAGAGTGTAGGGTATAGAGTGTAGGGTATAGAGTGTAGGGTATAAAGTGTAGAGTGTAGGGTATAGAGTGTATAGTGTAGGGTATAGAGTGTAGGGCATAGAGTGTAGGGTGTAGAGTGTAGGGTATAGAGTGTATGTTATAGAGTGTAGGGTATAGAGTGTAGAGTGTAGGGTATAGAGTTTAGAGTGTAGGGTATAGAGTGTAGGGTATAGAGTGTAAGGTATATAGTGTAGAGTGTAGGGTATAGAGTGTAGGGTATAGAGTGTAGGGTATAGAGTGTAGGGTAATGAGTGTAGAGTGTAGGGTACAGAGTGCAGGGTGTAGAGTGTAGGGTATAGAGTGTAGAGTGTAGGGTGTAGAGTGTAGGGTGTAGAGTGTAGGGTGTAGAGTGTAGGGTGTAGGGTATAGAGTGTAGGGTATAGAGTGTAGGGTATAGAGTGTAGGGTGTAGAGTGTAGGGTGTAGAGTGTAGGGTATAGAGTGTAGGGTATAGAGTGTAGGTTATAGAGTGTAGGGTGTAGGGATTAGAGTGTATGGATTAGAGTGTAGGGTGTAGAGTGTAGGGTGTAGAGTGTAGGGTATAGAGTGTAGGGTATAGAGTGTAGGGTATAGAGTGTAGAGTGTAGGGATTAGAGTGTAGGGATTAGAGTGTAGGGTATAGAGTGTAGGGTATAGAGTGTAGGGTATAGAGTGTAGGGTATAGAGTGTAGGGTGTAGGGTATAGAGTGTAGGGTATAGAGTGCACGTTGTAGAGTGTAGGGTATAGAGTGTAGGGTATAGAGAGTAGGGTATAAAGTGTAGAGTGTAGGGTATAGAGTGTATAGTGTAGGGTATAGAGTGTAGAGTGTAGGGTATAGAGTGTATGCTATAGAGTGTATGGTGTAGAGTGTATGGTATAGAGTGTAGGGTATAGAGTGTAGAGTGTAGGGTATAGAGTGTAGGGTATAGAGTGTAGGGTATAGAGTGTAGGGTATAGAGTGTAGGGTATAGAGTGCATGTTATAGAGTGTAGGGTATAGAGTGTAGAGTGTAGAGTGTAGGGTATAGAGTTTAGAGTGTAGGGTATAGAGTGTAGGGTATAGAGTGTAGGGTATAGAGTGTAGGGTGTAGAGTGTAGGGTATAGATTGTAGGGTATAGAGTGTAGGGTATAGAGTGTATGGTATAGAGTGTAGGGTATAGAGTGTAGGGTATAGAGTGTAGGGTATAGAGTGTATGGTATAGAGTGTATGGTATAGAGTGTAGGGTATAGAGTGTATGGTATAGAGTGTAGGGTATAGAGTGTAGAGTGTAGGGTATAGAGTGTAGGGTATAGAGTGTAGGGTATAGAGTGTAGGCTATAGAGTGTAGGGTATAAAGTGTAGAGTGTAGGGTATAGAGTGTAGGGTGTAGAGTGTAGGGTATAGAGTGTTGGGTGTAGAGTGCAGGGTGTAGAGTGCAGGGTGTAGAGTGCAGGGTATAGAGTGTAGGGTATAGAGTGTAGGGTATAAAGTGTAGAGTGTAGGGTATAGCGTGTAGGGTATAGAGTGTAGGGTGTAGAGTGTAGGGTGTAGAGTGTATGGTATAGAGTGTAGGGTATAGAGTGTAGAGTGTAGGGTATAGAGTGTAGGGTATAGAGCTTAGGGTGTAGAGTGTAGGATATAGAATGTAGAGTTTAGGGTATAGAGTGTGGGGCATAGAGTGTATGGTATACAGTGTAGAGTGTAGAGTGTAGGGTATAGAGTGTATAGTGAAGGGTATAGAGTGTAGGGTATAGAGTGTAGGGTGTAGAGTGTAGGGTATAGAGTGTAGGGTGTAGAGTGTATGGTATAGAGTGTAGGGTATAGAGTGTAGAGTGTAGGGTATAGAGTGTAGGGTATAGAGTGTAGGGTATAGAGTGTAGGGTATAGAGTGTAGGGTGTAGAGTGTAGGGTATAGAGTGTAGAGTTTAGGGTAGAGAGTGTGGGGCATAGAGTGTATGGTATACAGTGTAGAGTGTAGGGTATAGAGTGTATAGTGTAGGGTATAGAGTGTAGGGTATAGAGTGTATGGTATAGAGTGTAGGGTATAAAGTGTAGAGTGTAGGGTATAGAGTGTATGGTATAGACTGTAGGGTATAACGTGTAGAGTGTAGGGTATAGAGTGTAGGGTATAGAGTGTAGGTTATAGAGTGTAGGGTATAGAGTGTAGGGTAAAGAGTGTAGAGTGTAGGGTACAGAGTGCAGGGTGTAGAGTGTAGGGTATAGAGTGTAGAGTGTAGAGTGTAGGGTGTAGAGTGTAGGGTATAGAGTGTAGGGTATAGAGTGTAGGGTATAGAGTGTAGGGTATAAAGTGTAGGGTGTAGGGTATAGAGTGTAGGGTATAAAGTGCAGGTTGTAGAGTGTAGGGTATAGAGTGTATGGTATAGGGTGTAGGATATAAAGTGTAGGGTATAGAGTGTAGGGTATAGAGTGTAGGGTATAGAGTGTAGGGTATAGAGTGTAGGGTATAGAGTGTAGGCTATAGAGTGTAGAGTATATAGTGTAGGGTGTAGGGTATAGAGTGTAGGGTATAGAGTGTAGGGTATAGAGTGTGGAGTATAGAGTGTAGGGTATAGAATGTAGAGTGTAGAGTGTAGGGTGTAGAGTGCAAAGTGTAGGGTATAGAGTGTAAGATATAGAGTGTAGTGTATAGAGTGTATGTTATAGAGTGTAGGGTATAGAGTGTAGAGTTTAGGGTATAGAGTGTAGTGTATAGATTGTATGGTATAGAGTGTATGGTATAGAGTGTAGAGTGTAGGGTATAGAGTGTAGGGTATAGAGTGTAGGGTATAGAGTGTAGGGTGTAGAGTGTAGGGTATAGAGTGTAGGGTATAGAGTGTAGGTTATAGAGTGTAGCGTATAGAGCGTAGGGTGTAGGGTATAGAGTGTAGGGTATAGAGTGTAGGGTATAGAGTGTAGGGTATAGAGTGTATGGTATAGAGCTTAGGGTGTAGAGTGTAGGGTATAGAATGTAGAGTTTAGGGTAGAGAGTGTGGGGCATAGAGTGTATGGTATACAGTGTAAAGTGTAGGGTATAGAGTGTATAGTGTAGGGTATAGAGTGTAGGGTATAGAGTGTATGGTATAGAGTGTAGGGTATAAAGTGTAGAGTGTAGGGTATAGAGTGTATGGTATAGAGTGTAGGGTATAAAGTGTAGAGTGTAGGGTATAGAGTGTAGGGTATAGAGTGTAGGCTATAGAGTGTAGAGTTTAGAGTGTAGGGTATAGAATGTAGAGTGTAGGGTGTAGAGTGTAAAGTGTAGGGTATAGAGTGTAGGATATAGAGTGTAGAGTGTAGGGTATAGAGTGTAGGGTATACAGTGTATGGTATAGAGTGTAGGGTATAGAGTGTAGAGTGTAGGGTATAGAGTGTAGGGTATAGAGTGTAGGGTATAGAGTGTAGGGTATAGATTGTAGGGTATAGGGTATAGAGTGTATGGTGTAGAGTGTAGGGTATAGAGTGTAGGGTGTAGGGTGTAGAGTGTGGGGTGTAGAGTGGTGTAGAGTGTAGGATGTAGAGTGTATGGTATAGAGTGTAGGGTATAGAGTATAGCGTGTATGGTATAGAGTGTAGTGTATAGAGTGTAGGGTATAGAGTGTAGGGTATAGAGTGTAGGGTATAGATTTTAGAGTGTAGGGTATAGAGTGTAAGGTATAGAGTGTAGGGTGTGGAGTGTAGGGTATAGAGTGTAGGGTATAGAGTGTATGGTATAGAGTGTAGGGTAGAGAGTGTATGGTATAGAGTGTAGAGTGTAGGGTATAGAGTGTATTTTATAGAGTGTAGGGTATAGAGTGTAGGGTATAGAGTGTAGAGTGTAGGGTGTAGAGTGTAGGGTATAGAGTGTAGAGTGTAGGGTATAGAGTGTAGGGTACAGAGTGTATGCTATAGAGTGTATGGTGTAGAGTGTATGGTATAGAGTGTAGGGTATAGAGTGTAGAGTGTAGGGTATAGAGTGTAGGGTATAAAGTGTAGGGTATAGAGTGTAGGGTATAGAGTGCATGTTATAGAGTGTAGTGTATAGAGTGTAGAGTGTAGAGTGTAGGGTATAGAGTTTAGAGTGTAGGGTATAGAGTGTAGGGTGCAGAGTGTAGGGTATAGAGTGTTGGGTGTAGAGTGCAGGGTGTAGAGTGCAGGGTGTAGAGTGCAGGGTGTAGAGTGCAGGGTATAGAGTGTAGGGTATAGAGTGTAGGGTATAAAGTGTAGAGTGTAGGGTATAGAGTGTAGGGTATAGAGTGTAGGGTATAGAGTGTAGGGTGTAGAGTGTAGGGTATAGAGTGTAGGGTATAGAGTGTAGGGTATAGAGTGTATGGTATAGAGTGTAGGGTATAGAGTGTAGGGTATAGAGTGTATGGTATAGAGTGTATGGTATAGAGTGTAGGGTATAGAGTGTATGGTATAGAGTGTAGGGTATAGAGTGTAGAGTGTAGGGTATAGAGTGCAGGGTATAGAGTGTAGGGTATAGAGTGTAAGCTATAGAGTGTAGGGTATAGAGTGTAGGGTATAGAGTGTAGGGTGTAGAGTGTAGGGTATAGAGTGTTGGGTGTAGAGTGCAGGGTGTAGAGTGCAGGGTGTAGAGTGCAGGGTGTAGAGTGCAGGGTATAGAGTGTAGGGTATAGAGTGTAGGGTATAAAGTGTAGAGTGTATGGTATAGAGTGTAGGGTATAGAGTGTAGGGTGTAGAGTGTAGGGTGTAGAGTGTATGGTATAGAGTGTAGGGTATAGAGTGTAGGGTATAGAGTGTAGAGTGTAGGGTATAGAGTGTAGGGTATAGAGCTTAGGGTGTAGAGTGTAGGATATAGAGTGTAGAGTTTAGGGTATAGAGTGTGGGGCATAGAGTGTATGGTATACAGTGTAGAGTGTAGAGTGTAGGGTATAGAGTGTATAGTGTAGGGTATAGAGTGTAGGGTATAGAGTGTAGGGTGTAGAGTGTAGGGTGTAGAGTGTAGGGTCTAGAGTGTAGGGTGTAGAGTGTAGGGTGTAGAGTGTATGGTATAGAGTGTAGGGTATAGAGTGTAGAGTGTAGGGTATAGAGTGTAGGGTATAGAGTGTAGGGTATAGAGTGTAGGGTGTAGTGTGTAGGGTATAGAGTGTAGAGTTTAGGGTAGAGAGTGTGGGGCATAGAGTGTATGGTATACAGTGTAGAGTGTAGGGTATAGAGTGTATAGTGTAGGGTATAGAGTGTAGGGTATAGAGTGTATGGTATAGAGTGTAGGGTATAAAGTGTAGAGTGTAGGGTATAGAGTGTATGGTATAGAGTGTAGGGTATAACGTGTAGAGTGTAGGGTATAGAGTGTAGGGTATAGAGTGTAGGTTATAGAGTGTAGGGTATAGAGTGTAGGGTAAAGAGTGTAGAGTGTAGGGTACAGAGTGCAGGGTGTAGAGTGTAGGGTATAGAGTGTAGAGTGTAGAGTGTAGGGTGTAGAGTGTAGGGTATAGAGTGTAGGGTATAGAGTGTAGGGTATAGAGTGTAGGGTATAAAGTGTAGGGTGTAGGGTATAGAGTGTAGGGTATAAAGTGCAGGATGTAGAGTGTAGGGTATAGAGTGTATGGTATAGGGTGTAGGGTATAAAGTGTAGGGTATAGAGTGTAGGGTATAGAGTGTAGGGTATAGAGTGTAGGCTATAGAGTGTAGAGTATATAGTGTAGAGTGTAGGGTATAGAGTGTAGGGTATAGAGTGTGGAGTATAGAGTGTAGGGTATAGAATGTAGAGTGTAGAGTGTAGGGTGTAGAGTGCAAAGTGTAGGGTATAGAGTGTAAGATATAGAGTGTAGTGTATAGAGTGTATGTTATAGAGTGTAGGGTATAGAGTGTAGAGTTTAGGGTATAGAGTGTAGTGTATAGATTGTATGGTATAGAGTGTATGGTATAGAGTGTAGAGTGTAGGGTATAGAGTGTAGGGTATAGAGTGTAGGGTATAGAGTGTAGGGTGTAGAGTGTAGGGTGTAGAGTGTAGGGTATAGAGTGTAGGGTATAGAGTGTAGGTTATAGAGTGTAGCGTATAGAGCGTAGGGTGTAGGGTATAGAGTGTAGGGTATAGAGTGTAGGGTATAGAGTGTAGGGTATAGAGTGTATGGTATAGAGCTTAGGGTGTAGAGTGTAGGGTATAGAATGTAGAGTTTAGGGTAGAGAGTGTGGGGCATAGAGTGTATGGTATACAGTGTAGAGTGTAGGGTATAGAGTGTATAGTGTAGGGTATAGAGTGTAGGGTATAGAGTGTATGGTATAGAGTGTAGGATATAAAGTGTAGAGTGTAGGGTATAGAGTGTATGGTATAGAGTGTAGGGTATAAAGTGTAGAGTGTAGGGTATAGAGTGTAGGGTATAGAGTGTAGGCTATAGAGTGTAGAGTTTAGAGTGTAGGGTATAGAATGTAGAGTGTAGAGTGTAAAGTGTAGGGTATAGAGTGTAGGATATAGAGTGTAGAGTGTAGGGTATAGAGTGTAGGGTATACAGTGTATGGTATAGAGTGTAGGGTATAGAGTGTAGAGTGTAGGGTATAGAGTGTAGGGTATAGAGTGTAGGGTATAGAGTGTAGGGTATAGATTGTAGGGTATAGGGTATAGGGTATAGAGTGTATGGTGTAGAGTGTAGGGTATAGAGTGTAGGGTATAGGGTGTAGAGTGTGGGGTGTAGAGTGGTGTAGAGTGTAGGATGTAGAGTGTATGGTATAGAGTGTAGGGTATAGAGTATAGCGTGTATGGTATAGAGTGTAGTGTATAGAGTGTAGGGTATAGGGTATAGAGTGTAGGGTATAGAGTGTAGGGTATAGATTTTAGAGTGTAGGGTATAGAGTGTAAGGTATAGAGTGTAGGGTGTGGAGTGTAAGGTATAGAGTGTAGGGTATAGAGTGTATGGTATAGAGTGTAGTGTATAGAGTGTATGGTATAGAGTGTAGAGTGTAGGGTATAGAGTGTATTTTATAGAGTGTAGGGTATAGAGTGTAGAGTGTAGGGTACAGAGTGTAGGGTATAGAGTGTAGAGTGTAGGGTATAGAGTGTAGGGTATAGAGTGTAGGGTATAGAGTGTAGAGTGTAGGGATTAGAGTGTAGGATTAGAGTGTAGGGTATAGAGTGTAGAGTGTAGAGTATAGAGTGTAGAGTATAGAGTGTAGGGATTAGAGTGTAGGAATTAGAGTGTAGGGATTAGAGTGTAGGGATTAGAGTGTAGGGTATAGAGTGTAGGGTATAGAGTGTAGGGTATAGAGTGTAAGGTATAGTGTGTATGGTATAGAGTGTAGGGTATAAAGTGTAGAGTGTATGGTATAGAGTGTAGGGTATAGAGTGTAAAGTGTAGGGTATAGAGTGTATGGTATAGAGTGTAGGGTGTAGAGTGTATGGTATAGAGTGTAGGGTATAGAGTGTAGAGTGTAGGGTATAGAGTGTAGGGTATAGAGTGTAGGGTATAGAGTGTAGGGTATAGAGTGTAGGGTACAGAGTGTAGAGTGTAGGGTATAGAGTGTAGGGTACAGTGTGCAGGGTGTAGAGTGTAGGGTATAGAGTGTATAGTGTAGGGTATAGAGTGTAGGGTATAGAGTGTAGGGTGTAGAGTGTAGGGTGTAAAGTGTAGGGTGTAGAGTGTATGGTATAGAGTGTAGGGTATAGAGTGTAGAGTGTAGGGTATAGAGTGTAGGGTATAGAGTGTAGGGTATAGAGTGTAGGGTATAGAGTGTAGGGTGTAGAGTGTAGGGTACAGAGTGTAGAGTTTAGGGTAGAGAGTGTGGGGCATAGAGTGTATGGTATACAGTGTAGAGTGTAGGGTATAGAGTGTATAGTGTAGGGTATAGAGTGTAGGGTATAGAGTGTATGGTATGGAGTGTAGGGTATAAAGTGTAAAGTGTAGGGTATAGAGTGTATGGTATAGAGTGTAGGGTATAAAGTGTAGAGTGTAGGGTATAGAGTGTAGGGTATAGAGTGTAGGGTATAGAGTGTAGGGTATAGAGTGTAGGGTAAAGAGTGTAGAGTGTAGGGTACAGAGTGCAGGGTGTAGAGTGTAGGGTATAGAGTGTAGAGTGTAGAGTGTAGGGTGTAGAGTGTAGGGTATAGATTGTAGGGTATAGAGTGTAGGGTATAGAGTGTAGGGTATAAAGTGTAGGGTGTAGGGTATAGAGTGTAGGGTATAGAGTGCAGGTTGTAGAGTGTAGGGTATAGAGTGTATGGTATAGGGTGTAGGGTATAGAGTGTAGGGTATAGAGTGTAGGGTATAGAGTGTAGGGTATAGAGTGTAGGCTATAGAGTGTAGAGTATAAAGTGTAGAGTGTAGGGTATAGAGTGTAGGGTATAGAGTGTAGGGTATAGAGTGTAGGGTGTAGGGATTAGCGTGTAGGGATTAGAGTGTAGGGATTAGAGTGTAGGGTGTAGAGTGTAGGGTGTAGAGTGTAGGGTATAGAGTGTAGGGTATAGAGTGTAGGGTATAGAGTGTAGAGTGTAGGGATTAGAGTGTAGGGTATAGAGTGTAGGGTATAGAATGTAGGGTATAGAGTGTAGGGTAAAGAGTGTAGAGTGTAGGGTACAGAGTGCAGAGTGCAGGGTGTAGAGTGTAGGGAATAGAGTGTAGAGTGTAGGGTGTAGAGTGTAGGGTGTAGAGTGTAGGGTGTAGGGTATAGAGTGTAGGGTATAGAGTGTCGGGTATAGAGTGTAGGGTGTAGGGATTAGAGTGTAGGGATTAGAGTGTAGGGATTAGAGTGTAGGGTGTAGAGTGTAGGGTGTAGAGTGTAGGGTATGGAGTGTAGGGTATAGAGTGTAGGGTATAGAGTGTAGAGTGTAGGGATTAGAGTGTAGGGTATAGAGTGTAGGGTATAGAGTGTAGGGTATAGAGTGTAAGGTGTAGGGTATAGAGTGTAGGGTATAGAGTGCAGGTTGTAGAGTGTAGGGTATAGAGTGTAGGGTATAGAGAGTAGGGTATAAAGTGTAGTGTGTAGGGTATAGAGTGTAAAGTGTAGGGTATAGAGTGTAGGGTATAGAGTGTAGGGTATAGAGTGTCGAGTGTAGGGTATAGAGTGTATGCTATAGAGTGTATGGTGTAGAGTGTATGGTATAGAGTGTAGGGTATAGAGTGTAGAGTGTATGGTATAGAGTGTATTGTATAGAGTGTAGGGTATAAAGTGTAGAGTGTAGGGTATAGAGTGTAGGGTATAGAGTGTAGGGTATAGAGTGTAGGGTATAGAGTGTAGGGTAAAGAGTGTAGAGTGTAGGGTACAGAGTGCAGGGTGTAGAGTGTAGGGTATAGAGTGTAGAGTGTAGAGTGTAGGGTGTAGAGTGTAGGGTATAGATTGTAGGGTATAGAGTGTAGGGTATAGAGTGTAGGGTATAAAGTGTAGGGTGTAGGGTATAGAGTGTAGGGTATAGAGTGCAGGTTGTAGAGTGTAGGGTATAGAGTGTATGGTATAGGGTGTAGGGTATAGAGTGTAGGGTATAGAGTGTAGGGTATAGAGTGTAGGGTATAGAGTGTAGGCTATAGAGTGTAGAGTATATAGTGTAGAGTGTAGGGTATAGAGTGTAGGGTATAGAGTGTAGGGTATAGAGTGTAGGGTGTAGGGATTAGCGTGTAGGGATTAGAGTGTAGGGATTAGAGTGTAGGGTGTAGAGTGTAGGGTGTAGAGTGTAGGGTATAGAGTGTAGGGTATAGAGTGTAGGGTATAGAGTGTAGAGTGTAGGGATTAGAGTGTAGGGTATAGAGTGTAGGGTATAGAATGTAGGGTATAGAGTGTAGGGTAAAGAGTGTAGAGTGTAGGGTACAGAGTGCAGAGTGCAGGGTGTAGAGTGTAGGGAATAGAGTGTAGAGTGTAGGGTGTAGAGTGTAGGGTGTAGAGTGTAGGGTGTAGGGTATAGAGTGTAGGGTATAGAGTGTAGGGTATAGAGTGTAGGGTGTAGGGATTAGAGTGTAGGGATTAGAGTGTAGGGATTAGAGTGTAGGGTGTAGAGTGTAGGGTGTAGAGTGTAGGGTATGGAGTGTAGGGTATAGAGTGTAGGGTATAGAGTGTAGAGTGTAGGGATTAGAGTGTAGGGTATAGAGTGTAGGGTATAGAGTGTAGGGTATAGAGTGTAAGGTGTAGGGTATAGAGTGTAGGGTATAGAGTGCAGGTTGTAGAGTGTAGGGTATAGAGTGTAGGGTATAGAGAGTAGGGTATAAAGTGTAGTGTGTAGGGTATAGAGTGTAAAGTGTAGGGTATAGAGTGTAGGGTATAGAGTGTAGGGTATAGAGTGTAGAGTGTAGGGTATAGAGTGTATGCTATAGAGTGTATGGTGTAGAGTGTATGGTATAGAGTGTAGGGTATAGAGTGTAGAGTGTATGGTATAGAGTGTATTGTATAGAGTGTAGGGTATAGAGTGTAGGGTATAGAGTGTAGGGTATAGAGTGTATGTTATAGAGTGTAGGGTATAGAGTGTAGAGTGTAGGGTATAGAGTTTACAGTATAGGGTACAGAGTGTAGGGTATAGAGTGTAGGTTATAGTGTGTAGGGTATAGAGTGTAGGGTAAAGAGTGTAGAGTGTAGGGTACAGAGTGCAGGGTGTAGAGTGTAGGGTATAGAGTGTAGAGTGTAGAGTGTAGGGTGTAGAGTGTAGGGTATAGAGTGTAGGGTATAGAGTGTAGGGTATAGAGTGTAGGGTATAAAGTGTAGGGTGTAGGGTATAGAGTGTAGGGTATAAAGTGCAGGTTGTAGAGTGTAGGGTATAGAGTGTATGGTATAGGGTGTAGGGTATAGAGTGTAGGGTATAGAGTGTAGGGTATAGAGTGTAGGGTATAGAGTGTAGGGTATAGAGTGTAGGCTATAGAGTGTAGAGTATATAGTGTAGAGTGTAGGGTATAGAGTGTAGGGTATAGAGTGTAGGGTATAGAGTGTGGAGTATAGAGTGTAGGGTATAGAATGTAGAGTGTAGGGTGTAGAGTGCAAAGTGTGGGGTATAGAGTGTAAGATATAGAGTGTAGTGTATAGAGTGTATGTTATAGAGTGTAGGGTATAGAGTGTAGAGTTTAGGGTATAGAGTGTAGTGTATAGATTGTATGTTATAGAGTGTATGGTATAGAGTGTAGAGTGTAGGGTATAGAGTGTAGGGTATAGAGTGTAGGGTATAGAGT
This sequence comes from Ranitomeya imitator, assembly GCF_032444005.1. Lineage (NCBI taxonomy): Eukaryota > Metazoa > Chordata > Amphibia > Anura > Dendrobatidae > Ranitomeya > Ranitomeya imitator. The sequence goes on from NW_027194316.1 coordinate 1,193,294, forward strand.
GTAGGGTGTAGAGTGTAGGGTGTAGAGTGTAGGGTATAGAGTGTAGGGTATAGAGTGTAGGTTATAGAGTGTAGCGTATAGAGCGTAGGGTGTAAGGTATAGAGTGTAGGGTATAGAGTGTAGGGTATAGAGTGTAGGGTATAGAGTGTATGGTATAGAGCTTAGGGTGTAGAGTGTAGGGTATAGAATGTAGAGTTTAGGGTAGAGAGTGTGGGGCATAGAGTGTATGGTATACAGTGTAGAGTGTAGGGTATAGAGTGTATAGTGTAGGGTATAGAGTGTAGGGTATAGAGTGTATGGTATAGAGTGTAGGGTATAAAGTTTAGAGTGTAGGGTATAGAGTGTATGGTATAGAGTGTAGGGTATAAAGTGTAGAGTGTAGGGTATAGAGTGTAGGGTATAGAGTGTAGGCTATAGAGTGTAGAGTTTAGAGTGTAGGGTATAGAATGTAGAGTGTAGGGTGTAGAGTGTAAAGTGTAGGGTATAGAGTGTAGGATATAGAGTGTAGAGTGTAGGGTATAGAGTGTAGGGTATACAGTGTATGCTATAGAGTGTAGGGTATAGAGTGTAGAGTGTAGGGTATAGAGTGTAGGGTATAGAGTGTAGGGTATAGAGTGTAGGGTATAGATTGTAGGGTATAGGGTATAGGGTATAGAGTGTATGGTGTAGAGTGTAGGGTATAGAGTGTAGGGTGTAGGGTGTAGAGTGTGGGGTGTAGAGTGGTGTAGAGTGTAGGATGTAGAGTGTATGGTATAGAGTGTAGGGTATAGAGTATAGCGTGTATGGTATAGAGTGTAGTGTATAGAGTGTAGGGTATAGGGTATAGAGTGTAGGGTATAGAGTGTAGGGTATAGATTTTAGAGTGTAGGGTATAGAGTGTAAGGTATAGAGTGTAGGGTGTGGAGTGTAGGGCATAGAGTGTATGGTATAGAGTGTAGGGTATAGAGTGTATGGTATAGAGTGTAGAGTGTAGGGTATAGAGTGTATTTTATAGAGTGTAGGGTATAGAGTGTAGGGTATAGAGTGTAGAGTGTAGCGTATAGAGTGTAGGGTATAGAGTGTAGAGTGTAGGGTATAGAGTGTAGGGTATAGAGTGTAGGGTATAGAGTGTAGAGTGTAGGGATTAGAGTGTAGGGTTTAGAGTGTAGGGTATAGAGTGTAGAGTGTAGAGTATAGAGTGTAGGGTATAGAGTGTAGGGATTAGAGTGTAGGGATTAGAGTGTAGGGATTAGAGTGTAGGGATTAGAGTGTAGGGATTAGAGTGTAGGGTATAGAGTGTAGGGTATAGAGTGTAGGGTATAGAGTGTAGGGTATAGTGTGTATGGTATAGAGTGTAGGGTATAACGTGTAGAGTGTATGGTATAGAGTGTAGGGTATAGAGTGTAAAGTGTAGGGTATAGAGTGTATGGTATAGAGTGTAGGGTGTAGAGTGTATGGTATAGAGTGTAGGGTATAGAGTGTAGAGTGTAGGGTATAGAGTGTAGGGTATAGAGTGTAGGGTGTAGAGTGTAGGGTATAGAGTGTAGGGTACAGAGTGTAGGGTATAGAGTGTAGGGTACAGAGTGCAGGGTGTAGAGTGTAGGGTATAGAGTGTATAGTGTAGGGTATAGAGTGTAGGGTATAGAGTGTAGGGTGTAAAGTGGAGGGTGTAGAGTGTAGGGTGTAGAGTGTAGGGTGTAGAGTGTAGGGTGTAGAGTGTATGGTATAGAGTGTAGGGTATAGAGTGTAGAGTGTAGGGTATAGAGTGTAGGGTATAGAGTGTAGGGTATAGAGTGTAGGGTATAGAGTGTAGGGTATAGAGTGTAGAGTTTAGGGTAGAGAGTGTGGGGCATAGAGTGTATGGTATACTGTGTAGAGTGTAGGGTATAGAGTGTATAGTGTAGGGTATAGAGTGTAGGGTATAGAGTGTATGGTATAGAGTATTGGGTATAAAGTGTAGAGTGTAGGGTATAGAGTGTATGGTATAGAGTGTAGGGTATAAAGTGTAGAGTGTAGGGTATAGAGTGTAGGGTATAGAGTGTAGGGTATAGAGTGTAGGGTAAAGAGTGTAGAGTGTAGGGTACAGAGTGCAGGGTGTAGAGTGTAGGGTATAGAGTGTAGAGTGTAGAGTGTAGGGTGTAGAGTGTAGGGTATAGAGTGTAGGGTATAGAGTGTAGGGTATAGAGTGTAGGGTATAAAGTGTAGGGTGTAGGGTATAGAGTGTAGGGTATAGAGTGCAGGTTGTAGAGTGTAGGGTATAGAGTGTATGGTATAGGGTGTAGGGTATAAAGTGTAGGGTATAGAGTGTAGGGTATAGAGTGTAGGGTATAGAGTGTAGGGTATATAGTGTAGGGTATAGAGTGTAGGCTATAGAGTGTAGAGTATATAGTGTAGAGTGTAGGGTATAGAGTGTAGGGTATAGAGTGTAGGGTATAGAGTGTAGGGTGTAGGGATTAGAGTGTAGGGATTAGAGTGTAGGGATTAGAGTGTAGGGTGTAGAGTGTAGGGTGTAGAGTGTAGGGTATAGAGTGTAGGGTATAGAGTGTAGGGTATAGAGTGTAGAGTGTAGGGTTTAGAGTGTAGGGTATAGAGTGTAGGGTATAGAATGTAGGGTATAGAGTGTAGGGTAAAGAGTGTAGAGTGTAGGGTACAGAGTGCAGGGTGTAGAGTGTAGGGTAAAGAGTGTAGGGCATAGAGTGTAGGGTATAGAGTGTAGAGTGTAGGGTATAGAGTGTAGGGTATAGAGTGCAGGTTGTAGAGTGTAGGGTATAGAGTGTATGGTATAGAGTGTAGGGTATAAAGTGTAGAGTGTAGTGTATAGAGTGTAGGGTATAGAGTGTAGGGTATAGAGTGTAGGGTATAGAGTGTAGGCTATAGAGTGTAGAGTGTAGGGTGTAGAGTGTAGGGTATAGAGTGTAGGGTATAGAGTGTAGGGTATAGAGTGTGGAGTAGAGAGTGTAGGGTATAGAGTGTAGGGTATAGAATGTAGAGTGTAGAGTGTAGGGTGTAGAGTGCAAAGTGTAGGGTATAGAGTGTAAGGTATAGAGTGTAGTGTATAGAGTGTATGTTATAGAGTGTAGGGTATAAAGTGTAGAGTTTAGGGTATAGAGTGTAGTGTATAGAGTGTATGGTATAGAGTGTATGGTATAGAGTGTAGAGTGTAGGGTATAGAGTGCAGGGTATATAGTGTAGGGTATAGAGTGTAGGGTATAGAGTGTAGATTGTAGGGTATAGAGTGTAGGGTATAGAGTGTAGGGTATAGAGTGTAGGTTATAGAGTGTAGGGTATAGAGTGTAGGGTATAGAGTATAGCTTATAGAGCGTAGGGTGTAGGGTATAGAGTGTAGGGTATAGAGTGTAGGGTATAGAGTGTAGAGTGTAGGGTATAGAGTGTATGGTATAGAGCTTAGGGTATAGAGTGTAGGGTATAGAGTGTAGAGTTTAGGGTATAGAGTGTGGGGCATAGAGTGTATGGTATACAGTGTAGAGTGTAGGGAATAGAGTGTAGGGTATAGAGTGCAGGTTGTAGAGTGTAGGGTATAGAGTGTAGGGTATAGAGTGTAGGGTATAAAGTGTAGAGTGTAGGGTATAGAGTGTATAGTGTAGGGTATAGAGTGTAGGGTATAGAGTGTAGGGTATAGAGTGTATAGTGTAGGGTATAGAGTGTATGCTATAGAGTGTATAGTGTAGAGTGTATGGTATAGAGTGTAGGGTGTAGAGTGTATGGTATAGAGTGTAGGGTATAGAGTGTAGGGTATAGAGTGTAGGGTATAGAGTGTATGTTATAGAGTGTAGGGTATAGAGTGTAGAGTGTAGGGTATAGAGTTTAGAGTGTAGGGTATAGAGTGTAGGGTATAGAGTGTAAGGTATATAGTGTAGAGTGTAGGGTATAGAGTGTAGGGTATAGAGTGTAGGGTATAGAGTGTAGGGTAAAGAGTGTAGAGTGTAGGGTACAGAGTGCAGGGTGTAGAGTGTAGGGTATAGAGTGTAGAGTGTAGGGTGTAGAGTGTAGGGTGTAGAGTGTAGGGTGTAGGGTATAGAGTGTAGGGTATAGAGTGTAGGGTATAGAGTGTAGGGTGTAGAGTGTAGGGTGTAGAGTGTAGGGTATAGAGTGTAGGGTATAGAGTGTAGGTTATAGAGTGTAGGGTGTAGGGATTAGAGTGTAGGGATTAGAGTGTAGGGTGTAGAGTGTAGGGTGTAGAGTGTAGGGTATAGAGTGTAGGGTATAGAGTGTAGGGTATAGAGTGTAGAGTGTAGGGATTAGAGTGTAGGGATTAGAGTGTAGGGTATAGAGTGTAGGGTATAGAGTGTAGGTTATAGAGTGTAGGGTATAGAGTGTAGGGTATATAGTATAGCTTATAGAGCGTAGGGTGTAGGGTATAGAGTGTAGGGTATAGAGTGTAGGGTATAGAGTGTAGAGTGTAGGGTATAGAGTGTATGGTATAGAGCTTAGGGTATAGAGTGTAGGGTATAGAGTGTAGAGTTTAGGGTATAGAGTGTGGGGCATAGAGTGTATGGTATACAGTGTAGAGTGTAGGGAATAGAGTGTAGGGTATAGAGTGCAGGTTGTAGAGTGTAGGGTATAGAGTGTAGGGTATAGAGTGTAGGGTATAAAGTGTAGAGTGTAGGGTATAGAGTGTATAGTGTAGGGTATAGAGTGTAGGGTATAGAGTGTAGGGTATAGAGTGTATAGTGTAGGGTATAGAGTGTATGCTATAGAGTGTATAGTGTAGAGTGTATGGTATAGAGTGTAGGGTGTAGAGTGTATGGTATAGAGTGTAGGGTATAGAGTGTAGGGTATAGAGTGTAGGGTATAGAATGTATGTTATAGAGTGTAGGGTATAGAGTGTAGAGTGTAGGGTATAGAGTTTAGAGTGTAGGGTATAGAGTGTAGGGTATAGAGTGTAAGGTATATAGTGTAGAGTGTAGGGTATAGAGTGTAGGGTATAGAGTGTAGGGTATAGAGTGTAGGGTAAAGAGTGTAGAGTGTAGGGTACAGAGTGCAGGGTGTAGAGTGTAGGGTATAGAGTGTAGAGTGTAGGGTGTAGAGTGTAGGGTGTAGAGTGTAGGGTGTAGGGTATAGAGTGTAGGGTATAGAGTGTAGGGTATAGAGTGTAGGGTGTAGAGTGTAGGGTGTAGAGTGTAGGGTATAGAGTGTAGGGTATAGAGTGTAGGTTATAGAGTGTAGGGTGTAGGGATTAGAGTGTAGGGATTAGAGTGTAGGGTGTAGAGTGTAGGGTGTAGAGTGTAGGGTATAGAGTGTAGGGTATAGAGTGTAGGGTATAGAGTGTAGAGTGTAGGGATTAGAGTGTAGGGATTAGAGTGTAGGGTATAGAGTGTAGGGTATAGAGTGTAGAGTGTAGGGTATAGAGTGTAGGGTATAGAGTGTTGGGTATAGAGTGTAGGGTATAGAGTGTAGGGAATAGAGTGTAGAGTGTAGGGTGTAGAATGTAAAGTGTAGGGTATAGAGTGTAAGGTATAGAGTATAGTGTATAGAGTGTATGTTATAGAGTGTAGGGTATAGAGTGTAGAGTGTAGGGTATAGAGTGTAGGGTATAGAGTGTAGGGTATAGAGTGTAGGGTATAGAGTGTATGGTGTAGGGTATAGAGTGTAGGGTATAGAGTGCACGTTGTAGAGTGTAGGGTATAGAGTGTAGGGTATAGAGAGTAGGGTATAAAGTGTAGAGTGTAGGGTATAGAGTGTATAGTGTAGGGTATAGAGTGTAGGGTATAGAGTGTAGGGTATAGAGTGTAGAGTGTAGGGTATAGAGTGTATGCTATAGAGTGTATGGTGTAGAGTGTATGGTATAGAGTGTAGGGTATAGAGTGTAGAGTGTAGGGTATAGAGTGTAGGGTATAGAGTGTAGGGTATAGAGTGTAGGGTATAGAGTGCATGTTATAGAGTGTAGGGTATAGAGTGTAGAGTGTAGAGTGTAGGGTATAGAGTTTAGAGTGTAGGGTATAGAGTGTAGGGTATAGAGTGTAGGGTATAGAGTGTAGGGTGTAGAGTGTAGGGTATAGAGTGTAGGGTATAGAGTGTAGGGTATAGAGTGTATGGTATAGAGTGTAGGGTATAGAGTGTAGGGTATAGAGTGTATGGTATAGAGTGTATGGTATAGAGTGTAGGGTATAGAGTGTATGGTATAGAGTGTAGGGTATAGAGTGTAGAGTGTAGGGTATAGAGTGTAGGGTATAGAGTGTAGGGTATAGAGTGTAGGCTATAGAGTGTAGGGTATAGAGTGTAGAGTGTAGGGTATAGAGTGTAGGGTGTAGAGTGTAGGGTATAGAGTGTTGGGTGTAGAGTGCAGGGTGTAGAGTGCAGGGTATAGAGTGTAGGGTATAGAGTGTAGGGTATAAAGTGTAGAGTGTAGGGTATAGAGTGTAGGGTATAGAGTGTAGGGTGTAGAGTGTAGGGTGTAGAGTGTATGGTATAAAGTGTAGGGTATAGAGTGTAGGGTATAGAGTGTAGAGTGTAGGGTATAGAGTGTAGGGTATAGAGCTTAGGGTGTAGAGTGTAGGATATAGAGTGTAGAGTTTAGGGTATAGAGTGTGGGCCATAGAGTGTATGGTATACAGTGTAGAGTGTAGAGTGTAGGGTATAGAGTGTATAGTGTAGGTTATAGAGTGTAGGGTATAGAGTGTAGGGTGTAGAGTGTAGGGTGTAGATTGTAGGGTGTAGAGTGTAGGGTGTAGAGTGTAGGGTGTAGAGTGTATGGTATAGAGTGTAGGGTATAGAGTGTAGACTGTAGGGTATAGAGTGTAGGGTATAGAGTGTAGGGTATAGAGTGTAGGGTATAGAGTGTAGGGTGTAGAGTGTAGGGTATAGAGTGTAGAGTTTAGGGTAGAGAGTGTGGGGCATAGAGTGTATGGTATACAGTGTAGAGTGTAGGGTATAGAGTGTATAGTGTAGGGCATAGAGTGTAGGGTATAGAGTGTATGGTATAGAGTGTAGGGTATAAAGTGTAGAGTGTAGGGTATAGAGTGTATGGTATAGAGTGTAGGGTATAACGTGTAGAGTGTAGGGTATAGAGTGTAGGGTATATAGTGTAGGTTATAGAGTGTAGGGTATAGAGTGTAGGGTAAAGAGTGTAGAGTGTAGGGTACAGAGTGCAGGGTGTAGAGTGTAGGGTATAGAGTGTAGAGTGTAGAGTGTAGGGTGTAGAGTGTAGGGTATAGAGTGTAGGGTATAGAGTGTAGGGTATAGAGTGTGGGGTATAAAGTGTAGGGTGTAGGGTATAGAGTGTAGGGTATAAAGTGCAGGTTGTAGAGTGTAGGGTATAGAGTGTATGGTATAGGGTGTAGGGTATAAAGTGTAGGGTATAGAGTGTAGGGTGTAGAGTGTATGGTATAGAGTGTAGGGTATAGAGTGTAGAGTGTAGGGTATAGAGTGTAGGGTATAGAGTGTAGGGTATAGAGTGCAGGGTATAGAGTGTAGGGTACAGAGTGTAGGGTATAGAGTGTAGGGTACAGAGTGCAGGGTGTAGAGTGTAGGGTATAGAGTGTATAGTGTAGGGTATAGAGTGTAGGGTATAGAGTGTAGGGTATAGAGTGTAGAGTGTAGGGTATAGAGTGTATGCTATAGAGTGTATGGTGTAGAGTGTATGGTACAGAGTGTAGGGTATAGAGTATAGAGTGTAGGGTGTAGAGTGTATGGTATAGAGTGTAGGGTATAGAGTGTAGGGTATAGAGTGTAGGGTATAGAGTGTAGGGTATAGAGTGTAGGGTATAGAGTGTAGGGTGTAGAGTGTAGGGTATAGAGTGTAGAGTTTAGGGTAGAGAGTGTGGGGCATAGAGTGTATGGTATACAGTGTAGAGTGTAGGGTATAGAGTGTATAGTGTAGGGCATAGAGTGTAGGGTATAGAGTGTATGGTATAGAGTGTAGGGTATAAAGTGTAGAGTGTAGGGTATAGAGTGTATGGTATAGAGTGTAGGGTATAACGTGTAGAGTGTAGGGTATAGAGTGTAGGGTATATAGTGTAGGTTATAGAGTGTAGGGTATAGAGTGTAGGGTAAAGAGTGTAGAGTGTAGGGTACAGAGTGCAGGGTGTAGAGTGTAGGGTATAGAGTGTAGAGTGTAGAGTGTAGGGTGTAGAGTGTAGGGTATAGAGTGTAGGGTATAGAGTGTAGGGTATAGAGTGTGGGGTATAAAGTGTAGGGTGTAGGGTATAGAGTGTAGGGTATAAAGTGCAGGTTGTAGAGTGTAGGGTATAGAGTGTATGGTATAGGGTGTAGGGTATAAAGTGTAGGGTATAGAGTGTAGGGTGTAGAGTGTATGGTATAGAGTGTAGGGTATAGAGTGTAGAGTGTAGGGTATAGAGTGTAGGGTATAGAGTGTAGGGTATAGAGTGCAGGGTATAGAGTGTAGGGTACAGAGTGTAGGGTATAGAGTGTAGGGTACAGAGTGCAGGGTGTAGAGTGTAGGGTATAGAGTGTATAGTGTAGGGTATAGAGTGTAGGGTATAGAGTGTAGGGTATAGAGTGTAGAGTGTATGCTATAGAGTGTATGGTGTAGAGTGTATGGTACAGAGTGTAGGGTATAGAGTATAGAGTGTAGGGTGTAGAGTGTATGGTATAGAGTGTAGGGTATAGAGTGTAGAGTGTAGGGTATAGAGTGTAGGGTATAGAGTGTAGGGTATAGAGTGTAGGGTATAGAGTGTAGGGTGTAGAGTGTAGGGTATAGAGTGTAGAGTTTAGGGTAGAGAGTGTGGGGCATAGAGTGTATGGTATACAGTGTAGAGTGTAGGGTATAGAGTGTATAGTGTAGGGTATAGAGTGTAGGGTATAGAGTGTATGGTATAGAGTGTTGGGTATAAAGTGTAGAGTGTAGGGTATAGAGTGTATGGTATAGAGTGTAGGGTATAAAGTGTAGAGTGTAGGGTATAGAGTGTAGGGTATAGAGTGTAGGGTATAGAGTGTAGGGTAAAGAGTGTAGAGTGTAGGGTACAGAGTGCAGGGTGTAGAGTGTAGGGTATAGAGTGTAGAGTGTAGGGTGTAGAGTGTAGGGTATAGAGTGTAGGGTATAGAGTGTAGGGTATAGAGTGTAGGGTATAAAGTGTAGGGTGTAGGGTATAGAGCGTAGGGTATAGAGTGCAGGTTGTAGAGTGTAGGGTATAGAGTGTATGGTATAGGGTGTAGGGTATAAAGTGTAGGGTATAGAGTGTAGGGTATAGAGTGTATGGTATAGAGTGTAGGGTATAGAGTGTAGGGTATAGAGTGTAGGCTATAGAGTGTAGAGTATATAGTGTAGAGTGTAGGGTATAGAGTGTAGGGTATAGAGTGTAGGGTATAGAGTGTAGGGTGTAGGGATTAGAGTGTAGGGATTAGAGTGTAGGGATTAGAGTGTAGGGTGTAGAGTGTAGGGTGTAGAGTGTAGGGTATAGAGTGTAGGGTATAGAGTGTAGGGTATAGAGTGTAGAGTGTAGGGATTAGAGTGTAGGGTATAGAGTGTAGGGTATAGAATGTAGGGTACAGAGTGTAGGGTAAAGAGTGTAGAGTGTAGGGTACAGAGTGCAGGGTGTAGAGTGTAGAGTGTAGGGTAAAGAGTGTAGGGCATAGAGTGTAGGGTATAGAGTGTAGAGTGTAGGGTATAGAGTGTAGGGTATAGAGTGCAGGTTGTAGAGTGTAGGGTATAGAGTGTATGGTATAGAGTGTAGGGTATAAAGTGTAGAGTGTAGTGTATAGAGTGTAGGGTATAGAGTGTAGGGTATAGAGTGTAGGGTAAAGAGTGTAGGCTATAGAGTGTAGAGTGTAGGGTGTAGAGTGTAGGGTATAGAGTGTAGGGTATAGAGTGTAGGGTATAGAGTGTGGAGTAGAGAGTGTAGGGTATAGAATGTAGGGTATAGAATGTAGAGTGTAGAGTGTAGGGTGTAGAGTGCAAAGTGTAGGGTATAGAGCAGTGTTCCCCAACTCCAGTCCTCAAGAGCCACCAACAGGGCATGTTTTCAGGATTTCCTTAGAATTGCACAGGTGATGGACTTATTGCCTGTGTAGGTGATGGAATTATCACCTCTTCAATACTAAGGAAATCCTGAAAACATGACCTGTTGGTGGCTCTTGAGGACCGGAGTTGGGGATCACTGGTATAGAGTGTAAGGTATAGAGTGTAGTGTATAGAGTGTATGTTATAGAGTGTAGGGTATAGAGTGTAGAGTTTAGGGTATAGAGTGTAGTGTATAGAGTGTATGGTATAGAGTGTATGGTATAGAGTGTAGAGTGTAGGGTATAGAGTGCAGGGTATATAGTGTAGGGTATAGAGTGTAAGGTATAGAGTGTAGAGTGTAGGGTATAGAGTGTAGGGTATAGAGTGTAGGGTATAGAGTGTAGGTTATAGAGTGTAGGGTATAGAGTGTAGGGTATAGAGTATAGCTTATAGAGCGTAGGGTGTAGGGTATAGAGTGTAGGGTATAGAGTGTAGGGTATAGAGTGTAGAGTGTAGGGTATAGAGTGTATGGTATAGAGCTTAGGGTATAGAGTGTAGGGTATAGAGTGTAGAGTTTAGGGTATAGAGTGTGGGGCATAGAGTGTATGGTATACAGTGTAGAGTGTAGGGAATAGAGTGTAGGGTATAGAGTGCAGGTTGTAGAGTGTAGGGTATAGAGTGTAGGGTATAGAGTGTAGGGTATAAAGTGTAGAGTGTAGGGTATAGAGTGTATAGTGTAGGGTATAGAGTGTAGGGTATAGAGTGTAGGGTATAGAGTGTATGCTATAGAGTGTATAGTGTAGAGTGTATGGTATAGAGTGTAGGTTGTAGAGTGTATGGTATAGAGTGTAGGGTATAGAGTGTAGGGTATAGAGTGTATGTTATAGAGTGTAGGGTATAGAGTGTAGAGTGTAGGGTATAGAGTTTAGAGTGTAGGGTATAGAGTGTAGGGTATAGAGTGTAAGGTATATAGTGTAGAGTGTAGGGTATAGAGTGTAGGGTATAGAGTGTAGGGTATAGAGTGTAGGGTAAAGAGTGTAGAGTGTAGGGTACAGAGTGCAGGGTGTAGAGTGTAGGGTATAGAGTGTAGAGTGTAGGGTGTAGAGTGTAGGGTGTAGAGTGTAGGGTGTAGGGTATAGAGTGTAGGGTATAGAGTGTAGGGTGTAGAGTGTAGGGTGTAGAGTGTAGGGTATAGAGTGTAGGGTATAGAGTGTAGGTTATAGAGTGTAGGGTGTAGGGATTAGAGTGTAGGGATTAGAGTGTAGGGTGTAGAGTGTAGGGTGTAGAGTGTAGGGTATAGAGTGTAGGGTATAGAGTGTAGGGTATAGAGTGTAGAGTGTAGGGATTAGAGTGTAGGGATTAGAGTGTAGGGTATAGAGTGTAGGGTATAGAGTGTAGAGTGTAGCGTATAGAGTGTAGGGTATAGAGTGTTGGGTATAGAGTGTAGGGTATAGAGTGTAGGGAATAGAGTGTAGAGTGTAGGGTGTAGAATGTAAAGTGTAGGGTATAGAGTGTAAGGTATAGAGTGTAGTGTATAGAGTGTATGTTATAGAGTGTAGGGTATAGAGTGTAGAGTGTAGGGTATAGAGTGTAGGGTATAGAGTGTAGGGTATAGAGTGTAGGGTATAGAGTGTATGGTGTAGGGTATAGAGTGTAGGGTATAGAGTGCACGTTGTAGAGTGTAGGGTATAGAGTGCAGGGTATAGAGAGTAGGGTATAAAGTGTAGAGTGTAGGGTATAGAGTGTATAGTGTAGGGTATAGAGTGTAGGGTATAGAGTGTAGGGTATAGAGTGTAGAGTGTAGGGTATAGAGTGTATGCTATAGAGTGTATGGTGTAGAGTGTATGGTATAGAGTGTAGGGTATAGAGTGTAGAATGTAGGGTATAGAGTGTAGGGTATAGAGTGTAGGGTATAGAGTGTAGGGTATAGAGTGCATGTTATAGAGTGTAGGGTATAGAGTGTAGAGTGTAGAGTGTAGGGTATAGAGTTTAGAGTGTAGGGTATAGAGTGTAGGGTATAGAGTGTAGGGTATAGAGTGTAGGGTGTAGAGTGTAGGGTATAGAGTGTAGGGTATAGAGTGTAGGGTATAGAGTGTATGGTATAGAGTGTAGGGTATAGAGTGTAGGGTATAGAGTGTATGGTATAGAGATGCTACAGATGGATCTGGATAAGTTGGAAACTTGGGCTGAAAGGTGGCAGATGAGGTTTAACAATGATAAATGTAAGGTTATACACATGGGAAGAGGGAATCAATATCACCATTACACACTGAACGGGAAACCACTGGGTAAATCTGACAGGGAGAAGGACTTGGGGATCCTAGTTAATGATAAACTTACCTGGAGCAGCCAGTGCCAGGCAGCAGCTGCCAAGGCAAACAGGATCATGGGGTGCATTAAAAGAGGTCTGGATACACATGATGAGAGCATTATACTGCCTCTGTACAAATCCCTAGTTAGACCGCACATGGAGTACTGTGTCCAGTTTTGGGCACCGGTGCTCAGGAAGGATATAATGGAACTAGAGAGAGTACAAAGGAGGGCAACAAAATTAATAAAGGGGATGGGAGAACTACAATACCCAGATAGATTAGCGAAATTAGGATTATTTAGTCTAGAAAAAAGACGACTGAGGGGCGATCTAATAACCATGTATAAGTATATAAGGGGACAATACAAATATCTCGCTGAGGATCTGTTTATACCAAGGAAGGTGACGGGCACAAGGGGGCATTCTTTGCGTCTGGAGGAGAGAAGGTTTTTCCACCAACATAGAAGAGGATTCTTTACTGTTAGGGCAGTGAGAATCTGGAATTGCTTGCCTGAGGAGGTGGTGATGGCGAACTCAGTCGAGGGGTTCAAGAGAGGCCTGGATGTCTTCCTGGAGCAGAACAATATTGTATCATACAATTATTAGGTTCTGTAGAAGGACGTAGATCTGGGTATTTATTATGATGGAATATAGGCTGAACTGGATGGACAAATGTCTTTTTTCGGCCTTACTAACTATGTTACTATGTTACTATGTATAGAGTGTATGGTATAGAGTGTAGGGTATAGAGTGTATGGTATAGAGTGTAGGGTATAGAGTGTAGAGTGTAGGGTATAGAGTGTAGGGTATAGAGTGTAGGGTATAGAGTGTAGGCTATAGAGTGTAGGGTATAGAGTGTAGAGTGTAGGGTATAGAGTGTAGGGTGTAGAGTGTAGGGTATAGAGTGTTGGGTGTAGAGTGCAGGGTGTAGAGTGCAGGGTGTAGAGTGCAGGGTATAGAGTGTAGGGTATAAAGTGTAGAGTGTAGGGTATAGAGTGTAGGGTATAGAGTGTAGGGTGTAGAGTGTAGGGTGTAGAGTGTATGGTATAGAGTGTAGTGTATAGAGTGTAGGGTATAAAGTGTAGAGTGTAGGGTATAGAGTGTAGGGTATAGAGCTTAGGGTGTAGAGTGTAGGATATAGAGTGTAGAGTTTAGGGTATAGAGTGTGGGGCATAGAGTGTATGGTATACAGTGTAGAGTGTAGAGTGTAGGGTATAGAGTGTATAGTGTAGGGTATAGAGTGTAGGGTATAGAGTGTAGGGTGTAGAGTGTAGGGTGTAGATTGTAGGGTGTAGAGTGTAGGGTGTAGAGTGTAGGGTGTAGAGTGTATGGTATAGAGTGTAGGGTATAGAGTGTAGACTGTAGGGTATAGAGTGTAGGGTATAGAGTGTAGGGTATAGAGTGTAGGGTATAGAGTGTAGGGTGTAGAGTGTAGGGTATAGAGTGTAGAGTTTAGGGTAGAGAGTGTGGGGCATAGAGTGTATGGTATACAGTGTAGAGTGTAGGGTATAGAGTGTATAGTGTAGGGCATAGAGTGTAGGGTATAGAGTGTATGGTATAGAGTGTAGGGTATAAAGTGTAGAGTGTAGGGTATAGAGTGTATGGTATAGAGTGTAGGGTATAACGTGTAGAGTGTAGGGTATAGAGTGTAGGGTATAGAGTGTAGGTTATAGAGTGTAGGGTATAGAGTGTAGGGTAAAGAGTGTAGAGTGTAGGGTACAGAGTGCAGGGTGTAGAGTGTAGGGTATAGAGTGTAGAGTGTAGAGTGTAGGGTGTAGAGTGTAGGGTATAGAGTGTAGGGTATAGAGTGTAGGGTATAGAGTGTAGGGTATAAAGTGTAGAGTGTAGGGTATAGAGTGTAGGGTATAGAGTGTAGGGTATAGAGTGTAGGGTATAGAGTGTAGGCTATAGAGTGTAGAGTATACAGTGTAGAGTGTAGGGTATAGAGTGTAGGGTATAGAGTGTAGGGTATTGAGTGTGGAGTATAGAGTGTAGGGTATAGAATGTAGAGTGTAGAGTGTAGGGTGTAGAGTGCAAAGTGTAGGGTATAGAGTGTAAGATATAGAGTGTAGTGTATAGAGTGTATGTTATAGAGTGTAGGGTATAGAGTGTAGAGTTTAGGGTATAGAGTGTAGTGTATAGATTGTATGGTATAGAGTGTATGGTATAGAGTGTAGAGTGTAGGGTATAGAGTGTAGGGTATAGAGTGTAGGGTATAGAGTGTAGGGTGTAGAGTGTAGGGTGTAGAGTGTAGGGTATAGAGTGTAGGGTATAGAGTGTAGGTTATAGAGTGTAGCGTATAGAGCGTAGGGTGTAGGGTATAGAGTGTAGGGTATAGAGTGTAGGGTATAGAGTGTAGGGTATAGAGTGTATGGTATAGAGCTTAGGGTGTAGAGTGTAGGGTATAGAATGTAGAGTTTAGGGTAGAGAGTGTGGGGCATAGAGTGTATGGTATACAGTGTAGAGTGTAGGGTATAGAGTGTATAGTGTAGGGTATAGAGTGTAGGGTATAGAGTGTATGGTATAGAGTGTAGGGTATAAAGTGTAGAGTGTAGGGTATAGAGTGTATGGTATAGAGTGTGGGGTATAAAGTGTAGAGTGTAGGGTATAGAGTGTAGGGTATAGAGTGTAGGCTATAGAGTGTAGAGTTTAGAGTGTAGGGTATAGAATGTAGAGTGTAGGGTGTAGAGTGTAAAGTGTAGGGTATAGAGTGTAGGATATAGAGTGTAGAGTGTAGGGTATAGAGTGTAGGGTATACAGTGTATGGTATAGAGTGTAGGGTATAGAGTGTAGAGTGTAGGGTATAGAGTGTAGGGTATAGAGTGTAGAGTATAGAGTGTAGGGTATAGATTGTAGGGTATAGGGTATAGGGTATAGAGTGTATGGTGTAGAGTGTAGGGTATAGAGTGTAGGGTGTAGGGTGTAGAGTGTGGGGTGTAGAGTGGTGTAGAGTGTAGGATGTAGAGTGTATGGTATAGAGTGTAGGGTATAGAGTATAGCATGTATGGTATAGAGTGTAGTGTATAGAGTGTAGGGTATAGGGTATAGAGTGTAGGGTATAGAGTGTAGGGTATAGATTTTAAAGTGTAGGGTATAGAGTGTAGGGTGTGGAGTGTAGGGTATAGAGTGTAGGGTATAGAGTGTATGGTATAGAGTGTAGGGTATAGAGTGTATGGTATAGAGTGTAGAGTGTAGGGTATACAGTGTATTTTCTAAAGTGTAGGGTATAGAGTGTAGGGTATAGAGTGTAGAGTGTAGGGTATAGAGTGTAGGGTATAGAGTGTAGAGTGTAGGGTATAGAGTGTAGGGTATAGAGTGTAGGGTATAGAGTGTAGAGTGTAGGGATTAGAGTGTAGGGATTAGAGTGTAGGGTATAGAGTGTAGAGTGTAGAGTATAGAGTGTAGGGTATAGAGTGTAGGGATTAGAGTGTAGGGATTAGAGTGTAGGGATTAGAGTGTAGGGATTAGAGTGTAGGGTATAGAGTGTAGGGTATAGAGTGTAGGGTATAGAGTGTAGGGTATAGTGTGTATGGTATAGAGTGTAGGGTATAAAGTGTAGAGTGTATGGTATAGAGTGTAGGGTATAGAGTGTAAAGTGTAGGGTATAGAGTGTATGGTATAGAGTGTAGGGTGTAGAGTGTATGGTATAGAGTGTAGGGTATAGAGTGTAGAGTGTAGGGTATAGAGTGTAGGGTATAGAGTGTAGGGTATAGAGTGTAGGGAATAGAGTGTAGGGTACAGAGTGTAGAGTGTAGGGTATAGAGTGTAGGGTACAGAGTGCAGGGTGTAGAGTGTAGGGTATAGAGTGTATAGTGTAGGGTATAGAGTGTAGGGTATAGAGTGTAGGGTGTAAAGTGTAGGGTGTAGAGTGTAGGGTGTAGAGTGTAGGGTGTAAAGTGTAGGGTGTAGAGTGTATGGTATAGAGTGTAGGGTATAGAGTGTAGAGTGTAGGGTATAGAGTGTAGGGTATAGAGTGTAGGGTATAGAGTGTAGGGTATAGAGTGTAGGGTGTAGAGTGTAGGGTATAGAGTGTAGAGTTTAGGGTAGAGAGTGTGGGGCATAGAGTGTATGGTATACAGTGTAGAGTGTAGGGTATAGAGTGTATAGTGTAGGGTATAGAGTGTAGGGTATAGAGTGTATGGTATAGAGTGTAGGGTATAAAGTGTAGAGTGTAGGGTATAGAGTGTATGGTATAGACTGTAGGGTATAAAGTGTAGAGTGTAGGGTATAGAGTGTAGGATATAGAGTGTAGGGTATAGAGTGTAGGGTATAGAGTGTAGGGTATAGAGTGTAGGGTAAAGAGTGTAGAGTGTAGGGTACAGAGTGCAGGGTGTTGAGTGTAGGGTATAGAGTGTAGAGTGTAGAGTGTAGGGTGTAGAGTGTAGGGTATAGAGTGTAGGGTATAGAGTGTAGGGTATAAAGTGTAGGGTGTAGGGTATAGAGTGTAGGGTATAGAGTGCAGGTTGTAGAGTGTAGGGTATAGAGTGTATGGTATAGGGTGTAGGGTATAAAGTGTAGGGTATAGAGTGTAGGGTATAGAGTGTAGGGTATAGAGTGTAGGGTATAGAGTGTAGGCTATAGAGTGTAGAGTATATAGTGTAGAGTGTAGGGTATAGAGTGCAGGGTATAGAGTGTAGGGTATAGAGTGTTGAGTGTAGGGATTAGAGTGTAGGGATTAGAGTGTAGGGATTAGAGTGTAGGGTGTAGAGTGTAGGGTGTAGAGTGTAGGGTATAGAGTGTAGGGTATGGAGTGTAGGGTATAGAGTGTAGAGTGTAGGGATTAGAGTGTAGGGTATAGAGTGTAGGGTATAGAATGTAGGGTATAGAGTGTAGGGTAAAGAGTGTAGAGTGTAGGGTACAGAGTGCAGGGTGTAGAGTGTAGGGAATAGAGTGTAGAGTGTAGGGTGTAGAGTGTAGGGTGTAGAGTGTAGGGTGTAGAGTGTAGGGTGTAGGGTATAGAGTGTAGGGTATAGAGTGTAGGGTATAGAGTGTAGGGTGTAGGGATTAGAGTGTAGGGATTAGAGTGTAGGGATTAGAGTGTAGGGTGTAGAGTGTAGGGTGTAGAGTGTAGGGTATAGAGTGTAGGGTATAGAGTGTAGGGTATAGAGTGTAGAGTGTAGGGATTAGAGTGTAGGGTATAGAGTGTAGGGTATAGAGTAGAGTGTAGAGTGTAGGCTATAGAGTGTAGACTATAGAGTGTAGGGTATAGAGTGTAGGGTATAGAGTGTAGGGTATAGAGTGTAAGGTGTAGGGTATAGAGTGTAGGGTATAGAGTGCAGGTTGTAGAGTGTAGGGTATAGAGTGTAGGGTATAGAGAGTAGGGTATAGAGTGTAGAGTGTAGGGTATAGAGTGTATGCTATAGAGTGTATGGTGTAGAGTGTATGGTATAGAGTGTAGGGTATAGAGTGTAGAGTGTATGGTATAGAGTGTATGGTATAGAGTGTAGGGTATAGAGTGTAGGGTATAGAGTGTAGGTTATAGAGTGTAGGGTATAGAGTGTAGGGTAAAGAGTGTAGAGTGTAGGGTACAGAGTGCAGGGTGTAGAGTGTAGGGTATAGAGTGTAGAGTGTAGAGTGTAGGGTGTAGAGTGTAGGGTATAGAGTGTAGGGTATAGAGTGTAGGGTATAGAGTGTAGGGTATAAAGTGTAGGGTGTAGGGTATAGAGTGTAGGGTATAAAGTGCAGGTTGTAGAGTGTAGGGTATAGAGTGTATGGTATAGGGTGTAGGGTATAAAGTGTAGGGTATAGAGTGTAGGGTATAGAGTGTAGGGTATAGAGTGTAGGGTATAGAGTGTAGGCTATAGAGTGTAGAGTATATAGTGTAGAGTGTAGGGTATAGAGTGTAGGGTATAGAGTGTAGGGTATAGAGTGTGGAGTACAGAGTGTAGGGTATAGAATGTAGAGTGTAGGGTGTAGAGTGCAAAGTGTAGGGTATAGAGTGTAAGATATAGAGTGTATGTTATAGAGTGTAGGGTATAGAGTGTAGAGTTTAGGGTATAGAGTGTAGTGTATAGATTGTATGGTATAGAGTGTATGGTATAGAGTGTAGAGTGTAGGGTATAGAGTGTAGGGTATAGAGTGTAGGGTATAGAGTGTAGGGTGTAGAGTGTAGGGTGTAGAGTGTAGGGTATAGAGTGTAGGGTATAGAGTGTAGGTTATAGAGTGTAGCGTATAGAGCGTAGGGTGTAGGGTATAGAGTGTAGGTTATAGAGTGTAGGGTATAGAGTGTAGGGTATAGAGTGTATGGTATAGAGCTTAGGGTGTAGAGTGTAGGGTATAGCATGTAGAGTTTAGGGTAGAGAGTGTGGGGCATAGAGTGTATGGTATACAGTGTAGAGTGTAGGGTATAGCGTGTATAGTGTAGGGTATAGAGTGTAGGGTATAGAGTGTATGGTATAGAGTGTAGGGTATAAAGTGTAGAGTGTAGGGTATAGAGTGTATGGTATAGAGTGTAGGGTATAAAGTGTAGAGTGTAGGGTATAGAGTGTAGGGTATAGAGTGTAGGCTATAGAGTGTAGAGTTTAGAGTGTAGGGTATAGAATGTAGAGTGTAGGGTGTAGAGTGTAAAGTGTAGGGTATAGAGTGTAGGATATAGAGTGTAGAGTGTAGGGTATAGAGTGTAGGGTATACAGTGTATGGTATAGAGTGTAGGGTATAGAGTGTAGAGTGTAGGGTATAGATTGTAGGGTATAGGGTATAGGGTATAGAGTGTATGGTGTAGAGTGTAGGGTATAGAGTGTAGGGTGTAGGGTGTAGAGTGTGGGGTGTAGAGTGGTGTAGAGTGTAGGATGTAGAGTGTATGGTATAGAGTGTAGGGTATAGAGTATAGCGTGTATGGTATAGAGTGTAGTGTATAGAGTGTAGGGTATAGGGTATAGAGTGTAGGGTATAGAGTGTAGGGTATAGATTTTAGAGTGTAGGGTATAGAGTGTGGAGTATAGAGTGTAGGGTATAGAATGTAGAGTGTAGGGTGTAGAGTGCAAAGTGTAGGGTATAGAGTGTAAGATATAGAGTGTATGTTATAGAGTGTAGGGTATAGAGTGTAGAGTTTAGGGTATAGAGTGTAGTGTATAGATTGTATGGTATAGAGTGTATGGTATAGAGTGTAGAGTGTAGGGTATAGAGTGTAGGGTATAGAGTGTAGGGTGTAGAGTGTAGGGTGTAGAGTGTAGGGTATAGAGTGTAGGGTATAGAGTGTAGGTTATAGAGTGTAGCGTATAGAGCGTAGAGTGTAGGGTATAGAATGTAGGGTATAGAGTGTAGGGTATAGAGTGTAGGGTATAGAGTGTATGGTATAGAGCTTAGGGTGTAGAGTGTAGGGTATAGAATGTAGAGTTTAGGGTAGAGAGTGTGGGGCATAGAGTGTATGGTATACAGTGTAGAATGTAGGGTATAGAGTGTATAGTGTAGGGTATAAAGTGTAGGGTATAGAGTGTATGGTATAGAGTGTAGGGTATAAAGTGTAGAGTGTAGGGTATAGAGTGTATGGTATAGAGTGTAGGGTATAAAGTGTAGAGTGTAGGGTATAGAGTGTAGGGTATAGAGTGTAGGCTATAGAGTGTAGAGTTTAGAGTGTAGGGCATAGAATGTAGAGTGTAGGGTGTAGAGTGTAAAGTGTAGGGTATAGAGTGTAGGATATAGAGTGTAGAGTGTAGGGTATAGAGTGTAGGGTATACAGTGTATGGTATAGAGTGTAGGGTATAGAGTGTAGAGTGTAGGGTATAGAGTGTAGGGTATAGAGTGTAGGGTATAGAGTGTAGGGTATAGATTGTAGGGTATAGGGTATAGGGTATAGAGTGTATGGTGTAGAGTGTAGGGTATAGAGTGTAGGGTGTAGGGTGTAGAGTGTGGGGTGTAGAGTGGTGTAGAGTGTAGGATGTAGAGTGTATGGTATAGAGTGTAGGGTATAGAGTATAGCGTGTATGGTATAGAGTGTAGTGTATAGAGTGTAGGGTATAGGGTATAGAGTGTAGGGTATAGAGTGTAGGGTATAGATTTTAGAGTGTAGGGTATAGAGTGTAAGGTATAGAGTGTAGGGTGTGGAGTGTAGGGTATAGAGTGTAGGGTATAGAGTGTATGGTATAGAGTGTAGGGTATAGAGTGTATGGTATAGAGTGTAGAGTGTAGGGTATAGAGTGTATTTTATAGAGTGTAGGGTATAGAGTGTAGGGTATAGAGTGTAGAGTGTAGGGTATAGAGTGTAGGGTATAGAGTGTAGAGTGTAGGGTATAGAGTGTAGGGTATAGAGTGTAGGGTATAGAGTGTAGAGTGTAGGGATTAGAGTGTAGGGATTAGAGTGTAGGGTATAGAGTGTAGAGTGTAGAGTATAGAGTGTAGGGTATAGAGTGTAGGGATTAGAGTGTAGGGATTAGAGTGTAGGGATTAGAGTGTAGGGATTAGAGTGTAGGGATTGGAGTGTAGGGTATAGAGTGTAGGGTATAGAGTGTAGGGTATAGAGTGTAGGGTATAGTGTGTATGGTATAGAGTGTAGGGTATAAAGTGTAGAGTGTATGGTATAGAGTGTAGGGTATAGAGTGTAAAGTGTAGGGTATAGAGTGTATGGTATAGAGTGTAGGGTATAGAGTGTAGAGTGTAGGGTATAGAGTGTAGGGTATAGAGTGTAGGGTATAGGGAGTAGGGTATAGAGTGTAGGGTATAGAGTGTAGGGTACAGAGTGTAGGGTATAGAGTGTAGGGTACAGAGTGCAGGGTGTAGAGTGTAGGGTATAGAGTGTATAGTGTAGGGTATAGCGTCTAGGGTATAGAGTGTAGGGTGTAAAGTGGAGGGTGTAGAGTGTAGGGTGTAGAGTGTAGGGTGTAGAGTGTAGGGTGTAGAGTGTATGGTATAGAGTGTAGGGTATAGAGTGTAGAGTGTAGGGTATAGAGTGTAGGGTATACAGTGTATGGTATAGAGTGTAGGGTATAGAGTGTAGAGTGTAGGGTATAGAGTGTAGGGTATAGAGTGTAGGGTATAGAGTGTAGGGTATAGATTGTAGGGTATAGGGTATAGGGTATAGAGTGTATGGTGTAGAGTGTAGGGTATAGAGTGTAGGGTGTAGGGTGTAGAGTGTGGGGTGTAGAGTGGTGTAGAGTGTAGGATGTAGAGTGTATGGTATAGAGTGTAGGGTATAGAGTATAGCGTGTATGGTATAGAGTGTAGTGTATAGAGTGTAGGGTATAGGGTATAGAGTGTAGGGTATAGAGTGTAGGGTATAGATTTTAGAGTGTAGGGTATAGAGTGTAAGGTATAGAGTGTAGGGTGTGGAGTGTAGGGTATAGAGTGTAGGGTATAGAGTGTATGGTATAGAGTGTAGGGTATAGAGTGTATGGTATAGAGTGTAGAGTGTAGGGTATAGAGTGTATTTTATAGAGTGTAGGGTATAGAGTGTAGGGTATAGAGTGTAGAGTGTAGGGTATAGAGTGTAGGGTATAGAGTGTAGAGTGTAGGGTATAGAGTGTAGGGTATAGAGTGTAGGGTATAGAGTGTAGAGTGTAGGGATTAGAGTGTAGGGATTAGAGTGTAGGGTATAGAGTGTAGAGTGTAGAGTATAGAGTGTAGGGTATAGAGTGTAGGGATTAGAGTGTAGGGATTAGAGTGTAGGGATTAGAGTGTAGGGATTAGAGTGTAGGGATTGGAGTGTAGGGTATAGAGTGTAGGGTATAGAGTGTAGGGTATAGAGTGTAGGGTATAGTGTGTATGGTATAGAGTGTAGGGTATAAAGTGTAGAGTGTATGGTATAGAGTGTAGGGTATAGAGTGTAAAGTGTAGGGTATAGAGTGTATGGTATAGAGTGTAGGGTATAGAGTGTAGAGTGTAGGGTATAGAGTGTAGGGTATAGAGTGTAGGGTATAGGGAGTAGGGTATAGAGTGTAGGGTATAGAGTGTAGGGTACAGAGTGTAGGGTATAGAGTGTAGGGTACAGAGTGCAGGGTGTAGAGTGTAGGGTATAGAGTGTATAGTGTAGGGTATAGCGTCTAGGGTATAGAGTGTAGGGTGTAAAGTGGAGGGTGTAGAGTGTAGGGTGTAGAGTGTAGGGTGTAGAGTGTAGGGTGTAGAGTGTATGGTATAGAGTGTAGGGTATAGAGTGTAGAGTGTAGGGTATAGAGTGTAGGGTATAGAGTGTAGGGTATAGAGTGTAGGGTGTAGAGTGTAGGGTATAGAGTGTAGAGTTTAGGGTAGAGAGTGTGGGGCATAGAGTGTATGGTATACAGTGTAGAGTGTAGGGTATAGAGTGTATAGTGTAGGGTATAGAGTGTAGGGTATAAAGTGTATGGTATAGAGTGTAGGGTATAAAGTGTAGAGTGTAGGGTATAGAGTGTATGGTATAGAGTGTAGGGTATAAAGTGTAGAGTGTAGGGTATAGAGTGTAGGGTATAGAGTGTAGGGTATAGAGTGTAGGGTAAAGAGTGTAGAGTGTAGGGTACAGAGTGCAGGGTGTAGAGTGTAGGGTATAGAGTGTAGAGTGTAGAGTGTAGGGTGTAGAGTGTAGGGTATAGAGTGTAGGGTATAGAGTGTAGGGTATAGAGTGTAGGGTATAAAGTGTAGGGTGTAGGGTATAGAGTGTAGGGTATAGAGTGCAGGTTGTAGAGTGTAGGGTATAGAGTGTATGGTATAGGGTGTAGGGTATAAAGTGTAGGGTATAGAGTGTAGGGTATAGAATGTAGGGTATAGAGTGTAGGGTATAGAGTGTAGGGTATAGAGTGTATGCTATAGAGTGTAGAGTATATAGTGTAGAGTGTAGGGTATAGAGTGTAGGGTATAGAGTGTAGGGTGTAGGGATTAGAGTGTAGGGATTAGAGTGTAGGGATTAGAGTGTAGGGTGTAGAGTGTAGGGTGTAGAGTGTAGGGTATAGAGTGTAGGGTATAGAGTGTAGGGTATAGAGTGTAGAGTGTAGGGATTAGAGTGTAGGGTATAGAGTGTAGGGTATAGAATGTAGGGTATAGAGTGTAGGGTAAAGAGTGTAGAGTGTAGGGTACAGAGTGCAGGGTGTAGAGTGTAGGGAATAGAGTGTAGAGTGTAGGGTGTAGAGTGTAGGGTGTAGAGTGTAGGGTGTAGGGTATAGAGTGTAGGGTATAGAGTGTAGGGTATAGAGTGTATGGTATAGAGCTTAGGGTGCAGAGTGTAGGGTATAGAATGTAGAGTTTAGGGTAGAGAGTGTGGGGCATAGAGTGTATGGTATACAGTGTAGAGTGTAGGGTATAGAGTGTATAGTGTAGGGTATAGAGTGTAGGGTATAGAGTGTATGGTATAGAGTGTAGGGGATAAAGTGTAGAGTGTAGGGTATATAGTGTATGGTATAGAGTGTAGGGTATAAAGTGTAGAGTGTAGGGTATAGAGTGTAGGGTATAGAGTGTAGAGTTTAGAGTGTAGGGTATAGAATGTAGAGTGTAGGGTGTAGAGTGTAAAGTGTAGGGTATAGAGTGTAGGATATAGAGTGTAGAGTGTAGGGTATAGAGTGTAGGGTATACAGTGTATGGTATAGAGTGTAGGGTATAGAGTGTAGAGTGTAGGGTATAGAGTGTAGGGTATAGAGTGTAGGGTATAGAGTGTAGAGTATAGATTGTAGGGTATAGGGTATAGGGTATAGAGTGTATGGTGTAGAGTGTAGGGTATAGAGTGTAGAGTGTAGGGTGTAGAGTGTGGGGTGTAGAGTGGTGTAGAGTGTAGGATGTAGAGTGTATGGTTTAGAGTGTAGGGTATAGAGTATAGCGTGTATGGTATAGAGTGTAGTGTATAGAGTGTAGGGTATAGGGTATAGAGTGTAAGGTATAGAGTGTAGGGTATAGATTTTAGAGTGTAAGGTATAGAGTGTAGGGTGTGGAGTGTAGGGTATAGAGTGTAGGGTATAGAGTGTATGGTATAGAGTGTAGGGTATAGAGTGTATGGTATAGAGTGTAGAGTGTAGGGTATAGAGTGTATTTTATAGAGTGTAGGGTATAGAGTGTAAGGTATAGAGTGTAGAGTGTAGGGTATAGAGTGTAGGGTATAGAGTGTAGAGTGTAGGGTATAGAGTGTAGGGTATAGAGTGTAGGGTATAGAGTGTAGAGTGTAGGGATTAGAGTGTAGGGATTAGAGTGTAGGGTATAGAGTGTAGAGTGTAGAGTATAGAGTGTGGGGTATAGAGTGTAGGGATTAGAGTGTAGGGATTAGAGTGTAGGGTTTAGAGTGTAGGGATTAGAGTGTTGGGATTGGAGTGTAGGGTATAGAGTGTAGGGTATAGAGTGTAGGGTATAGAGTGTAGGGTATAGTGTGTATGGTATAGAGTGTAGGGTATAAAGTGTAGAGTGTATGGTATAGAGTGTAGGGTATAGAGTGTAAAGTGTAGGGTATAGAGTGTATGGTATAGAGTGTAGGGTGTAGAGTGTATGGTATAGAGTGTAGGGTATAGAGTGTAGAGTGTAGGGTATAGAGTGTAGGGTATAGAGTGTAGGGTATAGAGAGTAGGGTATAGAGTGTAGGGTATAGAGTGTAGGGTACAGAGTGTAGGGTATAGAGTGTAGGGTACAGAGTGCAGGGTGTAGAGTGTAGGGTATAGAGTGTATAGTGTAGGGTATAGAGTGTAGGGTATAGAGTGTAGGGTGTAAAGTGGAGGGTGTAGAGTGTAGGGTGTAGAGTGTAGGGTGTAGAGTGTAGGGTGTAGAGTGTATGGTATAGAGTGTAGGGTATAGAGTGTAGAGTGTAGGGTATAGAGTGTAGGGTATAGAGTGTAGGGTATAGAGTGTAGGGTATAGAGTGTAGGGTGTAGAGTGTAGGGTATAGAGTGTAGAGTTTAGGGTAGAGAGTGTGGGGCATAGAGTGTATGGTATACAGTGTAGAGTGTAGGGTATAGAGTGTATAGTGTAGGGTATAGAGTGTAGGGTATAGAGTGTATGGTATAGAGTGTAGGGTATAAAGTGTAGAGTGTAGGGTATAGAGTGTATGGTATAGAGTGTAGGGTATAAAGTGTAGAGTGTAGGGTATAGAGTGTAGGGTATAGAGTGTAGGGTATAGAGTGTAGGGTAAAGAGTGTAGAGTGTAGGGTACAGAGTGCAGGGTGTAGAATGTAGGGTATAGAGTGTAGAGTGTAGAGTGTAGGGTGCAGAGTGTAGGGTATAGAGTGTAGGGTATAGAGTGTAGGGTATAGAGTGTAGGGTATAAAGTGTAGGGTGTAGGGTATAGAGTGTAGGGTATAGAGTGCAGGTTGTAGAGTGTAGGGTATAGAGTGTATGGTATAGGGTGTAGGGTATAAAGTGTAGGGTATAGAGTGTAGGGTATAGAATGTAGGGTATAGAGTGTAGGGTATAGAGTGTAGGGTATAGAGTGTATGCTATAGAGTGTAGAGTATATAGTGTAGAGTGTAGGGTATAGAGTGTAGGGTATAGAGTGTAGGGTATAGAGTGTAGGGTGTAGGGATTAGAGTGTAGGGATTAGAGTGTAGGGATTAGAGTGTAGCGTGTAGAGTGTAGGGTGTAGAGTGTAGGGTATAGAGTGTAGGGTATAGAGTGTAGGGTATAGAGTGTAGAGTGTAGGGATTAGAGTGTAGGGTATAGAGTGTAGGGTATAGAATGTAGGGTATAGAGTGTAGGGTAAAGAGTGTAGAGTGTAGGGTACAGAGTGCAGGGTGTAGAGTGTAGGGAATAGAGTGTAGAGTGTAGGGTGTAGAGTGTAGGGTGTAGAGTGTAGGGTGTAGGGTATAGAGTGTAGGGTATAGAGTGTAGGGTGTAGGGATTAGAGTGTAGGGATTAGAGTGTAGGGATTAGAGTGTAGGGTGTAGAGTGTAGGGTGTAGAGTGTAGGGTATAGAGTGTAGGGTATAGAGTGTAGGGTATAGAGTGTAGAGTGTAGGGATTAGAGTGTAGGGTATAGAGTGTAGGGTATAGAGTAGAGTGTAGAGTGTAGGCTATAGAGTGTAGACTATAGAGTGTAGGGTATAGAGTGTAGGGTATAGAGTGTAGGGTATAGAGTGTAAGGTGTAGGGTATAGAGTGTAGGGTATAGAGTGCAGGTTGTAGAGTGTAGGGTATAGAGTGTAGGGTATAGAGAGTAGGGTATAAAGTGTAGAGTGTAGGGTATAGAGTGTATAGTGTAGGGTATAGAGTGTAGGGTATAGAGTGTAGAGTGTAGGGTATAGAGTGTATGCTATAGAGTGTATGGTGTAGAGTGTATGGTATAGAGTGTAGGGTATAGAGTGTAGAGTGTATGGTATAGAGTGTATGGTATAGAGTGTAGGGTATAGAGTGTAGGGTATAGAGTGTAGGGTATAGAGTGTATGTTATAGAGTGTAGGGTATAGAGTGTAGAGTGTAGGGTATAGAGTTTACAGTGTAGGGTATAGAGTGTAGGGTATAGAGTGTAAGGTATAGAGTGTAGGGTGTAGAGTGTAGGGTATAGAGTGCAGGTTATTGAGTGTATGGTATAGAGTGTATGGTATAGAGTGTAGGGTATAGAGTGTATGGTATAGAGTGTAGGGTATAGAGTGTAGAGTGTAGGGATTAGAGTGTAGGGTGTAGAGTGTATGGTATAGAGTGTAGAGTGTAGGTTATCGAGTGTAGGGTATAGAGTGTAGGGTGTAGAGTGTAGGGTATAGAGTGTTGGGTGTAGAGTGCAGGGTGTAGAGTGCAGGGCATAGAGTGTAGGATATAGAGTGTAGAGTGTAGGGTATAGAGTGTAGGGTGTAGGGTATAGAGTGTAGAGTGTAGGGTATAGAGTGTAGGGTATAGAGTGTAGGGTATAGAGTGTAGGGAATAGAGTGTAGAGTGTAAGGTGTAGAGTGTAGGGTATAGAGTGTAGGGTATATACTGTAGGGTATAGAGTGTAAAGTGTAGGGTATAGAGTGTAGGGTATAGAGTGTAGGGTTTAGAGTGTTGGGTGTAGAGTGCAGGGTGTAGAGTGCAGGGTATAGAGTGTAGGGTATAGAGTGTAGGGTATAAAGTGTAGAGTGTAGGGTATAGAGTGTATAGTGTAGGGTATAGAGTGTAGGGTATAGAGTGTAGGGTATAGAGTGTAGGGTATAGGGTATAGAGTGTAGGGTGTAGGGTGTAGAGTGTAGGGTGTTGAGTGTAGGGTATAGAGTGTAGGGTATAGAGTGTAGGGTGTAGGGTATAGAGTGTAGGGGATAGAGTGTAGGGTATAGAGTGTAGAGTTTATGGTATAGAGTGTAGAGTGTAGGGTATAGAGTGTAGGGTATAGACTGTAGGGTATAGAGTGTGGCGTAAAGAGTGTAGGGTATAGAGTGTAGAGTGTAGGGTATAGAGTGTACGGTATGGAGTGTAGGGTATAGAGTGTAGGGTATAGAGTGTAGAGTGTAGGGTATAGAATGTAGAGTATAGAGTGTAGGGTATAGAGTGTAGGGAATAGAGTGTATAGTGTAAGGTATAGAGTGTAGAGTGTAGGGTATAGACGGTAGGGTGTAGAGTGTAGGGAGTAGAGTGTAGGGTATAGAGTGTAGGGTATAGAGTGCAGGGTATAGAGTGTAGGGTGTAGAGTGTAGGCTATAGAGTGTAGGGTATAGAGTGTAGGGTATAGAATGTAGGGTATAGAGTGTAGGGTATAGAGTGTAGGGTATAGAGTGTAGAGTGTAGGGTACAGAGTGTAGGGTATAGATTGCAGGTTGTAGAGTGCAGGTTGTAGAGTGTAGGGTATAGAGTGTAGGGTATAGAGTGTAGGGTTTAGAGTGTAGGGTATAGAGTGTAGGGTATAAAGTGTAGAGTGTAGGATATAGAGTGTATAGTGTAGGGTATAGAGTGTAGGGTATAGAGTGTAGGGTATAGAGTGTATAGTGTAGGGTATAGAGTGTATGCTATAGAGTGTATGGTGTAGAGTGTATGGTATAGAGTGTAGGGTGTAGAGTGTATGGTATAGAGTGTAGGGTGTAGAGTGTAGAGTATAGAGTGTAGGGTATAGAGTGTATGTTATAGAGTGTAGGGTATAGAGTGTAGAGTGTAGGGTATAGAGTTTAGAGTGTAGGGTATAGAGTGTAGGGTATAGAGTGTAGTGTATAGAGTGTAGGGTAAAGAGTGTAGAGTGTAGGGTACAGAGTGCAGGGTATAGAGTGTAGGGTATAGAGTGTAGAGTGTAGGGTGTAGAGTGTAGGGTGTAGAGTGTAGGGTATAGAGTGTAGAGTGTAGGGTGTAGAGTGTAGGGTGTAGGGTATAGAGTGTAGGGTATAGAGTGTAGGGTATAGAGTGTAGGGTATAGGGTGTAGGGATTAGAGTGTAGGGATTAGAGTGTAGGGATTAGAGTGTAGGGTGTAGAGTGTAGGGTATAGAGTGTAGGGTATAGAGTGTAGGGTATAGAGTGTAGGGTATAGAGTGCAGGTTGTAGAGTGTAGGGTATAGAGTGTAGGGTAAAGAGTGTAGAGTGTAGGGTACAGAGTGCAGGGTGTAGAGTGTAGGGTATAGAGTGTAGGGTCTAGGGTGTAGAGTGTAGGGTATAGAGTGTAGAGTGTAGGGTATAGAGTGTACGGTATGGAGTGTAGGGTATAGAGTGTAGGGTATAGAGTGTAGAGTGTAGGGTATAGAATGTAGGGTATAGAGTGTAGGGTATAGAGTGTAGGGAATAGAGTGTATAGTGTAAGGTATAGAGTGTAGAGTGTAGGGTATAGACGGTAGGGTGTAGAGTGTAGGGAGTAGAGTGTAGGGTATAGAGTGTAGAGTGTAGGGTATAGAGTGCAGGGTATAGAGTGTAGGGTGTAGAGTGTAGGCTATAGAGTGTAGGGTATAGAGTGTAGAGTGTAGGGTATAGAGTGTAGGGTATAGAGTGTAGGGTATAGAGTGTAGGGTATAGAGTGTAGAGTGTAGGGTACAGAGTGTAGGGTATAGATTGCAGGTTGTAGAGTGCAGGTTGTAGAGTGTAGGGTATAGAGTGTAGGGTATAGAGTGTAGGGTATAGAGTGTAGGGTATAAAGTGTAGAGTGTAGGGCATAGAGTGTATAGTGTAGGGTATAGAGTGTAGGGTATAGAGTGTAGGGTATAGAGTGTATAGTGTAGGGTATAGAGTGTATGCTATAGAGTGTATGGTGTAGAGTGTATGGTATAGAGTGTAGGGTGTAGAGTGTATGGTATAGAGTGTAGGGTGTAGAGTGTAGGGTATAGAGTGTAGGGTATAGAGTGTATGTTATAGAGTGTAGGGTATAGAGTGTAGAGTGTAGGGTATAGAGTTTAGAGTGTAGGGTATAGAGTGTAGGGTATAGAGTGTAGTGTTTAGAGTGTAGGGTAAAGAGTGTAGAGTGTAGGGTACAGAGTGCAGGGTGTAGAGTGTAGGGTATAGAGTGTAGAGTGTAGGGTGTAGAGTGTAGGGTGTAGAGTGTAGGGTATAGAGCGTAGAGTGTAGGGTGTAGAGTGTAGGGTGTAGGGTATAGAGTGTAGGGTATAGAGTGTAGGGTATAGAGTGTAGGGTATAGGGTGTAGGGATTAGAGTGTAGGGATTAGAGTGTAGGGATTAGAGTGTAGGGTGTAAAGTGTAGGGTATAGAGTGTAGGGTATAGAGTGTAGGGTATAGAGTGTAGGGTATAGAGTGCAGGTTGTAGAGTGTAGGGTATAGAGTGTAGGGTAAAGAGTGTAGAGTGTAGGGTACAGAGTGCAGGGTGTAGAGTGTAGGGTATAGAGTGTAGGGTCTAGGGTGTAGAGTGTAGGGTATAGAGTGTAGAGTGTAGGGTGTAGAGTGTAGGGTGTAGGGTATAGAGTGTAGGGTATAGAGTGTAGGGTATAGAGTGTAGGGTATAGAGTGTAGAGTGTAGGGATTAGTGTGTAGGGTATAGAGTGTAGGCTATAGAGTGTAGGGTGTAGAGTGTAGGGTATAGAGTGTATGGTATAGAGTGTAGGGTATAGAGTGTAGGGTATAGAGTGTATGTTATAGAGTGTAGGGTATAGAGTGTAGAGTGTAGGGTATAGAGTTTAGAGTGTAGGGTATAGAGTGTAGGGTATAGAGTGTAAGGTATAGAGTGTAGAGTGTAGGGTATAGAGTGTAGGGTATAGAGTGTAGGGTATAGAGTGTAGGGTAAAGAGTGTAGAGTGTAGGGTACAGAGTGCAGGGTGTAGAGTGTAGGGTATAGAGTGTAGGGTGTAGAGTGTAGGGTATAGAGTGTAGGGTGTAGAGTGTAGGGTGTAGGGTATAGAGTGTAGGGTATAGAGTGTAGGGTATAGAGTGTAGAGTGTAGAGTGTAGGGTGTAGAGTGTAGGGTATAGAGTGTAGGGTATAGAGTGTAGGGTATAGAGTGTAGGGTGTAGGGATTAGAGTGTAGGGATTAAAGTGTAGGGTGTAGAGTGTAGGGTGTAGAGTGTAGGGTATAGAGTGTAGGGTATAGAGTGTAGGGTATAAAGCGTAGAGTGTAGGGTATAGAGTGTATAGTGTAGGGTATAGAGTGTAGGGTATAGAGTGTAGGGTATAGGGTATAGAGTGTAGGGTGTAGAGTGTAGGGTGAAGGGTGTAGAGTGTATGGTATAAAGTGTAGGGTATAGAGTGTAGGGATTAGAGTGTAGGGTATAGAGTGTAGGGTATAGAGTGTAGGGTATAGAGTGTAGGGTGTAGAGTGTAGAGTGTAGGGTATAGAGTGTAGAGTGTAGGGTATAGAGTGTAGGGTGTAGAGTGTAGAGTGTAGGGTATAGAGTGTAGAGTGTAGCGGATAGAATGTAGGGTATAGAGTGTAAGGTGTAGAGTGTAGGGTATAGAGTGTATGGTATAGAGTGTTGGGTATAAAGTATAGAGTGTATGGTATAGAGTGTAGGGTATAAAGTGTAGAGTGTAGGGTATAGAGTGTAGGGTATAGAGTGTAGAGTGTAGGGTAAAGAGTGTAGGGTATAGAGTGTAGGGTATAGAGTGTAGAGTGTAGGGTATAGAGTGTAGAGTATAGAGTGCAGGTTGTAAAGTGTAGGGTATAGAGTGTATGGTATGGAGTGTAGGGTATAAAGTGTAGAGTGTAGTGTTTAGAGTGTAGGGTATAGAGTGTAGGAAATAGAGTGTAGGGTAAAGAGTGTAGAGTGTAGGGTACAGAGTGCAGGGTGTGGAGTGTAGGGTATAGAGTGTAGGGTGTAGAGTGTAGGGTATAGAGTGTAGGGTGTAGAGTGTAGGGTGTGAGGTATAGAGTGTAGGGTATAGAGTGTAGGGTATAGAGTGTAGAGTGTAGAGTGTAGGGTGTAGAGTGTAGGGTATAGAGTGTAGGGTATAGCGTGTAGGGTATAGAGTGTAGGGTATAGAGTGTAGGGTGTAGGGATAAGAGTGTAGGGATTAGAGTGTAGGGTGTAGAGTGTAGGGTATAGAGTGTAGGGTATAGAGTGTAGGGTATAAAGCGTAGAGTGTAGGGTATAGAGTGTATAGTGTAGGGTATAGAGTGTAGGGTATAGAGTGTAGGGTATAGAGTGTAGGGTATAGGGTATAGAGTGTAGAGTGTAGGGTGTAGGGTGTAGAGTGTATGGTATAGAGTGTAGGGTATAGAGTGTAGGGATTAGAGTG
This sequence comes from Ranitomeya imitator, assembly GCF_032444005.1. Taxonomy (NCBI): domain Eukaryota; kingdom Metazoa; phylum Chordata; class Amphibia; order Anura; family Dendrobatidae; genus Ranitomeya; species Ranitomeya imitator. The sequence goes on from NW_027194316.1 coordinate 1,224,929, forward strand.
TAGGGTATAGAGTGTAGGGTATAGAGTGTAGGGTATAGAGTGTAGGGTGTAGAGTGTAGAGTGTAGGGTATAGAGTGTAGAGTGTAGGGTATAGAGTGTAGGGTATAGAGTAGAGTGTAGAGTGTAGGGTATAGAGTGTAGAGTGTAGGGGATAGAATGTAGGGTATAGAGAGTAAGGTGTAGAGTGTAGGGTATAGAGTGTATGGTATAGAGTGTGGGGTATAAAGTGTAGAGTGTAGGGTATGGAGTGTAGGGTATAGAGTGTATGGTATAGAGTGTAGGGTTTAAAGTGTAGAGTGTAGGGTATAGAGTGTAGGGTATAGAGTGTAGAGTGTAGGGTAAAGAGTGTAGGGCATAGAGTGTAGGGTATAGAGTGTAGAGTGTAGGGTATAGAGTGTAGGGTATAGAGTGTAGGGTATAAAGTGTAGAGTGTAGTGTATAGAGTGTAGGGTATAGAGTGTAGGGTATAGAGTGTAGGGTATAGAGTGTAGGCTATAGAGTGTAGAGTGTAGGGTGTAGAGTGTAGGGTATAGAGTGTAGGGTATAGAGTGTAGGGTATAGAGTGTGGAGAAGAGAGTGTAGGGTATAGAGTGTAGGGTATAGAATGTAGAGTGTAGAGTGTAGGGTGTAGAGTGCAAAGTGTAGGGTATAGAGTGTAAGGTATAGAGTGTAGTGTATAGAGTGTATGTTATAGAGTGTAGGGTATAGAGTGTAGAGTTTAGGGTATAGAGTGTAGTGTATAGAGTGTATGGTATAGAGTGTATGGTATAGAGTGTAGAGTGTAGGGTATAGAGTGTAGGGTATAGAGTGTAGGGTATAGAGTGTAGGGTATAGAGTGTAGGGTATAGAGTGTAGAGTGTAGGGTATAGAGTGTAGGGTATAGAGTGTAGGGTATAGAGTGTAGGGTATAGAGTGTAAGGTATAGAGTGTAGGTTATAGAGTGTAGGGTATAGAGTGTAGGGTATAGAGTGTAGCTTATAGAGCGTAGGGTGTAGGGTATAGAGTGTAGGGTATAGAGTGTAGGGTATAGAGTGTAGAGTGTAGGGTATAGAGTGTATGGTATAAAGCTTAGGGTGTAGAGCGTAGGGTATAGAGTGTAGAGTTTAGGGTATAGAGTGTGGGGCATAGAGTGTATGGTATACAGTTTAGAGTGTAGGGTATAGAGTGTAGGGTATAGAGTGTAGGGTATAGAGTGTAGAGTGTAGGGTATAGAGTGTAGGGTATAGAGTGCAGGTTGTAGAGTGTAGGGTATAGAGTGTAGGGTATAGAGTGTAGGGTATAAAGTGTAGAGTGTAGGGTATAGAGTGTATAGTGTAGGGTATAGAGTGTAGGGTATAGAGTGTAGGGTATAGAGTGTATAGTGTAGGGTATAGAGTGTATGCTATAGAGTGTATGGTGTAGAGTGTATGGTATAGAGTGTAGGGTGTAGAGTGTATGGTATAGAGTGTAGGGTATAGAGTGTAGGGTATAGAGTGTAGGGTATAGAGTGTATGTTATAGAGTGTAGGGTATAGAGTGTAGAGTGTAGGGTATAGAGTTTAGAGTGTAGGGTATAGAGTGTAGGGTATAGAGTGTAAGGTATATAGTGTAGAGTGTAGGGTATAGAGTGTAGGGTATAGAGTGTAGGGTATAGAGTGTAGGGTAAAGAGTGTAGAGTGTAGGGTACAGAGTGCAGGGTGTAGAGTGTAGGGTATAGAGTGTAGAGTGTAGGGTGTAGAGTGTAGGGTGTAGAGTGTAGGGTATAGAGCGTAGAGTGTAGGGTGTAGAGTGTAGGGTGTAGGGTATAGAGTGTAGGGTATAGAGTGTAGGGTATAGAGTGTAGGGTATAGGGTGTAGGGATTAGAGTGTAGGGATTAGAGTGTAGGGATTAGAGTGTAGGGTGTAAAGTGTAGGGTATAGAGTGTAGGGTATAGAGTGTAGGGTATAGAGTGTAGGGTATAGAGTGCAGGTTGTAGAGTGTAGGGTATAGAGTGTAGGGTAAAGAGTGTAGAGTGTAGGGTACAGAGTGCAGGGTGTAGAGTGTAGGGTATAGAGTGTAGGGTCTAGGGTGTAGAGTGTAGGGTATAGAGTGTAGAGTGTAGGGTGTAGAGTGTAGGGTGTAGGGTATAGAGTGTAGGGTATAGAGTGTAGGGTATAGAGTGTAGGGTATAGAGTGTAGAGTGTAGGGATTAGTGTGTAGGGTATAGAGTGTAGGCTATAGAGTGTAGGGTGTAGAGTGTAGGGTATAGAGTGTATGGTATAGAGTGTAGGGTATAGAGTGTAGGGTATAGAGTGTATGTTATAGAGTGTAGGGTATAGAGTGTAGAGTGTAGGGTATAGAGTTTAGAGTGTAGGGTATAGAGTGTAGGGTATAGAGTGTAAGGTATAGAGTGTAGAGTGTAGGGTATAGAGTGTAGGGTATAGAGTGTAGGGTATAGAGTGTAGGGTAAAGAGTGTAGAGTGTAGGGTACAGAGTGCAGGGTGTAGAGTGTAGGGTATAGAGTGTAGGGTGTAGAGTGTAGGGTATAGAGTGTAGGGTGTAGAGTGTAGGGTGTAGGGTATAGAGTGTAGGGTATAGAGTGTAGGGTATAGAGTGTAGAGTGTAGAGTGTAGGGTGTAGAGTGTAGGGTATAGAGTGTAGGGTATAGAGTGTAGGGTATAGAGTGTAGGGTGTAGGGATTAGAGTGTAGGGATTAAAGTGTAGGGTGTAGAGTGTAGGGTGTAGAGTGTAGGGTATAGAGTGTAGGGTATAGAGTGTAGGGTATAGAGTGTAGGGTATAAAGCGTAGAGTGTAGGGTATAGAGTGTATAGTGTAGGGTATAGAGTGTAGGGTATAGAGTGTAGGGTATAGAGTGTAGGGTATAGGGTATAGAGTGTAGGGTGTAGAGTGTAGGGTGAAGGGTGTAGAGTGTATGGTATAAAGTGTAGGGTATAGAGTGTAGGGATTAGAGTGTAGGGTATAGAGTGTAGGGTATAGAGTGTAGGGTATAGAGTGTAGGGTGTAGAGTGTAGAGTGTAGGGTATAGAGTGTAGAGTGTAGGGTATAGAGTGTAGGGTGTAGAGTGTAGAGTGTAGGGTATAGAGTGTAGAGTGTAGCGGATAGAATGTAGGGTATAGAGTGTAAGGTGTAGAGTGTAGGGTATAGAGTGTATGGTATAGAGTGTTGGGTATAAAGTATAGAGTGTATGGTATAGAGTGTAGGGTATAAAGTGTAGAGTGTAGGGTATAGAGTGTAGGGTATAGAGTGTAGAGTGTAGGGTAAAGAGTGTAGGGTATAGAGTGTAGGGTATAGAGTGTAGAGTGTAGGGTATAGAGTGTAGAGTATAGAGTGCAGGTTGTAAAGTGTAGGGTATAGAGTGTATGGTATGGAGTGTAGGGTATAAAGTGTAGAGTGTAGTGTATAGAGTGTAGGGTATAGAGTGTAGGAAATAGAGTGTAGGGTAAAGAGTGTAGAGTGTAGGGTACAGAGTGCAGGGTGTAGAGTGTAGGGTATAGAGTGTAGGGTGTAGAGTGTAGGGTATAGAGTGTAGGGTGTAGAGTGTAGGGTGTGAGGTATAGAGTGTAGGGTATAGAGTGTAGGGTATAGAGTGTAGAGTGTAGAGTGTAGGGTGTAGAGTGTAGGGTATAGAGTGTAGGGTATAGAGTGTAGGGTATAGAGTGTAGGGTATAGAGTGTAGGGTGTAGGGATAAGAGTGTAGGGATTAGAGTGTAGGGTGTAGAGTGTAGGGTATAGAGTGTAGGGTATAGAGTGTAGGGTATAAAGCGTAGAGTGTAGGGTATAGAGTGTATAGTGTAGGGTATAGAGTGTAGGGTATAGAGTGTAGGGTATAGAGTGTAGGGTATAGGGTATAGAGTGTAGGGTGTAGAGTGTAGGGTGTAGGGTGTAGAGTGTATGGTATAGAGTGTAGGGTATAGAGTGAAGGGATTAGAGTGTAGGGTATAGAGTGTAGGGTATAGAGTGTAGGGTATAGAGTGTAGGGTGTAGAGTGTAGAGTGTAGGGTATAGAGTGTAGAGTGTAGGGTATAGAGTGTAGGGTATAGAGTAGAGTGTAGAGTGTAGGGTATAGAGTGTAGAGTGTAGGGGATAGAATGTAGGGTATAGAGAGTAAGGTGTAGAGTGTAGGGTATAGAGTGTATGGTATAGAGTGTGGGGTATAAAGTGTAGAGTGTAGGGTATGGAGTGTAGGGTATAGAGTGTATGGTATAGAGTGTAGGGTTTAAAGTGTAGAGTGTAGGGTATAGAGTGTAGGGTATAGAGTGTAGAGTGTAGGGTAAAGAGTGTAGGGCATAGAGTGTAGGGTATAGAGTGTAGAGTGTAGGGTATAGAGTGTAGGGTATAGAGTGTAGGGTATAAAGTGTAGAGTGTAGTGTATAGAGTGTAGGGTATAGAGTGTAGGGTATAGAGTGTAGGGTATAGAGTGTAGGCTATAGAGTGTAGAGTGTAGGGTGTAGAGTGTAGGGTATAGAGTGTAGGGTATAGAGTGTAGGGTATAGAGTGTGGAGAAGAGAGTGTAGGGTATAGAGTGTAGGGTATAGAATGTAGAGTGTAGGGTGTAGAGTGCAAAGTGTAGGGTATAGAGTGTAAGGTATAGAGTGTAGTGTATAGAGTGTATGTTATAGAGTGTAGGGTATAGAGTGTAGAGTTTAGGGTATAGAGTGTAGTGTATAGAGTGTATGGTATAGAGTGTATGGTATAGAGTGTAGAGTGTAGGGTATAGAGTGTAGGGTATAGAGTGTAGGGTATAGAGTGTAGGGTATAGAGTGTAGGGTATAGAGTGTAGAGTGTAGGGTATAGAGTGTGGGGTATAGAGTGTAGGGTATAGAGTGTAAGGTATAGAGTGTAGGTTATAGAGTGTAGGGTATAGAGTGTAGGGTATAGAGTGTAGCTTATAGAGCGTAGGGTGTAGGGTATAGAGTGTAGGGTATAGAGTGTAGGGTATAGAGTGTAGAGTGTAGGGTATAGAGTGTATGGTATAAAGCTTAGGGTGTAGAGCGTAGGGTATAGAGTGTAGAGTTTAGGGTATAGAGTGTGGGGCATAGAGTGTATGGTATACAGTTTAGAGTGTAGGGTATAGAGTGTAGGGTATAGAGTGTAGGGTATAGAGTGTAGAGTGTAGGGTATAGAGTGTAGGGTATAGAGTGCAGGTTGTAGAGTGTAGGGTATAGAGTGTAGGGTATAGAGTGTAGGGTATAAAGTGTAGAGTGTAGGGTATAGAGTGTATAGTGTAGGGTATAGAGTGTAGGGTATAGAGTGTAGGGTATAGAGTGTATAGTGTAGGGTATAGAGTGTATGCTATAGAGTGTATGGTGTAGAGTGTATGGTATAGAGTGTAGGGTGTAGAGTGTATGGTATAGAGTGTAGGGTATAGAGTGTAGGGTATAGAGTGTAGGGTATAGAGTGTATGTTATAGAGTGTAGGGTATAGAGTGTAGAGTGTAGGGTATAGAGTTTAGAGTGTAGGGTATAGAGTGTAGGGTATAGAGTGTAAGGTATATAGTGTAGAGTGTAGGGTATAGAGTGTAGGGTATAGAGTGTAGGGTATAGAGTGTAGGGTAAAGAGTGTAGAGTGTAGGGTACAGAGTGCAGGGTGTAGAGTGTAGGGTATAGAGTGTAGAGTGTAGGGTGTAGAGTGTAGGGTGTAGAGTGTAGGGTGTAGAGTGTAGGGTGTAGGGTATAGAGTGTAGGGTATAGAGTGTAGGGTATAGAGTGTAGGGTGTAGAGTGTAGGGTGTAGAGTGTAGGGTATAGAGTGTAGGGTATAGAGTGTAGGTTATAGAGTGTAGGGTGTAGGGATTAGAGTGTAGGGATTAGAGTGTAGGGTGTAGAGTGTAGGGTGTAGAGTGTAGGGTATAGAGTGTAGGGTATAGAGTGTAGGGTATAGAGTGTAGAGTGTAGGGATTAGAGTGTAGGGATTAGAGTGTAGGGTATAGAGTGTAGGGTATAGAGTGTAGGGTATAGAGTGTAGGGTATAGAGTGTAGGGTATAGAGTGTAGGGAATAGAGTGTAGAGTGTAGGGTGTAGAATGTAAAGTGTAGGGTATAGAGTTTAAGGTATAGAGTGTAGTGTATAGAGTGTATGTTATAGAGTGTAGGGTATCGAGTGTAGAGTGTAGGGTATAGAGTGTAGGGTATAGAGTGTAGGGTATAGAGTGTAGGGTATAGAGTGTAGGGTATAGAGTGTAGGGTGTAGGGTATAGAGTGTAGGGTATAGAGTGCACGTTGTAGAGTGTAGGGTATAGAGTGTAGGGTATAGAGAGTAGGGTATAAAGTGTAGAGTGTAGGGTTTAGAGTGTATAGTGTAGGGTATAGAGTGTAGGGTATAGAGTGTAGGGTATAGAGTGTAGAGTGTAGGGTATAGAGTGTATGCTATAGAGTGTATGGTGTAGAGTGTATGGTATAGAGTGTAGGGTATAGAGTGTAGAGTGTAGGGTATAGAGTGTAGGGTATAGAGTGTAGGGTATAGAGTGTAGGGTATAGAGTGCATGTTATAGAGTGTAGGGTATAGAGTGTAGAGTGTAGGGTATAGAGTTTAGAGTGTAGGGTATAGAGAGTAGGGTATAGAGTGTAGGGTATAGAGTGTAGGGTGTAGAGTGTAGGGTATAGAGTGCAGGGTATAGAGTGTAGGGTATAGAGTGTATGGTATAGAGTGTAGGGTATAGAGTGTAGGGTATAGAGTGTAGGGTATAGAGTGTATGGTATAGAGTGTAGGGTATAGAGTGTAGAGTGTAGGGTATAGAGTGTAGGGTATAGAGTGTAGGGTATAGAGTGTAGGCTATAGAGTGTAGGGTATAGAGTGTAGAGTGTAGGGTATAGAGTGTAGGGTGTAGAGTGTAGGGTATAGAGTGTTGGGTGTAGAGTGCAGGGTGTAGAGTGCAGGGTGTAGAGTGCAGTGTATAGAGTGTAGGTATAGATTGTAGGGTATAAAGTGTAGAGTGTAGGGTATAGAGTGTGCGGTATAGAGTGTAGGGTGTAGAGTGTAGGGTGTAGAGTGTATGGTATAGAGTGTAGGGTATAGATTGTAGGGTATAGAGTGTAGAGTGTAGGGTATAGAGTGTAGGGTATAGAGCTTAGGGTGTAGAGTGTAGGACATAGAGTGTAGAGTTTAGGGTATAGAGTGTGGGGCATAGAGTGTATGGTATACAGTGTAGAGTGTAGAGTGTAGGGTATAGAGTGTATAATGTAGGGTACAGAGTGTAGGGTATAGAGTGTAGGGTGTAGAGTGTAGGGTGTAGAGTGTAGGGTATAGAGTGTAGGGTGTAGAGTGTATGGTATAGAGTGTAGGGTATAGAGTGTAGAGTGTAGGGTATAGAGTGTAGGGTATAGAGTGTAGGGTATAGAGTGTAGGGTATAGAGTGTAGGGTGTAGAGTGTAGGGTATAGAGTGTAGAGTTTAGGGTAGAGAGTGTGGGGCATAGAGTGTATGGTATACAGTGTAGAGTGTAGGGTATAGAATGTATAGTGTAGGGTATAGAGTGTAGGTTATAGAGTGTATGGTATAGAGTGTAGGGTATAAAGTGTAGAGTGTAGGGTATAGAGTGTATGGTATAGAGTGTAGGGTATAAAGTGTAGAGTGTAGGGTATAGAGTGTAGGGTATAGAGTGTAGTGTATAGAGTGTAGGGTATAGAGTGTAGGGTACAGAGTGTAGAGTGTAGGGTACAGAGTGCAGGGTGTAGAGTGTAGGGTATAGAGTGTAGAGTGTAGAGTGTAGGGTGTAGAGTGTAGGGTATAGAGTGTAGGGTATAGAGTGTAGGGTATAAAGTGTAGGGTGTAGGGTATAGAGTGTAGGGTATAGAGTGCAGGTTGTAGAGTGTAGGGTATAGAGTGTATGGTATAGGGTGTAGGGTATAAAGTGTAGGGTATAGAGTGTAGGGTACAGAGTGTAGGGTATAGAGTGTAGGGTATAGAGTGTAGGCTATAGAGTGTAGAGTATATAGTGTAGAGTGTAGGGTATAGAGTGTAGGGTATAGAGTGTAGGGTATAGAGTGTGGAGTATAGAGTGTAGGGTATAGAATGTAGAGTGTAGAGTGTAGGGTGTAGAGTGCAAAGTGTAGGGTATAGAGTGTAAGATATAGAGTGTAGTGTATAGAGTGTGGAGTATAGAGTGTAGGGTATAGAATGTAGAGTGTAGAGTGTAGGGTGTAGAGTGCAAAGTGTAGGGTATAGAGTGTAAGATATAGAGTGTAGTGTATAGAGTGTATGTTATAGAGTGTAGGGTATAGAGTGTAGAGTTTAGGGTATAGAGTGTAGTGTATAGATTGTATGGTATAGAGTGTATGGTATAGAGTGTAGAGTGTAGGGTATAGAGTGTAGGGTATAGAGTGTAGGGTATAGAGTGTAGGGTGTAGAGTGTAGGGTATAGAGTGTAGGGTATAGAGTGTAGGGTATAGAGTGTAGGTTATAGAGTGTAGCGTATAGAGCGTAGGGTGTAGGGTATAGAGTGTAGGGTATAGAGTGTAGGGTATAGAGTGTAGGGTATAGAGTGTATGGTATAGAGCTTAGGGTGCAGAGTGTAGGGTATAGAATGTAGAGTTTAGGGTAGAGAGTGTGGGGCATAGAGTGTATGGTATACAGTGTAGAGTGTAGGGTATAGAGTGTATAGTGTAGGGTATAGAGTGTAGGGTATAGAGTGTATGGTATAGAGTGTAGGGTATAAAGTGTAGAGTGTAGGGTATAGAGTGTATGGTATAGAGTGTAGGGTATAAAGTGTAGAGTGTAGGGTATAGAGTGTAGGGTATAGAGTGTAGGCTATAGAGTGTAGGGTTAAGAGTGTAGGGTATAGAATGTAGAGTGTAGGGTATAGAGTGTAAAGTGTAGGGTATAGAGTGTAGGATATAGAGTGTAGAGTGTAGGGTATAGAGTGTAGGGTATACAGTGTATGGTATAGAGTGTAGGGTATAGAGTGTAGGGTATAGAGTGTATGGTATAGAGTGTAGGGTATAGAGTGTAGGGTATAGAGTGTAGGGTATAGAGTGTATGGTATAGAGTGTAGGGTATAGAGTGTAGAGTGTAGGGTATAGAGTGTAGGGTATAGAGTGTAGGGTATAGAGTGTAGGCTATAGAGTGTAGGGTATAGAGTGTAGAGTGTAGGGTATAGAGTGTAGGGTGTAGAGTGTAGGGTATAGAGTGTTGGGTGTAGAGTGCAGGGTGTAGAGTGCAGGGTGTAGAGTGCAGGGTATAGAGTGCAGGGTATAGAGTGTAGGGTATAAAGTGTAGAGTGTAGGGTATAGAGTGTAGGGTATAGAGTGTAGGGTGTAGAGTGTAGGGTATAGAGTGTAGAGTTTAGGGTAGAGAGTGTGGGGCATAGAGTGTATGGTATACAGTGTAGAGTGTAGGGTATAGAGTGTATAGTGTAGGGTATAGAGTGTAGGTTATAGAGTGTATGGTATAGAGTGTAGGGTATAAAGTGTAGAGTGTAGGGTATAGAGTGTATGGTATAGAGTGTAGGGTATAAAGTAAAAGTGTAGGGTATAGAGTGTAGGGTAAAGAGTGTAGAGTGTAGGGTACAGAGTGCAGGGTGTAGAGTGTAGGGTATAGAGTGTAGAGTGTAGAGTGTAGGGTGTAGAGTGTAGGGTATAGAGTGTAGGGTATAGAGTGTAGGGTATAGAGTGTAGGGTATAAAGTGTAGGGTGTAGGGTATAGAGTGTAGGGTATAGAGTGCAGGTTGTAGAGTGTCGGGTATAGAGTGTATGGTATAGGGTGTAGGGTATAAAGTGTAGGGTATAGAGTGTAGGGTATAGAGTGTAGGGTATAGAGTGTAGGGTATAGAGTGTAGGCTATAGAGTGTAGAGTATATAGTGTAGAGTGTAGGGTATAGAGTGTAGGGTATAGAGTGTAGGGTATAGAGTGTGGAGTATAGAGTGTAGGGTATAGAATGTAGAGTGTAGAGTGTAGGGTGTAGAGTGCAAAGTGTAGGGTATAGAGTGTAAGATATAGAGTGTAGTGTATAGAGTGTATGTTATAGAGTGTAGGGTATAGAGTGTAGAGTTTAGGGTATAGAGTGTAAGGTATAGAGTGTCGGGTGTGGAGTGTAGGGTATAGAGTGTAGGGTATAGAGTGTAGGGTATAGAGTGTAGGGTATAGAGTGTATGGTATAGAGTGTAGAGTGTAGGGTATAGAGTGTGTTTTATAGAGTGTAGGGTATAGAGTGTAGGGTATAGAGTGTAGAGTGTAGGGTATAGAGTGTAGGGTATAGAGTGTAGAGTGTAGGGTATAGAGTGTAGGGTATAGAGTGTAGGGTATAGAGTGTAGAGTGTAGGGATTAGAGTGTAGGGATTAGAGTGTAGGGTATATAGTGTAGAGTGTAGAGTATAGAGTGTAGGGTATAGAGTGTAGGGATTAGAGTGTAGGGATTAGAGTGTAGGGATTAGAGTGTAGGGATTAGAGTGTAGGGATTAGAGTGTAGGGTATAGAGTGTAGGGTATAGAGTGTAGGGTATAGAGTGTAGGGTATAGTGTGTATGGTATAGAGTGTAGGGTATAAAGTGTAGAGTGTATGGTATAGAGTGTAGGGTATAGAGTGTAAAGTGTAGGGTATAGAGTGTATGGTATAGAGTGTAGGGTGTAGGGTATAGAGTGTAGGGTATAGAGTGTAGGGTATAGAGTGTAGGGTATAGAGTGTAGGGTACAGAGTGTAGAGTGTAGGGTATAGAGTGTAGGGTACAGAGTGCAGGGTGTAGAGTGTAGGGTATAGAGTGTATAGTGTAGGGTATAGAGTGTAGGGTATAGAGTGTAGGGTGTAGAGTGTAGGGTAGAGAGTGTGGGACATAGAGTGTATGGTATACAGTGTAGAGTGTAGGGTATAGAGTGTATAGTGTAGGGTATAGAGTGTAGGGTATAGAGTGTATGGTATAGAGTGTAGGGTATAAAGTGTAGAGTGTAGGGTATAGAGTGTATGGTATAGAGTGTAGGGTATAAAGTGTAGAGTGTAGGGTATAGAGTGTAGGGTATAGAGTGTAGGGTAAAGAGTGTAGAGTGTAGGGTACAGAGTGCAGGGTGTAGAGTGTAGGGTATAGAGTGTAGAGTGTAGAGTGTAGGGTGTAGAGTGTAGGGTATAGAGTGTAGGGTATAGAGTGTAGGGTATAGAGTGTAGGGTATAAAGTGTAGGGTGTAGGGTATAGAGTGTAGGGTATAGAGTGCAGGTTGTAGAGTGTAGGGTATAGAGTGTATGGTATAGGGTGTAGGGTATAAAGTGTAGGGTATAGAGTGTAGGGTATAGAGTGTAGGGTATTGAGTGTAGGGTATAGAGTGTAGGCTATAGAGTGTAGAGTATATAGTGTAGAGTGTAGGGTATAGAGTGTAGGGTATAGAGTGTAGGGTATAGAATGTGGAGTATAGAGTGTAGGGTATTGAATGTAGAGTGTAGAGTGTAGGGTGTAGAGTGCAAAGTGTAGGGTATAGAGTGTAAGATATAGAGTGTAGTGTATAGAGTGTATGTTATAGAGTGTAGGGTATAGAGTGTAGAGTTTAGGGTATAGAGTGTAGTGTATAGATTGTATGGTATAGAGTGTATGGTATAGAGTGTAGAGTGTAGGGTATAGAGTGTAGGGTATAGAGTGTAGGGTATACAGTGTAGGGTGTGGAGTGTAGGGTATAGAGTGTAGGGTATAGAGTGTAGGGTATAGAGTGTAGGTTATAGAGTGTAGCGTATAGAGCGTAGGGTGTAGGGTATAGAGTGTAGGGTATAGAGTGTAGGGTATAGAGTGTAGGGTATAGAGTGTATGGTATAGAGCTTAGGGTGTAGAGTGTAGGGTATAGAGTGTAGGGTATAGAGTGTATGGTATAGAGTGTAGGGTATAAAGTGTAGAGTGTAGGGTATAGAGTGTATGGTATAGAGTGTAGGGTATAAAGTGTAGAGTGTAGGGTATAGAGTGTAGGGTATAGAGTGTAGGGTATAGAGTGTAGAGTTTAGAGTGTAGGGTATAGAATGTAGAGTGTAGGGTGTAGAGTGTAAAGTGTAGGGTATAGAGTGTAGGATATAGAGTGTAGAGTGTAGGGTATAGAGTGTAGGGTATACAGTGTATGGTATAGAGTGTAGGGTATAGAGTGTAGAGTGTAGGGTATAGAGTGTAGGGTATAGAATGTAGGGTATAGAGTGTAGGGTATAGATTGTAGGGTATAGGGTATAGAGTGTATGGTGTAGAGTGTAGGGTATAGAGTGTAGGGTGTAGAGTGTGGGGTGTAGAGTGGTGTAGAGTGTAGGATGTAGAGTGTAGAGTGTAGGGTATAGAGTGTAGGGTATAGAGTGTAGAGTGTAGGGTATAGAGTGTAGGGTATAGAGTGTAGGGTGTAGAGTATAGGGTGTAGAGTGTAGGGATTAGAGTGTAGGGTATAGAGTGTAGAGTGTAGGGTATAGAGTGTAGGGTATAGAGTGTAGAGTGTAGGGTTAGATTGTAGGGTATAGAGTGTAGGGTATAGAGTGTATGGTATAGAGTGTAAGGTATACAGTGTAGAGTGTATGGTATAGAGTGTAGGGTATAAAGTGTAGAGTGTAGGGTATAGAGTGTAGGGTATAGAGTGTAGGGTATAGAGTGTAGAGTGTAGGGTATAGAGTGTAGGGTACAGAGTGCAGAGTGTAGGGTATAGAGTGTAGGGTATATAGTGTAGGGTATAGAGTGTAGGGTAAAGAGTGTAAAGTGTAGGGTACAGAGTGCAGGGTGTAGAGTGTAGGGTATAGAGTGTAGAGTGTAGGGTGTAGAGTGTAGGGTGTAGAGTGTAGGGTATAGAGTGTAGAGTGTAGGGTGTAGAGTGTAGTGTGTAGGGTATAGAGTGTAGGGTATAGAGTGTAGGGTATAGAGTGTAGGGTATAGGGTGTAGGGATTAGAGTGTAGGGATTAGAGTGTAGGGTGTAGAGTGTAGGGTATAGAGTGTAGGGTATAGAGTGTAGTGTATAGAGTGCAGGTTGTAGAGTGTAGGGTATAGAGTGTAGGGTAAAGAGTGTAGAGTGTAGGGTACAGAGTGCAGGGTGTAGAGTGTAGGGTATAGAGTGTAGGGTGTAGGTTGTAGAGTGTAGGGTATAGGGTGTAGAGTGTAGGGTGTAGGGTATAGAGTGTAGGGTATAGAGTGTAGGGTATAGAGTGTAGGGTATAGAGTGTAGAGTGTAGGGATTAGAGTGTAGGGTATAGAGTGTAGGCTATAGAGTGTAGGGTGTAGAGTGTAGGGTATAGAGTGTATGGTATAGAGTGTAGGGTATAGAGTGTAGGGTATAGAGTGTATGTTATAGAGTGTAGGGTATAGAGTGTAGAGTGTAGGGAATAGAGTTTAGAGTGTAGGGTATAGAGTGTAGGGTATAGAGTGTAAGGTATAGAGTGTAGAGTGTAGGGTATAGAGTGTAGGGTATAGAGTGTAGGGTATAGAGTGTAGGATAAAGAGTGTAGAGTGTAGGGTACAGAGTGTAGGGTGTAGAGTGTAGGGTATAGAGTGTAGGGTGTAGAGTGTAGGGTGTAGGGTATAGAGTGTAGGGTATAGAGTGTAGGGTATAGAGTGTAGAGTGTAGAGTGTAGGGTATAGAGTGTAGGGTATAGAGTGTAGGGTATAGAGTGTAGGGTGTAGAGATTAGAGTGTAGGGATTAGAGTGTAGGGTGTAGAGTGTAGGATGTAGAGTGTAGGGTATAGAGTGTAGGGTATAGAGTGTAGGGTATAGAGTGTAGGGTATAAAGCGTAGAGTGTAGGGTATAGAGTGTAGGGTATAGAGTGTAGGGTATAGAGTGTAGGGTATAGAGTGTAGGGTATAGGGTATAGAGTGTAGGGTGTAGAGTGTAGGGTGTAGGGTGTAGAGTGTATGGTATAAAGTGTAGGGTATAGAGTGTAGGGATTAGAGTGTAGGGTATAGAGTGTAGGGTATAGAGTGTAGGGTATAGAGTGTAGGGTGTAGAGTGTAGGGTATAGAGTGTAGAGTGTAGGGTATAGAGTGTAGGGTATAGAGTAGAGTGTAGGGTATAGAGTGTATGTTATAGGGTATAGAGTGTAGAGTGTAGGGTATAGAGTTTAGAGTGTAGGGTATAGAGTGTAGGGTATAGAGTGTAAGGTATAGAGTGTAGGGTGTAGAGTGTAGGGTATAGAGTGTAGGGTATAGAGTGTATGGTATAGAGTGTATGGTATAGAGTGTAGGGTATAGAGTGTAGAGTGTAGGGTATAGAGTGTAGGGTATAGAGTGTAGAGTGTAGGGTATAGAGTGTAGGGTATAGAGTGTAGGGTGTAGAGTGTAGGGTGTAGAGTGTAGGGATTAGAGTGTAGGGTATAGAGTGTAGAGTGTAGGGTATAGAGTGTAGGGTATAGAGTGTAGAGTGTAGGGATTAGATTGTAGGGTATAGAGTGTAGGGTATAGAGTGTATGGTATAGAGTGTAGGGTATACAATGTAGAGTGCATGGTATAGAGTGTAGGGTATAAAGTGTAGAGTGTAGGGTATAGAGTGTAGGGTATAGAGTGTAGGGTATAGAGTGTAGAGTGTAGGGTATAGAGTGTAGGGTACAGAGTGCAGAGTGTAGGGTATAGAGTGTAGGGTATATAGTGTAGGGTATAGAGTGTAGGGTAAAGAGTGTAGAGTGTAGGGTACAGAGTGCAGGGTGTAGAGTGTAGGGTATAGAGTGTAGAGTGTAGGGTGTAGAGTGTAGGGTGTAGAGTGTAGGGTATAGAGTGTAGAGTGTAGGGTGTAGAGTGTAGTGTGTAGGGTATAGAGTGTAGGGTATAGAGTGTAGGGTATAGAGTGTAGGGTATAGGGTGTAGGGATTAGAGTGTAGGGATTAGAGTGTAGGGATTAGAGTGTAGGGTGTAGAGTGTAGGGTATAGAGTGTAGGGTATAGAGTGTAGTGTATAGAGTGCAGGTTGTAGAGTGTAGGGTATAGAGTGTAGGGTATAGAGTGTAGAGTGTAGGGTATAGAGTGTAGGGTACAGAGTGCAGAGTGTAGGGTATAGAGTGTAGGGTATATAGTGTAGGGTATAGAGTGTAGGGTAAAGAGTGTAGAGTGTAGGGTACAGAGTGCAGGGTGTAGAGTGTAGGGTATAGAGTGTAGAGTGTAGGGTGTAGAGTGTAGGGTGTAGAGTGTAGGGTATAGAGTGTAGAGTGTAGGGTGTAGAGTGTAGTGTGTAGGGTATAGAGTGTAGGGTATAGAGTGTAGGGTATAGAATGTAGGGTATAGGGTGTAGGGATTAGAGTGTAGGGATTAGAGTGTAGGGTGTAGAGTGTAGGGTATAGAGTGTAGGGTATAGAGTGTAGTGTATAGAGTGCAGGTTGTAGAGTGTAGGGTATAGAGTGTAGGGTAAAGAGTGTAGAGTGTAGGGTACAGAGTGCAGGGTGTAGAGTGTAGGGTATAGAGTGTAGGGTGTAGGTTGTAGAGTGTAGGGTATAGGGTGTAGAGTGTAGGGTGTAGGGTATAGAGTGTAGGGTATAGAGTGTAGGGTATAGAGTGTAGGGTATAGAGTGTAGAGTGTAGGGATTAGAGTGTAGGGTATAGAGTGTAGGCTATAGAGTGTAGGGTGTAGAGTGTAGGGTATAGAATGTATGGTATAGAGTGTAGGGTATAGAGTGTAGGGTATAGAGTGTATGTTATAGAGTGTAGGGTATAGAGTGTAGAGTGTAGGGAATAGAGTTTAGAGTGTAGGGTATAGAGTGTAGGGTATAGAGTGTAAGGTATAGAGTGTAGAGTGTAGGGTATAGAGTGTAGGGTATAGAGTGTAGGGTATAGAGTGTAGGATAAAGAGTGTAGAGTGTAGGGTACAGAGTGTAGGGTGTAGAGTGTAGGGTATAGAGTGTAGGGTGTAGAGTGTAGGGTGTAGGGTATAGAGTGTAGGGTATAGAGTGTAGGGTATAGAGTGTAGAGTGTAGAGTGTAGGGTATAGAGTGTAGGGTATAGAGTGTAGGGTATAGAGTGTAGGGTGTAGAGATTAGAGTGTAGGGATTAGAGTGTAGGGTGTAGAGTGTAGGATGTAGAGTGTAGGGTATAGAGTGTAGGGTATAGAGTGTAGGGTATGGAGTGTAGGGTATAAAGCGTAGAGTGTAGGGTATAGAGTGTATAGTGTAGGGTATAGAGTGTAGGGTATAGAGTGTAGGGTATAGAGTGTAGGGTATAGGGTATAGAGTGTAGGGTGTAGAGTGTAGGGTGTAGGGTGTAGAGTGTATGGTATAAAGTGTAGGGTATAGAGTGTAGGGATTAGAGTGTAGGGTATAGAGTGTAGGGTATAGAGTGTAGGGTATAGAGTGTAGGGTGTAGAGTGTAGGGTATAGAGTGTAGAGTGTAGGGTATAGAGTGTAGGGTATAGAGTAGAGTGTAGAGTGTAGGGTATAGAGTGTATGTTATAGGGTATAGAGTGTAGAGTGTAGGGTATAGAGTTTAGAGTGTAGGGTATAGAGTGTAGGGTATAGAGTGTAAGGTATAGAGTGTAGGGTGTAGAGTGTAGGGTATAGAGTGTAGGGTATAGAGTGTATGGTATAGAGTGTAGGGTATAGAGTGTATGGTATAGAGTGTAGGGTATAGAGTGTAGAGTGTAGGGTATAGAGTGTAGGGTATAGAGTGTAGAGTGTAGGGTATAGAGTGTAGGGTATAGAGTGTAGGGTGTAGAGTGTAGGGTGTAGAGTGTAGGGATTAGAGTGTAGGGTATAGAGTGTAGAGTGTAGGGTATAGAGTGTAGGGTATAGAGTGTAGAGTGTAGGGATTAGATTGTAGGGTATAGAGTGTAGGGTATAGAGTGTATGGTATAGAGTGTAGGGTATACAATGTAGAGTGCATGGTATAGAGTGTAGGGTATAAAGTGTAGAGTGTAGGGTATAGAGTGTAGGGTATAGAGTGTAGGGTATAGAGTGTAGAGTGTAGGGTATAGAGTGTAGGGTACAGAGTGCAGAGTGTAGGGTATAGAGTGTAGGGTATATAGTGTAGGGT
Source organism: Ranitomeya imitator (assembly GCF_032444005.1). NCBI lineage: Eukaryota > Metazoa > Chordata > Amphibia > Anura > Dendrobatidae > Ranitomeya > Ranitomeya imitator. The sequence goes on from NW_027194316.1 coordinate 1,241,776, forward strand.
ATAGAGTGTAGGGTAAAGAGTGTAGAGTGTAGGGTACAGAGTGCAGGGTGTAGAGTGTAGGGTATAGAGTGTAGAGTGTAGGGTGTAGAGTGTAGGGTGTAGAGTGTAGGGTATAGAGTGTAGAGTGTAGGGTGTAGAGTGTAGTGTGTAGGGTATAGAGTGTAGGGTATAGAGTGTAGGGTATAGAGTGTAGGGTATAGGGTGTAGGGATTAGAGTGTAGGGATTAGAGTGTAGGGATTAGAGTGTAGGGTGTAGAGTGTAGGGTATAGAGTGTAGGGTATAGAGTGTAGTGTATAGAGTGCAGGTTGTAGAGTGTAGGGTATAGAGTGTAGGGTAAAGAGTGTAGAGTGTAGGGTACAGAGTGCAGGGTGTAGAGTGTAGGGTATAGAGTGTAGGGTGTAGGTTGTAGAGTGTAGGGTATAGGGTGTAGAGTGTAGGGTGTAGAGTGTAGGGTGTAGGGTATAGAGTGTAGGGTATAGAGTGTAGGGTATAGAGTGTAGAGTGTAGGGATTAGAGTGTAGGGTATAGAGTGTAGGCTATAGAGTGTAGGGTGTAGAGTGTAGGGTATAGAGTGTATGGTATAGAGTGTAGGGTATAGAGTGTAGGGTATAGAGTGTATGTTATAGAGTGTAGGGTATAGAGTGTAGAGTGTAGGGAATAGAGTTTAGAGTGTAGGGTATAGAGTGTAGGGTATATAGTGTAAGGGATAGAGTGTAGAGTGTAGGGTATAGAGTGTAGGGTATAGAGTGTAGGGTATAGAGTGTAGGGTAAAGAGTGTAGAGTGTAGGGTACAGAGTGCAGGGTGTAGAGTGTAGGGTATAGAGTGTAGGGTGTAGAGTGTAGGGTATAGAGTGTAGGGTGTAGAGTGTAGGGTGTAGGGTATAGAGTGTAGGGTATAGAGTGTAGGGTATAGAGTGTAGAGTGTAGAGTGTAGGGTGTAGAGTGTAGGGTATAGAGTGTAGGGTATAGAGTGTAGGGTATAGAGTGTAGGGATTAGAGTGTAGGGTATAGAGTGTAGGGTATAGAGTGTAGGGTACAGAGTGTAGGGTATAGAGTGTAGGGTATAGAGTGTAGGGTACAGAGTGTAGGGTATAGAGTGTAGGGTATAGAGTGTAGGGTATAGAGTGTAGAGTGTAGGGTATAGAGTGTAGGGTATAGAGTAGAGTGTAGAGTGTAGGGTATAGAGTGTAGAGTGTAGCGGATAGAATGTAGGGTATAGAGTGTAAGGTGTAGAGTGTAGGGTATAGAGTGTATGGTATAGAGTGTGGGGTATAAAGTGTAGAGTTTAGGGTATGGAGTGTAGGGTATAGAGTGTAGAGTGTAGTGTATAGAGTGTAGGGTATAGAGTGTAGGGTATAGAGTGTAGGGTAAAGAGTGTAGAGTGTAGGGTTCAGAGCGCAGGGTGTAGAGTGTAGGGTATAGAGTGTAGGGTGTAGAGTGTAGGGTATAGAGTGTAGGGTGTAGAGTGTAGGGTGTGAGGTATAGAGTGTAGGGTATAGAGTGTAGGGTATAGAGTGTAGAGTGTAGAGTGTAGGGTGTAGAGTGTAGGGTATAGAGTGTAGGGTATAGAGTGTAGGGTATAGAGTGTAGGGTGTAGGGATAACAGTGTAGGGATTAGAGTGTAGGGTGTAGAGTGTAGGGTGTAGAGTGTAGGGTATAGAGTGTAGGGTATAGAGTGTAGGGTATAAAGCGTAGAGTGTAGGGTATAGAGTGTATAGTGTAGGGTATAGAGTGTAGGGTATAGAGTGTAGGGTATAGAGTGTAGGGTATAGGGTATAGAGTGTAGGGTGTAGAGTGTAGGGTGTAGGGTGTACAGTGTATGGTATAGAGTGTAGGGTATAGAGTGTAGGGATTAGAGTGTAGGGTATAGAGTGTAGGGTATAGAGTGTAGGGTATAGAGTGTAGGGTGTAGAGTGTAGAGTGTAGGGTATAGAGTGTAGAGTGTAGGGTATAGAGTGTAGGGTATAGAGTAGAGTGTAGAGTGTAGGGTATAGAGTGTAGAGTGTAGGGGATAGAATGTAGGGTATAGAGTGTAAGGTGTAGAGTGTTGGGTATAGAGTGTATGGTATAGAGTGTGGGGTATAAAGTGTAGAGTGTAGGGTATGGAGTGTAGGGTATAGAGTGTATGGTATAGAGTGTAGGGTATAAAGTGTAGAGTGTAGGGTATAGAGTGTAGGGTATAGAGTGTATGGTATAGAGTGTAGGGTATAAAGTGTAGAGTGTAGGGTATAGAGTGTATGGTATAGAGTGTAGGGTATAAAGTGTAGAGTGTAGGGTATAGAGTGTATGGTATAGAGTGTAGGGTATAAAGTGTAGAGTGTAGGGTATAGAGTGTAGGGTATAGAGTGTAGGGTGTAGAGTGTAGGGTGTGAGGTATAGAGTGTAGGGTATAGAGTGTAGGGTATAGAGTGTAGAGTGTAGAGTGTAGGGTGTAGAGTGTAGGGTATAGAGTGTAGGGTATAGAGTGTAGGGTATAGAGTGTAGGGTGTAGGGATAACAGTGTAGGGATTAGAGTGTAGGGTGTAGAGTGTAGGGTGTAGAGTGTAGGGTATAGAGTGTAGGGTATAGAGTGTAGGGTATAAAGCGTAGAGTGTAGGGTATAGAGTGTATAGTGTAGGGTATAGAGTGTAGGGTATAGAGTGTAGGGTATAGAGTGTAGGGTATAGGGTATAGAGTGTAGGGTGTAGAGTGTAGGGTGTAGGGTGTACAGTGTATGGTATAGAGTGTAGGGTATAGAGTGTAGGGATTAGAGTGTAGGGTATAGAGTGTAGGGTATAGAGTGTAGGGTATAGAGTGTAGGGTGTAGAGTGTAGAGTGTAGGGTATAGAGTGTAGAGTGTAGGGTATAGAGTGTAGGGTATAGAGTAGAGTGTAGAGTGTAGGGTATAGAGTGTAGAGTGTAGGGGATAGAATGTAGGGTATAGAGTGTAAGGTGTAGAGTGTTGGGTATAGAGTGTATGGTATAGAGTGTGGGGTATAAAGTGTAGAGTGTAGGGTATGGAGTGTAGGGTATAGAGTGTATGGTATAGAGTGTAGGGTATAAAGTGTAGAGTGTAGGGTATAGAGTGTAGGGTATAGAGTGTATGGTATAGAGTGTAGGGTATAAAGTGTAGAGTGTAGGGTATAGAGTGTATGGTATAGAGTGTAGGGTATAAAGTGTAGAGTGTAGGGTATAGAGTGTAGGGTATAGAGTGTAGGGTATAGAGTGTAGGGTAAAGAGTGTAGAGTGTAGGGTACAGAGTGCAGGGTGTAGAGTGTAGGGTATAGAGTGTAGAGTGTAGAGTGTAGGGTGTAGGGTGTAGGGTATAGAGTGTAGGGTATAGAGTGTAGGGTATAGAGTGTAGGGTATAAAGTGTAGGGTGTAGGGTATAGAGTGTAGGGTATAGACTGCAGGTTGTAGAGTGTAGGGTATAGAGTGTATGGTATAGGGTGTAGGGTATAAAGTGTAGGGTATAGATTGTAGGGTATAGAGTGTAGGGTATAGAGTGTAGGGTATAGAGTGTAGGCTATAGAGTGTAGAGTATATAGTGTAGAGTGTAGGGTATAGAGTGTAGGGTATAGAGTGTAGGGTATAGAGTGTGGAGTATAGAGTGTAGGGTATAGAATGTAGAGTGTAGAGTGTAGGGTGTAGAGTGCAAAGTGTAGGGTATAGAGTGTAAGATATAGAGTGTAGTGTATAGAGTGTATGTTATAGAGTGTAGGGTATAGAGTGTAGAGTTTAGGGTATAGAGTGTAGTGTATAGATTGTATGGTATAGAGTGTATGGTATAGAGTGTAGAGTGTAGGGTATAGAGTGTAGGGTATAGAGTGTAGGGTATAGAGTGTAGGGTGTAGAGTGTAGGGTATAGAGTGTAGGGTATAGAGTGTAGGGTATAGAGTGTAGGTTATAGAGTGTAGCGTATAGAGCGTAGGGTGTAGGGTATAGAGTGTAGGGTATAGAGTGTAGGGTATAGAGTGTAGGGTATAGAGTGTATGGTATAGAGTGTAGGGTATAGAGTGTAGAGTGTAGGGTATAGAGTTTAGAGTGTAGGGTATAGAGTGTAGGGTATAGAGTGTAAGGTATATAGTGTAGAGTGTAGGGTATAGAGTGTAGGGTATAGAGTTTAGAGTGTAGGGTATAGAGTGTAGGGTATAGAGTGTAAGGTATATAGTGTAGAGTGTAGGGTATAGAGTGTAGGGTATAGAGTGTAGGGTATCGAGTGTAGGGTAAAGAGTGTAGAGTGTAGGGTACAGAGTGCAGGGTGTAGAGTGTAGGGTATAGAGTGTAGAGTGTAGGGTGTAGAGTGTAGAGTGTAGGGTGTAGAGTGTAGGGTGTAGGGTATAGAGTGTAGGGTATAGAGTGTAGGGTATAGAGTGTAGGGTGTAGAGTGTAGGGTGTAGAGTGTAGGGTATAGAGTGTAGGGTATAGAGTGTAGGTTATAGAGTGTAGGGTGTAGGGATTAGAGTAAAGGGTATAGAGTGTAGGGTATAGAGTGTAGGGTATAGAGTGTAGAGTGTAGGGATTAGAGTGTAGTGATTAAAGTGTAGGGTATAGAGTGTAGGGTATAGAGTGTAGGGTACAGAGTGCAGGGTGTAGAGTGTAGGGTATAGAGTGTAGAGTGTAGGGTGTAGAGTGTAGGGTGTAGAGTGTAGGGTGTAGAGTGTAGGGTGTAGGGTATAGAGTGTAGGGTATAGAGTGTAGGGTATAGAGTGTAGGGTGTAGAGTGTAGGGTGTAGAGTGTAGGGTATAGAGTGTAGGGTATAGAGTGTAGGTTATAGAGTGTAGGGTGTAGGGATTAGAGTGTAGGGATTAGAGTGTAGGGTGTAGAGTGTAGGGTGTAGAGTGTAGGGTATAGAGTGTAGGGTATAGAGTGTAGGGTATAGAGTGTAGAGTGTAGGGATTAGAGTGTAGTGACTAAAGTGTAGGGTATAGAGTGTAGGGTATAGAGTGTAGGGTATAGAGTGTAGGGTATAGAGTGTAGGGTATAGAGTGTAGGGAATAGAGTGTAGAGTGTAGGGTGTAGAATGTAAAGTGTAGGGTATAGAGTGTAAGGTATAGAGTGTAGTGTATAGAGTGTATGTTATAGAGTGTAGGGTATAGAGTGTAGAGTGTAGGGTATAGAGTGTAGGGTATAGAGTGTAGGGTATAGAGTGTAGGGTATAGAGTGTATAGTGTAGGGTATAGAGTGTAGGGTATAGAGTGTATGGTATAGAGTGTAGGGTATAAAGTGTAGAGTGTAGGGTATAGAGTGTATGGTATAGAGTGTAGGGTATAAAGTGTAGAGTGTAGGGTATAGAGTGTAGGGTATAGAGTGTAGGCTATAGAGTATAGAGTTTAGAGTGTAGGGTATAGAATGTAGAGTGTAGGGTGTAGAGTGTAAAGTGTAGGGTATAGAGTGTAGGATATAGAGTGTAGAGTGTAGGGTTTAGAGTGTAGGGTATACAGTGTATGGTATAGAGTGTAGGATATAGAGTGTAGAGTGTAGGGTATAGAGTGTAGGGTATAGAGTGTAGGGTATAGATTGTAGGGTATAGGGTATAGGGTATAGAGTGTATGGTGTAGAGTGTAGGGTATAGAGTGTAGGGTATAGAGTATAGCGTGTATGGAATAGAGTGTAGTGTATAGAGTTTAGGGTATAGGGTATAGAGTGTAGGGTATAGTGTAGGGTATAGATTTTAGAGTGTAGGGTATAGAGTGTAAGGTATAGAGTGTAGGGTGTGGAGTGTAGGGTATAGAGTGTAGGGTATAGAGTGTATGGTATAGAGTGTAGGGTATAGAGTGTATGGTATAGAGTGTAGAGTGTAGAGTATAGAGTGTATTTTATAGAGTGTAGGGTATAGAGTGTAGGGTATAGAGTGTAGAGTGTAGGGTATAGAGTGTAGGGTGTAGAGTGTAGGGTATAGAGTGTAGGGATTAGAGTGTAGGGATTAGAGTGTAGGGTATAGAGTGTAGAGTGTAGAGTATAGAGTGTGGGGTATAGAGTGTAGGGATTAGAGTGTAGGGATTAGAGTGTAGGGATTAGAGTGTAGGGATTAGAGTGTAGGGTATAGAGTGTAGGGTATAGAGTGTAGGGTATTGAGTGTAGGGTATAGTGTGTATGGTATAGAGTGTAGGGTATAACGTGTAGAGTGTATGGTATAGAGTGTAGGGTATAGAGTGTAAAGTGTAGGGTATAGAGTGTATGGTATAGAGTGTAGGGTGTAGAGTGTATGGTATAGAGTGTAGGGTATAGAGTGTAGAGTGTAGGGTATAGAGTGTAGGGTATAGAGTGTAGGGTATAGAGTGTAGGGTATAGAGTGTAGGGTACAGAGTGTAGAGTGTAGGGTATAGAGTGTAGGGTACAGAGTGCAGGGTGTAGAGTGTAGGGTATAGAGTGTATAGTGTAGGGTATAGAGTGTAGGGTATAGAGTGTAGGGTGTAGGGTGTAGAGTGTAGGGTGTAGAGTGTAGGGTGTAGAGTGTATGGTATAGAGTGTAGGGTATAGAGTGTAGAGTGTAGGGTATAGAGTGTAGGGTATAGAGTGTAGGGTATAGAGTGTAGGGTATAGAGTGTTGGGTGTAGAGTGTAGGGTATAGAGTGTAGAGTTTAGGGTAGAGAGTGTGGGGCATAGAGTGTATGGTATACAGTGTAGAGTGTAGGGTATAGAGTGTATAGTGTAGGGTATAGAGTGTAGGGTATAGAGTGTATGGTATAGAGTGTAGGGTATAAAGTGTAGAGTGTAGGGTATAGAGTGTATGGTATAGAGTGTAGGGTATAAAGTGTAGAGTGTAGGGTATAGAGTGTAGGGTATAGAGTGTAGGGTATAGAGTGTAGGGTATAGAGTGTAGGGTAAAGAGTGTAGAGTGTAGGGTACAGAGTGCAGGGTGTAGAGTGTAGGGTATAGAGTGTAGAGTGTAGAGTGTAGGGTGTAGAGTGTAGGGTATGGAGTGTAGGGTATAGAGTGTAGGGTATAGAGTGTAGGGTATAAAGTGTAGGGTGTAGGGTATAGAGTGTAGGGTATAGAGTGCAGGTTGTAGAGTGTAGGGTATAGAGTGTATGATATAGGGTGTAGGGTATAAAGTGTAGGGTATAGAGTGTAGGGTATAGCGTGTACGGTATAGAGTGTAGGGTATAGAGTGTAGGGTATAGAGTGTAGGCTATAGAGTGTAGAGTATATAGTGTAGAGTGTAGGGTATAGAGTGTAGGGTATAGGGTGTAGGGTATAGAGTGTGGAGTATAGAGTGTAGGGTATAGGATGTAGAGTGTAGAGTGTAGGGTGTAGAGTGCAAAGTGTAGGGTATAGAGTGTAAGATATAGAGTGTAGTGTATAGAGTGTATGTTATAGAGTGTAGGGTATAGAGTGTAGAGTTTAGGGTATAGAGTGTAGTGTATAGATTGTATGGTATAGAGTGTATGGTATAGAGTGTAGAGTGTAGGGTATAGAGTGTAGGGTATAGAGTGTAGGGTGTAGAGTGTAGGGTATAGAGTGTAGGGTATAGAGTGTAGGGTATAGAGTGTAGGTTACAGAGTGTAGCGTATAGAGCGTAGGGTGTAGGGTATAGAGTGTAGGGTATAGAGTGTAGGGTATAGAGTGTAGGGTATAGAGTGTAGGGTATAGAGTGTATGGTATAGAGCTTAGGGTGTAGAGTGTAGGGTATAGAATGTAGAGTTTAGGGTAGAGAGTGTGGGGCATAGAGTGTATGGTATACAGTGTAGAGTGTAGGGTATAGAGTGTATAGTGTAGGGTATAGAGTGTAGGGTATAGAGTGTATGGTATAGAGTGTAGGGTATAAAGTGTAGAGTGTAGGGTATAGAGTGTATGGTATAGAGTGTAGGGTATAAAGTGTAGAGTGTAGGGTATAGAGTGTATGGTATAGAGTGTAGGGTATAAAGTGTAGAGTGTAGGGTATAGAGTGTAGAGTATAGAGTGTAGGCTATAGAGTGTAGAGTTTAGAGTGTAGGGTATAGAATGTAGAGTGTAGGGTGTAGAGTGTAAAGTGTAGGGTATAGAGTGTAGGATATAGAGTGTAGAGTGTAGGGTATAGAGTGTAGGGTTACAGTGTATGGTATAGAGTGTAGGGTATAGAGTGTAGAGTGTAGGGTATAGAGTGTAGGGTATAGAGTGTAGGGTATAGAGTGTAGGGTATAGATTGTAGGGTATAGGGTATAGAGTGTATGGTGTAGAGTGTAGGGTATAGAGTGTAGGGTGTAGGGTATAGAGTGTAGGGTGTAGAGTGTAGGGTATAGAGTGTAGGGTATAGAGTGTAGGGTATAGAGTGTAGGTTATAGAGTGTAGCGTATAGAGCGTAGGGTGTAGGGTATAGAGTGTAGGGTATAGAGTGTAGGGTATAGAGTGTATGGTATAGAGTGTAGGGTATAGAGTGTAGAGTGTAGGGTATAGAGTTTAGAGTGTAGGGTATAGAGTGTAGGGTATAGAGTGTAAGGTATATAGTGTAGAGTGTAGGGTATAGAGTGTAGGGTATAGAGTGTAGGGTATAGAGTGTAGGGTAAAGAGTGTAGAGTGTAGGGTACAGAGTGCAGGGTGTAGAGTGTAGGGTATAGAGTGTAGAGTGTAGGGTGTAGAGTGTAGGGTGTAGAGTGTAGGGTGTAGAGTGTAGGGTGTAGGGTATAGAGTGTAGGGTATAGAGTGTAGGGTATAGAGTGTAGGGTGTAGAGTGTAGGGTGTAGAGTGTAGGGTATAGAGTGTAGGGTATAGAGTGTAGGTTATAGAGTGTAGGGTGTAGGGATTAGAGTGTAGGGATTAGAGTGTAGGGTGTAGAGTGTAGGGTGTAGAGTGTAGGGTATAGAGTGTAGGGTATAGAGTGTAGGGTATAGAGTGTAGAGTGTAGGGATTAGAGTGTAGTGATTAAAGTGTAGGGTATAGAGTGTAGGGTATAGAGTGTAGGGTATAGAGTGTAGGGTATAGAGTGTAGGGTATAGAGTGTAGGGAATAGAGTGTAGAGTGTAGGGTGTAGAATGTAAAGTGTAGGGTATAGAGTGTAAGGTATAGAGTGTAGTGTATAGAGTGTATGTTATAGAGTGTAGGGTATAGAGTGTAGAGTGTAGGGTATAGAGTGTAGGGTATAGAGTGTAGTGTATAGAGTGTAGGGTATAGAGTGTATAGTGTAGGGTATAGAGTGTAGGGTATAGAGTGTATGGTATAGAGTGTAGGGTATAAAGTGTAGAGTGTAGGGTATAGAGTGTATGGTATAGAGTGTAGGGTATAAAGTGTAGAGTGTAGGGTATAGAGTGTAGGGTATAGAGTGTAGGCTATAGAGTTTAGAGTGTAGGGTATAGAATGTAGAGTGTAGGGTGTAGAGTGTAAAGTGTAGGGTATAGAGTGTAGGATATAGAGTGTAGAGTGTAGGGTATAGAGTGTAGGGTATACAGTGTATGGTATAGAGTGTAGGATATAGAGTGTAGAGTGTAGGGTATAGAGTGTAGGGTATAGAGTGTAGGGTATAGAGTGTAGGGTATAGATTGTAGGGTATAGGGTATAGGGTATAGAGTGTATGGTGTAGAGTGTAGGGTATAGAGTGTAGGGTGTAGGGTGTAGAGTGTGGGGTGTAGAGTGGTGTAGAGTGTAGGATGTAGAGTGTATGGTATAGAGTGTAGGGTATAGAGTATAGCGTGTATGGTATAGAGTGTAGTGTATAGAGTGTAGGGTATAGGGTATAGAGTGTAGGGTATAGAGTGTAGGGTATAGATTTTAGAGTGTAGGGTATAGAGTGTAAGGTATAGAGTGTAGGGTGTGGAGTGTAGGGTATAGAGTGTAGGGTATAGAGTGTATGGTATAGAGTGTAGGGTATAGAGTGTATGGTATAGAGTGTAGAGTGTAGAGTATAGAGTGTATTTTATAGAGTGTAGGGCATAGAGTGTAGGGTATAGAGTGTAGAGTGTAGGGTATAGAGTGTAGGGTATAGAGTGTAGAGTGTAGGGTATAGAGTGTAGGGATTAGAGTGTAGGGATTAGAGTGTAGGGTATAGAGTGTAGAGTGTAGAGTGTGGGGTATAGAGTGTAGGGATTAGAGTGTAGGGATTAGAGTGTAGGGATTAGAGTGTAGGGATTAGAGTGTAGGGTATAGAGTGTAGGGTATAGAGTGTAGGGTATAGAGTGTAGGGTATAGTGTGTATGGTATAGAGTGTAGGGTATAACGTGTAGAGTGTATGGTATAGAGTGTAGGGTATAGAGTGTAAAGTGTAGGGTATAGAGTGTATGGTATAGAGTGTAGGGTGTAGAGTGTATGGTATAGAGTGTAGGGTATAGAGTGTAGAGTGTAGGGTATAGAGTGTAGGGTATAGAGTGTAGGGTATAGAGTGTAGGGTATAGAGTGTAGGGTACAGAGTGTAGAGTGTAGGGTATAGAGTGTAGGGTACAGAGTGCAGGGTGTAGAGTGTAGGGTATAGAGTGTATAGTGTAGGGTATAGAGTGTAGGGTATAGAGTGTAGGGTGTAGAGTGTAGGGTGTAGAGTGTAGGGTGTAGAGTGTATGGTATAGAGTGTAGGGTATAGAGTGTAGAGTGTAGGGTATAGAGTGTAGGGTATAGAGTGTAGGGTATAGAGTGTAGGGTATAGAGTGTTGGGTGTAGAGTGTAGGGTATAGAGTGTAGAGTTTAGGGTAGAGAATGTGGGGCATAGAGTGTATGGTATACAGTGTAGAGTGTAGGGTATAGAGTGTATAGTGTAGGGTATAGAGTGTAGGGTATAGAGTGTATGGTATAGAGTGTAGGGTATAAAGTGTAGAGTGTAGGGTATAGAGTGTATGGTATAGAGTGTAGGGTATAAAGTGTAGAGTGTAGGGTATAGAGTGTAGGGTATAGAGTGTAGGGTATAGAGTGTAGGGTATAGAGTGTAGGGTAAAGAGTGTAGAGTGTAGGGTACAGAGTGCAGGGTGTAGAGTGTAGGGTATAGAGTGTAGAGTGTAGAGTGTAGGGTGTAGAGTGTAGGGTATAGAGTGTAGGGTATAGAGTGTAGGGTATAGAGTGTAGGGTATAAAGTGTAGGGTGTAGGGTATAGAGTGTAGGGTATAGAGTGCAGGTTGTAGAGTGTAGGGTATAGAGTGTATGATATAGGGTGTAGGGTATAAAGTGTAGGGTATAGAGTGTAGGGTATAGCGTGTACGGTATAGAGTGTAGGGTATAGAGTGTAGGGTATAGAGTGTAGGCTATAGAGTGTAGAGTATATAGTGTAGAGTGTAGGGTATAGAGTGTAGGGTATAGGGTGTAGGGTATAGAGTGTGGAGTATAGAGTGTAGGGTATAGGATGTAGAGTGTAGAGTGTAGGGTGTAGAGTGCAAAGTGTAGGGTATAGAGTGTAAGATATAGAGTGTAGTGTATAGAGTGTATGTTATAGAGTGTAGGGTATAGAGTGTAGAGTTTAGGGTATAGAGTGTAGTGTATAGATTGTATGGTATAGAGTGTATGGTATAGAGTGTAGAGTGTAGGGTATAGAGTGTAGGGTATAGAGTGTAGGGTATAGAGTGTAGGGTGTAGAGTGTAGGGTATAGAGTGTAGGGTATAGAGTGTAGGGTATAGAGTGTAGGTTACAGAGTGTAGCGTATAGAGCGTAGGGTGTAGGGTATAGAGTGTAGGGTATAGAGTGTAGGGTATAGAGTGTAGGGTATAGAGTGTAGGGTATAGAGTGTATGGTATAGAGCTTAGGGTGTAGAGTGTAGGGTATAAAATGTAGAGTTTAGGGTAGAGAGTGTGGGGCATAGAGTGTATGGTATACAGTGTAGAGTGTAGGGTATAGAGTGTATAGTGTAGGGTATAGAGTGTAGGGTATAGAGTGTATGGTATAGAGTGTAGGGTATAAAGTGTAGAGTGTAGGGTATAGAGTGTATGGTATAGAGTGTAGGGTATAAAGTGTAGAGTGTAGGGTATAGAGTGTAGGGTATAGAGTGTAGGCTATAGAGTGTAGAGTTTAGAGTGTAGGGTATAGAATGTAGAGTGTAGGGTGTAGAGTGTAAAGTGTAGGGTATAGAGTGTAGGATATAGAGTGTAGAGTGTAGGGTATAGAGTGTAGGGTTACAGTGTATGGTATAGAGTGTAGGGTATAGAGTGTAGAGTGTAGGGTATAGAGTGTAGGGTATAGAGTGTAGGGTATAGAGTGTAGGGTATAGATTGTAGGGTATAGGGTATAAAGTGTATGGTGTAGAGTGTAGGGTATAGAGTGTAGGGTGTAGGGTGTAGAGTGTGGGGTGTAGAGTGGTGTAGAGTGTAGGATGTAGAGTGTATGGTATAGAGTGTAGGGTATAGAGTATAGCTTGTATGGTATAGAGTGTAGTGTATAGAGTGTAGGGTATAGGATATAGAGTGTAGGGTATAGAGTGTAGGGTATATATTTTAGAGTGTAGGGTATAGAGTGTAAGGTATAGAGTGTAGGGTGTGGAGTGTAGGGTATAGAGTGTAGGGTATAGAGTGTATGCTATAGAGTGTAGGGTATAGAGTGTAGAGTGTAGGGTATAGAGTGTAGGGTATAGAGTGTAGAGTGTAGGGTATAGAGTGTAGGGTATAGAGTGTAGAGTGTAGGGATTAGAGTGTAGGGATTAGAGTGTAGGGTATAGAGTGTAGAGTGTAGGGTATAGAGTGTAGGGATTAGAGTGTAGGGATTAGAGTGTAGGGATTAGAGTGTAGGGATTAGAGTGTAGGGTATAGAGTGTAGGGTATAGAGTGTAGGGTATAGAGTGTAGGGTATAGTGTGTATGGTATAGAGTGTAGGGTATAAAGTGTAGAGTGTATGGTATAGAGTGTAGGGTATAGAGTGTAAAGTGTAGGGTATAGAGTGTATGGTATAGAGTGTAGGGTGTAGAGTGTATGGTATAGAGTGTAGGGTATAGAGTGTAGAGTGTAGGGTATAGAGTGTAGGGTATAGAGTGTAGGGTATAGAGTGTAGAGTGTAGGGTATAGAGTTTAGGGTATAGTGTGTTATAGAGTGTAGGATATAGAGTGTAGGGTATAGAGTGTAGAGTGTAGGGTATAGAGTTTAGGGTATAGTGTGTAGGGTATATAGTGTAGAGTGTAGGGTATAGAGTGTAGAGTGCAGGGTGTAGAGTGTAGGGTATAGAGTGTAGAGTGTAGGGTATAGAGTTTAGGGTATAGTGTGTAGGGTATATAGTGTAGAGTGTAGGGTATAGAGTGTAGAGTGTAGGGTATAGAGTGTAGGGTATAGAGTGTAGCGTATAGAGCGTAGGGTGTAGGGTATAGAGTGTAGGGTATAGAGTGTAGGGTGTAGGGTATAGAGTGTAGGGTATAGAGCTTAGGGTGTAGAGTGTAGGGTATAGAGTGTAGAGTTTAGGGTATAGAGTGTGGGGCATAGAGTGTATGGTATACAGTGTAGAGTGTAGGGTATAGAGTGTATAGTGTAGGGTATAGAGTGTAGCGTATAGAGCGTAGGGTGTAGGGTATAGAGTGTAGGGTATAGAGTGTAGGGTATAGAGTGTAGGGTATAGAGTGTAGGGTATAGAGCTTAGGGTGTAGAGTGTAGGGTATAGAGTGTAGAGTTTAGGGTATAGAGTGTGGGGCATAGAGTGTATGGTGTACAGTGTAGAGTGTAGGGTATAGAGTGTATAGTGTAGGGTATAGAGTGTAGGGTATAGAGTGTAGGGTATAGAGTGTATGGTATAGAGTGTAGGATATAAAGTGTAGAGTGTAGGGTATAGAGTGTAGGGTATAGAGTGTATGGTATAGAGTGTAGAGTGTAGGGTATAGAGTGTAGGGTATAGAGTGTAGAGTGTAGGGATTAGAGTGTAGGGTATAGAGTGTAGGGTATAGAGTGTAGAGTGTAGGGTATAGAGTGTAGGGTATAGAGTGTAGAGTGTAGGGTATAGAGTGTAGGGTATAGAGTGTAGGGTGTAGGATATAGAGTGTAGGCTATAGAGTGTAGGCTATAGAGTGTAGGCTATAGAGTGTAGAGTATAGAGTGTAGGGTATAGAGTGTAGGGTATAGAATGTAGAGTGTAAAGTGTAGGGTATAGAGTGTAGTGTATAGAGTGTATGTTATAGAGTGTAGGGTATAGAGTGTAGAGTGTAAGGTATAGAGTGTAGTGTATAGAGTGTATGTTATAGAGTGTAGGGTGTAGAGTGTAGAGTGTAGGGTATAGAGTGTAGGGTATAGAGTGTAGGGTATAGAGTGTAGGGTATAGAGTGTAGGGTATACAGTGTATGGTATAGAGTGTAGGGTATAGAGTGTAGATTGTAGGGTATAGAGTGTAGGGTATAGAGTGTGGGGTATAGAGTGTAGGGTATAGATTGTAGGGTATAGGGTATAGAGTGTATGGTGTAGAGTGTAAGGTATAGAGTGCATAGTGTAGGGTATAGAGTGTAAGGTATAGAGTGTAGATTATAGAGTGTATGGTATAGAGTGTAGGGTATAGAGTGTAGTGTATAGAGTGTAGTGTATAGAGTGTAGGGTATAAAGTGTAGGGTATAGAGTGTAGAGTGTAGGGTATAGAGTGTATGCTGTAGAGTGTATGGTGTAGAGTGTATGGTATAGAGTGTAGAGTGTAGAGTGTACGGTATAGAGTGTAGGGTATAGAGTGTAGGGTATAGAGTGTATGTTATAGGGTATAGAGTGTAGAGTGTAGGGTATAGAGTTTAGAGTGTAGGGTATAGAGTGTAGGGTATAGAGTGTAAGGTATAGAGTGTAGGGTGTAGAGTGTAGGATATAGAGTGTAGGGTATAGAGTGTATGGTATAGAGTGTATGGTATAGAGTGTAGGGTATAGAGTGTAGAGTGTAGGGTATAGAGCTTAGGGTGTAGAGTGTAGGGTATAGAGTGTAGAGTTTAGGGTATAGAGTGTGGGGCATAGAGTGTATGGTATACAGTGTAGAGTGTAGGGTATAGAGTGTATAGTGTAGGGTATAGAGTGTAGGGTATAGAGTGTAGGGTATAGAGTGTATGGTATAGAGTGTAGGGTATAAAGTGTAGAGGGTAGGGTATAGAGTGTAGGGTATAGAGTGTATGGTATAGAGTGTAGAGTGTAGGGTATCGAGTGTAGGGTATAGAGTGTAGAGTGTAGGGATTAGAGTGTAGGGTATAGAGTGTAGAGTGTAGGGTATAGAGTGTAGGGTATAGAGTGTAGAGTGTAGGGTATAGTGTGTAGGGTATAGAGTGTAGGGTGTAGGATATAGAGTGTAGGCTATAGAGTGTAGGCTATATAGTGTAGGCTATAGAGTGTAGAGTATAGAGTGTAGGGTATAGAGTGTAGGGTATAGAATGTAGAGTGTAAAGTGTAGGGTATAGAGTGTAGTGTATAGAGTGTATGTTATAGAGTGTAGGGTATAGAGTGTAGAGTGTAAGGTATAGAGTGTAGTGTATAGAGTGCATGTTATAGAGTGTAGGGTGTAGAGTGTAGGGTATAGAGTGTAGGGTATAGAGTGTAGGGTATAGAGTGTAGGGTATACAGTGTATGGTATAGAGTGTAGGGTATAGAGTGTAGGGTGTAGGATATAGAGTGTAGGCTATAGAGTGTAGGCTATATAGTGTAGGCTATAGAGTGTAGAGTATAGAGTGTAGGGTATAGAGTGTAGGGTATAGAATGTAGAGTGTAAAGTGTAGGGTATAGAGTGTAGGGTATACAGTGTATGGTATAGCGTTTAGGGTATAGAGTGTAGAGTGTAGGGTATAGAGTGTAGGGTATAGAGTGTGGGGTATAGAGTGTAGGGTAGAGATTGTAGGGTATAGGGTATAGAGTGTATGGTGTAGAGTGTAAGGTATAGAGTGTATAGTGTAGGGTATAGTGTGTAGGGAATAGAGTGTAGGTTATAGAGTGTAGGGTGTAGAGTGTAGGGTATAGAGTGTATGGTATAGAGTGTAGGGTGTAGAGTGTATGGTATAGAGTGTAGGGTATAGAGTGTAGTGTATAGAGTGCAGTGTATAGAGTGTAGGGTATAGAGTGTAGGGTATAGAGTGTAGAGTGTAGGGTATAGAGTGTATGCTGTAGAGTGTATGGTGTAGAGTGTATGGTATAGAGTGTAGGGTATAGAGTGTAGAGTGTACAGTATAGAGTGTAGGATATAGAGTGTAGGGTATAGAGTGTATGTTATAGGGTTTAGAGTGTAAAGTGTAGGGTATAGAGTTTAGAGTGTAGGGTATAGAGTGTAGGGTATAGAGTGTAAGGTATAGAGTGTAGGGTGTAGAGTGTAGGGTATAGAGTGTAGGGTATAGAGTGTATGGTATAGAGTGTAGGGTATAGAGTGTATGGTATAGAGTGTAGAGTATAGAGTGTAGATTGTAGGGATTAGAGTGTAGGGTATAGAGTGTAGAGTGTAGGGTATAGAGTGTAGGGTATAGAGTGTAGAGTGTAGGGATTAGATTGTAGGGTATAGAGTGTAGGGTATAGAGTGTATGGTATATAGTGTAGGG
Source organism: Ranitomeya imitator (assembly GCF_032444005.1). NCBI lineage: Eukaryota > Metazoa > Chordata > Amphibia > Anura > Dendrobatidae > Ranitomeya > Ranitomeya imitator. The sequence continues at coordinate 1,258,098 of NW_027194316.1, forward strand.
TATACAGTGTAGAGTGTATGGTATAGAGTGTAGGGTATAAAGTGTAGAGTGTAGGGTATAGAGTGTATGGTATAGAGTGTAGGGTGTAGAGTGTATGGTATAGAGTGTAGAGTGTAGGGTATAGAGTGTAGGGTATAGAGTGTAGGGTATAGAGTGTAGAGTGTAGGGTATAGAGTGTAGGGTACAGAGTGCAGAGTGTAGGGTATAGAGTGTAGGGTATATAGTGTAGAGTGTAGGGTATAGAGTGTAAAGTGTAGGGTATAGAGTGTAGGGTATAGAGTGTAGGGTGTAGAGTGTAGAGTGTAGGGTATAGAGTGTAGGGTATAGAGTGTAGGGTATAGAGTGTAGGGTATAGAGTGTAGAGTGTAGGGTATAGAGTGTGGGGTATAGAGTGTAGGGTATAGAGTGTAGGGTATAGAGTGTAGGGTATAGAGTGTAGAGTGTAGGGTATACTGTAGGGTATAGAGTGTAGGGTATAGAGTGTAGGGTATAGAGTTTAGAGTGTAGGGTATAGAGTGTAGGGTATAGAGTGTAAGGTATAGAGTGTAGAGTGTAGGGTATAGAGTGTAGGGTATAGAGTGTAGGGTATAGAGTGTAGGGTATAGAGTGTAGGGTATAGAGTGTAGAGTGTAGGGTACAGAGTGCAGGGTGTAGAGGGTAGGGTATAGAGTGTAGAGTGTAGGTTGTAGAGTGTAGGGTATAGAGTGTAGGGTGTAGAGTGTAGGGTGTAGGGTATAGAGTGTAGGGTATAGAGTGTAGGGTATAGAGTGTAGGGTGTAGAGTGTAGAGTGTAGGGTGTAGAGTGTAGGGTATAGAGTGTAGGGTATAGAGTGTAGGGTATAGAGTGTAGGGTGTAGGGATTAGAGTGTAGGGTGTAGAGTGTATGGTATAGAGTGTAGGGTATAGAGTGTAGGGTATAGAGTGTAGGGTATAGAGTGTATGTTATAGAGTGTAGGGTATAGAGTGTAGAGTGTAGGGTATAGAGTTTAGTGTGTAGGGTATAGAGTGTAGGGTATAGAGTGTAGGGTATAGAGTGTAGGGTATAGAGTGTAGGGTATAGGGTATAGGGTATAGAGTGTAGGGTATAGAGTGTAGGGTAAAGAGTGTAGACTGTAGGGTATAGAGTGTAGGGTACAGAGTGTAGGGTGTAGAGTGTAGGGTGTAGAGTGTAGGGTGTAGAGTGTAGCGTATAGAGTGTAGGGTATAGAGTGTAGGGTATAGAGTGTAGGGTATAGAGTGTAGGGTGTAGAGTGTAGGGTGTAGAGTGTAGGGTATAGAGTGTAGGGTATAGAGTGTAGGGTATAGAGTGTAGGGTATAGATTGTAGGGTATAGGGTATAGAGTGTATGGTGTAGAGTGTAAGGTATAGAGTGTATAGTGTAGGGTATAGAGTGTAGGGTATAGAGTGTAGGTTATAGAGTGTAGGGTATAGAGTGTAGAGTGTAGGGTATAGAGTGTATGGTATAGAGTGTAGGGTGTAGAGTGTATGGTATAGAGTGTAGGGTATAGAGTGTAGTGTATAGAGTGTAGTGTATAGAGTGTAGGGTATAGAGTGTAGGGTATAGAGTGTAGAGTGTAGGGTATAGAGTGTATGCTGTAGAGTGTATGGTGTAGAGTGTATGGTATAGAGTGTAGGGTATAGAGTGTAGAGTGTACGGTATAGAGTGTAGGGTATAGAGTGTAGGGTATAGAGTGTATGTTATAGGGTATAGAGTGTAGAGTGTAGGGTATAGAGTTTAGAGTGTAGGGTATAGAGTGTAGGGTATAGAGTGTAAGGTATAGAGTGTAGGGTGTAGAGTGTAGGGTATAGAGTGTAGGGTATAGAGTGTATGGTATAGAGTGTAGGGTATAGAGTGTAGAGTGTAGGGTATAGAGTGTAGGGTATAGAGTGTGGGGTATAGAGTGTAGGGTATAGATTGTAGGGTATAGGGTATAGAGTGTATGGTGTAGAGTGTAAGGTATAGAGTGTATAGTGTAGGGTATAGAGTGTAGGGTATAGAGTGTAGGTTATAGAGTGTAGGGTATAGAGTGTAGAGTGTAGGGTATAGAGTGTATGGTATAGAGTGTAGGGTGTAGAGTGTATGGTATAGAGTGTAGGGTATAGAGTGTAGTGTATAGAGTGTAGTGTATAGAGTGTAGGGTATAGAGTGTAGGGTATAGAGTGTAGAGTGTAGGGTATAGAGTGTATGCTGTAGAGTGTATGGTGTAGAGTGTATGGTATAGAGTGTAGGGTATAGAGTGTAGAGTGTACGGTTTAGAGTGTAGGGTATAGAGTGTAGGGTATAGAGTGTATGTTATAGGGTATAGAGTGTAGAGTGTAGGGTATAGAGTTTAGAGTGTAGGGTATAGAGTGTAGGGTATAGAGTGTAGGGTATAGAGTGTAAGGTATAGAGTGTAGGGTGTAGAGTGTAGGGTATAGAGTGTAGGGTATAGAGTGTATGGTATAGAGTGTAGGGTATAGCGTGTATGGTATAGAGTGTAGGGTATAGAGTGTAGAGTGTAGGGTATAGAGTGTAGGGTATAGAGTGTAGAGTGTAGGGTATAGAGTGTAGGGTATAGAGTGTAGGGTGTAGAGTGTAGGGTGTAGAGTGTAGGGATTAGAGTGTAGGGTATAGAGTGTAGAGTGTAGGGTATAGAGTGTAGGGTATAGAGTGTAGAGTGTAGGTATTAGATTGTAGGGTATAGAGTGTAGGGTATAGAGTGTATGGTATAGAGTGTAGGGTATACAGTGTAGAGTGTATGGTATAGAGTGTAGGGTATAAAGTGTAGAGTGTAGGGTATAAAGTGTATGGTATAGAGTGTAGGGTGTAGAGTGTATGGTATAGAGTGTAGAGTGTAGGGTATAGAGTGTAGGGTATAGAGTGTAGGGTATAGAGTGTAGAGTGTAGGGTATAGAGTGTAGGGTACAGAGTGCAGAGTGTAGGGTATAGAGTGTAGGGTATATAGTGTAGAGTGTAGGGTATAGAGTGTAAATTGTAGGGTATAGAGTGTAGGGTATAGAGTGTAGGGTATAGAGTGTAGGGTATAGAGTGTAGAGTGTAGGGTATAGAGTGTAGGGTATAGAGTGTAGGGTATAGAGTGTAGGGTATAGAGTGTAGAGTGTAGGGTATAGAGTGTAGGGTATAGAGTGTAGGGTATAGAGTGTAGGGTATAGAGTTTAGAGTGTAGGGTATAGAGTGTAGGGTATAGAGTGTAGGGTATAGAGTGTAGGGTATCGAGTGTAGGGTATAGAGTGTAGGGTAAAGAGTGTAGAGTGTAGGGTACAGAGTGCAGGGTGTAGAGGGTAGGGTATAGAGTGTAGAGTGTAGGGTGTAGAGTGTAGGGTATAGAGTGTAGGGTGTAGAGTGTAGGGTGTAGGGTATAGAGTGTAGGGTATAGAGTGCAGGGCATAGAGTGTAGGGTGTAGAGTGTAGGGTATAGAGTGTAGGGTATAGAGTGTATGGTATAGAGTGTAGGGTATAGCGTGTATGGTATAGAGTGTAGGGTATAGAGTGTAGAGTGTAGGGTATAGAGTGTAGGGTATAGAGTGTATGGTATAGAGTGTAGGGTATAGCGTGTATGGTATAGAGTGTAGGGTATAGAGTGTAGAGTGTAGGGTATAGAGTGTAGGGTATAGAGTGTAGAGTGTAGGGTATAGAGTGTAGGGTATAGAGTGTAGGGTGTAGAGTGTAGGGTGTAGAGTGTAGGGATTAGAGTGTAGGGTATAGAGTGTAGGGTATAGAGTGTAGAGTGTAGGGATTAGATTGTAGGGTATAGAGTGTAGGGTATAGAGTGTATGGTATAGAGTGTAGGGTATACAGTGTAGAGTGTATGGTATAGAGTGTAGGGTATAAAGTGTAGAGTTTAGGGTATAAAGTGTATGGTATAGAGTGTAGGGTGTAGAGTGTATGGTATAGAGTGTAGAGTGTAGGGTATAGAGTGTAGGGTATAGAGTGTAGGGTATAGAGTGTAGAGTGTAGGGTATAGAGTGTAGGGTACAGAGTGCAGAGTGTAGGGTATAGAGTGTAGGGTATATAGTGTAGAGTGTAGGGTATAGAGTGTAAATTGTAGGGTATAGAGTGTAGGGTATAGAGTGTAGGGTATAGAGTGTAGGGTATAGAGTGTAGAGTGTAGGGTATAGAGTGTAGGGTATAGAGTGTAGGGTATAGAGTGTAGGGTATAGAGTGTAGGGTATAGAGTGTAGAGTGTAGGGTATAGAGTGTAGGGTATAGAGTGTAGGGTATAGAGTGTAGGGTATAGAGTTTAGAGTGTAGGGTATAGAGTGTAGGGTATAGAGTGTAGGGTATAGAGTGTAGGGTATCGAGTGTAGGGTATAGAGTGTAGGGTAAAGAGTGTAGAGTGTAGGGTACAGAGTGCAGGGTGTAGAGGGTAGGGTATAGAGTGTAGAGTGTAGGGTGTAGAGTGTAGGGTATAGAGTGTAGGGTGTAGAGTGTAGGGTGTAGGGTATAGAGTGTAGGGTATAGAGTGCAGGGCATAGAGTGTAGGGTGTAGAGTGTAGGGTATAGAGTGTAGGGTATAGAGTGTATGGTATAGAGTGTAGGGTATAGCGTGTATGGTATAGAGTGTAGGGTATAGAGTGTAGAGTGTAGGGTATAGAGTGTAGGGTATAGAGTGTATGGTATAGAGTGTAGGGTATAGCGTGTATGGTATAGAGTGTAGGGTATAGAGTGTAGAGTGTAGGGTATAGAGTGTAGGGTATAGAGTGTAGAGTGTAGGGTATAGAGTGTAGGGTATAGAGTGTAGGGTGTAGAGTGTAGGGTGTAGAGTGTAGGGATTAGAGTGTAGGGTATAGAGTGTAGGGTATAGAGTGTAGAGTGTAGGGATTAGATTGTAGGGTATAGAGTGTAGGGTATAGAGTGTATGGTATAGAGTGCAGGGTATACAGTGTAGAGTGTATGGTATAGAGTGTAGGGTATAAAGTGTAGAGTGTAGGGTATAGAGTGTATGGTATAGAGTGTAGGGTGTAGAGTGTATGGTATAGAGTGTAGAGTGTAGGGTATAGAGTGTAGGGTATAGAGTGTAGGGTATAGAGTGTAGAGTGTAGGGTATAGAGTGTAGGGTACAGAGTGCAGAGTGTAGGGTATAGAGTGTAGGGTATATAGTGTAGAGTGTAGGGTATAGAGTGTAAAGTGTAGGGTATAGAGTGTAGGGTATAGAGTGTAGGGTATAGAGTGTAGAGTGTAGGGTATAGAGTGTAGGGTATAGAGTGTAGGGTATAGAGTGTAGGGTATAGAGTGTAGAGTGTAGGGTATAGAGTGTAGGGTATAGAGTGTAGGGTATAGAGTGTAGGGTATAGAGTGTAGAGTGTAGGATATAGAGTGTAGGGTATAGAGTGTAGGGTATAGAGTTTAGAGTGTAGGGTATAGATTGTAGGGTATAGAGTGTAGGGTATAGAGTGTAGGGTATCGAGTATAGGGTATAGAGTGTAGGGTAAAGAGTGTAGAGTGTAGAGTACAGAGTGCAGGGTGTAGAGGGTAGGGTATAGAGTGTATAGTGTAGGGTGTAGAGTGTAGGGTATAGAGTGTAGGGTGTAGAGTGTAGGGTGTAGGGTATAGAGTGTAGGGTATAGAGTGCAGGGTATAGAGTGTAGGGTGTAGAGTGTAGAGTGTAGGGTGTAGAGTGTAGGGTATAGAGTGTAGGGTATAGAGTGTAGGGTATAGAGTGTAGGGTGTAGGGATTAGAGTGTAGGGTGTAGAGTGTATGGTATAGAGTGTAGGGTATAGAGTGTAGGGTATAGAGTGTATGTTATAGAGTGTAGGGTATAGAGTGTAGGGTATAGAGTGTAGGGTATAGAGTGTGGGGTATAGAGTGTAGGGTATAGATTGTAGGGTATAGGGTATAGAGTGTATGGTGTAGAGTTTAAGGTATAGAGTGTATAGTGTAGGGTATAGAGTGTAGGGTATAGAGTGTAGGTTATAGAGTGTAGGGTATAGAGTGTAGAGTGTAGGGTATAGAGTGTATGGTATAGAGTGTAGGGTGTAGAGTGTATGGTATAGAGTGTAGGGTATAGAGTGTAGTGTATAGAGTGTAGTGTATAGAGTGTAGGGTATAGAGTGTAGGGTATAGAGTGTAGAGTGTAGGGTATAGAGTGTATGCTGTAGAGTGTATGGTGTAGAGTGTATGGTATAGAGTGTAGGGTATAGAGTGTAGAGTGTACGGTACAGAGTGTAGGGTATAGAGTGTAGGGTATAGAGTGTATGTTATAGGGTATAGAGTGTAGAGTGTAGGGTATAGAGTTTAGAGTGTAGGGTATAGAGTGTAGGGTATAGAGTGTAGGGTATAGAGTGTAAGGTATAGAGTGTAGGGTGTAGAGTGTAGGGTATAGAGTGTAGGGTATAGAGTGTAGGGTATAGAGTGTAGAGTGTAGGGTATAGAGTGTAGGGTATAGAGTGTAGAGTGTAGGGTATAGAGTGTAGGGTATAGAGTGTAGGGTGTAGAGTGTAGGGTGTAGAGTGTAGGGATTAGAGTGTAGGGTATAGAGTGTAGAGTGTAGGGTATAGAGTGTAGGGTATAGAGTGTAGAGTGTAGGGATTAGATTGTAGGGTATAGAGTGTAGGGTATAGAGTGTATGGTATAGAGTGTAGGGTATACAGTGTAGAGTGTATGGTATAGAGTGTAGGGTATAAAGTGTAGAGTGTAGGGTATAGAGTGTATGGTATAGAGTGTAGGGTGTAGAGTGTATGGTATAGAGTGTAGAGTGTAGGGTATAGAGTGTAGGGTATAGAGTGTAGGGTATAGAGTGTAGAGTGTAGGGTATAGAGTGTAGGGTACAGAGTGCAGAGTGTAGGGTATAGAGTGTAGAATATATAGTGTAGAGTGTAGGGTATAGAGTGTAAAGTGTAGGGTATAGAGTGTAGAGTATAGAGTGTAGGGTATAGAGTGTAGGGTATAGAGTGTAGAGTGTAGGGTATAGAGTGTAGGGTATAGAGTGTAGGGTATAGAGTGTAGAGTGTAGGGTATAGAGTGTAGGGTATAGAGTGTAGGGTATAGAGTTTAGAGTGTAGGGTATAGAGTGTAAAGTGTAGGGTATAGAGTGTAGGGTATAGAGTGTAGGGTATAGAGTGTAGGGTATAGAGTGTAGAGTGTAGGGTATAGAGTGTAGGGTATAGAGTGTAGGGTATAGAGTGTAGGGTATAGAGTGTAGGGTATAGAGTGTAGAGTGTAGGGTATAGAGTGTAGGGTATAGAGTGTAAGGTATAGAGTTTAGAGTGTAGGGTATAGAGTGTAGGGTATAGAGTGTAGGGTATAGAGTGTAGGGTATCGAGTGTAGGGTATAGAGTGTAGGGTATAGAGTGTAGGGTATAGAGTGTAGAGTGTAGGGTATAGAGTGTAGAGTGTAGAGTACAGAGTGCAGGGTGTAGAGGGTAGGGTATAGAGTGTATAGTGTAGGGTGTAGAGTGTAGGGTATAGAGTGTAGGGTGTAGAGTGTAGGGTGTAGGGTATAGAGTGTAGGGTATAGAGTGCAGGGTATAGAGTGTAGGGTGTAGAGTGTAGAGTGTAGGGTGTAGAGTGTAGGGTATAGAGTGTAGGGTATAGAGTGTAGGGTATAGAGTGTAGGGTGTAGGGATTAGAGTGTAGGGTGTAGAGTGTATGGTATAGAGTGTAGGGTATAGAGTGTAGGGTATAGAGTGTATGTTATAGAGTGTAGGGTATAGAGTGTAGGGTATAGAGTGTAGGGTATAGAGTGTGGGGTATAGAGTGTAGGGTATAGATTGTAGGGTATAGGGTATAGAGTGTATGGTGTAGAGTTTAAGGTATAGAGTGTATAGTGTAGGGTATAGAGTGTAGGGTATAGAGTGTAGGTTATAGAGTGTAGGGTATAGAGTGTAGAGTGTAGGGTATAGAGTGTATGGTATAGAGTGTAGGGTGTAGAGTGTATGGTATAGAGTGTAGGGTATAGAGTGTAGTGTATAGAGTGTAGTGTATAGAGTGTAGGGTATAGAGTGTAGGGTATAGAGTGTAGAGTGTAGGGTATAGAGTGTATGCTGTAGAGTGTATGGTGTAGAGTGTATGGTATAGAGTGTAGGGTATAGAGTGTAGAGTGTACGGTACAGAGTGTAGGGTATAGAGTGTAGGGTATAGAGTGTATGTTATAGGGTATAGAGTGTAGAGTGTAGGGTATAGAGTTTAGAGTGTAGGGTATAGAGTGTAGGGTATAGAGTGTAGGGTATAGAGTGTAAGGTATAGAGTGTAGGGTGTAGAGTGTAGGGTATAGAGTGTAGGGTATAGAGTGTAGGGTATAGAGTGTAGAGTGTAGGGTATAGAGTGTAGGGTATAGAGTGTAGAGTGTAGGGTATAGAGTGTAGGGTATAGAGTGTAGGGTGTAGAGTGTAGGGTGTAGAGTGTAGGGATTAGAGTGTAGGGTATAGAGTGTAGAGTGTAGGGTATAGAGTGTAGGGTATAGAGTGTAGAGTGTAGGGATTAGATTGTAGGGTATAGAGTGTAGGGTATAGAGTGTATGGTATAGAGTGTAGGGTATACAGTGTAGAGTGTATGGTATAGAGTGTAGGGTATAAAGTGTAGAGTGTAGGGTATAGAGTGTATGGTATAGAGTGTAGGGTGTAGAGTGTATGGTATAGAGTGTAGAGTGTAGGGTATAGAGTGTAGGGTATAGAGTGTAGGGTATAGAGTGTAGAGTGTAGGGTATAGAGTGTAGGGTACAGAGTGCAGAGTGTAGGGTATAGAGTGTAGAATATATAGTGTAGAGTGTAGGGTATAGAGTGTAAAGTGTAGGGTATAGAGTGTAGAGTATAGAGTGTAGGGTATAGAGTGTAGGGTATAGAGTGTAGAGTGTAGGGTATAGAGTGTAGGGTATAGAGTGTAGGGTATAGAGTGTAGGGTATAGAGTGTAGGGTATAGAGTGTAGAGTGTAGGGTATAGAGTGTAGGGTATAGAGTGTAGGGTATAGAGTTTAGAGTGTAGGGTATAGAGTGTAAAGTGTAGGGTATAGAGTGTAGGGTATAGAGTGTAGGGTATAGAGTGTAGGGTATAGAGTGTAGAGTGTAGGGTATAGAGTGTAGGGTATAGAGTGTAGGGTATAGAGTGTAGGGTATAGAGTGTAGGGTATAGAGTGTAGAGTGTAGGGTATAGAGTGTAGGGTATAGAGTGTAGGGTATAGAGTTTAGAGTGTAGGGTATAGAGTGTAGGGTATAGAGTGTAGGGTATAGAGTGTAGGGTATCGAGTGTAGGGTATAGAGTGTAGGGTATAGAGTGTAGGGTATAGAGTGTAGAGTGTAGGGTATAGAGTGTAGGGTATAGAGTGTAGGGTATAGAGTGTAGGGTATAGAGTGTAGGGTATAGAGTGTAGAGTGTAGGGTATAGAGTGTAGGGTATAGAGTGTAGGGTATAGAGTTTAGAGTGTAGGGTATAGAGTGTAAAGTGTAGGGTATAGAGTGTAGGGTATAGAGTGTAGGGTATAGAGTGTAGGGTATAGAGTGTAGAGTGTAGGGTATAGAGTGTAGGGTATAGAGTGTAGGGTATAGAGTGTAGGGTATAGAGTGTAGGGTATAGAGTGTAGAGTGTAGGGTATAGAGTGTAGGGTATAGAGTGTAGGGTATAGAGTGTAGGGTATCGAGTGTAGGGTATAGAGTGTAGGGTAAAGAGTGTAGAGTGTAGGGTACAGAGTGCAGGGTGTAGAGGGTAGGGTATAGAGTGTATAGTGTAGGGTGTAGAGTGTAGGGTATAGAGTGTAGGGTGTAGAGTGTAGGGTGTAGGGTATAGAGTGTAGGGTATAGAGTGCAGGGTATAGAGTGTAGGGTGTAGAGTGTAGGGTATAGAGTGTAGGGTATAGAGTGTATGGTATAGAGTGTAGGGTATAGCGTGTATGGTATAGAGTGTAGGGTATAGAGTGTAGAGTGTAGGGTATAGAGTGTAGGGTATAGAGTGTAGAGTGTAGGGTATAGAGTGTAGGGTATAGAGTGTAGGGTGTAGAGTGTAGGGTGTAGAGTGTAGGGATTAGAGTGTAGGGTATAGAGTGTAGAGTGTAGGGTATAGAGTGTAGGGTATAGAGTGTAGAGTGTAGGGATTAGATTGTAGGGTATAGAGTGTAGGGTATAGAGTGTATGGTATAGAGTGTAGGGTATACAGTGTAGAGTGTATGGTATAGAGTGTAGGGTATAAAGTGTAGAGTGTAGGGTATAGAGTGTATGGTATAGAGTGTAGGGTGTAGAGTGTATGGTATAGAGTGTAGAGTGTAGGGTATAGAGAGTAGGGTATAGAGTGTAGGGTATAGAGTGTAGAGTGTAGGGTATAGAGTGTAGGGTACAGAGTGCAGAGTGTAGGGTATAGAGTGTAGGGTATATAGTGTAGAGTGTAGGGTATAGAGTGAAAAGTGTAGGGTATAGAGTGCAGGGTATAGAGTGTAGGGTATAGAGTGTAGAGTGTAGGGTATAGAGTGTAGGGTATAGAGTGTAGGGTATAGAGTGTAGGGTATCGAGTGTAGAGTGTAGGGTATAGAGTGTAGGGTATAGAGTGTAGGGTATAGAGTGTAGGGTATAGAGTGTAGAGTGTAGGGTATAGAGTGTAGGGTATAGAGTGTAGGGTATAGAGTGTAGGGTATAGAGTTTAGAGTGTAGGGTATAGATTGTAGGGTATAGAGTGTAGGGTATAGAGTGTAGGGTATCGAGTATAGGGTATAGAGTGTAGGGTAAAGAGTGTAGAGTGTAGAGTACAGAGTGCAGGGTGTAGAGGGTAGGGTATAGAGTGTATAGTGTAGGGTGTAGAGTGTAGGGTATAGAGTGTAGGGTGTAGAGTGTAGGGTGTAGGGTATAGAGTGTAGGGTATAGAGTGCAGGGTATAGAGTGTAGGGTATATAGTGTAGAGTGTAGGGTATAGAGTGTAAAGTGTAGGGTATAGAGTGTAGGGTATAGAGTGTAGGGTATAGAGTGTAGAGTGTAGGGTATAGAGTGTAGGGTATAGAGTGTAGGGTATAGAGTGTAGGGTATAGAGTGTAGAGTGTGGGGTATAGAGTGTAGGGTATAGAGTGCAGGGTATAGAGTGTAGGGTATAGAGTGTAGGGTATAGAGTGTAGAGTGTAGGGTATAGAGTGTAGGGTATAGAGTGTAGGGTATAGAGTGTAGGGTATAGAGTTTAGAGTGTAGGGTATAGATTGTAGGGTATAGAGTATAGGGTATAGAGTGTAGGGTATCGAGTATAGGGTATAGAGTGTAGGGTAAAGAGTGTAGAGTGTAGAGTACAGAGTGCAGGGTGTAGAGGGTAGGGTATAGAGTGTATAGTGTAGGGTGTAGAGTGTAGGGTATAGAGTGTAGGGTGTAGAGTGTAGGGTGTAGGGTATAGAGTGTAGGGTATAGAGTGCAGGGTATAGAGTGTAGGGTGTAGAGTGTAGAGTGTAGGGTGTAGAGTGTAGGGTATAGATTGTAGGTTATAGAGTGTAAGGTATAGAGTGTAGGGTGTAGGGATTAGAGTGTAGGGTGTTGAGTGTATGGTATAGAGTGTAGGGTATAGAGTGTAGGGTATAGAATGTATGTTATAGAGTGTAGGGTATAGAGTGTAGGGTGTAGGGTATAGAGTTTAGAGTGTAGGGTATAGAGTGTAGGGTATAGAGTGTAGGGTATAGAGTGTAGGGTATAGAGTGTAGGGTAGAGGGTGTACGGTATAGAGTGTAGAGTGTAGGGTATAGAGTGTAGGGTATAGAGTGTAGGGTATAGAGTGTAGGGTAGAGGGTGTACGGTATAGAGTGTAGAGTGTAGGGTATAGAGTGTAGGGTATAGAGTGTAGAGTGTAGGGATTAGAGTGTAGGGTATAGAGTGTAGAGTGTAGGGTATAGAGTGTAGGGTATAGAGTGTAGAGTGTAGGGATTAGAGTGTAGGGTATAGAGTGTAGAGTGTAGGGTATAGAGTGTAGGGTATAGAGTGTAGAGTGTAGGGATTAGATTGTAGGGTATAGATTGTAGGGTATAGAGTGTATGGTATAGAGTGTAGGGTATACAGTGTAGAGTGTATGGTATAGAGTGTAGGGTATAAAGTGTAGAGTGTAGGGTATAGAGTGTATGGTATAGAGTGTAGGGTGTAGAGTGTATGGTATAGAGTGTATAGTGTAGGGTATAGAGTGTAGGGTATAGAGTGTAGGGTATAGAGTGTAGAGTGTAGGGTATAGAGTGTAGGGTACAGAGTGCAGAGTGTAGGGTATAGAGTTTAGGGTATATAGTGTAGAGTGTAGGGTATAGAGTGTAAAGTGTAGGGTATAGAGTGTAGGGTATAGAGTGTAGGGTATAGAGTGTAGAGTGTAGGGTATAGAGTGTAGGGTATAGAGTGTAGGGTATAGAGTGTAGGGTATAGAGTGTAGAGTGTAGGGTATAGAGTGTAGGGTATAGAGTGTAGGGTATAGAGTGTAGGGTATAGAGTGTAGAGTGTAGGGTATATAGTGTAGGGTATAGAGTGTAGGGTATAGAGTGTAGGGTATAGAGTTTAGAGTGTAGGGTATAGATTGTAGGGTATAGAGTGTAGGGTATAGAGTGTAGGGTATCGAGTATAGGGTATAGAGTGTAGGGTAAAGAGTGTAGAGTGTAGAGTACAGAGTGCAGGGTGTAGAGGGTAGGGTATAGAGTGTATAGTGTAGGGTGTAGAGTGTAGGGTATAGAGTGTATGGTGTAGAGTGTAGGGTGTAGGGTATAGAGTGTAGGGTATAGAGTGCAGGGTATAGAGTGTAGGGTATATAGTGTAGAGTGTAGGGTATAGAGTGTAAAGTGTAGGGTATAGAGTGTAGGGTATAGAGTGTAGGGTATAGAGTGTAGAGTGTAGGGTATAGAGAGTAGGGTATAGAGTGTAGGGTATAGAGTGTAGGGTATAGAGTGTAGAGTGTAGGGTATAGAGTGTAGGGTATAGAGTGTAGGGTATAGAGTGTAGAGTGTAGGGTATAGAGTGTAGGGTATAGAGTGTAGGGTATAGAGTGTAGGGTATAGAGTTTAGAGTGTAGGATATAGATTGTAGGGTATAGAGTGTAGGGTATAGAGTGTAGGGTATCGAGTATAGGGTATAGAGTGTAGGGTAAAGAGTGTAGAGTGTAGAGTACAGAGTGCAGGGTGTAGAGGGTAGGGTATAGAGTGTATAGTGTAGGGTGTAGAGTGTAGGGTATAGAGTGTAGGGTGTAGAGTGTAGGGTGTAGGGTATAGAGTGTAGGGTATAGAGTGCAGGGTATAGAGTGTAGGGTGTAGGGTGTAGAGTGTAGGGTATAGAGTGTAGGGTGTAGAGTGTAGGGTGTAGGGTATAGAGTGTAGGGTATAGAGTGCAGGGTATAGAGTGTAGGGTATAGAGTGTAGAGTGTAGAGTGTAGGGTGTAGAGTGTAGGGTATGGAGTGTAGGGTATAGAGTGTAGGGTATAGAGTGTAGGGTATAAAGTGTAGGGTGTAGGGTATAGAGTGTAGGGTATAGAGTGCAGGTTGTAGAGTGTAGGGTATAGAGTGTATGATATAGGGTGTAGGGTATAAAGTGTAGGGTATAGAGTGTAGGGTATAGCGTGTACGGTATAGAGTGTAGGGTATAGAGTGTAGGGTATAGAGTGTAGGCTATAGAGTGTAGAGTATATAGTGTAGAGTGTAGGGTATAGAGTGTAGGGTATAGGGTGTAGGGTATAGAGTGTGGAGTATAGAGTGTAGGGTATAGGATGTAGAGTGTAGAGTGTAGGGTGTAGAGTGCAAAGTGTAGGGTATAGAGTGTAAGATATAGAGTGTAGTGTATAGAGTGTATGTTATAGAGTGTAGGGTATAGAGTGTAGAGTTTAGGGTATAGAGTGTAGTGTATAGATTGTATGGTATAGAGTGTATGGTATAGAGTGTAGAGTGTAGGGTATAGAGTGTAGGGTATAGAGTGTAGGGTGTAGAGTGTAGGGTATAGAGTGTAGGGTATAGAGTGTAGGGTATAGAGTGTAGGTTACAGAGTGTAGCGTATAGAGCGTAGGGTGTAGGGTATAGAGTGTAGGGTATAGAGTGTAGGGTATAGAGTGTAGGGTATAGAGTGTAGGGTATAGAGTGTATGGTATAGAGCTTAGGGTGTAGAGTGTAGGGTATAGAATGTAGAGTTTAGGGTAGAGAGTGTGGGGCATAGAGTGTATGGTATACAGTGTAGAGTGTAGGGTATAGAGTGTATAGTGTAGGGTATAGAGTGTAGGGTATAGAGTGTATGGTATAGAGTGTAGGGTATAAAGTGTAGAGTGTAGGGTATAGAGTGTATGGTATAGAGTGTAGGGTATAAAGTGTAGAGTGTAGGGTATAGAGTGTATGGTATAGAGTGTAGGGTATAAAGTGTAGAGTGTAGGGTATAGAGTGTAGAGTATAGAGTGTAGGCTATAGAGTGTAGAGTTTAGAGTGTAGGGTATAGAATGTAGAGTGTAGGGTGTAGAGTGTAAAGTGTAGGGTATAGAGTGTAGGATATAGAGTGTAGAGTGTAGGGTATAGAGTGTAGGGTTACAGTGTATGGTATAGAGTGTAGGGTATAGAGTGTAGAGTGTAGGGTATAGAGTGTAGGGTATAGAGTGTAGGGTATAGAGTGTAGGGTATAGATTGTAGGGTATAGGGTATAGAGTGTATGGTGTAGAGTGTAGGGTATAGAGTGTAGGGTGTAGGGTATAGAGTGTAGGGTGTAGAGTGTAGGGTATAGAGTGTAGGGTATAGAGTGTAGGGTATAGAGTGTAGGTTATAGAGTGTAGCGTATAGAGCGTAGGGTGTAGGGTATAGAGTGTAGGGTATAGAGTGTAGGGTATAGAGTGTATGGTATAGAGTGTAGGGTATAGAGTGTAGAGTGTAGGGTATAGAGTTTAGAGTGTAGGGTATAGAGTGTAGGGTATAGAGTGTAAGGTATATAGTGTAGAGTGTAGGGTATAGAGTGTAGGGTATAGAGTGTAGGGTATAGAGTGTAGGGTAAAGAGTGTAGAGTGTAGGGTACAGAGTGCAGGGTGTAGAGTGTAGGGTATAGAGTGTAGAGTGTAGGGTGTAGAGTGTAGGGTGTAGAGTGTAGGGTGTAGAGTGTAGGGTGTAGGGTATAGAGTGTAGGGTATAGAGTGTAGGGTATAGAGTGTAGGGTGTAGAGTGTAGGGTGTAGAGTGTAGGGTATAGAGTGTAGGGTATAGAGTGTAGGTTATAGAGTGTAGGGTGTAGGGATTAGAGTGTAGGGATTAGAGTGTAGGGTGTAGAGTGTAGGGTGTAGAGTGTAGGGTATAGAGTGTAGGGTATAGAGTGTAGGGTATAGAGTGTAGAGTGTAGGGATTAGAGTGTAGTGATTAAAGTGTAGGGTATAGAGTGTAGGGTATAGAGTGTAGGGTATAGAGTGTAGGGTATAGAGTGTAGGGTATAGAGTGTAGGGAATAGAGTGTAGAGTGTAGGGTGTAGAATGTAAAGTGTAGGGTATAGAGTGTAAGGTATAGAGTGTAGTGTATAGAGTGTATGTTATAGAGTGTAGGGTATAGAGTGTAGAGTGTAGGGTATAGAGTGTAGGGTATAGAGTGTAGTGTATAGAGTGTAGGGTATAGAGTGTATAGTGTAGGGTATAGAGTGTAGGGTATAGAGTGTATGGTATAGAGTGTAGGGTATAAAGTGTAGAGTGTAGGGTATAGAGTGTATGGTATAGAGTGTAGGGTATAAAGTGTAGAGTGTAGGGTATAGAGTGTAGGGTATAGAGTGTAGGCTATAGAGTTTAGAGTGTAGGGTATAGAATGTAGAGTGTAGGGTGTAGAGTGTAAAGTGTAGGGTATAGAGTGTAGGATATAGAGTGTAGAGTGTAGGGTATAGAGTGTAGGGTATACAGTGTATGGTATAGAGTGTAGGATATAGAGTGTAGAGTGTAGGGTATAGAGTGTAGGGTATAGAGTGTAGGGTATAGAGTGTAGGGTATAGATTGTAGGGTATAGGGTATAGGGTATAGAGTGTATGGTGTAGAGTGTAGGGTATAGAGTGTAGGGTGTAGGGTGTAGAGTGTGGGGTGTAGAGTGGTGTAGAGTGTAGGATGTAGAGTGTATGGTATAGAGTGTAGGGTATAGAGTATAGCGTGTATGGTATAGAGTGTAGTGTATAGAGTGTAGGGTATAGGGTATAGAGTGTAGGGTATAGAGTGTAGGGTATAGATTTTAGAGTGTAGGGTATAGAGTGTAAGGTATAGAGTGTAGGGTGTGGAGTGTAGGGTATAGAGTGTAGGGTATAGAGTGTATGGTATAGAGTGTAGGGTATAGAGTGTATGGTATAGAGTGTAGAGTGTAGAGTATAGAGTGTATTTTATAGAGTGTAGGGCATAGAGTGTAGGGTATAGAGTGTAGAGTGTAGGGTATAGAGTGTAGGGTATAGAGTGTAGAGTGTAGGGTATAGAGTGTAGGGATTAGAGTGTAGGGATTAGAGTGTAGGGTATAGAGTGTAGAGTGTAGAGTGTGGGGTATAGAGTGTAGGGATTAGAGTGTAGGGATTAGAGTGTAGGGATTAGAGTGTAGGGATTAGAGTGTAGGGTATAGAGTGTAGGGTATAGAGTGTAGGGTATAGAGTGTAGGGTATAGTGTGTATGGTATAGAGTGTAGGGTATAACGTGTAGAGTGTATGGTATAGAGTGTAGGGTATAGAGTGTAAAGTGTAGGGTATAGAGTGTATGGTATAGAGTGTAGGGTGTAGAGTGTATGGTATAGAGTGTAGGGTATAGAGTGTAGAGTGTAGGGTATAGAGTGTAGGGTATAGAGTGTAGGGTATAGAGTGTAGGGTATAGAGTGTAGGGTACAGAGTGTAGAGTGTAGGGTATAGAGTGTAGGGTACAGAGTGCAGGGTGTAGAGTGTAGGGTATAGAGTGTATAGTGTAGGGTATAGAGTGTAGGGTATAGAGTGTAGGGTGTAGAGTGTAGGGTGTAGAGTGTAGGGTGTAGAGTGTATGGTATAGAGTGTAGGGTATAGAGTGTAGAGTGTAGGGTATAGAGTGTAGGGTATAGAGTGTAGGGTATAGAGTGTAGGGTATAGAGTGTTGGGTGTAGAGTGTAGGGTATAGAGTGTAGAGTTTAGGGTAGAGAATGTGGGGCATAGAGTGTATGGTATACAGTGTAGAGTGTAGGGTATAGAGTGTATAGTGTAGGGTATAGAGTGTAGGGTATAGAGTGTATGGTATAGAGTGTAGGGTATAAAGTGTAGAGTGTAGGGTATAGAGTGTATGGTATAGAGTGTAGGGTATAAAGTGTAGAGTGTAGGGTATAGAGTGTAGGGTATAGAGTGTAGGGTATAGAGTGTAGGGTATAGAGTGTAGGGTAAAGAGTGTAGAGTGTAGGGTACAGAGTGCAGGGTGTAGAGTGTAGGGTATAGAGTGTAGAGTGTAGAGTGTAGGGTGTAGAGTGTAGGGTATAGAGTGTAGGGTATAGAGTGTAGGGTATAGAGTGTAGGGTATAAAGTGTAGGGTGTAGGGTATAGAGTGTAGGGTATAGAGTGCAGGTTGTAGAGTGTAGGGTATAGAGTGTATGATATAGGGTGTAGGGTATAAAGTGTAGGGTATAGAGTGTAGGGTATAGCGTGTACGGTATAGAGTGTAGGGTATAGAGTGTAGGGTATAGAGTGTAGGCTATAGAGTGTAGAGTATATAGTGTAGAGTGTAGGGTATAGAGTGTAGGGTATAGGGTGTAGGGTATAGAGTGTGGAGTATAGAGTGTAGGGTATAGGATGTAGAGTGTAGAGTGTAGGGTGTAGAGTGCAAAGTGTAGGGTATAGAGTGTAAGATATAGAGTGTAGTGTATAGAGTGTATGTTATAGAGTGTAGGGTATAGAGTGTAGAGTTTAGGGTATAGAGTGTAGTGTATAGATTGTATGGTATAGAGTGTATGGTATAGAGTGTAGAGTGTAGGGTATAGAGTGTAGGGTATAGAGTGTAGGGTATAGAGTGTAGGGTGTAGAGTGTAGGGTATAGAGTGTAGGGTATAGAGTGTAGGGTATAGAGTGTAGGTTACAGAGTGTAGCGTATAGAGCGTAGGGTGTAGGGTATAGAGTGTAGGGTATAGAGTGTAGGGTATAGAGTGTAGGGTATAGAGTGTAGGGTATAGAGTGTATGGTATAGAGCTTAGGGTGTAGAGTGTAGGGTATAAAATGTAGAGTTTAGGGTAGAGAGTGTGGGGCATAGAGTGTATGGTATACAGTGTAGAGTGTAGGGTATAGAGTGTATAGTGTAGGGTATAGAGTGTAGGGTATAGAGTGTATGGTATAGAGTGTAGGGTATAAAGTGTAGAGTGTAGGGTATAGAGTGTATGGTATAGAGTGTAGGGTATAAAGTGTAGAGTGTAGGGTATAGAGTGTAGGGTATAGAGTGTAGGCTATAGAGTGTAGAGTTTAGAGTGTAGGGTATAGAATGTAGAGTGTAGGGTGTAGAGTGTAAAGTGTAGGGTATAGAGTGTAGGATATAGAGTGTAGAGTGTAGGGTATAGAGTGTAGGGTTACAGTGTATGGTATAGAGTGTAGGGTATAGAGTGTAGAGTGTAGGGTATAGAGTGTAGGGTATAGAGTGTAGGGTATAGAGTGTAGGGTATAGATTGTAGGGTATAGGGTATAAAGTGTATGGTGTAGAGTGTAGGGTATAGAGTGTAGGGTGTAGGGTGTAGAGTGTGGGGTGTAGAGTGGTGTAGAGTGTAGGATGTAGAGTGTATGGTATAGAGTGTAGGGTATAGAGTATAGCTTGTATGGTATAGAGTGTAGTGTATAGAGTGTAGGGTATAGGATATAGAGTGTAGGGTATAGAGTGTAGGGTATATATTTTAGAGTGTAGGGTATAGAGTGTAAGGTATAGAGTGTAGGGTGTGGAGTGTAGGGTATAGAGTGTAGGGTATAGAGTGTATGCTATAGAGTGTAGGGTATAGAGTGTAGAGTGTAGGGTATAGAGTGTAGGGTATAGAGTGTAGAGTGTAGGGTATAGAGTGTAGGGTATAGAGTGTAGAGTGTAGGGATTAGAGTGTAGGGATTAGAGTGTAGGGTATAGAGTGTAGAGTGTAGGGTATAGAGTGTAGGGATTAGAGTGTAGGGATTAGAGTGTAGGGATTAGAGTGTAGGGATTAGAGTGTAGGGTATAGAGTGTAGGGTATAGAGTGTAGGGTATAGAGTGTAGGGTATAGTGTGTATGGTATAGAGTGTAGGGTATAAAGTGTAGAGTGTATGGTATAGAGTGTAGGGTATAGAGTGTAAAGTGTAGGGTATAGAGTGTATGGTATAGAGTGTAGGGTGTAGAGTGTATGGTATAGAGTGTAGGGTATAGAGTGTAGAGTGTAGGGTATAGAGTGTAGGGTATAGAGTGTAGGGTATAGAGTGTAGAGTGTAGGGTATAGAGTTTAGGGTATAGTGTGTTATAGAGTGTAGGATATAGAGTGTAGGGTATAGAGTGTAGAGTGTAGGGTATAGAGTTTAGGGTATAGTGTGTAGGGTATATAGTGTAGAGTGTAGGGTATAGAGTGTAGAGTGCAGGGTGTAGAGTGTAGGGTATAGAGTGTAGAGTGTAGGGTATAGAGTTTAGGGTATAGTGTGTAGGGTATATAGTGTAGAGTGTAGGGTATAGAGTGTAGAGTGTAGGGTATAGAGTGTAGGGTATAGAGTGTAGCGTATAGAGCGTAGGGTGTAGGGTATAGAGTGTAGGGTATAGAGTGTAGGGTGTAGGGTATAGAGTGTAGGGTATAGAGCTTAGGGTGTAGAGTGTAGGGTATAGAGTGTAGAGTTTAGGGTATAGAGTGTGGGGCATAGAGTGTATG
Organism: Ranitomeya imitator; assembly: GCF_032444005.1. Taxonomy (NCBI): domain Eukaryota; kingdom Metazoa; phylum Chordata; class Amphibia; order Anura; family Dendrobatidae; genus Ranitomeya; species Ranitomeya imitator. The sequence goes on from NW_027194316.1 coordinate 1,277,786, forward strand.
GTATACAGTGTAGAGTGTAGGGTATAGAGTGTATAGTGTAGGGTATAGAGTGTAGCGTATAGAGCGTAGGGTGTAGGGTATAGAGTGTAGGGTATAGAGTGTAGGGTATAGAGTGTAGGGTATAGAGTGTAGGGTATAGAGCTTAGGGTGTAGAGTGTAGGGTATAGAGTGTAGAGTTTAGGGTATAGAGTGTGGGGCATAGAGTGTATGGTGTACAGTGTAGAGTGTAGGGTATAGAGTGTATAGTGTAGGGTATAGAGTGTAGGGTATAGAGTGTAGGGTATAGAGTGTATGGTATAGAGTGTAGGATATAAAGTGTAGAGTGTAGGGTATAGAGTGTAGGGTATAGAGTGTATGGTATAGAGTGTAGAGTGTAGGGTATAGAGTGTAGGGTATAGAGTGTAGAGTGTAGGGATTAGAGTGTAGGGTATAGAGTGTAGGGTATAGAGTGTAGAGTGTAGGGTATAGAGTGTAGGGTATAGAGTGTAGAGTGTAGGGTATAGAGTGTAGGGTATAGAGTGTAGGGTGTAGGATATAGAGTGTAGGCTATAGAGTGTAGGCTATAGAGTGTAGGCTATAGAGTGTAGAGTATAGAGTGTAGGGTATAGAGTGTAGGGTATAGAATGTAGAGTGTAAAGTGTAGGGTATAGAGTGTAGTGTATAGAGTGTATGTTATAGAGTGTAGGGTATAGAGTGTAGAGTGTAAGGTATAGAGTGTAGTGTATAGAGTGTATGTTATAGAGTGTAGGGTGTAGAGTGTAGAGTGTAGGGTATAGAGTGTAGGGTATAGAGTGTAGGGTATAGAGTGTAGGGTATAGAGTGTAGGGTATACAGTGTATGGTATAGAGTGTAGGGTATAGAGTGTAGATTGTAGGGTATAGAGTGTAGGGTATAGAGTGTGGGGTATAGAGTGTAGGGTATAGATTGTAGGGTATAGGGTATAGAGTGTATGGTGTAGAGTGTAAGGTATAGAGTGCATAGTGTAGGGTATAGAGTGTAAGGTATAGAGTGTAGATTATAGAGTGTATGGTATAGAGTGTAGGGTATAGAGTGTAGTGTATAGAGTGTAGTGTATAGAGTGTAGGGTATAAAGTGTAGGGTATAGAGTGTAGAGTGTAGGGTATAGAGTGTATGCTGTAGAGTGTATGGTGTAGAGTGTATGGTATAGAGTGTAGAGTGTAGAGTGTACGGTATAGAGTGTAGGGTATAGAGTGTAGGGTATAGAGTGTATGTTATAGGGTATAGAGTGTAGAGTGTAGGGTATAGAGTTTAGAGTGTAGGGTATAGAGTGTAGGGTATAGAGTGTAAGGTATAGAGTGTAGGGTGTAGAGTGTAGGATATAGAGTGTAGGGTATAGAGTGTATGGTATAGAGTGTATGGTATAGAGTGTAGGGTATAGAGTGTAGAGTGTAGGGTATAGAGCTTAGGGTGTAGAGTGTAGGGTATAGAGTGTAGAGTTTAGGGTATAGAGTGTGGGGCATAGAGTGTATGGTATACAGTGTAGAGTGTAGGGTATAGAGTGTATAGTGTAGGGTATAGAGTGTAGGGTATAGAGTGTAGGGTATAGAGTGTATGGTATAGAGTGTAGGGTATAAAGTGTAGAGGGTAGGGTATAGAGTGTAGGGTATAGAGTGTATGGTATAGAGTGTAGAGTGTAGGGTATCGAGTGTAGGGTATAGAGTGTAGAGTGTAGGGATTAGAGTGTAGGGTATAGAGTGTAGAGTGTAGGGTATAGAGTGTAGGGTATAGAGTGTAGAGTGTAGGGTATAGTGTGTAGGGTATAGAGTGTAGGGTGTAGGATATAGAGTGTAGGCTATAGAGTGTAGGCTATATAGTGTAGGCTATAGAGTGTAGAGTATAGAGTGTAGGGTATAGAGTGTAGGGTATAGAATGTAGAGTGTAAAGTGTAGGGTATAGAGTGTAGTGTATAGAGTGTATGTTATAGAGTGTAGGGTATAGAGTGTAGAGTGTAAGGTATAGAGTGTAGTGTATAGAGTGCATGTTATAGAGTGTAGGGTGTAGAGTGTAGGGTATAGAGTGTAGGGTATAGAGTGTAGGGTATAGAGTGTAGGGTATACAGTGTATGGTATAGAGTGTAGGGTATAGAGTGTAGGGTGTAGGATATAGAGTGTAGGCTATAGAGTGTAGGCTATATAGTGTAGGCTATAGAGTGTAGAGTATAGAGTGTAGGGTATAGAGTGTAGGGTATAGAATGTAGAGTGTAAAGTGTAGGGTATAGAGTGTAGGGTATACAGTGTATGGTATAGCGTTTAGGGTATAGAGTGTAGAGTGTAGGGTATAGAGTGTAGGGTATAGAGTGTGGGGTATAGAGTGTAGGGTAGAGATTGTAGGGTATAGGGTATAGAGTGTATGGTGTAGAGTGTAAGGTATAGAGTGTATAGTGTAGGGTATAGTGTGTAGGGAATAGAGTGTAGGTTATAGAGTGTAGGGTGTAGAGTGTAGGGTATAGAGTGTATGGTATAGAGTGTAGGGTGTAGAGTGTATGGTATAGAGTGTAGGGTATAGAGTGTAGTGTATAGAGTGCAGTGTATAGAGTGTAGGGTATAGAGTGTAGGGTATAGAGTGTAGAGTGTAGGGTATAGAGTGTATGCTGTAGAGTGTATGGTGTAGAGTGTATGGTATAGAGTGTAGGGTATAGAGTGTAGAGTGTACAGTATAGAGTGTAGGATATAGAGTGTAGGGTATAGAGTGTATGTTATAGGGTTTAGAGTGTAAAGTGTAGGGTATAGAGTTTAGAGTGTAGGGTATAGAGTGTAGGGTATAGAGTGTAAGGTATAGAGTGTAGGGTGTAGAGTGTAGGGTATAGAGTGTAGGGTATAGAGTGTATGGTATAGAGTGTAGGGTATAGAGTGTATGGTATAGAGTGTAGAGTATAGAGTGTAGATTGTAGGGATTAGAGTGTAGGGTATAGAGTGTAGAGTGTAGGGTATAGAGTGTAGGGTATAGAGTGTAGAGTGTAGGGATTAGATTGTAGGGTATAGAGTGTAGGGTATAGAGTGTATGGTATATAGTGTAGGGTATACAGTGTAGAGTGTATGGTATAGAGTGTAGGGTATAAAGTGTAGAGTGTAGGGTATAGAGTGTATGGTATAGAGTGTAGGGTGTAGAGTGTATGGTATAGAGTGTAGAGTGTAGGGTATAGAGTGTAGGGTATAGAGTGTAGGGTATAGAGTGTAGAGTGTAGGGTATAGAGTGTAGGGTACAGAGTGCAGAGTGTAGGGTATAGAGTGTAGGGTATATAGTGTAGAGTGTAGGGTATAGAGTGTAAAGTGTAGGGTATAGAGTGTAGGGTATAGAGTGTAGGGTGTAGAGTGTAGAGTGTAGGGTATAGAGTGTAGGGTATAGAGTGTAGGGTATAGAGTGTAGGGTATAGAGTGTAGAGTGTAGGGTATAGAGTGTGGGGTATAGAGTGTAGGGTATAGAGTGTAGGGTATAGAGTGTAGGGTATAGAGTGTAGAGTGTAGGGTATACTGTAGGGTATAGAGTGTAGGGTATAGAGTGTAGGGTATAGAGTTTAGAGTGTAGGGTATAGAGTGTAGGGTATAGAGTGTAAGGTATAGAGTGTAGAGTGTAGGGTATAGAGTGTAGGGTATAGAGTGTAGGGTATAGAGTGTAGGGTATAGAGTGTAGGGTATAGAGTGTAGAGTGTAGGGTACAGAGTGCAGGGTGTAGAGGGTAGGGTATAGAGTGTAGAGTGTAGGTTGTAGAGTGTAGGGTATAGAGTGTAGGGTGTAGAGTGTAGGGTGTAGGGTATAGAGTGTAGGGTATAGAGTGTAGGGTATAGAGTGTAGGGTGTAGAGTGTAGAGTGTAGGGTGTAGAGTGTAGGGTATAGAGTGTAGGGTATAGAGTGTAGGGTATAGAGTGTAGGGTGTAGGGATTAGAGTGTAGGGTGTAGAGTGTATGGTATAGAGTGTAGGGTATAGAGTGTAGGGTATAGAGTGTAGGGTATAGAGTGTATGTTATAGAGTGTAGGGTATAGAGTGTAGAGTGTAGGGTATAGAGTTTAGTGTGTAGGGTATAGAGTGTAGGGTATAGAGTGTAGGGTATAGAGTGTAGGGTATAGAGTGTAGGGTATAGGGTATAGGGTATAGAGTGTAGGGTATAGAGTGTAGGGTAAAGAGTGTAGACTGTAGGGTATAGAGTGTAGGGTACAGAGTGTAGGGTGTAGAGTGTAGGGTGTAGAGTGTAGGGTGTAGAGTGTAGCGTATAGAGTGTAGGGTATAGAGTGTAGGGTATAGAGTGTAGGGTATAGAGTGTAGGGTGTAGAGTGTAGGGTGTAGAGTGTAGGGTATAGAGTGTAGGGTATAGAGTGTAGGGTATAGAGTGTAGGGTATAGATTGTAGGGTATAGGGTATAGAGTGTATGGTGTAGAGTGTAAGGTATAGAGTGTATAGTGTAGGGTATAGAGTGTAGGGTATAGAGTGTAGGTTATAGAGTGTAGGGTATAGAGTGTAGAGTGTAGGGTATAGAGTGTATGGTATAGAGTGTAGGGTGTAGAGTGTATGGTATAGAGTGTAGGGTATAGAGTGTAGTGTATAGAGTGTAGTGTATAGAGTGTAGGGTATAGAGTGTAGGGTATAGAGTGTAGAGTGTAGGGTATAGAGTGTATGCTGTAGAGTGTATGGTGTAGAGTGTATGGTATAGAGTGTAGGGTATAGAGTGTAGAGTGTACGGTATAGAGTGTAGGGTATAGAGTGTAGGGTATAGAGTGTATGTTATAGGGTATAGAGTGTAGAGTGTAGGGTATAGAGTTTAGAGTGTAGGGTATAGAGTGTAGGGTATAGAGTGTAAGGTATAGAGTGTAGGGTGTAGAGTGTAGGGTATAGAGTGTAGGGTATAGAGTGTATGGTATAGAGTGTAGGGTATAGAGTGTAGAGTGTAGGGTATAGAGTGTAGGGTATAGAGTGTGGGGTATAGAGTGTAGGGTATAGATTGTAGGGTATAGGGTATAGAGTGTATGGTGTAGAGTGTAAGGTATAGAGTGTATAGTGTAGGGTATAGAGTGTAGGGTATAGAGTGTAGGTTATAGAGTGTAGGGTATAGAGTGTAGAGTGTAGGGTATAGAGTGTATGGTATAGAGTGTAGGGTGTAGAGTGTATGGTATAGAGTGTAGGGTATAGAGTGTAGTGTATAGAGTGTAGTGTATAGAGTGTAGGGTATAGAGTGTAGGGTATAGAGTGTAGAGTGTAGGGTATAGAGTGTATGCTGTAGAGTGTATGGTGTAGAGTGTATGGTATAGAGTGTAGGGTATAGAGTGTAGAGTGTACGGTTTAGAGTGTAGGGTATAGAGTGTAGGGTATAGAGTGTATGTTATAGGGTATAGAGTGTAGAGTGTAGGGTATAGAGTTTAGAGTGTAGGGTATAGAGTGTAGGGTATAGAGTGTAGGGTATAGAGTGTAAGGTATAGAGTGTAGGGTGTAGAGTGTAGGGTATAGAGTGTAGGGTATAGAGTGTATGGTATAGAGTGTAGGGTATAGCGTGTATGGTATAGAGTGTAGGGTATAGAGTGTAGAGTGTAGGGTATAGAGTGTAGGGTATAGAGTGTAGAGTGTAGGGTATAGAGTGTAGGGTATAGAGTGTAGGGTGTAGAGTGTAGGGTGTAGAGTGTAGGGATTAGAGTGTAGGGTATAGAGTGTAGAGTGTAGGGTATAGAGTGTAGGGTATAGAGTGTAGAGTGTAGGTATTAGATTGTAGGGTATAGAGTGTAGGGTATAGAGTGTATGGTATAGAGTGTAGGGTATACAGTGTAGAGTGTATGGTATAGAGTGTAGGGTATAAAGTGTAGAGTGTAGGGTATAAAGTGTATGGTATAGAGTGTAGGGTGTAGAGTGTATGGTATAGAGTGTAGAGTGTAGGGTATAGAGTGTAGGGTATAGAGTGTAGGGTATAGAGTGTAGAGTGTAGGGTATAGAGTGTAGGGTACAGAGTGCAGAGTGTAGGGTATAGAGTGTAGGGTATATAGTGTAGAGTGTAGGGTATAGAGTGTAAATTGTAGGGTATAGAGTGTAGGGTATAGAGTGTAGGGTATAGAGTGTAGGGTATAGAGTGTAGAGTGTAGGGTATAGAGTGTAGGGTATAGAGTGTAGGGTATAGAGTGTAGGGTATAGAGTGTAGAGTGTAGGGTATAGAGTGTAGGGTATAGAGTGTAGGGTATAGAGTGTAGGGTATAGAGTTTAGAGTGTAGGGTATAGAGTGTAGGGTATAGAGTGTAGGGTATAGAGTGTAGGGTATCGAGTGTAGGGTATAGAGTGTAGGGTAAAGAGTGTAGAGTGTAGGGTACAGAGTGCAGGGTGTAGAGGGTAGGGTATAGAGTGTAGAGTGTAGGGTGTAGAGTGTAGGGTATAGAGTGTAGGGTGTAGAGTGTAGGGTGTAGGGTATAGAGTGTAGGGTATAGAGTGCAGGGCATAGAGTGTAGGGTGTAGAGTGTAGGGTATAGAGTGTAGGGTATAGAGTGTATGGTATAGAGTGTAGGGTATAGCGTGTATGGTATAGAGTGTAGGGTATAGAGTGTAGAGTGTAGGGTATAGAGTGTAGGGTATAGAGTGTATGGTATAGAGTGTAGGGTATAGCGTGTATGGTATAGAGTGTAGGGTATAGAGTGTAGAGTGTAGGGTATAGAGTGTAGGGTATAGAGTGTAGAGTGTAGGGTATAGAGTGTAGGGTATAGAGTGTAGGGTGTAGAGTGTAGGGTGTAGAGTGTAGGGATTAGAGTGTAGGGTATAGAGTGTAGGGTATAGAGTGTAGAGTGTAGGGATTAGATTGTAGGGTATAGAGTGTAGGGTATAGAGTGTATGGTATAGAGTGTAGGGTATACAGTGTAGAGTGTATGGTATAGAGTGTAGGGTATAAAGTGTAGAGTTTAGGGTATAAAGTGTATGGTATAGAGTGTAGGGTGTAGAGTGTATGGTATAGAGTGTAGAGTGTAGGGTATAGAGTGTAGGGTATAGAGTGTAGGGTATAGAGTGTAGAGTGTAGGGTATAGAGTGTAGGGTACAGAGTGCAGAGTGTAGGGTATAGAGTGTAGGGTATATAGTGTAGAGTGTAGGGTATAGAGTGTAAATTGTAGGGTATAGAGTGTAGGGTATAGAGTGTAGGGTATAGAGTGTAGGGTATAGAGTGTAGAGTGTAGGGTATAGAGTGTAGGGTATAGAGTGTAGGGTATAGAGTGTAGGGTATAGAGTGTAGGGTATAGAGTGTAGAGTGTAGGGTATAGAGTGTAGGGTATAGAGTGTAGGGTATAGAGTGTAGGGTATAGAGTTTAGAGTGTAGGGTATAGAGTGTAGGGTATAGAGTGTAGGGTATAGAGTGTAGGGTATCGAGTGTAGGGTATAGAGTGTAGGGTAAAGAGTGTAGAGTGTAGGGTACAGAGTGCAGGGTGTAGAGGGTAGGGTATAGAGTGTAGAGTGTAGGGTGTAGAGTGTAGGGTATAGAGTGTAGGGTGTAGAGTGTAGGGTGTAGGGTATAGAGTGTAGGGTATAGAGTGCAGGGCATAGAGTGTAGGGTGTAGAGTGTAGGGTATAGAGTGTAGGGTATAGAGTGTATGGTATAGAGTGTAGGGTATAGCGTGTATGGTATAGAGTGTAGGGTATAGAGTGTAGAGTGTAGGGTATAGAGTGTAGGGTATAGAGTGTATGGTATAGAGTGTAGGGTATAGCGTGTATGGTATAGAGTGTAGGGTATAGAGTGTAGAGTGTAGGGTATAGAGTGTAGGGTATAGAGTGTAGAGTGTAGGGTATAGAGTGTAGGGTATAGAGTGTAGGGTGTAGAGTGTAGGGTGTAGAGTGTAGGGATTAGAGTGTAGGGTATAGAGTGTAGGGTATAGAGTGTAGAGTGTAGGGATTAGATTGTAGGGTATAGAGTGTAGGGTATAGAGTGTATGGTATAGAGTGCAGGGTATACAGTGTAGAGTGTATGGTATAGAGTGTAGGGTATAAAGTGTAGAGTGTAGGGTATAGAGTGTATGGTATAGAGTGTAGGGTGTAGAGTGTATGGTATAGAGTGTAGAGTGTAGGGTATAGAGTGTAGGGTATAGAGTGTAGGGTATAGAGTGTAGAGTGTAGGGTATAGAGTGTAGGGTACAGAGTGCAGAGTGTAGGGTATAGAGTGTAGGGTATATAGTGTAGAGTGTAGGGTATAGAGTGTAAAGTGTAGGGTATAGAGTGTAGGGTATAGAGTGTAGGGTATAGAGTGTAGAGTGTAGGGTATAGAGTGTAGGGTATAGAGTGTAGGGTATAGAGTGTAGGGTATAGAGTGTAGAGTGTAGGGTATAGAGTGTAGGGTATAGAGTGTAGGGTATAGAGTGTAGGGTATAGAGTGTAGAGTGTAGGATATAGAGTGTAGGGTATAGAGTGTAGGGTATAGAGTTTAGAGTGTAGGGTATAGATTGTAGGGTATAGAGTGTAGGGTATAGAGTGTAGGGTATCGAGTATAGGGTATAGAGTGTAGGGTAAAGAGTGTAGAGTGTAGAGTACAGAGTGCAGGGTGTAGAGGGTAGGGTATAGAGTGTATAGTGTAGGGTGTAGAGTGTAGGGTATAGAGTGTAGGGTGTAGAGTGTAGGGTGTAGGGTATAGAGTGTAGGGTATAGAGTGCAGGGTATAGAGTGTAGGGTGTAGAGTGTAGAGTGTAGGGTGTAGAGTGTAGGGTATAGAGTGTAGGGTATAGAGTGTAGGGTATAGAGTGTAGGGTGTAGGGATTAGAGTGTAGGGTGTAGAGTGTATGGTATAGAGTGTAGGGTATAGAGTGTAGGGTATAGAGTGTATGTTATAGAGTGTAGGGTATAGAGTGTAGGGTATAGAGTGTAGGGTATAGAGTGTGGGGTATAGAGTGTAGGGTATAGATTGTAGGGTATAGGGTATAGAGTGTATGGTGTAGAGTTTAAGGTATAGAGTGTATAGTGTAGGGTATAGAGTGTAGGGTATAGAGTGTAGGTTATAGAGTGTAGGGTATAGAGTGTAGAGTGTAGGGTATAGAGTGTATGGTATAGAGTGTAGGGTGTAGAGTGTATGGTATAGAGTGTAGGGTATAGAGTGTAGTGTATAGAGTGTAGTGTATAGAGTGTAGGGTATAGAGTGTAGGGTATAGAGTGTAGAGTGTAGGGTATAGAGTGTATGCTGTAGAGTGTATGGTGTAGAGTGTATGGTATAGAGTGTAGGGTATAGAGTGTAGAGTGTACGGTACAGAGTGTAGGGTATAGAGTGTAGGGTATAGAGTGTATGTTATAGGGTATAGAGTGTAGAGTGTAGGGTATAGAGTTTAGAGTGTAGGGTATAGAGTGTAGGGTATAGAGTGTAGGGTATAGAGTGTAAGGTATAGAGTGTAGGGTGTAGAGTGTAGGGTATAGAGTGTAGGGTATAGAGTGTAGGGTATAGAGTGTAGAGTGTAGGGTATAGAGTGTAGGGTATAGAGTGTAGAGTGTAGGGTATAGAGTGTAGGGTATAGAGTGTAGGGTGTAGAGTGTAGGGTGTAGAGTGTAGGGATTAGAGTGTAGGGTATAGAGTGTAGAGTGTAGGGTATAGAGTGTAGGGTATAGAGTGTAGAGTGTAGGGATTAGATTGTAGGGTATAGAGTGTAGGGTATAGAGTGTATGGTATAGAGTGTAGGGTATACAGTGTAGAGTGTATGGTATAGAGTGTAGGGTATAAAGTGTAGAGTGTAGGGTATAGAGTGTATGGTATAGAGTGTAGGGTGTAGAGTGTATGGTATAGAGTGTAGAGTGTAGGGTATAGAGTGTAGGGTATAGAGTGTAGGGTATAGAGTGTAGAGTGTAGGGTATAGAGTGTAGGGTACAGAGTGCAGAGTGTAGGGTATAGAGTGTAGAATATATAGTGTAGAGTGTAGGGTATAGAGTGTAAAGTGTAGGGTATAGAGTGTAGAGTATAGAGTGTAGGGTATAGAGTGTAGGGTATAGAGTGTAGAGTGTAGGGTATAGAGTGTAGGGTATAGAGTGTAGGGTATAGAGTGTAGAGTGTAGGGTATAGAGTGTAGGGTATAGAGTGTAGGGTATAGAGTTTAGAGTGTAGGGTATAGAGTGTAAAGTGTAGGGTATAGAGTGTAGGGTATAGAGTGTAGGGTATAGAGTGTAGGGTATAGAGTGTAGAGTGTAGGGTATAGAGTGTAGGGTATAGAGTGTAGGGTATAGAGTGTAGGGTATAGAGTGTAGGGTATAGAGTGTAGAGTGTAGGGTATAGAGTGTAGGGTATAGAGTGTAAGGTATAGAGTTTAGAGTGTAGGGTATAGAGTGTAGGGTATAGAGTGTAGGGTATAGAGTGTAGGGTATCGAGTGTAGGGTATAGAGTGTAGGGTATAGAGTGTAGGGTATAGAGTGTAGAGTGTAGGGTATAGAGTGTAGAGTGTAGAGTACAGAGTGCAGGGTGTAGAGGGTAGGGTATAGAGTGTATAGTGTAGGGTGTAGAGTGTAGGGTATAGAGTGTAGGGTGTAGAGTGTAGGGTGTAGGGTATAGAGTGTAGGGTATAGAGTGCAGGGTATAGAGTGTAGGGTGTAGAGTGTAGAGTGTAGGGTGTAGAGTGTAGGGTATAGAGTGTAGGGTATAGAGTGTAGGGTATAGAGTGTAGGGTGTAGGGATTAGAGTGTAGGGTGTAGAGTGTATGGTATAGAGTGTAGGGTATAGAGTGTAGGGTATAGAGTGTATGTTATAGAGTGTAGGGTATAGAGTGTAGGGTATAGAGTGTAGGGTATAGAGTGTGGGGTATAGAGTGTAGGGTATAGATTGTAGGGTATAGGGTATAGAGTGTATGGTGTAGAGTTTAAGGTATAGAGTGTATAGTGTAGGGTATAGAGTGTAGGGTATAGAGTGTAGGTTATAGAGTGTAGGGTATAGAGTGTAGAGTGTAGGGTATAGAGTGTATGGTATAGAGTGTAGGGTGTAGAGTGTATGGTATAGAGTGTAGGGTATAGAGTGTAGTGTATAGAGTGTAGTGTATAGAGTGTAGGGTATAGAGTGTAGGGTATAGAGTGTAGAGTGTAGGGTATAGAGTGTATGCTGTAGAGTGTATGGTGTAGAGTGTATGGTATAGAGTGTAGGGTATAGAGTGTAGAGTGTACGGTACAGAGTGTAGGGTATAGAGTGTAGGGTATAGAGTGTATGTTATAGGGTATAGAGTGTAGAGTGTAGGGTATAGAGTTTAGAGTGTAGGGTATAGAGTGTAGGGTATAGAGTGTAGGGTATAGAGTGTAAGGTATAGAGTGTAGGGTGTAGAGTGTAGGGTATAGAGTGTAGGGTATAGAGTGTAGGGTATAGAGTGTAGAGTGTAGGGTATAGAGTGTAGGGTATAGAGTGTAGAGTGTAGGGTATAGAGTGTAGGGTATAGAGTGTAGGGTGTAGAGTGTAGGGTGTAGAGTGTAGGGATTAGAGTGTAGGGTATAGAGTGTAGAGTGTAGGGTATAGAGTGTAGGGTATAGAGTGTAGAGTGTAGGGATTAGATTGTAGGGTATAGAGTGTAGGGTATAGAGTGTATGGTATAGAGTGTAGGGTATACAGTGTAGAGTGTATGGTATAGAGTGTAGGGTATAAAGTGTAGAGTGTAGGGTATAGAGTGTATGGTATAGAGTGTAGGGTGTAGAGTGTATGGTATAGAGTGTAGAGTGTAGGGTATAGAGTGTAGGGTATAGAGTGTAGGGTATAGAGTGTAGAGTGTAGGGTATAGAGTGTAGGGTACAGAGTGCAGAGTGTAGGGTATAGAGTGTAGAATATATAGTGTAGAGTGTAGGGTATAGAGTGTAAAGTGTAGGGTATAGAGTGTAGAGTATAGAGTGTAGGGTATAGAGTGTAGGGTATAGAGTGTAGAGTGTAGGGTATAGAGTGTAGGGTATAGAGTGTAGGGTATAGAGTGTAGGGTATAGAGTGTAGGGTATAGAGTGTAGAGTGTAGGGTATAGAGTGTAGGGTATAGAGTGTAGGGTATAGAGTTTAGAGTGTAGGGTATAGAGTGTAAAGTGTAGGGTATAGAGTGTAGGGTATAGAGTGTAGGGTATAGAGTGTAGGGTATAGAGTGTAGAGTGTAGGGTATAGAGTGTAGGGTATAGAGTGTAGGGTATAGAGTGTAGGGTATAGAGTGTAGGGTATAGAGTGTAGAGTGTAGGGTATAGAGTGTAGGGTATAGAGTGTAGGGTATAGAGTTTAGAGTGTAGGGTATAGAGTGTAGGGTATAGAGTGTAGGGTATAGAGTGTAGGGTATCGAGTGTAGGGTATAGAGTGTAGGGTATAGAGTGTAGGGTATAGAGTGTAGAGTGTAGGGTATAGAGTGTAGGGTATAGAGTGTAGGGTATAGAGTGTAGGGTATAGAGTGTAGGGTATAGAGTGTAGAGTGTAGGGTATAGAGTGTAGGGTATAGAGTGTAGGGTATAGAGTTTAGAGTGTAGGGTATAGAGTGTAAAGTGTAGGGTATAGAGTGTAGGGTATAGAGTGTAGGGTATAGAGTGTAGGGTATAGAGTGTAGAGTGTAGGGTATAGAGTGTAGGGTATAGAGTGTAGGGTATAGAGTGTAGGGTATAGAGTGTAGGGTATAGAGTGTAGAGTGTAGGGTATAGAGTGTAGGGTATAGAGTGTAGGGTATAGAGTGTAGGGTATCGAGTGTAGGGTATAGAGTGTAGGGTAAAGAGTGTAGAGTGTAGGGTACAGAGTGCAGGGTGTAGAGGGTAGGGTATAGAGTGTATAGTGTAGGGTGTAGAGTGTAGGGTATAGAGTGTAGGGTGTAGAGTGTAGGGTGTAGGGTATAGAGTGTAGGGTATAGAGTGCAGGGTATAGAGTGTAGGGTGTAGAGTGTAGGGTATAGAGTGTAGGGTATAGAGTGTATGGTATAGAGTGTAGGGTATAGCGTGTATGGTATAGAGTGTAGGGTATAGAGTGTAGAGTGTAGGGTATAGAGTGTAGGGTATAGAGTGTAGAGTGTAGGGTATAGAGTGTAGGGTATAGAGTGTAGGGTGTAGAGTGTAGGGTGTAGAGTGTAGGGATTAGAGTGTAGGGTATAGAGTGTAGAGTGTAGGGTATAGAGTGTAGGGTATAGAGTGTAGAGTGTAGGGATTAGATTGTAGGGTATAGAGTGTAGGGTATAGAGTGTATGGTATAGAGTGTAGGGTATACAGTGTAGAGTGTATGGTATAGAGTGTAGGGTATAAAGTGTAGAGTGTAGGGTATAGAGTGTATGGTATAGAGTGTAGGGTGTAGAGTGTATGGTATAGAGTGTAGAGTGTAGGGTATAGAGAGTAGGGTATAGAGTGTAGGGTATAGAGTGTAGAGTGTAGGGTATAGAGTGTAGGGTACAGAGTGCAGAGTGTAGGGTATAGAGTGTAGGGTATATAGTGTAGAGTGTAGGGTATAGAGTGAAAAGTGTAGGGTATAGAGTGCAGGGTATAGAGTGTAGGGTATAGAGTGTAGAGTGTAGGGTATAGAGTGTAGGGTATAGAGTGTAGGGTATAGAGTGTAGGGTATCGAGTGTAGAGTGTAGGGTATAGAGTGTAGGGTATAGAGTGTAGGGTATAGAGTGTAGGGTATAGAGTGTAGAGTGTAGGGTATAGAGTGTAGGGTATAGAGTGTAGGGTATAGAGTGTAGGGTATAGAGTTTAGAGTGTAGGGTATAGATTGTAGGGTATAGAGTGTAGGGTATAGAGTGTAGGGTATCGAGTATAGGGTATAGAGTGTAGGGTAAAGAGTGTAGAGTGTAGAGTACAGAGTGCAGGGTGTAGAGGGTAGGGTATAGAGTGTATAGTGTAGGGTGTAGAGTGTAGGGTATAGAGTGTAGGGTGTAGAGTGTAGGGTGTAGGGTATAGAGTGTAGGGTATAGAGTGCAGGGTATAGAGTGTAGGGTATATAGTGTAGAGTGTAGGGTATAGAGTGTAAAGTGTAGGGTATAGAGTGTAGGGTATAGAGTGTAGGGTATAGAGTGTAGAGTGTAGGGTATAGAGTGTAGGGTATAGAGTGTAGGGTATAGAGTGTAGGGTATAGAGTGTAGAGTGTGGGGTATAGAGTGTAGGGTATAGAGTGCAGGGTATAGAGTGTAGGGTATAGAGTGTAGGGTATAGAGTGTAGAGTGTAGGGTATAGAGTGTAGGGTATAGAGTGTAGGGTATAGAGTGTAGGGTATAGAGTTTAGAGTGTAGGGTATAGATTGTAGGGTATAGAGTATAGGGTATAGAGTGTAGGGTATCGAGTATAGGGTATAGAGTGTAGGGTAAAGAGTGTAGAGTGTAGAGTACAGAGTGCAGGGTGTAGAGGGTAGGGTATAGAGTGTATAGTGTAGGGTGTAGAGTGTAGGGTATAGAGTGTAGGGTGTAGAGTGTAGGGTGTAGGGTATAGAGTGTAGGGTATAGAGTGCAGGGTATAGAGTGTAGGGTGTAGAGTGTAGAGTGTAGGGTGTAGAGTGTAGGGTATAGATTGTAGGTTATAGAGTGTAAGGTATAGAGTGTAGGGTGTAGGGATTAGAGTGTAGGGTGTTGAGTGTATGGTATAGAGTGTAGGGTATAGAGTGTAGGGTATAGAATGTATGTTATAGAGTGTAGGGTATAGAGTGTAGGGTGTAGGGTATAGAGTTTAGAGTGTAGGGTATAGAGTGTAGGGTATAGAGTGTAGGGTATAGAGTGTAGGGTATAGAGTGTAGGGTAGAGGGTGTACGGTATAGAGTGTAGAGTGTAGGGTATAGAGTGTAGGGTATAGAGTGTAGGGTATAGAGTGTAGGGTAGAGGGTGTACGGTATAGAGTGTAGAGTGTAGGGTATAGAGTGTAGGGTATAGAGTGTAGAGTGTAGGGATTAGAGTGTAGGGTATAGAGTGTAGAGTGTAGGGTATAGAGTGTAGGGTATAGAGTGTAGAGTGTAGGGATTAGAGTGTAGGGTATAGAGTGTAGAGTGTAGGGTATAGAGTGTAGGGTATAGAGTGTAGAGTGTAGGGATTAGATTGTAGGGTATAGATTGTAGGGTATAGAGTGTATGGTATAGAGTGTAGGGTATACAGTGTAGAGTGTATGGTATAGAGTGTAGGGTATAAAGTGTAGAGTGTAGGGTATAGAGTGTATGGTATAGAGTGTAGGGTGTAGAGTGTATGGTATAGAGTGTATAGTGTAGGGTATAGAGTGTAGGGTATAGAGTGTAGGGTATAGAGTGTAGAGTGTAGGGTATAGAGTGTAGGGTACAGAGTGCAGAGTGTAGGGTATAGAGTTTAGGGTATATAGTGTAGAGTGTAGGGTATAGAGTGTAAAGTGTAGGGTATAGAGTGTAGGGTATAGAGTGTAGGGTATAGAGTGTAGAGTGTAGGGTATAGAGTGTAGGGTATAGAGTGTAGGGTATAGAGTGTAGGGTATAGAGTGTAGAGTGTAGGGTATAGAGTGTAGGGTATAGAGTGTAGGGTATAGAGTGTAGGGTATAGAGTGTAGAGTGTAGGGTATATAGTGTAGGGTATAGAGTGTAGGGTATAGAGTGTAGGGTATAGAGTTTAGAGTGTAGGGTATAGATTGTAGGGTATAGAGTGTAGGGTATAGAGTGTAGGGTATCGAGTATAGGGTATAGAGTGTAGGGTAAAGAGTGTAGAGTGTAGAGTACAGAGTGCAGGGTGTAGAGGGTAGGGTATAGAGTGTATAGTGTAGGGTGTAGAGTGTAGGGTATAGAGTGTATGGTGTAGAGTGTAGGGTGTAGGGTATAGAGTGTAGGGTATAGAGTGCAGGGTATAGAGTGTAGGGTATATAGTGTAGAGTGTAGGGTATAGAGTGTAAAGTGTAGGGTATAGAGTGTAGGGTATAGAGTGTAGGGTATAGAGTGTAGAGTGTAGGGTATAGAGAGTAGGGTATAGAGTGTAGGGTATAGAGTGTAGGGTATAGAGTGTAGAGTGTAGGGTATAGAGTGTAGGGTATAGAGTGTAGGGTATAGAGTGTAGAGTGTAGGGTATAGAGTGTAGGGTATAGAGTGTAGGGTATAGAGTGTAGGGTATAGAGTTTAGAGTGTAGGATATAGATTGTAGGGTATAGAGTGTAGGGTATAGAGTGTAGGGTATCGAGTATAGGGTATAGAGTGTAGGGTAAAGAGTGTAGAGTGTAGAGTACAGAGTGCAGGGTGTAGAGGGTAGGGTATAGAGTGTATAGTGTAGGGTGTAGAGTGTAGGGTATAGAGTGTAGGGTGTAGAGTGTAGGGTGTAGGGTATAGAGTGTAGGGTATAGAGTGCAGGGTATAGAGTGTAGGGTGTAGAGTGTAGAGTGTAGGGTGTAGAGTGTAGGGTATAGAGTGTAGGTTATAGAGTTTAAGGTATAGAGTGTAGGGTGTAGGGATTAGAGTGTAGGGTGTAGAGTGTATGGTATAGAGTGTAGGGTATAGAGTGTAGGGTATAGAATGTATGTTATAGAGTGTAGGGTATAGAGTGTAGAGTGTAGGGTATAGAGTTTAGAGTGTAGGGTATAGAGTGTAGGGTATAGAGTGTAGGGTATAGAGTGTAGGGTATAGAGTGTAGGGTAGAGGGTGTACGGTATAGAGTGTAGGGTATAGAGTGTAGGGTAAAGAGTGTAGAGTGTAGGGTACAGAGTGCAGGGTGTAGAGGGTAGGGTATAGAGTGTATAGTGTAGGGTGTAGAGTGTAGGGTATAGAGTGTAGGGTGTAGAGTGTAGGGTGTAGGGTATAGAGTGTAGGGTATAGAGTGCAGGGTATAGAGTGTAGGGTGTAGAGTGTAGGGTATAGAGTGTAGGGTATAGAGTGTATGGTATAGAGTGTAGGGTATAGCGTGTATGGTATAGAGTGTAGGGTATAGAGTGTAGAGTGTAGGGTATAGAGTGTAGGGTATAGAGTGTAGAGTGTAGGGTATAGAGTGTAGGGTATAGAGTGTAGGGTGTAGAGTGTAGGGTGTAGAGTGTAGGGATTAGAGTGTAGGGTATAGAGTGTAGAGTGTAGGGTATAGAGTGTAGGGTATAGAGTGTAGAGTGTAGGGATTAGATTGTAGGGTATAGAGTGTAGGGTATAGAGTGTATGGTATAGAGTGTAGGGTATACAGTGTAGAGTGTATGGTATAGAGTGTAGGGTATAAAGTGTAGAGTGTAGGGTATAGAGTGTATGGTATAGAGTGTAGGGTGTAGAGTGTATGGTATAGAGTGTAGAGTGTAGGGTATAGAGTGTAGGGTATAGAGTGTAGGGTATAGAGTGTAGAGTGTAGGGTATAGAGTGTAGGGTACAGAGTGCAGAGTGTAGGGTATAGAGTGTAGGGTATATAGTGTAGAGTGTAGGGTATAGAGTGAAAAGTGTAGGGTATAGAGTGCAGGGTATAGAGTGTAGGGTATAGAGTGTAGAGTGTAGGGTATAGAGTGTAGGGTATAGAGTGTAGGGTATAGAGTGTAGGGTATCGAGTGTAGAGTGTAGGGTATAGAGTGTAGGGTATAGAGTGTAGGGTATAGAGTGTAGGGTATAGAGTGTAGGGTATAGAGTGTAGAGTGTAGGGTATAGAGTGTAGGGTATAGAGTGTAGGGTATAGAGTGTAGGGTATAGAGTTTAGAGTGTAGGGTATAGATTGTAGGGTATAGAGTGTAGGGTATAGAGTGTAGGGTATCGAGTATAGGGTATAGAGTGTAGGGTAAAGAGTGTAGAGTGTAGAGTACAGAGTGCAGGGTGTAGAGGGTAGGGTATAGAGTGTATAGTGTAGGGTGTAGAGTGTAGGGTATAGAGTGTAGGGTGTAGAGTGTAGGGTGTAGGGTATAGAGTGTAGGGTATAGAGTGCAGGGTATAGAGTGTAGGGTATATAGTGTAGAGTGTAGGGTATAGAGTGTAAAGTGTAGGGTATAGAGTGTAGGGTATAGAGTGTAGGGTATAGAGTGTAGAGTGTAGGGTATAGAGTGTAGGGTATAGAGTGTAGGGTATAGAGTGTAGGGTATAGAGTGTAGAGTGTGGGGTATAGAGTGTAGGGTATAGAGTGCAGGGTATAGAGTGTAGGGTATAGAGTGTAGGGTATAGAGTGTAGAGTGTAGGGTATAGAGTGTAGGGTATAGAGTGTAGGGTATAGAGTGTAGGGTATAGAGTTTAGAGTGTAGGGTATAGATTGTAGGGTATAGAGTATAGGGTATAGAGTGTAGGGTATCGAGTATAGGGTATAGAGTGTAGGGTAAAGAGTGTAGAGTGTAGAGTACAGAGTGCAGGGTGTAGAGGGTAGGGTATAGAGTGTATAGTGTAGGGTGTAGAGTGTAGGGTATAGAGTGTAGGGTGTAGAGTGTAGGGTGTAGGGTATAGAGTGTAGGGTATAGAGTGCAGGGTATAGAGTGTAGGGTGTAGAGTGTAGAGTGTAGGGTGTAGAGTGTAGGGTATAGATTGTAGGTTATAGAGTGTAAGGTATAGAGTGTAGGGTGTAGGGATTAGAGTGTAGGGTGTAGAGTGTATGGTATAGAGTGTAGGGTATAGAGTGTAGGGTATAGAATGTATGTTATAGAGTGTAGGGTATAGAGTGTAGGGTGTAGGGTATAGAGTTTAGAGTGTAGGGTATAGAGTGTAGGGTATAGAGTGTAGGGTATAGAGTGTAGGGTATAGAGTGTAGGGTAGAGGGTGTACGGTATAGAGTGTAGAGTGTAGGGTATAGAGTGTAGGGTATAGAGTGTAGGGTATAGAGTGTAGGGTAGAGGGTGTACGGTATAGAGTGTAGAGTGTAGGGTATAGAGTGTAGGGTATAGAGTGTAGAGTGTAGGGATTAGAGTGTAGGGTATAGAGTGTAGAGTGTAGGGTATAGAGTGTAGGGTATAGAGTGTAGAGTGTAGGGATTAGAGTGTAGGGTATAGAGTGTAGAGTGTAGGGTATAGAGTGTAGGGTATAGAGTGTAGAGTGTAGGGATTAGATTGTAGGGTATAGATTGTAGGGTATAGAGTGTATGGTATAGAGTGTAGGGTATACAGTGTAGAGTGTATGGTATAGAGTGTAGGGTATAAAGTGTAGAGTGTAGGGTATAGAGTGTATGGTATAGAGTGTAGGGTGTAGAGTGTATGGTATAGAGTGTATAGTGTAGGGTATAGAGTGTAGGGTATAGAGTGTAGGGTATAGAGTGTAGAGTGTAGGGTATAGAGTGTAGGGTACAGAGTGCAGAGTGTAGGGTATAGAGTTTAGGGTATATAGTGTAGAGTGTAGGGTATAGAGTGTAAAGTGTAGGGTATAGAGTGTAGGGTATAGAGTGTAGGGTATAGAGTGTAGAGTGTAGGGTATAGAGTGTAGGGTATAGAGTGTAGGGTATAGAGTGTAGGGTATAGAGTGTAGAGTGTAGGGTATAGAGTGTAGGGTATAGAGTGTAGGGTATAGAGTGTAGGGTATAGAGTGTAGAGTGTAGGGTATATAGTGTAGGGTATAGAGTGTAGGGTATAGAGTGTAGGGTATAGAGTTTAGAGTGTAGGGTATAGATTGTAGGGTATAGAGTGTAGGGTATAGAGTGTAGGGTATCGAGTATAGGGTATAGAGTGTAGGGTAAAGAGTGTAGAGTGTAGAGTACAGAGTGCAGGGTGTAGAGGGTAGGGTATAGAGTGTATAGTGTAGGGTGTAGAGTGTAGGGTATAGAGTGTATGGTGTAGAGTGTAGGGTGTAGGGTATAGAGTGTAGGGTATAGAGTGCAGGGTATAGAGTGTAGGGTATATAGTGTAGAGTGTAGGGTATAGAGTGTAAAGTGTAGGGTATAGAGTGTAGGGTATAGAGTGTAGGGTATAGAGTGTAGAGTGTAGGGTATAGAGAGTAGGGTATAGAGTGTAGGGTATAGAGTGTAGGGTATAGAGTGTAGAGTGTAGGGTATAGAGTGTAGGGTATAGAGTGTAGGGTATAGAGTGTAGGGTATAGAGTGTAGAGTGTAGGGTATAGAGTGTAGGGTATAGAGTGTAGGGTATAGAGTGTAGGGTATAGAGTTTAGAGTGTAGGATATAGATTGTAGGGTATAGAGTGTAGGGTATAGAGTGTAGGGTATCGAGTATAGGGTATAGAGTGTAGGGTAAAGAGTGTAGAGTGTAGAGTACAGAGTGCAGGGTGTAGAGGGTAGGGTATAGAGTGTATAGTGTAGGGTGTAGAGTGTAGGGTATAGAGTGTAGGGTGTAGAGTGTAGGGTGTAGGGTATAGAGTGTAGGGTATAGAGTGCAGGGTATAGAGTGTAGGGTGTAGAGTGTAGAGTGTAGGGTGTAGAGTGTAGGGTATAGAGTGTAGGTTATAGAGTTTAAGGTATAGAGTGTAGGGTGTAGGGATTAGAGTGTAGGGTGTAGAGTGTATGGTATAGAGTGTAGGGTATAGAGTGTAGGGTATAGAATGTATGTTATAGAGTGTAGGGTATAGAGTGTAGAGTGTAGGGTATAGAGTTTAGAGTGTAGGGTATAGAGTGTAGGGTATAGAGTGTAGGGTATAGAGTGTAGGGTATAGAGTGTAGGGTAGAGGGTGTACGGTATAGAGTGTAGGGTATAGAGTGTAGGGTAAAGAGTGTAGAGTGTAGGGTATAGAGTGTAGGGTACAGAGTGTAGGGTGTAGAGTGTAGGGTGTAGAGTGTAGGGTGCAGAGTGTAGCGTATAGAGTGTAGGGTATAGAGTGTAGGGTATAGAGTGTAGGGTATAGAGTGTAGGGTATAGAGTGTAGGGTGTAGAGTGTAGGGTGTAGAGTGTAGGGTATAGAGTGTAGGGTATAGAGTGTAGGGTATAGAGTGTAGGGTATAGAGTGTAGGGTGTAGAGTGTAGGGTGTAGAGTGTAGGGTATAGAGTGTAGGGAGTAGAGTGTAGGGTATAGAGTGTAGAGTGTAGGGTATAGAGTGTAGAGTGTAGGGAGTAGAGTGTAGAGTGTAGGGTATAGAGTGTAGAGTGTAGAGTGTAGGGTATAGAGTGTAGGGTATAGAGTGTAGGGTATAGAGTGTAGGGTGTAGAGTGTAGGGTATAGAGTGCAGGTTGTAGAGTGTAGGGTATAGAGTGTAGGGTGTAGAGTGTAGGGTATAGAGTGTATAGTGTAGGGTATAGAGTGTAGGGTATAGAGTGTAGGGTATAGAGTGTATCGTGTAGGGTATAGAGTGTATGCTATAGAGTGTATGGTGTAGAGTGTATGGTGTAGAGTGTATGGTGTAGAGTGTAGGGTATAGAGTGTAGGGTATAGAGTGTATGGTATAGAGTGTAGAGTGTAGGGTATAGAGTGTAGGGTATAGAGTGTAGAGTGTAGGGATTAGAGTGTAGGGTATAGAGTGTAGGGTATAGAGTGTAGAGTGTAGGGTATAGAGTGTAGGGTATAGAGTGTAGAGTGTAGGGTATAGAGTGTAGGGTATAGAGTGTAGGGTGTAGGATATAGAGTGTAGGCTATCGAGTGTAGGCTATAGAGTGTAGGCTATAGAGTGTAGAGTATAGAGTGTAGGGTATAGAGTGCAGGGTATAGAATGTAGAGTGTAAAGTGTAGGGTATAGAGTGTAGTGTATAGAGTGTATGTTATAGAGTGTAGGGTATAGAGTGTAGAGTGTAAGGTATAGAGTGTAGTGTATAGAGTGTATGTTATAGAGTGTAGGGTGTAGAGTGTAGAGTGCAGGGTATAGAGTGTAGGGTATAGAGTGTAGGGTATAGAGTGTAGGGTATACAGTGTATGGTATAGAGTGTAGGGTATAGAGTGTAGAGTGTAGGGTATAGAGTGTAGGGTATAGAGTGTGGGGTATAGAGTGTAGGGTATAGATTGTAGGGTATAGGGTATAGAGTGTATGGTGTAGAGTGTAAGGTATAGAGTGTATAGTGTAGGGTATAGAGTGTAGGGTATAGAGTGTAGGTTATAGAGTGTAGGGTATAGAGTGTAGAGTGTAGGGTATAGAGTGTATGGTATAGAGTGTAGAGTGTAGAGTGTAGGGTATAGAGTTTAGAGTGTAGGGTATAGAGTGTAGGGTATAGAGTGTAGGGTATAGAGTGTAGGGTATAGAGTGTAGGGTAGAGGGTGTACGGTATAGAGTGTAGGGTATAGAGTGTAGGGTAAAGAGTGTAGAGTGTAGGGTATAGAGTGTAGGGTACAGAGTGTAGGGTGTAGAGTGTAGGGTGTAGAGTGTAGGGTGTAGAGTGTAGCGTATAGAGTGTAGGGTATAGAGTGTAGGGTATAGAGTGTAGGGTATAGAGTGTAGGGTATAGAGTGTAGGGTGTAGAGTGTAGGGTGTAGAGTGTAGGGTATAGAGTGTAGGGTATAGAGTGTAGGGTATAGAGTGTAGGGTATAGAGTGTAGGGTGTAGAGTGTAGGGTGTAGAGTGTAGGGTATAGAGTGTAGGGAGTAGAGTGTAGGGTATAGAGTGTAGAGTGTAGGGTATAGAGTGTAGAGTGTAGGGAGTAGAGTGTAGAGTGTAGGGTATAGAGTGTAGAGTGTAGAGTGTAGGGTATAGAGTGTAGGGTATAGAGTGTAGGGTATAGAGTGTAGGGTGTAGAGTGTAGGGTATAGAGTGCAGGTTGTAGAGTGTAGGGTATAGAGTGTAGGGTGTAGAGTGTAGGGTATAGAGTGTATAGTGTAGGGTATAGAGTGTAGGGTATAGAGTGTAGGGTATAGAGTGTATCGTGTAGGGTATAGAGTGTATGCTATAGAGTGTATGGTGTAGAGTGTATGGTGTAGAGTGTATGGTGTAGAGTGTAGGGTATAGAGTGTAGGGTATAGAGTGTATGGTATAGAGTGTAGAGTGTAGGGTATAGAGTGTAGGGTATAGAGTGTAGAGTGTAGGGATTAGAGTGTAGGGTATAGAGTGTAGGGTATAGAGTGTAGAGTGTAGGGTATAGAGTGTAGGGTATAGAGTGTAGAGTGTAGGGTATAGAGTGTAGGGTATAGAGTGTAGGGTGTAGGATATAGAGTGTAGGCTATCGAGTGTAGGCTATAGAGTGTAGGCTATAGAGTGTAGAGTATAGAGTGTAGGGTATAGAGTGCAGGGTATAGAATGTAGAGTGTAAAGTGTAGGGTATAGAGTGTAGTGTATAGAGTGTATGTTATAGAGTGTAGGGTATAGAGTGTAGAGTGTAAGGTATAGAGTGTAGTGTATAGAGTGTATGTTATAGAGTGTAGGGTGTAGAGTGTAGAGTGCAGGGTATAGAGTGTAGGGTATAGAGTGTAGGGTATAGAGTGTAGGGTATACAGTGTATGGTATAGAGTGTAGGGTATAGAGTGTAGAGTGTAGGGTATAGAGTGTAGGGTATAGAGTGTGGGGTATAGAGTGTAGGGTATAGATTGTAGGGTATAGGGTATAGAGTGTATGGTGTAGAGTGTAAGGTATAGAGTGTATAGTGTAGGGTATAGAGTGTAGGGTATAGAGTGTAGGTTATAGAGTGTAGGGTATAGAGTGTAGAGTGTAGGGTATAGAGTGTATGGTATAGAGTGTAGGGTGTAGAGTGTATGGTATAGAGTGTAGGGTATAGAGTGTAGTGTATAGAGTGTAGTGTATAGAGTGTAGGGTATAGAGTGTAGGGTATAGAGTGTAGAGTGTAGGGTATAGAGTGTATGCTGTAGAGTGTATGGTGTAGAGTGTATGGTATAGAGTGTAGGGTATAGAGTGTAGAGTGTACGGTATAGAGTGTAGGGTATAGAGTGTAGGGTATAGAGTGTATGTTATAGGGTATAGAGTGTAGAGTGTAGGGTATAGAGTTTAGAGTGTAGGGTATAGAGTGTAGGTTATAGAGTGTAAGGTATAGAGTGTAGGGTGTAGAGTGTAGGGTATAGAGTGTAGGGTATAGAGTGTATGGTATAGAGTGTAGGGTATAGCGTGTATGGTATAGAGTGTAGGGTAAAGAGTGTAGAGTGTAGGGTATAGAGTGTAGGGTATAGAGTGTAGAGTGTAGGGTATAGAGTGTAGGGTATAGAGTGTAGGGTGTAGAGTGTAGGGTGTAGAGTGTAGGGATTAGAGTGTAGGGTATAGAGTGTAGAGTGTAGGGTTTAGAGTGTAGGGTATAGAGTGTAGAGTGTAGGGATTAGATTGTAGGGTATAGAGTGTAGGGTATAGAGTGTATGGTATAGAGTGTAGGGTATACAGTGTAGAGTGTATGGTATAGAGTGTAGGGTATAAAGTGTAGAGTGTAGGGTATAGAGTGTATGGTATAGAGTGTAGGGTGTAGAGTGTATGGTATAGAGTGTAGAGTGTAGGGTATAGAGTGTAGGGTGTAGAGTGTAGGGTATAGAGTGTAGGGTGTAGAGTGTAGGGTGTAGGGTATAGAGTGTAGGGTATAGAGTGCAGGGTATAGAGTGTAGGGTGTAGAGTGTAGAGTGTAGGGTGTAGAGTGTAGGGTATAGAGTGTAGGTTATAGAGTGTAAGGTATAGAGTGTAGGGTGTAGGGATTAGAGTGTAGGGTGTAGAGTGTATGGTATAGAGTGTAGGGTATAGAGTGTAGGGTATAGAATGTATGTTATAGAGTGTAGGGTATAGAGTGTAGAGTGTAGGGTATAGAGTTTAGAGTGTAGGGTATAGAGTGTAGGGTATAGAGTGTAGGGTATAGAGTGTAGGGTATAGAGTGTAGGGTAGAGGGTGTACGGTATAGAGTGTAGGGTATAGAGTGTAGGGTAAAGAGTGTAGAGTGTATTGTATAGAGTGTAGGGTACAGAGTGTAGGGTGTAGAGTGTAGGGTGTAGAGTGTAGGGTGTAGAGTGTAGCGTATAGAGTGTAGGGTATAGAGTGTAGGGTATAGAGTGTAGGGTATAGAGTGTAGGGTGTAGAGTGTAGGGTGTAGAGTGTAGGGTATAGAGTGTAGGGTATAGAGTGTAGGGTATAGAGTGTAGGGTATAGAGTGTAGGGTGTAGAGTGTAGGGTGTAGAGTGTAGGGTATAGAGTGTAGGGAGTAGAGTGTAGGGTATAGAGTGTAGAGTGTAGGGTATAGAGTGTAGAGTGTAGGGAGTAGAGTGTAGAGTGTAGGGTATAGAGTGTAGAGTGTAGGGTGTAGGGTATAGAGTGTAGGGTATAGAGTGTAGGGTGTAGAGTGTAGGGTATAGAGTGTAGAGTGTAGGGTATAGAGTGTAGGGTATAGAGTGTAGGGTATAGAGTGTAGGGTGTAGAGTGTAGGGTATGGAGTGCAGGTTGTAGAGTGTAGGGTATAGAGTGTAGGGTGTAGAGTGTAGGGTATAGAGTGTATAGTGTAGGGTATAGAGTGTAGGGTATAGAGTGTAGGGTATAGAGTGTATCGTGTAGGGTATAGAGTGTATGCTATAGAGTGTATGGTGTAGAGTGTATGGTGTAGAGTGTATGGTGTAGAGTGTAGGGTATAGAGTGTAGGGTATAGAGTGTATGGTATAGAGTGTAGAGTGTAGGGTATAGAGTGTAGGGTATAGAGTGTAGAGTGTAGGGATTAGAGTGTAGGGTATAGAGTGTAGGGTATAGAGTGTAGAGTGTAGGGTATAGAGTGTAGGGTATAGAGTGTAGAGTGTAGGGTATAGAGTGTAGGGTATAGAGTGTAGGGTGTAGGATATAGAGTGTAGGCTATCGAGTGTAGGCTATAGAGTGTAGGCTATAGAGTGTAGAGTATAGAGTGTAGGGTATAGAGTGTAGGGTATAGAATGTAGAGTGTAAAGTGTAGGGTATAGAGTGTAGTGTATAGAGTGTATGTTATAGAGTGTAGAGTATAGAGTGTAGAGTGTAAGGTATAGAGTGTAGTGTATAGAGTGTATGTTATAGAGTGTAGGGTGTAGAGTGTAGAGTGTAGGGTATAGAGTGTAGGGTATAGAGTGTAGGGTATAGAGTGTAGGGTATACAGTGTATGGTATAGAGTGTAGGGTATAGAGTGTAGAGTGTAGGGTATAGAGTGTAGGGTATAGAGTGTGGGGTATAGAGTGTAGGGTATAGATTGTAGGGTATAGGGTATAGAGTGTATGGTGTAGAGTGTAAGGTATAGAGTGTATAGTGTAGGGTATAGAGTGTAGGGTATAGAGTGTAGGTTATAGAGTGTAGGGTATAGAGTGTAGAGTGTAGGGTATAGAGTGTATGGTATAGAGTGTAGGGTGTAGAGTGTATGGTATAGAGTGTAGGGTATAGAGTGTAGTGTATAGAGTGTAGTGTATAGAGTGTAGGGTATAGAGTGTAGGGTATAGAGTGTAGAGTGTAGGGTATAGAGTGTATGCTGTAGAGTGTATGGTGTAGAGTGTATGGTATAGAGTGTAGGGTATAGAGTGTAGAGTGTACGGTATAGAGTGTAGGGTATAGAGTGTAGGGTATAGAGTGTATGTTATAGGGTATAGAGTGTAGAGTGTAGGGTATAGAGTTTAGAGTGTAGGGTATAGAGTGTAGGGTATAGAGTGTAAGGTATAGAGTGTAGGGTGTAGAGTGTAGGGTATAGAGTGTAGGGTATAGAGTGTATGGTATAGAGTGTAGGGTATAGCGTGTATGGTATAGAGTGTAGGGTATAGAGTGTAGAGTGTAGGGTATAGAGTGTAGGGTATAGAGTGTAGAGTGTAGGGTATAGAGTGTAGGGTATAGAGTGTAGGGTGTAGAGTGTAGGGTGTAGAGTGTAGGGATTAGAGTGTAGGGTATAGAGTGTAGAGTGTAGGGTTTAGAGTGTAGGGTATAGAGTGTAGAGTGTAGGGATTAGATTGTAGGGTATAGAGTGTAGGGTATAGAGTGTATGGTATAGAGTGTAGGGTATACAGTGTAGAGTGTATGGTATAGAGTGTAGGGTATAAAGTGTAGAGTGTAGGGTATAGAGTGTATGGTATAGAGTGTAGGGTGTAGAGTGTATGGTATAGAGTGTAGAGTGTAGGGTATAGAGTGTAGGGTATAGAGTGTAGGGTATAGAGTGTAGAGTGTAGGGTATAGAGTGTAGGGTACAGAGTGCAGAGCGTAGGGTATAGAGTGTAGGGTATATAGTGTAGAGTGTGGGGTAAAGAGTGTAAAGTGTAGGGTATAGAGTGTAGGGTATAGAGTGTAGGGTATAGAGTGTAGAGTGTATGGTATAGAGTGTAGGGTATAGAGTGTAGGGTATAGAGTGTAGGGTGTAGGGTATAGAGTGTAGGGTATAGAGTGTAGGGTATAGAGTGTAAGGTATAGAGTGTAGGGTATAGAGTGTAGAGTGTAGGGTATAGAGTGTAGGGTATAGAGTGTAGGGTATAGAGTGTAGGGTATAGAGTGTAGGGTAAAGAGTGTAGAGTGTAGGGTATAGAGTGTAGGGTATAGAGTGTAGGGTATAGAGTGTAGGGTATAGAGTGTAGGGTAAAGAGTGTAGAGTGTAGGGTACAGAGTGCAGGGTGTAGAGGGTAGGGTATAGAGTGTAGAGTGTAGGGTATAGAGTGTAGGGTATATAGTGTAGAGTGTGGGGTAAAGAGTGTAAAGTGTAGGGTATAGAGTGTAGGGTATAGAGTGTAGGGTATAGAGTGTAGAGTGTATGGTATAGAGTGTAGGGTATAGAGTGTAGGGTATAGAGTGTAGGGTGTAGGGTATAGAGTGTAGGGTATAGAGTGTAGGGTATAGAGTGTAAGGTATAGAGTGTAGGGTATAGAGTGTAGAGTGTAGGGTATAGAGTGTAGGGTATAGAGTGTAGGGTATAGAGTGTAGGGTATAGAGTGTAGGGTAAAGAGTGTAGAGTGTAGGGTACAGAGTGCAGGGTGTAGAGGGTAGGGTATAGAGTGTAGAGTGTAGGGTGTAGAGTGTAGGGTATAGAGTGTAGGGTGTAGAGTGTATGGTGTAGGGTATAGAGTGTAGGTTATAGAGTGCAGGGTATAGAGTGTAGGGTGTAGAGTGTAGAGTGTAGGGTGTAGAGTGTAGGGTATAGAGTGTAGGGTATAGAGTGTAGGGTATAGAGTGTAGGGTGTAGGGATTAGAGTGTAGGGTGTAGAGTGTATGGTATAGAGTGTAGGGTATAGAGTGTAGGGTATAGAGTGTATGTTATAGAGTGTAGGGTATAGAGTGTAGAGTGTAGGGTATAGAGTGTAGGGTATAGAGTGTAGGGTATAGAGTGTAGGGTATAGAGTGTAGGGTATAGGGTGCAGGGTATAGAGTGTAGGGTATAGAGTGTAGGGTAAAGAGTGTAGAGTGTAGGGTATAGAGTGTAGGGTACAGAGTGTAGGGTGTAGAGTGTAGGGTGTAGAGTGTAGGGTGTAGAGTGTAGCGTATAGAGTGTAGGGTATAGAGTGTAGGGTATAGAGTGTAGGGTATAGAGTGTAGGGTATAGAGTGTAGGGTGTAGAGTGTAGGGTATAGAGTGTAGGGTATAGAGTGTAGGGTATAGAGTGTAGGGTATAGAGTGTAGGGTGTAGAGTGTAGGGTGTAGAGTGTAGGGTATAGAGTGTAGGGAGTAGAGTGTAGGGTATAGAGTGTAGAGTGTAGGGTATAGAGTGTAGAGTGTAGGGAGTAGAGTGTAGAGTGTAGGGTATAGAGTGTAGAGTGTAGGGTGTAGGGTATAGAGTGTAGGGTATAGAGTGTAGGGTGTAGAGTGTAGGGTATAGAGTGTAGAGTGTAGGGTAAAGAGTGTAGGGTACAGAGTGCAGAGTGTAGGGTATAGAGTGTAGGGTATATAGTGTAGAGTGTAGGGTATAGAGTGTAAAGTGAAGGGTATAGAGTGTAGGGTATAGAGTGTAGGGTATAGAGTGTAGAGTGTAGGGTATAGAGTGTAGGGTATAGAGTGTAGGGTATAGAGTGTATGGTATAGAGTGTAGAGTGTAGGGTATAGAGTGTAGGGTATAGAGTGTAGAGTGTAGGGATTAGAGTGTAGGGTATAGAGTGTAGGGTATAGAGTGTAGAGTGTAGGGTATAGAGTGTAGGGTATAGAGTGTAGAGTGTAGGGTATAGAGTGTAGGGTATAGAGTGTAGGGTGTAGGATATAGAGTGTAGGCTATCGAGTGTAGGCTATAGAGTGTAGGCTATAGAGTGTAGAGTATAGAGTGTAGGGTATAGAGTGTAAGGTATAGAATGTAGAGTGTAAAGTGTAGGGTATAGAGTGTAGTGTATAGAGTGTATGTTATAGAGTGTAGGGTATAGAGTGTAGAGTGTAAGGTATAGAGTGTAGTGTATAGAGTGTATGTTATAGAGTGTAGGGTGTAGAGTGTAGAGTGTAGGGTATAGAGTGTAGGGTATAGAGTGTAGGGTATAGAGTGTAGGGTATACAGTGTATGGTATAGAGTGTAGGGTATAGAGTGTAGAGTGTAGGGTATAGAGTGTAGGGTATAGAGTGTGGGGTATAGAGTGTAGGGTATAGATTGTAGGGTATAGGGTATAGAGTGTATGGTGTAGAGTGTAAGGTATAGAGTGTATAGTGTAGGGTATAGAGTGTAGGTTACAGAGTGTAGGGTATAAAGTGTAGAGTGTAGGGTATAGAGTGTATGGTATAGAGTGTAGGGTGTAGAGTGTATGGTATAGAGTGTAGGGTATAGAGTGTAGTGTATAGAGTGTAGTGTATAGAGTGTAGGGTATAGAGTGTAGGGTATAGAGTGTAGAGTGTAGGGTATAGAGTGTATGCTGTAGAGTGTATGGTGTAGAGTGTATGGTATAGAGTGTAGGGTATAGAGTGTAGATTGTATGGTATAGAGTGTAGGGTATAGAGTGTAGGGTATAGAGTGTATGTTATAGGGTATAGAGTGTAGAGTCTAGGGTATAGAGTTTAGAGTGTAGGGTATAGAGTGTAGGGTATAGAGTGTAAGGTATAGAGTGTAGGGTGTAGAGTGTAGGGTATAGAGTGTAGGGTATAGAGTGTATGGTATAGAGTGTAGGGTATAGCGTGTATGGTATAGAGTGTAGGGTATAGAGTGTAGAGTGTAGGGTATAGAGTGTAGGGTATAGAGTGTAGAGTGTAGGGTATAGAGTGTAGGGTATAGAGTGTAGGGTGTAGAGTGTAGGGTGTAGAGTGTAGGGATTAGAGTGTAGGGTATAGAGTGTAGAGTGTAGGGTTTAGAGTGTAGGGTATAGAGTGTAGAGTGTAGGGATTAGATTGTAGGGTATAGAGTGTAGGGTATAGAGTGTATGGTATAGAGTGTAGGGTATACAGTGTAGAGTGTATGGTATAGAGTGTAGTGTATAAAGTGTAGAGTGTAGGGTATAGAGTGTATGGTATAGAGTGTAGGGTGTAGAGTGTATGGTATAGAGTGTAGAGTGTAGGGTATAGAGTGTAGGGTATAGAGTGTAGGGTATAGAGTGTAGAGTGTAGGGTATAGAGTGTAGGGTACAGAGTGCAGAGTGTAGGGTATAGAGTGTAGGGTATATAGTGTAGAGTGTGGGGTAAAGAGTGTAAAGTGTAGGGTATAGAGTGTAGGGTATAGAGTGTAGGGTATAGAGTGTAGAGTGTAGGGTATAGAGTGTAGGGTATAGAGTGTAGGGTATAGAGTGTAGGGTATAGAGTGTAGATTGTAGGGTATAGAGTGTAGGGTATAGAGTGTAGGGTATAGAGTGTAAGGTATAGAGTGTAGGGTATAGAGTGTAGAGTGTAGGGTATAGAGTGTAGGGTATAGAGTGTAGGGTATAGAGTGTAGGGTATAGAGTGTAGGGTAAAGAGTGTAGAGTGTAGGGTACAGAGTGCAGGGTGTAGAGGGTAGGGTATAGAGTGTAGAGTGTAGGGTGTAGAGTGTAGGGTATAGAGTGTAGGGTGTAGAGTGTATGGTGTAGGGTATAGAGTGTAGGGTATAAAGTGCAGGGTATAGAGTGTAGGGTGTAGAGTGTAGAGTGTAGGGTGTAGAGTGTAGGGTATAGAGTGTAGGGTATAGAGTGTAGGGTATAGAGTGTAGGGTGTAGGGATTAGAGTGTAGAGTGTAGAGTGTATGTTATAGAGTGTAGGGTATAGAGTGTAGGGTATAGAGTGTAGGGTATAGAGTGTATGTTATAGAGTGTAGGGTATAGAGTGTAGAGTGTAGGGTATAGAGTTTAGAGTGTAGGGTATAGAGTGTAGGGTATAGAGTGTAGGGTATAGAGTGTAGGGTATAGGGTGCAGGGTTTAGAGTGTAGGGTATAGAGTGTAGGGTAAAGAGTGTAGAGTGTAGGGTATAGAGTGTAGGGTACAGAGTGTAGGGTGTAGAGTGTAGGGTGTAGAGTGTAGGGTGTAGAGTGTAGCGTATAGAGTGTAGGGTATAGAGTGTAGGGTATAGAGTGTAGGGTATAGAGTGTAGAGTATAGAGTGTAGGGTGTAGAGTGTAGGGTGTAGGTTATAGAGTGTAGGGTATAGAGTGTAGGGTATAGAGTGTAGGGTGTAGAGTGTAGGGTGTAGAGTGTAGGGTATAGAGTGTAGGGAGTAGAGTGTAGGGTATAGAGTGTAGAGTGTAGGGTATAGAGTGTAGAGTGTAGGGAGTAGAGTGTAGAGTGTAGGGTATAGAGTGTAGAGTGTAGGGTGTAGGGTATAGAGTGTAGGGTATAGAGTGTAGGGTGTAGAGTGTAGGGTATAGAGTGTAGAGTGTAGGGTATAGAGTGTAGGGTACAGAGTGCAGAGTGTAGGGTATAGAGTGTAGGGTATATAGTGTAGAGTGTAGGGTATAGAGTGTAAAGTGTAGGGTATAGAGTGTAGGGTATAGAGTGTAGGGTATAGAGTGTAGAGTGTAGGGTATAGAGTGTAGGGTATAGAGTGTAGGGTATAGAGTGTAGGGTATAGAGTGTAGAGTGTAGGGTATAGAGTGTAGGATATAGAGTGTAGGGTATAGAGTGTAGGGTATAGAGTGTAGGGTAAAGAGTGTAGAGTGTAGGGTATAGAGTGTAGGGTACAGAGTGTAGGGTGTAGAGTGTAGGGTGTAGAGTGTAGGGTGTAGAGTGTAGCGTATAGAGTGTAAGGTATAGAGTGTAGGGTATAGAGTGTAGGGTATAGAGTGTAGGGTATAGAGTGTAGGGTGTAGAGTGTAGGGTGTAGAGTGTAGGGTATAGAGTGTAGGGTATAGAGTGTAGGGTATAGAGTGTAGGGTATAGAGTGTAGAGTGTAGGGTGTAGGGTATAGAGTGTAGGGTATAGAGTGTAGGGTGTAGAGTGTAGGGTATAGAGTGTAGAGTGTAGTGTATAGAGTGTAGGGTACAGAGTGCAGAGTGTAGGGTATAGAGTGTAGGGTATATAGTGTAGAGTGTAGGGTATAGAGTGTAAAGTGTAGGGTATAGAGTGTAGGGTATAGAGTGTAGAGTGTAGGGTATAGAGTGTAGGGTATAGAGTGTAGGGTATAGAGTGTAGGGTATAGAGTGTAGAGTGTAGGGTATAGAGTGTAGGGTATAGAGTGTAGGGTATAGAGTGTAGGGTATAGAGTGTAGAGTGTAGGGTATAGAGTGTAGGGTATAGAGTGTAGGGTATAGAGTGTAGGGTATAGAGTTTAGAGTGTAGGGTATAGAGTGTAGGGTATAGAGTGTAAGGTATAGAGTGTAGAGTGTAGGGTATAGAGTGTAGGGTATAGAGTGTAGGGTATAGAGTGTAGGGTAAAGAGTGTAGAGTGTAGGGTACAGAGTGCAGGGTGTAGAGGGTAGGGTATAGAGTGTAGAGTGTAGGGTGTAGATTGTAGGGTATAGAGTGTAGGGTGTAGAGTGTAGGGTGTAGGGTATAGAGTGTAGGGTATAGAGTGCAGGGTATAGAGTGTAGGGTGTAGAGTGTAGAGTGTAGGGTGTAGAGTGTAGGGTATAGAGTGTAGGGTATAGAGTGTAGGGTATAGAGTGTAGGGTGTAGGGATTAGAGTGTAGGGTGTAGAGTGTATGGTATAGAGTGTAGGGTATAGAGTGTAGGGTATAGAGTGTAGGGTATAGAGTGTATGTTATAGAGTGTAGGGTATAGAGTGTAGAGTGTAGGGTATAGAGTTTAGAGTGTAGGGTATAGAGTGTAGGGTATAGAGTGTAGGGTATAGAGTGTAGGGTATAGGGTGCAGGGTATAGAGTGTAGGGTATAGAGTGTAGGGTATAGAGTGTAGGGTAAAGAGTGTAGAGTGTAGGGTATAGAGTGTAGGGTACAGAGTGTAGGGTGTAGAGTGTAGGGTGTAGAGTGTAGGGTGTAGAGTGTAGGGTATAGAGTGTAGGGTATAGAGTGTAGGGTATAGAGTGTAGGGTATAGAGTGTAGGGTGTAGAGTGTAGGGTGTAGAGTGTAGGGTATAGAGTGTAGGGTATAGAGTGTAGGGTATAGAGTGTAGGGTATAGAGTGTAGGGTGTAGAGTGTAGGGTGTAGAGTGTAGGGTATAGAGTGTAGGGAGTAGAGTGTAGGGTATAGAGTGTAGAGTGTAGGGTATAGAGTGTAGAGTGTAGGGAGTAGAGTGTAGAGTGTAGGGTATAGAGTGTAGAGTGTAGGGTGTAGGGTATAGAGTGTAGGGTATAGAGTGTAGGGTGTAGAGTGTAGGGTATAGAGTGTAGAGTGTAGGGTATAGAGTGTAGGGTACAGAGTGCAGAGTGTAGGGTATAGAGTGTAGGGTATATAGTGTAGAGTGTAGGGTATAGAGTGTAAAGTGTAGGGTATAGAGTGTAGGGTATAGAGTGTAGGGTATAGAGTGTAGAGTGTAGGTTATAGAGTGTAGGGTATAGAGTGTAGGGTATAGAGTGTATGGTATAGAGTGTAGAGTGTAGGGTATAGAGTGTAGGGTATAGAGTGTAGAGTGTAGGGATTAGAGTGTAGGGTATAGAGTGTAGGGCATAGAGTGTAGAGTGTAGGGTATAGAGTGTAGGGTATAGAGTGTAGAGTGTAGGGTATAGAGTGTAGGGTATAGAGTGTAGGGTGTAGGATATAGAGTGTAGGCTATAGAGTGTAGGCTATAGAGTGTAGAGTATAGAGTGTAGGGTATAGAGTGTAAGGTATAGAATGTAGAGTGTAAAGTGTAGGGTATAGAGTGTAGTGTATAGAGTGTATGTTATAGAGTGTAGGGTATAGAGTGTAGAGTGTAAGGTATAGAGTGTAGTGTATAGAGTGTATGTTATAGAGTGTAGGGTGTAGAGTGTAGAGTGTAGGGTATAGAGTGTAGGGTATAGAGTGTAGGGTATAGAGTGTAGGGTATACAGTGTATGGTATAGAGTGTAGGGTATAGAGTGCAGAGTGTAGGGTATAGAGTGTAGGGTATAGAGTGTGGGGTATAGAGTGTATGGTATAGATTGTAGGGTATAGGGTATAGAGTGTATGGTGTAGAGTGTAAGGTATAGAGTGTATAGTGTAGGGTATAGAGTGTAGGTTATAGAGTGTAGGGTATAGAGTGTAGAGTGTAGGGTATAGAGTGTATGGTATAGAGTGTAGGGTGTAGAGTGTATGGTATAGAGTGTAGGGTATAGAGTGTAGTGTATAGAGTGTAGTGTATAGAGTGTAGGGTATAGAGTGTAGGGTATAGAGTGTAGAGTGTAGGGTATAGAGTGTATGCTGTAGAGTGTATGGTGTAGAGTGTATGGTATAGAGTGTAGGGTATAGAGTGTAGAGTGTACGGTATAGAGTGTAGGGTATAGAGTGTAGGGTATAGAGTGTATGTTATAGGGTATAGAGTGTAGAGTCTAGGGTATAGAGTTTAGAGTGTAGGGTATAGAGTGTAGGGTATAGAGTGTAAGGTATAGAGTGTAGGGTGTAGAGTGTAGGGTATAGAGTGTAGGGTATAGA
Organism: Ranitomeya imitator; assembly: GCF_032444005.1. Lineage (NCBI taxonomy): Eukaryota > Metazoa > Chordata > Amphibia > Anura > Dendrobatidae > Ranitomeya > Ranitomeya imitator. The sequence continues at coordinate 1,312,182 of NW_027194316.1, forward strand.
GTGTATGGTATAGAGTGTAGGGTATAGCGTGTATGGTATAGAGTGTAGGGTATAGAGTGTAGAGTGTAGGGTATAGAGTGTAGGGTATAGAGTGTAGAGTGTAGGGTATAGAGTGTAGGGTATAGAGTGTAGGGTGTAGAGTGTAGGGTGTAGAGTGTAGGGATTAGAGTGTAGGGTATAGAGTGTAGAGTGTAGGGTTTAGAGTGTAGGGTATAGAGTGTAGAGTGTAGGGATTAGATTGTAGGGTATAGAGTGTAGGGTATAGAGTGTATGGTATAGAGTGTAGGGTATACAGTGTAGAGTGTATGGTATAGAGTGTAGTGTATAAAGTGTAGAGTGTAGGGTATAGAGTGTATGGTATAGAGTGTAGGGTGTAGAGTGTATGGTATAGAGTGTAGAGTGTAGGGTATAGAGTGTAGGGTATAGAGTGTAGGGTATAGAGTGTAGAGTGTAGGGTATAGAGTGTAGGGTACAGAGTGCAGAGTGTAGGGTATAGAGTGTAGGGTATATAGTGTAGAGTGTGGGGTAAAGAGTGTAAAGTGTAGGGTATAGAGTGTAGGGTATAGAGTGTCGGGTATAGAGTGTAGAGTGTAGGGTATAGAGTGTAGGGTATAGAGTGTAGGGTATAGAGTGTAGGGTATAGAGTGTAGATTGTAGGGTATAGAGTGTAGGGTATAGAGTGTAGGGTATAGAGTGTAAGGTATAGAGTGTAGGGTATAGAGTGTAGAGTGTAGGGTATAGAGTGTAGGGTATAGAGTGTAGGGTATAGAGTGTAGGGTATAGAGTGTAGGGTATAGAGTGTAGGGTAAAGAGTGTAGAGTGTAGGGTACAGAGTGCAGGGTGTAGAGGGTAGGGTATAGAGTGTAGAGTGTAGGGTGTAGAGTGTAGGGTATAGAGTGTAGGGTGTAGAGTGTATGGTGTAGGGTATAGAGTGTAGGGTATAGAGTGCAGGGTATAGAGTGTAGGGTGTAGAGTGTAGGGTGTAGAGTGTAGGGTATAGAGTGTAGGGTATAGAGTGTAGGGTATAGAGTGTAGGGTGTAGGGATTAGAGTGTAGGGTGTAGAGTGTATGGTATAGAGTGTAGGGTATAGAGTGTAGGGTATAGAGTGTAGGGTATAGAGTGTATGTTATAGAGTGTAGGGTATAGAGTGTAGAGTGTAGGGTATAGAGTTTAGAGTGTAGGGTATAGAGTGTAGGGTATAGAGTGTAGGGTATAGAGTGTAGGGTATAGGGTGCAGGGTATAGAGTGTAGGGTATAGAGTGTAGGGTAAAGAGTGTAGAGTGTAGGGTATAGAGTGTAGGGTACATAGTGTAGGGTGTAGAGTGTAGAGTGTAGGGTGTAGAGTGTAGCGTATAGAGTGTAGGGTATAGAGTGTAGGGTATAGAGTGTAGGGTATAGAGTGTAGGGTATAGAGTGTAGGGTGTAGAGTGTAGGGTGTAGGGTATAGAGTGTAGGGTATAGAGTGTAGGGTATAGAGTGTAGGGTGTAGAGTGTAGGGTGTAGAGTGTAGGGTATAGAGTGTAGGGAGTAGAGTGTAGGGTATAGAGTGTAGAGTGTAGGGTATAGAGTGTAGAGTGTAGGGAGTAGAGTGTAGAGTGTAGGGTATAGAGTGTAGAGTGTAGGGTGTAGGGTATAGAGTGTAGGGTATAGAGTGTAGGGTTTAGAGTGTAGGGTATAGAGTGTAGGGTACAGAGTGCAGAGTGTAGGGTATAGAGTGTAGGGTATATAGTGTAGAGTGTAGGGTATAGAGTGTAAAGTGTAGGGTATAGAGTGTAGGGTATAGAGTGTAGGGTATAGAGTGTAGAGTGTAGGGTATAGAGTGTAGGGTATAGAGTGTAGGGTATAGAGTGTAGGGTATAGAGTGTAGAGTGTAGGGTATAGAGTGTAGGGTATAGAGTGTAGGGGATAGAGTGTAGGGTATAGAGTGTAGGGTAAAGAGTGTAGAGTGTAGGGTATAGAGTGTAGGGTACAGAGTTTAGGGTGTAGAGTGTAGGGTGTAGAGTGTAGGGTGTAGAGTGTAGCGTATAGAGTGTAGGGTATAGAGTGTAGGGTATAGAGTGTAGGGTATAGAGTGTAGGGTGTAGAGTGTAGGGTGTAGAGTGTAGGGTATAGAGTGTAGGGTATAGAGTGTAGGGTATAGAGTGTAGGGTATAGAGTGTAGAGTGTAGGGTGTAGGGTATAGAGTGTAGGGTATAGAGTGTAGGGTGTAGAGTGTAGGGTATAGAGTGTAGAGTGTAGGGTATAGAGTGTAGGGTACAGAGTGCAGAGTGTAGGGTATAGAGTGTAGGGTATATAGTGTAGAGTGTAGGGTATAGAGTGTAAAGTGTAGGGTATAGAGTGTAGGGTATAGAGTGTAGAGTGTAGGGTATAGAGTGTAGGGTATAGAGTGTATTGTATAGAGTGTAGGGTATAGAGTGTAGAGTGTAGGGTATAGAGTGTAGGGTATAGAGTGTAGGGTATAGAGTGTAGGGAATAGAGTGTAGAGTGTAGGGTATAGAGTGTAGGGTATAGAGTGTAGGGTATAGAGTTTAGAGTGTAGGGTATAGAGTGTAGTTTATAGAGTGTAAGGTATAGAGTGTAGAGTGTAGGGTATAGAGTGTAGGGTATAGAGTGTAGGGTATAGAGTGTAGGGCAAAGAGTGTAGAGTGTAGGGTACAGAGTGCAGGGTGTAGAGGGTAGGGTATAGAGTGTAGAGTGTAGGGTGTAGATTGTAGGGTATAGAGTGTAGGGTGTAGAGTGTAGGGTGTAGGGTATAGAGTGTAGGGTATAGAGTGCAGGGTATAGAGTGTAGGGTGTAGAGTGTAGAGTGTAGGGTATAGAGTGTAGGGTATAGAGTGTAGGGTATAGAGTGTAGGGTGTAGGGATTAGAGTGTAGGGTGTAGAGTGTATGGTATAGAGTGTAGGGTATAGAGTGTAGGGTATAGAGTGTATGTTATAGAGTGTAGGGTATAGAGTGTAGAGTGTAGGGTATAGAGTTTAGAGTGTAGGGTATAGAGTGTAGGGTATAGAGTGTAGGGTATAGAGTGTAGGGTATAGAGTGTAGGGTATAGGGTGTAGGGTATAGAGTGTAGGGTATAGAGTGTAGGGTAAAGAGTGTAGAGTGTAGGGTATAGAGTGTAGGGTACAGAGTGTAGGGTGTAGAGTGTAGGGTGTAGAGTGTAGGGTGTAGAGTGTAGCGTATAGAGTGTAGGGTATAGAGTGTAGGGTATAGAGTGTAGGGTATAGATTGTAGGGTGTAGAGTGTAGGGTGTAGAGTGTAGGGTATAGAGTGTAGGGTATAGAGTGTAGGGTATAGAGTGTAGGGTGTAGAGTGTAGGGTGTAGAGTGTAGGGTATAGAGTGTAGGGAGTAGAGTGTAGGGTATAGAGTGTAGAGTGTAGGGTATAGAGTGTAGACTGTAGGGAGTAGAGTGTAGAGTGTAGGGTATAGAGTGTAGAGTGTAGGGTGTAGGGTATAGAGTGTAGGGTATAGAGTGTAGGGTGTAGAGTGTAGGGTATAGAGTGTAGAGTGTAGGGTATAGAGTGTAGGGTGTAGGGTATAGAGTGTGGCGTATAGAGTATAGGGTGTAGAGTGTAGGGTATAGAGTGTAGGGTGTAGGGTATAGAGTGTAGAGTGTAGGGTATAGAGTGTAGGGTATAGAGTGTAGGGTATAGAGTGTAGGGTATAGAGTGTAGGGAATAGAGTGTAGGGTGTAAGGTGTAGAGTGTAGGGTATAGAGTGTAGGGTATATACTGTAGGGTATAGAGTGTAGGCTATAGAGTGTAGGGTATAGAGTATAGAGTGTAGGGTATAGAGTGTAGGGTATAGAGTGTAGGGTATAGAGTGTAGGGTATAGAGTGTAGGGTATAGGGTATAGAGTGTAAGGTGTAGAGTGTAGGGTGTAGAGTGTAGGGTATAGAGTGTAGGGTATAGAGTGTAGGGTGTAGGGTATAGAGTGTATGGTATAGAGTGTAGGGTATAGAGTGTAGAGTGTAGGGTATAGAGCTTAGGGTGTAGAGTGTAGGGTATAGAGTGTAGAGTTTAGGGTATAGAGTGTGGGGCATAGAGTGTATGGTATACAGTGTAGAGTGCAGGGTATAGAGTGTATAGTGTAGGGTATAGAGTGTAGGGTATAGAGTGTATGGTATAGAGTGTAGGGTATAAAGTTTAGAGTGTAGGGTATAGAGTGTAGGGTATAGAGTGTATGGTATAGAGTGTAGAGTGTAGGGTATAGAGTGTAGGGTATAGAGTGTAGAGTGTAGGGATTAGAGTGTAGGGTATAGAGTGTAGAGTGTAGGGTATACAGTGTAGGGTATAGAGTGTAGAGTGTAGGGTATAGAGTGTAGGGTATAGAGTGTAGGGTGTAGGATATAGAGTGTAGGCTATAGAGTGTAGGCTATAGAGTGTAGGCTATAGAGTGTAGAGTATAGAGTGTAGGGTATAGAGTGTAGGGTATAGAATGTAGAGTGTAAAGTGTAGGGTATAGAGTGTAGTGTATAGAGTGTATGTTATAGAGTGTAGGGTATAGAGTGTATGGTATAGAGTGTAGGGTGTAGAGTGTAGGGTATAGAGTGTAGGGTATAGAGTGTAGGGTATAGAGTGTAGGGTATAGAGTGTAGGGTATACAGTGTATGGTATAGAGTGTAGGGTATAGAGTGTAGAGTGTAGGGTATAGAGTGTAGGGTATAGAGTGTAGGGTGTAGAGTGTAGGGTGTAGAGTGTATGGTATAGAGTGTAGGGTATAGAGTGTAGGGTATAGAGTGTAGAGTGTAGGGTATATAGTGTAGGGTATAGAGCTTAGGGTGTAGAGTGTAGGATATAGAGTGTAGAGTTTAGGGTATAGAGTGTGGGGCATAGAGTGTATGGTATACAGTGTAGAGTGTAGAGTGTAGGGTATAGAGTGTATAGTGTAGGGTATAGAGTGTAGGGTGTAGAGTGTAGGGTGTAGAGTGTAGGGTGTAGAGTGTATGGTATAGAGTGTAGGGTATAGAGTGTAGAGTTTAGGGTAGAGAGTGTGGGGCATAGAGTGTATGGTATACAGTGTAGAGTGTAGGGTATAGAGTGTATAGTGTAGGGTATAGAGTGTAGGGTATAGAGTGTATGGTATAGAGTGTAGGGTATAAAGTGTAGAGTGTAGGGTATAGAGTGTATGGTATAGAGTGTAGGGTATAAAGTGTAGAGTGTAGGGTATAGAGTGTAGGGTATAGAGTGTAGGGTATAGAGTGTAGGGTAAAGAGTGTAGAGTGTAGGGTACAGAGTGCAGGGTGTAGAGTGTAGGGTATAGAGTGTAGAGTGTAGGTTGTAGAGTGTAGGGTATAGAGTGTAGGGTATAGAGTGTAGGGTATAGAGTGTAGGGTATAAAGTGTAGGGTGTAGGGTATAGAGTCTCAACCAATCACAACAACCTGACAAAAGCCGGAATTAGGAAGATGGCAGATGAAGGCCAGGAGAGGTATGTCAGTGACTGGAAGAATGATATCATCAGCTCACAGAAACTGACCATGTACCGGAGCCTACAGAGAGACTACAGACTGGCCCCATATCTGGAGAAACTCCCGGACCCCAGAGACCGCCAGATCCTGAGCCGATATAGACTCAGCGCCCACAGTCTGGCCATCGAATGTGGCCGACACAGGCAGAGCTACAAGCCCAGGGAGGAAAGACTGTGCCAACACTGTGACCAGGAGGCCATAGAGGACGAAACCCACTTCCTGCTACACTGCTCCAAATACTCAGCAGTGAGGGACACTCACTTCAGGAGACTCTCACATCTCTTCCCAGACTTCATCACCATGAAGGAGGAAGAGAAAACATATATCTTGCTGGGAGAAGAAGAGAGAGCGGTGGAGATAGCAGCGCGGTATGTGAGCGAATGCCATAGACTGCGAGAAAGAGAACTATGATGCCATGGACTATAGCCCCCAACCTGGATCTGCCCCATCCACCTCCCCTATGCCATGGACTATAGCCCCCACAATGGACCTGCCCCATCCACCTCCCCTATGCCATGGACTATAGCCCCCAACCTGAACCTGCCCCATCCACCTCCCCTATGCCATGGACTATAGCCCCCAACCTGGATCTGCCCCATCCACCTCCCCTATGCCATGGACTATAGCCCCCAACCTGGATCTGCCCCATCCACCTCCCCCCACAGCTCCTACCCAACATCCCCTCAGTCCCTATCCCTATTGCCTCTATACACTTGCTTTGGCAAAACTGATGTGTATTTGGTCCTGCCAATAAAGCTTCTTTGAATCTTGAATCTTGAATGAGTGTAGGGTATAGAGTGCAGGTTGTAGAGTGTAGGGTATAGAGTGTATGGTATAGGGTGTAGGGTATAAAGTGTAGGGTATAGAGTGTAGGGTATAGAGTGTAGGGTATAGAGTGTAGGGTATAGAGTGTAGGCTATAGAGTGTAGAGTATATAGTGTAGAGTGTAGGGTATAGAGTGTAGGGTATAGAGTGTAGGGTATAGAGTGTGGAGTATAGAGTGTAAGTATAGAATGTAGAGTGTAGAGTGTAGGGTGTAGAGTGCAAAGTGTAGGGTATAGAGTGTAAGATATAGAGTGTAGTGTATAGAGTGTATGTTATAGAGTGTAGGGTATAGGGTGTAGAGTTTAGGGTATAAAGTGTAGTGTATAGATTGTATGGTATAGAGTGTATGGTATAGAGTGTAGAGTGTAGGGTATAGAGTGTAGGGTATAGAGTGTAGGGCATAGAGTGTAGGGTGTAGAGTGTAGGGTATAGAGTGTAGGGTATAGAGTGTAGGTTATAGAGTGTAGCGTATAGAGCGTAGGGTGTAGGGTATAGAGTGTAGGGTATAGAGTGTAGGGTATAGAGTGTAGGGTATAGAGTGTAGGGTATAGAGTGTATGGTATAGAGCTTAGGGTGTAGAGTGTAGGGTATAGAATGTAGAGTTTAGGGTAGAGAGTGTGGGGCATAGAGTGTATGGTATACAGTGTAGAGTGTAGGGTATAGAGTGTATAGTGTAGGGTATAGAGTGTATGGTATAGAGTGTATGGTATAGAGTATAGGGTATAAAGTGTAGAGTGTAGGGTATAGAGTGTATGGTATAGAGTGTAGGGTATAAAGTGTAGAGTGTAGGGTATAGAGTGTAGGGTATACAGTGTATGGTATAGAGTGTAGGGTATAGAGTGTAGAGTGTAGGGTATAGAGTGTAGGGTATAGAGTGTAGGGTATAGAGTGTAGGGTATAGATTGTAGGGTATAGGGTATAGGGTATAGAGTGTATGGTGTAGAGTGTAGGGTATAGAGTGTAGGGTGTAGGGTGTAGAGTGTGGGGTGTAGAGTGGTGTAGAGTGTAGGATGTAGAGTGTATGGTATAGAGTGTAGGGTATAGAGTATAGCGTGTATGGTATAGAGTGTAGTGTATAGAGTGTAGGGTATAGGGTATAGAGTGTAGGGTATAGAGTGTAGGGTATAGATTTGAGAGTGTAGGGTATAGAGTGTAAGGTATAGAGTGTAGGGTAAAGAGTGTAGAGTGTAGGGTACAGAGTGCAGGGTGTAGAGTGTAGGGTATAGAGTGTAGAGTGTAGAGTGTAGGGTGTAGAGTGTAGGGTATAGAGTGTAGGGTATAGAGTGTAGGGTATAGAGTGTAGGGTATAAAGTGTAGGGTGTAGGGTATAGAGTGTAGGGTATAGAGTGCAGGTTGTAGAGTGTAGGGTATAGAGTGTATGGTATAGTGTGTAGGGTATAGAGTGTAGGGTATAGAGTGTAGGGTATAGAGTGTAGGGTATAGAGTGTAGGCTATAGAGTGTAGAGTATATAGTGTAGAGTGTAGGGTATAGAGTGTAGGGTATAGAGTGTAGGGAATAGAGTGTGGAGTATAGAGTGTAGGGTATAGAATGTAGAGTGTAGAGTGTAGGGTGTAGAGTGCAAAGTGTAGGGTATAGAGTGTAAGATATAGAGTGTAGTGTATAGAGTGTATGTTATAGAGTGTAGGGTATAGAGTGTAGAGTTTAGGGTATAGAGTGCAGTGTATAGATTGTATGGTATAGAGTGTATGGTATAGAGTGTAGAGTGTAGGGTATAGAGTGTAGGGTATAGAGTGTAGGGCATAGAGTGTAGGGTGTAGAGTGTAGGGTATAGAGTGTAGGGTATAGAGTGTAGGGTATAGAGTGTAGGTTATAGAGTGTAGCGTATAGAGCGTAGGGTGTAGGGTATAGAGTGTAGGGTATAGAGTGTAGGGTATAGAGTGTAGGGTATAGAGTGTATGGTATAGAGCTTAGGGTGTAGAGTGTAGGGTATAGAATGTAGAGTTTAGGGTAGAGAGTGTGGGGCATAGAGTGTATGGTATACAGTGTAGAGTGTAGGGTATAGAGTGTATAGTGTAGGGTATAGAGTGTAGGGTATAGAGTGTATGGTATAGAGTGTAGGGTATAAAGTGTAGAGTGTAGGGTATAGAGTGTATGGTATAGAGTGTAGGGTATAAAGTGTAGAGTGTAGGGTATAGAGTGTATGGTATAGAGTTTAGGGTGTAGAGTGTAGGGTATAGAGTGTAGAGTTTAGGGTATAGAGTGTGGGGCATAGAGTGTATGGTATACAGTGTAGAGTGTAGAGTGTAGGGTATAGAGTGTAGCGTATAGAGCGTAGGGTGAAGGGTATAGAGTGTAGGGTATAGAGTGTAGAGTGTAGGGTATAGAGTGTAGGGTATAGAGCTTAGGGTGTAGAGTGTAGGGTATAGAGTGTAGAGTTTAGGGTATAGAGTGTGGGGCATAGAGTGTATGGTATACAGTGTAGAGTGTAGGGTATAGAGTGTATAGTGTAGGGTATAGAGTGTAGCGTATAGAGCGTAGGGTGTAGGGTATAGAGTGTAGGGTATAGAGTGTAGGGTATAGAGTGTAGGGTATAAAGTGTAGAGTGTATGGTATAGAGTGTAGGGTATAGAGTGTAAAGTGTAGGGTATAGAGTGTATGGTATAGAGTGTAGGGTGTAGAGTGTATGGTATAGAGTGTAGGGTATAGAGTGTAGAGTGTAGGGTATAGAGTGTAGGGTATAGAGTGTAGGCTATAGAGTGTAGGGTATAGAGTGTAGGGTATAGAGTGTAGGGTACAGAGTGTAGAGTGTAGGGTATAGAGTGTAGGGTACAGAGTGCAGGGTGTAGAGTGTAGGGTATAGAGTGTAGAGTGTAGGGTATAGAGTTTAGGGTATAGTGTGTAGGGTATATAGTGTAGAGTGTAGGGTATAGAGTGTAGAGTGTAGGGTATAGAGTGTAGGGTATAGAGTGTAGGGTATAGAGTGTAGGGTATAGAGTGTAGAGTGTAGGGTATAGAGTGTAGGGTGTAGAGTGTAGGGTATAGAGTGTAGGGTATAGAGTGTATGGTATAGAGTGTAGGGTATAAAGTGTAGAGTGTAGGGTATAGAGTGTATGGTATAGAGTGTAGGGTATAAAGTGTAGAGTGTAGGGTATATAGTGTAAGGTATAGAGTGTAGGCTATAGAGTGTAGAGTTTAGAGTGTAGGGTATAGAATGTAGAGTGTAGGGTGTAGAGTGTAAAGTGTAGGGTATAGAGTGTAGGATATAGAGTGTAGAGTGTAGGGTATAGAGTGTAGGGTATACAGTGTATGGTATAGTGTGTAGGGTATAGAGTGTAGAGTGTAGGGTATAGAGTGTAGGGTATAGAGTGTAGGGTATAGATTGTAGGGTATAGGGTATAGGGTATAGAGTGTATGGTGTAGAGTGTAGGGTATAGAGTGTAGGGTGTAGGGTGCAGAGTGTGGGGTGTAGAGTGGTGTAGAGTGTAGGATGTAGAGTGTATGGTATAGAGTGTAGGGTATAGAGTATAGCGTGTATGGTATAGAGTGTAGTGTATAGAGTGTAGGGTATAGGGTATAGAGTGTAGGGTATAGAGTGTAGGGTATAGATTTTAGAGTGTAGAGTATAGAGTGTAAGGTATAGAGTGTAGGGTGTGGAGTGTAGGGTATAGAGTGTATGGTATAGAGTGTAGGGTATAGAGTGTATGGTATAGAGTGTAGAGTGTAGGGTATAGAGTGTATTTTATAGAGTGTAGGGTATAGAGTGTAGGGTATAGAGTGTAGAGTGTAGGGTATAGAGTGTAGGGTATAGAGTGTAGAGTGTAGGGTATAGAGTGTAGGGTATAGAGTGTAGGGTATAGAGTGTAGAGTGTAGGGATTAGAGTGTAGGGATTAGAGTGTAGGGTATAGAGTGTAGAGTGTAGAGTATAGAGTGTAGGGTATAGAGTGTAGGGATTAGAGTGTAGGGATTAGAGTGTAGGGATTAGAGTGTAGGGTATAGAGTGTAGGGTATAGAGTGTAGGGTATAGTGTGTATGGTATAGAGTGTAGGGTATAAAGTGTAGAGTGTATGGTATAGAGTGTAGGGTATAGAGTGTAAAGTGTAGGGTATAGAGTGTATGGTATAGAGTGTAGGGTGTAGAGTGTATGGTATAGAGTGTAGGGTATAGAGTGTAGAGTGTAGGGTATAGAGTGTAGGGTATAGAGTGTAGGCAATAGAGTGTAGGGTATAGAGTGTAGGGTATAGAGTGTAGGGTACAGAGTGTAGAGTGTAGGGTATACAGTGTAGGGTACAGAGTGCAGGGTGTAGAGTGTAGGGTATAGAGTGTAGAGTGTAGGGTATAGAGTTTAGGGTATAGTGTGTAGGGTATATAGTGTAGAGTGTAGGGTATAGAGTGTAGAGTGTAGGGTATAGAGTGTAGGGTATAGAGTGTAGGGTATAGAGTGTAGGGTATAGAGTGTAGAGTGTAGGGTATAGAGTGTAGGGTGTAGAGTGTAGGGTATAGAGTGTAGGGTATAGAGTATATGGTATAGAGTGTATGGTATAGAGTGTAGGGTATAGAGTGTAGGGTATAGAGTGTAGAGTGTAGGGTATAGACTGTAGGGTATAGAGTGTAGAGTGTAGGGTATAGAGTGTAGGGTATAGAGTGTAGGGTATAGAGTGTAGAGTGTAGGGTATAGAGTGTATGGTATAGAGTGTAGGGTATAGAGTGTAGAGTGTAGGGTATAGAGTGTAGAGTGTAGGGTATAGAGTGTATGGTATAGAGTTTAGGGTGTAGAGTGTAGGGTATAGAGTGTAGAGTTTAGGGTATAGAGTGTGGGGCATAGAGTGTATGGTATACAGTGTAGAGTGTAGGGTATAGAGTGTATAGTGTAGGGTATAGAGTGTAGCGTATAGAGCGTAGGGTGTAGGGTATAGAGTGTAGGGTATAGAGTGTAGAGTGTAGGGTATAGAGTGTAGGGTATAGAGCTTAGGGTGTAGAGTGTAGGGTATAGAGTGTAGAGTTTAGGGTATAGAGTGTGGGGCATAGAGTGTATGGTATACAGTGTAGAGTGTAGGGTATAGAGTGTATAGTGTAGGGTATAGAGTGTAGCGTATAGAGCGTAGGGTGTAGGGTATAGAGTGTAGGGTATAGAGTGTAGGGTATAGAGTGTAGGGTATAGAGTGTAGGGTATAGAGTGTAGGGTATAGAGCTTAGGGTGTAGAGTGTAGGGTATAGAGTGTAGAGTTTAGGGTATAGAGTGTGGGGCATAGAGTGTATGGTATACAGTGTAGAGTGTAGGGTATAGAGTGTATAGTGTAGGGTATAGAGTGTAGGGTATAGAGTGTAGGGTATAGAGTGTATGGTATAGAGTGTAGGGTATAAAGTGTAGAGTGTAGGGTATAGAGTGTAGGGTATAGAGTGTAGGTTATAGAGTGTAGCGTATAGAGCGTAGGGTGTAGGGTATAGAGTGTAGGGTATAGAGTGTAGGGTATAGAGTGTAGGGTATAGATTGTATGGTATAGAGCTTAGGGTGTAGAGTGTAGGGTATAGAATGTAGAGTTTAGGGTAGAGAGTGTGGGGCATAGAGTGTATGGTATACAGTGTAGAGTGTAGGGTATAGAGTGTATAGTGTAGGGTATAGAGTGTAGGGTATAGAGTGTATGGTATAGAGTGTAGGGTATAAAGTGTAGAGTGTAGGGTATAGAGTGTATGGTATAGAGTGTAGGGTATAAAGTGTAGAGTGTAGGGTATAGAGTGTAGGGTATAGAGTGTAGGCTATAGAGTGTAGAGTTTAGAGTGTAGGGTATAGAATGTAGAGTGTAGGGTGTAGATTGTAAAGTGTAGGGTATAGAGTGTAGGATATAGAGTGTAGAGTGTAGGGTATAGAGTGTAGGGTATACAGTGTATGGTATAGAGTGTAGGGTATAGAGTGTAGAGTGTAGGGTATAGAGTGTAGGGTATAGAGTGTAGGGTATAGAGTGTAGGGTATAGATTGTAGGGTATAGGGTTTAGGGTATAGAGTGTATGGTGTAGAGTGTAGGGTATAGATTGTAGGGTGTAGGGTGTAGAGTGTGGGGTGTAGAGTGGTGTAGAGTGTAGGATGTAGAGTGTATGGTATAGAGTGTAGGGTATAGAGTATAGCGTGCATGGTATAGAGTGTAGTGTATAGAGTGTAGGGTATAGGGTATAGAGTGTAGGGTATAGAGTGTAGGGTATAGATTTTAGAGTGTAGGGTATAGAGTGTAAGGTATAGAGTGTAGGGTGTGGAGTGTAGGGTATAGAGTGTAGGGTATAGAGTGTATGGTATAGAGTGTAGGGTATAGAGTGTATGGTATAGAGTGTAGAGTGTAGGGTATAGAGTGTATTTTATAGAGTGTAGGGTATAGAGTGTAGGGTATAGAGTGTAGAGTGTAGGGTATAGAGTGTAGGGTATAGAGTGTAGAGTGTAGGGTATAGAGTGTAGGGTATAGAGAGTAGGGTATAGAGTGTAGAGTGTAGGGATTAGAGTGTAGGGATTAGAGTGTAGGGTATAGAGTGTAGAGTGTAGAGTATAGAGTGTAGGGTATAGAGTGTAGGGATTAGAGTGTAGGGATTAGAGTGTAGGGATTAGAGTGTAGGGATTAGAGTGTAGGGTATAGAGTGTAGGGTATAGAGTGTAGGGTATAGAGTGTAGGGTATAGTGTGTATGGTATAGAGTGTTGGGTATAAAGTGTAGAGTGTATGGTATAGAGTGTAGGGTATAGAGTGTAAAGTGTAGGATATAGAGTGTATGGTATAGAGTGTAGGATGTAGAGTGTATGGTATAGAGTGTAGGGTATAGAGTGTAGAGTGTAGGGTATAGAGTGTAGGGTATAGAGTGTAGGGTATAGAGTGTAGGGTACAGAGTGTAGAGTGTAGGGTATAGAGTGTAGGGTACATAGTGCAGGGTGTAGAGTGTAGGGTATAGAGTGTAGAGTGTAGGGTATAGAGTTTAGGGTATAGTGTGTAGGGTATATAGTGTAGAGTGTAGGGTATAGAGTATAGAGTGTAGGGTATAGAGTGTAGGGTATAGAGTGTAGGGTATAGAGTGTAGGGTATAGAGTGTAGGGTATAGAGTGTAGAGTGTAGGGTATAGAGTGTAGGGTGTAGAGTGTAGGGTATAGAGTATAGGGTATAGAGTATATGGTATGGAGTGTATGGTATAGAGTGTAGGGTATAGAGTGTAGGGTATAGAGTGTAGAGTGTAGGGTATAGAGTGTAGGGTTTAGGGTATAGAGTGTGGGGCATAGAGTGTATGGTATACAGTGTAGAGTGTAGAGTGTAGGGTATAGATTGTAGCGTATAGAGCGTAGGGTGTAGGGTATAGAGTGTAGGGTATAGAGTGTAGAGTGTAGGGTATAGAGTGTATGGTATAGAGTTTAGGGTGTAGAGTGTAGGGTATAGAGTGTAGAGTTTAGGGTATAGAGTGTGGGGCATAGAGTGTATGGTATACAATGTAGAGTGTAGAGTGTAGGGTATAGAGTGTAGCGTATAGAGCGTAGGGTGTAGGGTATAGAGTGTAGGGTATAGAGTGTAGAGTGTAGGGTATAGAGTGTAGGGTATAGAGCTTAGGGTGTAGAGTGTAGGGTATAGAGTGTAGAGTTTAGGGTATAGAGTGTGGGGCATAGAGTGTATGGTATACAGTGTAGAGTGTAGGGTATAGAGTGTATAGTGTAGGGTATAGAGTGTAGCGTATAGAGCGTAGGGTGTAGGGTATAGAGTGTAGGGTATAGAGTGTAGGGTATAGAGTGTAGGGTATAGAGTGTAGGGTATAGAGCTTAGGGTGTAGAGTGTAGGGTATAGAGTGTAGAGTTTAGGGTATAGAGTGTGGGGCATAGAGTGTATGGTATACAGTGTAGAGTGTAGGGTATAGAGTGTATAGTGTAGGGTATAGAGTGTAGGGTATAGAGTGTAGGGTATAGAGTGTATGGTATAGAGTGTAGGGTATAAAGTGTAGAGTGTAGGGTATAGAGTGTAGGGTATAGAGTGTAGGTTATAGAGTGTAGCGTATAGAGCGTAGGGTGTAGGGTATAGAGTGTAGGGTATAGAGTGTAGGGTATAGAGTGTAGGGTATAGATTGTATGGTATAGAGCTTAGGGTGTAGAGTGTAGGGTATAGAATGTAGAGTTTAGGGTAGAGAGTGTGGGGCATAGAGTGTATGGTATACAGTGTAGAGTGTAGGGTATAGAGTGTATAGTGTAGGGTATAGAGTGTAGGGTATAGAGTGTATGGTATAGAGTGTAGGGTATAAAGTGTAGAGTGTAGGGTATAGAGTGTATGGTATAGAGTGTAGGGTATAAAGTGTAGAGTGTAGGGTATAGAGTGTAGGGTATAGAGTGTAGGCTATAGAGTGTAGAGTTTAGAGTGTAGGGTATAGAATGTAGAGTGTAGGGTGTAGAGTGTAAAGTGTAGGGTATAGAGTGTAGGATATAGAGTGTAGAGTGTAGGGTATAGAGTGTAGGGTATACAGTGTATGGTATAGAGTGTAGGGTATAGAGTGTAGAGTGTAGGGTATAGAGTGTAGGGTATAGAGTGTAGGGTATAGAGTGTAGGGTATAGATTGTAGGGTATAGGGTATAGGGTATAGAGTGTATGGTGTAGAGTGTAGGGTATAGAGTGTAGGGTGTAGGTTGTAGAGTGTGGGGTGTAGAGTGGTGTAGAGTGTAGGATGTAGAGTGTATGGTATAGAGTGTAGGGTATAGAGTATAGCGTGTATGGTATAGAGTGTAGTGTATAGAGTGTAGGGTATAGAGTATAGAGTGTAGGGTATAGAGTGTAGGGTATAGATTTTAGAGTGTAGGGTATAGAGTGTAAGGTATAGAGTGTAGGGTGTGGAGTGTAGGGTATAGAGTGTAGGGTATAGAGTGTATGGTATAGAGTGTAGGGTATAGAGTGTATGGTATAGAGTGTAGAGTGTAGGGTATAGAGTGTATTTTATAGAGTGTAGGGTATAGAGTGTAGGGTATAGAGTGTAGAGTGTAGGGTATAGAGTGTAGGGTATAGAGTGTAGAGTGTAGGGTATAGAGTGTAGGGTATAGAGTGTAGGGTATAGAGTGTAGAGTGTAGGGATTAGAGTGTAGGGATTAGAGTGTAGGGTATAGAGTGTAGAGTGTAGAGTATAGAGTGTAGGGTATAGAGTGTAGGGATTAGAGTGTAGGGATTAGAGTGTAGGGATTAGAGTGTAGGGATTAGAGTGTAGGGTATAGAGTGTAGGGTATAGAGTGTAGAGTTTAGGGTATAGAGTGTGGGGCATAGAGTGTATGGTATACAGTGTAGAGTGTAGGGTATAGAGTGTATAGTGTAGGGTATAGAGTGTAGGGTATAGATTGTATGGTATAGAGCTTAGGGTGTAGAGTGTAGGGTATAGAATGTAGAGTTTAGGGTAGAGAGTGTGGGGCATAGAGTGTATGGTATACAGTGTAGAGTGTAGGGTATAGAGTGTATAGTGTAGGGTATAGAGTGTAGGGTATAGAGTGTATGGTATAGAGTGTAGGGTATAAAGTGTAGAGTGTAGGGTATAGAGTGTATGGTATAGAGTGTAGGGTATAAAGTGTAGAGTGTAGGGTATAGAGTGTAGGGTATAGAGTGTAGGCTATAGAGTGTAGAGTTTAGAGTGTAGGGTATAGAATGTAGAGTGTAGGGTGTAGAGTGTAAAGTGTAGGGTATAGAGTGTAGGATATAGAGTGTAGAGTGTAGGGTTTAGAGTGTAGGGTATACAGTGTATGGTATAGAGTGTAGGGTATAGAGTGTAGAGTGTAGGGTATAGAGTGTAGGGTATAGAGTGTAGGGTATAGAGTGTAGGGTATAGATTGTAGGGTATAGGGTATAGGGTATAGAGTGTATGGTGTAGAGTGTAGGGTATAGAGTGTAGGGTGTAGGTTGTAGAGTGTGGGGTGTAGAGTGGTGTAGAGTGTAGGATGTAGAGTGTATGGTATAGAGTGTAGGGTATAGAGTATAGCGTGTATGGTATAGAGTGTAGTGTATAGAGTGTAGGGTATAGGGTATAGAGTGTAGGGTATAGAGTGTAGGGTATAGATTTTAGAGTGTAGGGTATAGAGTGTAAGGTATAGAGTGTAGGGTGTGGAGTGTAGGGTATAGAGTGTAGGGTATAGAGTGTATGGTATAGAGTGTAGGGTATAGCGTGTATGGTATAGAGTGTAGAGTGTAGGGTATAGAGTGTATTTTATAGAGTGTAGGGTATAGAGTGTAGGGTATAGAGTGTAGAGTGTAGGGTATAGAGTGTAGGGTATAGAGTGTAGAGTGTAGGGTATAGCGTGTAGGGTATAGAGTGTAGGGTATAGAGTGTAGAGTGTAGGGATTAGAGTGTAGGGATTAGAGTGTAGGGTATAGAGTGTAGAGTGTAGAGTATAGAGTGTAGGGTATAGAGTGTAGGGATTAGAGTGTAGGGATTAGAGTGTAGGGATTAGAGTGTAGGGATTAGAGTGTAGGGTATAGAGTGTAGGGTATAGAGTGTAGAGTTTAGGGTATAGAGTGTGGGGCATAGAGTGTGTGGTATACAGTGTAGAGTGTAGGGTATAGAGTGTATAGTGTAGGGTATAGAGTGTAGGGTATAGATTGTATGGTATAGAGCTTAGGGTGTAGAGTGTAGGGTATAGAATGTAGAGTTTAGGGTAGAGAGTGTGGGGCATAGAGTGTATGGTATACAGTGTAGAGTGTAGGGTATAGAGTGTATAGTGTAGGGTATAGAGTGTAGGGTATAGAGTGTATGGTATAGAGTGTAGGGTATAAAGTGTAGAGTGTAGGGTATAGAGTGTATGGTATAGAGTGTAGGGTATAAAGTGTAGAGTGTAGGGTATAGAGTGTAGGGTATAGAGTGTAGGCTATAGAGTGTAGAGTTTAGAGTGTAGGGTATAGAATGTAGAGTGTAGGGTGTAGAGTGTAAAGTGTAGGGTATAGAGTGTAGGATATAGAGTGTAGAGTGTAGGGTATAGAGTGTAGGGTATACAGTGTATGGTATAGAGTGTAGGGTATAGAGTGTAGAGTGTAGGGTATAGAGTGTAGGGTATAGAGTGTAGGGTATAGAGTGTAGGGTATAGATTGTAGGGTATAGGGTATAGGGTATAGAGTGTATGGTGTAGAGTGTAGGGTATAGAGTGTAGGGTGTAGGGTGTAGAGTGTGGGGTGTAGAGTGGTGTAGAGTGTAGGATGTAGAGTGTATGGTATAGAGTGTAGTGTATAGAGTATAGCGTGTATGGTATAGAGTGTAGTGTATAGAGTGTAGGGTATAGGGTATAGAGTGTAGGGTATAGATTTTAGAGTGTAGGGTATAGAGTGTAAGGTAAAGAGTGTAGGGTGTGGAGTGTAGGGTATAGAGTGTATGGTATAGAGTGTAGGGTATAGAGTGTATGGTATAGAGTGTAGAGTGTAGGGTATAGAGTGTATTTTATAGAGTGTAGGGTATAGAGTGTAGGGTATAGAGTGTAGAGTGTAGGGTATAGAGTGTAGGGTATAGAGTGTAGAGTGTAGGGTATAGAGTGTAGGGTATAGAGTGTAGGGTATAGAGTGTAGAGTGTAGGAATTAGAGTGTAGGGATTAGAGTGTAGGGTATAGAGTGTAGAGTGTAGAGTATAGAGTGTAGGGTATAGAGTGTAGGGATTAGAGTGTAGGGATTAGAGTGTAGGGATTAGAGTGTAGGGATTAGAGTGTAGGGTATAGAGTGTAGGGTATAGAGTGTAGGGTATAGTGTGTATGGTATAGAGTGTAGGGTATAAAGTGTAGAGTGTATGGTATAGAGTGTAGGGTATAGAGTGTAAAGTGTAGGGTATAGAGTGTATGGTATAGAGTGTAGGGTGTAGAGTGTATGGTATAGAGTGTAGGGTATAGAGTGTAGAGTGTAGGGTATAGAGTGTAGGGTATAGACTGTAGGGTATAGAGTGTAGGGTATAGAGTGTAGGGTAAAGAGTGTAGAGTGTAGGGTATAGAGTGTAGGGTACAGAGTGCAGGGTGTAGAGTGTAGGGTATAGAGTGTAGAGTGTAGGGTATAGAGTTTAGGGTATAGTGTGTAGGGTATATAGTGTAGAGTGTAGGGTATAGAGTATAGAGTGTAGGGTATAGAGTGTAGGGTATAGAGTGTAGGGTATAGAGTGTAGGGTATAGAGTGTAGGGTATAGAGTGTAGAGTGTAGGGTATAGAGTGTGGGGTGTAGAGTGTAGGGTATAGAGTGTAGGGTATAGAGTATATGGTATAGAGTGTATGGTATAGAGTGTAGGGTATAGAGTGTAGAGTGTAGGGTATAGAGTGTAGGGTATAGAGTGTAGAGTGTAGGGTATAGAGTGTAGGGTATAGAGTGTAGAGTATAGAGTGTAGAGTGTAGGGTATAGAGTGTATGGTATAGAGTGTAGGGTATAGAGTGTAGAGTGTAGGGTATAGAGTGTAGAGTGTAGGGTATAGAGTGTATGGTATAGAGTTTAGGGTGTAGAGTGTAGGGTATAGAGTGTAGGGTATAGAGTATATGGTATAGAGTGTATGGTATAGAGTGTAGGGTATAGAGTGTAGGGTATATAGTGTAGAGTGTAGGGTATAGAGTGTAGGGTATAGAGTGTAGAGTGTAGGGTATAGAGTGTAGGGTATAGAGTGTAGGGTATAGAGTGTAGAGTGTAGGGTATAGAGTGTATGGTATAGAGTGTAGGGTATAGAGTGTAGAGTGTAGGGTATAGAGTGTAGAGTGTAGGGTATAGAGTGTAGAGTGTAGGGTATAGAGTGTATGGTATAAAGTTTAGGGTGTAGAGTGTAGGGTATAGAGTGTAGAGTTTAGGGTATAGAGTGTGGGGCATAGAGTGTATGGTATACAGTGTAGAGTGTAGAGTGTAGGGTATAGAGTGTAGCGTATAGAGCGTAGGGTGTAGGGTATAGAGTGTAGGGTATAGAGTGTAGAGTGTAGGGTATAGAGTGTAGGGTATAGAGCTTAGGGTGTAGAGTGTAGGGTATAGAGTGTAGAGTTTAGGGTATAGAGTGTGGGGCATAGAGTGTATGGTATGCAGTGTAGAGTGTAGGGTATAGAGTGTATAGTGTAGGGTATAGAGTGTAGCATATAGAGCGTAGGGTGTAGGGTATAGAGTGTAGGGTATACAGTGTAGGGTATAGAGTGTAGGGTATAGAGTGTAGGGTATAGAGCTTAGGGTGTAGAGTGTAGGGTATAGAGTGTAGAGTTTAGGGTATAGAGTGTAAGGTATAGAGTGTAGGTTATAGAGTGTAGCGTATAGAGCGTAGGGTGTAGGGTATAGAGTGTAGGGTATAGAGTGTAGGGTATAGAGTGTAGGGTATAGAGTGTAGGGTATAGAGTGTATGGTATAGAGTGTAGGGTATAAAGTGTAGAGTGTAGGGTATAGAGTGTAGGGTATAGAGTGTAGGTTATAGAGTGTAGCGTATAGAGCGTAGGGTGTAGGGTATAGAGTGTAGGGTATAGAGTGTAGGGTATAGAGTGTAGGGTATAGAGTGTATGGTATAGAGCTTAGGGTGTAGAGTGTAGGGTATAGAATGTAGAGTTTAGGGTAGAGAGTGTGGGGCATAGAGTGTATGGTATACAGTGTAGAGTGTAGGGTATAGAGTGTATAGTGTAGGGTATAGAGTGTAGGGCATAGAGTGTATGGTATAGAGTGTAGGGTATAAAGTGTAGAGTGTAGGGTATAGAGTGTATGGTATAGAGTGTAGGGTATAAAGTGTAAAGTGTAGGGTATAGAGCTTAGGGTGTAGAGTGTAGGGTATAGAGTGTAGAGTTTAGGGTATAGAGTGTGGGGCATAGAGTGTATGGTATGCAGTGTAGAGTGTAGGGTATAGAGTGTATAGTGTAGGGTATAGAGTGTAGCATATAGAGCGTAGGGTGTAGGGTATAGAGTGTAGGGTATAGAGTGTAGGGTATAGAGTGTAGGGTATAGAGTGTAGGGTATAGAGCTTAGGGTGTAGAGTGTAGGGTATAGAGTGTAGAGTTTAGGGTATAGAGTGTAAGGTATAGAGTGTAGGTTATAGAGTGTAGCGTATAGAGCGTAGGGTGTAGGGTATAGAGTGTAGGGTATAGAGTGTAGGGTATAGAGTGTAGGGTATAGAGTGTAGGGTATAGAGTGTATGGTATAGAGTGTAGGGTATAAAGAGTAGAGTGTAGGGTATAGAGTGTAGGGTATAGAGTGTAGGTTATAGAGTGTAGCGTATAGAGCGTAGGGTGTAGGGTATAGAGTGTAGGGTATAGAGTGTAGGGTACAGAGTGCAGGGTGTAGAGTGTAGGGTATAGAGTGTAGAGTGTAGGGTATAGAGTTTAGGGTATAGTGTGTAGGGTATATAGTGTAGAGTGTAGGGTATAGAGTATAGAGTGTAGGGTATAGAGTGTAGGGTATAGAGTGTAGGGTATAGAGTGTAGGGTATAGAGTGTAGGGTATAGAGTGTAGAGTGTAGGGTATAGAGTGTAGGGTGTAGAGTGTAGGGTATAGAGTGTAGGGTATAGAGTATATGGTATAGAGTGTATGGTATAGAGTGTAGGGTATAGAGTGTAGGGTATATAGTGTAGAGTGTAGGGTATAGAGTGTAGGGTATAGAGTGTAGAGTGTAGGGTATAGAGTGTAGGGTATAGAGTGTAGGGTATAGAGTGTAGAGTGTAGGGTATAGAGTGTATGGTATAGAGTGTAGGGTATAGAGTGTAGAGTGTAGGGTATAGAGTGTAGAGTGTAGGGTATAGAGTGTAGAGTGTAGGGTATAGAGTGTATGGTATAGAGTTTAGGGTGTAGAGTGTAGGGTATAGAGTGTAGAGTTTAGGGTATAGAGTGTGGGGCATAGAGTGTATGGTATACAGTGTAGAGTGTAGAGTGTAGGGTATAGAGTGTAGCGTATAGAGCGTAGGGTGTAGGGTATAGAGTGTAGGGTATAGAGTGTAGAGTGTAGGGTATAGAGTGTAGGGTATAGACTGTAGGGTATAGAGTGTAGGGTATAGAGTGTAGGGTAAAGAGTGTAGAGTGTAGGGTATAGAGTGTAGGGTACAGAGTGCAGGGTGTAGAGTGTAGGGTATAGAGTGTAGAGTGTAGGGTATAGAGTTTAGGGTATAGTGTGTAGGGTATATAGTGTAGAGTGTAGGGTATAGAGTATAGAGTGTAGGGTATAGAGTGTAGGGTATAGAGTGTAGGGTATAGAGTGTAGGGTATAGAGTGTAGGGTATAGAGTGTAGAGTGTAGGGTATAGAGTGTGGGGTGTAGAGTGTAGGGTATAGAGTGTAGGGTATAGAGTATATGGTATAGAGTGTATGGTATAGAGTGTAGGGTATAGAGTGTAGAGTGTAGGGTATAGAGTGTAGGGTATAGAGTGTAGAGTGTAGGGTATAGAGTGTAGGGTATAGAGTGTAGGGTATAGAGTGTAGAGTGTAGGGTATAGAGTGTATGGTATAGAGTGTAGGGTATAGAGTGTAGAGTGTAGGGTATAGAGTGTAGAGTGTAGGGTATAGAGTGTATGGTATAGAGTTTAGGGTGTAGAGTGTAGGGTATAGAGTGTAGAGTTTAGGGTATAGAGTGTGGGGCATAGAGTGTATGGTATACAGTGTAGAGTGTAGAGTGTAGGGTATAGAGTGTAGCGTATAGAGCGTAGGGTGTAGGGTATAGAGTGTAGGGTATAGAGTGTAGAGTGTAGGGTATAGAGTGTAGGGTATAGAGCTTAGGGTGTAGAGTGTAGGGTATAGAGTGTAGAGTTTAGGGTATAGAGTGTGGGGCATAGAGTGTATGGTATGCAGTGTAGAGTGTAGGGTATAGAGTGTATAGTGTAGGGTATAGAGTGTAGCATATAGAGCGTAGGGTGTAGGGTATAGAGTGTAGGGTATAGAGTGTAGGGTATAGAGTGTAGGGTATAGAGTGTAGGGTATAGAGCTTAGGGTGTAGAGTGTAGGGTATAGAGTGTAGAGTTTAGGGTATAGAGTGTAAGGTATAGAGTGTAGGTTATAGAGTGTAGCGTATAGAGCGTAGGGTGTAGGGTATAGAGTGTAGGGTATAGAGTGTAGGGTATAGAGTGTAGGGTATAGAGTGTAGGGTATAGAGTGTATGGTATAGAGTGTAGGGTATAAAGAGTAGAGTGTAGGGTATAGAGTGTAGGGTATAGAGTGTAGGTTATAGAGTGTAGCGTATAGAGCGTAGGGTGTAGGGTATAGAGTGTAGGGTATAGAGTGTAGGGTACAGAGTGCAGGGTGTAGAGTGTAGGGTATAGAGTGTAGAGTGTAGGGTATAGAGTTTAGGGTATAGTGTGTAGGGTATATAGTGTAGAGTGTAGGGTATAGAGTATAGAGTGTAGGGTATAGAGTGTAGGGTATAGAGTGTAGGGTATAGAGTGTAGGGTATAGAGTGTAGAGTGTAGGGTATAGAGTGTAGGGTGTAGAGTGTAGGGTATAGAGTGTAGGGTATAGAGTATATGGTATAGAGTGTATGGTATAGAGTGTAGGGTATAGAGTGTAGGGTATATAGTGTAGAGTGTAGGGTATAGAGTGTAGGGTATAGAGTGTAGAGTGTAGGGTATAGAGTGTAGGGTATAGAGTGTAGGGTATAGAGTGTAGAGTGTAGGGTATAGAGTGTATGGTATAGAGTGTAGGGTATAGAGTGTAGAGTGTAGGGTATAGAGTGTAGAGTGTAGGGTATAGAGTGTAGAGTGTAGGGTATAGAGTGTATGGTATAGAGTTTAGGGTGTAGCGTGTAGGGTATAGAGTGTAGAGTTTAGGGTATAGAGTGTGGGGCATAGAGTGTATGGTATACAGTGTAGAGTGTAGAGTGTAGGGTATAGAGTGTAGCGTATAGAGCGTAGGGTGTAGGGTATAGAGTGTAGGGTATAGAGTGTAGAGTGTAGGGTATAGAGTGTAGGGTATAGAGCTTAGGGTGTAGAGTGTAGGGTATAGAGTGTAGAGTTTAGGGTATAGAGTGTGGGGCATAGAGTGTATGGTATGCAGTGTAGAGTGTAGGGTATAGAGTGTATAGTGTAGGGTATAGAGTGTAGCATATAGAGCGTAGGGTGTAGGGTATAGAGTGTAGGGTATAGAGTGTAGGGTATAGAGTGTAGGGTATAGAGTGTAGGGTATAGAGCTTAGGGTGTAGAGTGTAGGGTATAGAGTGTAGAGTTTAGGGTATAGAGTGTAAGGTATAGAGTGTAGGTTATAGAGTGTAGCGTATAGAGCGTAGGGTGTAGGGTATAGAGTGTAGGGTATAGAGTGTAGGGTATAGAGTGTAGGGTATAGAGTGTAGGGTATAGAGTGTATGGTATAGAGTGTAGGGTATAAAGTGTAGAGTGTAGGGTATAGAGTGTAGGGTATAGAGTGTAGGTTATAGAGTGTAGCGTATAGAGCGTAGGGTGTAGGGTATAGAGTGTAGGGTATAGAGTGTAGGGTATAGAGTGTAGGGTATAGAGTGTATGGTATAGAGCTTAGGGTGTAGAGTGTAGGGTATAGAATGTAGAGTTTAGGGTAGAGAGTGTGGGGCATAGAGTGTATGGTATACAGTGTAGAGTGTAGGGTATAGAGTGTATAGTGTAGGGTATAGAGTGTAGGGCATAGAGTGTATGGTATAGAGTGTAGGGTATAAAGTGTAGAGTGTAGGGTATAGAGTGTATGGTATAGAGTGTAGGGTATAAAGTGTAGAGTGTAGGGTATAGAGCTTAGGGTGTAGAGTGTAGGGTATAGAGTGTAGAGTTTAGGGTATAGAGTGTGGGGCATAGAGTGTATGGTATGCAGTGTAGAGTGTAGGGTATAGAGTGTATAGTGTAGGGTATAGAGTGTAGCATATAGAGCGTAGGGTGTAGGGTATAGAGTGTAGGGTATAGAGTGTAGGGTATAGAGTGTAGGGTATAGAGTGTAGGGTATAGAGCTTATGGTGTAGAGTGTAGGGTATAGAGTGTAGAGTTTAGGGTATAGAGTGTAAGGTATAGAGTGTAGGTTATAGAGTGTAGCGTATAGAGCGTAGGGTGTAGGGTATAGAGTGTAGGGTATAGAGTGTAGGGTATAGAGTGTAGGGTATAGAGTGTAGGGTATAGAGTGTATGGTATAGAGTGTAGGGTATAAAGAGTAGAGTGTAGGGTATAGAGTGTAGGGTATAGAGTGTAGGTTATAGAGTGTAGCGTATAGAGCGTAGGGTGTAGGGTATAGAGTGTAGGGTATAGAGTGTAGGGTACAGAGTGCAGGGTGTAGAGTGTAGGGTATAGAGTGTAGAGTGTAGGGTATAGAGTTTAGGGTATAGTGTGTAGGGTATATAGTGTAGAGTGTAGGGTATGGAGTATAGAGTGTAGGGTATAGAGTGTAGGGTATAGAGTGTAGGGTATAGAGTGTAGGGTATAGAGTGTAGGGTATAGAGTGTAGAGTGTAGGGTATAGAGTGTAGGGTGTAGAGTGTAGGGTATAGAGTGTAGGGTATAGAGTATATGGTATAGAGTGTATGGTATAGAGTGTAGGGTATAGAGTGTAGGGTATATAGTGTAGAGTGTAGGGTATAGAGTGTAGGGTATAGAGTGTAGAGTGTAGGGTATAGAGTGTAGGGTATAGAGTGTAGGGTACAGAGTGTAGAGTGTAGGGTATAGAGTGTATGGTATAGAGTGTAGGGTATAGAGTGTAGAGTGTAGGGTATAGAGTGTAGAGTGTAGGGTATAGAGTGTAGAGTGTAGGGTATAGAGTGTATGGTATAGAGTTTAGGGTGTAGAGTGTAGGGTATAGAGTGTAGAGTTTAGGGTATAGAGTGTGGGGCATAGAGTGTATGGTATACAGTGTAGAGTGTAGAGTGTAGGGTATAGAGTGTAGCGTATAGAGCGTAGGGTGTAGGGTATAGAGTGTAGGGTATAGAGTGTAGAGTGTAGGGTATAGAGTGTAGGGTATAGAGCTTAGGGTGTAGAGTGTAGGGTATAGAGTGTAGAGTTTAGGGTATAGAGTGTGGGGCATAGAGTGTATGGTATGCAGTGTAGAGTGTAGGGTATAGAGTGTATAGTGTAGGGTATAGAGTGTAGCATATAGAGCGTAGGGTGTAGGGTATAGAGTGTAGGGTATAGAGTGTAGGGTATAGAGTGTAGGGTATAGAGTGTAGGGTATAGAGCTTAGGGTGTAGAGTGTAGGGTATAGAGTGTAGAGTTTAGGGTATAGAGTGTAAGGTATAGAGTGTAGGTTATAGAGTGTAGCGTATAGAGCGTAGGGTGAAGGGTATAGAGTGTAGGGTATAGAGTGTAGGGTATAGAGTGTAGGGTATAGAGTGTAGGGTATAGAGTGTATGGTATAGAGTGTAGGGTATAAAGTGTAGAGTGTAGGGTATAGAGTGTAGGGTATAGAGTGTAGGTTATAGAGTGTAGCGTATAGAGCGTAGGGTGTAGGGTATAGAGTGTAGGGTATAGAGTGTAGGGTATAGAGTGTAGGGTATAGAGTGTATGGTATAGAGCTTAGGGTGTAGAGTGTAGGGTATAGAATGTAGAGTTTAGGGTAGAGAGTGTGGGGCATAGAGTGTATGGTATACAGTGTAGAGTGTAGGGTATAGAGTGTATAGTGTAGGGTATAGAGTGTAGGGCATAGAGTGTATGGTATAGAGTGTAGGGTAT
Source organism: Ranitomeya imitator (assembly GCF_032444005.1). Taxonomy (NCBI): domain Eukaryota; kingdom Metazoa; phylum Chordata; class Amphibia; order Anura; family Dendrobatidae; genus Ranitomeya; species Ranitomeya imitator. The sequence goes on from NW_027194316.1 coordinate 1,337,972, forward strand.
AAAGTGTAGAGTGTAGGGTATAGAGTGTATGGTATAGAGTGTAGGGTATAAAGTGTAGAGTGTAGGGTATAGAGTGTAGGGTATAGAGTGTAGGCTATAGAGTGTAGAGTTTAGAGTGTAGGGTATAGAATGTAGAGTGTAGGGTGTAGAGTGTAAAGTGTAGGGTATAGAGTGTAGGATATAGAGTGTAGAGTGTAGGGTATAGAGTGTAGGGTATACAGTGTATGGTATAGAGTGTAGGGTATAGAGTGTAGAGTGTAGGGTATAGAGTGTAGGGTATAGAGTGTAGGGTATAGATTGTAGGGTATAGGGTATAGGGTATAGAGTGTATGGTGTAGAGTGTAGGGTATAGAGTGTAGGGTGTAGGGTGTAGAGTGTGGGGTGTAGAGTGGTGTAGAGTGTAGGATTTAGAGTGTATGGTATAGAGTGTAGGGTATAGAGTATAGCGTGTATGGTATAGAGTGTAGTGTATAGAGTGTAGGGTATAGGGTATAGAGTGTAGGGTATAGAGTGTAGGGTATAGAGTGTAGGGTATAGAGTGTAGGGTATAGAGTGTAGAGTGTAGGGTATAGAGTGTAGGGTGTAGAGTGTAGGGTATAGAGGGTAGGGTATAGAGTATATGGTATAGAGTGTATGGTATAGAGTGTAGGGTATAGAGTGTAGGGTATAGAGTGTAGAGTGTAGGGTATAGAGTGTAGGGTATAGAGTGTAGAGTGTAGGGTATAGAGTGTAGGGTATAGAGTGTAGGGTATAGAGTGTAGAGTGTAGGGTATAGAGTGTATGGTATAGAGTGTAGGGTATAGAGTGTAGAGTGTAGGGTATAGAGTGTAGAGTGTAGGGTATAGAGTGTAGAGTGTAGGGTATAGAGTATATGGTATAGAGTTTAGGGTGTAGAGTGTAGGGTATAGAGTGTAGAGTTTAGGGTATAGAGTGTGGGGCATAGAGTGTATGGTATACAGTGTAGAGTGTAGAGTGTAGGGTATAGAGTGTAGCGTATAGAGCGTAGGGTGTAGGGTATAGAGTGTAGGGTATAGAGTGTAGAGTGTAGGGTATAGAGTGTAGGGTATAGAGCTTAGGGTGTAGAGTGTAGGGTATAGAGTGTAGAGTTTAGGGTATAGAGTGTGGGGCATATAGTGTATGGTATACAGTGTAGAGTGTAGGGTATAGAGTGTATAGTGTAGGGTATAGAGTGTAGCGTATAGAGCGTAGGGTGTAGGGTATAGAGTGTAGGGTATAGAGTTTAGGGTGTAGAGTGTAGGGTATAGAGTGTAGAGTTTAGGGTATAGAGTGTGGGGCATAGAGTGTATGGTATACAGTGTAGAGTGTAGAGTGTAGGGTATAGAGTGTAGCGTATAGAGCGTAGGGTGTAGGGTATAGAGTGTAGGGTATAGAGTGTAGAGTGTAGGGTATAGAGTGTAGGGTATAGAGCTTAGGGTGTAGAGTGTAGGGTATAGAGTGTAGAGTTTAGGGTATAGAGTGTGGGGCATAGAGTGTATGGTATACAGTGTAGAGTGTAGGGTATAGAGTGTATAGTGTAGGGTATAGAGTGTAGCGTATAGAGCGTAGGGTGTAGGGTATAGAGTGTAGGGTATAGAGTGTAGGGTATAGAGTGTAGGGTATAGAGTGTAGGGTATAGAGTGTAGGGTATAGAGCTTAGGGTGTAGAGTGTAGGGTATAGAGTGTAGAGTTTAGGGTATAGAGTGTGGGGCATAGAGTGTATGGTATACAGTGTAGAGTGTAGGGTATAGAGTGTATAGTGTAGGGTATAGAGTGTAGGGTATAGAATGTAGGGTATAGAGTGTATGGTATAGAGTGTAGGGTATAAAGTGTAGAGTGTAGGGTATAGAGTGTAGGGTATAGAGTGTAGGTTATAGAGTGTAGCGTATAGAGCGTAGGGTGTAGGGTATAGAGTGTAGGGTATAGAGTGTAGGGTATAGAGTGTAGGGTATAGATTGTATGGTATAGAGCTTAGGGTGTAGAGTGTAGGTTATAGAATGTAGAGTTTAGGGTAGAGAGTGTGGGGCATAGAGTGTATGGTATACAGTGTAGAGTGTAGGGTATAGAGTGTATAGTGTAGGGTATAGAGTGTAGGGTATAGAGTGTATGGTATAGAGTGTAGGGTATAAAGTGTAGAGTGTAGGGTATAGAGTGTATGGTATAGAGTGTAGGGTATAAAGTGTAGAGTGTAGGGTATAGAGTGTAGGGTATAGAGTGTAGGCTATAGAGTGTAGAGTTTAGAGTGTAGGGTATAGAATGTAGAGTGTAGGGTGTAGAGTGTAAAGTGTAGGGTATAGAGTGTAGGATATAGAGTGTAGAGTGTAGGGTATAGAGTGTAGGGTATACAGTGTATGGTATAGAGTGTAGGGTATAGAGTGTAGAGTGTAGGGTATAGAGTGTAGGGTATAGAGTGTAGGGTATAGAGTGTAGGGTATAGATTGTAGGGTATAGGGTATAGGGTATAGAGTGTATGGTGTAGAGTGTAGGGTATAGAGTGTAGGGTGTAGAGTGTGGGGTGTAGAGTGGTGTTGAGTGTAGGATGTAGAGTGTATGGTATAGAGTGTAGGGTATAGAGTATAGCGTGTATGGTATAGAGTGTAGTGTATAGAGTGTAGGGTATAGGGTATAGAGTGTAGGGTATAGAGTGTAGGGTATAGATTTTAGAGTGTAGGGTATAGAGTGTAAGGTATAGAGTGTAGGGTGTGGAGTGTAGGGTATAGAGTGTAGGGTATAGAGTGTATGGTATAGAGTGTAGGGTATAGAGTGTATGGTATAGAGTGTAGAGTGTAGGGTATAGAGTGTATTTTATAGAGTGTAGGGTATAGAGTGTAGGGTATAGAGTGTAGAGTGTAGGGTATAGGGTGTAGGGTATAGAGTGTAGAGTGTAGGGTATAGAGTGTAGGGTATAGAGTGTAGGGTATAGAGTGTAGAGTGTAGGGATTAGAGTGTAGGGATTAGAGTGTAGGGTATAGAGTGTAGAGTGTAGAGTATAGAGTGTAGGGTATAGAGTGTAGGGATTAGAGTGTAGGGATTAGAGTGTAGGGATTAGAGTGTAGGGATTAGAGTGTAGGGTATAGAGTGTAGGGTATAGAGTGTAGGGTATAGAGTGTAGGGTATAGAGTGTAAAGTGTAGGGTATAGAGTGTATGGTATAGAGTGTAGGGTGTAGAGTGTATGGTATAGAGTGTAGGGTATAGAGTGTAGAGTGTAGGGTATAGAGTGTAGGGTATAGAGTGTAGGGTATAGAGTGTAGGGTATAGAGTGTAGGGTACAGAGTGTAGAGTGTAGGGTATAGAGTGTAAGGTACAGAGTGCAGGGTGTAGAGTGTAGGGTATAGAGTGTAGAGTGTAGGGTATAGAGTTTAGGGTATAGTGTGTAGGGTATATAGTGTAGAGTGTAGGGTATAGATTGTATGGTATAGAGCTTATGGTGTAGAGTGTAGGGTATAGAATGTAGAGTTTAGGGTAGAGAGTGTGGGGCATAGAGTGTATGGTATACAGTGTAGAGTGTAGGGTATAGAGTGTAGGGTATAGAGTGTAGGGTATAGAGTGTAGGGTATAGAGTGTAGAGTGTAGGGTATAGAGTGTAGGGTGTAGAGTGTAGGGTATAGAGTGTAGGGTATAGAGTATATGGTATAGAGTGTATGGTATAGAGTGTAGGGTATAGAGTGTAGAGTGTAGGGTATAGAGTGTAGGGTTTAGGGTATAGAGTGTGGGGCATAGAGTGTATGGTATACAATGTAGAGTGTACAGTGTAGGGTATAGAGTGTAGCGTATAGAGCGTAAGGTGTAGGGTATAGAGTGTAGGGTATAGAGTGTAGAGTGTAGGGTATAGAGTGTATGGTATAGAGTTTAGGGTGTAGAGTGTAGGGTATAGAGTGTAGAGTTTAGGGTATAGAGTGTGGGGCATAGAGTGTATGGTATACAGTGTAGAGTGTAGAGTGTAGGGTATAGAGTGTAGCGTATAGAGCGTAGGGTGTAGGGTATAGAGTGTAGGGTATAGAGTGTAGGGTATAGAGTGTAGGGTATATAGTGTAGGGTATAGAGCTTAGGGTGTAGAGTGTAGGGTATAGAGTGTAGAGTTTAGGGTATAGAGTGTGGGGCATAGAGTGTATGGTATACAGTGTAGAGTGTAGGGTATAGAGTGTATAGTGTAGGGTATAGAGTGTAGGGTATAGAGTGTAGGGTATAGAGTGTATGGTATAGAGTGTAGGGTATAAAGTGTAGAGTGTAGGGTATAGAGTGTAGGGTATAGAGTGTAGGTTATAGAGTGTAGCGTATAGAGCGTAGGGTGTAGGGTATAGAGTGTAGGGTATAGAGTGTAGGGTATAGAGTGTAGGGTATAGATTGTATGGTATAGAGCTTAGGGTGTAGAGTGTAGGGTATAGAATGTAGAGTTTAGGGTAGAGAGTGTGGGGCATAGAGTGTATGGTATACAGTGTAGAGTGTAGGGTATAGAGTGTATAGTGTAGGGTATAGAGTGTAGGGTATAGAGTGTATGGTATAGAGTGTAGGGTATAAAGTGTAGAGTGTAGGGTATAGAGTGTATGGTATAGAGTGTAGGGTATAATGTGTAGAGTGTAGGGTATAGAGTGTAGGGTATAGAGTGTAGGCTATAGAGTGTAGAGTTTAGAGTGTAGGGTATAGAATGTAGAGTGTAGGGTGTAGAGTGTAAAGTGTAGGGTATAGAGTGTAGGATATAGAGTGTAGAGTGTAGGGTATAGAGTGTAGGGTATACAGTGTATGGTATAGAGTGTAGGGTATAGAGTGTAGAGTGTAGGGTATAGACTGTAGGGTATAGAGTGTAGGGTATAGATTGTAGGGTATAGGGTATAGGGTATAGAGTGTATGGTGTAGAGTGTAGGGTATAGAGTGTAGGGTGTAGGGTGTAGAGTGTGGGGTGTAGAGTGGTGTAGAGTGTAGGATTTAGAGTGTATGGTATAGAGTGTAGGGTATAGAGTATAGCGTGTATGGTATAGAGTGTAGTGTATAGAGTGTAGGGTATAGGGTATAGAGTGTAGGGTATAGAGTGTAGGGTATAGAGTGTAGGGTATAGAGTGTAGAGTGTAGGGTATAGAGTGTAGGGTGTAGATTGTAGGGTATAGAGTGTAGGGTATAGAGTATATGGTATAGAGTGTATGGTATAGAGTGTAGGGTATAGAGTGTAGGGTATAGAGTGTAGAGTGTAGGGTATAGAGTGTAGGGTATAGAGTGTAGAGTGTAGGGTATAGAGTGTAGGGTATAGACTGTAGGGTATAGAGTGTAGAGTGTAGGGTATAGAGTGTATGGTATAGAGTGTAGGGTATAGAGTGTAGAGTGTAGGGTATAGAGTGTAGAGTGTAGGGTATAGAGTGTAGAGTGTAGGGTATAGAGTGTATGGTATCGAGTTTAGGGTGTAGAGTGTAGGGTATAGAGTGTAGAGTTTAGGGTTTAGAGTGTGGGGCATAGAGTGTATGGTATACAGTGTAGAGTGTAGAGTGTAGGGTATAGAGTGTAGCGTATAGAGCGTAGGGTGTAGGGTATAGAGTGTAGGGTATAGAGTGTAGAGTGTAGGGTATAGAGTGTAGGGTATAGAGCTTAGGGTGTAGAGTGTAGGGTATAGAGTGTAGAGTTTAGGGTATAGAGTGTGGGGCATAGAGTGTATGGTATACAGTGTAGAGTGTAGGGTATAGAGTGTATAGTGTAGGGTATAGAGTGTAGCGTATAGAGCGTAGGGTGTAGGGTATAGAGTGTAGGGTATAGAGTGTAGGGTATAGAGTGTAGGGTATAGAGTGTAGGGTATAGAGCTTAGGGTGTAGAGTGTAGGGTATAGAGTGTAGAGTTTAGGGTATAGAGTGTAGGGTATAGAGTGTAGGTTATAGAGTGTAGCGTATAGAGCGTAGGGTGTAGGGTATAGAGTGTAGGGTATAGAGTGTAGGGTATAGAGTGTAGGGTATAGAGTGTATGGTATAGAGTGTAGGGTATAAAGTGTAGAGTGTAGGGTATAGAGTGTAGGGTATAGAGTGTAGGTTATAGAGTGTAGCGTATAGAGCGTAGGGTGTAGGGTATAGAGTGTAGGGTATAGAGTGTAGGGTATAGAGTGTAGGGTATAGAGTGTATGGTATAGAGCTTAGGGTGTAGAGTGTAGGGTATAGAATGTAGAGTTTAGGGTAGAGAGTGTGGGGCATAGAGTGTATGGTATACAGTGTAGAGTGTAGGGTATAGAGTGTATAGTGTAGGGTATAGAGTGTAGGGTATAGAGTGTATGGTATAGAGCGTAGGGTATAAAGTGTAGAGTGTAGGGTATAGAGTGTATGGTATAGAGTGTAGGGTATAAAGTGTAGAGTGTAGGGTATAGAGTGTAGGGTATAGAGTGTAGGCTATAGAGTGTAGAGTTTAGAGTGTAGGGTATAGAATGTAGAGTGTAGGGTGTAGAGTGTAAAGTGTAGGGTATAGAGTGTAGGATATAGAGTGTAGAGTGTAGGGTATAGAGTGTAGGGTATACAGTGTATGGTATAGAGTGTAGGGTATAGAGTGTAGAGTGTAGGGTATAGAGTGTAGGGTATAGAGTGTAGGGTATAGAGTGTAGGGTATAGATTGTAGGGTATAGGGTATAGGGTATAGAGTGTATGGTGTAGAGTGTAAGGTATAGAGTGTAGGGTGTAGAGTGTGGGGTGTAGAGTGGTGTAGAGTGTAGGATGTAGAGTGTATGGTATTGAGTGTAGGGTATAGAGTATAGCGTGTATGGTATAGAGTGTAGTGTATAGAGTGTAGGGTATAGGGTATAGAGTGTAGGGTATAGAGTGTAGGGTATAGATTTTAGAGTGTAGGGTATAGAGTGTAAGGTATAGAGTGTAGGGTGTGGAGTGTAGGGTATAGAGTGTAGGGTATAGAGTGTACGGTATAGAGTGTAGGGTATAGAGTGTAGGGTATAGAGTGTAGAGTGTAGGGTATAGAGTGTAGGGTATAGAGTGTAGAGTGTAGGGTATAGAGTGTAGGGTATAGAGTGTAGGGTATAGAGTGTAGAGTGTAGGGATTAGAGTGTAGGGATTAGAGTGTAGGGTATAGAGTGTAGAGTGTAGAGTATAGAGTGTAGGGTATAGAGTGTAGGGATTAGAGTGTAGGGATTAGAGTGTAGGGATCAGAGTGTAGGGATTAGAGTGTAGGGATTAGAGTGTAGGGTATAGAGTGTAGGGTATAGAGTGTAGGGTATAGAGTGTAGGGTATAGTGTGTATGGTATAGAGTGTAGGGTTTAAAGTGTAGAGTGTATGGTATAGAGTGTAGGGTATAGAGTGTAAAGTGTAGGGTATAGAGTGTATGGTATAGAGTGTAGGGTGTAGAGTGTATGGTATAGAGTGTAGGGTGTAGAGTGTAGGGTATAGAGTGTAGGGTATAGAGTGTAGGGTATAGAGTGTAGGGTATAGAGTGTAGGGTACAGAGTGTAGAGTGTAGGGTATAGAGTGTAGGGTACAGAGTGCAGGGTGTAGAGTGTAGGGTATAGAGTGTAGAGTGTAGGGTATAGAGTTTAGGGTATAGTGTGTAGGGTATATAGTGTAGAGTGTAGGGTATAGAGTGTAGAGTGTAGGGTATAGAGTGTAGGGTATAGAGTGTAGGGTATAGAGTGTAGGGTATAGAGTGTAGGTTATAGAGTGTAGAGTGTAGGGTATAGAGTGTAGGGTGTAGAGTGTAGGGTATAGAGTGTAGGGTATAGAGTATATGGTATAGAGTGTATGGTATAGAGTGTAGGGTATAGAGTGTAGGGTATAGAGTGTAGGGTGTGGGGTATAGAGTGTAGAGTGTAGGGTATAGAGTGTAGGGTATAGAGTGTAGGGTATAGAGTGTAGAGTGTAGGGTATAGAGTGTATGGTATAGAGTGTAGGGTATAGAGTGTAGAGTGTAGGGTATAGAGTGTAGAGTGTAGGGTATAGAGTGTAGAGTGTAGGGTATAGAGTGTATGGTATAGAGTTTAGGGTGTAGAGTGTAGGGTATAGAGTGTAGAGTTTAGGGTATAGAGTGTGGGGCATAGAGTGTATGGTATACAGTGTAGAGTGTAGAGTGTAGGGTATAGAGTGTAGCGTATAGAGCGTAGGGTGTAGGGTATAGAGTGTAGGGTATAGAGTGTAGAGTGTAGGGTATAGAGTGTAGGGTATAGAGCTTAGGGTGTAGAGTGTAGGGTATAGAGTGTAGAGTTTAGGGTATAGAGTGTGGGGCATAGAGTGTATGGTATGCAGTGTAGAGTGTAGGGTATAGAGTGTATAGTGTAGGGTATAGAGTGTAGCGTATAGAGCGTAGGGTGTAGGGTATAGAGTGTAGGGTATAGAGTGTAGGGTATAGAGTGTAGGGTATAGAGTGTAGGGTATAGAGCTTAGGGTGTAGAGTGTAGGGTATAGAGTGTAGAGTTTAGGGTATAGAGTGTAAGGTATAGAGTGTAGGTTATAGAGTGTAGCGTATAGAGCGTAGGGTGTAGGGTATAGAGTGTAGGGTATAGAGTGTAGGGTATAGAGTGTAGGGTATAGAGTGTAGGGTGTAGAGTGTATGGTATAGAGTGTAGGGTATAAAGTGTAGAGTGTAGGGTATAGAGTGTAGGGTATAGAGTGTAGGTTATAGAGTGTAGCGTATAGAGCGTAGGGTGTAGGGTATAGAGTGTAGGGTATAGAGTGTAGGGTATAGAGTGTAGGGTATAGAGTGTATGGTATAGAGCTTAGGGTGTAGAGTGTAGGGTATAGAATGTAGAGTTTAGGGTAGAGAGTGTGGGGCATAGAGTGTATGGTATACAGTGTAGAGTGTAGGGTATAGAGTGTATAGTGTAGGGTATAGAGTGAAGGGTATAGAGTGTATGGTATAGAGTGTAGGGTATAAAGTGTAGAGTGTAGGGTATAGAGTGTATGGTATAGAGTGTAGGGTATAAAGTGTAGAGTGTAGGGTATAGAGTGTAGGGTATAGAGTGTAGGCTATAGAGTGTAGAGTTTAGAGTGTAGGTTATAGAATGTAGAGTGTAGGGTGTAGAGTGTAAAGTGTAGGGTATAGAGTGTAGGATATAGAGTGTAGAGTGTAGGGTATAGAGTGTAGGGTATACAGTGTATGGTATAGAGTGTAGGGTATAGAGTGTAGAGTGTAGGGTATAGAGTGTAGGGTATAGAGTGTAGGGTATAGATTGTAGGTTATAGGGTATAGAGTGTATGGTGTAGAGTGTAGGGTATAGAGTGTAGGGTGTAGGGTGTAGAGTGTGGGGTGTAGAGTGGTGTAGAGTGTAGGATTTAGAGTGTATGGTATAGAGTGTAGGGTATAGAGTATAGCGTGTATGGTATAGAGTGTAGTGTATAGAGTGTAGGGTATAGGGTATAGAGTGTAGGGTATAGAGTGTAGGGTATAGAGTGTAGGGTATAGAGTGTAGGGTATAGAGTGTAGAGTGTAGGGTATAGAGTGTAGGGTGTAGAGTGTAGGGTATAGAGTGTAGGGTATAGAGTATATGGTATAGAGTGTATGGTATAGAGTGTAGGGTATAGAGTGTAGGGTATAGAGTGTAGAGTGTAGGGTATAGAGTGTAGGGTATAGAGTGTAGAGTGTAGGGTATAGAGTGTAGGGTATAGAGTGTAGGGTATAGAGTGTAGAGTGTAGGGTATAGAGTGTATGGTATAGAGTGTAGGGTATAGAGTGTAGAGTGTAGGGTATAGAGTGTAGAGTGTAGGGTATAGAGTGTAGAGTGTAGGGTATAGAGTGTATGGTATAGAGTTTAGGGTGTAGAGTGTAGGGTATAGAGTGTAGAGTTTAGGGTATAGAGTGTGGGGCATAGAGTGTATGGTATACAGTGTAGAGTGTAGGGTATAGAGTGCAGCGTATAGAGCGTAGGGTGTAGGGTATAGAGTGTAGGGTATAGAGTGTAGAGTGTAGGGTATAGAGTGTAGGGTATAGAGCTTAGGGTGTAGAGTGTAGGGTATAGAGTGTAGAGTTTAGGGTATAGAGTGTGGGGCATAGAGTGTATGGTATACAGTGTAGAGTGTAGGGTATAGAGTGTATAGTGTAGGGTATAGAGTGTAGCGTATAGAGCGTAGGGTGTAGGGTATAGAGTGTAGGGTATAGAGTGTAGGGTATAGAGTGTAGGGTATAGAGTGTAGGGTATAGAGCTTAGGGTGTAGAGTGTAGGGTATAAAGTGTAGAGTGTAGGGTAAAGAGTCTACGGTATAGAGTGTAGGCAATAGAGTGTAGAGTTTAGAGTGTAGGGTATAGAATGTAGAGTGTAGGGTGTAGAGTGTAAAGTGTAGGGTATAGAGTGTAGGATATAGAGTGTAGAGTGTAGGGTATAGAGTGTAGGGTATACAGTGTATGGTATAGAGTGTAGGGTATAGAGTGTATGGTATAGAGTTTAGGGTGTAGAGTGTAGGGTATAGAGTGTAGAGTTTAGGGTATAGAGTGTGGGGCATAGAGTGTATGGTATACAGTGTAGAGTGTAGAGTGTAGGGTATAGAGTGTAGCGTATAGAGCGTAGGGTGTAGGGTATAGAGTGTAGGGTATAGAGTGTAGAGTGTAGGGTATAGAGTGTAGGGTATAGAGCTTAGGGTGTAGAGTGTAGGGTATAGAGTGTAGAGTTTAGGGTATAGAGTGTGGGGCATAGAGTGTATGGTATGCAGTGTAGAGTGTAGGGTATAGAGTGTATAGTGTAGGGTATAGAGTGTAGCGTATAGAGCGTAGGGTGTAGGGTATAGAGTGTAGGGTATAGAGTGTAGGGTATAGAGTGTAGGGTATAGAGTGTAGGGTATAGAGCTTAGGGTGTAGAGTGTAGGGTATAGAGTGTAGAGTTTAGGGTATAGAGTGTAAGGTATAGAGTGTAGGTTATAGAGTGTAGCGTATAGAGCGTAGGGTGTAGGGTATAGAGTGTAGGGTATAGAGTGTAGGGTATAGAGTGTAGGGTATAGAGTGTAGGGTGTAGAGTGTATGGTATAGAGTGTAGGGTATAAAGTGTAGAGTGTAGGGTATAGAGTGTAGGGTATAGAGTGTAGGTTATAGAGTGTAGCGTATAGAGCGTAGGGTGTAGGGTATAGAGTGTAGGGTATAGAGTGTAGGGTATAGAGTGTAGGGTATAGAGTGTATGGTATAGAGCTTAGGGTGTAGAGTGTAGGGTATAGAATGTAGAGTTTAGGGTAGAGAGTGTGGGGCATAGAGTGTATGGTATACAGTGTAGAGTGTAGGGTATAGAGTGTATAGTGTAGGGTATAGAGTGAAGGGTATAGAGTGTATGGTATAGAGTGTAGGGTATAAAGTGTAGAGTGTAGGGTATAGAGTGTATGGTATAGAGTGTAGGGTATAAAGTGTAGAGTGTAGGGTATAGAGTGTAGGGTATAGAGTGTAGGCTATAGAGTGTAGAGTTTAGAGTGTAGGTTATAGAATGTAGAGTGTAGGGTGTAGAGTGTAAAGTGTAGGGTATAGAGTGTAGGATATAGAGTGTAGAGTGTAGGGTATAGAGTGTAGGGTATACAGTGTATGGTATAGAGTGTAGGGTATAGAGTGTAGAGTGTAGGGTATAGAGTGTAGGGTATAGAGTGTAGGGTATAGATTGTAGGTTATAGGGTATAGAGTGTATGGTGTAGAGTGTAGGGTATAGAGTGTAGGGTGTAGGGTGTAGAGTGTGGGGTGTAGAGTGGTGTAGAGTGTAGGATTTAGAGTGTATGGTATAGAGTGTAGGGTATAGAGTATAGCGTGTATGGTATAGAGTGTAGTGTATAGAGTGTAGGGTATAGGGTATAGAGTGTAGGGTATAGAGTGTAGGGTATAGAGTGTAGGGTATAGAGTGTAGGGTATAGAGTGTAGAGTGTAGGGTATAGAGTGTAGGGTGTAGAGTGTAGGGTATAGAGTGTAGGGTATAGAGTATATGGTATAGAGTGTATGGTATAGAGTGTAGGGTATAGAGTGTAGGGTATAGAGTGTAGAGTGTAGGGTATAGAGTGTAGGGTATAGAGTGTAGAGTGTAGGGTATAGAGTGTAGGGTATAGAGTGTAGGGTATAGAGTGTAGAGTGTAGGGTATAGAGTGTATGGTATAGAGTGTAGGGTATAGAGTGTAGAGTGTAGGGTATAGAGTGTAGAGTGTAGGGTATAGAGTGTAGAGTGTAGGGTATAGAGTGTATGGTATAGAGTTTAGGGTGTAGAGTGTAGGGTATAGAGTGTAGAGTTTAGGGTATAGAGTGTGGGGCATAGAGTGTATGGTATACAGTGTAGAGTGTAGGGTATAGAGTGCAGCGTATAGAGCGTAGGGTGTAGGGTATAGAGTGTAGGGTATAGAGTGTAGAGTGTAGGGTATAGAGTGTAGGGTATAGAGCTTAGGGTGTAGAGTGTAGGGTATAGAGTGTAGAGTTTAGGGTATAGAGTGTGGGGCATAGAGTGTATGGTATACAGTGTAGAGTGTAGGGTATAGAGTGTATAGTGTAGGGTATAGAGTGTAGCGTATAGAGCGTAGGGTGTAGGGTATAGAGTGTAGGGTATAGAGTGTAGGGTATAGAGTGTAGGGTATAGAGTGTAGGGTATAGAGCTTAGGGTGTAGAGTGTAGGGTATAAAGTGTAGAGTGTAGGGTAAAGAGTCTACGGTATAGAGTGTAGGCAATAGAGTGTAGAGTTTAGAGTGTAGGGTATAGAATGTAGAGTGTAGGGTGTAGAGTGTAAAGTGTAGGGTATAGAGTGTAGGATATAGAGTGTAGAGTGTAGGGTATAGAGTGTAGGGTATACAGTGTATGGTATAGAGTGTAGGGTATAGAGTGTAGAGTGTAGGGTATAGAGTGTAGGGTATAGAGTGTAGGGTATAGAGTGTAGGGTATAGATTGTAGGGTATAGGGTATAGGGTATAGAGTGTATGGTGTAGAGTGTAAGGTATAGAGTGTAGGGTGTAGAGTGTGGGGTGTAGAGTGGTGTAGAGTGTAGGATGTAGAGTGTATGGTATAGAGTGTAGGGTATAGAGTATAGCGTGTATGGTATAGAGTGTAGTGTATAGAGTGTAGGGTATAGGGTATAGAGTGTAGGGTATAGAGTGTAGGGTATAGATTTTAGAGTGTAGGGTATAGAGTGTAAGGTATAGAGTGTAGGGTGTGGAGTGTAGGGTATAGAGTGTAGGGTATAGAGTGTATGGTATAGAGTGTAGGGTATAGAGTGTAGGGTATAGAGTGTAGAGTGTAGGGTATAGAGTGTAGGGTATAGAGTGTAGAGTGTAGGGTATAGAGTGTAGGGTATAGAGTGTAGGGTATAGAGTGTAGAGTGTAGGGATTAGAGTGTAGGGATTAGAGTGTAGGGTATAGAGTGTAGAGTGTAGAGTATAGAGTGTAGGGTATAGAGTGTAGGGATTAGAGTGTAGGGATTAGAGTGTAGGGATCAGAGTGTAGGGATTAGAGTGTAGGGATTAGAGTGTAGGGTATAGAGTGTAGGGTATAGAGTGTAGGGTATAGAGTGTAGGGTATAGTGTGTATGGTATAGAGTGTAGGGTATAAAGTGTAGAGTGTATGGTATAGAGTGTAGGGTATAGAGTGTAAAGTGTAGGGTATAGAGTGTATGGTATAGAGTGTAGGGTGTAGAGTGTATGGTATAGAGTGTAGGGTGTAGAGTGTAGGGTATAGAGTGTAGGGTATAGAGTGTAGGGTATAGAGTGTAGGGTATAGAGTGTAGGGTACAGAGTGTAGAGTGTAGGGTATAGAGTGTAGGGTACAGAGTGCAGGGTGTAGAGTGTAGGGTATAGAGTGTAGAGTGTAGGGTATAGAGTTTAGGGTATAGTGTGTAGGGTATATAGTGTAGAGTGTAGGGTATAGAGTGTAGAGTGTAGGGTATAGAGTGTAGGGTATAGAGTGTAGGGTATAGAGTGTAGGGTATAGAGTGTAGGTTATAGAGTGTAGAGTGTAGGGTATAGAGTGTAGGGTGTAGAGTGTAGGGTATAGAGTGTTGGGTATAGAGTATATGGTATAGAGTGTATGGTATAGAGTGTAGGGTATAGAGTGTAGGGTATAGAGTGTAGAGTGTGGGGTATAGAGTGTAGAGTGTGGGGTATAGAGTGTAGGGTTTAGAGTGTAGGGTATAGAGTGTAGAGTGTAGGGTATATAGTGTATGGTATAGAGTGTAGGGTATAGAGTGTAGAGTGTAGGGTATAGAGTGTAGAGTGTAGGGTATAGAGTGTAGAGTGTAGGGTATAGAGTGTATGGTATAGAGTTTAGGGTGTAGAGTGTAGGGTATAGAGTGTAGAGTTTAGGGTATAGAGTGTGGGGCATAGAGTGTATGGTATACAGTGTAGAGTGTAGAATGTAGGGTATAGAGTGTAGCGTATAGAGCGTAGGGTGTAGGGTATAGAGTGTAGGGTATAGAGTGTAGAGTGTAGGGTATAGAGTGTAGGGTATAGAGCTTAGGGTGTAGAGTGTAGGGTATAGAGTGTAGAGTTTAGGGTATAGAGTGTGGGGCATAGAGTGTATGGTATGCAGTATAGAGTGTAGGGTATAGAGTGTATAGTGTAGGGTATAGAGTGTAGCGTATAGAGCGTAGGGTGTAGGGTATAGAGTGTAGGGTATAGAGTGTAGGGTATAGAGTGTAGGGTATAGAGTGTAGGGTATAGAGCTTAGGGTGTAGAGTGTAGGGTATAGAGTGTAGAGTTTAGGGTATAGAGTGTAAGGTATAGAGTGTAGGTTATAGAGTGTAGCGTATAGAGCGTAGGGTGTAGGGTATAGAGTGTAGGGTATAGAGTGTAGGGTATAGAGTGTAGGGTATAGAGTGTAGGGTATAGAGTGTATGGTATAGAGTGTAGGGTATAAAGTGTAGAGTGTAGGGTATAGAGTGTAGGGTATAGAGTGTAGGTTATAGAGTGTAGCGTATAGAGCGTAGGGTGTAGGGTATAGAGTGTAGGGTATAGAGTGTAGGGTATAGAGTGTAGGGTATAGAGTGTATGGTATAGAGCTTAGGGTGTAGAGTGTAGGGTATAGAATGTAGAGTTTAGGGTAGAGAGTGTGGGGCATAGAGTGTATGGTATACAGTGTAGAGTGTAGGGTATAGAGTGTATAGTGTAGGGTATAGAGTGAAGGGTATAGAGTGTATGGTATAGAGTGTAGGGTATAAAGTGTAGAGTGTAGGGTATAGAGTGTATGGTATAGAGTGTAGGGTATAAAGTGTAGAGTGTAGGGTATAGAGTGTAGGGTATAGAGTGTAGGCTATAGAGTGTAGAGTTTAGAGTGTAGGTTATAGAATGTAGAGTGTAGGGTGTAGAGTGTAAAGTGTAGGGTATAGAGTGTAGGATATAGAGTGTAGAGTGTAGGGTATAGAGTGTAGGGTATACAGTGTATGGTATAGAGTGTAGGGTATAGAGTGTAGAGTGTAGGGTATAGAGTGTAGGGTATAGAGTGTAGGGTATAGATTGTAGGGTATAGGGTATAGGGTATAGAGTGTATGGTGTAGAGTGTAGGGTATAGAGTGTAGGGTGTAGGGTGTAGAGTGTGGGGTGTAGAGTGGTGTAGAGTGTAGGATTTAGAGTGTATGGTATAGAGTGTAGGGTATAGAGTATAGCGTGTATGGTATAGAGTGTAGTGTATAGAGTGTAGGGTATAGGGTATAGAGTGTAGGGTATAGAGTGTAGGGTATAGAGTGTAGGGTATAGAGTGTAGGGTATAGAGTGTAGAGTGTAGGGTATAGAGTGTAGGGTGTAGAGTGTAGGGTATAGAGTATAGGGTATAGAGTATATGGTATAGAGTGTATGGTATAGAGTGTAGGGTATAGAGTGTAGGGTATAGAGTGTAGAGTGTAGGGTATAGAGTGTAGGGTATAGAGTGTAGAGTGTAGGGTATAGAGTGTAGGGTATAGAGTGTAGGGTATAGAGTGTAGAGTGTAGGGTATAGAGTGTATGGTATAGAGTGTAGGGTATAGAGTGTAGAGTGTAGGGTATAGAGTGTAGAGTGTAGGGTATAGAGTGTAGAGTGTAGGGTATAGAGTGTATGGTATAGAGTTTAGGGTGTAGAGTGTAGGGTATAGAGTGTAGAGTTTAGGGTATAGAGTGTGGGGCATAGAGTGTATGGTATACAGTGTAGAGTGTAGAGTGTAGGGTATAGAGTGTAGCGTATAGAGCGTAGGGTGTAGGGTATAGAGTGTAGGGTATAGAGTGTAGAGTGTAGGGTATAGAGTGTAGGGTATAGAGCTTAGGGTGTAGAGTGTAGGGTATAGAGTGTAGAGTTTAGGGTATAGAGTGTGGGGCATAGATTGTATGGTATACAGTGTAGAGTGTAGGGTATAGAGTGTATAGTGTAGGGTATAGAGTGTAGCGTATAGAGCGTAGGGTGTAGGGTATAGAGTGTAGGGTATAGAGTGTAGGGTATAGAGTGTAGGGTATAGAGTGTAGGGTATAGAGTGTAGGGTATAGAGCTTAGGGTGTAGAGTGTAGGGTATAGAGTGTAGAGTTTAGGGTATAGAGTGTAGGGTATAGAGTGTAGGTTATAGAGTGTAGCGTATAGAGCGTAGGGTGTAGGGTATAGAGTGTAGGGTATAGAGTGTAGGGTATAGAGTGTAGGGTATAGAGTGTATGGTATAGAGCTTAGGGTGTAGAGTGTAGGGTATAGAATGTAGAGTTTAGGGTAGAGAGTGTGGGGCATAGAGTGTATGGTATACAGTGTAGAGTGTAGGGTATAGAGTGTATAGTGTAGGGTATAGAGTGTAGGGTATAGAGTGTATGGTATAGAGTGTAGGGTATAAAGTGTAGAGTGTAGGGTATAGAGTGTATGGTATAGAGTGTAGGGTATAAAGTGTAGAGTGTAGGGTATAGAGTCTACGGTATAGAGTGTAGGCAATAGAGTGTAGAGTTTAGAGTGTAGGGTATAGAATGTAGAGTGTAGGGTGTAGAGTGTAAAGTGTAGGGTATAGAGTGTAGGATATAGAGTGTAGAGTGTAGGGTATAGAGTGTAGGGTATACAGTGTATGGTATAGAGTGTAGGGTATAGAGTGTAGAGTGTAGGGTATAGAGTGTAGGGTATAGAGTGTAGGGTATAGAGTGTAGGGTATAGATTGTAGGGTATAGGGTATAGGGTATAGAGTGTATGGTGTAGAGTGTAAGGTATAGAGTGTAGGGTGTAGAGTGTGGGGTGTAGAGTGGTGTAGAGTGTAGGATGTAGAGTGTATGGTATAGAGTGTAGGGTATAGAGTATAGCGTGTATGGTATAGAGTGTAGTGTATAGAGTGTAGGGTATAGGGTATAGAGTGTAGGGTATAGAGTGTAGGGTATAGATTTTAGAGTGTAGGGTATAGAGTGTAAGGTATAGAGTGTAGGGTGTGGAGTGTAGGGTATAGAGTGTAGGGTATAGAGTGTATGGTATAGAGTGTAGGGTATAGAGTGTAGGGTATAGAGTGTAGAGTGTAGGGTATAGAGTGTAGGGTATAGAGTGTAGAGTGTAGGGTATAGAGTGTAGGGTATAGAGTGTAGGGTATAGAGTGTAGAGTGTAGGGATTAGAGTGTAGGGATTAGAGTGTAGGGTATAGAGTGTAGAGTGTAGAGTATAGAGTGTAGGGTATAGAGTGTAGGGATTAGAGTGTAGGGATTAGAGTGTAGGGATCAGAGTGTAGGGATTAGAGTGTAGGGTATAGTGTGTATGGTATAGAGTGTAGGGTATAAAGTGTAGAGTGTATGGTATAGAGTGTAGGGTATAGAGTGTAAAGTGTAGGGTATAGAGTGTATGGTATAGAGTGTAGGGTGTAGAGTGTATGGTATAGAGTGTAGGGTGTAGAGTGTAGGGTATAGAGTGTAGGGTATAGAGTGTAGGGTATAGAGTGTAGGGTACAGAGTGTAGAGTGTAGGGTATAGAGTGTAGGGTACAGAGTGCAGGGTGTAGAGTGTAGGGTATAGAGTGTAGAGTGTAGGGTATAGAGTTTAGGGTATAGTGTGTAGGGTATATAGTGTAGAGTGCAGGGTATAGAGTGTAGAGTGTAGGGTATAGAGTGTAGGGTATAGAGTGTAGGGTATAGAGTGTAGGGTATAGAGTGTAGGTTATAGAGTGTAGAGTGTAGGGTATAGAGTGTAGGGTGTAGAGTGTAGGGTATAGAGTGTAGGGTATAGAGTATATGGTATAGAGTGTATGGTATAGAGTGTAGGGTATAGAGTGTAGGGTATAGAGTGTAGAGTGTGGGGTATAGAGTGTAGAGTGTAGGGTATAGAGTGTAGGGTATAGAGTGTAGGGTATAGAGTGTAGAGTGTAGGGTATATAGTGTATGGTATAGAGTGTAGGGTATAGAGTGTAGAGTGTAGGGTATAGAGTGTAGAGTGTAGGGTATAGAGTGTAGAGTGTAGGGTATAGAGTGTATGGTATAGAGTTTAGGGTGTAGAGTGTAGGGTATAGAGTGTAGAGTTTAGGGTATAGAGTGTGGGGCATAGAGTGTATGGTATACAGTGTAGAGTGTAGAGTGTAGGGTATAGAGTGTAGCGTATAGAGCGTAGGGTGTAGGGTATAGAGTGTAGGGTATAGAGTGTAGAGTGTAGGGTATAGAGTGTAGGGTACAGAGCTTAGGGTGTAGAGTGTAGGGTATAGAGTGTAGAGTTTAGGGTATAGAGTGTGGGGCATAGAGTGTATGGTATGCAGTGTAGAGTGTAGGGTATAGAGTGTATAGTGTAGGGTATAGAGTGTAGCGTATAGAGCGTAGGGTGTAGGGTATAGAGTGTAGGGTATAGAGTGTAGGGTATAGAGTGTAGGGTATAGAGTGTAGGGTATAGAGCTTAGGGTGTAGAGTGTAGGGTATAGAGTGTAGAGTTTAGGGTATAGAGTGTAAGGTATAGAGTGTAGGTTATAGAGTGTAGCGTATAGAGCGTAGGGTGTAGGGTATAGAGTGTAGGGTATAGAGTGTAGGGTATAGAGTGTAGGGTATAGAGTGTAGGGTATAGAGTGTATGGTATAGAGTGTAGGGTATAAAGTGTAGAGTGTAGGGTATAGAGTGTAGGGTATAGAGTGTAGGTTATAGAGTGTAGCGTATAGAGCGTAGGGTGTAGGGTATAGAGTGTAGGGTATAGAGTGTAGGGTATAGAGTGTAGGGTATAGAGTGTATGGTATAGAGCTTAGGGTGTAGAGTGTAGGGTATAGAATGTAGAGTTTAGGGTAGAGAGTGTGGGGCATAGAGTGTATGGTATACAGTGTAGAGTGTAGGGTATAGAGTGTATAGTGTAGGGTATAGAGTGAAGGGTATAGAGTGTATGGTATAGAGTGTAGGGTATAAAGTGTAGAGTGTAGGGTATAGAGTGTATGGTATAGAGTGTAGGGTATAAAGTGTAGAGTGTAGGGTATAGAGTGTAGGGTATAGAGTGTAGGCTATAGAGTGTAGAGTTTAGAGTGTAGGGTATAGAATGTAGAGTGTAGGGTGTAGAGTGTAAAGTGTAGGGTATAGAGTGTAGGATATAGAGTGTAGAGTGTAGGGTATAGAGTGTAGGGTATACAGTGTATGGTATAGAGTGTAGGGTATAGAGTGTAGAGTGTAGGGTATAGAGTGTAGGGTATAGAGTGTAGGGTATAGATTGTAGGGTATAGGGTATAGGGTATAGAGTGTATGGTGTAGAGTGTAGGGTATAGAGTGTAGGGTGTAGGGTGTAGAGTGTGGGGTGTAGAGTGGTGTAGAGTGTAGGATTTAGAGTGTATGGTATAGAGTGTAGGGTATAGAGTATAGCGTGTATGGTATAGAGTGTAGTGTATAGAGTGTAGGGTATAGGGTATAGAGTGTAGGGTATAGAGTGTAGGGTATAGAGTGTAGGGTATAGAGTGTAGGGTATAGAGTGTAGAGTGTAGGGTATAGAGTGTAGGGTGTAGAGTGTAGGGTATAGAGTGTAGGGTATAGAGTATATGGTATAGAGTGTATGGTATAGAGTGTAGGGTATAGAGTGTAGGGTATAGAGTGTAGAGTGTAGGGTATAGAGTGTAGGGTATAGAGTGTAGAGTGTAGGGTATAGAGTGTAGGGTATAGAGTGTAGGGTATAGAGTGTAGAGTGTAGGGTATAGAGTGTATGGTATAGAGTGTAGGGTATAGAGTGTAGAGTGTAGGGTATAGAGTGTAGAGTGTAGGGTATAGAGTGTAGAGTGTAGGGTATAGAGTGTATGGTATAGAGTTTAGGGTGTAGAGTGTAGGGTATAGAGTGTAGAGTTTAGGGTATAGAGTGTGGGGCATAGAGTGTATGGTATACAGTGTAGAGTGTAGAGTGTAGGGTATAGAGTGTAGCGTATAGAGCGTAGGGTGTAGGGTATAGAGTGTAGGGTATAGAGTGTAGAGTGTAGGGTATAGAGTGTAGGGTATAGAGCTTAGGGTGTAGAGTGTAGGGTATAGAGTGTAGAGTTTAGGGTATAGAGTGTGGGGCATAGAGTGTATGGTATACAGTGTAGAGTGTAGGGTATAGAGTGTATAGTGTAGGGTATAGAGTGTAGCGTATAGAGCGTAGGGTGTAGGGTATAGAGTGTAGGGTATAGAGTGTAGGGTATAGAGTGTAGGGTATAGAGTGTAGGGTATAGAGCTTAGGGTGTAGAGTGTAGGGTATAGAGTGTAGAGTTTAGGGTATAGAGTGTAGGGTATAGAGTGTAGGTTATAGAGTGTAGCGTATAGAGCTTAGGGTGTAGGGTATAGAGTGTAGGGTATAGAGTGTAGAGTGTAGGGTATAGAGTGTAGGGTATAGAGCTTAGGGTGTAGAGTGTAGGGTATAGAGTGTAGAGTTTAGGGTATAGAGTGTGGGGCATAGAGTGTATGGTATACAGTGTAGAGTGTAGGGTATAGAGTGTATAGTGTAGGGTATAGAGTGTAGCGTATAGAGCGTAGGGTGTAGGGTATAGAGTGTAGGGTATAGAGTGTAGGGTATAGAGTGTAGGGTATAGAGTGTATGGTATAGAGTGTAGGGTATAAAGTGTAGAGTGTAGGGTATAGAGTGTAGGGTATAGAGTGTAGGTTATAGAGTGTAGCGTATAGAGCGTAGGGTGTAGGGTATAGAGTGTAGGGTATAGAGTGTAGGGTATAGAGTGTAGGGTATAGAGTGTATGGTATAGAGCTTAGGGTGTAGAGTGTAGGGTATAGAATGTAGAGTTTAGGGTAGAGAGTGTGGGGCATAGAGTGTATGGTATACAGTGTAGAGTGTAGGGTATAGAGTGTATAGTGTAGGGTATAGAGTGTAGGGTATAGAGTGTATGGTATAGAGTGTAGGGTATAAAGTGTAGAGTGTAGGGTATAGAGTGTATGGTATAGAGTGTAGGGTATAAAGTGTAGAGTGTAGGGTATAGAGTGTAGGGTTTAGAGTGTAGGCTATAGAGTGTAGAGTTTAGAGTGTAGGGTATAGAATGTAGAGTGTAGGGTGTAGAGTGTAAAGTGTAGGGTATAGAGTGTAGGATATAGAGTGTAGAGTGTAGGGTATAGAGTGTAGGGTATACAGTGTATGGTATAGAGTGTAGGGTATAGAGTGTAGAGTGTAGGGTATAGAGTGTAGGGTATAGAGTGTAGGGTATAGAGTGTAGGGTATAGATTGTAGGGTATAGGGTATAGAGTGTATGGTGTAGAGTGTATGGTATAGAGTGTAGGGTGTAGGGTGTAGAGTGTGGGGTGTAGAGTGGTGTAGAGTGTAGGATGTAGAGTGTATGGTATAGAGTGTAGGGTATAGAGTATAGCGTGTATGGTATAGAGTGTAGTGTACAGAGTGTAGGGTATAGGGTATAGAGTGTAGGGTATAGAGTGTAGGGTATAGATTTTAGAGTGTAGGGTATAGAGTGTAAGGTATAGAGTGTAGGGTGTGGAGTGTAGGGTATAGAGTGTAGGGTATAGAGTGTATGGTATAGAGTGTAGGGTATAGAGTGTATGGTATAGAGTGTAGAGTGTAGGGTATAGAGTGTATTTTATAGAGTGTAGGGTATAGAGTGTAGGGTATAGAGTGTAGAGTGTAGGGTATAGAGTGTAGGGTATAGAGTGTAGAGTGTAGGGTATAGAGTGTAGGGTATAGAGTGTAGGGTATAGAGTGTAGAGTGTAGGGATTAGAGTGTAGGGATTAGAGTGTAGGGTATAGAGTGTAGAGTGTAGAGTATAGAGTGTAGGGTATAGAGTGTAGGGATTAGAGTGTAGGGATTAGAGTGTAGGGATTAGAGTGTAGGGATTAGAGTGTAGGGTATAGAGTGTAGGGTATAGAGTGTAGGGTATAGAGTGTAGGGTATAGTGTGTAGGGTATAAAGTGTAGAGTGTATGGTATAGAGTGTAGGGTATAGAGTGTAAAGTGTAGGGTATAGAGTGTATGGTATAGAGTGTAGAGTGTAGAGTGTATGGTATAGAGTGTAGGGTATAGAGTGTAGAGTGTAGGGTATAGAGTGTAGGGTATAGAGTGTAGGGTATAGCGTGTAGGGTACAGAGTGTAGAGTGTAGGGTATAGAGTGTAGGGTACAGAGTGCAGGGTGTAGAGTATAGGGTATAGAGTGTAGAGTGTAGGGTATAGAGTTTAGGGTATAGTGTGTAGGGTATATAGTGTAGAGTGTAGGGTATAGAGTGTAGAGTGTAGGGTATAGAGTGTAGGGTATAGAGTGTAGGGTATAGAGTGTAGGGTATAGAGTGTAGGGTATAGAGTGTAGGGTATAGAGTGTAGGGTGTAGAGTGTAGGGTATAGAGTGTAGGGTATGGAGTATATGGTATAGAGTGTATGTTATAGAGTGTAGGGTATAGAGTGTAGGGTATAGAGTGTAGAGTGTAGGGTATAGAGTGTAGGGTATAGAGTGTAGAGTGTAGGGTATAGAGTGTAGGGTATAGAGTGTAGGGTATAGAGTGTAGAGTGTAGGGTATAGAGTGTATGGTATAGGGTGTAGGGTATACAGTGTAGAGTGTAGGGTATAGAGTGTAGAGTGTAGGGTATAAAGTGTAGAGTGTAGGGTATAGAGTGTATGGTATATAGTTTAGGGTGTAGAGTGTAGGGTATAGAGTGTAGAGTTTAGGGTATAGAGTGTGGGGCATAGAGTGTATGGTATACAGTGTAGAGTGTAGAGTGTAAGGTATAGAGTGGAGCGTATAGAGCGTAGGGTGTAGGGTATAGAGTGTAGGGTATAGAGTGTAGAGTGTAGGGTATAGAGTGTAGGGTATAGAGCTTAGGGTGTAGAGTGTAGGGTATAGAGTGTAGAGTTTAGGGTATAGAGTGTGGGGCATAGAGTGTATGGTATGCAGTGTAGAGTGTAGGGTATAGAGTGTATAGTGTAGGGTATAGAGTGTAGCGTATAGAGCGTAGGGTGTAGGGTACAGAGTGTAGGGTATAGAGTGTAGGGTATAGAGTGTAGGGTATAGAGTGTAGGGTATAGAGCTTAGGGTGTAGAGTGTAGGGTATAGAGTGTAGAGTTTAGGGTATAGAGTGTAAGGTATAGAGTGTAGGTTATAGAGTGTAGCGTATAGAGCGTAGGGTGTAGGGTATAGAGTGTAGGGTATAGAGTGTAGGGTATAGAGTGTAGGGTATAGAGTGTAGGGTATAGAGTGTATGATATAGAGTGTAGGGTATAAAGTGTAGAGTGTAGGGTATAGAGTGTAGGGTATAGAGTGTAGGTTATAGAGTGTAGCGTATAGAGCGTAGGGTATAGGGTATAGAGTGTAGGGTATAGAGTGTAGGGTATAGAGTGTAGGGTATAGAGTGTATGGTATAGAGCTTAGGGTGTAGAGTGTAGGGTATAGAATGTAGAGTTTAGGGTAGAGAGTGTAGGGCATAGAGTGTATGGTATACAGTGTAGAGTGTAGGGTATAGAGTGTATAGTGTAGGGTATAGAGTGTAGGGTATAGAGTGTATGGTATAGAGTGTAGGGTATAAAGTGTAGAGTGTAGGGTATAGAGTGTATAATATAGAGTGTAGGGTATAAAGTGTAGAGTGTAGGGTATAGAGTGTAGGGTATAGAGTGTAGGCTATAGAGTGTAGAGTTTAGAGTGTAGGGTATAGAATGTAGAGTGTAGGGTGTAGAGTGTAAAGTGTAGGGTATAGAGTGTAGGATATAGAGTGTAGAGTGTAGGGTATAGAGTGTATGGTATACAGTGTATGGTATAGAGTGTAGGGTATAGAGTGTAGAGTGTAGGGTATAGAGTGTAGGGTGTAGAGTGTAGGGTATAGAGTGTAGGGTATAGAGCATATAGTATAGAGTGTATGGTATAGAGTGTAGGGTATAGAGTGTAGGGTATAGAGTGTAGAGTGTAGGGTATAGAGTGTAGGGTATAGAGTGTAGAGTGTAGGGTATAGAGTGTAGGGTATAGAGTGTAGGGTATAGAGTGTAGAGTGTAGGGTATAGAGTGTATGGTATAGAGTGTAGGGTATAGAGTGTAGAGTGTAGGGTATAGAGTGTAGAGTGTAGGGTATAGAGTGTAGAGTGTAGGGTATAGAGTGTATGGTATAGAGTTTAGGGTGTAGAGTGTAGGGTATAGAGTGTAGAGTTTAGGGTATAGAGTGTGGGGCATAGAGTGTATGGTATACAGTGTAGAGTGTAGGGTATAGAGTGTAGCGTATAGAGCGTAGGGTGTAGGGTATAGAGTGTAGGGTATAGAGTGTAGAGTGTAGGGTATAGAGTGTAGGGTATAGAGCTTAGGGTGTAGAGTGTAGTGTATAGAGTGTAGAGTTTAGGGTATAGAGTGTGGGGCATAGAGTGTATGGTATACAGTGTAGAGTGTAGGGTATAGAGTGTATAGTGTAGGGTATAGAGTGTAGCGTATAGAGCGTAGGGTGTAGGGTATAGAGTGTAGGGTATAGAGTGTAGGGTATAGAGTGTAGGGTATAGAGCTTAGGGTGTAGAGTGTAGTGTATAGAGTGTAGAGTTTAGGGTATAGAGTGTAGGGTATAGAGTGTAGGTTATAGAGTGTAGCGTATAGAGCGTAGGGTGTAGGGTATAGAGTGTAGGGTATAGAGTGTATGGTATAGAGTGTAGGGTATAAAATGTAGAGTGTAGAGTATAGAGTGTAGGGTATAGAGTGTAGGTTATAGAGTGTAGCGTATAGAGCGTAGGGTGTAGGGTATAGAGTGTAGGGTATAGAGTGTAGGGTATAGAGTGTATGGTATAGAGCTTAGGGTGTAGAGTGTAGGGTATAGAATGTAGAGTTTAGGGTAGAGAGTGTGGGGCATAGAGTGTATGGTATACAGTGTAGAGTGTAGGGTATAGAGTGTATAGTGTAGGGTATAGAGTGTAGGGTATAGAGTGTATGGTATAGAGTGTACGGTATAAAGTGTAGAGTGTAGGGTATAGAGTGTATGGTATAGAGTGTAGGGTATAAA
This sequence comes from Ranitomeya imitator, assembly GCF_032444005.1. NCBI lineage: Eukaryota > Metazoa > Chordata > Amphibia > Anura > Dendrobatidae > Ranitomeya > Ranitomeya imitator. The sequence continues at coordinate 1,363,152 of NW_027194316.1, forward strand.
GTGTAGAGTGTAGGGTATAGAGTGTAGGGTATAGAGTGTAGGCTATAGAGTGTAGAGTTTAGAGTGTAGGGTATAGAATGTAGAGTGTAGGGTGTAGAGTGTAAAGTGTAGGGTATAGAGTGTAGGATATAGAGTGTAGAGTGTAGGGTATAGAGTGTATGGTATACAGTGTATGGTATAGAGTGTAGGGTATAGAGTGTAGAGTGTAGGGTATAGAGTGTAGGGTATAGAGTGTAGGGTATAGAGTGTAGGGTATAGAATGTAGGGTATAGGGTATAGGGTATAGAGTGTATGGTGTGGAGTGTAGGGTATAGAGTGTAGGGTGTAGGGTGTAGAGTGTGGGGTGTAGAGTGGTGTAGAGTGTAGGATGTAGAGTGTATGGTATAGAGTGTAGGGTATAGAGTATAGCGTGTATGGTATAGAGTGTAGTGTATAGAGTGTAGGGTATAGGGTATAGAGTGTAGGGTATAGAGTGTAGGGTATAGATTTTAGAGTGTAGGGTATAGAGTGTAAGGTATAGAGTGTAGGGTGTGGAGTGTAGGGTATAGAGTGTAGGGTATAGAGTGTATGGTATAGAGTGTAGGGTATAGAGTGTATGGTATAGAGTGTAGAGTGTAGGGTATAGAGTGTAGGGTATAGAGTGTAGAGTGTAGGGTATAGAGTGTAGGGTATAGAGTGTAGGGTATAGAGTGTAGAGTGTAGGGATTAGAGTGTAGGGATTAGAGTGTAGGGTATAGAGTGTAGAGTGTAGAGTATAGAGTGTAGGGTATAGAGTGTAGGGATTAGAGTGTAGGGATTAGAGTGTAGGGATTAGAGTGTAGGGTATAGAGTGTAGGGTATAGAGTGTAGGGTATCGAGTGTAGGGTATAGTGTGTATGGTATAGAGTGTAGGGTATAAAGTGTAGAGTGTATGGTATAGAGTGCAGGGTATAGAGTGTAAAGTGTAGGGTATAGAGTGTATGGTATAGAGTGTAGGGTGTAGAGTGTATGGTATAGAGTGTAGGGTATAGAGTGTAGAGTGTAGGGTATAGAGTGTAGGGTATAGAGTGTAGGGTATAGAGTGTAGGGTATAGAGTGTAGGGTACAGAGTGTAGAGTGTAGGGTATAGAGTGTAGGGTACAGATTGCAGGGTGTAGAGTGTAGGGTATAGAGTGTAGAGTGTAGGGTATAGAGTTTAGGGTATAGTGTGTAGGGTATATAGTGTAGAGTGTAGGGTATAGAGTGTAGAGTGTAGGGTATAGAGTGTAGGGTATAGAGTGTAGAGTATAGAGTGTAGGGTATAGAGTGTAGGGTATAGAGTGTAGAGTGTAGGGTATAGAGTGTAGGGTGTAGAGTGTAGGGTATAGAGTGTAGGGTATAGCGTATATGGTATAGAGTGTATAATATAGAGTGTAGGGTATAGAGTGTAGGGTATAGAGTGTAGAGTGTAGGGTATAGAGTGTAGGGTATAGAGTGTAGAGTGTAGGGTATAGAGTGTAGGGTATAGAGTGTAGGGTATAGAGTGTAGAGTGTAGGGTACAGAGTGTATGGTATAGAGTGTAGGGTATAGAGTGTAGAGTGTAGGGTATAGAGTGTAGAGTGTAGGGTATAGAGTGTAGAGTGTAGGGTATAGAGTGTATGGTATAGAGTTTAGGGTGTAGAGTGTAGGGTATAGAGTGTAGAGTTTAGGGTATAGAGTGTGGGGCATAGAGTGTATGGTATACAGTGTAGAGTGTAGAGTGAAGGGTATAGAGTGTAGCGTATAGAGCGTAGGGTGTAGGGTATAGAGTGTAGGGTATAGAGTGTAGAGTGTAGGGTATAGAGTGTAGGGTATAGAGCTTAGGGTGTAGAGTGTAGGGTATAGAGTGTAGAGTTTAGGGTATAGAGTGTGGGGCATAGAGTGTATGGTATACAGTGTATTGTGTAAGGTATAGAGTGTATAGTGTAGGGTATAGAGTGTAGCGTATAGAGCGTAGGGTGTAGGGTATAGAGTGTAGGGTATAGAGTGTAGGGTATAAAGTGTAGGGTATAGAGTGTAGGGTATAGAGCTTAGGGTGTATAGTGTAGGGTATAGAGTGTAGAGTTTAGGGCATAGAGTGTGGGGCATAGAGTGTATGGTATACAGTGTAGAGTGTAGGGTATAGAGTGTATAGTGTAGGGTATAGAGTGTAGGGTATAGAGTGTAGGGTATAGAGTGTATGGTATAGAGTGTAGGGTATAGAGTGTAGGGTATAGAGTGTAGGGTATAGAGTGTAGGTTATAGAGTGTAGCGTATAGAGCGTAGGGTGTAGGGTATAGAGTGTAGGGTATAGAGTGTAGGGTATAGAGTGTAGGGTATAGAGTGTATGGTATAGAGCTTAGGGTGTAGAGTGTAGGGTATAGAATGTAGAGTTTAGGGTAGAGAGTGTGGGGCATAGAGTGTACGGTATACAGTGTAGAGTGTAGGGTATAGAGTGTATAGTGTAGGGTATAGAGTGTAGCGTATAGAGTGTATGGTATAGAGTGTAGGGTATAAAGTGTAGAGTGTAGGGTATAGAGTGTATGGTATAGAGTGTAGGGTATAAAGTGTAGAGTGTAGGGTATAGAGTGTAGGGTATAGAGTGTAGGCTATAGAGTGTAGAGTTTAGAGTATAGGGTATAGAATGTAGAGTGTAGGGTGTAAAGTGTAGGGTATAGAGTGTAGGATATAGAGTGTAGAGTGTAGGGTATAGAGTGTAGGGTATACAGTGTATGGTATAGAGTGTAGGGTATAGAGTGTAGAGTGTAGGGTATAGAGTGTAGGGTATAGAGTGTAGGGTATAGAGTGTAGGGTATAGATTGTAGGGTATAGGGTATAGGGTATAGAGTGTATGGTGTAGAGTGTAGGGTATAGAGTGTAGGGTGTAGGGTGTAGAGTGTGGGGTGTAGAGTGGTGTAGAGTGTAGGATTTAGAGTGTATGGTATAGAGTGTAGGGTATAGAGTATAGCGTGTATGGTATAGAGTGTAGTGTATAGAGTGTAGGGTATAGGGTATAGAGTGTAGGGTATAGAGTGTAGGGTATAGAGTGTAGGGTATAGAGTGTAGAGTGTAGGGTATAGAGTGTAGGGTGTAGAGTTTAGGGTATAGAGTGTAGGGTATAGAGTATATGGTATAGAGTGTATGGTATAGAGTGTAGGGTATAGAGTGTAGGGTATAGAGTGTAGAGTGTAGGGTATAGAGTGTAGGGTATAGAGTGTAGAGTGTAGGGTATAGAGTGTAGGGTATATAGTGTAGGGTATAGAGTGTAGAGTGTAGGGTATAGAGTGTAGGGTATAGAGTGTAGGGTATAGAGTGTAGAGTGTAGGGTATAGAGTGTAGAGTGTAGGGTATAGAGTGTAGAGTGTAGGGTATAGAGTGTATGGTATAGAGTTTAGGGTGTAGAGTGTAGGGTATAGAGTGTAGATTTTAGGGTATAGAGTGTGGGGCATAGAGTGTATGGTATACAGTGTAGAGTGTAGAGTGTAGGGTATAGAGTGTAGAGTGTAGGGTATAGAGTGTAGGGTATAGAGCTTAGGGTGTAGAGTGTAGGGTATAGAGTGTAGAGTTTAGGGTATAGAGTGTGGGGCATAGAGTGTATGGTATACAGTGTAGAGTGTAGGGTATAGAGTGTATAGTGTAGGGTATAGAGTGTAGCGTATAGAGCGTAGGGTGTAGGGTATAGAGTGTAGGGTATAGAGTGTAGAGTGTAGGGTATAGAGTGTAGGGTATAGAGCTTAGGGTGTAGAGTGTAGTGTATAGAGTGTAGAGTTTAGGGTATAGAGTGTGGGGCATAGAGTGTATGGTATACAGTGTAGAGTGTAGGGTATAGAGTGTATAGTGTAGGGTATAGAGTGTAGCGTATAGAGCGTAGGGTGTAGGGTATAGAGTGTAGGGTATAGAGTGTAGGGTATAGAGTGTAGGGTATAGAGCTTAGGGTGTAGAGTGTAGTGTATAGAGTGTAGAGTTTAGGGTATAGAGTGTAGGGTATAGAGTGTAGGTTATAGAGTGTAGCGTATAGAGCGTAGGGTGTAGGGTATAGAGTGTAGGGTATAGAGTGTATGGTATAGAGTGTAGGGTATAAAATGTAGAGTGTAGAGTATAGAGTGTAGGGTATAGAGTGTAGGTTATAGAGTGTAGCGTATAGAGCGTAGGGTGTAGGGTATAGAGTGTAGGGTATAGAGTGTAGGGTATAGAGTGTAGGGTATAGAGTGTATGGTATAGAGCTTAGGGTGTAGAGTGTAGGGTATAGAATGTAGAGTTTAGGGTAGAGAGTGTGGGGCATAGAGTGTATGGTATACAGTGTAGAGTGTAGGGTATAGAGTGTATAGTGTAGGGTATAGAGTGTAGGGTATAGAGTGTATGGTATAGAGTGTAGGGTATAAAGTGTAGAGTGTAGGGTATAGAGTGTATGGTATAGAGTGTAGGGTATAAAGTGTAGAGTGTAGGGTATAGAGTGTAGGGTATAGAGTGTAGGCTATACAGTGTAGAGTTTAGAGTGTAGGGTATAGAATGTAGAGTGTAGGGTGTAGAGTGTAAAGTGTAGGGTATAGAGTGTAGGATATAGAGTGTAGAGTGTAGGGTATAGAGTGTATGGTATACAGTGTATGGTATAGAGTGTAGGGTATAGAGTGTAGAGTGTAGGGTATAGAGTGTAGGGTATAGAGTGTAGGGTATAGAGTGTAGGGTATAGAATGTAGGGTATAGGGTATAGAGTGTATGGTGTGGAGTGTAGGGTATAGAGTGTAGGGTGTAGGGTGTAGAGTGTGGGGTGTAGAGTGGTGTAGAGTGTAGGATGTAGAGTGTATGGTATAGAGTGTAGGGTATAGAGTATAGCGTGTATGGTATAGAGTGTAGTGTATAGAGTGTAGGGTATAGGGTATAGAGTGTAGGGTATAGAGTGTAGGGTATAGATTTTAGAGTGTAGGGTATAGAGTTTAAGGTATAGAGTGTAGGGTGTGGAGTGTAGGGTATAGAGTGTAGGGTATAGAGTGTATGGTATAGAGTGTAGAGTGTAGGGTATAGAGTGTAGGGTATAGAGTGTAGAGTGTAGGGTATAGAGTGTAGGGTATAGAGTGTAGGGTATAGAGTGTAGAGTGTAGGGATTAGAGTGTAGGGATTAGAGTGTAGGGTATAGAGTGTAGAGTGTAGAGTATAGAGTGTAGGGTATAGAGTGTAGGGATTAGAGTGTAGGGATTAGAGTGTAGGGATTAGAGTGTAGGGTATAGAGTGTAGGGTATAGAGTGTAGGGTATAGAGTGTAGGGTATAGTGTGTATGGTATAGAGTGTAGGGTATAAAGTGTAGAGTGTATGGTATAGAGTGCAGGGTATAGAGTGTAAAGTGTAGGGTATAGAGTGTATGGTATAGAGTGTAGGGTGTAGAATGTATGGTATAGAGTGTAGGGTATAGAGTGTAGAGTGTAGGGTATAGAGTGTAGGGTATAGAGTGTAGGGTATAGAGTGTAGGGTACAGAGTGTAGAGTGTAGGGTATAGAGTGTAGGGTACAGATTGCAGGGTGTAGAGTGTAGGGTATAGAGTGTAGAGTGTAGGGTATAGAGTTTAGGGTATAGTGTGTAGGGTATATAGTGTAGAGTGTAGGGTATAGAGTGTAGAGTGTAGGGTATAGAGTGTAGGGTATAGAGTGTAGAGTATAGAGTGTAGGGTATAGAGTGTAGGGTATAGAGTGTAGAGTGTAGGGTATAGAGTGTAGGGTGTAGAGTGTAGGGTATAGAGTGTAGGGTATAGCGTATATGGTATAGAGTGTATGGTATAGAGTGTAGGGTATAGAGTGTAGGGTATAGAGTGTAGAGTGTAGGGTATAGAGTGTAGGGTATAGAGTGTAGAGTGTAGGGTATAGAGTGTAGGGTATAGAGTGCAGGGTATAGAGTGTAGAGTGTAGGGTATAGAGTGTATGGTATAGAGTGTAGGGTATAGAGTGTAGAGTGTAGGGTATAGAGTGTAGAGTGTAGGGTATAGAGTGTAGAGTGTAGGGTATAGAGTGTATGGTATAGAGTTTAGGGTGTAGAGTGTAGGGTATAGAGTGTAGAGTTTAGGGTATAGAGTGTGGGGCATAGAGTGTATGGTATACAGTGTAGAGTGTAGAGTGAAGGGTATAGAGTGTAGCGTATAGAGCGTAGGGTGTAGGGTATAGAGTGTAGGGTATAGAGTGTAGAGTGTAGGGTATAGAGTGTAGGGTATAGAGCTTAGGGTGTAGAGTGTAGGGTATAGAGTGTAGAGTTTAGGGTATAGAGTGTGGGGCATAGAGTGTATGGTATACAGTGTATTGTGTAAGGTATAGAGTGTATAGTGTAGGGTATAGAGTGTAGCGTATAGAGCGTAGGGTGTAGGGTATAGAGTGTAGGGTATAGAGTGTAGGGTATAAAGTGTAGGGTATAGAGTGTAGGGTATAGAGCTTAGGGTGTATAGTGTAGGGTATAGAGTGTAGAGTTTAGGGCATAGAGTGTGGGGCATAGAGTGTATGGTATACAGTGTAGAGTGTAGGGTATAGAGTGTATAGTGTAGGGTATAGAGTGTAGGGTATAGAGTGTAGGGTATAGAGTGTATGGTATAGAGTGTAGGGTATAGAGTGTAGGGTATAGAGTGTAGGGTATAGAGTGTAGGTTATAGAGTGTAGCGTATAGAGCGTAGGGTGTAGGGTATAGAGTGTAGGGTATAGAGTGTAGGGTATAGAGTGTATGGTATAGAGCTTAGGGTGTAGAGTGTAGGGTATAGAATGTAGAGTTTAGGGTAGAGAGTGTGGGGCATAGAGTGTACGGTATACAGTGTAGAGTGTAGGGTATAGAGTGTATAGTGTAGGGTATAGAGTGTAGGGTATAGAGTGTATGGTATAGAGTGTAGGGTATAAAGTGTAGAGTGTAGGGTATAGAGTGTATGGTATAGAGTGTAGGGTATAAAGTGTAGAGTGTAGGGTATAGAGTGTAGGGTATAGAGTGTAGGCTATAGAGTGTAGAGTTTAGAGTGTAGGGTATAGAATGTAGAGTGTAGGGTGTAGAGTGTAAAGTGTAGGGTATAGAGTGTAGGATATAGAGTGTAGAGTGTAGGGTATAGAGTGTAGGGTATACAGTGTATGGTATAGAGTGTAGGGTATAGAGTGTAGAGTGTAGGGTATAGAGTGTAGGGTATAGAGTGTAGGGTATAGAGTGTAGGGTATAGATTGTAGGGTATAGGGTATAGGGTATAGAGTGTATGGTGTAGAGTGTAGGGTATAGAGTGTAGGGTGTAGGGTGTAGAGTGTGGGGTGTAGAGTGGTGTAGAGTGTAGGATTTAGAGTGTATGGTATAGAGTGTAGGGTATAGAGTATAGCGTGTATGGTATAGAGTGTAGTGTATAGAGTGTAGGGTATAGGGTATAGAGTGTAGGGTATAGAGTGTAGGGTATAGAGTGTAGGGTATAGAGTGTAGAGTGTAGGGTATAGAGTGTAGGGTGTAGAGTGTAGGGTATAGAGTGTAGGGTATAGAGTATATGGTATAGAGTGTATGGTATAGAGTGTAGGGTATAGAGTGTAGGGTATAGAGTGTAGAGTGTAGGGTATAGAGTGTAGGGTATAGAGTGTAGAGTGTAGGGTATAGAGTGTAGGGTATAGAGTGTAGGGTATAGAGTGTAGAGTGTAGGGTATAGAGTGTAGGGTATAGAGTGTAGGGTATAGAGTGTAGAGTGTAGGGTATAGAGTGTAGAGTGTAGGGTATAGAGTGTAGAGTGTAGGGTATAGAGTGTATGGTATAGAGTTTAGGGTGTAGAGTGTAGGGTATAGAGTGTAGATTTTAGGGTATAGAGTGTGGGGCATAGAGTGTATGGTATACAGTGTAGAGTGTAGAGTGTAGGGTATAGAGTGTAGAGTGTAGGGTATAGAGTGTAGGGTATAGAGCTTAGGGTGTAGAGTGTAGGGTATAGAGTGTAGAGTTTAGGGTATAGAGTGTGGGGCATAGAGTGTATGGTATACAGTGTAGAGTGTAGGGTATAGAGTGTATAGTGTAGGGTATAGAGTGTAGCGTATAGAGCGTAGGGTGTAGGGTATAGAGTGTAGGGTATAGAGTGTAGGGTATAGAGCTTAGGGTGTAGAGTGTAGTGTATAGAGTGTAGAGTTTAGGGTATAGAGTGTAGGGTATAGAGTGTAGGTTATAGAGTGTAGCGTATAGAGCGTAGGGTGTAGGGTATAGAGTGTAGGGTATAGAGTGTAGGGTATAGAGTGTAGGGTATAGAGTGTATGGTATAGAGTGTAGGGTATAAAATGTAGAGTGTAGAGTATAGAGTGTAGGGTATAGAGTGTAGGTTATAGAGTGTAGCGTATAGAGCGTAGGGTGTAGGGTATAGAGTGTAGGGTATAGAGTGTAGGGTATAGAGTGTAGGGTATAGAGTGTATGGTATAGAGCTTAGGGTGTAGAGTGTAGGGTATAGAATGTAGAGTTTAGGGTAGAGAGTGTGGGGCATAGAGTGTATGGTATACAGTGTAGAGTGTAGGGTATAGAGTGTATAGTGTAGGGTATAGAGTGTAGGGTATAGAGTGTATGGTATAGAGTGTAGGGTATAAAGTGTAGAGTGTAGGGTATAGAGTGTATGGTATAGAGTGTAGGGTATAAAGTGTAGAGTGTAGGGTATAGAGTGTAGGGTATAGAGTGTAGGCTATAGAGTGTAGAGTTTAGAGTGTAGGGTATAGAATGTAGAGTGTAGGGTGTAGAGTGTAAAGTGTAGGGTATAGAGTGTAGGATATAGAGTGTAGAGTGTAGGGTATAGAGTGTAGGGTATACAGTGTATGGTATAGAGTGTAGGGTATAGAGTGTAGAGTGTAGGGTATAGAGTGTAGGGTATAGAGTGTAGGGTATAGAGTGTAGGGTATAGAATGTAGGGTATAGGGTATAGGGTATAGAGTGTATGGTGTGGAGTGTAGGGTATAGAGTGTAGGGTGTAGGGTGTAGAGTGTGGGGTGTAGAGTGGTGTAGAGTGTAGGATGTAGAGTGTATGGTATAGAGTGTAGGGTATAGAGTATAGCGTGTATGGTATAGAGTGTAGTGTATAGAGTGTAGGGTATAGGGTATAGAGTGTAGGGTATAGAGTGTAGGGTATAGATTTTAGAGTGTAGGGTATAGAGTGTAAGGTATAGAGTGTAGGGTGTGGAGTGTAGGGTATAGAGTGTAGGGTATAGAGTGTATGGTATAGAGTGCAGGGTATAGAGTGTATGGTATAGAGTGTAGAGTGTAGGGTATAGAGTGTATTTTATAGAGTGTAGGGTATAGAGTGTAGGGTATAGAGTGTAGAGTGTAGGGTATAGAGTGTAGGGTATAGAGTGTAGAGTGTAGGGTATAGAGTGTAGGGTATAGAGTGTAGGGTATAGAGTGTAGAGTGTAGGGATTAGAGTGTAGGGATTACAGTGTAGGGTATAGAGTGTAGAGTGTAGAGTATAGAGTGTAGGGTATAGAGTGTAGGGATTAGAGTGTAGGGATTAGAGTGTAGGGATTAGAGTGTAGGGATTAGAGTGTAGGGATTAGAGTGTAGGGTATAGAGTGTAGGGTATAGAGTGTAGGGTATAGAGTGTAGGGTATAGAGTATAGCGTGTATGGTATAGAGTGTAGTGTATAGAGTGTAGGGTATAGGGTATAGAGTGTAGGGTATAGAGTGTAGGGTATAGATTTTAGAGTGTAGGGTATAGAGTGTAAGGTATAGAGTGTAGGGTGTGGAGTGTAGGGTATAGAGTGTAGGGTATAGAGTGTATGGTATAGAGTGTAGGGTATAGAGTGTATGGTATAGAGTGTAGAGTGTAGGGTATAGAGTGTATTTTATAGAGTGTAGGGTATAGAGTGTAGGGTATAGAGTGTGAGAGTGTAGGGTATAGAGTGTAGGGTATAGAGTTTAGAGTGTAGGGTATAGAGTGTAGGGTATAGAGTGTAGGGTATAGAGTGTAGAGTGTAGGGATTAGAGTGTAGGGATTAGAGTGTAGGGTATAGAGTGTAGAGTGTAGAGTATAGAGTGTAGGGTATAGAGTGTAGGGATTAGAGTGTAGGGATTAGAGTGTAGGGATTAGAGTGTAGGGATTAGAGTGTAGGGATTAGAGTGTAGGGTATAGAGTGTACGGTATAGAGTGTAGGGTATAGAGTGTAGGGTATAGTGTGTATGGTATAGAGTGTAGGGTATAAAGTGTAGAGTGTATGGTATAGAGTGCAGGGTATAGAGTGTAAAGTGTAGGGTATAGAGTGTATGGTATAGAGTGTAGGGTGTAGAGTGTATGGTATAGAGTGTAGGGTATAGAGTGTAGAGTGTAGGGTATAGAGTTTAGGGTATAGTGTGTAGGGTATATAGTGTAGAGTGTAGGGTATAGAGTGTAGAGTGTAGGGTATAGAGTGTAGGGTATAGAGTGTAGAGTATAGAGTGTAGGGTATAGAGTGTAGGGTATAGAGTGTAGAGTGTAGGGTATAGAGTGTAGGGTGTAGAGTGTAGGGTATAGAGTGTAGGGTATAGCGTATATGGTATAGAGTGTATGGTATAGAGTGTAGGGTATAGAGTGTAGGGTATAGAGTGTAGAGTGTAGGGTATAGAGTGTAGGGTATAGAGTGTAGAGTGTAGGGTATAGAGTGTAGGGTATAGAGTGTAGAGTGTAGGGTATAGAGTGTAGAGTGTAGGGTATAGAGTGTAGGGTATAGAGTGTAGAGTATAGAGTGTAGGGTATAGAGTGTAGGGTATAGAGTGTAGAGTGTAGGGTATAGAGTGTAGGGTGTAGAGTGTAGGGTATAGAGTGTAGGGTATAGCGTATATGGTATAGAGTGTATGGTATAGAGTGTAGGGTATAGAGTGTAGGGTATAGAGTGTAGAGTGTAGGGTATAGAGTGTAGGGTATAGAGTGTAGAGTGTAGGGTATAGAGTGTAGGGTATAGAGTGTAGGGTATAGAGTGTAGAGTGTAGGGTATAGAGTGTATGGTATAGAGTGTAGGGTATAGAGTGTAGAGTGTAGGGTATAGAGTGTAGAGTGTAGGGTATAGAGTGTAGAGTGTAGGGTATAGAGTGTATGTTATAGAGTTTAGGGTGTAGAGTGTAGGGTATAGAGTGTAGAGTTTAGGGTATAGAGTGTGGGGCATAGAGTGTATGGTATACAGTGTAGAGTGTAGAGTGAAGGGTATAGAGTGTAGCGTATAGAGCGTAGGGTGTAGGGTATAGAGTGTAGGGTATAGAGTGTAGAGTGTAGGGTATAGAGTGTAGGGTATAGAGTTTAGGGTGTAGAGTGTAGGGTATAGAGTGTAGAGTTTAGGGTATAGAGTGTGGGGCATAGAGTGTATGGTATACAGTGTATTGTGTAAGGTATAGAGTGTATAGTGTAGGGTATAGAGTGTAGCGTATAGAGCGTAGGGTGTAGGGTATAGAGTGTAGGGTATAGAGTGTAGGGTATAAAGTGTAGGGTATAGAGTGTAGGGTATAGAGTGTAGTGTATAGAGTGTAGGGTATAAAGTGTAGGGTATAGAGTGTAGGGTATAGAGCTTAGGGTGTAGAGTGTAGGGTATAGAGTGTAGAGTTTAGGGCATAGAGTGTGGGGCATAGAGTGTTTGGTATACAATGTAGAGTGTAGGGTATAGAGTGTATAGTGTAGGGTATAGAGTGTAGGGTATAGAGTGTAGGGTATAGAGTGTATGGTATAGAGTGTAGGGTATAGAGTGTAGGGTATAGAGTGTAGGGTATAGAGTGTAGGTTATAGAGTGTAGCGTATAGAGCGTAGGGTGTAGGGTATAGAGTGTAGGGTATAGAGTGTAGGGTATAGAGTGTAGGGTATAGAGTGTATGGTATAGAGCTTAGGGTGTAGAGTGTAGGGTATAGAATGTAGAGTTTAGGGTAGAGAGTGTGGGGCATAGAGTGTACGGTATACAGTGTAGAGTGTAGGGTATAGAGTGTATAGTGTAGGGTATAGAGTGTAGGGTATAGAGTGTATGGTATAGAGTGTAGGGTATAAAGTGTAGAGTGTAGGGTATAGAGTGTATGGTATAGAGTGTAGGGTATAAAGTGTAGAGTGTAGGGTATAGAGTGTAGGGTATAGAGTGTAGGCTATAGAGTGTAGAGTTTAGAGTGTAGGGTATAGAATGTAGAGTGTAGGGTGTAGAGTGTAAAGTGTAGGGTATAGAGTGTAGGATATAGAGTGTAGAGTGTAGGGTATAGAGTGTAGGGTATACAGTGTATGGTATAGAGTGTAGGGTATAGAGTGTAGAGTGTAGGGTATAGCGTGTAGGGTATAGAGTGTAGGGTATAGAGTGTAGGGTATAGAATGTAGGGTATAGGGTATAGGGTATAGAGTGTATGGTGTGGAGTGTAGGGTATAGAGTGTAGGGTGTAGGGTGTAGAGTGTGGGGTGTAGAGTGGTGTAGAGTGTAGGATGTAGAGTGTATGGTATAGAGTGTAGGGTATAGAGTATAGCGTGTATGGTATAGAGTGTAGTGTATAGAGTGTAGGGTATAGGGTATAGAGTGTAGGGTATAGAGTGTAGGGTATAGATTTTAGAGTGTAGGGTATAGAGTGTAAGGTATAGAGTGTAGGGTGTGGAGTGTAGGGTATAGAGTGTAGGGTATAGAGTGTATGGTATAGAGTGTAGGGTATAGAGTGTATGGTATAGAGTGTAGAGTGTAGGGTATAGAGTGTATTTTATAGAGTGTAGGGTATAGAGTGTAGGGTATAGAGTGTAGAGTGTAGGGTATAGAGTGTAGGGTATAGAGTGTAGAGTGTAGGGTATAGAGTGTAGGGTATAGAGTGTAGGGTATAGAGTGTAGAGTGTAGGGATTAGAGTGTAGGGATTAGAGTGTAGGGTATAGAGTGTAGAGTGTAGAGTATAGAGTGTAGGGTATAGAGTGTAGGGATTAGAGTGTAGGGATTAGAGTGTAGGGATTAGAGTGTAGGGTATAGAGTGTAGGGTATAGAGTGTAGGGTATAGAGTGTAGGGTATAGAGTATAGCGTGTATGGTATAGAGTGTAGTGTATAGAGTGTAGGGTATAGGGTATAGAGTGTAGGGTATAGAGTGTAGGGTATAGATTTTAGAGTGTAGGGTATAGAGTGTAAGGTATAGAGTGTAGGGTGTGGAGTGTAGGGTATAGAGTGTAGGGTATAGAGTGTATGGTATAGAGTGTAGGGTATAGAGTGTATGGTATAGAGTGTAGAGTATAGGGTATAGAGTGTATTTTATAGAGTGTAGGGTATAGAGTGTAGGGTATAGAGTGTAGAGTGTAGGGTATAGAGTGTAGGGTATAGAGTGTAGAGTGTAGGGTATAGAGTGTAGGGTATAGAGTGTAGGGTATAGAGTGTAGAGTGTAGGGATTAGAGTGTAGGGATTAGAGTGTAGGGTATAGAGTGTAGAGTGTAGAGTATAGAGTGTAGGGAATAGAGTGTAGGGATTAGAGTGTAGGGATTAGAGTGTAGGGATTAGAGTGTAGGGATTAGAGTGTAGGGTATAGAGTGTAGGGTATAGAGTGTAGGGTATAGAGTGTAGGGTATAGTGTGTATGGTATAGAGTGTAGGGTATAAAGTGTAGAGTGTATGGTATAGAGTGCAGGGTATAGAGTGTAAAGTGTAGGGTATAGAGTGTATGGTATAGAGTGTAGGGTGTAGAGTGTATGGTATAGAGTGTAGGGTATAGAGTGTAGAGTGTAGGGTATAGAGTGTAAGGTATAGAGTGTAGGGTATAGAGTGTAGGGTATAGAGTGTAGGGTACAGAGTGTAGAGTTTAGGGTATAGAGTGTAGGGTACAGATTGCAGGGTGTAGAGTGTAGGGTATAGAGTGTAGAGTGTAGGGTATAGAGTTTAGGGTATAGTGTGTAGGGTATATAGTGTAGAGTGTAGGGTATAGAGTGTAGAGTGTAGGGTATAGAGTGTAGGGTATAGAGTGTAGAGTATAGAGTGTAGGGTATAGAGTGTAGGGTATAGAGTGTAGAGTGTAGGGTATAGAGTGTAGGGTGTAGAGTGTAGGGTATAGAGTGTAGGGTATAGCGTATATGGTATAGAGTGTATGGTATAGAGTGTAGTTTATAGAGTGTAGGGTATAGAGTGTAGAGTGTAGGGTATAGAGTGTAGGGTATAGAGTGTAGAGTGTAGGGTATAGAGTGTAGGGTATAGAGTGTAGGGTATAGAGTGTAGAGTGTAGGGTATAGAGTGTATGGTATAGAGTGTAGGGTATAGAGTGTAGAGTGTAGGGTATAGAGTGTAGAGTGTAGGGTATAGAGTGTAGAGTGTAGGGTATAGAGTGTATGGTATAGAGTTTAGGGTGTAGAGTGTAGGGTATAGAGTGTAGAGTTTAGGGTATAGAGTGTGGGGCATAGAGTGTATGGTATACAGTGTAGAGTGTAGAGTGAAGGGTATAGAGTGTAGCGTATAGAGCGTAGGGTGTAGGGTATAGAGTGTAGGGTATAGAGTGTAGAGTGTAGGGTATAGAGTGTAGGGTATAGAGTTTAGGGTGTAGAGTGTAGGGTATAGAGTGTAGAGTTTAGGGTATAGAGTGTGGGGCATAGAGTGTATGGTATACAGTGTATTGTGTAAGGTATAGAGTGTAGAGTTTAGGGCATAGAGTGTGGGGCATAGAGTGTATGGTATACAGTGTAGAGTGTAGGGTATAGAATGTATAGTGTAGGGTATAGAGTGTAGGGTATAGAGTGTAGGGTATAGAGTGTATGGTATAGAGTGTAGGGTATAGAGTGTAGGGTATAGAGTGTAGGTTATAGAGTGTAGCGTATAGAGCGTAGGGTGTAGGGTATAGAGTGTAGGGTATAGAGTGTAGGGTATAGAGTGTAGGGTATAGAGTGTATGGTATAGAGCTTAGGGTGTAGAGTGTAGGGTATAGAATGTAGAGTTTAGGGTAGAGAGTGTGGGGCATAGAGTGTACGGTATACAGTGTAGAGTGTAGGGTATAGAGTGTATAGTGTAGGGTATAGAGTGTAGGGTATAGAGTGTATGGTATAGAGTGTAGGGTATAAAGTGTAGAGTGTAGGGTATAGAGTGTATGGTATAGAGTGTAGGGTATAAAGTGTAGAGTGTAGGGTATAGAGTGTAGGGTATAGAGTGTAGGCTATAGAGTGTAGAGTTTAGAGTGTAGGGTATACAATGTAGAGTGTAGGGTGTAGAGTGTAAAGTGTAGGGTATAGAGTGTAGGATATAGAGTGTAGAGTGTAGGGTATAGAGTGTAGGGTATACAGTGTATGGTATAGAGTGTAGGGTATAGAGTGTAGAGTGTAGGGTTTAGAGTGTAGGGTATAGAGTGTAGGGTATAGAGTGTAGGGTATAGATTGTAGGGTATAGGGTATAGGGTATAGAGTGTATGGTGTAGAGTGTAGGGTATAGAGTGTAGGGTGTAGGGTGTAGAGTGTGGGGTGTAGAGTGGTGTAGAGTGTAGGATTTAGAGTGTATGGTATAGAGTGTAGGGTATAGAGTATAGCGTGTATGGTATAGAGTGTAGTGTATAGAGTGTAGGGTATAGGGTATAGAGTGTAGGGTATAGAGTGTAGGGTATAGAGTGTAGGGTATAGAGTGTAGAGTGTAGGGTATAGAGTGTAGGGTGTAGAGTGTAGGGTATAGAGTGTAGGGTATAGAGTATATGGTATAGAGTGTATGGTATAGAGTGTAGGGTATAGAGTGTAGGGTATAGAGTGTAGAGTGTAGGGTATAGAGTGTAGGGTATAGAGTGTAGAGTGTAGGGTATAGAGTGTAGGGTATAGAGTGTAGGGTATAGAGTGTAGAGTGTAGGGTGTAGAGTGTAGGGTATAGAGTGTAGAGTGTAGGGTATAGAGTGTAGAGTGTAGGGTATAGAGTGTATGGTATAGAGTTTAGGGTGTAGAGTGTAGGGTATAGAGTGTAGAGTTTAGGGTATAGAGTGTGGGGCATAGAGTGTATGGTATACAGTGTAGAGTGTAGAGTGTAGGGTATAGAGTGTAGAGTGTAGGGTATAGAGTTTAGGGTATAGAGCTTAGGGTGTAGAGTGTAGGGTATAGAGTGTAGAGTTTAGGGTATAGAGTGTGGGGCATAGAGTGTATGGTATACAGTGTAGAGTGTAGGGTATAGAGTGTATAGTGTAGGGTATAGAGTGTAGCGTATAGAGCGTAGGGTGTAGGGTATAGAGTGTAGGGTATAGAGTGTAGGGTATAGAGTGTAGGGTATAGAGCTTAGGGTGTAGAGTGTAGGGTATAGAGTGTAGAGTTTAGGGTATAGAGTGTAGGGTATAGAGTGTAGGTTATAGAGTGTAGCGTATAGAGCGTAGGGTGTAGGGTATAGAGTGTAGGGTATAGAGTGTAGGGTATAGAGTGTAGGGTATAGAGTGTAGGGTATAGAGTGTATGGTATAGAGTGTAGGGTATAAAGTGTAGAGTGTAAGGTATAGAGTGTAGGGTATAGAGTGTAGGTTATAGAGTGTAGCGTATAGAGCGTAGGGTGTAGGGTATAGAGTGTAGGGTATAGAGTGTAGGGTATAGAGTGTAGGGTATAGAGTGTATGGTATAGAGCTTAGGGTGTAGAGTGTAGGGTATAGAATGTGGAGTTTCGGGTAGAGAGTGTGGGGCATAGAGTGTATGGTATACAGTGTAGAGTGTAGGGTATAGAGTGTATAGTGTAGGGTATAGAGTGTAGGGTATAGAGTGTATGGTATAGAGTGTAGGGTATAAAGTGTAGAGTGTAGAGTATAGAGTGTATGGTATAGAGTGTAGGGTATAAAGTGTAGAGTGTAGGGTATAGAGTGTAGGGTATAGAGTGTAGGCTATAGAGTGTAGAGTTTAGAGTGTAGGGTATAGAATGTAGAGTGTAGGGTGTAGAGTGTAAAGTGTAGGGTATAGAGTGTAGGATATAGAGTGTAGAGTGTAGGGTATAGAGTGTAGGGTATACAGTGTATGGTATAGAGTGTAGGGTATAGAGTGTAGAGTGTAGGGTATAGAGTGTAGGGTATAGAGTGTAGGGTATAGAGTGAAGGGTATAGATTGTAGGGTATAGGGTATAGGGTATAGAGTGTATGGTGTAGAGTGTAGGGTATAGAGTGTAGGGTGTAGGGTGTAGAGTGTGGGGTGTAGAGTGGTGTAGAGTGTAGGATTTAGAGTGTATGGTATATAGTGTAGGGTATAGAGTATAGCGTGTATGGTATAGAGTGTAGTGTATAGAGTGTAGGGTATAGGGTATAGAGTGTAGGGTATAGAGTGTAGGGTATAGAGTGTAGAGTGTAGGGTATAGAGTGTAGGGTGTAGAGTGTAGGGTATAGAGTGTAGGGTATAGAGTATATGGTATAGAGTGTATGGTATAGAGTGTAGGGTATAGAGTGTAGGGTATAGAGTGTAGAGTATAGAGTGTAGGGTATAGAGTGTAGAGTGTAGGGTATAGAGTGTAGGGTATAGAGTGTAGGGTATAGAGTGTAGAGTGTAGGGTATAGAGTGTATGGTATAGAGTGTAGGGTATAGAGTGTAGAGTGTAGGGTATAGAGTGTAGAGTTTAGGGTAGAGAGTGTGGGGCATAGAGTGTATGGTATACAGTGTAGAGTGTAGGGTATAGAGTGTATAGTGTAGGGTATAGAGTGTAGGGTATAGAGTGTATGGTATAGAGTGTAGGGTATAAAGTGTAGAGTGTAGGGTATAGAGTGTATGGTATAGAGTGTAGGGTATAAAGTGTAGAGTGTAGGGTATAGAGTGTAGGGTATAGAGTGTAGGCAATAGAGTGTAGAGTTTAGAGTGTAGGGTATAGAATGTAGAGTGTAGGGTGTAGAGTGTAAAGTGTAGGGTATAGAGTGTAGGATATAGAGTGTAGAGTGTAGGGTATAGAGTGTAGGGTATACAGTGTATGGTATAGAGTGTAGGGTATAGAGTGTAGGGTATAGAGTGTAGGGTATAGAGTGTAGGGTATAGAGTGAAGGGTATAGATTGTAGGGTATAGGGTATAGAGTGTAGGGTATAGAGTGTAGGGTATAGAGCTTAGGGTGTAGAGTGTAGGGTATAGAGTGTAGAGTTTAGGGTATAGAGTGTGGGGCATAGAGTGTATGGTATACAGTGTAGAGTGTAGGGTATAGAGTGTATAGTGTAGGGTATAGAGTGTAGCGTATAGAGCGTAGGGTGTAGGGTATAGAGTGTAGGGTATAGAGTGTATAGTGTAGGGTATAGAGTGTAGCGTATAGAGCGTAGGGTGTAGGGTATAGAGTGTAGGGTATAGAGTGTAGGGTATAAAGTGAAGGGTATAGAGTGTAGGGTATATAGCTTAGGGTGTAGAGTGTAGGGTATAGAGTGTAGAGTTTAGGGTATAGAGTGTGGGGCATAGAGTGTATGGTATACAGTGTAGAGTGTAGGGTATAGAGTGTATAGTGTAGGGTATAGAGTGTAGGGTATAGAGTGTAGGGTATAGAGTGTATGGTATAGAGTGTAGGGTATAAAGTGTAGAGTGTAGGGTATAGAGTGTAGGGTATAGAGTGTAGGTTATAGAGTGTAACGTATAGAGCGTAGGGTGTAGGGTATAGGGTGTAGGGTATAGAGTGTAGGGTATAGAGTGTATGGTATAGAGCTTAGGGTGTAGAGTGTAGGGTATAGAATGTAGAGTTTATGGTAGAGAGTGTGGGGCATAGAGTGTATGGTATACAGTGTAGAGTGTAGGGTATAGAGTGCATAGTGTAGGGTATAGAGTGTAGGGTATAGAGTGTATGGTATAGAGTGTAGGGTATAAAGTGTAGAGTGTAGGGTATATAGTGTATGGTATAGAGTGTAGGGTATAGAGTGTAGAGTGTAGGGTATAGAGTGTAGGGTATAGAGTGTAGGGTATAGAGTGTAGGGTATAGATTGTAGGGTATAGGGTATAGGGTATAGAGTGTATGGTGTAGAGTGTAGGGTATAGAGTGTAGGGTGTAGGGTGTAGAGTGTGGGGTGTAGAGTGGTGTAGAGTGTAGGATTTAGAGTGTATGGTATAGAGTGTAGGGTATAGAGTATAGCGTGTATGGTATAGAGTGTAGTGTATAGAGTGTAGGGTATAGGGTATAGAGTGTAGGGTATAGAGTGTAGGGTATAGAGTGTAGAGTGTAGGGTATAGAGTGTAGGGTGTAGAGTGTAGGGTATAGAGTGTAGGGTATAGAGTATATGGTATAGAGTGTATGGTATAGAGTGTAGGGTATAGAGTGTAGGGTATAGAGTGTAGAGTGTAGGGTATAGAGTGTAGGGTATAGAGTGTAGAGTGTAGGGTATAGAGTGTAGGGTATAGAGTGTAGGGTATAGAGTGTAGAGTGTAGGGTATAGAGTGTATGGTATAGAGTGTAGGGTATAGAGTGTAGAGTGTAGGGTATAGAGTGTAGAGTGTAGGGTATAGAGTGTAGAGTGTAGGGTATAGAGTGTATGGTATAGAGTTTAGGGTGTAGAGTGTAGGGTATAGAGTGTAGAGTTTAGGGTATAGAGTGTGGGGCATAGAGTGTATGGTATACAGTGTAGAGTGTAGAGTGTAGGGTATAGAGTGTAGCGTATAGAGCGTAGGGTGTAGGGTATAGAGTGTAGGGTATAGAGTGTAGAGTGTAGGGTATAGAGTGTAGGGTATAGAGCTTAGGGTGTAGAGTGTAGGGTATAGAGTGTAGAGTTTATGGTATAGAGTGTGGGGCATAGAGTGTATGGTATACAGTGTAGAGTGTAGGGTATAGAGTGTATAGTGTAAGGTATAGAGTGTAGCGTATAGAGCGCAGGGTGTAGGGTATAGAGTGTAGGGTATAGAGTGTAGGGTATAGAGTGTAGGGTATAGAGTGTAGGGTATAGAGCTTAGGGTGTAGAGTGTAGGGTATAGAGTGTAGAGTTTAGGGTATAGAGTGTAGGGTATAGAGTGTAGGTTATAGAGTATAGCGTGTATGGTATAGAGTGTAGTGTATAGAGTGTAGGGTATAGGGTATAGAGTGTAGGGTATAGAGTGTAGGGTATAGAGTGTAGAGTGTAGGGTATAGAGTGTAGGGTGTAGAGTGTAGGGTATAGAGTGTAGGGTATAGAGTATATGGTATAGAGTGTATGGTATAGAGTGTAGGGTATAGAGTGTAGGGTATAGAGTGTAGAGTGTAGGGTATAGAGTGTAGGGTATAGAGTGTAGAGTGTAGGGTATAGAGTGTAGGGTATAGAGTGTAGGGTATAGAGTGTAGAGTGTAGGGTATAGAGTGTATGGTATAGAGTGTAGGGTATAGAGTGTAGAGTGTAGGGTATAGAGTGTAGAGTGTAGGGTATAGAGTGTAGAGTGTAGGGTATAGAGTGTATGGTATAGAGTTTAGGGTGTAGAGTGTAGGGTATAGAGTGTAGAGTTTAGGGTATAGAGTGTGGGGCATAGAGTGTATGGTATACAGTGTAGAGTGTAGAGTGTAGGGTATAGAGTGTAGCGTATAGAGCGTAGGGTGTAGGGTATAGAGTGTAGGGTATAGAGTGTAGAGTGTAGGGTATAGAGTGTAGGGTATAGAGCTTAGGGTGTAGAGTGTAGGGTATAGAGTGTAGAGTTTATGGTATAGAGTGTGGGGCATAGAGTGTATGGTATACAGTGTAGAGTGTAGGGTATAGAGTGTATAGTGTAAGGTATAGAGTGTAGCGTATAGAGCGCAGGGTGTAGGGTATAGAGTGTAGGGTATAGAGTGTAGGGTATAGAGTGTAGGGTATAGAGTGTAGGGTATAGAGCTTAGGGTGTAGAGTGTAGGGTATAGAGTGTAGAGTTTAGGGTATAGAGTGTAGGGTATAGAGTGTAGGTTATAGAGTGTAGCGTATAGAGCGTAGGGTGTAGGGTATAGTGTAGGGTATAGAGTGTAGGGTATAGAGTGTAGGGTATAGAGTGTATGGTATAGAGTGTAGGGTATAAAGTGTAGAGTGTAAGGTATAGAGTGTAGGGTATAGAGTGTAGGTTATAGAGTGTAGCGTATAGAGCGTAGGGTGTAGGGTATAGAGTGTAGGGTATAGAGTGTAGGGTATAGAGTGTAGGGTATAGAGTGTATGGTATAGAGCTTAGGGTGTAGAGTGTAGGGTATAGAATGTAGAGTTTAGGGTAGAGAGTGTGGGGCATAGAGTGTATGGTATACAGTGTAGAGTGTAGGGTATAGAGTGTATAGTGTAGGGTATAGAGTGTAGGGTATAGAGTGTAGGGTATAGAGTGTAGGGTATAGAGTGTAGGGTATAAAGTGTAGAGTGTAGGGTATAGAGTGTATGGTATAGAGTGTAGGGTATAAAGTGTAGAGTGTAGGGTATAGAGTGTAGGGTATAGAGTGTAGGCTATAGAGTGTAGAGTTTAGAGTGTAGGGTATAGAATGTAGAGTGTAGGGTGTAGAGTGTAAAGTGTAGGGTATAGAGTGTAGGATATAGAGTGTAGAGTGTAGGGTATAGAGTGTAGGGTATACAGTGTATGGTATAGAGTGTAGGGTATAGAGTGTAGAGTGTAGGGTATAGACTGTAGGGTATAGAGTGTAGGGTATAGAGTGAAGGGTATAGATTGTAGGGTATAGGGTATAGGGTATAGAGTGTAGGGTATAGAGTGTAGGGTATAGAGTTTAGGGTGTAGAGTGTAGGGTATAGAGTGTAGAGTTTAGGGTATAGAGTGTGGGGCATAGAGTGTATGGTATACAGTGTAGAGTGTAGGGTATAGAGTGTATAGTGTAGGGTATAGAGTATAGCGTATAGAGCGTAGGGTGTAGGGTATAGAGTGTAGGGTATAGAGTGTAGGGTATAAAGTGTAGGGTATAGAGTGTAGGGTATAGAGCTTAGGGTGTAGAGTGTAGGGTATAGAGTGTAGAGTTTAGGGTATAGAGTGTGGGGCATAGAGTGTATGGTATACAGTGTAGAGTGTAGGGTATAGAGTGTATAGTGTAGGGTATAAAGTGTAGGGTATAGAGTGTAGGGTATAGAGTGTATGGTATAGAGTGTAGGGTATAAAGTGTAGAGTTTAGGGTATAGAGTGTAGGGTATAGAGTGTAGGTTATAGAGTGTAGCGTATAGAGCGTAGGGTGTAGGGTATAGAGTGTAGGGTATAGAGTGTAGGGTATAGAGTGTAGGGTATAGAGTGTATGGTATAGAGCTTAGGGTGTAGAGTGTAGGGTATAGAATGTAGAGTTTATGGTAGAGAGTGTGGGGCATAGAGTGTATGGTATACAGTGTAGAGTGTAGGGTATAGAGTGTATAGTGTAGGGTATAGAGTGTAGGGTATAGAGTGTATGGTATAGAGTATAGGGTATAAAGTGTAGAGTGTAGGGTATAGAGTGTATGGTATAGAGTGTAGGGTATAAAGTGTAATTGTAGGGTATAGAGTGTAGGGTATAGAGTGTAGGCTATAGAGTGTAGAGTTTAGAGTGTAGGGTATAGAATGTAGAGTGTAGGGTGTAGAGTGTAAAGTGTAGGGTATAGAGTGTAGGATATAGAGTGTAGAGTGTAGGGTATAGAGTGTAGGGTATACAGTGTATGGTATAGAGTGTAGGGTATAGAGTGTAGAGTGTAGGGTATAGAGTGTAGGGTATAGAGTGTAGGGTATAGAGTGTAGGGTATAGATTGTAGGGTATAGGGTATAGAGTGTATGGTGTAGAGTGTAGGGTATAGAGTGTAGGGTGTAGGGTGTAGAGTGTGGGGTGTAGAGTGGTGTAGAGTGTAGGATTTAGAGTGTATGGTATAGAGTGTAGGGTATAGAGTATAGTGTGTATGGTATAGAGTGTAGTGTATAGAGTGTAGGGTATAGGGTATAGAGTGTAGGGTATAGAGTGTAGGGTATAGAGTGTAGGGTATAGAGTGTAGAGTGTAGGGTATAGAGTGTAGGGTGTAGAGTGTAGGGTATAGAGTGTAGGGTATAGAGTATATGGTATAGAGTGTATGGTATAGAGTATAGGGTATAGAGTGTAGGGTATAGAGTGTAGAGTGTAGGGTATAGAGTGTAGGGTATAGAGTGTAGGGTATAGAGTGTAGAGTGTAGGGTATAGAGTGTATGGTATAGAGTGTAGGGTATAGAGTGTAGAGTGTAGGGTATAGAGTGTAGAGTGTAGGGTATAGAGTGTAGAGTGTAGGGTATAGAGTGTATGGTATAGAGTTTAGGGTGTAGAGTGTAGGGTATAGAGTGTAGAGTTTAGGGTATAGAGTGTGGGGCATAGAGTGTATGGTATACAGTGTAGAGTGTAGAGTGTAGGGTATAGAGTGTAGCATATAGAGCGTAGGGTGTAGGGTATAGAGTGTAGGGTATAGAGTGTAGAGTGTAGGGTATAGAGTGCAGGGTATAGAGCTTAGGGTGTAGAGTGTAGGGTATAGAGTGTAGAGTTTAGGGTATAGAGTGTGGGGCATAGAGTGTATGGTATACAGTGTAGAGTGTAGGGTATAGAGTGTATAGTGTAGGGTATAGAGTGTAGCGTATAGAGCGTAGGGTGTAGGGTATAGAGTGTAGGGTATAGAGTGTAGGGTATAGAGTGTAGGGTATAGAGTGTAGGGTATAGAGCTTAGGGTGTAGAGTGTAGGGTATAGAGTGTAGAGTTTAGGGTATAGAGTGTAGGGTATAGAGTGTAGGTTATAGAGTGTAGCGTATAGAGCGTAGGGTGTAGGGTATAGACTGTAGGGTATAGAGTGTAGGGTATAGAGTGTAGGGTATAGAGTGTAGGGTATAGAGTGTATGGTATAGAGTGTAGGGTATAAAGTGTAGAGTGTAAGGTATAGAGTGTAGGGTATAGAGTGTAGGTTATAGAGTGTAGCGTATAGAGCGTAGGGTGTAGGGTATAGAGTGTAGGGTATAGAGTGTACGGTATAGAGTGTAGGGTATAGAGAGTATGGTATAGAGCTTAGGGTGTAGAGTGTAGGATATAGAATGTAGAGTTTAGGGTAGAGAGTGTGGGGCATAGAGTGTATGGTATACAGTGTAGAGTGTAGGGTATAGAGTGTATAGTGTAGGGTATAGAGTGTAGGGTATAGAGTGTATGGTATAGAGTGTAGGGTATAAAGTGTAGAGTGTAGGGTATAGAGTGTATGGTATAGAGTGTAGGGTATAAAGTGTAGAGTGTAGGGTATAGAGTGTAGGGTATAGAGTGTAGGCTATAGAGTGTAGAGTTTAGAGTGTAGGGTATAGAATGTAGAGTGTAGGGTGTAGAGTGTAAAGTGTAGGGTATAGAGTGTAGGATATAGAGTGTAGAGTGTAGGGTATAGAGTGTAGGGTATACAGTGTATGGTATAGAGTGTAGGGTATAGAGTGTAGAGTGTAGGGTATAGATTGTAGGGTATAGGGTATAGGGTATAGAGTGTATGGTGTAGAGTGTAGGGTATAGAGTGTAGGGTGTAGGGTGTAGAGTGTGGGGTGTAGAGTGGTGTAGAGTGTAGGATTTAGAGTGTATGGTATAGAGTGTAGGGTATAGAGTATAGCGTGTATGGTATAGAGTGTAGTGTATAGAGTGTAGGGTATAGGGTATAGAGTGTAGGGTATAGAGTGTAGGGTATAGATTTTAGAGTGTAGGGTATAGAGTGTAAGGTATAGAGTGTAGGGTGTGGAGTGTAGGGTATAGAGTGTAGGGTATAAAGTGTATGGTATAGAGTGTAGGGTATAAAGTGTATGGTATAGAGTGTAGAGTGTAGGGTATAGAGTGTATTTTAAAGAGTGTAGGGTATAGAGTGTAGGGTATAGAGTGTAGAGTGTAGGGTATAGAGTGTAGGGTATAGAGTGTAGAGTGTAGGGTATAGAGTGTAGGGTATAGAGTGTAGGGTATAGAGTGTAGAGTGTAGGGATTAGAGTGTAGGGATTAGAGTGTAGGGTATAGAGTGTAGAGTGTAGAGTATAGAGTGTAGGGTATAGAGTGTAGGGATTAGAGTGTAGGGATTAGAGTGTAGGGATTAGAGTGTAGGGATTAGAGTGTAGGGTATAGAGTGTAGGGTATAGAGTGTAGGGTATAGAGTGTAGGGTATAGTGTGTATGGTATAGAGTGTAGGGTATAAAGTGTAGAGTGTATGGTATAGAGTGTAGGGTATAGAGTGTAAAGTGTAGGGTATAGAGTGTATGGTATAGAGTGTAGGGTGTAGAGTGTATGGTATAGAGTGTAGGGTATAGAGTGTAGAGTGTAGGGTATAGAGTGTAGGGTATAGAGTGTAGGGTATAGAGTGTAGGGTATAGAGTGTAGGGTATAGAGTGTAGGGTACAGAGTGTAGAGTGTAGGGTATAGAGTGTAGGGTACAGAGTGCAGGGTGTAGAGTGTAGGGTATAGAGTGTAGAGTGTAGGGTATAGAGTTTAGGGTATAGTGTGTAGGGTATATAGTGTAGAGTGTAGGGTATAGAGTGTAGAGTGTAGGGTATAGAGTGTAGGGTATAGAGTGTAGGGTATAGAGTGTAGGGTATAGAGTGTAGAGTGTAGGGTATAGAGTGTAGGGTGTAGAGTGTAGGGTATAGAGTGTAGGGTATAGAGTATATGGTATAGAGTGTATGGTATAGAGTGTAGGGTATAGAGTGTAGGGTATAGAGTGTAGAGTGTAGGGTATAGAGTGTAGGGTATAGAGTGTAGAGTGTAGGGTATACAGTGTATGGTATAGAGTGTAGGGTATAGAGTGTAGAGTGTAGGGTATAGAGTGTAGAGTGTAGGGTATAGAGTGTATGGTATAGAGTTTAGGGTGTAGAGTGTAGGTTATAGAGTGTAGAGTTTAGGGTATAGAGTGTGGGGCATAGAGTGTATGGTATACAGTGTAGAGTGTAGAGTGTAGGGTATAGAGTGTAGCGTATAGAGCGTAGGGTGTAGGGTATAGAGTGTAGGGTATAGAGTGTAGAGTGTAGTGTATAGAGTGTAGGGTATAGAGCTTAGGGTGTAGAGTGTAGGATATAGAGTGTAGAGTTTAGGGTATAGAGTGTGGGGCATAGAGTGTATGGTATACAGTGTAGAGTGTAGGGTATAGAGTGTATAGTGTAGGGTATAGAGTGTAGCGTATAGAGCGTAGGGTGTAGGGTATAGAGTGTAGGGTATAGAGTGTAGGGTATAGAGTGTAGGGTATAGAGTGTAGGGTATAGAGCTTAGGGTGTAGATTGTAGGGTATAGAGTGTAGAGTTTAGGGTATAGAGTGTGGGGCATAGAGTGTATGGTATACAGTGTAGAGTGTAGGGTATAGAGTGTATAGTGTAGGGTATAGAGTGTAGGGTATAGAGTGTAGGGTATAGAGTGTATGGTATAGAGTGTAGGGTATAAAGTGTAGAGTGTAGGGTATAGAGTGTAGGGTATAGATTGTATGGTATAGAGTGTAGAGTGTAGGGTATAAAGTGTAGGGTATAGAGTGTAGAGTGTAGGGACTAGAGTGTAGGGTATAGAGTGTAGGGTGTAGAGTGTAGAGTGTAGGGTATAGAGTGTAGGGTATAGAGTGTAGAGTGTAGGGTATAGAGTGTAGGGTATAGAGTGTAGGGTGTAGGATATAGAGTGTAGGCTATAGAGTGTAGGCTATAGAGTGTAGGCTATAGAGTGTAGAGTATAGAGTGTAGGGTATAGAGTGTAGGGTATAGAATGTAGAGTGTAAAGTGTAGGGTATAGAGTGTAGTGTATAGAGTGTATGTTATAGAGTGTAGGGTATAGAGTGTAGAGTGTAAGGTATAGAGTGTAGTGTATAGAGTGTATGTTATAGAGTGTAGGGTGTAGAGTGTAGAGTGTAGGGTATAGAGTGTAGTTTATAGAGTGTAGGGTATAGATTGTAGGGTATAGAGTGTAGGGTATACAGTGTATGGTATAGAGTGTAGGGTATAGAGTGTAGAGTGTAGGGTATAGAGTGTAGGGTATAGAGTGTGGGGTATAGAGTGTAGGGTATAGATTGTAGGGTATAGGGTATAGAGTGTATGGTGTAGAGTGTAAGGTATAGAGTGTATAGTGTAGGGTATAGAGTGTAAGGTATAGAGTGTAGGTTATAGAGTGTAGGGTATAGAGTGTAGAGTGTAGGGTATAGAGTGTATGGTATAGAGTGTAGGGTGTAGAGTGTATGGTATAGAGTGTAGGGTATAGAGGGTAGTGTATAGAGTGTAGTGTATAGAGTGTATGGTATAGAGTGTAGGGTATAGAGTGTAGAGTGTACGGTATAGAGTGTAGGGTATAGAGTGTAGGGTATAGAGTGTATGTTATAGGGTATAGAGTGTAGAGTGTATGGTATAGAGTGTAGGGTATAGAGTGTAGAGTGTACGGTATAGAGTGTAGGGTATAGAGTGTAGGGTATAGAGTGTATGTTATAGGGTATAGAGTGTAGAGTGTAGGGTATAGAGTTTAGAGTGTAGGGTATAGAGTGTAGGGTATAGAGTGTAAGGTATAGAGTGTAGGGTGTAGAGTGTAGGGTATAGAGTGTAGGGTATAGAGTGTATGGTATAGAGTGTAGGGTATAGAGTGTATGGTATAGAGTGTAGGGTATAGAGTGTAGAGTGTAGGGTATAGAGCTTAGGGTGTAGAGTGTAGGGTATAGAGTGTAGAGTTTAGGGTATAGAGTGTGGGGCATAGAGTGTATGGTATACAGTGTAGAGTGTAGGGTATAGAGTGTATAGTGTAGGGTATAGAGTGTAGGGTATAGAGTGTAGGGTATAGAGTGTATGGTATAGAGTGTAGGGTATAAAGTGTAGAGTGTAGGGTATAGAGTGTAGGGTATAGAGTGTATGGTATAGAGTGTAGAGTGTAGGGTATAGAGTGTAGGGTATAGAGTGTAGAGTGTAGGGTATAGAGTGTAGGGTATAGAGTGTAGAGTGTAGGGTATAGAGTGTAGGGTATAGAGTGTAGGGTGTAGGATATAGAGTGTAGGCTATAGAGTGTAGGCTATAGAGTGTAGGCTATAGAGTGTAGAGTATAGAGTGTAGGGTATAGAGTGTAGGGTATAGAATGTAGAGTGTAAAGTGTAGGGTATAGAGTGTAGTGTATAGAGTGTATGTTATAGAGTGTAGGGTATAGAGTGTAGAGTGTAGGGTATAGAGTGTAGGGTATAGAGTTTAGAGTGTAGGGTATAGAGTGTAGGGTATAGAGTGTAAGGTGTAGAGTGTAGGGATTAGAGTGTAGGGTATAGAGTGTAGAGTGTACGGTATAGAGTGTAGGGTATAGAGTGTAGGGTATAGAGTGTATGTTATAGGGTATAGAGTGTAGAGTGTAGGGTATAGAGTGTAGGGTATAGAGTGTAAGGTATAGAGTGTAGGGTGTAGAGTGTAGGGTATAGAGTGTAGGGTATAGAGTGTATGGTATAGAGTGTAGGGTATAGAGTGTATGGTATAGAGTGTAGGGTATAGAGTGTAGAGTGTAGGATATAGAGCTTAGGGTGTAGAGTGTAGGGTATAGAGTGTAGAGTTTAGGGTATAGAGTGTGGGGCATAGAGTGTATGGTATACAGTGTAGAGTGTAGGGTATAGAGTGTATAGTGTAGGGTATAGAGTGTAGGGTATAGAGTGTAGGGTATAGAGTGTATGGTATAGATTGTAGGGTATAAAGTGTAGAGTGTAGGGTATAGAGTGTAGGGTATAGAGTGTATGGTATAGAGTGTAGAGTGTAGGGTATAGAGTGTAGGGTATAGAGTGTAGAGTGTAGGGATTAGAGTGTAGGGTATAGAGTGTAGGGTATAGAGTGTAGGGTGTAGGGTATAGAGTGTAGGGTATAGAGTGTAGAGTGTAGGGTATAGAGTGTAGGGTATAGAGTGTAGGATATAGAGTGTAGGCTATAGAGTGTAGGCTATAGAGTGTAGGCTATAGAGTGTAGAGTATAGAGTGTAGGGTATAGAGTGTAGGGTATAGAATGTAGAGTGTAAAGTGTAGGGTATAGAGTGTAGTGTATAGAGTGTATGTTATAGAGTGTAGGGTATAGAGTGTAAAGTGTAAGGTATAGAGTGTAGTGTATAGAGTGTATGTTATAGAGTGTAGGGTGTAGAGTGTAGAGTGTAGGGTATAGAGTGTAGGGTATAGAGTGTAGGGTATAGAGTGTAGGGTATAGAGTGTAGGGTATAGAGTGTAGGATATACAGTGTATGGTATAGAGTGTAGGGTATAGAGTGTAGAGTGTAGGGTATAGAGTGTAGGGTATAGAGTGTGGGGTATAGAGTGTAGGGTATAGATTGTAGGGTATAGGGTATAGAGTGTATGGTGTAGAGTGTAAGGTATAGAGTGTATAGTGTAGGGTATAGAGTGTAGGGTATAGAGTGTAGGTTATAGAGTGTAGGGTATAGAGTGTAGAGTGTAGGGTATAGAGTGTAGGGTATAGAGTGTAGTGTATAGAGTGTAGTGTATAGAGTGTAGGGTATAGAGTGTAGGGTGTAGAGTGTATGGTATAGAGTGTAGGGTATAGAGTGTAGTGTATAGAGTGTAGTGTATAGAGTGTAGGGTATAGAGTGTAGGGTATAGAGTGTAGAGTGTAGGGTATAGAGTGTATGCTGTAGAGTGTATGGTGTAGAGTGTATGGTATAGAGTGTAGGGTATAGAGTGAAGAGTGTACGGTATAGAGTGTAGGGTATAGAGTGTAGGGTATAGAGTGTATGTTATAGGGTATAGAGTGTAGAGTGTAGGGTATAGAGTTTAGAGTGTAGGGTATGGAGTGTAGGGTATAGAGTGTAAGGTATAGAGTGTAGGGTGTAAAGTGTAGGGTATAGAGTGTATGGTATAGAGTGTAGGGTATAGCGTGTATGGTATAGTGTGTAGGGTATAGAGTGTAGAGTGTAGGGTATAGAGTGTAGGGTATAGAGTGTAGAGTGTAGGGTATAGAGTGCAGGGTGTAGAGTGTAGGGTGTAGAGTGTAGGGATTAGAGTGTAGGGTATAGAGTGTAGAGTGTAGGGTATAGAGTGTAGGGTATAGAGTGTAGAGTGTAGGGATTAGATTGTAGGGTATAGAGTGTAGGGTATAGAGTGTATGGTATAGAGTGTAGGGTATACAGTGTAGAGTGTATGGTATAGAGTGTAGGGTATAAAGTGTAGAGTGTAGGGTATAGAGTGTATGGTATAGAGTGTAGGGTGTAGAGTGTATGGTATAGAGTGTAGAGTGTAGGGTATAGAGTGTAGGGTATAGAGTGTAGTGTGTAGAGTATAGAGTGTAGGGTACAGAGTGCAGAGTGTAGGGTATAGAGTGTAGGGTATATAGTGTAGAGTGTAGGGTATAGAGTGTAAAGTGTAGGGTATAGAGTGTAGGGTATAGAGTGTAGGGTATAGAGTGTAGAGTGTAGGGTATAGAGTGTAGGGTATAGAGTGTAGGGTATAGAGTGTAGGGTATAGAGTGTAGAGTGTAGGGTATAGAGTGTAGGGTATAGAGTGTAGGGTATAGAGTGTAGCGTATAGAGTGTAGAGTGTAGGGTATAGAGTGTAGGGTATAGAGTGTAGGGTATAGAGTTTAGAGTGTAGGGTATAGAGTGTAGGGTATAAAGTGTAAGGTATAGAGTGTAGAGTGTAGGGTATAGAGTGTAGGGTATAGAGTGTAGGGTATA
Source organism: Ranitomeya imitator (assembly GCF_032444005.1). NCBI lineage: Eukaryota > Metazoa > Chordata > Amphibia > Anura > Dendrobatidae > Ranitomeya > Ranitomeya imitator. Next base: position 1,393,442 of record NW_027194316.1, read on the forward strand.
GAGTGTAGGGTATAGAGTGTAGGGTAAAGAGTGTAGAGTGTAGGGTACAGAGTGCAGGGTGTAGAGGGTAGGGTATAGAGTGTAGAGTGTAGGGTGTAGAGTGTAGGGTATAGAGTGTAGGGTGTAGAGTGTAGGGTGTAGGGTATAGAGTGTAGGGTATAGAGTGCAGGGTATAGAGTGTAGGGTGTAGAGTGTAGGGTGTAGAGTGTAGGGTATAGTGTGTAGGGTATAGAGTGTAGGGTATAGAGTGTAGGGTGTGGGGTTAGAGTGTAGAGTGTATGGTATAGAGTGTAGGGTATAGAGTGTAGGGTATAGAGTGTAGGGTATAGAGTGTATGTTATAGAGTGTAGGGTATAGAGTGTAGAGTGTAGGGTATAGAGTTTAGAGTGTAGGGTATAGAGTGTAGGGTATAGAGTGTAGGGTATAGAGTGTAGGGTATAGAGTGTAGGGTATAGGGTGTAGGGTATAGAGTGTAGGGTATAGAGTGTATGGTAAAGAGTGTAGAGTGTAGGGTATAGAGTGTAGGGTACAGAGTGTAGGGTGTAGAGTGTAGGGTGCAGAGTGTAGGGTGTAGAGTGTAGCGTATAGAGTGTAGGGTATAGAGTGTAGGGTATAGAGTGTAGGGTATAGAGTGTAGGGTGTAGAGTGTAGGGTGTAGAGTGTAGGGTATAGAGTGTAGGGAGTAGAGTGTAGGGTATAGAGTGTAGAGTGTAGGGTATAGAGTGTAGAGTGTAGGGAGTAGAGTGTAGAGTGTAGGGTATAGAGTGTAGAGTGTAGGGTGTAGGGTATAGAGTGTAGGGTATAGAGTGTAGGGTGTAGAGTGTAGGGTATAGAGTGTAGAGTGTAGGGTATAGAGTGTAGGGTATAGAGTGTAGGGTATAGAGTGTAGGGTGTAGAGTGTAGGGTATAGAGTGCAGGTTGTAGAGTGTAGGGTATAGAGTGTAGGGTGCAGAGTGTAGGGTATAGAGTGTATAGTGTAGGGTATAGAGTGTAGGGTATAGAGTGTATCGTGTAGGGTATAGAGTGTATGCTATAGAGTGTATGGTGTAGAGTGTATGGTGTAGAGTGTATGGTGTAGAGTGTAGGGTATAGAGTGTAGGGTATAGAGTGTATGGTATAGAGTGTAGAGTGTAGGGTATAGAGTGTAGGGTATAGAGTGTAGAGTGTAAGGATTAGAGTGTAGGGTATAGAGTGTAGAGTGTAGGGTATAGAGTGTAGGGTATAGAGTGTAGAGTGTAGGGTATAGAGTGTAGGGTATAGAGTGTAGGGTGTAGGATATAGAGTGTAGGCTATAGAGTGTAGGCTATAGAGTGTAGGCTATAGAGTGTAGAGTATAGAGTGTAGGGTATAGAGTGTAGGGTATAGAATGTAGAGTGTAAAGTGTAGGGTATAGAGTGTAGTGTATAGAGTGTATGTTATAGAGTGTAGGGTATAGAGTGTAGAGTGTAAGGTATAGAGTGTAGTGTATAGAGTGTATGTTATAGAGTGTAGGGTGTAGAGTGTAGAGTGTAGGGTATAGAGTGTAGGGTAAAGAGTGTAGGGTATAGAGTGTAGGGTATAGAGTGTAGAGTATACAGTGTATGGTATAGAGTGTAGGGTATAGAGTGTAGAGTGTAGGGTATAGAGTGTAGGGTATAGAGTGTGGGGTATAGAGTGTAGGGTATAGATTGTAGGGTATAGGGTATAGAGTGTATGGTGTAGAGTGTAAGGTATAGAGTGTATAGTGTAGGGTATAGAGTGTAGGGTATAGAGTGTAGGTTATAGAGTGTAGGGTATAGAGTGTAGAGTGTAGGGTATAGAGTGTATGGTATAGAGTGTAGGGTGTAGAGTGTATGGTATAGAGTGTAGGGTATAGAGTGTAGTGTATAGAGTGTAGTGTATAGAGTGTAGGGTATAGAGTGTAGGGTATAGAGTGTAGAGTGTAGGGTATAGAGTGTATGCTGTAGAGTGTATGGTGTAGAGTGTATGGTATAGAGTGTAGGGTATAGAGTGTAGAGTGTACGGTATAGAGTGTAGGGTATAGAGTGTAGGGTATAGAGTGTATGTTATAGGGTATAGAGTGTAGAGTGTAGGGTATAGAGTTTAGAGTGTAGGGTATAGAGTGTAGGGTATAGAGTGTAAGGTATAGAGTGTAGGGTATAGCGTGTATGGTATAGAGTGTAGGGTATAGAGTGTAGAGTGTAGGGTATAGAGTGTAGGGTATAGAGTGTAGAGTGTAGGGTATAGAGTGTAGGGTATAGAGTGTAGGGTGTAGAGTGTAGGGTGTAGAGTGTAGGGATTAGAGTGTAGGGTATAGAGTGCAGAGTGTAGGGTTTAGAGTGTAGGGTGTAGAGTGTAGAGTGTAGGGATTAGATTGTAGGGTATAGAGTGTAGGGTATAGAGTGTATGGTATAGAGTGTAGGGTATACAGTGTAGAGTGTATGGTATAGAGTGTAGGGTATAAAGTGTAGAGTGTAGGGTATAGAGTGTATGGTATAGAGTGTAGGGTGTAGAGTGTATGGTATAGAGTGTAGAGTGTAGGGTATAGAGTGTAGGGTATAGAGTGTAGGGTATAGAGTGTAGAGTGTAGGGTATAGAGTGTAGGGTACAGAGTGCAGAGTGTAGGGTATAGAGTGTAGGGTATAGAGTGTAGAGTGTAGGGTATAGAGTGTAAAGTGTAGGGTATAGAGTGTAGGGTATAGAGTGTAGGGTATAGAGTGTAGAGTGTAGGGTATAGAGTGTAGGGTATAGAGTGTAGGGTATAGAGTGTAGGGTATAGAGTGTAGAGTGTAGGGTATAGAGTGTAGGGTATAGAGTGTAGGGTATAGAGTGTAGGGTATAGAGTGTAGAGTGTAGGGTATAGAGTGTAGGGTATAGAGTGTAGGGTATAGAGTTTAGAGTGTAGGGTATAGAGTGTAGAGTGTAGGGTATAGAGTGTAGGGTATAGAGTGTAGGGTATAGAGTTTAGAGTGTAGGGTATAGAGTGTAGGGTATAGAGTGTAAGGTATAGAGTGTAGAGTGTAGGGTATAGAGTGTAGGGTATAGAGTGTAGGGTATAGAGTGTAGGGTATAGAGTGTAGGGTAAAGAGTGTAGAGTGTAGGGTACAGAGTGCAGGGTGTAGAGGGTAGGGTATAGAGTGTAGAGTGTAGGGTGTAGAGTGTAGGGTATAGAGTGTAGGGTGTAGAGTGTAGGGTGTACGGTATAGAGTGTAGGGTATAGAGTGCAGGGTATAGAGTGTAGGGTGTAGAGTGTAGAGTGTAGGGTGTAGAGTGTAGGGTATAGAGTGTAGGGTATAGAGTGTAGGGAATAGAGTGTAGGGTGTAGGGATTAGAGTGTAGGGTGTAGAGTGTATGGTATAGAGTGTAGGGTATAGAGTGTATGTTATAGAGTGTAGGGTATAGAGTGTAGAGTGTAGGGTATAGAGTTTAGAGTGTAGGGTATAGAGTGTAGGGTATAGAGTGTAGGGTATAGAGTGTTGGGTATAGAGTGTAGGGTATAGGGTGTAGGGTATAGAGTGTAGGGTATAGAGTGTAGGGTAAAGAGTGTAGAGTGTAGGGTATAGAGTGTAGGGTACAGAGTGTAGGGTGTAGAGTGTAGGGTGTAGAGTGTAGCATATAGAGTGTAGGGTATAGAGTGTAGGGTATAGAGTGTAGGGTATAGAGTGTAGGGTATAGAGTGTAGGGTGTAGAGTGTAGGGTGTAGAATTTAGGGTATAGAGTGTAGGGTATAGAGTGTAGGGTAAAGAGTGTAGGGTATGGAGTGTAGGGTGTAGAGTGTAGGGTGTAGAGTGTAGGGTATAGAGTGTAGGGAGTAGAGTGTAGGGTATAGAGTGTAGAGTGTAGGGTATAGAGTGTAGAATGTAGGGAGTAGAGTGTAGAGTGTAGGGTATAGAGTGCAGAGTGTAGGGTGTAGGGTATAGAGTGTAGGGTATAGAGTGTAGGGTGTAGAGTGTAGTGTATAGAGTGTAGAGTGTAGGGTATAGAGTGTAGGGTGTAGGGTATAGAGTGTGGCGTATAGAGTATAGGGTGTAGAGTGTAGGGTATAGAGTGTAGGGTGTAGGGTATAGAGTGTAGAGTGTAGGGTATAGAGTGTAGGGTATAGAGTGTAGGGAATAGAGTGTAGGGTGTAAGGTGTAGAGTGTAGGGTATAGAGTGTAGGGTATATATACTGTAGGGTATAGAGTGTAGGCTATAGAGTGTAGGGTATAGAGTGTAGAGTGTAGGGTATAGAGTGTAGGGTATAGAGTGTAGGGTATAGAGTGTAGGGTAGAGAGTGTAGGGTATAGGGTATAGAGTGTAAGGTGTAGAGTGTAGGGTGTAGAGTGTAGGGTATAGAGTGTAGGGTATAGAGTGTAGGGTATAGAGTGTAGGGTGTAGGGTATAGAGTGTAGGGTATAGAGTGTAGGGTATAGAGTGTAGGGTATAGAGTGTAGGGTATAGAGTGTATGGTATAGAGTGTAGGGTATAGAGTGTAGGGTGTAGAGTGTAGGGTATAGAGTGTAGGGTATAGAGTGTAGGGTACAGAGTGCAGAGTGTAGGGTATAGAGTGTAAAAAGTGTAGGGTATAGAGTGTAGGGTATAGAGTGTAGGGTAAAGAGTGTAGAGTGTAGGGTATAGAGTGTAGAGTTTAGGGTATAGAGTGTGGGGCATAGAGTGTATGGTATACAGTGTAGAGTGTAGGGTATAGAGTGTATAGTGTAGGGTATAGAGTGTAGGGTATAGAGTGTAGGGTATAGAGTGTATGGTATAGAGTGTAGGGTATAAAGTGTAGAGTGTAGGGTATAGAGTGTAGGGTATAGAGTGTATGGTATAGAGTGTAGAGTGTAGGGTATAGAGTGTAGGGTATAGAGTGTAGAGTGTAGGTATTAGAGTGTAGGGTATAGAGTGTAGGGTATAGAGTGTAGAGTGTAGGGTATAGAGTGTAGGGTATAGAGTGTAGAGTGTAGGGTATAGAGTGTAGGGTATAGAGTGTAGGGTGTAGGATATAGAGTGTAGGCTATAGAGTGTAGGCTATAGAGTGTAGAGTATAGAGTGTAGGGTATAGAGTGTAGGGTATAGAATGTAGAGTGTAAAGTGTAGGGTATAGAGTGTAGTGTATAGAGTGTATGTTATAGAGTGTAGGGTATAGAGTGTAGAGTGTAAGGTATAGAGTGTAGTGTATAGAGTGTATGTTATAGAGTGTAGGGTGTAGAGTGTAGGGTATAGAGTGTAGGGTATAGAGTGTAGGGTATAGAGTGTAGGGTATAGAGTGTAGGGTATACAGTGTATGGTATAGAGTGTAGGGTATAGAGTGTAGAGTGTAGGGTATAGAGTGTAGGGTATAGAGTGTGGGGTATAGAGTGTAGGGTTTAGATTGTAGGGTATAGGGTATAGAGTGTATGGTGTAGAGTGTAAGGTATAGAGTGTATAGTGTAGGGTATAGAGTGTAGGGTATAGAGTGTAGGTTATAGAGTGTAGGGTATAGAGTGTAGAGTGTAGGGTGTAGAGTGTATGGTATAGAGTGTAGGGTATAGAGTGTAGTGTATAGAGTGTAGTGTATAGAGTGTAGGGTATAGAGTGTAGGGTATAGAGTGTAGAGTGTAGGGTATAGAGTGTATGCTGTAGAGTGTATGGTGTAGAGTGTATGGTATAGAGTGTACGGTATAGAGTGTAGGGTATAGAGTGTAGGGTATAGAGTGTAGGGTATAGAGTGTATGTTATAGGGTATAGAGTGTAGAGTGTAGGGTATAGAGTTTAGAGTGTAGGGTATAGAGTGTAGGGTATAGAGTGTATGGTATAGAGTGTAGGGTATAGAGTGTATGGTATAGAGTGTAGAGTATAGAGTGTTGAGTGTAGGGTATAGAGTGTAGGGTATAGAGTGTAGAGTGTAGGGTATAGAGTGTAGGGTATAGAGTGTAGGGTGTAGAGTGTAGGGTGTAGAGTGTAGGGATTAGAGTGTAGGGTATAGAGTGTAGAGTGTAGGGTATAGAGTGGAGGGTATAGAGTGTAGAGTGTAGGGATTAGATTGTAGGGTATAGAGTGTAGGGTATAGAGTGTATGGTATAGAGTGTAGGGTATACAGTGTAGAGTGTATGGTATAGAGTGTAGGGTATAAAGTGTAGAGTGTAGGGTGTAGAGTGTATGGTATAGAGTGTAGAGTGTAGGGTATAGAGTGTAGGGTATAGAATGTAGGGTATAGAGTGTAGAGTGTAGGGCTTAGAGTGTAGGGTACAGAGTGCAGAGTGTAGGGTATAGAGTGTAGAGTATATAGTGTAGAGTGTAGGGTATAGAGTGTAAAGTGTAGGGTATAGAGTGTAGGGTATAGAGTGTAGAGTGTAGGGTATAGAGTGTAGGGTATAGAGTGTAGGGTATAGAGTGTAGGGTATAGAGTGTAGAGTGTAGGGTATAGAGTGTAGGGTATAGAGTGTAGGGTATAGAGTGTAGGTTATAGAGTGTAGGGTAAAGAGTGTAGAGTGTAGGGTACATAGTGCAGGGTGTAGAGGGTAGGGTATAGAGTGTAGAGTGTAGGGTGTAGAGTGTAGGGTATAGAGTGTAGGGTGTAGAGTGTAGGGTGTAGGGTATAGAGTGTAGGGTATAGAGTGTAGGGTATAGAGTGTAGGGTGTAGAGTGTAGAGTGTAGGGTGTAGAGTGTAGGGTATAGAGTGTAGGGTATAGAGTGTAGGGTATAGAGTGTAGGGTGTAGGGATTAGAGTGTAGGGTGTAGAGTGTATGGTATAGAGTGTAGGGTATAGAGTGTAGGGTATAGAGTGTATGTTATAGAGTGTAGGGTATAGAGTGTAGAGTGTAGGGTATAGAGTGTAGGGTATAGAGTGTAGGGTATAGAGTGTAGGGTATAGGGTGTAGGGTATAGAGTGTAGGGTATAGAGTGTAGGGTAAAGAGTGTAGAGTGTAGGGTATAGAGTGTAGGGTACAGAGTGTAGGGTGTAGAGTGTAGGGTGTAGAGTGTAGCGTATAGAGTGTAGGGTATAGAGTGTAGGGTATAGAGTGTAGGGTATAGAGTGTAGGGTATAGAGTGTAGGGTGTAGAGTGTAGGGTGTAGAGTGTAGGGTATAGAGTGTAGGGTAAAGAGTGTAGGGTATAGAGTGTAGGGTATAGAGTGTAGGGTGTAGAATGTAGGGTGTAGAGTGTAGGGTATAGAGTGTAGGGAGTAGAGTGTAGGGTATAGAGTGTAGAGTGTAGGGTATAGAGTGTAGAGTGTAGGGAGTAGAGTGTAGAGTGTAGGGTATAGAGTGTAGAGTGTAGGGTGTAGGGTATAGAGTGTAGGGTGTAGAGTGTAGGGTATAGAGTGTAGAGTGTAGGGTATAGAGTGTAGGGTGTAGGGTATAGAGTGTGGCGTATAGAGTATAGGGTGTAGCGTGTAGGGTATAGAGTGTAGGGTGTAGGGTATAGAGTGTAGAGTGTAGGGTATAGAGTGTAGGGTATAGAGTGTAGGGTATAGAGTGTAGGGAATAGAGTGTAGGGTGTAAGGTGTAGAGTGTAGGGTATAGAGTGTAGGGTATATACTGTAGGGTATGGAGTGTAGGCTATAGAGTGTAGGGTATAGAGTGTAGAGTGTAGGGTATAGAGTGAAGGGTATAGAGTGTAGGGTATAGGGTATAGAGTGTAAGGTGTAGAGTGTAGGGTGTAGAGTGTAGGGTATAGAGTGTAGGGTATAGAGTGTAGGGTGTAGGGTATAGAGTGTAGGGTATAGAGTGTAGGGTATAGAGTGTAGAGTGTAGAGTGTATGGTATAGAGTGTAGAGTGTAGGGTATAGAGTGTAGGGTATAGACTGTAGGGTATAGAGTGTGGCGTATAGATTGTAGGGTATAGAGTGTAGAGTGTAGGGTATAGAATGTAGGGTATAGAGTGTAGGGTATAGAGTGTAGGGAATAGAGTGTAGAGTGTAAGGTATAGAGTGTAGAGTGTAAGGTATAGAGTGTAGAGCGTAGGGTATAGACTGTAGGGTGTAGAGTGTAGGGAGTAGAGTGTAGGGTATAGAGTGTAGAGTGTAGGGTATAGAGTGCAGGGTATAGAGTGTAGAGTATAGAGTGTAGAGTGTAGGCTATAGAGTGTAGGGTATAGAGTGTAGAGTGTAGGGTATAGAGTGTAGGGTATAGAGTGTAGGGTATAGAGTGTAGGGTGTAGAGTGTAGGGTATAGAGTGCAGGTTGTAGAGTGTAGGGTATAGAGTGTAGGGTGTAGAGTGTAGGGTATAGAGTGTATAGTGTAGGGTATAGAGTGTAGGGTATAGAGTGTAGGGTATAGAGTGTATCGTGTAGGGTATAGAGTGTATGCTCTAGAGTGTATGGTGTAGAGTGTATGGTGTAGAGTGTATGGTGTAGAGTGTAGGGTATAGAGTGTAGGGTATAGAGTGTAGGGTATAGAGTGTAGGGTATAGAGTGTATGTTATAGAGTGTAGGGTATAGAGTGTAGAGTGTAGGGTATAGAGTTTAGAGTTTAGTGTATAGAGTGTAGGGTATAGAGTGTAGGGTATAGAGTGAAGGGTATAGAGTGTAGGGTAAAGAGTGTAGAGTGTAGGGTACAGAGTGCAGGGTGTAGAGTGTAGGGTATAGAGTGTAGGGTGTAGAGTGTAGGGTGTAGGGTATAAAGTGTAGGGTATAGAGTGTAGGGTATAGAGTGTAGGGTATAGAGTGTAGGGTGTAGGGATTAGAGTGTAGGGATTAGAGTGTAGGGTGTAGAGTGTAGGGTGTAGAGTGTAGGGTATAGAGTGTAGGGTATAGAGTGTAGGGTATAGAGTGTAGAGTGTAGGGATTAGAGTGTAGGGTATAGAGTGTAGGGTATAGAATGTAGGGTATAGAGTGTAGGGTAAAGAGTGTAGAGTGTAGGGTACAGAGTGCAGGGTGTAGAGTGTAGGGTATAGAGTGTAGAGTGTAGGGTGTAGAGTGTTAGGTGTAGAGTGTAGGGTATAGAGTGTAGAGTGTAGGGTGTAGGGTATAGAGTGGAGGGTATAGAGTGTAGGGTATAGAGTGTAGGGTGTAGGGATTAGAGTGTAGGGATTAGAGTGTAGGGATTAGAGTGTAGGGAGTAGAGTGTAGGGTGTAGGATATAGAGTGTAGGCTATAGAGTGTAGGCTATAGAGTGTAGGCTATAGAGTGTAGAGTATAGAGTGTAGGGTATAGAGTGTAGGGTATAGAATGTAGAGTGTAAAGTGTAGGGTATAGAGTGTAGTGTATAGAGTGTATGTTATAGAGTGTAGGGTATAGAGTGTAGAGTGTAAGGTATAGAGTGTAGTGTATAGAGTGTATGTTATAGAGTGTAGGGTGTAGGGTGTAGAGTGTAGAGTGTAGGGTATAGAGTGTAGGGTATAGAGTGTAGGGTATAGAGTGTAGGGTATAGAGTGTAGGGTATACAGTGTATGGTATAGAGTGTAGGGTATAGAGTGTAGAGTGTAGGGTATAGAGTGTAGGGTATAGAGTGTGGGGTATAGAGTGTAGGGTATAGATTGTAGGGTATAGGGTATAGAGTGTATGGTGTAGAGTGTAAGGTATAGAGTGTATAGTGTAGGGTATAGAGTGTAGGGTATAGAGTGTAGGTTATAGAGTGTAGGGTATAGAGTGTAGAGTGTAGGGTATAGAGTGTATGGTATAGAGTGTAGGGTGTAGAGTGTATGGTATAGAGTGTAGGGTATAGAGTGTAGTGTATGGAGTGTAGTGTATAGAGTGTAGGGTATAGAGTGTAGGGTATAGCGTGTATGGTATAGAGTGTAGGGTATAGAGTGTAGAGTGTAGGGTATAGAGTGTAGGGTATAGAGTGTATGCTGTAGAGTGTATGGTGTAGAGTGTATGGTATAGAGTGTAGGGTATAGAGTGTAGAGTATACGGTATAGAGTGTAGGGTATAGAGTGTAGGGTATAGAGTGTATGTTATAGGGTATAGAGTGTAGAGTGTAGGGTATAGAGTTTAGAGTGTAGGGTATAGAGTGTAGGGTATAGAGTGTAAGGTATAGAGTGTAGGGTGTAGAGTGTAGGGTATACAGTGTAGGGTATAGAGTGTATGGTATAGAGTGTAGGGTATAGCGTGTATGGTATAGAGTGTAGGGTATAGAGTGTAGAGTGTAGGGTATAGAGTGTAGGGTATAGAGTGTAGAGTGTAGGGTATAGAGTGTAGGGTATAGAGTGTAGGGTGTAGAGTGTAGGGTGTAGAGTGTAGGGATTAGAGTGTAGGGTATAGAGTGTAGAGTGTAGGGTTTAGAGTGTAGGGTGTAGAGTGTAGAGTGTAGGGATTAGATTGTAGGGTATAGAGTGTAGGGTATAGAGTGTATGGTATAGAGTGTAGGGTATACAGTGTAGAGTGTATGGTATAGAGTGTAGGGTATAAAGTGTAGAGTGTAGGGTATAGAGTGTATGGTATAGAGTGTAGGGTGTAGAGTGTATGGTATAGAGTGTAGAGTGTAGGGTATAGAGTGTAGGGTATAGAGTGTAGGGTATAGAGTGTAGAGTGTAGGGTATAGAGTGTAGGGTACAGAGTGCAGAGTGTAGGGTATAGAGTGTAGGGTATAGAGTGTAGAGTGTAGGGTATAGAGTGTAAAGTGTAGGGTATAGAGTGTAGGGTATAGAGTGTAGGGTATAGAGTGTAGAGTGTAGGGTATAGAGTGTAGGGTATAGAGTGTAGGGTATAGAGTGTAGGGTATAGAGTGTAGAGTGTAGGGTATAGAGTGTAGGGTATAGAGTGTAGGGTATAGAGTGTAGGGTATAGAGTGTAGGGTATAGAGTGTAGAGTGTAGGGTATAGAGTGTAGGGTATAGAGTGTAGGGTATAGAGTTTAGAGTGTAGGGTATAGAGTGTAGGGTATAGAGTGTAAGGTATAGAGTGTAGAGTGTAGGGTATAGAGTGTAGAGTATAGAGTGTAGGGTATAGAGTGTAGGGTATAGAGTGTAGGGTATAGAGTGTAGGGTAAAGAGTGTAGAGTGTAGGGTACAGAGTGCAGGGTGTAGAGGGTAGGGTATAGAGTGTAGAGTGTAGGGTGTAGAGTGTAGGGTATAGAGTGTAGGGTGTAGAGTGTAGGGTGTACGGTATAGAGTGTAGGGTATAGAGTGCAGGGTATAGAGTGTAGGGTGTAGAGTGTAGAGTGTAGGGTGTAGAGTGTAGGGTATAGAGTGTAGGGTATAGAGTGTAGGGAATAGAGTGTAGGGTGTAGGGATTAGAGTGTAGGGTGTAGAGTGTATGGTATAGAGTGTAGGGTATAGAGTGTATGTTATAGAGTGTAGGGTATAGAGTGTAGAGTGTAGGGTATAGAGTTTAGAGTGTAGGGTATAGAGTGTAGGGTATAGAGTGTAGGGTATAGAGTGTAGGGTATAGAGTGTAGGGTATAGGGTGTAGGGTATAGAGTGTAGGGTATAGAGTGTAGGGTAAAGAGTGTAGAGTGTAGGGTATAGAGTGTAGGGTACAGAGTGTAGGGTGTAGAGTGTAGGGTGTAGAGTGTAGCATATAGTGTGTAGGGTATAGAGTGTAGGGTATAGAGTGTAGGGTATAGAGTGTAGGGTGTAGAGTGTAGGGTGTAGAATTTAGGGTATAGAGTGTAGGGTATAGAGTGTAGGGTAAAGAGTGTAGGGTATGGAGTGTAGGGTGTAGAGTGTAGGGTGTAGAGTGTAGGGTATAGAGTGTAGGGAGTAGAGTGTAGGGTATAGAGTGTAGAGTGTAGGGTATAGAGTGTAGAATGTAGGGAGTAGAGTGTAGAGTGTAGGGTATAGAGTGCAGAGTGTAGGGTGTAGGGTATAGAGTGTAGGGTATAGAGTGTAGGGTGTAGAGTGTAGGGTATAGAGTGTAGAGTGTAGGGTATAGAGTGTAGGGTGTAGGGTATAGAGTGTGGCGTATAGAGTATAGGGTGTAGAGTGTAGGGTATAGAGTGTAGGGTGTAGGGTATAGAGTGTAGAGTGTAGGGTATAGAGTGTAGGGTATAGAGTGTAGGGAATAGAGTGTAGGGTGTAAGGTGTAGAGTGTAGGGTATAGAGTGTAGGGTATATATACTGTAGGGTATAGAGTGTAGGCTATAGAGTGTAGGGTATAGAGTGTAGAGTGTAGGGTATAGAGTGTAGGGTATAGAGTGTAGGGTATAGAGTGTAGGGTATAGAGTGTAGGGTATAGGGTATAGAGTGTAAGGTGTAGAGTGTAGGGTGTAGAGTGTAGGGTATAGAGTGTAGGGTATAGAGTGTAGGGTATAGAGTGTAGGGTGTAGGGTATAGAGTGTAGGGTATAGAGTGTAGGGTATAGAGTGTAGGGTATAGAGTGTATGGTATAGAGTGTAGGGTATAGAGTGTAGAGTGTAGGGTGTAGAGTGTAGGGTATATAGTGTAGGGTATAGAGTGTAGGGTACAGAGTGCAGAGTGTAGGGTATAGAGTGTAAAGTGTAGGGTATAGAGTGTAGGGTATAGAGTGTAGGGTATAGAGTGTAGAGTGTAGGGTATAGAGTGTAGAGTTTAGGGTATAGAGTGTGGGGCATAGAGTGTATGGTATACAGTGTAGAGTGTAGGGTATAGAGTGTATAGTGTAGGGTATAGAGTGTAGGGTATAGAGTGTAGGGTATAGAGTGTATGGTATAGAGTGTAGGGTATAAAGTGTAGAGTGTAGGGTATAGAGTGTAGGGTATAGAGTGTATGGTATAGAGTGTAGAGTGTAGGGTATAGAGTGTAGGGTATAGAGTGTAGAGTGTAGGGATTAGAGTGTAGGGTATAGAGTGTAGGGTATAGAGTGTAGAGTGTAGGGTATAGAGTGTAGGGTATAGAGTGTAGAGTGTAGGGTATAGAGTGTAGGGTATAGAGTGTAGGGTGTAGGATATAGAGTGTAGGCTATAGAGTGTAGGCTATAGAGTGTAGAGTATAGAGTGTAGGGTATAGAGTGTAGGGTATAGAATGTAGAGTGTAAAGTGTAGGGTATAGAGTGTAGTGTATAGAGTGTATGTTATAGAGTGTAGGGTATAGAGTGTAGAGTGTAAGGTATAGAGTGTAGTGTATAGAGTGTATGTTATAGAGTGTAGGGTGTAGAGTGTAGGGTATAGAGTGTAGGGTATAGAGTGTAGGGTATAGAGTGTAGGGTATAGAGTGTAGGGTATACAGTGTATGGTATAGAGTGTAGGGTATAGAGTGTAGAGTGTAGGGTATAGAGTGTAGGGTATAGAGTGTGGGGTATAGAGTGTAGGGTTTAGATTGTAGGGTATAGGGTATAGAGTGTATGGTGTAGAGTGTAAGGTATAGAGTGTATAGTGTAGGGTATAGAGTGTAGGGTATAGAGTGTAGGTTATAGAGTGTAGGGTATAGAGTGTAGAGTGTAGGGTGTAGAGTGTATGGTATAGAGTGTAGGGTATAGAGTGTAGTGTATAGAGTGTAGTGTATAGAGTGTAGGGTATAGAGTGTAGGGTATAGAGTGTAGAGTGTAGGGTATAGAGTGTATGCTGTAGAGTGTATGGTGTAGAGTGTATGGTATAGAGTGTACGGTATAGAGTGTAGGGTATAGAGTGTAGGGTATAGAGTGTAGGGTATAGAGTGTATGTTATAGGGTATAGAGTGTAGAGTGTAGGGTATAGAGTTTAGAGTGTAGGGTATAGAGTGTAGGGTATAGAGTGTATGGTATAGAGTGTAGGGTATAGAGTGTATGGTATAGAGTGTAGAGTATAGAGTGTTGAGTGTAGGGTATAGAGTGTAGGGTATAGAGTGTAGAGTGTAGGGTATAGAGTGTAGGGTATAGAGTGTAGGGTGTAGAGTGTAGGGTGTAGAGTGTAGGGATTAGAGTGTAGGGTATAGAGTGTAGAGTGTAGGGTATAGAGTGGAGGGTATAGAGTGTAGAGTGTAGGGATTAGATTGTAGGGTATAGAGTGTAGGGTATAGAGTGTATGGTATAGAGTGTAGGGTATACAGTGTAGAGTGTATGGTATAGAGTGTAGGGTATAAAGTGTAGAGTGTAGGGTATAGAGTGTATGGTATAGAGTGTAGGGTGTAGAGTGTATGGTATAGAGTGTAGAGTGTAGGGTATAGAGTGTAGGGTATAGAGTGTAAGGTATAGAGTGTAGAGTGTAGGGCTTAGAGTGTAGGGTACAGAGTGCAGAGTGTAGGGTATAGAGTGTAGGGTATATAGTGTAGAGTGTAGGGTATAGAGTGTAAAGTGTAGGGTATAGAGTGTAGGGTATAGAGTGTAGAGTGTAGGGTATAGAGTGTAGGGTATAGAGTGTAGGGTATAGAGTGTAGAGTGTAGGGTATAGAGTGTAGGGTATAGAGTGTAGGGTATAGAGTGTAGGGTATAGAGTGTAGAGTGTAGGGTATAGAGTGTAGGGTATAGAGTGTAGGGTATAGAGTGTAGGTTATAGAGTGTAGGGTAAAGAGTGTAGAGTGTAGGGTACATAGTGCAGGGTGTAGAGGGTAGGGTATAGAGTGTAGAGTGTAGGGTGTAGAGTGTAGGGTATAGAGTGTAGGGTGTAGAGTGTAGGGTGTAGGGTATAGAGTGTAGGGTATAGAGTGTAGGGTATAGAGTGTAGGGTGTAGAGTGTAGAGTGTAGGGTGTAGAGTGTAGGGTATAGAGTGTAGGGTATAGAGTGTAGGGTATAGAGTGTAGGGTGTAGGGATTAGAGTGTAGGGTGTAGAGTGTATGGTATAGAGTGTAGGGTATAGAGTGTAGGGTATAGAGTGTAGGGTATAGAGTGTATCTTATAGAGTGTAGGGTATAGAGTGTAGAGTGTAGGGTATAGAGTGTAGGGTATAGAGTGTAGGGTATAGAGTGTAGGGTATAGGGTGTAGGGTATAGAGTGTAGGGTATAGAGTGTAGGGTAAAGAGTGTAGAGTGTAGGGTATAGAGTGTAGGGTACAGAGTGTAGGGTGTAGAGTGTAGGGTGTAGAGTGTAGCGTATAGAGTGTAGGGTATAGAGTGTAGGGTATAGAGTGTAGGGTATAGAGTGTAGGGTATAGAGTGTAGGGTGTAGAGTGTAGGGTGTAGAGTGTAGGGTATAGAGTGTAGGGTAAAGAGTGTAGGGTATAGAGTGTAGGGTATAGAGTGTAGGGTGTAGAGTGTAGGGTGTAGAGTGTAGGGTATAGAGTGTAGGGAGTAGAGTGTAGGGTATAGAGTGTAGAGTGTAGGGTATAGAGTGTAGAGTGTAGGGAGTAGAGTGTAGAGTGTAGGGTATAGAGTGTAGAGTGTAGGGTGTAGGGTATAGAGTGTAGGGTGTAGAGTGTAGGGTATAGAGTGTAGAGTGTAGGGTATAGAGTGTAGGGTGTAGGGTATAGAGTGTGGCGTATAGAGTATAGGGTGTAGCGTGTAGGGTATAGAGTGTAGGGTGTAGGGTATAGAGTGTAGAGTGTAGGGTATAGAGTGTAGGGTATAGAGTGTAGGGTATAGAGTGTAGGGTATAGAGTGTAGGGAATAGAGTGTAGGGTGTAAGGTGTAGAGTGTAGGGTATAGAGTGTAGGGTATATACTGTAGGGTATGGAGTGTAGGCTATAGAGTGTAGGGTATAGAGTGTAGAGTGTAGGGTATAGAGTGTAGGGTATAGAGTGTAGGGTATAGGGTATAGAGTGTAAGGTGTAGAGTGTAGGGTGTAGAGTGTAGGGTATAGAGTGTAGGGTATAGAGTGTAGGGTGTAGGGTATAGAGTGTAGGGTATAGAGTGTAGGGTATAGAGTGTAGGGTATAGAGTGTAGAGTGTATGGTATAGAGTGTAGAGTGTAGGGTATAGAGTGTAGGGTATAGACTGTAGGGTATAGAGTGTGGCGTATAGATTGTAGGGTATAGAGTGTAGAGTGTAGGGTATAGAATGTAGGGTATAGAGTGTAGGGTATAGAGTGTAGGGAATAGAGTGTAGAGTGTAAGGTATAGAGTGTAGAGTGTAAGGTATAGAGTGTAGAGCGTAGGGTATAGACTGTAGGGTGTAGAGTGTAGGGAGTAGAGTGTAGGGTATAGAGTGTAGAGTGTAGGGTATAGAGTGCAGGGTATAGAGTGTAGAGTATAGAGTGTAGAGTGTAGGCTATAGAGTGTAGGGTATAGAGTGTAGAGTGTAGGGTATAGAGTGTAGGGTATAGAGTGTAGGGTATAGAGTGTAGGGTGTAGAGTGTAGGGTATAGAGTGCAGGTTGTAGAGTGTAGGGTATAGAGTGTAGGGTGTAGAGTGTAGGGTATAGAGTGTATAGTGTAGGGTATAGAGTGTAGGGTATAGAGTGTAGGGTATAGAGTGTATCGTGTAGGGTATAGAGTGTATGCTCTAGAGTGTATGGTGTAGAGTGTATGGTGTAGAGTGTATGGTGTAGAGTGTAGGGTATAGAGTGTAGGGTATAGAGTGTAGGGTATAGAGTGTATGTTATAGAGTGTAGGGTATAGAGTGTAGAGTGTAGGGTATAGAGTTTAGAGTTTAGTGTATAGAGTGTAGGGAATAGAGTGTAGGGTATAGAGTGAAGGGTATAGAGTGTAGGGTAAAGAGTGTAGAGTGTAGGGTACAGAGTGCAGGGTGTAGAGTGTAGGGTATAGAGTGTAGGGTGTAGAGTGTAGGGTGTAGGGTATAAAGTGTAGGGTATAGAGTGTAGGGTATAGAGTGTAGGGTATAGAGTGTAGGGTGTAGGGATTAGAGTGTAGGGATTAGGGTGTAGAGTGTAGGGTGTAGAGTGTAGGGTATAGAGTGTAGGGTATAGAGTGTAGGGTATAGAGTGTAGAGTGTAGGGATTAGAGTGTAGGGTATAGAGTGTAGGGTATAGAATGTAGGGTATAGAGTGTAGGGTAAAGAGTGTAGAGTGTAGGGTACAGAGTGCAGGGTGTAGAGTGTAGGGTATAGAGTGTAGAGTGTAGGGTGTAGAGTGTTAGGTGTAGAGTGTAGGGTATAGAGTGTAGAGTGTAGGGTGTAGGGTATGGAGTGTAGGGTATAGAGTGTAGGGTATAGAGTGTAGGGTGTAGGGATTAGAGTGTAGGGATTAGAGTGTAGGGATTAGAGTGTAGGGTGTAGAGTGTAGGGTGTAGAGTGTAGGGTATAGAGTGTAGGGTATAGAGTGTAGGGTATAGAGTGTAGAGTGTAGGGATTAGAGTGTAGGGTATAGAGTGTAGGGTATAGAGTAGAGTGTAGAGTGTAGGCTATAGAGTGTAGGCTATAGAGTGTAGGCTATAGAGTGTAGGGTATAGAGTGTAGGTTATAGAGTGTAAGGTGTAGGGTATAGAGTGTAGGGTATAGAGTGCAGGTTGTAGAGTGTAGGGTATAGAGTGTAGGATATAGAGAGTAGGGTATAAAGTGTAGAGTGTAGGGTATAGAGTGTATAGTGTAGGGTATAGAGTGTAGGGTATAGAGTGTAGGGTATAGAGTGTAGAGTGTAGGGTATAGAGTGTATGCTATAGAGTGTATGGTGTAGAGTGTATGGTACAGAGTGTAGGGTATAGAGTATAGAGTGTATGGTATAGAGTGTATGGTATAGAGTGTAGGGTATAGAGTGTAGGGTATAGAGTGTAGGGTATAGAGTGTATGTTATAGAGTGTAGGGTATAGAGTGTAGAGTGTAGGGTATAGAGTTTAGAGTGTAGGGTATAGAGTGTAGGGTGTAGAGTGTAGGGTGTAGGGTATAGAGTGTAGGGTATAGAGTGTAGGGTATAGAGTGTAGGGTGTAGAGTGTAGAGTGTAGGGTGTAGAGTGTAGGGTATAGAGTGTAGGGTATAGAGTGTAGGGTATAGAGTGTAGGGTGTAGGGATTAGAGTGTAGGGTGTAGAGTGTATGGTATAGAGTGTAGGGTATAGAGTGTAGGGTATAGAGTGTAGGGTATAAAGTGTATGTTATAGAGTGTAGGGTATAGAGTGTAGAGTGTAGGGTATAGAGTGTAGGGCATAGAGTGTAGGGTATAGAGTGTAGGGTATAGAGTGTAGGGTATAGGGTGTAGGGTATAGAGTGTAGGGTATAGAGTGTAGGGTAAAGAGTGTAGAGTGTAGGGTATAGAGTGTAGGGTACAGAGTGTAGGGTGTAGAGTGTAGGGTGTAGAGTGTAGGGTGTAGAGTGTAGCGTATAGACTGTAGGGTATAGAGTGTAGGGTATAGAGTGTAGGGTATAGAGTGTAGGGTATAGAGTGTAGGGTGTAGAGTGTAGGGTGTAGAGTGTAGGGTATAGAGTGTAGGGTAAAGAGTGTAGGGTATAGAGTGTAGGGTATAGAGTGTAGGGTATAGAGTGTAGGGTGTAGAGTGTAGGGTGTAGAGTGTAGGGTATAGAGTGTAGGGTAAAGAGTGTAGGGTATAGAGTGTAGGGTATAGAGTGTAGGGTGTAGAGTGTAGGGTGTAGAGTGTAGTGTATAGAGTGTAGGGTATAGAGTGTAGAATGTATGGTATAGAGTGTATGGTATAGAGTGTAGGGTATAGAGTGTAGGGTATAGAGTGTAGGGTATAGAGTGTATGTTATAGAGTGTAGGGTATAGAGTGTAGAGTGTAGGGTATAGAGTTTAGAGTGTAGGGTATAGAGTGTAGGGTGTAGAGTGTAGGGTGTAGGGTATAGAGTGTAGGGTATAGAGTGTACGGTATAGAGTGTAGGGTGTAGAGTGTAGAGTGTAGGGTGTAGAGTGTAGGGTATAGAGTGTAGGGTATAGAGTGTAGGGTATAGAGTGTAGGGTGTAGGGATTAGAGTGTAGGGTGTAGAGTGTATGGTATAGAGTGTAGGGTATAGAGTGTAGGGTATAGAGTGTAGGGTATAAAGTGTATGTTATAGAGTGTAGGGTATAGAGTGTAGAGTGTAGGGTATAGAGTGTAGGGTATAGAGTGTAGGGTATAGAGTGTAGGGTATAGAGTGTAGGGTATAGGGTGTAGGGTATAGAGTGTAGGGTATAGAGTGTAGGGTAAAGAGTGTAGAGTGTAGGGTATAGAGTGTAGGGTACAGAGTGTAGGGTGTAGAGTGTAGGGTGTAGAGTGTAGTGTGTAGAGTGTAGCGTATAGAGTGTAGGGTATAGAGTGTAGGGTATAGAGTGTAGGGTATAGAGTGTAGGGTATAGAGTGTAGGGTGTAGAGTGTAGGGTGTAGAGTGTAGGGTATAGAGTGTAGGGTAAAGAGTGTAGGGTATAGAGTGTAGGGTATAGAGTGTAGGGTGTAGAGTGTAGGGTGTAGAGTGTAGGGTATAGAGTGTAGGGTAAAGAGTGTAGGGTGTAGAGTGTAGGGTATAGAGTGTAGGGTGTAGAGTGTAGGGTGTAGGGTATAGAGTGTAGGGTATAGAGTGTAGGGTATAGAGTGTAGGGTGTAGAGTGTAGAGTGTAGGGTGTAGAGTGTAGGGTATAGAGTGTAGGGTATAGAGTGTAGGGTATAGAGTGTAGGGTGTAGGGATTAGAGTGTAGGGTGTAGAGTGTATGGTATAGAGTGTAGGGTATAGAGTGTAGGGTATAGAGTGTAGGGTATAGAGTGTATCTTATAGAGTGTAGGGTATAGAGTGTAGAGTGTAGGGTATAGAGTGTAGGGTATAGAGTGTAGGGTATAGAGTGTAGGGTATAGGGTGTAGGGTATAGAGTGTAGGGTATAGAGTGTAGGGTAAAGAGTGTAGAGTGTAGGGTATAGAGTGTAGGGTACAGAGTGTAGGGTGTAGAGTGTAGGGTGTAGAGTGTAGCGTATAGAGTGTAGGGTATAGAGTGTAGGGTATAGAGTGTAGGGTATAGAGTGTAGGGTATAGAGTGTAGGGTGTAGAGTGTAGGGTATAGAGTGTAGGGTAAAGAGTGTAGGGTATAGAGTGTAGGGTATAGAGTGTAGGGTGTAGAGTGTAGGGTATAGAGTGTAGGGAGTAGAGTGTAGGGTATAGAGTGTAGAGTGTAGGGTATAGAGTGTAGAGTGTAGGGAGTAGAGTGTAGAGTGTAGGGTATAGAGTGTAGAGTGTAGGGTGTAGGGTATAGAGTGTAGGGTGTAGAGTGTAGGGTATAGAGTGTAGAGTGTAGGGTATAGAGTGTAGGGTGTAGGGTATAGAGTGTGGCGTATAGAGTATAGGGTGTAGCGTGTAGGGTATAGAGTGTAGGGTGTAGGGTATAGAGTGTAGAGTGTAGGGTATAGAGTGTAGGGTATAGAGTGTAGGGTATAGAGTGTAGGGAATAGAGTGTAGGGTGTAAGGTGTAGAGTGTAGGGTATAGAGTGTAGGGTATATACTGTAGGGTATGGAGTGTAGGCTATAGAGTGTAGGGTATAGAGTGTAGAGTGTAGGGTATAGAGTGTAGGGTATAGAGTGTAGGGTATAGGGTATAGAGTGTAAGGTGTAGAGTGTAGGGTGTAGAGTGTAGGGTATAGAGTGTAGGGTATAGAGTGTAGGGTGTAGGGTATAGAGTGTAGGGTATAGAGTGTAGGGTATAGAGTGTAGGGTATAGAGTGTAGAGTGTATGGTATAGAGTGTAGAGTGTAGGGTATAGAGTGTAGGGTATAGACTGTAGGGTATAGAGTGTGGCGTATAGATTGTAGGGTATAGAGTGTAGAGTGTAGGGTATAGAATGTAGGGTATAGAGTGTAGGGTATAGAGTGTAGGGAATAGAGTGTAGAGTGTAAGGTATAGAGTGTAGAGTGTAAGGTATAGAGTGTAGAGCGTAGGGTATAGACTGTAGGGTGTAGAGTGTAGGGAGTAGAGTGTAGGGTATAGAGTGTAGAGTGTAGGGTATAGAGTGCAGGGTATAGAGTGTAGAATATAGAGTGTAGAGTGTAGGCTATAGAGTGTAGGGTATAGAGTGTAGAGTGTAGGGTATAGAGTGTAGGGTATAGAGTGTAGGGTATAGAGTGTAGGGTGTAGAGTGTAGGGTATAGAGTGCAGGTTGTAGAGTGTAGGGTATAGAGTGTAGGGTGTAGAGTGTAGGGTATAGAGTGTATAGTGTAGGGTATAGAGTGTAGGGTATAGAGTGTAGGGTATAGAGTGTATCGTGTAGGGTATAGAGTGTATGCTCTAGAGTGTATGGTGTAGAGTGTATGGTGTAGAGTGTATGGTGTAGAGTGTAGGGTATAGAGTGTAGGGTATAGAGTGTAGGGTATAGAGTGTAGGGTATAGAGTGTATGTTATAGAGTGTAGGGTATAGAGTGTAGAGTGTAGGGTATAGAGTTTAGAGTTTAGTGTATAGAGTGTAGGGAATAGAGTGTAGGGTATAGAGTGAAGGGTATAGAGTGTAGGGTAAAGAGTGTAGAGTGTAGGGTACAGAGTGCAGGGTGTAGAGTGTAGGGTATAGAGTGTAGGGTGTAGAGTGTAGGGTGTAGGGTATAAAGTGTAGGGTATAGAGTGTAGGGTATAGAGTGTAGGGTATAGAGTGTAGGGTGTAGGGATTAGAGTGTAGGGATTAGAGTGTAGGGTGTAGAGTGTAGGGTGTAGAGTGTAGGGTATAGAGTGTAGGGTATAGAGTGTAGGGTATAGAGTGTAGAGTGTAGGGATTAGAGTGTAGGGTATAGAGTGTAGGGTATAGAATGTAGGGTATAGAGTGTAGGGTAAAGAGTGTAGAGTGTAGGGTACAGAGTGCAGGGTGTAGAGTGTAGGGTATAGAGTGTAGAGTGTAGGGTGTAGAGTGTTAGGTGTAGAGTGTAGGGTATAGAGTGTAGAGTGTAGGGTGTAGGGTATAGAGTGTAGGGTATAGAGTGTAGGGTATAGAGTGTAGGGTGTAGGGATTAGAGTGTAGGGATTAGAGTGTAGGGATTAGAGTGTAGGGTGTAGAGTGTAGGGTGTAGAGTGTAGGGTATAGAGTGTAGGGTATAGAGTGTAGGGTATAGAGTGTAGAGTGTAGGGATTAGAGTGTAGGGTATAGAGTGTAGGGTATAGAGTAGAGTGTAGAGTGTAGGCTATAGAGTGTAGGCTATAGAGTGTAGGCTATAGAGTGTAGGGTATAGAGTGTAGGGTATAGAGTGTAAGGTGTAGGGTATAGAGTGTAGGGTATAGAGTGCAGGTTGTAGAGTGTAGGGTATAGAGTGTAGGATATAGAGAGTAGGGTATAAAGTGTAGAGTGTAGGGTATAGAGTGTATAGTGTAGGGTATAGAGTGTAGGGTATAGAGTGTAGGGTATAGAGTGTAGAGTGTAGGGTATAGAGTGTATGCTATAGAGTGTATGGTGTAGAGTGTATGGTACAGAGTGTAGGGTATAGAGTATAGAGTGTATGGTATAGAGTGTATGGTATAGAGTGTAGGGTATAGAGTGTAGGGTATAGAGTGTAGGGTATAGAGTGTATGTTATAGAGTGTAGGGTATAGAGTGTAGAGTGTAGGGTATAGAGTTTAGAGTGTAGGGTATAGAGTGTAGGGTGTAGAGTGTAGGGTGTAGGGTATAGAGTGTAGGGTATAGAGTGTAGGGTATAGAGTGTAGGGTGTAGAGTGTAGAGTGTAGGGTGTAGAGTGTAGGGTATAGAGTGTAGGGTATAGAGTGTAGGGTATAGAGTGTAGGGTGTAGGGATTAGAGTGTAGGGTGTAGAGTGTATGGTATAGAGTGTAGGGTATAGAGTGTAGGGTATAAAGTGTATGTTATAGAGTGTAGGGTATAGAGTGTAGAGTGTAGGGTATAGAGTGTAGGGCATAGAGTGTAGGGTATAGAGTGTAGGGTATAGAGTGTAGGGTATAGGGTGTAGGGTATAGAGTGTAGGGTATAGAGTGTAGGGTAAAGAGTGTAGAGTGTAGGGTATAGAGTGTAGGGTACAGAGTGTAGGGTGTAGAGTGTAGGGTGTAGAGTGTAGGGTGTAGAGTGTAGCGTATAGAGTGTAGGGTATAGAGTGTAGGGTATAGAGTGTAGGGTATAGAGTGTAGGGTATAGAGTGTAGGGTGTAGAGTGTAGGGTGTAGAGTGTAGGGTATAGAGTGTAGGGTAAAGAGTGTAGGGTATAGAGTGTAGGGTATAGAGTGTAGGGTGTAGAGTGTAGGGTGTAGAGTGTAGGGTATAGAGTGTAGGGTAAAGAGTGTAGGGTATAGAGTGTAGGGTATAGAGTGTAGGGTGTAGAGTGTAGGGTGTAGAGTGTAGTGTATAGAGTGTAGGGTATAGAGTGTAGAGTGTATGGTATAGAGTGTATGGTATAGAGTGTAGGGTATAGAGTGTAGGGTATAGAGTGTAGGGTATAGAGTGTATGTTATAGAGTGTAGGGTATAGAGTGTAGAGTGTAGGGTATAGAGTTTAGAGTGTAGGGTATAGAGTGTAGGGTGTAGAGTGTAGGGTGTAGGGTATAGAGTGTAGGGTATAGAGTGTACGGTATAGAGTGTAGGGTGTAGAGTGTAGAGTGTAGGGTGTAGAGTGTAGGGTATAGAGTGTAGGGTATAGAGTGTAGGGTATAGAGTGTAGGGTGTAGGGATTAGAGTGTAGGGTGTAGAGTGTATGGTATAGAGTGTAGGGTATAGAGTGTAGGGTATAGAGTGTAGGGTATAAAGTGTATGTTATAGAGTGTAGGGTATAGAGTGTAGAGTGTAGGGTATAGAGTGTAGGGTATAGAGTGTAGGGTATAGAGTGTAGGGTATAGAGTGTAGGGTATAGGGTGTAGGGTATAGAGTGTAGGGTATAGAGTGTAGGGTAAAGAGTGTAGAGTGTAGGGTATAGAGTGTAGGGTACAGAGTGTAGGGTGTAGAGTGTAGGGTGTAGAGTGTAGGGTGTAGAGTGTAGCGTATAGAGTGTAGGGTATAGAGTGTAGGGTATAGAGTGTAGGGTATAGAGTGTAGGGTATAGAGTGTAGGGTGTAGAGTGTAGGGTGTAGAGTGTAGGGTATAGAGTGTAGGGTAAAGAGTGTAGGGTATAGAGTGTAGGGTATAGAGTGTAGGGTGTAGAGTGTAGGGTGTAGAGTGTAGGGTATAGAGTGTAGGGTAAAGAGTGTAGGGTGTAGAGTGTAGGGTATAGAGTGTAGGGTGTAGAGTGTAGGGTGTAGGGTATAGAGTGTAGGGTATAGAGTGTAGGGTATAGAGTGTAATGTGTAGAGTGTAGAGTGTAGGGTGTAGAGTGTAGGGTATAGAGTGTAGGGTATAGAGTGTAGGGTATAGAGTGTAGGGTGTAGGGATTAGAGTGTAGGGTGTAGAGTGTATGGTATAGAGTGTAGGGTATAGAGTGTAGGGTATAGAGTGTAGGGTATAGAGTGTATCTTATAGAGTGTAGGGTATAGAGTGTAGAGTGTAGGGTATAGAGTGTAGGGTATAGAGTGTAGGGTATAGAGTGTAGGGTATAGGGTGTAGGGTATAGAGTGTAGGGTATAGAGTGTAGGGTAAAGAGTGTAGAGTGTAGGGTATAGAGTGTAGGGTACAGAGTGTAGGGTGTAGAGTGTAGGGTGTAGAGTGTAGCGTATAGAGTGTAGGGTATAGAGTGTAGGGTATAGAGTGTAGGGTATAGAGTGTAGGGTATAGAGTGTAGGGTGTAGAGTGTAGGGTGTAGAGTGTAGGGTATAGAGTGTAGGGTAAAGAGTGTAGGGTATAGAGTGTAGGGTATAGAGTGTAGGGTGTAGAGTGTAGGGTGTAGAGTGTAGGGTATAGAGTGTAGGGAGTAGAGTGTAGGGTATAGAGTGTAGAGTGTAGGGTATAGAGTGTAGAGTGTAGGGAGTAGAGTGTAGAGTGTAGGGTATAGAGTGTAGAGTGTAGGGTGTAGGGTATAGAGTGTAGGGTGTAGAGTGTAGGGTATAGAGTGTAGAGTGTAGGGTATAGAGTGTAGGGTGTAGGGTATAGAGTGTGGCGTATAGAGTATAGGGTGTAGCGTGTAGGGTATAGAGTGTAGGGTGTAGGGTATAGAGTGTAGAGTGTAGGGTATAGAGTGTAGGGTATAGAGTGTAGGGTATAGAGTGTAGGGTATAGAGTGTAGGGAATAGAGTGTAGGGTGTAAGGTGTAGAGTGTAGGGTATAGAGTGTAGGGTATATACTGTAGGGTATGGAGTGTAGGCTATAGAGTGTAGGGTATAGAGTGTAGAGTGTAGGGTATAGAGTGTAGGGTATAGAGTGTAGGGTATAGGGTATAGAGTGTAAGGTGTAGAGTGTAGGGTGTAGAGTGTAGGGTATAGAGTGTAGGGTATAGAGTGTAGGGTGTAGGGTATAGAGTGTAGGGTATAGAGTGTAGGGTATAGAGTGTAGGGTATAGAGTGTAGAGTGTATGGTATAGAGTGTAGAGTGTAGGGTATAGAGTGTAGGGTATAGACTGTAGGGTATAGAGTGTGGCGTATAGATTGTAGGGTATAGAGTGTAGAGTGTAGGGTATAGAATGTAGGGTATAGAGTGTAGGGTATAGAGTGTAGGGAATAGAGTGTAGAGTGTAAGGTATAGAGTGTAGAGTGTAAGGTATAGAGTGTAGAGCGTAGGGTATAGACTGTAGGGTGTAGAGTGTAGGCTATAGAGTGTAGGGTATAGAGTGTAGAGTGTAGGGTATAGAGTGTAGGGTGTAGGGTATAGAGTGTGGCGTATAGAGTATAGGGTGTAGAGTGTAGGGTATAGAGTGTAGGGTGTAGGGTATAGAGTGTAGAGTGTAGGGTATAGAGTGTAGGGTATAGAGTGTAGGGTATAGAGTGTAGGGTATAGAGTGTAGGGAATAGAGTGTAGGGTGTAAGGTGTAGAGTGTAGGGTATAGAGTGTAGGGTATATACTGTAGGGTATGGAGTGTAGGCTATAGAGTGTAGGGTATAGAGTGTAGAGTGTAGGGTATAGAGTGTAAGGTATAGAGTGTAGGGTATAGAGTGTAGGGTATAGAGTGTAGGGTATAGGGTATAGAGTGTAAGGTGTAGAGTGTAGGGTGTAGAGTGTAGGGTGTAGAGTGTAGGGTATAGAGTGTAGGGAGTAGGGTATAGAGTGTAGGGTATAGAGTGTAGGGTATAGAGTGTAGGGTATAGAGTGTAGAGTGTAGAGTGTATGGTATAGAGTGTAGAGTGTAGGGTATAGAGTGTAGGGTATAGACTGTAGGGTATAGAGTGTGGCGTATAGATTGTAGGGTATAGAGTGTAGAGTGTAGGGTATAGAGTGTACGGTATAGAGTGTAGGGTATAGAGTGTAGGGTATAGAGTGTAGAGTGTAGGGTATAGAATGTAGGGTATAGAGTGTAGGGTATAGAGTGTAGGGAATAGAGTGTAGAGTGTAAGGTATAGAGTGTAGAGTGTAAGGTATAGAGTGTAGAGTGTAGGGTATAAACTGTAGGGTGTAGAGTGTAGGGAGTAGAGTGTAGGGTATAGAGTGTAGAGTGTAGGGTATAGAGTGCAGGGTATAGAGTGCAGGGTATAGAGTGTAGAGTGTAGGCTATAGAGTGTAGGGTATAGAGTGTAGAGTGTAGGGTATAGAGTGTAGGGTATAGAGTGTAAGGTGTAGAGTGTAGGGTGTAGAGTGTAGGGTATAGAGTGTAGGGTATAGAGTGTAGGGTATAGAGTGTATGGTATAGAGTGTATGGTATAGAGTGTAGGGTATAGAGTGTATGGTATAGAGTGTAGGGTATAGAGTGCAGAGTGTAGGGATTAGAGTGTAGGGTATAGAGTGTAGGCTATAGAGTGTAGGGTATAGAGTGTAGGGTGTAGAGTGTAGGGTGTAGGGTATAAAGTGTAGGGTATAGAGTGTAGGGTATAGAGTGTAGGGTGTAGAGTGTAGAGTGTAGGGTGTAGAGTGTAGGGTATAGAGTGTAGGGTATAGAGTGTAGGGTGTAGGGATTAGAGTGTAGGGATTAGAGTGTAGGGTGTAGAGTGTAGGGTGTAGAGTGTAGGGTATAGAGTGTAGGGTATAGAGTGTAGGGTATAGAGTGTAGGGTATAAAGCGTAGAGTGTAGGGTATAGAGTGTATAGTGTAGGTTATAGAGTGTAGGGTATAGAGTGTAGGGTATAGAGTGTAGGGTATAGGGTATAGAGTGTAGGGTGTAGAGTGTAGGTTGTAGGGTGTAGAGTGTATGGTATAGAGTGTAGGGTATAGAGTGTAGGGATTAGAGTGTAGGTATAGAGTGTAGGGTATAGAGTGTAGGGTGTAGAGTGTAGGGTATAGAGTGTAGAGTGTAGGGTATAGAGTGTAGGGTATAGAGTAGAGTGTAGAGTGTAGGGTATAGAGTGTAGAGTGTAGGGGATAGAATGTAGGGTATAGAGTGTAAGGTGTAGAGTGTAGGGTGTAGAGTGTATGGTATAGAGTGTGGGGTATAAAGTGTAGAGTGTAGGGTATGGAGTGTAGGGTATAGAGTGTATGGTATAGAGTGTAGGGTATAAAGTGTAGACTGTAGGGTATAGAGTGTAGGGTATAGAGTGTAGAGTGTAGGGTAAAGAGTGTAGGGTATAGAGTGTAGGGTATAGAGTGTAGAGTGTAGGGTATAGAGTGTAGGGTATAGAGTGCAAATTGTAGAGTGTAGGGTATAGAGTGTATGGTATATAGTGTAGGGTATAAAGTGTAGAGTGTAGTGTATAGAGTGTAGGGTGTAGAGTGTAGGGTGTAGGGTATAGAGTGTAGGGTATAGAGTGTAGGGTATAGAGTGTAGGGTGTAGAGTGTAGAGTGTAGGGTGTAGAGTGTAGGGTATAGAGTGTAGGGTATAGAGTGTAGGGTATAGAGTGTAGGGTGTAGGGATTAGAGTGTAGGGTGTAGAGTGTATGGTATAGAGTGTAGGGTATAGAGTGTAGGGTATAGAGTGTAGGGTATAAAGTGTATGTTATAGAGTGTAGGGTATAGAGTGTAGAGTGTAGGGTATAGAGTGTAGGGCATAGAGTGTAGGGTATAGAGTGTAGGGTATAGAGTGTAGGGTATAGGGTGTAGGGTATAGAGTGTAGGGTATAGAGTGTAGGGTAAAGAGTGTAGAGTGTAGGGTATAGAGTGTAGGGTACAGAGTGTAGGGTGTAGAGTGTAGGGTGTAGAGTGTAGGGTATAGAGTGTAGTGTATAGAGTGTAGGGTATAGAGTGTAGGGTATAGAGTGTAGGGTATAGAGTGTAGGGTATAGAGTGTAGGGTGTAGAGTGTAGGGTATAGAGTGTAGGGTAAAGAGTGTAGGGTATAGAGTGTAGGGTATAGAGTGTAGGGTGTAGAGTGTAGGGTGTAGAGTGTAGTGTATAGAGTGTAGGGTATAGAGTGTAGAGTGTATGGTATAGAGTGTATGGTATAGAGTGTAGGGTATAGAGTGTAGGGTATAGAGTGTAGGGTATAGAGTGTATGTTATAGAGTGTAGGGTATAGAGTGTAGAGTGTAGGGTATAGAGTTTAGAGTGTAGGGTATAGAGTGTAGGGTGTAGAATGTAGGGTGTAGGGTATAGAGTGTAGGGTATAGAGTGTAGGGTATAGAGTGTAGGGTGTAGAGTGTAGAGTGTAGGGTGTAGAGTGTAGGGTATAGAGTGTAGGGTATAGAGTGTAGGGTATAGAGTGTAGGGTGTAGGGATTAGAGTGTAGGGTGTAGAGTGTATGGTATAGAGTGTAGGGTATAGAGTGTAGGGTATAGAGTGTAGGGTATAAAGTGTATGTTATAGAGTGTAGGGTATAGAGTGTAGAGTGTAGGGTATAGAGTGTAGGGTATAGAGTGTAGGGTATAGAGTGTAGGGTATAGAGTGTAGGGTATAGGGTGTAGGGTATAGAGTGTAGGGTATAGAGTGTAGGGTAAAGAGTGTAGAGTGTAGGGTATAGAGTGTAGGGTACAGAGTGTAGGGTGTAGAGTGTAGGGTGTAGAGTGTAGGGTGTAGAGTGTAGCGTATAGAGTGTAGGGTATAGAGTGTAGGGTATAGAGTGTAGGGTATAGAGTGTAGGGTATAGAGTGTAGGGTGTAGAGTGTAGGGTGTAGAGTGTAGGGTATAGAGTGTAGGGTAAAGAGTGTAGGGTATAGAGTGTAGGGTATAGAGTGTAGGGTGTAGAGTGTAGGGTGTAGAGTGTAGGGTATAGAGTGTAGGAAGTAGAGTGTAGGGTATAGAGTGTAGAGTGTAGGGTATAGAGTGTAGAGTGTAGGGAGTAGAGTGTAGAGTGTAGGGTATAGAGTGTAGAGTGTAGGGTGTAGGGTATAGAGTGTAGGGTATAGAGTGTAGGGTGTAGAGTGTAGGGTATAGAGTGTAGAGTGTAGGGTATAGAGTGTAGGGTGTAGGGTATAGAGTGTGGCGTATAGAGTATAGGGTGTAGAGTGTAGGGTATAGAGTGTAGGGTGTAGGGTATAGAGTGTAGAGTGTAGGGTATAGAGTGTAGGGTATAGAGTGTAGGGTATAGAGTGTAGGGTATAGAGTGTAGGGAATAGAGTGTAGGGTGTAAGGTGTAGAGTGTAGGGTATAGAGTGTAGGGTATATACTGTAGGGTATGGAGTGTAGGCTATAGAGTGTAGGGTATAGAGTGTAGAGTGTAGGGTATAGAGTGTAGGGTATAGAGTGTAGGGTATAGAGTGTAGGGTATAGAGTGTAGGGTATAGGGTATAGAGTGTAAGGTGTAGAGTGTAGGGTGTAGAGTGTAGGGTGTAGAGTGTAGGGTATAGAGTGTAGGGAGTAGGGTATAGAGTGTAGGGTATAGAGTGTAGGGTATAGAGTGTAGGGTATAGAGTGTAGAGTGTAGAGTGTATGGTATAGAGTGTAGAGTGTAGGGTATAGAGTGTAGGGTATAGACTGTAGGGTATAGAGTGTGGCGTATAGATTGTAGGGTATAGAGTGTAGAGTGTAGAGACTTCTTATCTCAACTAGAAAGAGACTTGGCCCAACTGAAATTAGCATGTGAAAGAAACTCACAAAGCAACGCAAATTACCAAGCAGCAAATGACACAGCCACACAGAAAATAAGGGCCGAAATGTGTGAAATGAAATATCAATACAAGGCAGCACTACAGGAAATGGGGGAGCTGAAAAAAGACAATGATCAACTCCGAAAGGAGATTAGAGAATTAAAAGCCCATAGCCCTGGACATCTGAACCAGCAGGGGGCAACGAAAACAAGCCAGAGAGCAGACAATATGGCCACCACTGAACCCCATCAGCAGCACCGTAGCCCACCCAAGACATCACAAAGTCCTGATACTGTCCTAATAATGGACTCAAATCCTGAAACCAGAGAGATGGAAGAGAGAACAGAACCAGCCACCAGCAAAGCCAGCACCACAGACCCTCGTCAGCAGCACCGTAGCCCACCCAAGACATCACAAAGTCCTGATACTGTCCTAATAATGGACTCAAATCCTGAAACCAGAGAGATGGAAGAGAGAACAGAACCAGCCACCAGCAAAGCCAGCACCACAGACCCTCGTCAGCAGCACCGTAGCCCACCCAAGACATCACAAAGTCCTGATATTGTCCTAATAATGGACTCAAATGGGAAGTACCTAAATACACAGCGGCTATTCCCAGGAAAACAGGTCCGTACAATCCGCTGTGCAAGTATTGAACAGGTGACAGAGGTCATCAGTAGACCACGGTTTACCAACCCAAAGCACATTATTATACACACGGGTACAAACAATCGGCCAGACCAGCAGATCGCAGAACAACTGATCAACCTGGCAAAGATGGCAAACCTAAAATTCCGGGACAGTAAAATCATTCTGTCATCGCTGCTTCCAAGAAAGGACATACCCAGGCAAACCACCCAAGCCATCAATGCAGAACTGACTGAAAAGATCAAGACTGTGCCAAACGTGACCCTGGCACAACACCTCTCCATAAACAACAGTCACCTGCACGATGATAAACACCTCAACAAACAAGGGGTCAGCCTCCTGGCCAAAGAGCTGAAGGACATCGTGCTAAACAGAGACCCCGGGCCTGGATTCAACAGTGGCCATAATCACACTGAAAGACCCCCGAGAACGATAAAGCAGAAAACCCCAAGGCTACCTCCTGGAGCTGGAAACAAAGCTCTTCACCCAGTGTCAGACCATCGGAGGTGGAGACCTCCACCGAGGACACCACCAAGCCCACACAGATACATGCAGAGCAGAGATAGGGATGAGATAATAAACCTGCTCAATGCACTGCGCAGAATAATAATGTGACCGGATGGAACCAAGCACCACTATAAAACTGTCAGAAATCCAGTTTGTCCCACACAGCCATACTCATTACAAGGTATATACACACAAACCACACAGAAGAATGTCTTCACTTACAATCAGCAGCTGGAATATCCAGGGTCTCAACGCCTCAACCTTTGGATCTAAAACAAAGGACCCTGATTTTATACAAAGTATGAAAAATATAGACATTCAGATCCTCCTGGAAACATGGACCAGAGCCGAAAACGAATCCCTGGTGCCTATTGGATACAAGGAATTCTTGGTCCATGCCCAGAAAAATAAAAACATCAAACAGGGCCGGGGCTCAGGAGGAGTAGCGATCTGGTATAAAGAGGAGCTCCACCAGTACATCAAACCGGTGAAGAAAGGAGGCAGCCACATATGGATCAGAATCAGCAGCTCCATCCTCACCTGCCAGTCTGATGTCCACCTCTGTGCCACCTATATACCACCGCCAGAGTCCCCCTACTTCAATCCAGACTGCTTCGAAATCTTACAAAGAGAAGCCGCCCATTATCAGGCCCTGGGCAAAGTTCTCATCTTTGGAGACCTCAATGCAAGAACAGGGAGAGAGAGAGACTTCCTGACCACGGATGGAAACATCTACATACTTGGAGCAGAGAATGACGGCCAAGACCCTGTACACACTGAGAGAAACAGCTATGACAGTACAGTCAACAAAAGTGGCAGAAAGCTCCTGAACGTATGTAAAAGTTTAGGACTTCATATCCTTAATGGACGATGCAAGGGTGACTCCTTAGGAAGGTATACACTAAACTCCCATGTAGGGAGGAGTGTAGTTGATTACGCCATTACAGACATGAACCTGGCAGATGTCAGCGCCTTCATAGTCACCCCACAAACGCACCTGTCAGACCACAGCCAACTTCTTCTGTACATGAAATCTACAGAGAAACCATCCACTCAGAAGCCACAGCAGAGCGGCCTCTTCACCCGGCCTCCATCCTATAAATGGTCCAAAATATCGGCACTAAGATATAAAGAAGCTTCCAGAAGACCTGAAATACAGCGGATGCTCCACCACTTCTACAACCTTGAGTACATGCCAAACCCAGAGGGAGTGAACCAAGCAGCAAAGGACCTCAACAATATATTCTACGCAATGGCCAGACTGTCCGACCTTAAAAAAGTCGACTACAAGAGACCAAAAGAAACACAGGTCAATGGCTGGTTTGACAGAGAATGTAAAGCTGTACGGAAGACCCTGAGAACAGCCTCCAACAAGAAACACAGAGACCCCAACCACCTGGGTCTGAGGGAAGCCTATGACTCCATACAAAAGCAGTACAAAACCATCCTCAGGAGGAAGAAGCAGAGTTACATCTCTACGAAGCTCAATCAACTCCAAGACGCCCTCCAAGACCACTCCTTCTGGGAACTATGGAACCACATGGACACCAAAGACAAGAAAAACAACAACCATATCCAAAATGGCAACCTCTGGCTCCAATACTTCAGAGACCTCTATAAAGACATTCCAAAGGAAGGACTAAGCCAAGAACAGGAAAACATAATGGCGAAACTAAAAGCAATGGAGGAAAAAATCAAAAACTTCCAAAACCCGGTGGATACACCTATAACACTACAGGAAGTAACCGAGAGACTCTCCTCCATAAGAAGTAGAAAAGCCGGTGGCCTAGATGGAATCCTACCAGAAATGCTGAAGTACAGCCCACCAGAAATACAGGCTGCAATGGTTAAACTCTTCAATATTGTACTGAGTGCCGGCTACTTCCCTCGTACCTGGAACCAAGGCCTCATCACACCCATCCACAAGAGTGGGGACAGGTATGACCCAGCCAACTACAGAGGCATATGCGTCAGCAGCAACCTGGGAAAACTGTTCAACAGTATCCTGAACAAGAGGATCCTCACCTTCCTCACCGAGCACAACGTCCTCAACAAGAGCCAAGCAGGGTTCATGCCGAACCACCGCACCACTGACCACATCTATACTCTGCACAGCCTCATTCAGAGACACATCTACAATACAAAGAATGGGAAGATATACGCCTGCTTTGTGGACTTTAAAAAGGCCTTTGATTCAGTGTGGCACCCGGGCTTATTCCTGAAACTGCTGGAGAGTGGAATAGGAGGAAAGACCTACGATGTCATCAAAAGCTCCTACACCGAGAGCAGCTGCAGCGTGAGTGTGAGCGGCAAAAGAACGGCTTTTTTCCAGCAGAGCCGCGGAGTAAGACAAGGCTGCAGCCTAAGCCCAACGCTCTTCAACATCTACATCAACGAGCTGGCTACCGCCCTGGAATCCTCCTCAGCACCAGGACTCACCCTCCACGACGCTCAGGTGAAATTCCTGCTGTATGCAGATGACCTGCTGCTGCTGTCACCAACCGAGAAAGGCCTCCAGGACAACCTGAAAATCCTAGAGAAATTCAGCTCCACCTGGGCCCTACCGGTCAACCTAAAGAAAACCAACACCATGGTATTCCAGAGGAGAAAGAGAAGATCAGACCAACACCCATCATTTATCCTCAACAACTGCGACCTCACAGGAACGGACAAATATACCTACCTGGGCCTAGAGATTGACCGGTCAGGGAACTTCAAACAAGCCATAGAGACCCTGAAAGACAAGGCCTGCAAAACCTTCTATGCCATCCGAAGGACACTCTACCATCTGAAGCCACCAGTGAGGGTCTGGCTAAAAATCTTCGACTCCATCATCGCCCCAATCCTCCTGTATGGCAGCGAAGTCTGGGGTCCTCACACCTACCCAGACTGGTCAAAGTGGGACTCCAGTCCAACAGAAATATTCCACCTGGAATTCTGCAAGCACCTTCTCCAGGTCCATCGGAGCACCTCCAACAGTGCTTGTCGGGCCGAGCTGGGCAGATTCCCTCTACACCTGACAGTTCTAAAGAGGGCGCTGTCATTCCGGGCTCACCTGCATAGGAGCAATCCAAGCTCCCATCACCATAAAGCCCTGATACATGAAGGTGAAACAGAAAAACCAGAACCCCCGGAACAGCCCAGCCAAACCCAACCGGAGCAGAACACCAATCACAACAACCTGACAAAAGCCGGAATTAGGAAGATGGCAGATGAAGGCCAGGAGAGGTATGTCAGTGACTGGAAGAATGATATCATCAGCTCACAGAAACTGACCATGTACCGGAGCCTACAGAGAGACTACAGACTGGCCCCATATCTGGAGAAACTCCCGGACCCCAGAGACCGCCAGATCCTGAGCCGATATAGACTCAGTGCCCACACTCTGGCAATCGAATGTGGCCGACACAGGCAGAGCTACAAGCCCAGGGAGGAAAGACTGTGCCAACACTGTGACCAGGAGGCCATAGAGGACGAAACCCACTTCCTGCTACACTGCTCCAAATACTCAGCAGTGAGGGACACTCACTTCAGGAGACTCTCACATCTCTTCCCAGACTTCATCACCATGAAGGAGGAAGAGAAAACATATATCTTGCTGGGAGAAGAAGAGAGAGCGGTGGAGATAGCAGCGCGGTATGTGAGCGAATGCCATAGACTGCGAGAAAGAGAACTATGATGCCATGGACTATAGCCCCCAACCTGGATCTGAACCATCCACCTCCCCTATGCCATGGACTATAGCCCCCACAATGGACCTGCCCCATCCACCTCCCCTATGTCATGGACTATAGCCCCCAACCTGAACCTGCCCCATCCACCTCCCCTATGCCATGGACTATAGCCCCCAACCTGGATCTGCCCCATCCACCTCCCCTATGCCATGGACTATAGCCCCCAACCTGGATCTGCCCCATCCACCTCCCCCCACAGCTCCTACCCAACATCCCCTCAGTCCCTATCCCTATTGCCTCTATACACTTGCTTTGGCAAAACTGATGTGTATTTGGTCCTGCCAATAAAGCTTCTTTGAATCTTGAATCTTGAATCTGTGTATGGTATAGAGTGTATGGTATAGAGTGTAGGGTATAGAGTGTATGGTATAGAGTGTAGGGTATAGAGTGCAGAGTGTAGGGATTAGAGTGTAGGGTATAGAGTGTAGGCTATAGAGTGTAGGGTATAGAGTGTAGAGTGTAGGGTATAGAGTGTAGGGTGTAGAGTGTAGGGTGTAGGGTATAAAGTGTAGGGTATAGAGTGTAGGGTATAGAGTGTAGGGTGTAGAGTGTAGAGTGTAGGGTGTAGAGTGTAGGGTATAGAGTGTAGGGTATAGAGTGTAGGGTGTAGGGATTAGAGTGTAGGGATTAGAGTGTAGGGTGTAGAGTGTAGGGTGTAGAGTGTAGGGTATAGAGTGTAGGGTATAGAGTGTAGGGTATAGAGTGTAGGGTATAAAGCGTAGAGTGTAGGGTATAGAGTGTATAGTGTAGGGTATAGAGTGTAGGGTATAGAGTGTAGGGTATAGAGTGTAGGGTATAGGGTATAGAGTGTAGGGTGTAGAGTGTAGGGTGTAGGGTGTAGAGTGTATGGTATAGAGTGTAGGGTATAGAGTGTAGGGATTAGAGTGTAGGTATAGAGTGTAGGGCATAGAGTGTAGGGTGTAGAGTGTAGGGTATAGAGTGTAGAGTGTAGGGTATAGAGTGTAGGGTATAGAGTAGAGTGTAGAGTGTAGGGTATAGAGTGTAGAGTGTAGGGGATAGAATGTAGGGTATAGAGTGTAAGGAGTAGAGTGTAGGGTGTAGAGTGTATGGTATAGAGTGTGGGGTATAAAGTGTAGAGTGTAGGGTATGGAGTGTAGGGTATAGAGTGTATGGTATAGAGTGTAGGGTATAAAGTGTAGACTGTAGGGTATAGAGTGTAGGGTATAGAGTGTAGAGTGTAGGGTAAAGAGTGTAGGGTATAGAGTGTAGGGTATAGAGTGTAGAGTGTAGGGTATAGAGTGTAGGGTATAGAGTGCAAATTGTAGAGTGTAGGGTATAGAGTGTATGGTATATAGTGTAGGGTATAAAGTGTAGAGTGTAGTGTATAGAGTGTAGGGTGTAGAGTGTAGGGTGTAGGGTATAGAGTGTAGGGTATAGAGTGTAGGGTATAGAGTGTAGGGTGTAGAGTGTAGAGTGTAGGGTACAGAGTGCAGGGTGTAGAGTGTAGGGTATAGAGTGTAGAGTGTAGGGTATAGAGTGTAGGGTGTAGAGTGTAGGGTGTAGGGTATAGAGTGTAGGGTATAGAGTGTAGGGTATAGAGTGTAGGGTGTAGAGTGTAGAGTGTAGGGTGTAGAGTGTAGGGTATAGAGTGTAGGGTATAGAGTGTAGGGTGTAGGGATTAGAGTGTAGGGATTAGAGTGTAGGGTGTAGAGTGTAGGGTGTAGAGTGTAGGGTATGGAGTGTAGGGTATAGAGTGTAGGGTATAGAGTGTAGGGTATAAAGCGTAGAGTGTAGGGTATAGAGTGTATAGTGTAGGGTATAGAGTGTAGGGTATAGAGTGTAGGGTATAGGGTATAGAGTGTAGGGTGTAGAGTGTAGGGTGTAGGGTGTAGAGTGTATGGTATAGAGTGTAGGGTATAGAGTGTAGGGATTAGAGTGTAGGGTATAGAGTGTAGGGTATAGAGTGTAGGGTATAGAGTGTAGGGTGTAGAGTGTAGGGTATAGAGTGTAGAGTGTAGGGTATAGAGTGTAGGGAATAGAGTAGAGTGTAGAGTGTAGGGTATAGAGTGTAGAGTGTAGGGGATAGAATGTAGGGTATAGAGTCTAAGGTGTAGAGTGTAGGGTATAGAGTGTATGGTATAGAGTGTGGGGTATAAAGTGTAGAGTGTAGGGTATGGAGTGTAGGGTATAGAGTGTATGGTATAGAGTGTAGGGTATAAAGTGTAGAGTGTAGGGTATAGAGTGTAGGGTATAGAGTGTAGAGTGTAGGGTAAAGAGTGTAGGGTATAGAGTGTAGGGTATAAAGTGTAGAGTGTAGGGTATAGAGTGTAGGGTATAGAGTGCAGGATGTAGAGTGTAGGGTATAGAGTGTATGGTATAGAGTGTAGGGTATAAAGTGTAGATTGTAGTGTATAGAGTGTAGGGTATAGAGTGTAGGGTATAGAGTGTAGGGTATAGAGTGTAGGCTATAGAGTGTAGAGTGTAGGGTGTAGAGTGTAGGGTATAGAGTGTAGGGTATAGAGTGTAGGGTATAGAGTGTGGAGTAGAGAGTGTAGGGTATAGAGTGTAGGGTATAGAATGTAGAGTGTAGAGTGTAGGGTGTAGAGTGCAAAGTGTAGGGTATAGAGTGTAAGGTATAGAGTGTAGTGTATAGAGTGTATATTATAGAGTGTAGGGTATAGAGTGTAGAGTTTAGGGTATAGAGTGTAGTGTATAGAGTGTATGGTATAGAGTGTATGGTATAGAGTGTAGAGTGTAGGGTATAGAGTGTAGGGTATAGAGTGTAGGGTATAGAGTGTAGGGTATAGAGTGTAGAGTGTAGGGTATAGAGGGTAGGGTATAGAGTGTAGGGTATGGAGTGTAGGGTATAGAGTGTAGGGTATAGAGTGTAGGTTATAGAGTGTAGGGTATAGAGTGTAGGGTATAGAGTGTAGCTTATAGAGCGTAGGGTGTAGGGTATAGAGTGTAGGGTATAGAGTGTAGGGTATAGAGTGTAGAGTGTAGGGTATAGAGTGTATGGTATAGAGCTTAGGGTGTAGAGTGTAGGGTATAGAGTGTAGAGTTTAGGGTATAGAGTGTGGGGCATAGAGTGTATGGTATACAGTGTAGAGTGTAGGGTATAGAGTGTAGGGTATAGAGTGCAGGTTGTAGAGTGTAGGGTATAGAGTGTACGGTATAGAGTGTAGGGTATAAAGTGTAGAGTGTAGGGTATAGAGTGTATAGTGCAGGGTATAGAGTGTAGGGTATAGAGTGTATAGTGTAGGGTATAGAGTGTATGCTATAGAGTGTATGGTGTAGAATGTATGGTATAGAGTGTAGGGTGTAGAGTGTATGGTATAGAGTGTAGGGTATAGAGTGTAGGGTATATAGTGTAGGGTATAGAGTGTATGTTATAGAGTGTAGGGTATAGAGTGTAGAGTGTAGGGTATAGAGTTTAGAGTGTAGGGTATAGAGTGTAGGGTATAGAGTGTAAGGTATAGAGTGTAGGGTATAGAGTGTAGGGTATAGAGTGTAGGGTAAAGAGTGTAGAGTGTAGGGTACAGAGTGCAGGGTGTAGAGTGTAGGGTATAGAGTGTAGAGTGTAGGGTGTAGGGTGTAGAGTGTATTGTGTAGGGTATAGAGTGTAGGGTATAGAGTGTAGAGTGTAGGGTGTAGAGTGTAGGGTATAGAGTGTAGGGTATAGAGTGTAGGGTATAGAGTGTAGGGTGTAGGGATTAGAGTGTAGGGATTAGAGTGTAGGGTGTAGAGTGTAGGGTGTAGAGTGTAGGGTATAGAGTGTAGGGTATAGAGTGTAGGGTATAGAGTGTAGAGTGTAGGGATTAGAGTGTAGGGATCAGAGTGTAGGGTATAGAGTGTAGGGTATAGAGTGTAGAGTGTAGGGTATAGAGTGTAGGGTATAGAGTGTAGGGAATAGATTGTAGAGTGTAGGGTGTAGAATGTAAACTGTAGGGTATAGAGTGTAAGGTATAGAGTGTAGTGTATAGAGTGTATGTTATAGAGTGTAGGGCATAGAGTGTAGAGTGTAGGGTATAGAGTGTAGGGTATAGAGTGTAGGGTATAGAGTGTAGGGTATAGAGTGTAGGGTATAGAGTGTAGGGTGTAGGGTATAGAGTGTAGGGTATAGAGTGCACGTTGTAGAGTGTAGGGTATAGAGTGTAGGGTATAGAGAGTAGGGTATAAAGTGTAGAGTGTAGGGTATAGAGTGTATAGTGTAGGGTATAGAGTGTAGGGTATAGAGTGTAGAGTGTAGGGTATAGAGTGTATGCTATAGAGTGTATGGTGTAGAGTGTATGGTATAGAGTGTAGGGTATAGAGTGTAGAGTGTAGGGTACAGAGTGTAGGGTATAGAGTGTAGGGTATAGAGTGTAGGGTATAGAGTGCATGTTAAAGAGTGTAGGGTATAGCGTGTAGAGTGTAGGGTATAGAGTTTAGAGTGTAGGGTATAGAGTGTATGGTATAGAGTGTATGGTATAGAGTGTAGGGTATAGAGTGTATGGTATAGAGTGTAGGGTATAGAGTGTAGAGTGTAGGGTATAGAGTGTAGGGTATAGAGTGTAGGGTATAGAGTGTAGGCTATAAAGTGTAGGGTATAGAGTGTAGAGTGTAGGTTATAGAGTGTAGGGTGTAGAGTGTAGGGTATAGAGTGTTGGGTGTAGAGTGCAGGGTGTAGAGTGCAGGGTGTAGAGTGCAGGGTATAGAGTGTAGGGTATAGAGTGTAGGGTATAAAGTGTAGAGTGTAGGGTATAGAGTGTAGGGTATAGAGTGTAGGGTATAGAGTGTAGGGTATAGAGTGTATGTTATAGGGTATAGAGTGTAGAGTGTAGGGTATAGAGTTTAGAGTGTAGGGTATAGAGTGTAGGGTATAGAGTGTAAGGTATAGAGTGTAGGGTGTAGAGTGTAGGGTATAGAGTGTAGGGTATAGAGTGTATGGTATAGAGTGTAGGGTATAGAGTGTATGGTATAGAGTGTAGGGTATAGAGTGTAGAGTGTAGGGTATAGATTGTAGGGTATAGAGTGTAGAGTGTAGGGTATAGAGTGTAGGGTATAGAGTGTAGGGTGTTGAGTGTAGGGTGTAGAGTGTAGGGATTAGAGTGTAGGGTATAGAGTGTAGAGTGTAGGGTATAGAGTGGAGGGTATAGAGTGTAGAGTGTAGGGATTAGATTGTAGGGTATAGCGTGTAGGGTATAGAGTGTATGGTATAGAGTGTAGGGTATACAGTGTAGAGTGTATGGTATAGAGTGTAGGGTATAAAGTGTAGAGTGTAGGTTATAGAGTGTATGGTATAGAGTGTAGGGTGTAGAGTGTATGGTATAGAGTGTAGAGTGTAGGGTATAGAGTGTAGGGTATAGAGTGTAGAGTGTAGGGTAGAGAGTGCAGAGTGTAGGGTATAGAGTGTAGGGTATATAGTGTAGAGTGTAGGGTATAGAGTGTAA
This sequence comes from Ranitomeya imitator, assembly GCF_032444005.1. Lineage (NCBI taxonomy): Eukaryota > Metazoa > Chordata > Amphibia > Anura > Dendrobatidae > Ranitomeya > Ranitomeya imitator. The sequence goes on from NW_027194316.1 coordinate 1,433,181, forward strand.
AGTGTAGGGTATAGAGTGTAGGGTATAGAGTGTAGGGTATAGAGTGTAGAGTGTAGGGTATAGAGTGTAGGGTATAGAGTGTAGGGTATAGAGTGTAGGGTATAGAGTGTAGAGTGTAGGGTATAGAGTGTAGGGTATAGAGTGTAGGGTATAGAGTGTAGAGTGTAGGGTATAGAGTGTAGGGTATAGAGTGTAGGGTATAGAGTGTAGGGTATAGAGTTTAGATTGTAGGGTATAGAGTGTAGGGTATAGAGTGTAAGGTATAGAGTGTAGAGTGTAGGGTATAGAGTGTAGGGTATAGAGTGTAGGGTATAGAGTGTACGGTAAAGAGTGTAGAGTGTAGGGTACAGAGTGCAGGGTGTAGAGGGTAGGGTATAGAGTGTAGAGTGTATGGTGTAGAGTGTAGGGTATAGAGTGTAGGGTGTAGAGTGTAGGGTGTAGGGTATAGAGTGTAGGGTATAGAGTGTAGGGTATAGAGTGTAGGGTGTAGAGTGTAGAGTGTAGGGTGTAGAGTGTAGGGTATAGAGTGTAGGGTATAGAGTGTAGGGTGTAGGGATTAGAGTGTAGGGTGTAGAGTGTATGGTATAGAGTGTAGGGTATAGAGTGTAGGGTATAGAGTGTAGGGTATAGAGTGTATGTTATAGAGTGTAGGGTATAGAGTGTAGAGTGTAGGGTATAGAGTTTAGAGTGTAGGGTATAGAGTGTAGGGTATAGAGTGTAGGGTATAGAGTGTAGGGTATAGGGTGTAGGGTATAGAGTGTAGGGTATAGAGTGTAGGGTAAAGAGTGTAGAGTGTAGGGTATAGAGTGTAGGGTACAGAGTGTAGGGTGTAGAGTGTAGGGTGTAGAGTGTAGGGTGTAGAGTGTAGCGTATAGAGTGTAGGGTATAGAGTGTAGGGTATAGAGTGTAGGGTATAGAGTGTAGGGTGTAGAGTGTAGGGTGTAGAGTGTAGGGTATAGGGTGTAGGGTATAGAGTGTAGGGTATAGAGTGTAGGGTATAGAGTGTAGGGTGTAGAGTGTAGGGTGTAGAGTGTAGGGTATAGAGTGTAGGGAGTAGAGTGTAGGGTATAGAGTGTAGAGTGTAGAGTGTAGGGTGTAGAGTGTAGGGTATAGAGTGTAGGGAGTAGAGTGTAGGGTATAGAGTGTAGGGTATAGAGTGTAGGGTATAGAGTGTAGGGTGTAGAGTGTAGGGTGTAGAGTGTAGGGTATAGAGTGTAGGGTATAGAGTGTAGGGTATAGAGTGTAGGGTATAGAGTGTAGGGTGTAGAGTGTAGGGTGTAGAGTGTAGGGTATAGAGTGTAGGGAGTAGAGTGTAGGGTATAGAGTGTAGAGTGTAGGATATAGAATGTAGAGTGTAGGGAGTAGAGTGTAGGGTGTAGGGTATAGAGTGTAGGGTATAGAGTGTAGGGTGTAGAGTGTAGGGTATAGAGTGTAGAGTGTAGGGTATAGAGTGTAGGGTGTAGGGTATAGAGTGTGGCGTATAGAGTATAGGGTGTAGAGTGTAGGGTATAGAGTGTAGGGTGTAGGGTATAGAGTGTAGAGTGTAGGGTATAGAGTGTAGGGTATAGAGTGTAGGGTATAGAGTGTAGGGTATAGAGTGTAGGGAATAGAGTGTAGGGTGTAAGGTGTAGAGTGTAGGGTATAGAGTGTAGGGTATATACTGTAGGGTATAGAGTGTAGGCTATAGGGTGTAGGGTATAGAGTGTAGAGTGTAGGGTATAGAGTGTAGGGTATAGAGTGTAGGGTATAGAGTGTAGGGTATAGAGTGTAGGGTATAGGGTATAGAGTGTAAGGTGTAGAGTGTAGGGTGTAGAGTGTAGGGTATAGAGTGTAGGGTATAGAGTGTAGGGTGTAGGGTATAGAGTGTAGGGTATAGAGTGTAGGGTATAGAGTGTAGGGTATAGAGTGTAGAGTGTAGAGTGTATGGTATAGAGTGTAGAGTGTAGGGTATAGAGTGTAGGATATAGACTGTAGGGTATAGAGTGTGGCGTATAGATTGTAGGGTATAGAGTGTAGAGTGTAGGGTATAGAGTGTACGGTATAGAGTGTAGGGTATAGAGTGTAGGGTATAGAGTGTAGAGTGTAGGGTATAGAATGTAGGGTATAGAGTGTAGGGTATAGAGTGTAGGGTGTAGGGAATAGAGTGTAGGGTATAGAGTGTAGGGTATAGAGTGTAGGGTATAGAGTGTAGAGTGTAGAGTGTATGGTATAGAGTGTAGAGTGTAGGGTATAGAGTGTAGGGTATAGACTGTAGGGTATAGAGTGTGGCGTATAGATTGTAGGGTATAGAGTGTAGAGTGTAGGGTATAGAATGTAGGGTATAGAGTGTAGGGTATAGAGTGTAGGGAATAGAGTGTAGAGTGTAGGTATAGAGTGTAGAGTGTAAGGTATAGAGTGTAGAGCGTAGGGTATAGACTGTAGGGTGTAGAGTGTAGGGAGTAGAGTGTAGGGTATAGAGTGTAGAGTGTAGGGTATAGAGTGCAGGGTATAGAGTGTAGGGTATAGAGTGTAGAGTGTAGGCTATAGAGTGTAGGGTATAGAGTGTAGAGTGTAGGGTGTAGGGTATAGAGTGTAGGGTATAGAGTGTAGGGTGTAGAGTGTAGGGTATAGAGTGTAGAGTGTAGGGTATAGAGTGTAGGGTGTAGGGTATAGAGTGTGGCGTATAGAGTATAGGGTGTAGAGTGTAGGGTATAGAGTGTAGGGTGTAGGGTATAGAGTGTAGAGTGTAGGGTATAGAGTGTAGGGTATAGAGTGTAGGGTATAGAGTGTAGGGAATAGAGTGTAGGGTGTAAGGTGTAGAGTGTAGGGTATAGAGTGTAGGGTATATACTGTAGGGTATAGAGTGTAGGCTATAGGGTGTAGGGTATAGAGTGTAGAGTGTAGGGTATAGAGTGTAGGGTATAGAGTGTAGGGTATAGAGTGTAGGGTATAGAGTGTAGGGTATAGGGTATAGAGTGTAAGGTGTAGAGTGTAGGGTGTAGAGTGTAGGGTATAGAGTGTAGGGTATAGAGTGTAGGGTGTAGGGTATAGAGTGTAGGGTATAGAGTGTAGGGTATAGAGTGTAGGGTATAGAGTGTAGAGTGTAGAGTGTATGGTATAGAGTGTAGAGTGTAGGGTATAGAGTGTAGGATATAGACTGTAGGGTATAGAGTGTGGCGTATAGATTGTAGGGTATAGAGTGTAGAGTGTAGGGTATTGAGTGTACGGTATAGAGTGTAGGGTATAGAGTGTAGGGTATAGAGTGTAGAGTGTAGGGTATAGAATGTAGGGTATAGAGTGTAGGGTATAGAGTGTAGGGTGTAGGGTATAGAGTGTAGGGTATAGAGTGTAGGGTATAGAGTGTAGGGTATAGAGTGTAGAGTGTAGAGTGTATGGTATAGAGTGTAGAGTGTAGGGTATAGAGTGTAGGGTATAGACTGTAGGGTATAGAGTGTGGCGTATAGATTGTAGGGTATAGAGTGTAGAGTGTAGGGTATAGAATGTAGGGTATAGAGTGTAGGGTATAGAGTGTAGGGAATAGAGTGTAGAGTGTAGGTATAGAGTGTAGAGTGTAAGGTATAGAGTGTAGAGCGTAGGGTATAGACTGTAGGGTGTAGAGTGTAGGGAGTAGAGTGTAGGGTATAGAGTGTAGAGTGTAGGGTATAGAGTGCAGGGTATAGAGTGTAGGGTATAGAGTGTAGAGTGTAGGCTATAGAGTGTAGGGTATAGAGTGTAGAGTGTAGGGTATAGAGTGTAGGGTATAGAGTGTAGGGTATAGAGTGTAGGGTGTAGAGTGTAGGGTATAGAGTGCAGGTTGTAGAGTGTAGGGTAAAGAGTGTAGGGTGTAGAGTGTAGGGTATAGAGTGTAGGGTATAGAGTGTAGGGTATAAAGTGTATCGTGTAGGGTATAGAGTGTATGGTGTAGAGTGTATGGTGTAGAGTGTATGGTGTAGAGTGTAGGGTATAGAGTGTAGGGTATAGAGTGTAGGGTATAGAGTGTAGGGTATAGAGTGTATGTTATAGAGTGTAGGGTATAGAGTGTAGAGTGTAGGGTATAGAGTTTAGAGTTTAGTGTATAGAGTGTAGGGTATAGAGTGTAGGGTATAGAGTGAAGGGTATAGAGTGTAGGGTAAAGAGTGTAGAGTGTAGGGTACAGAGTGCAGGGTGTAGAGTGTAGGGTATAGAGTGTAGGGTGTAGAGTGTAGGGTGTAGGGTATAGAGTGTAGGGTATAGAGTGTAGGGTATAGAGTGTAGGGTATAGAGTGTAGGGTGTAGGGATTAGAGTGTAGGGATTAGAGTGTAGGGTGTAGAGTGTAGGGTGTAGAGTGTAGGGTATAGAGTGTAGGGTATAGAGTGTAGGGTATAGAGTGTAGAGTGTAGGGATTAGAGTGTAGGGTATAGAGTGTAGGGTATAGAATGTAGGGTATAGAGTGTAGGGTAAAGAGTGTAGAGTGTAGGGTACAGAGTGCAGGGTGTAGAGTGTAGGGTATAGAGTGTAGAGTGTAGGGTGTAGAGTGTAGGGTGTAGAGTGTAGGGTATAGAGTATAGAGTGTAGGGTGTAGGGTATAGAGTGTAGGGTATAGAGTGTAGGGTATAGAGTGTAGGGTGTAGGGATTAGAGTGTAGGGATTAGAGTGTAGGGATTAGAGTGTAGGGTGTAGAGTGTAGGGTGTAGAGTGTAGGGTATAGAGTGTAGGGTATAGAGTGTAGGGTATAGAGTGTAGAGTGTAGGGAATAGAGTGTAGGGTATAGAGTGTAGGGTATAGAGTAGAGTGTAGAGTGTAGGCTATAGAGTGTAGGCTATAGAGTGTAGGCTATAGAGTGTAGGGTATAGAGTGTAGGGTATAGAGTGTAGGGTATAGAGTGTAAGGTGTAGGGTATAGAGTGTAGGGTATAGAGTGCAGGTTGTAGAGTGTAGGGTATAGAGTGTAGGATATAGAGAGTAGGGTATAAAGTGTAGAGTGTAGGGTATAGAGTGTATAGTGTAGGGTATAGAGTGTAGGGTATAGAGTGTAGGGTATAGAGTGTAGAGTGTAGGGTATAGAGTGTATGCTATAGAGTGTATGGTGTAGAGTGTATGGTATAGAGTGTAGGGTATAGAGTGTAGAGTGTATGGTATAGAGTGTATGGTATAGAGTGTAGGGAATAGAGAGTAGGGTATAGAGTGTAGGGTATAGAGTGTATGTTATAGAGTGTAGGGTATAGAGTGTAGAGTGTAGGGTATAGAGTTTAGAGTGTAGGGTATAGAGTGTAGGGTGTAGAGTGTAGGGTGTAGGGTATAGAGTGTAGGGTATAGAGTGTAGGGTATAGAGTGTAGGGTGTAGAGTGTAGAGTGTAGGGTGTAGAGTGTAGGGTATAGAGTGTAGGGTATAGAGTGTAGGGTATAGAGTGTAGGGTGTAGGGATTAGAGTGTAGGGTGTAGAGTGTATGGTATAGAGTGTAGGGTATAGAGTGTAGGGTATAGAGTGTAGGGTATAAAGTGTATGTTATAGAGTGTAGGGTATAGAGTGTAGTGTGTAGGGTATAGAGTGTAGGGTATAGAGTGTAGGGTATAGAGTGTAGGGTATAGGGTGTAGAGTATAGAGTGTAGGGTATAGAGTGTAGGGTAAAGAGTGTAGAGTGTAGGGTATAGAGTGTAGGGTACAGAGTGTAGGGTGTAGAGTGTAGGGTGTAGAGTGTAGGGTGTAGAGTGTAGCGTATAGAGTGTAGGGTATAGAGTGTAGGGTATAGAGTGTAGGGTATAGAGTGTAGGGTATAGAGTGTAGGGTGTAGAGTGTAGGGTGTAGAGTGTAGGGTATAGAGTGTAGGGTAAAGAGTGTAGGGTATAGAGTGTAGGGTGTAGAGTGTAGGGTGTAGAGTGTAGGGTATAGAGTGTAGGGTATAGAGTGTAGAGTGTATGGTATAGAGTGTATGGTATAGAGTGTAGGGTATAGAGTGTAGGGTATAGAGTGTAGGGTATAGAGTGTATGTTATAGAGTGTAGGGTATAGAGTGTAGAGTGTAGGGTATAGAGTTTAGAGTGTAGGGTATAGAGTGTAGGGTGTAGAGTGTAGGGTGTAGGGTATAGAGTGTAGGGTATAGAGTGTAGGGTGTAGAGTGTAGAGTGTAGGGTGTAGAGTGTAGGGTATAGAGTGTAGGGTATAGAGTGTAGGGTATAGAGTGTAGGGTGTAGGGATTAGAGTGTAGGGTGTAGAGTGTATGGTATAGAGTGTAGGGTATAGAGTGTAGGGTATAGAGTGTAGGGTATAAAGTGTATGTTATAGAGTGTAGGGTATAGAGTGTAGAGTGTAGGGTATAGAGTGTAGGGTATAGAGTGTAGGGTATAGAGTGTAGGGTATAGGGTGTAGGGTATAGAGTGTAGGGTTTAGAGTGTAGGGTAAAGAGTGTAGAGTGTAGGGTATAGAGTGTAGGGTACAGAGTGTAGGGTGTAGAGTGTAGGGTGTAGAGTGTAGGGTGTAGAGTGTAGCGTATAGAGTGTAGGGTATAGAGTGTAGGGTATAGAGTGTAGGGTATAGAGTGTAGGGTGTAGAGTGTAGGGTGTAGATTGTAGGGTATAGAGTGTAGGGTAAAAAGTGTAGGGTATAGAGTGTAGGGTATAGAGTGTAGGGTGTAGAGTGTAGGGTGTAGAGTGTAGGGTATAGAGTGTAGGGAGTAGAGTGTAGGGTATAGAGTGTATAGTGTAGGGTATAGAGTGTAGAGTGTAGGGAGTAGAGTGTAGAGTTTAGGGTATAGAGTTTAGAGTGTAGGGTGTAGGGTATAGAGTGTAGGGTATAGAGTGTAGGGTGTAGAGTGTAGGGTATAGAGTGTAGAGTGTAGGGTATAGAGTGTAGGGTGTAGGGTATAGAGTGTGGCGTATAGAGTATAGGGTGTAGAGTGTAGGGTATAGAGTGTAGGGTGTAGGGTATAGAGTGTAGAGTGTAGGGTATAGAGTGTAGGGTATAGAGTGTAGGGTATAGAGTGTAGGGTATAGAGTGTAGGGAATAGAGTGTAGGGTGTAAGGTGTAGAGTGTAGGGTATAGAAAGTAGGGTATATACTGTAGGGTATGGAGTGTAGGTTATAGAGTGTAGGGTATAGAGTGTAGGGTATAGAGTGTAGGGTATAGAGTGTAGGGTATAGAGTGTAGGGTATAGAGTGTAGGGTATAGGGTATAGAGTGTAAGGTGTAGAGTGTAGGGTGTAGAGTGTAGGGTATAGAGTGTAGGGTATAGAGTGTAGGGAGTAGGGTATAGAGTGTAGGGTATAGAGTGTAGGGTATAGAGTGTAGGGTATAGAGTGTAGAGTGTAGAGTGTATGGTATAGAGTGTAGAGTGTAGGGTATAGAGTGTAGGGTATAGACTGTAGGGTATAGAGTGTGGCAAATAGATTGTAGGGTATAGAGTGTAGAGTGTAGGGTATAGAGTGTACGGTATAGAGTGTAGGGTATAGAGTGTAGGGTATAGAGTGTAGAGTGTAGGGTATAGAATGTAGGGTATAGAGTGTAGGGTATAGAGTGTGGGGAATAGAGTGTAGAGTGTAAGGTATAGAGTGTAGAGTGTAAGGTATAGAGTGTAGAGTGTAGGGTATAGACTGTAGGGTGTAGAGTGTAGGGAGTAGAGTGTAGGGTATAGAGTGTAGAGTGTAGGGTATAGAGTGCAGGGTATAGAGTGTAGGGTATAGAGTGTAGAGTGTAGGCTATAGAGTTTAGGGTATAGAGTGTAGAGTGTAGGGTATAGAGTGTAGGGTATAGAGTGTAAGGTGTAGAGTGTAGGGTGTAAAGTGTAGGGTATAGAGTGTAGGGTATAGAGTGTAGGGTATAGAGTGTATGGTATAGAGTGTATGGTATAGAGTGTAGGGTATAGAGTGTATGGTATAGAGTGTAGGGTATAGAGTGCAGAGTGTAGGGATTAGAGTGTAGGGTATAGAGTGTAGGCTATAGAGTGTAGGGTATAGAGTGTAGAGTGTAGGGTATAGAGTGTAGGGTGTAGAGTGTAGGGTGTAGGGTATAGAGTGTAGGGTATAGAGTGTAGGGTATAGAGTGTAGGGTGTAGAGTGTAGAGTGTAGGGTGTAGAGTGTAGGGTACAGAGTGTAGGGTATAGAGTGTAGGGTGTAGGAATTAGAGTGTAGGGATTAGAGTGTAGGGTGTAGAGTGTAGGGTGTAGAGTGTAGGGTATAGAGTGTAGGGTATAGAGTGTAGGGTATAGAGTGTAGGGTATAAAGCGTAGAGTGAAGGGTATAGAGTGTATAGTGTAGGGTATAGAGTGTAGGGTATAGAGTGTAGGGTATAGAGTGTAGGGTATAGGGTATAGAGTGTAGGGTGTAGAGTGTAGGGTGTAGGGTGTAGAGTGTATGGTATAGAGTGTAGGGTATAGAGTGTAGGGATTAGAGTGTAGGTATAGAGTGTAGGGTATAGAGTGTAGGGTGTAGAGTGTAGGGTATAGAGTAGAGTGTAGAGTGTAGGGTATAGAGTGTAGAGTGTAGGGGATAGAATGTAGGGTATAGAGTGTAAGGTGTAGAGTGTAGGGTATAGAGTGTATGGTATAGAGTGTAGGGTATAAAGTGTAGACTGTAGGGTATAGAGTGTAGGGTATAGAGTGTAGAGTGTAGGGTAAAGAGTGTAGGGTATAGAGTGTAGGGTATAGAGTGTAGAGTGTAGGGTATAGAGTGTAGGGTATAGAGTGCAGGTTGTAGAGTGTAGGGTATAGAGTGTATGGTATAGAGTGTAGGGTATAAAGTGTAGAGTGTAGTGTATAGAGTGTAGGGTGTAGAGTGTAGGGTGTAGGGTATAGAGTGTAGGGTATAGAGTGTAGGGTATAGAGTGTAGGGTGTAGAGTGTAGAGTGTAGGGTACAGAGTGCAGGGTGTAGAGTGTAGGGTATAGAGTGTAGAGTGTAGGGTATAGAGTGTAGGGTGTAGAGTGTAGGGTGTAGGGTATAGAGTGTAGGGTATAGAGTGTAGGGTATAGAGTGTAGGGTGTAGAGTGTAGAGTGTAGGGTGTAGAGTGTAGGGTATAGAGTGTAGGGTATAGAGTGTAGGGTGTAGGGATTAGAGTGTAGGGATTAGAGTGTAGGGTGTAGAGTGTAGGGTGTAGAGTGTAGGGTATGGAGTGTAGGGTATAGAGTGTAGGGTATAGAGTGTAGGGTATAAAGCGTAGAGTGTAGGGTATAGAGTGTATAGTGTAGGGTATAGAGTGTAGGGTATAGAGTGTAGGGTATAGGGTATAGAGTGTAGGGTGTAGAGTGTAGGGTGTAGGGTGTAGAGTGTATGGTATAGAGTGTAGGGTATAGAGTGTAGGGATTAGAGTGTAGGGTATAGAGTGTAGGGTATAGAGTGTAGGGTATAGAGTGTAGGGTGTAGAGTGTAGGGTATAGAGTGTAGAGAGTAGGGTACAGAGTGTAGGGAATAGAGTAGAGTGTAGAGTGTAGGGTATAGAGTGTAGAGTGTAGGGGATAGAATGTAGGGTATAGAGTGTAAGGTGTAGAGTGTAGGGTATAGAGTGTATGGTATAGAGTGTGGGGTATAAAGTGTAGAGTGTAGGGTATGGAGTGTAGGGTATAGAGTGTATGGTATAGAGTGTAGGGTATAAAGTGTAGAGTGTAGGGTATAGAGTGTAGGGTATAGAGTGTAGAGTGTAGGGTAAAGAGTGTAGGGTATAGAGTGTAGGGTATAGAGTGTAGAGTGTAGGGTATAGAGTGTAGGGTATAGAGTGCAGGATGTAGAGTGTAGGGTATAGAGTGTATGGTATAGAGTGTAGGGTATAAAGTGTAGAGTGTAGTGTATAGAGTGTAGGGTATAGAGTGTAGGGTATAGAGTGTAGGGTATAGAGTGTAGGCTATAGAGTGTAGAGTGTAGGGTGTAGAGTGTAGGGTATAGAGTGTAGGGTATAGAGTGTAGGGTATAGAGTGTGGAGTAGAGAGTGTAGGGTATAGAGTGTAGGGTATAGAATGTAGAGTGTAGAGTGTAGGGTGTAGAGTGCAAAGTGTAGGGTATAGAGTGTAAGGTATAGAGTGTAGTGTATAGAGTGTATGTTATAGAGTGTAGGGTATAGAGTGTAGAGTTTAGGGTATAGAGTGTAGTGTAAAGAGTGTATGGTATAGAGTGTATGGTATAGAGTGTGGAGTGTAGAGTATAGAGTGTAGGGTATAGAGTGTAGGGTATAGAGTGTAGGGTATAGAGTGTAGAGTGTAGGGTATAGAGGGTAGGGTATAGAGTGTAGGGTATGGAGTGTAGGGTATAGAGTGTAGGGTATAGAGTGTAGGTTATAGAGTGTAGGGTATAGAGTGTAGGGTATAGAGTGTAGCTTATAGAGCGTAGGGTGTAGGGTATAGAGTGTAGGGTATAGAGTGTAGGGTATAGAGTGTAGAGTGTAGGGTATAGAGTGTATGGTATAGAGCTTAGGGTGTAGAGTGTAGGGTATAGAGTGTAGAGTTTAGGGTATAGAGTGTGGGGCATAGAGTGTATGGTATACAGTGTAGAGTGTAGGGTATAGAGTGCAGGTTGTAGAGTGTAGGGTATAGAGTGTAGGGTATAGAGTGTAGGGTATAAAGTGTAGAGTGTAGGGTATAGAGTGTATAGTGCAGGGTATAGAGTGTAGGGTATAGAGTGTATAGTGTAGGGTATAGAGTGTATGCTATAGAGTGTATGGTGTAGAATGTATGGTATAGAGTGTAGGGTGTAGAGTGTATGGTATAGAGTGTAGGGTATAGAGTGTAGGGTATATAGTGTAGGGTATAGAGTGTATGTTATAGAGTGTAGGGTATAGAGTGTAGAGTGTAGGGTATAGAGTTTAGAGTGTAGGGTATAGAGTGTAGGGTATAGAGTGTAAGGTATAGAGTGTAGGGTATAGAGTGTAGGGTATAGAGTGTAGGGTAAAGAGTGTAGAGTGTAGGGTTCAGAGTGCAGGGTGTAGAGTGTAGGGTATAGAGTGTAGAGTGTAGGGTGTAGAGTGTAGGGTGTAGAGTGTATTGTGTAGGGTATAGAGTGTAGGGTATAGAGTGTAGAGTGTAGGGTGTAGAGTGTAGGGTATAGAGTGTAGGGTATAGAGTGTAGGGTATAGAGTGTAGGGTGTAGGGATTAGAGTGTAGGGATTAGAGTGTAGGGTGTAGAGTGTAGGGTGTAGAGTGTAGGGTATAGAGTGTAGGGTATAGAGTGTAGGGTATAGAGTGTAGTGTGTAGGGATTAGAGTGTAGGGATTAGAGTGTAGGGTATAGAGTGTAGGGTATAGAGTGTAGGGTATAGAGTGTAGGGTATAGAGTGTAGGGTATAGAGTGTAGGGTATAGAGTGTAGGGAATAGATTGTAGAGTGTAGGGTGTAGAATGTAAAGTGTAGGGTATAGAGTGTAAGGTATAGAGTGTAGTGTATAGAGTGTATGTTATAGAGTGTAGGGCATTGAGTGTAGAGTGTAGGGTATAGAGTGTAGGGTATAGAGTGTAGAGTGTAGGGTGTAGAGTGTAGGGTGTAGAGTGTAGGGTATAGAGTATAGAGTGTAGGGTGTAGGGTATAGAGTGTAGGGTATAGAGTGTAGGGTATAGAGTGTAGGGTGTAGGGATTAGAGTGTAGGGATTAGAGTGTAGGGATTAGAGTGTAGGGTGTAGAGTGTAGGGTGTAGAGTGTAGGGTATAGAGTGTAGGGTATAGAGTGTAGGGTATAGAGTGTAGAATGTAGGGAATAGAGTGTAGGGTATAGAGTGTAGGGTATAGAGTAGAGTGTAGAGTGTAGGCTATAGAGTGTAGGCTATAGAGTGTAGGCTATAGAGTGTAGGGTATAGAGTGTAGGGTATAGAGTGTAGGGTATAGAGTGTAAGGTGTAGGGTATAGAGTGTAGGGTATAGAGTGCAGGTTGTAGAGTGTAGGGTATAGAGTGTAGGATATAGAGAGTAGGGTATAAAGTGTAGAGTGTAGGGTATAGAGTGTATAGTGTAGGGTATAGAGTGTAGGGTATAGAGTGTAGGGTATAGAGTGTAGAGTGTAGGGTATAGAGTGTATGCTATAGAGTGTATGGTGTAGAGTGTATGGTATAGAGTGTAGGGTATAGAGTGTAGAGTGTATGGTATAGAGTGTATGGTATAGAGTGTAGGGAATAGAGAGTAGGGTATAGAGTGTAGGGTATAGAGTGTATGTTATAGAGTGTAGGGTATAGAGTGTAGAGTGTAGGGTATAGAGTTTAGAGTGTAGGGTATAGAGTGTAGGGTGTAGAGTGTAGGGTGTAGGGTATAGAGTGTAGGGTATAGAGTGTAGGGTATAGAGTGTAGGGTGTAGAGTGTAGGGTGTAGAGTGTAGGGTATAGAGTGTAGGGTATAGAGTGTAGGGTATAGAGTGTAGGGTGTAGGGATTAGAGTGTAGGGTGTAGAGTGTATGGTATAGAGTGTAGGGTATAGAGTGTAGGGTATAGAGTGTAGGGTATAAAGTGTATGTTATAGAGTGTAGGGTATAGAGTGTAGAGTGTAGGGTATAGAGTGTAGGGTATAGAGTGTAGGGTATAGAGTGTAGGGTATAGGGTGTAGAGTATAGAGTGTAGGGTATAGAGTGTAGGGTAAAGAGTGTAGAGTGTAGGGTATAGAGTGTAGGGTACAGAGTGTAGGGTGTAGAGTGTAGGGTGTAGAGTGTAGGGTGTAGAGTGTAGCGTATAGAGTGTAGGGTATAGAGTGTAGGGTATAGAGTGTAGGGTATAGAGTGTAGGGTATAGAGTGTAGGGTGTAGAGTGTAGGGTGTAGAGTGTAGGGTATAGAGTGTAGGGTAAAGAGTGTAGGGTATAGAGTGTAGGGTATAGAGTGTAGGGTGTAGAGTGTAGGGTGTAGAGTGTAGGGTATAGAGTGTAGGGTATAGAGTGTAGAGTGTATGGTATAGAGTGTATGGTATAGAGTGTAGGGTATAGAGTGTAGGGTATAGAGTGTAGGGTATAGAGTGTATGTTATAGAGTGTAGGGTATAGAGTGTAGAGTGTAGGGTATAGAGTTTAGAGTGTAGGGTATAGAGTGTAGGGTGTAGAGTGTAGGGTGTAGGGTATAGAGTGTAGGGTATAGAGTGTAGGGTGTAGAGTGTAGAGTGTAGGGTGTAGAGTGTAGGGTATAGAGTGTAGGGTATAGAGTGTAGGGTATAGAGTGGCGGGTGTAGGGATTAGAGTGTAGGGTGTAGAGTGTATGGTATAGAGTGTAGGGTATAGAGTGTAGGGTATAGAGTGTAGGGTATAAAGTGTATGTTATAGAGTGTAGGGTATAGAGTGTAGAGTGTAGGGTATAGAGTGTAGGGTATAGAGTGTAGGGTATAGAGTGTAGGGTATAGAGTGTAGGGTATAGGGTGTAGGGTATAGAGTGTAGGGTTTAGAGTGTAGGGTAAAGAGTGTAGAGTGTAGGGTATAGAGTGTAGGGTACAGAGTGTAGGGTGTAGAGTGTAGGGTGTAGAGTGTAGGGTGTAGAGTGTAGCGTATAGAGTGTAGGGTATAGAGTGTAGGGTATAGAGTGTAGGGTATAGAGTGTAGGGTGTAGAGTGTAGGGTGTAGAGTGTAGGGTATAGAATGTAGGGTAAAGAGTGTAGGGTATAGAGTGTAGGGTATAGAGTGTAGGGTGTAGAGTGTAGGGTGTAGAGTGTAGGGTATAGAGTGTAGGGAGTAGAGTGTAGGGTATAGAGTGTAGAGTGTAGGGTATAGAGTGTAGAGTGTAGGGAGTAGAGTGTAGAGTTTAGGGTATAGAGTGTAGAGTGTAGGGTGTAGAGTGTAGGGTATAGAGTGTAGAGTGTAGGGTATAGAGTGTAGGGTGTAGGGTATAGAGTGTGGCGTATAGAGTATAGGGTGTAGAGTGTAGGGTATAGAGTGTAGGGTGTAGGGTATAGAGTGTAGAGTGTAGGGTATAGAGTGTAGGGTATAGAGTGTAGGGTATAGAGTGTAGGGAATAGAGTGTAGGGTGTAAGGTGTAGAGTGTAGGGTATAGAGAGTAGGGTATATACTGTAGGGTATGGAGTGTAGGTTATAGAGTGTAGGGTATAGAGTGTAGAGTATAGAGTGTAGGGTATAGAGTGTAGGGTATAGAGTGTAGGGTATAGGGTATAGAGTGTAAGGTGTAGAGTGTAGGGTGTAGAGTGTAGGGTATAGAGTGTAGGGTATAGAGTGTAGGGAGTAGGGTATAGAGTGTAGGGTATAGAGTGTAGGGTATAGAGTGTAGGGTATAGAGTGTAGAGTGTAGAGTGTATGGTATAGAGTGTAGAGTGTAGGGTATAGAGTGTAGGGTATAGACTGTAGGGTATAGAGTGTGGCAAATAGATTGTAGGGTATAGAGTGTAGAGTGTAGGGTATAGAGTGTACGGTATAGAGTGTAGGGTATAGAGTGTAGGGTATAGAGTGTAGAGTGTAGGGTATAGAATGTAGGGTATAGAGTGTAGGGTATAGAGTGTAGGGAATAGAGTGTAGAGTGTAAGGTATAGAGTGTAGAGTGTAAGGTATAGAGTGTAGAGTGTAGGGTATAGACTGTAGGGTGTAGAGTGTAGGGAGTAGAGTGTAGGGTATAGAGTGTAGAGTGTAGGGTATAGAGTGCAGGGTATAGAGTGTAGGGTATAGAGTGTAGAGTGTAGGCTATAGAGTGTAGGGTATAGAGTGTAGAGTGTAGGGTATAGAGTGTAGGGTATAGAGTGTAGGGTATAGAGTGTAAGGTGTAGAGTGTAGGGTGTAGAGTGTAGGGTATAGAGTGTAGGGTATAGAGTGTAGGGTATAGAGTGTATGGTATAGAGTGTATGGTATAGAGTGTAGGGTATAGAGTGTATGGTATAGAGTGTAGGGTATAGAGTGCAGAGTGTAGGGATTAGAGTGTAGGGTATAGAGTGTAGGCTATAGAGTGTAGGGTATAGAGTGTAGAGTGTAGGGTATAGAGTGTAGGGTGTAGAGTGTAGGGTGTAGGGTATGGAGTGTAGGGTATAGAGTGTAGGGTATAGAGTGTAGGGTGTAGAGTGTAGAGTGTAGGGTGTAGAGTGTAGGGTATAGAGTGTAGGGTATAGAGTGTAGGGTGTAGTGATTAGAGTGTAGGGATTAGAGTGTAGGGTGTAGAGTGTAGGGTGTAGAGTGTAGGGTATAGAGTGTAGGGTATAGAGTGTAGGGTATAGAGTGTAGGGTATAAAGCGTAGAGTGTAGGGTATAGAGTGTATAGTGTAGGGTATAGAGTGTAGGGTATAGAGTGTAGGGTATAGAGTGTAGGGTATAGGGTATAGAGTGTAGGGTGTAGAGTGTAGGGTGTAGGGTGTAGAGTGTATTGTATAGAGTGTAGGGTTTAGAGTGTAGGAATTAGAGTGTAGGGTATAGAGTGTAGGGTATAGAGTGTAGGGAATAGAGTGTAGAGTGTAGGGTATAGAGTGTAGAGTGTAGGGGATAGAATGTAGGGTATAGAGTGTGGGGTATAAAGTGTAGAGTGTAGGGTATGGAGTGTAGGGTATAGAGTGTATGGTATAGAGTGTAGGGTATAAAGTGTAGAGTGTAGGGTATAGAGTGTAGGGTATAGAGTGTAGAGTGTAGGGTAAAGAGTGTAGGGTATAGAGTGTAGGGTATAGGGTGTAGAGTGTAGGGTATAGAGTGTAGGGTATAGAGTGCAGGTTGTAGAGTGTAGGGTATACAGTGTATGGTATAGAGTGTAGGGTATAAAGTGTAGAGTGTAGTGTATAGAGTGTAGGGTATAGAGTGTAGGGTATAGAGTGTAGGGTATAGAGTGTAGGCTATAGAGTGTAGAGTGTAGGGTGTAGAGTGTAGGGTATAGAGTGTAGGGTATAGAGTGTAGGGTATAGAGTGTGGAGTAGAGAGTGTAGGGTATAGAGTGTAGGGTATAGAATGTAGAGTGTAGAGTGTAGGGTGTAGAGTGCAAAGTGTAGGGTATAGAGTGTAAGGTATAGAGTGTAGTGTATAGAGTGTATGTTATAGAGTGTAGGGTATAGAGTGTAGAGTTTAGGGTATAGAGTGTAGTGTATAGAGTGTATGGTATAGAGTGTATGGTATAGAGTGTAGAGTGTAGGGTATAGAGTGTAGGGTATAGAGTGTAGATTGTAGGGTATAGAGGGTAGGGTATAGAGTGTAGGGTATGGAGTGTAGGGTATAGAGTGTAGGGTATAGAGTGTAGGTTAGAGTGTAGGGTATAGAGTGTAGGGTATAGAGTGTAGCTTATAGAGCGTAAGGTGTAGGGTATAGAGTGTAGGGTATAGAGTGTAGGGTATAGAGTGTAGAGTGTAGGGTATAGAGTGTATGGTATAGAGCTTAGGGTGTAGAGTGTAGGGTATAGAGTGTAGAGTTTAGGGTATAGAGTGTGGGGCATAGAGTGTATGGTATACAGTGTAGAGTGTAGGGTATAGAGTGAAGGGTATAGAGTGCAGGTTGTAGAGTGTAGGGTATAGAGTGTAGGGTATAGAGTGTAGGGTATAAAGTGTAGAGTGTAGGGTATAGAGTGTATAGTGTAGGGTATAGAGTGTAGGGTATAGAGTGTAGGGTATAGAGTGTATAGTGTAGGGTATAGAGTGTATGCTATAGAGTGTATGGTGTAGAGTGTATGGTATAGAGTGTAGGGTATAGAGTGTATGTTATAGAGTGTAGGGTATAGAGTGTAGAGTGTAGGGTATAGAGTTTAGAGTGTAGGGTATAGAGTGTAGGGTATAGAGTGTAAGGTATAGAGTGTAGAGTGTAGGGTATAGAGTGTAGGGTATAGAGTGTAGGGTAAAGAGTGTAGAGTGTAGGGTACAGAGTGCAGGGTGTAGAGTGTAGGGTATAGAGTGTAGAGTGTAGGGTGTAGAGTGTAGGGTGTAGAGTGTAGGGTATAGAGTGTAGGGTATAGAGTGTAGAGTGTAGTGTGTAGAGGGTAGGGTATAGAGTGTAGGGTATAGAGTGTAGGGATTAGAGTGTAGGGTGTAGAGTGTAGGGTGTAGAGTGTAGGGAATAGAGTGTAGGGTATAGAGTGTAGGGTATAGAGTGTAGAGTGTAGGGATTAGAGTGTAGGGATTAGAGTGTAGGGTATAGAGTGTAGGGTATAGAGTGTAGAGTGTAGGGTATAGAGTGTAGGGTACAGAGTGTAGGGTATAGAGTGTAGGGAATAGAGTGTAGAGTGTAGGGTGTAGAATGTAAAGTGTAGGGTATAGAGTGTAAGGTATAGAGTGTAGTGTATAGAGTGTATGTTATAGAGTGTAGGGTATAGAGTGTAGAGTGTAGGGTATAGAGTGTAGGGTATAGAGTGTAGGGTATAGAGTGTAGGGCATAGAGTGTAGGGTATAGAGTGTAGGGTATAGAGTGCACGTTGTAGAGTGTAGGGTATAGAGTGTAGGGTATAGAGAGTAGGGTATAAAGTGTAGAGTGTAGGGTATAGAGTGTATAGTGTAGGGTATAGAGTGTAGGGTATAGAGTGTAGAGTGTAGGGTATAGAGTGTATGCTATAGAGTGTATGGTGTAGAGTGTATGGCATAGAGTGTAGGGTATAGAGTGTAGAGTGTAGGGTACAGAGTGTAGGGTATAGAGTGTAGGGTATAGAGTGCATGTTATAGAGTGTATGGCATAGAGTGTAGAGTGTAGGGTATAGAGTTTAGAGTGTATGGTATAGAGTGTATGGTATAGAGTGTATGGTATAGAGTGTAGGGTATAGAGTGTATGGTATAGAGTGTAGGGTATAGAGTGTAGAGTGTAGGGTATAGAGTGTAGGGTATAGAGTGTAGGGTATAGAGTGTAGGCTATAGAGTGTAGGGTATAGAGTGTAGAGTGTAGGGTATAGAGTGTAGGGTGTAGAGTGTAGGGTATAGAGTGTTGGGTGTAGAGTGCAGGGTTTAGAGTGCAGGGTGTAGAGTGCAGGGTATAGAGTGTAGGGTATAGAGTGTAAGGTATAAAGTGTAGAGTGTAGGGTATAGAGTGTAGGGTATAGAGTGTAGGGTGTAGAGTGTAGGGTGTAGAGTGTATGGTATAGAGTGTAGGGTGTAGAGTGTAGGGTATAGAGTGTAGAGTGTAGGGTATAGAGTGTAGGGTATAGAGCTTAGGGTGTAGAGTGTAGGATATAGAGTGTAGAGTTTAGGGTATAGAGTGTGGGGCATAGAGTGTATGGTATACACTCTACACCCTACACCCTACACCCTACACACTATACCCTATACCCTACACTCTATACCCTACACTCTATACCCTCCACTCTATACCCTACACTATACACTCTATACCCTACACTCTACGCTTTATACCCTACACTCTATACCCTACACTCTATACCCTACACTCTATACCCTACACTCTACACCCTACACTCTACACCCTACACTCTAATCCCTACACCCTACACTCTATACCCTACACTCTATACCCTACACTCTACACCCTACACTCTACACTCTACACCCTACACTCTATACCCTACACTCTATACCCTACACTCTATACCCTACACCCTACACTCTACACCCTACACTCTATACCCTACACTCTACACTCTATACCCTACACTCTACACCCTGCACTCTGTACCCTACACTCTACACTCTACACCCTACACTCTATACCCTACACTCTATACCCTACACTCTATACCCTACACCCTACACTCTACACCCTACACTCTATACACTACACTCTACACTTTATACCCTACACTCTATACCATACACTCTATACCCTACACTCTACAACCTGCACTCTATACCCTACACACTATACCCTACACTCTACACTCTATACCCTACACTCTATACCCTACACTCTACACTTTATACCCTACACTCTATACCATACACTCTATACCCTACACTCCATACCCTACACTCTACACTTTATACCCCACACTCTATACCATACACTCTATACCCTACACTCTACACCTTACACTCTACACCCTACATTCTATCCCCTACACTCTACACTCTATACCCTAGACTCTACACTCTACTCTATACCCTACACTCTATACCCTACACTCTACACTCAATACCCTACACTCTACACCCTACACTCTATACCCTACACTCTATACCTACACTCTAATCCCTACACTCTATACCCTACACTCTATACCATACACTCTACACCCTACACCCTACACTCTACACCCTACACTCTATACCCTATACCCTACACTCTATACCATACACTCTACACCCTACACCCTACACTCTACACCCTACACTCTAATCCCTACACTCTAATCCCTACACCCTACACTCTATACCCTACACTCTATACCCTACACTCTACACCCTACACTCTACACTCTACACCCTACACTCTATACCCTACACTCTACACTTTATACCCTACACTCTACACCCTGCACTCTGTACCCTACACTCTACACTCTTTACCCTACACTCTATACCCTACACTCTATACCCTACACTCTATACCCTACACTCTACACTCTATACCTTGCACTCTATACCCTACACTCTATACCCTACACTCTAAACTCTATACCCTACACTCTACACTCTATAACCTACACTCTATAACATACACTCTATACCCTACACTCTATACCCTACACTCTATACCATACACTCTATACCCTACACTCTACACCCTACACTCTATAGCCTACACTCTATACCCTACACTCTATACCCTACACTCTAATCCCTACACTCTACACTCTATACCCTACACTCTATACCATACACTCTATACCCTACACTCTATACCATACACTCTATACCATACACTCTATACCCTACACTCTATACCCTACACTCTATACCCTACACTCTACACCCTACACTCTACACCTTACACTCTATACCCTACACTCTATACTCTACACTCTAAACTCTATACCCTACACTCTACACTCTATAACCTACACTCTATAACATACACTCTATACCCTACACTCTATACCCTACACTCTATACCATACACTCTATACCCTACACTCTACACCCTACACTCTATAGCCTACACTCTATACCCTATACTCTATACCCTACACTCTATACCCTACACTCTATAGCCTACACTCTATACCCTACACTCTATACCCTACACTCTAATCCCTACACTCTACACTCTATACCCTACACTCTATACCATACACTCTATACCCTACACTCTATACCATAAACTCTATACCATACACTCTATACCATACACTCTATACCCTACACTCTATACCCTACACTCTATACCCTACACTCTACACCCTACACTCTACACCTTACACTCTATACCCTACACTCTATACCCTACACTCTAAACTCTATACCCTACACTCTACACTCTATAACCTACACTCTATAACATACACTCTATACCCTACACTCTATACCCTACACTCTATACCATACACTCTATACCCTACACTCTACACCCTACACTCTATAGCCTACACTCTATACCCTACACTCTATACCCTATACTCTAATCCCTACACTCTACACTCTATACCCTACACTCTATACCATACACTCTATACCCTACACTCTATACCCTACACTCTAAACCCTACACTCTATACCATACACTCTATACCATACACTCTACACTCTATACCCTACACTCTATACCATACACTCTACACCATACACTCTATAGCATACACTCTATACCCTACACTCTACACTCTATACCTTGCACTCTATACCCTACACTCTATACCCTACACCCTACACTCTATACCCTACACTCTATACCCTACACTCTATACCCTACACTCTATACCCTACACTCTACACTCTATACCCTACACTCTATAGCCTACACTCTACACTCTACTCTATACCCTACACTCTATACCCTACACTCTAATCCCTACACTCTAATCCCTACACTCTTCACTCTATACCCTACACTCTATACCATACACTCTATACCCTACACTCTACACCCTACACTCTACACCCTACACTCTAATCCCTACACTCTAATTCCTACACTCTAATCCCTACACCCTACACTCTATACCCTACACTCTATACCCTACACTCTATATCCTACACTCTATACCCTAAACTCTATACCCTACACCCTACACTCTACACCCTACACTCTACACTCTATACCCTACAGTCTACACCCTACACCCTACACTCTACACCCTGCACTCTGTACCCTACACTCTACACTCTTTACCCTACACTCTATACCCTACACTCTAATCCCTACACCCTACACTCTATACCCTACACTCTATACCCTACACTCTACACCCTACACTCTAATCCCTACACTCTAATCCCTACACTCTAATCCCTACACCCAATACCCTACACTCTATACCCTACACTCTATACCCTACACTCTATACCCTACACTCTATACCCTACACCCTACACTCTACACCCTACACTCTACACTCTATACCCTATACACTACACCCTACACTCTACACCCTACACTCTACATTCTATACCCTACACTCTACACCCAGCACTCTGTACCCTACACTCTACACTCTTTACCCTACACTCTATACCCTACACTCTATACCCTACACTCTATACCCTACACTCTAAACTCTATACCCTACACTCTACACTCTATACCCCACACTCTATAACATACACTCTATTCCCTACACTCTATACCATACACTCTACACCCTACACTCTATACCATACACTCTACACCCTACACTCTATACCATACACTCTACACCATACACTCTATAGCATACACTCTATATCCTACACTATACACTCTATACCCTACACTCTATACCCTACACTCTATACCCTACACTATATACTCTATACCCTACACTCTACACTTTATACCCTACACTCTATACCCTACACTCTATACCCTACACTCTATACCCTACACTCTATACCCTACACTCTACAACCTGCACTCCACAACCTGCAATCTATACCCTACACTCTATACCCTACACTCTACACTCTATACCCTACACTCTATAACATACACTCTATACCCTACACTATATACCCTACACTCTATACCCTACACTCTATACCCTACACTCTATACCCTACACTCTACAACCTGCACTCTACAACCTGCAATCTATACCCTACATTCTATACCCTACACTCTACACTCTATACCCTACACTCTATACCCTACACTCTATACCCTACACTCTATACCCTACACTCTACACTCTATACCCTACACTCTATAGCCTACACTCTACACCCTACACTCTATACCCTGCACTCTATACCCTACACTCTACTCTCTATACCCTACACTCTACTCCCTACACTCTACACCCTACAGTCTATACCCTACACTCTACACTCTATACCTTACACTCTACACTCTATTCCCTACACTCTATACCCTACACTCTATACCCTACATTCTATACCCTACACTCTACACTCTATACCCTACACTCTATACCCTACACTCCATACCGTACACTCTATACCCTACACTCTACACTCTATACCCTACACTCTATACGCCACACTCTATACCCTACAGTCTATACCCTACACTCTATACCCTACACTCTACACTCTATACCATACACTCTACACTCTATACCCTACACTCTATACCCTACACTCTATACCCTACACCCTACACTCTATACCCTACACTCTATACCCTACACTCTACACCCTACACTCTACACCCTACACCCTACACTCTATACCCTATACCGTACACTCTATACCCTACACTCTATACCCTACACTCTATACCCTACACTCTATACCCTACACTATACACTCTATACCCTACACTCTACACTTTATACCCTACACTCTATACCCTACACTCTATACCCTGCACTCTACACTCTATACCCTACACTCTATAGCCTACACTCTATACCCTACAGTATATACCATACACTCTATACCCTACACTCTACACCTTACACTCTACACTCTATTCCCTACACTCTATACCGTACACTCTACACTCTATACCCTACACTCTATAGCCTACACTCTATACCCTACAGTATATACCCTACACTCTATACCCTACACTCTACACCTTACACTCTACACTCTATTCCCTACACTCTATACCCTACAGTATATACCCTACACTCTATACCCTACACTCTACACCTTACACTCTACACTCTATTCCCTACACTCTATACCGTACACTCTATACCCTACACTCTATACCCTACACTCTACACTCTATACCCTACACCCTACACTCTATACCCTACACTCTACACTCTATATCCTACACTCTATACCCTGCACTCTACACCCTGCACTCTACATCCAACACTCTATACCCTACACTCTACACCCTACACTCTATACCCTACACTCTATAACCTACACTCTACACTCTATACCATACACTCTACACTCTATACCCTACACTCTATACCCTACACTCTAATCCCTACACTCTACACTCTATACCCTACACTCTATACCATACACTCTATACCATACACTCTATACCCTACACTCTATACCCTACACTCTACACCCTACACTCTATACCTTACACTCTAAACTCTATACCCTACACTCTACACTCTATACCCTACACTCTATAACTTACACTCTATACCCTACACTCTATACCCTACACTCTATACCCTACACTCTATACCATACACTCTACACTCTATACCCTACACTCTATACCCTACACTCTAAACTCTATACCCTACACTCTACACTCTATACCCTACACTCTATAACTTACACTCTATACCCTACACTCTATACCCTACACTCTATACCCTACACTCTATACCATACACTCTACACTCTATACCCTACACTCTATACCATACACTCTACACCATACACTCTATAGCATACACTCTATACCCTACACCCTACACTCTACACCCTACACTCTAATCCCTACACTCTAATCCCTACACCCTACACTCTATACCCTACACTCTATACCCTACACTCTACACCCTACACTCTACACTCTACACCCTACACTCTATACCCTACACTCTATACCCTACACTCTATACCCTACACCCTACACTCTACACCCTACACTCTATACCCTACACTCTACACTTTATACCCTACACTCTACACCCTGCACTCTGTACCCTACACTCTACACTCTTTACCCTACACTCTATACCCTACACTCTATACCCTACACTCTATACCCTACACTCTATACCCTACACTCTACACTCTATACCTTGCACTCTATACCCTACACTCTATACCCTACACTCTAAACTCTATACCCTACACTCTACACTCCATAACCTACACTCTATAACATACACTCTATACCCTACACTCTATACCCTACACTCTATACCATACACTCTATACCCTACACTCTACACCCTACACTCTATAGCCTACACTCTATACCCTACACTCTATACCCTACACTCTAATCCCTACACTCTACACTCTATACCCTACACTCTATACCATACACTCTATACCCTACACTCTATACCATACACTCTATACCATACACTCTATACCATACACTCTATACCCTACACTCTATACCCTACACTCTGTACCCTACACTCTACACCCTACACTCTACACCTTACACTCTATACCCTACACTCTATACCCTACACTCTAAACTCTATACCCTACACTCTACACTCTATAACCTACACTCTATAACATACACTCTATACCCTACACTCTATACCCTACACTCTATACCATACACTCTATACCCTACACTCTACACCCTACACTCTATAGCCTACACTCTAGACCCTACACTCTATACCCTACACTCTATACCCTACACTCTAATCCCTACACTCTAATCCCTACACTCTTCACTCTATACCCTACACTCTATACCATACACTCTATACCCTACACTCTACACCCTACACTCTACACCCTACACTCTAATCCCTACACTCTAATCCCTACACTCTAATCCCTACACCCTACACTCTATACCCTACACTCTATACCCTACACTCTATATCCTACACTCTATACCCTAAACTCTATACCCTACACCCTACACTCTACACCCTACACTCTACACTCTATACCCTACAGTCTACACCCTACACCCCACACTCTACACCCTGCACTCTGTACCCTACACTCTACACTCTTTACCCTACACTCTATACCCTACACTCTAATCCCTACACCCTACACTCTATACCCTACACTCTATACCCTACACTCTACACCCTACACTCTAATCCCTACACTCTAATCCCTACACTCTAATCCCTACACCCAATACCCTACACTCTATACCCTACACTCTATACCCTACACTCTATACCCTACACTCTATACCCTACACCCTACACTCTACACCCTACACTCTACACTCTATACCCTATACTCTACACCCTACACTCTACACCCTACACTCTACATTCTATACCCTACACTCTACACCCAGCACTCTGTACCCTACACTCTACACTCTTTACCCTACACTCTATACCCTACACTCTATACCCTACACTCTATACCCTACACTCTAAACTCTATACCCTACACTCTACACTCTATACCCCACACTCTATAACATACACTCTATTCCCTACACTCTATACCATACACTCTACACCCTACACTCTATACCATACACTCTACACCCTACACTCTATACCATACACTCTACACCATACACTCTATAGCATACACTCTATATCCTACACTATACACTCTATACCCTACACTCTATACCCTACAGTCTATACCCTACACTATATACTCTATACCCTACACTCTACACTTTATACCCTACACTCTATACCCTACACTCTATACCCTACACTCTATACCCTACACTCTATACCCTACACTCTACAACCTGCACTCTACAACCTGCAATCTATACCCTACACTCTATACCCTACACTCTACACTCTATACCCTACACTCTATAACATACACTCTATACCCTACACTCTATACCCTACACTCTATACCCTACACTCTATACCCTACACTCTATACCCTACACTCTACAACCTGCACTCTACAACCTGCAATCTATACCCTACACTCTATACCCTACACTCTACACTCTATACCCTACACTCTATACCCTACACTCTATACCCTACACTCTATACCCTACACTCTACACTCTATACCCTACACTCTATAGCCTACACTCTACACCCTACACTCTATACCCTGCACTCTATACCCTACACTCTACTCTCTATACCCTACACTCTACTCCCTACACTCTACACCCTACAGTCTATACCCTACACTCTACACTCTATACCTTACACTCTACACTCTATTCCCTACACTCTATACCCTACACTCTATACCCTACATTCTATACCCTACACTCTACACTCTATACCCTACACTCTATACCCTACACTCCATACCGTACACTCTATACCCTACACTCTACACTCTATACCCTACACTCTATACGCCACACTCTATACCCTACAGTCTATACCCTACACTCTATACCCTACACTCTACACTCTATACCATACACTCTACACTCTACACTCTATACCCTACACTCTATACCCTACACTCTATACCCTACACCCTACACTCTATACCCTACACTCTATACCCTACACTCTACACCCTACACTCTACACCCTACACCCTACACTCTATACCCTATACCGTACACTCTATACCCTACACTCTATACCCTACACTCTATACCCTACACTCTATACCCTACACTATACACTCTATACCCTACACTCTACACTTTATACCCTACACTCTATACCCTACACTCTACACCCTGCACTCTACACTCTATACCCTACACTCTATAGCCTACACTCTATACCCTACAGTATATACCCTACACTCTATACCCTACACTCTACACCTTACACTCTACACTCTATTCCCTACACTCTATACCGTACACTCTACACTCTATACCCTACACTCTATAGCCTACACTCTATACCCTACAGTATATACCCTACACTCTATACCCTACACTCTACACCTTACACTCTACACTCTATTCCCTACACTCCATACCCTACAGTATATACCCTACACTCTATACCCTACACTCTACACCTTACACTCTACACTCTATTCCCTACACTCTATACCGTACACTCTATACCCTACACTCTATACCCTACACTCTACACTCTATACCCTACACCCTACACTCTATACCCTACACTCTACACTCTATATCCTACACTCTATACCCTGCACTCTACACCCTGCACTCTACATCCAACACTCTATACCCTACACTCTACACCCTACACTCTATACCCTACACTCTATAACCTACACTCTACACTCTATACCATACACTCTACACTCTATACCCTACACTCTATACCCTACACTCTAATCCCTACACTCTACACTCTATACCCTACACTCTATACCATACACTCTATACCCTACACTCTATACCATACACTCTATACCTTACACTCTATACCCTACACTCTATACCCTACACTCTAAACTCTATACCCTACACTCTACACTCTATACCCTACACTCTATAACTTACACTCTATACCCTACACTCTATACCCTACACTCTATACCCTACACTCTATACCATACACTCTACACCCTACACTCTATACCATACACTCTACACCATACACTCTATAGCATACACTCTATACCCTACACCCTACACTCTACACCCTACACTCTAATCCCTACACTCTAATCCCTACACCCTACACTCTATACCCTACACTCTATACCCTACACTCTACACCCTACAATCTACACTCTACACCCTACACTCTATACCCTACACTCTATACCCTACACTCTATACCCTACACCCTACACTCTACACCCTACACTCTATACCCTACACTCTACACTTTATACCCTACACTCTACACCCTGCACTCTGTACCCTACACTCTACACTCTTTACCCTACACTCTATACCCTACACTCTATACCCTACACTCTATACCCTACACTCTATACCCTACACTCTACACTCTATACCTTGCACTCTATACCCTACACTCTATACCCTACACTCTAAACTCTATACCCTACACTCTACACTCTATAACCTACACTCTATAACATACACTCTATACCCTACACTCTATACCCTACACTCTATACCGTACACTCTATACCCTACACTCTACACCCTACACTCTATAGCCTACACTCTATACCCTACACTCTATACCCTACACTCTAATCCCTACACTCTACACTCTATACCCTACACTCTATACCATACACTCTATACCCTACACTCTATACCATACACTCTATACCATACACTCTATACCATACACTCTATACCCTACACTCTATACCCTACACTCTATACCCTACACTCTACACCCTACACTCTACACCTTACACTCTATACCCTACACTCTATACCCTACACTCTAAACTCTATACCCTACACTCTACACTCTATAACCTACACTCTATAACATACACTCTATACCCTACACTCTATACCCTACACTCTATACCATACACTCTATACCCTACACTCTACACCCTACACTCTATAGCCTACACTCTATACCCTACACTCTATACCCTACACTCTATACCCTACACTCTATAGCCTACACTCTATACCCTACACTCTATACCCTACACTCTAATCCCTACACT
This sequence comes from Ranitomeya imitator, assembly GCF_032444005.1. NCBI lineage: Eukaryota > Metazoa > Chordata > Amphibia > Anura > Dendrobatidae > Ranitomeya > Ranitomeya imitator. The sequence goes on from NW_027194316.1 coordinate 1,461,600, forward strand.
CTACACTCTATACCCTACACTCTATACCATACACTCTATACCCTACACTCTATACCATAAACTCTATACCATACACTCTATACCATACACTCTATACCCTACACTCTATACCCTACACTCTATACCCTACACTCTACACCCTACACTCTACACCTTACACTCTATACCCTACACTCTATACCCTACACTCTAAACTCTATACCCTACACTCTACACTCTATAACCTACACTCTATAACATACACTCTATACCCTACACTCTATACCCTACACTCTATACCATACACTCTATACCCTACACTCTACACCCTACACTCTATAGCCTACACTCTATACCCTACACTCTATACCCTACACTCTAATCCCTACACTCTACACTCTATACCCTACACTCTATACCATACACTCTATACCCTACACTCTATACCCTACACTCTAAACCCTACACTCTATACCATACACTCTATACCATACCCTCTACACTCTATACCCTACACTCTATACCATACACTCTACACCATACACTCTATAGCATACACTCTATACCCTACACTCTACACTCTATACCTTGCACTCTATACCCTACACTCTATACCCTACACCCTACACTCTATACCCTACACTCTATACCCTACACTCTATACCCTACACTCTATACCCTACACTCTACACTCTATACCCTACACTCTATAGCCTACACTCTACACTCTACTCTATACCCTACACTCTATACCCTACACTCTAATCCCTACACTCTAATCCCTACACTCTTCACTCTATACCCTACACTCTATACCATACACTCTATACCCTACACTCTACACCCTACACTCTACAACCTACACTCTTATCCCTACACTCTAATCCCTACACTCTAATCCCTACACCCTACACTCTATACCCTACACTCTATACCCTACACTCTATATCCTACACTCTATACCCTAAACTCTATACCCTACACCCTACACTCTACACCCTACACTCTACACTCTATACCCTACAGTCTACACCCTACACCCTACACTCTACACCCTGCACTCTGTACCCTACACTCTACACTCTTTACCCTACACTCTATACCCTACACTCTAATCCCTACACCCTACACTCTATACCCTACACTCTATACCCTACACTCTACACCCTACACTCTAATCCCTACACTCTAATCCCTACACTCTAATCCCTACACCCAATACCCTACACTCTATACCCTACACTCTATACCCTACACTCTATACCCTACACTCTATACCCTACACCCTACACTCTACACTCTATACCCTATACTCTACACCCTACACTCTACACCCTACACTCTACATTCTATACCCTACACTCTACACCCAGCACTCTGTACCCTACACTCTACACTCTTTACCCTACACTCTATACCCTACACTCTATACCCTACACTCTATACCCTACACTCTAAACTCTATACCCTACACTCTACACTCTATACCCCACACTCTATAACATACACTCTATTCCCTACACTCTATACCACACACTCTACACCCTACACTCTATACCATACACTCTACACCCTACACTCTATACCATACACTCTACACCATACACTCTATAGCATACACTCTATATCCTACACTATACACTCTATACCCTACACTCTATACCCTACACTCTATACCCTACACTATATACTCTATACCCTACACTCTACACTTTATACCCTACACTCTATACCCTACACTCTATACCCTACACTCTATACCCTACACTCTATACCCTGCACTCTACAACCTGCACTCTACAACCTGCAATCTATACCCTACACTCTATACCCTACACTCTACACTCTATACCCTACACTCTATAACATACACTCTATACCCTACACTCTATACCCACACTCTATACCCTACACTCTATACCCTACACTCTATACCCTACACTCTATACCCTACACTCTACAACCTGCACTCTACAACCTGCAATCTATACCCTACACTCTATACCCTACACTCTACACTCTATACCCTACACTCTATACCCTACACTCTATACCCTACACTCTACACTCTATACCCTACACTCTATAGCCTACACTCTATACCCTACACTCTATACCCTACACTCTAATCCCTACACTCTACACTCTATACCCTACACTCTATACCATACACTCTATACCCTACACTCTATACCCTACACTCTAAACCCTACACTCTATACCATACACTCTATACCATACCCTCTACACTCTATACCCTACACTCTATACCATACACTCTACACCATACACTCTATAGCATACACTCTATACCCTACACTCTACACTCTATACCTTGCACTCTATACCCTACACTCTATACCCTACACCCTACACTCTATACCCTACACTCTATACCCTACACTCTATACCCTACACTCTATACCCTACACTCTACACTCTATACCCTACACTCTATAGCCTACACTCTACACTCTACTCTATACCCTACACTCTATACCCTACACTCTAATCCCTACACTCTAATCCCTACACTCTTCACTCTATACCCTACACTCTATACCATACACTCTATACCCTACACTCTACACCCTACACTCTACAACCTACACTCTTATCCCTACACTCTAATCCCTACACTCTAATCCCTACACCCTACACTCTATACCCTACACTCTATACCCTACACTCTATATCCTACACTCTATACCCTAAACTCTATACCCTACACCCTACACTCTACACCCTACACTCTACACTCTATACCCTACAGTCTACACCCTACACCCTACACTCTACACCCTGCACTCTGTACCCTACACTCTACACTCTTTACCCTACACTCTATACCCTACACTCTAATCCCTACACCCTACACTCTATACCCTACACTCTATACCCTACACTCTACACCCTACACTCTAATCCCTACACTCTAATCCCTACACTCTAATCCCTACACCCAATACCCTACACTCTATACCCTACACTCTATACCCTACACTCTATACCCTACACTCTATACCCTACACCCTACACTCTACACCCTACACTCTACACTCTATACCCTATACTCTACACCCTACACTCTACACCCTACACTCTACATTCTATACCCTACACTCTACACCCAGCACTCTGTACCCTACACTCTACACTCTTTACCCTACACTCTATACCCTACACTCTATACCCTACACTCTATACCCTACACTCTAAACTCTATACCCTACACTCTACACTCTATACCCCACACTCTATAACATACACTCTATTCCCTACACTCTATACCATACACTCTACACCCTACACTCTATACCATACACTCTACACCCTACACTCTATACCATACACTCTACACCATACACTCTATAGCATACACTCTATATCCTACACTATACACTCTATACCCTACACTCTATACCCTACACTCTATACCCTACACTATATACTCTATACCCTACACTCTACACTTTATACCCTACACTCTATACCCTACACTCTATACCCTACACTCTATACCCTACACTCTATACCCTACACTCTACCACCTGCACTCTACAACCTGCAATCTATACCCTACACTCTATACCCTACACTCTACACTCTATACCCTACACTCTATAACATACACTCTATACCCTACACTCTATACCCACACTCTATACCCTACACTCTATACCCTACACTCTATACCCTACACTCTATACCCTACACTCTACAACCTGCACTCTACAACCTGCAATCTATACCCTACACTCTATACCCTACACTCTACACTCTATACCCTACACTCTATACCCTACACTCTATACCCTACACTCTATACCCTACACTCTACACTCTATACCCTACACTCTATAGCCTACACTCTACACCCTACACTCTATACCCTGCAATCTATACCCTACACTCTACTCTCTATACCCTACACTCTACTCCCTACACTCTACACCCTACAGTCTATACCCTACACTCTACAATCTATACCTTACACTCTACACTCTATTCCCTACACTCTATACCCTACACTCTATACCCTACATTTTATACCCTACACTCTACACTCTGTACCCTACACTCTATACCCTACACTCCATACCGTACACTCTATACCCTACACTCTACACTCTATACCCTACACTCTATACGCCACACTCTATACCCTACAGTCTATACCCTACACTCTATACCCTACACTCTACACTCTATACCATACACTCTACACTCTACACTCTATACCCTACACTCTATACCCTACACTCTATACCCTACACCCTACACTCTATACCCTACACTCTATACCCTACACTCTACACCCTACACTCTACACCCTACACCCTACACTCTATACCCTTTACCGTACACTCTATACCCTACACTCTATACCCTACACTCTATACCCTACACTCTATACCCTACACTATACACTCTATACCCTGCACTCTACACTCTATACCCTACACTCTATAGCCTACACTCTATACCCTACAGTATATACCCTACACTCTATACCCTACACTCTACACCTTACACTCTACACTCTATTCCCTACACTCTATACCGTACACTCTACACTCCATACCCTACACTCTATAGCCTACACTCTATACCCTACAGTATATACCCTACACTCTATACCCTACACTCTACACCTTACACTCTACACTCTATTCCCTACAATCTATACCCTACAGTATATACCCTACACTATATACCCTACACTCTACACCTTACACTCTACACTCTATTCCCTACACTCTATACCGTACACTCTATACCCTACACTCTATACCCTACACTCTACACTCTATACCCTACACCCTACACTCTATACCCTACACTCTACACTCTATATCCTACACTCTATACCCTGCACTCTACACCCTGCACTCTACATCCAACACTCTATACCCTACACTCTACACCCTACACTCTATACCCTACACTCTATAACCTACACTCTACACTCTATACCATACACTCTACACTCTATACCCTACACTCTATACCCTACACTCTAATCCCTACACTCTACACTCTATACCCTACACTCTATACCATACACTCTATACCCTACACTCTATACCATACACTCTATACCCTACACTCTATACCCTACACTCTATACCCTACACTCTACACCCTACACTCTATACCTTACACTCTATACCCTACACTCTATACCCTACACTCTAAACTCTATACCCTACACTCTGCACTCTATACCCTACACTCTATAACTTACACTCTATACCCTACACTCTATACCCTACACTCTATACCCTACACTCTATACCATACACTCTATACCATACACTCTACACTCTATACCCTACACTCTATACCATACACTCTACACCATACACTCTATAGCATACACTCTATACCCTACACTCTACACTCTATACCCTACACTCTATACCCTACACTCTATACCCTACACTATACACTCTATACCCTACACTCTACACTTTATACCCTACTCTCTATACCCTACACTCTACAACCTGCACTCTATACCCTACACTCTATGCCCTACACCTTACACTCTATACCCTACACTCTATACCCTACACTCTATACCCTACACTCTATAGCCTACACTCTATAGCCTACACTCTATAGCCTACACTCTACACTCTACTCTATACCCTACCCTCTATACCCTACACTCTAATCCCTACACTCTACAATCTGTACCCTACACTCTATACCCTACACTCTATACCCTACACTCTACACCCTACACTCTAATCCATACACTCTAATCCCTACACTCTAATCCCTACACCCTACACTCTATACCCTACACTCTATACCCTACACCCTACACTCTACACTCTATACCCTACACTCTACACCCTACACTCTACACCCTACACTCTACACTCTATACCCTACACTCTACACCCTACACTCTATAGCCTACACTCTATACCCTACACTCTATACCCTGCACTCTAATCCCTACACTCTACACTCTATACCCTACACTCTATACCATACACTCTTTACCCTACACTCTATACCATACACTCTATACCATACACTCTATACCATACACTCTATACCCTACACTCTATACCCTACACTCTACACCCTACACTCTATAGCCTACACTCTATACCCTACACTCTATACCCTACACTCTATACCCTACACTCTATAGCCTACACTCTATACCCTACACTCTATACCCTACACTCTAATCCCTACACTCTACACTCTATACCCTACACTCTATACCATACACTCTATACCCTACACTCTATACCATAAACTCTATACCATACACTCTATACCATACACTCTATACCCTACACTCTATACCCTACACTCTATACCCTACACTCTACACCCTACACTCTACACCTTACACTCTATACCCTACACTCTATACCCTACACTCTAAACTCCATACCCTACACTCTACACTCTATAACCTACACTCTATAACATACACTCTATACCCTACACTCTATACCCTACACTCTATACCATACACTCTATACCCTACACTCTACACCCTACACTCTATAGCCTACACTCTATACCCTACACTCTATACCCTACACTCTAATCCCTACACTCTACACTCTATACCCTACACTCTATACCATACACTCTATACCCTACACTCTATACCCTACACTCTAAACCCTACACTCTATACCATACACTCTATACCATACACTCTACACTCTTTACCCTACACTCTATACCATACACTCTACACCATACACTCTATAGCATACACTCTATACCCTACACTCTACACTCTATACCTTTCACTCTATACCCTACACTCTATACCCTACACCCTACACTCTATACCCTACACTCTATACCCTACAATCTATACCCTACACTCTATACCCTACACTCTACACTCTATACCCTACACTCTATAGCCTACACTCTACACTCTACTCTATACCCTACACTCTATACCCTACACTCTAATCCCTACACTCTAATCCCTACACTCTTCACTCTATACCCTACACTCTATACCATACACTCTATACCCTACACTCTACACCCTACACTCTACACCCTACACTCTAATCCCTACACTCTAATCCCTACACTCTAATCCCTACACCCTACACTCTATACCCTACACTCTATACCCTACACTCTATATCCTACACTCTATACCCTAAACTCTATACCCTACACCCTACACTCTACACCCTACACTCTACACTCTATACCCTACAGTCTACACCCTACACCCTACACTCTACACCCTGCACTCTGTACCTTACACTCTACACTCTTTACCCTACACTCTATACCCTACACTCTAATCCCTACACCCTACACTCTATACCCTACACTCTATACCCTACACTCTACACCCTACACTCTAATCCCTACACTCTAATCCCTACACTCTAATCCCTACACCCAATACCCTACACTCTATACCCTACACTCTATACCCTACACTCTATACCCTACACTCTATACCCTACACCCTACACTCTACACCCTACACTCTACACTCTATACCCTATACTCTACACCCTACACTCTACACCCTACACTCTACATTCTATACCCTACACTCTACACCCAGCACTCTGTACCCTACACTCTACACTCTTTACCCTACACTCTATACCCTACACTCTATACCCTACACTCTATACCCTACACTCTAAACTCTATACCCTACACTCTACACTCTATACCCCACACTCTATAACATACACTCTATTCCCTACACTCTATACCATACACTCTACACCCTACACTCTATACCATACACTCTACACCCTACACTCTATACCATACACTCTACACCATACACTCTATAGCATACACTCTATATCCTACACTATACACTCTATACCCTACACTCTATACCCTACACTCTATACCCTACACTATATACTCTATACCCTACACTCTACACTTTATACCCTACACTCTATACCCTACACTCTATACCCTACACTCTATACCCTACACTCTACAACCTGCACTCTACAACCTGCAATCTATACCCTACACTCTATACCCTACACTCTACACTCTATACCCTACACTCTATAACATACACTCTATACCCTACACTCTATACCCTACACTCTATACCCTACACTCTATACCCTACACTCTATACCCTACACTCTACAACCTGCACTCTACAACCTGCAATCTATACCCTACACTCTATACCCTACACTCTACACTCTATACCCTACACTCTATACCCTACACTCTATACCCTACACTCTATACCCTACACTCTACACTCTATACCCTACACTCTATAGCCTACACTCTACACCCTACACTCTATACCCTGCACTCTATACCCTACACTCTACTCTCTATACCCTACACTCTACTCCCTACACTCTACACCCTACAGTCTATACCCTACACTCTACACTCTATACCTTACACTCTACACTCTATTCCCTACACTCTATACCCTATACTCTATACCCTACATTCTATACCCTACACTCTACACTCTATACCCTACACTCTATACCCTACACTCCATACCGTACACTCTATACCCTACACTCTACACTCTATACCCTACACTCTATACGCCACACTCTATACCCTACAGTCTATACCCTACACTCTATACCCTACACTCTACACTCTATACCATACACTCTACACTCTACACTCTATACCCTACACTCTATACCCTACACTCTATACCCTACACCCTACACTCTATACCCTACACTCTATACCCTACACTCTACACCCTACACTCTACACCCTACACCCTACACTCTATACCCTATACCGTACACTCTATACCCTACACTCTATACCCTACACTCTATACCCTACACTCTATACCCTACACTATACACTCTATACCCTACACTCTACACTTTATACCCTACACTCTATACCCTACACTATATACCCTGCACTCTACCTTCTATACCCTACACTCTATAGCCTACACTCTATACCCTACAATATATACCCTACACTCTATACCCTACACTCTACACCTTACACTCTACACTCTATTCCCTACACTCTATACCGTACACTCTACACTCTATACCCTACACTCTATAGCCTACACTCTATACCCTACAGTATATACCCTACACTCTATACCCTACACTCTACACCTTACACTCTACACTCTATTCCCTACACTCTATACCCTACAGTATATACCCTACACTCTATACCCTACACTCTACACCTTACACTCTACACTCTATTCCCTACACTCTATACCGTACACTCTATACCCTACACTCTATACCCTACACTCTACACTCTATACCCTACACCCTACACTCTATACCCTACACTCTACACTCTATATCCTACACTCTATACCCTGCACTCTACACCCTGCACTCTACATCCAACACTCTATACCCTACACTCTACACCCTACACTCTATACCCTACACTCCATAACCTACACTCTACACTCTATACCATACACTCTACACTCTATACCCTACACTCTATACCCTACACTCTAATCCCTACACTCTACACTCTATACCCTACACTCTATACCATACACTCTATACCCTACACTCTATACCATACACTCTATACCATACACTCTATACCCTACACTCTATACCCTACACTCTACACCCTACACTCTATACCTTACACTCTATACCCTACACTCTATACCCTACACTCTAAACTCTATACCCTACACTCTACACTCTATACCCAACACTCTATAACTTACACTCTATACCCTACACACTATACCCTACACTCTATACCCTACACTCTATACCATACACTCTATACCATACACTCTACACTCTATACCCTACACTCTATACCATACACTCTATACCATACACTCTACACCATACACTCTATAGCATACACTCTATACCCTACACTCTACACTCTATACCCTACACTCAATACCCTACACTCTATACCCTACACTATACACTCTATACCCTACACTCTACACTTTATACCCTACTCTCTATACCCTACACTCTACAACCTGCACTCTATACCCTACACTCTATACCCTACACCTTACACTCTATACCCTACACTCTATACCCTACACTCTATACCCTACACTCTATAGCCTACACTCTATAGCCTACACTCTATAGCCTACACTCTACACTCTACTCTATACCCTACACTCTATACCCTACACTCTAATCCCTACACTCTACAATCTATACCCTACACTCTATACCCTACACTCTATACCCTACACTCTACACCCTACACTCTAATCCCTACACTCTAATCCCTACACTCTAATCCCTTCACCCTACACTCTATACCCTACACTCTATACCCTACACTCTATACCCTACACCCTACACTCTACACTCTATACCCTACACTCTACACCCTACACTCTACACCCTACACTCTACACCCTATTCCCTACACTCTACACCCTGCACTCTGTACCCTACACTCTACACTCTTTACCCTACACTCTATACCCTACATTCTATACCCTACACTCTATACCCTACACTCTAATCCTTACACTCTACACTCTATACCCTACACTCTATACCCTACACTCTATACCCTACACTCTACACCCTACACTCTAATCCCTACACTCTAATCCCTACACCCTACACTCTATACCCTACACTCTATACCCTACACTCTATACCCTACACTCTATACCCTACACCCTACACTCTACACCCTACACTCTATACCCTACACTCTACACCCTGCACTCTGTACCCTACACTCTACACTCTTTACCCTACACTCTATACCCTTCACTCTATACCCTACACTCTATACCCTACACTCTTTACACTACACTCTAAACTCTATACCCTACACTCTACACTCTATACCCTACAGTCTATAACATACACTCTATACCCTACACTCTATACCCTACACTCTATACCCTACACTCTATACCCTACACTCTACACCATATACTCTACACCATACACTCTACACCATACAATCTATAGCATACACTCTATACCCTACACGATACACTCTATACCCTACACTCTATACCCTACACTCTATACACTACACTATACACTCTATACCCTACACTCTACATCCTACACTCTATACCCTACACTCTACAACCTGCACTCTATACCCTACACTCTACACCCTACACCCTATACCCTACACTCTATACCCTACACTCTATACCCTACACTCTACACTCTATACCCTACACTCTATAGCCTACACTCTACACTCTATACCCTACACTCTATACCCTGCACTCTATACCCTACACTGTACACTCTATACCCTACACTCTACTCCCTACACTCTACACCCTACAGTCTATACCCTACACTCTACACTCTATACCTTACACTCTACACTCTATACCTTACACTCTACACTCTATTCCCTACACTCTATACCCTACACTCTATACCCTACATTCTATACCCTACACTCTACACTCTATACCCTACACTCTATACCCTACACTCTATACCGTACACTCTATACCCTACACTCTACACTCTATACCCTACAATCTATACGCCACACTCTATACCCTACAGTCTATACCCTACACTCTATACCCTACACTCTACACTCTATACCATACACTCTACACTCTACACTCTATACCCTACACTCTATACCCTACACTCTATACCCTACACTCTAAACCCTACACCCTACACTCTATACCCTACACTCTACACCCTACACTCTACACCTTACACTCTATACACTATACCCTACACTCTATACCCTACACTCTATACCCTACACTCTATACCCTACACTCTATACCCTACACTCTATAGCCTACACTCTATACCCTACAGTATATACCCTACACTCTATACCCTACACTCTACACCTTACACCCTACACTCTATTCCCTACACTCTATACCCTACACTCTATACCATACACTCTATACCCTACACTCTATACCCTACACTCTACACTCTATACCCTACACCCTACACTCTATACCCTACACTCTATAACCTACACTCTATACCCTACACTCTACACTCTATACCCTACACTCTATAGCCTACACTCTACACCCTACACTCTATACCCTGCACTCTATACCCTACACTCTACACCCTACACTCTACTCCCTACACTCTACACCCTACCGTCTATACCCTACACTCTACACTCTATACCTTACACTCTACACTCTATTCCCTACACTCTATACCCTACACTCTATACCCTACATTCTATACCCTACACTCTACACTCTATACCCTACACTCAATACCCTACACTCCATACCGTACACTCTATACCCTACACTCTACACTCTATACCCTACACTTTACATTCTACACCCTACACTCTACACTCTATTCCCTACACTCTATACCCTACACTCTATACCCTACACTCTATACCCTACACTCTATACCCTACACTCTAATCCCTACACTCTAATCCCTACACTCTACACTCTATACCCTACACTCTATACCCTACACTCTATACCCTACACTCTACACCCTACACTCTACACCCTACACTCTAATCCCTACACTCTAATCCCTACACCCTACACTCTATAACCTACACTCTATACCCTACACTCTATACCCTACACTCTACACCCTACACTCTACACCCTACACTCTATACCCTACACTCTATACCCTACACCCTACACTCTACACCCTACACTCTACACCCTACACTCTACACCCTACACTCTACACTCTATACCCTACACTCTACACCCTGCACTCTGTACCCTACACTCTACACTCATTACCCTACACTCTATACCCTACACTCTATACCCTACACTCTATACCCTACACTCTACACTATATACCTTACACTCTATACCCTACACTCTATACCCTACACTCTAAACTCTATACCCTACACTCTACACTCTATACCCTACACTCTATAACATACACGCTATACCCTACACTCTATACCCTACACTCTATACCCTACACTCTATACCCTACACTATACACTCTATACCCTACACTCTACACTTTATACCCTACACGCTATACCCTACACTCTATACCCTACACTCTACAACCTGCACTCTATACCCTACACTCTATACCCTACACTCTACACTCTATACCCTACACTCTTTACCCTACACTCTATACCCTACACTCTACACTGTATACCATACACTCTATGCCCCACACTCTATACCCTAAACTCTACACTCTATACCCTACACTCTACACCCTAAGCTCTATACCATACACTCTATACCCTACACTCTACACTCTATACCCTACACTCTATACCCTACACTCTATACCCTACACCCTACGCTCTATAAGCTACACTCTATACCCTACACTCTATACCCTACACTCTATAACCTACACTCTATACCTTACACTCTATACCCTACACTCTATACCCTACACTCTATACCCTACACTCTATACCCTACACTCTACACTCTATACCCTACACTCTATACCCTACACTCTATACCCTACACTCTATACCCTACACTCTACACTATATACCATACACTCTATACCATACACTCTATACACTACACTCTATACCCGAAACTCTACACTCTATACCCTACACTCTATAACATACACTCTATACACTACACTCTATACCTTACACTCTATACCCTACACTTTGCACTCTACACCCTACACTCTACACTCTACATTCTATACCCTACACTCTATACCCTACACTCTCTACTCCACACTCTATACCCTACACTCTATACCCTACACTCTATACCCTACACTCTACACCCTACACTCTACACTCTATAGCCTACACTCTATACCCTACTCTCTATACCCTACACTCTATACCCTACACTCTATACACTACACTCTACACTTTATACATAGTAACATAGTAACATAGTAACATAGTTAGTAAGGCCGAAAAAAGACATTTGTCCATCCAGTTCAGCCTATATTCCATCATAATAAATCCCCAGATCTACGTCCTTCTACAGAACCTAATAATTGTATGATACAATATTGTTCTGCTCCAGGAAGACATCCAGGCCTCTCTTGAACCCCTCGACTGAGTTCGCCATCACCACCTCCTCAGGCAAGCAATTCCAGATTCTCACTGCCCTAACAGTAAAGAATCCTCTTCTATGTTGGTGGAAAAACCTTCTCTCCTCCAGACGCAAAGAATGCCCCCTTGTGCCCGTCACCTTCCTTGGTATAAACAGATCCTCAGCGAGATATTTGTATTGTCCCCTTATATACTTATACATGGTTATTAGATCGCCCCTCAGTCGTCTTTTTTCTAGACTAAATAATCCTAATTTCGCTAATCTATCTGGGTATTGTAGTTCTCCCATCCCCTTTATTAATTTTGTTGCCCTCCTTTGTACTCTCTCTAGTTCCATTATATCCTTCCTGAGCACCGGTGCCCAAAACTGGACACAGTACTCCATGTGCGGTCTAACTAGGGATTTGTACAGAGGCAGTATAATGCTCTCATCATGTGTATCCAGACCTCTTTTAATGCACCCCATGATCCTGTTTGCCTTGGCAGCTGCTGCCTGGCACTGGCTGCTCCAGGTAAGTTTATCATTAACTAGGATCCCCAAGTCCTTCTCCCTGTCAGATTTACCCAGTGGTTTCCCGTTCAGTGTGTAATGGTGATATTGATTCCCTCTTCCCATGTGTATAACCTTACATTTATCATTGTTAAACCTCATCTGCCACCTTTCAGCCCAAGTTTCCAACTTATCCAGATCCATCTGTAGCAGAATACTATCTTCTCTTGTATTAACTGCTTTACATAGTTTTGTATCATCTGCAAATATCGATATTTTACTGTGTAAACCTTCTACCAGATCATTAATGAATATGTTGAAGAGAACAGGTCCCAATACTGACCCCTGCGGTACCCCACTGGTCACAGCGACCCAGTTAGAGACTATACCATTTATAACCACCCTCTGCTTTCTATCACTAAGCCAGTTACTAACCCATTTACACACATTTTCCCCCAGACCAAGCATTCTCATTTTGTGTACCAACCTCTTGTGCGGCACGGTATCAAACGCTTTGGAAAAATCGAGATATACCACGTCCAATGACTCACCGTGGTCCAGCCTATAGCTTACCTCTTCATAAAAACTGATTAGATTGGTTTGACAGGAGCGATTTCTCATAAACCCATGCTGATATGGAGTTAAACAGTTATTCTCATTGAGATAATCCAGAATAACATCCCTCAGAAACCCTTCAAATATTTTACCAACAATAGAGGTTAGACTTACTGGCCTATAATTTCCAGGTTCACTTTTAGAGCCCTTTTTGAATATTGGCACCACATTTGCTATGCGCCAGTCCTGCGGAACAGACCCTGTCGCTATAGAGTCACTAAAAATAAGAAATAATGGTTTATCTATTACATTACTTAGTTCTCTTAGTACTCGTGGGTGTATGCCATCCGGACCCGGAGATTTATCTATTTTAATCTTATTTAGCCGGTTTCGCACCTCTTCTTGGGTTAGATTGGTGACCCTTAATATAGGGTTTTCATTGTTTCTTGGGATTTCACCTAGCATTTCATTTTCCACCGTGAATACCGTGGAGAAGAAGGTGTTTAATATGTTAGCTTTTTCCTCGTCATCTACAACCATTCTTTCCTCACTATTTTTTAAGGGGCCTACATTTTCAGTTTTTATTCTTTTACTATTGATATAGTTGAAGAACAGTTTGGGATTAGTTTTACTCTCCTTAGCAATGTGCTTCTCTGTTTCCTTTTTGGCAGCTTTAATTAGTTTTTTAGATAAAGTATTTTTCTCCCTATAGTTTTTTAGAGCTTCAATGGTGCCATCCTGCTTTAGTAGTGCAAATGCTTTCTTTTTACTGTTAATTGCCTGTCTTACTTCTTTGTTTAGCCACATTGGGTTTTTCCTATTTCTAGTCCTTTTATTCCCACAAGGTATAAACCGCTTACACTGCCTATTTAGGATGTTCTTAAAGATTTCCCATTTATTATCTGTATTCTCATTTCTGAGGATATTGTCCCAGTCTACCAGATTAAGGGCATCTCTAAGCTGTTCAAACTTTGCCTTCCTAAAGTTCAATGTTTTTGTGACTCCCTGACAAGTCCCCCTAGTGAAAGACAGGTGAAACTGCACAATATTGTGGTCGCTATTTCCTAAATGCCCAACCACCTGCAGATTTGTTATTCTGTCAGGTCTATTAGATAGTATTAGATCTAAAAGTGCTGCTCCTCTGGTTGGATTCTGCACCAATTGTGAAAGATAATTTTTCTTGGTTATTAGCAGAAACCTGTTGCCTTTATGGGTTTCACAGGTTTCTGTTTCCCAGTTAATATCCGGGTAGTTAAAGTCCCCCATAACCAGGACCTCATTATGGGTTGCAGCTTCATCTATCTGCTTTAGAAGTAGACTTTCCATGCTTTCTGTTATATTTGGGGGTTTGTAACAGACCCCAATGAGAATTTTGTTACCATTTTTCCCTCCATGAATTTCAACCCATATGGACTCGACATCCTCATTCCCTTCGCTAATATCCTCCCTTAAAGTGGACTTTAGACAAGACTTTACATAGAGACAAACCCCTCCTCCTCTCCGATTTTTACGATCCTTTCTAAACAGATTGTAACCCTGTAAGTTAACTGCCCAGTCATAGCTTTCATCTAACCATGTCTCGGTTATTCCCACTATGTCAAAGTTACCTGTAGATATTTCTGCTTCTAGTTCTTCCATCTTGTTTGTCAGGCTTCTGGCGTTTGCGAGCATGCAGTTTAGAGGATTTTGTTTTGTTCCAATCTCCTCACTGTGGATTGTTTTAGAAATGTTCTTACCTCCCTTCTGAGTATGTTTTCCTGGGTCGTCTATGTTCGAGTCTAATGTTTTTCTTCCCGTCCCCTCTTCTTCTAGTTTAACGCCCTCCTGATGAGTGTAGCGAGTCTTCTGGCGAATGTGTGTTTCCCAGGTTTGTTGAGGTGTAGTCCGTCTCTGGCGAGGAGTCCATCATACCAGTAATTCACACCGTGGTCCAGGAATCCAAATCCTTGTTGTCTGCACCATCGTCTTAGCCAGTTGTTTGCATCAAGGATCCTGTTCCATCTCCTGGTGCCATGCCCGTCTACTGGAAGGATAGAAGAAAAAACTACCTGTGCATCCAGTTCCTTTACTTTCTTCCCCAACTCTTCAAAGTCCTTGCAGATTGTCGGTAGGTCCTTCCTTGCCGTGTCATTGGTGCCAACATGTATCAGAAGAAATGGGTGGACGTCCTTGGAGCTGAAGAGCTTTGGTATCCTATCGGTCACATCCTTGATCATCGCACCTGGAAGGCAGCATACTTCTCTTGCAGTTATGTCCGGTCTGCAGATGGCTGCTTCTGTGCCTCTCAGTAGTGAGTCTCCCACCACCACCACTCTTCGTTGCTTCTTGGCTGTACTTTTTGCTGTCACTTGTTGCTGTGTGCCCTTTTCTTTTTTGCTTGCTGGTATTGCTTCATTCTTAGGTGTGCCATCTTCATCCTCTACAAAGATTTGATATCGGTTCTTCAGTTGTGTGGTTGGTGATTTCTCCATGGTCTTCTTGCTTCTTTTGGTCACATGCTTCCACTCATCTGCTTTTGGAGGTTCTCTGACACTTTTTTCACCTTCTGTGACCAGTAGAGATGCTTCTGTTCTGTCTAGAAAGTCTTCATTCTCTTTGATGAGTTTCAAAGTTGCTATTCTTTCTTCCAGACCCCGCACCTTTTCTTCTAAAAGGGCCACTAGTCTACACTTCTGACAAGTGAAATTGGATTCTTCTTCTGGTCGATCTGTGAACATGTAGCACATGCTGCAGCTCACCATGTAGGTTGTCACATCTGCCATGTTGCTCCTAGATCCTGCTGACTTGCTGTGTGTTTTCCTTCTTGTGTAATCTACTCAGCCAAGCTCTCTTGCAATAATGTCCTACAGGCAAAAATCCTACAGGCTGTACCCAACGATCTTCTAGCTTAGGGAGACTTCGCTTCTCCCAGAAGGCACCTGGAATATGCAAATTAGCCTCCTGAAGCTTGAATCCCTGGTTTGGTGATGCTTTCGAAGCAGCTGGTCCCGGCTGTACCCAACGATCTTCTAGCTTAGGGAGACTTTGCTTCTCCCAGAAGGCACCTGGAATATGCAAATTAGCCTCCTGAAGCTTGAATCCCTGGTTTGGTGATGCTTTCGAAGCAGCTGGTCCCGGCTGTACCCAACGATCTTCTAGCTTAGGGAGACTTTGCTTCTCCCAGAAGGCACCTGGAATATGCAAATTAGCCTCCTGAAGCTTGAATCCCTGGTTTGGTGATGCTTTCGAAGCAGCTGGTCCCGGCTGTACCCAACGATCTTCTAGCTTAGGGAGACTTTGCTTCTCCCAGAAGGCACCTGGAATATGCAAATTAGCCTCCTGAAGCTTGAATTCCTGGTTTGGTGATGCTTTCGAAGCAGCTGGTCCCGGCTGTACCCAACGATCTTCTAGCTTAGGGAGACTTTGCTTCTCCCAGAAGGCACCTGGAATATGCAAATTAGCCTCCTGAAGCTTGAATCCCTGGTTGAATCCCTGAAGCTTGAATACCCTACACTCTATACCATACACTCTATACCCTACACTCTACAACCTGCACTCTATACCCTACACTCTATACCCTACACTCTACACTCTATACCCTACACTCTATGCCCTACACTCTTTACCCTACACTCTACACTCTATACCCTACACTCTATACCCTACACTCTACACTTTATACCCTACACTCTATACCATACACTCTATACCCTACACTCCATACCCTACACTCTACACTTTATACCCCACACTCTATACCATACACTCTATACCCTACACTCTACACCTTACACTCTATACCCTACATTCTATCCCCTACACTCTACACTCTATACCCTACACTCTACACTCTACTCTATACCCTACACTCTATACCCTACACTCTACACTCTATACCCTACACTCTACACTTCACACCCTACACTCTATACCCTACACTATATACCCTACACTCTATACCCTACTCTCTAATCCCTACTCTCTATACCCTACACTCTATACCATACACTCTCCACCCTACACCCTACACTCTACACCCTACACTCTATACCCTATACCCTACACTCTATACCCTACACTCTATACCCTACACTCTATACCCTACACTATACACTCTATACCCTACACTCTACGCTTTATACCCTACACTCTATACCCTACACTCTACACCCTAAACTCTACACCCTACACTCTAATCCCTACACTCTTATCCCTACACCCTACACTCTATACCCTACACTCTATACCCTACACTCTATACCCTACACTCTACACCCTACACTCTACACTCTATACCCTACACTCTATACCCTACACTCTATACCTCACACCCTACACTCTACACCATACACTCTATACCCTACACTCTACACCCTACACTCTATACCCTACACTCTACACCCTGCACTCTGTACCCTACACTCTACACTCTTTACCCTACACTCTATACCCTACACTCTATACCCTACACTCTATACACTACACTCTACACTTTATACCCTACACTCTATACCATACACTCTATACCCTACACTCTACAACCTGCACTCTATACTCTACACTCTATACCCTACACTCTACACTCTATTCCCTACACTCTATACCCTACACTCTTTACCCTACACTCTACACTCTATACCCTACACTCTATACCCTACACTCTACACTTTATACCCTACACTCTATACCATACACTCTATACCCTACACTCCATACCCTAAACTCTACACTTTATACCCCACACTCTATACCATACACTCTATACCCTACACTCTACACCTTACACTCTATACCCTACATTCTATCCGCTACACTCTACACTCTATACCCTACACTCTACACTCTACTCTATACCCTACACTCTATACCCTACACTCTACACTCTATACCCTACACTCTACACTCTACACCCTACACTCTATACCCTACACTCTATACCCTACACTCTATACCCTACACTCTAATCCCTACACTCTATACCCTACACTTTATACCATACACTCTACACCCTACACCCTACACTCTACACCCTACACTCTATACCCTATACCCTACACTCTATACCCTACACTCTATACCCTACAATCTATACCCTACACTATACACTCTATACCCTACACTCTACGCTTTATACCCTACACTCTATACCCTACACTCTATACCCTACACTCTATACCCTACACTCTACACCCTACACTCTACACCCTACACTCTAATCCCTACACTCTAATCCCTACACCCTACACTCTATACCCTACACTCTATACCCTACACTCTATACCCTACACTCTACACCCTACACTCTACACTCTACACTCTATTCCCTACACTCTATACCCTACACTCTATACCCTACACCCTACACTCTACACTCTACACTCTATACCCTACACTCTACACCCTACACTCTATACCCTACACTCTACACCCTGCACTCTGTACCCTACACTCTACACTCTTTACCCTACACTCTACACCCTACACTCTATACCCTACACTCTATACCCTACACTCTATACCCTACACTCTACACTCTATACCTTACACTCTATACCCTACACTCTATACCCTACACTCTAAACTCTATACCCTACACTCTACACTCTATACCCTACACTCTATAACATACACTCTATACCCTACACTCTATACCCTACACTCTATACCATACACTCTATACCCTACACTCTACACCCTACACTCTATAGCCTACACTCTATACCCTACACTCTAATCCCTACACTCTACACTCTATACCCTACACTCTATACCCTACACTCTATACCCTACACCCTATACCCTACACCCTACACTCTACACCCTACACTCTACACTCTATACCCTACACTCTACACCCTACACCCTACACTCTATACCCTACACTCTACACCCTGCACTCTGTACCCTACACTCTACACTCTTTACCCTACACTCTATACCCTACACTCTACAACCTGCACTCTATACCCTACACTCTATACCCTACACTCTATACCCTACACTCTATACCCTACACTCTACACCCTACACTCTAATCCCTACACTCTAATCCCTACACTCTAATCCCTACACCCTATACCCTACACTCTATACCCTACACTCTATACCCTACACCCTACACTCTACACTCTACACTCTATACCCTACACTCTACACCCTACACTCTACACCCTACACTTTACACTCTATACCCTACACTCTACACCCTGCACTCTGTACCCTACACTCTACACTCTTTACCCTACACTCTATACCCTACACTCTATACCCTACACTCTATACCCTACACTCTAAACTCTATACCCTACACTCTACACTCTATACCCTACACTCTATAACATACACTCTATACCCTACACTCTATACCCTACACTCTACACCCTACACTCTATACCATACACTCTACACCCTACACTCTATACCATACACTCTACACCATACACTCTATAGCATACACTCTATACCCTACACTATACACTCTATACCCTACACTCTATACCCTACACTCTATACCCTACACTATACACTCTATACCCTACACTCTACACTTTATACCCTACACTCTATACCCTACACTCTATACCCTACACTCTATACACTACACTCTATACCCTACACTCTACAACCTGCACTCTACAACCTGCAATCTATACCCTACACTCTATAACCTACAATCTACACTCTATACCCTACACTCTATACCCTACACTCTATACCCTACACTCTATACCCTACACTCTACACTCTATACCCTAAACTCTATAGCCTACGCTCTACACCCT
Source organism: Ranitomeya imitator (assembly GCF_032444005.1). Lineage (NCBI taxonomy): Eukaryota > Metazoa > Chordata > Amphibia > Anura > Dendrobatidae > Ranitomeya > Ranitomeya imitator. The sequence continues at coordinate 1,483,407 of NW_027194316.1, forward strand.
ACACTCTATACCCTGCACTCTATACCCTACACTCTACACTCTATACCCTACACTCTACTCCCCACACTCTACACCCTACCGTCTATACCCTACACTCTACACTCTATACCTTACACTCTACACTCTATTCCCTACACTCTATACCCTACACTCTATACCCTACATTCTATACCCTACACTCTACACTGTGAACCCTGTTCACACAGGTTATATACAGATGATCAGGTTTTTAAATACATCAGATAGGGATTGCATACATTAGTTAGGACTGCTCTGATAAGGGTATACCGTGAAGATTGGTAGAGCAGCTTAGTATACATTTTTTGCAAAAAACGTATCAATATGGTATAGAGTGTATGGTATAGAGTGTAGGGTATAGAGTGTATGGTATAGAGTGTAGGGTATAGAGTGTAGAGTGTAGGGATTAGAGTGTAGGGTGTAGAGTGTATGGTATAGAGTGTGGAGTGTAGGTTATCGAGTGTAGGGTATAGAGTGTAGGGTGTAGAGTGTAGGGTATAGAGTGTTGGGTGTAGAGTGCAGGGTGTAGAGTGCAGGGTATAGAGTGTAGGATATAGAGTGTAGAGTGTAGGGTATAGAGTGTAGGGTGTAGGGTATAGAGTGTAGAGTGTAGGGTATAGAGTGTAGGGTATAGAGTGTAGGGTATAGAGTGTAGGGAATAGAGTGTAGAGTGTAAGGTGTAGAGTGTAGGGTATAGAGTGTAGGGTATATACTGTAGGGTATAGAGTGTAGGCTATAGAGTGTAGGGTATAGAGTGTAGAGTGTAGGGTATAAAGTGTAGGGTATCGAGTGTAGGGTTTAGAGTGTTGGGTGTAGAGTGCAGGGTGTAGAGTGCAGGGTATAGAGTGTAGGGTATAGAGTGTAGTGTATAAAGTGTAGAGTGTAGGGTATAGAGTGTAGGGTGTAGGGTGTAGAGTGTAGGGTGTTGAGTGTAGGGTATAGAGTGTAGGGTATAGAGTGTAGGGTGTAGGGTATAGAGTGTAGGGGATAGAGTGTAGGGTATAGAGTGTAGAGTGTATGGTATAGAGTGTAGAGTGTAGGGTATAGAGTGTAGGGTATAGACTGTAGGGTATAGAGTGTGGCGTAAAGAGTGTAGGGTATAGAGTGTAGAGTGTAGGGTATAGAGTGTACGGTATGGAGTGTAGGGTATAGAGTGTAGGGTATAGAGTGTAGAGTACAGGAACACATGGGCTACTTGCACAGTGAACAAGTCTGTATGATCATGTTCACACACCACCAAGAAACCTGAAGACACAAAAGAGAATAGTAAAACCAAAAACACTCAGTTTGAAAAAATGTTGCAGTAATCCGCAAGTGCTAGTAAAAGATGTAAAAAACAGGGTATTTGGTTGATACGTTTTTTGCAAAAAATGTATACTAAGCTGCTCTACCAATCTTCACGGTATACCCTTATCAGAGCAGTACTAACTAATGTATGCAATCCCTATCTGATGTATTTAAAAACCTGATCATCTGTATATAATCAGGTATCTCCTATACTAATAGAGCCACATGCTCACCGGTTTGCCACATGATGTAGGCCTGTGGACTGAACAAGAAACCATCAAAAATTTTAACCAGTCATCGTTCTCACAACACTGAGGACCAGTCATTCGAAATGACTTCTCCATGCATTTTATGCATTGGTAAAAGCACTATGATGAAAAGTGTGATATGTTTTCAGGTATCTCCTATACTAATAGAGCCACATGCTCACCGGTTTGCCACATGATGTAGGCCTATGGACTGAACAAGAAACCACCAAAAATTTTAACCAGTCATCGTTCTCACAACACTGAGGACCAGTCATTCGAAATGACTTCTCCATGCATTTTATGCATTGGTAAAAGCACTATGATGAAAAGTGTGATATGTTTTCAGGTATCTCCTATACTAATAGAGCCACATGCTCACCGGTTTGCCACATGATGTAGGCCTATGGACTGAACAAGAAACCACCAAAAATTTTAACCAGTCATCGTTCTCACAACACTTGAGGACCAGTCATTCGAAATGACTTCTCCATGCATTTTATGCATTGGTAAAAGCACTATGATGAAAAGTGTGATATGTTTTCAGGTATCTCCTATACTAATAGAGCCACATGCTCACCGGTTTGCCACATGATGTAGGCCTATGGACTGAACAAGAAACCACCAAAAATTTTAACCAGTCATCGTTCTCACAACACTGAGGACCAGTCATTCGAAATGACTTCTCCATGCATTTTATGCATTGGTAAAAGCACTATGATGAAAAGTGTGATATGTTTTCAGGTATCTCCTATACTAATAGAGCCACATGCTCACCGGTTTGCCACATGATGTAGGCCTATGGACTGAACAAGAAACCACCAAAAATTCTAACCAGTCATCGTTCTCACAACACTGAGGACCAGTCATTCGAAATGACTTCTCCATGCATTTTATGCATTGGTAAAAGCACTATGATGAAAAGTGTGATATGTTTTCAGGTATCTCCTATACTAATAGAGCCACATGCTCACCGGTTTGCCACATGATGTAGGCCTATGGACTGAACAAGAAACCACCAAAAATTTTAACCAGTCATCGTTCTCACAACAATGAGGACCAGTCATTCGAAATGACTTCTCCATGCATTTTATGCATTGGTAAAAGCACTATGATGAAAAGTGTGATATGTTTTCAGGTATCTCCTATACTAATAGAGCCACATGCTCACCGGTTTGCCACATGATGTAGGCCTATGGACTGAACAAGAAACCACCAAAAATTTTAACCAGTCATCGTTCTCACAACACTGAGGACCAGTCATTCGAAATGACTTCTCCATGCATTTTATGCATTGGTAAAAGCACTATGATGAAAAGTGTGATATGTTTTCAGGTATCTCCTATACTAATAGAGCCACATGCTCACCGGTTTGCCACATGATGTAGGCCTATGGACTGAACAAGAAACCACCAAAAATTTTAACCAGTCATCGTTCTCACAACACTGAGGACCAGTCATTCGAAATGACTTCTCCATGCATTTTATGCATTGGTAAAAGCACTATGATGAAAAGTGTGATATGTTTTCAGGTATCTCCTATACTAATAGAGCCACATGCTCACCGGTTTGCCACATGATGTAGGCCTATGGACTGAACAAGAAACAACCAAAAATTTTAACCAGTCATCGTTCTCACAACACTGAGGACCAGTCATTCGAAATGACTTCTCCATGCATTTTATGCATTGGTAAAAGCACTATGATGAAAAGTGTGATATGTTTTCAGGTATCTCCTATACTAATAGAGCCACATGCTCACCGGTTTGCCACATGATGTAGGCCTATGGACTGAACAAGAAACCACCAAAAATTTTAACCAGTCATCGTTCTCACAACACTGACGACCAGTCATTCGAAATGACTTCTCCATGCATTTTATGCATTGGTAAAAGCACTATGATGAAAAGTGTGATATGTTTTCAGGTATCTCCTATACTAATAGAGCCACATGCTCACCGGTTTGCCACATGATGTAGGCCTATGGACTGAACAAGAAACCACCAAAAATTCTAACCAGTCATCGTTCTCACAACACTGAGGACCAGTCATTCGAAATGACTTCTCCATGCATTTTATGCATTGGTAAAAGCACTATGATGAAAAGTGTGATATGTTTTCAGGTATCTCCTATACTAATAGAGCCACATGCTCACCGGTTTGCCACATGATGTAGGCCTATGGACTGAACAAGAAACCACCAAAAATTCTAACCAGTCATCGTTCTCACAACACTGAGGACCAGTCATTCGAAATGACTTCTCCATGCATTTTATGCATTGGTAAAAGCACTATGATGAAAAGTGTGATGTTTTCAGGTATCTCCTATACTAATAGAGCCACATGCTCACCGGTTTGCCACATGATGTAGGCCTATGGACTGAACAAGAAACCACCAAAAATTTTAACCAGTCATCGTTCTCACAACACTGAGGACCAGTCATTCGAAATGACTTCTCCATGCATTTTATGCATTGGTAAAAGCACTATGATGAAAAGTGTGATATGTTTTCAGGTATCTCCTATACTAATAGAGCCACATGCTCACCGGTTTGCCACATGATGTAGGCCTATGGACTGAACAAGAAACCACCAAAAATTTTAACCAGTCATCGTTCTCACAACACTGAGGACCAGTCATTCGAAATGACTTCTCCATGCATTTTATGCATTGGTAAAAGCACTATGATGAAAAGTGTGATATGTTTTCAGGTATCTCCTATACTAATAGAGCCACATGCTCACCGGTTTGCCACATGATGTAGGCCTATGGACTGAACAAGAAACCACCAAAAATTCTAACCAGTCATCGTTCTCACAACACTGAGGACCAGTCATTCGAAATGACTTCTCCATGCATTTTATGCATTGGTAAAAGCACTATGATGAAAAGTGTGATATGTTTTCAGGTATCTCCTATACTAATAGAGCCACATGCTCACCGGTTTGCCACATGATGTAGGCCTATGGACTGAACAAGAAACCACCAAAAATTTTAACCAGTCATCGTTCTCACAACACTGAGGACCAGTCATTCGAAATGACTTCTCCATGCATTTTATGCATTGGTAAAAGCACTATGATGAAAAGTGTGATGTTTTCAGGTATCTCCTATACTAATAGAGCCACATGCTCACCGGTTTGCCACATGATGTAGGCCTATGGGCTGAACAAGAAACCACCAAAAATTTTAACCAGTCATCGTTCTCACAACACTGAGGACCAGTCATTCGAAATGACTTCTCCATGCATTTTATGCATTGGTAAAAGCACTATGATGAAAAGTGTGATATGTTTTCAGGTATCTCCTATACTAATAGAGCCACATGCTCACCGGTTTGCCACATGATGTAGGCCTATGGACTGAACAAGAAACCACCAAAAATTTTAACCAGTCATCGTTCTCACAACACTGAGGACCAGTCATTCGAAATGACTTCTCCATGCATTTTATGCATTGGTAAAAGCACTATGATGAAAAGTGTGATATGTTTTCAGGTATCTCCTATACTAATAGAGCCACATGCTCACCGGTTTGCCACATGATGTAGGCCTATGGACTGAACAAGAAACCACCAAAAATTTTAACCAGTCATCGTTCTCACAACACTGAGGACCAGTCATTCGAAATGACTTCTCCATGCATTTTATGCATTGGTAAAAGCACTATGATGAAAAGTGTGATATGTTTTCAGGTATCTCCTATACTAATAGAGCCACATGCTCACCGGTTTGCCACATGATGTAGGCCTATGGACTGAACAAGAAACCACCAAAAATTTTAACCAGTCATCGTTCTCACAACACTGAGGACCAGTCATTCGAAATGACTTCTCCATGCATTTTATGCATTGGTAAAAGCACTATGATGAAAAGTGTGATATGTTTTCAGGTATCTCCTATACTAATAGAGCCACATGCTCACCGGTTTGCCACATGATGTAGACCTATGGACTGAACAAGAAACCACCAAAAATTCTAACCAGTCATCGTTCTCACAACACTGAGGACCAGTCATTCGAAATTACTTCTCCATGCATTTTATGCATTGGTAAAAGCACTATGATGAAAAGTGTGATATGTTTTCAGGTATCTCCTATACTAATAGAGCCACATGCTCACCGGTTTGCCACATGATGTAGGCCTATGGACTGAACAAGAAACCACCAAAAATTTTAACCAGTCATCGTTCTCACAACACTGAGGACCAGTCATTCGAAATGACTTCTCCATGCATTTTATGCATTGGTAAAAGCACTATGATGAAAAGTGTGATGTTTTCAGGTATCTCCTATACTAATAGAGCCACATGCTCACCGGTTTGCCACATGATGTAGGCCTATGGACTGAACAAGAAACCACCAAAAATTTTAACCAGTCATCGTTCTCACAACACTGAGGACCAGTCATTCGAAATGACTTCTCCATGCATTTTATGCATTGGTAAAAGCACTATGATGAAAAGTGTGATATGTTTTCAGGTATCTCCTATACTAATAGAGCCACATGCTCACCGGTTTGCCACATGATGTAGGCCTATGGACTGAACAAGAAACCACCAAAAATTTTAACCAGTCATCGTTCTCACAACACTGAGGACCAGTCATTCGAAATGACTTCTCCATGCATTTTATGCATTGGTAAAAGCACTATGATGAAAAGTGTGATATGTTTTCAGGTATCTCCTATACTAATAGAGCCACATGCTCACCGGTTTGCCACATGATGTAGGCCTATGGACTGAACAAGAAACCACCAAAAATTTTAACCAGTCATCGTTCTCACAACACTGAGGACCAGTCATTCGAAATGACTTCTCCATGCATTTTATGCATTGGTAAAAGCACTATGATGAAAAGTGTGATATGTTTTCAGGTATCTCCTATACTAATAGAGCCACATGCTCACCGGTTTGCCACATGATGTAGGCCTATGGACTGAACAAGAAACCACCAAAAATTTTAACCAGTCATCGTTCTCACAACACTGAGGACCAGTCATTCGAAATGACTTCTCCATGCATTTTATGCATTGGTAAAAGCACTATGATGAAAAGTGTGATATGTTTTCAGGTATCTCCTATACTAATAGAGCCACATGCTCACCGGTTTGCCACATGATGTAGGCCTATGGACTGAACAAGAAACCACCAAAAATTTTAACCAGTCATCGTTCTCACAACACTGAGGACCAGTCATTCGAAATGACTTCTCCATGCATTTTATGCATTGGTAAAAGCACTATGATGAAAAGTGTGATATGTTTTCAGGTATCTCCTATACTAATAGAGCCACATGCTCACCGGTTTGCCACATGATGTAGGCCTATGGACTGAACAAGAAACCACCAAAAATTCTAACCAGTCATCGTTCTCACAACACTGAGGACCAGTCATTCGAAATGACTTCTCCATGCATTTTATGCATTGGTAAAAGCACTATGATGAAAAGTGTGATATGTTTTCAGGTATCTCCTATACTAATAGAGCCACATGCTCACCGGTTTGCCACATGATGTAGGCCTATGGACTGAACAAGAAACCACCAAAAATTTTAACCAGTCATCGTTCTCACAACACTGAGGACCAGTCATTCGAAATGACTTCTCCATGCATTTTATGCATTGGTAAAAGCACTATGATGAAAAGTGTGATGTTTTCAGGTATCTCCTATACTAATAGAGCCACATGCTCACCTGTTTGCCACATGATGTAGGCCTATGGACTGAACAAGAAACCACCAAAAATTTTAACCAGTCATCGTTCTCACAACACTGAGGACCAGTCATTCGAAATGACTTCTCCATGCATTTTATGCATTGGTAAAAGCACTATGATGAAAAGTGTGATATGTTTTCAGGTATCTCCTATACTAATAGAGCCACATGCTCACCGGTTTGCCACATGATGTAGGCCTATGGACTGAACAAGAAACCACCAAAAATTTTAACCAGTCATCGTTCTCACAACACTGAGGACCAGTCATTCGAAATGACTTCTCCATGCATTTTATGCATTGGTAAAAGCACTATGATGAAAAGTGTGATATGTTTTCAGGTATCTCCTATACTAATAGAGCCACATGCTCACCGGTTTGCCACATGATGTAGGCCTATGGACTGAACAAGAAACCACCAAAAATTCTAACCAGTCATCGTTCTCACAACACTGAGGACCAGTCATTCGAAATGACTTCTCCATGCATTTTATGCATTGGTAAAAGCACTATGATGAAAAGTGTGATATGTTTTCAGGTATCTCCTATACTAATAGAGCCACATGCTCACCGGTTTGCCACATGATGTAGGCCTGTGGACTGAACAAGAAACCACCAAAAATTTTAACCAGTCATCGTTCTCACAACACTGAGGACCAGTCATTCGAAATGACTTCTCCATGCATTTTATGCATTGGTAAAAGCACTATGATGAAAAGTGTGATATGTTTTCAGGTATCTCCTATACTAATAGAGCCACATGCTCACCGGTTTGCCACATGATGTAGGCCTATGGACTGAACAAGAAACCACCAAAAATTTTAACCAGTCATCGTTCTCACAACACTGAGGACCAGTCATTCGAAATGACTTCTCCATGCATTTTATGCATTGGTAAAAGCACTATGATGAAAAGTGTGATATATTTTCAGGTATCTCCTATACTAATAGAGCCACATGCTCACCGGTTTGCCACATGATGTAGGCCTATGGACTGAACAAGAAACCACCAAAAATTTTAACCAGTCATCGTTCTCACAACACTGAGGACCAGTCATTCGAAATGACTTCTCCATGCATTTTATGCATTGGTAAAAGCACTATGATGAAAAGTGTGATATGTTTTCAGGTATCTCCTATACTAATAGAGCCACATGCTCACCGGTTTGCCACATGATGTAGGCCTATGGACTGAACAAGAAACCACCAAAAATTTTAACCAGTCATCGTTCTCACAACACTGAGGACCAGTCATTCGAAATGACTTCTCCATGCATTTTATGCATTGGTAAAAGCACTATGATGAAAAGTGTGATATGTTTTCAGGTATCTCCTATACTAATAGAGCCACATGCTCACCGGTTTGCCACATGATGTAGGCCTATGGACTGAACGAGAAACCACCAAAAATTCTAACCAGTCATCGTTCTCACAACACTGAGGACCAGTCATTCGAAATTACTTCTCCATGCATTTTATGCATTGGTAAAAGCACTATGATGAAAAGTGTGATATGTTTTCAGGTATCTCCTATACTAATAGAGCCACATGCTCACCGGTTTGCCACATGATGTAGGCCTATGGACTGAACAAGAAACCACCAAAAATTTTAACCAGTCATCGTTCTCACAACACTGAGGACCAGTCATTCGAAATGACTTCTCCATGCATTTTATGCATTGGTAAAAGCACTATGATGAAAAGTGTGATGTTTTCAGGTATCTCCTATACTAATAGAGCCACATGCTCACCGGTTTGCCACATGATGTAGGCCTATGGACTGAACAAGAAACCACCAAAAATTTTAACCAGTCATCGTTCTCACAACACTGAGGACCAGTCATTCGAAATGACTTCTCCATGCATTTTATGCATTGGTAAAAGCACTATGATGAAAAGTGTGATATGTTTTCAGGTATCTCCTATACTAATAGAGCCACATGCTCACCGGTTTGCCACATGATGTAGGCCTATGGACTGAACAAGAAACCACCAAAAATTTTAACCAGTCATCGTTCTCACAACACTGAGGACCAGTCATTCGAAATGACTTCTCCATGCATTTTATGCATTGGTAAAAGCACTATGATGAAAAGTGTGATATGTTTTCAGGTATCTCCTATACTAATAGAGCCACATGCTCACCGGTTTGCCACATGATGTAGGCCTATGGACTGAACAAGAAACCACCAAAAATTTTAACCAGTCATCGTTCTCACAACACTGAGGACCAGTCATTCGAAATGACTTCTCCATGCATTTTATGCATTGGTAAAAGCACTATGATGAAAAGTGTGATATGTTTTCAGGTATCTCCTATACTAATAGAGCCACATGCTCACCGGTTTGCCACATGATGTAGGCCTATGGACTGAACAAGAAACAACCAAAAATTTTAACCAGTCATCGTTCTCACAACACTGAGGACCAGTCATTCGAAATGACTTCTCCATGCATTTTATGCATTGGTAAAAGCACTATGATGAAAAGTGTGATATGTTTTCAGGTATCTCCTATACTAATAGAGCCACATGCTCACCGGTTTGCCACATGATGTAGGCCTATGGACTGAACAAGAAACCACCAAAAATTTTAACCAGTCATCGTTCTCACAACACTGAGGACCAGTCATTCGAAATGACTTCTCCATGCATTTTATGCATTGGTAAAAGCACTATGATGAAAAGTGTGATATGTTTTCAGGTATCTCCTATACTAATAGAGCCACATGCTCACCGGTTTGCCACATGATGTAGGCCTATGGACTGAACAAGAAACCACCAAAAATTCTAACCAGTCATCGTTCTCACAACACTGAGGACCAGTCATTCGAAATGACTTCTCCATGCATTTTATGCATTGGTAAAAGCACTATGATGAAAAGTGTGATATGTTTTCAGGTATCTCCTATACTAATAGAGCCACATGCTCACCGGTTTGCCACATGATGTAGGCCTATGGACTGAACAAGAAACCACCAAAAATTTTAACCAGTCATCGTTCTCACAACACTGAGGACCAGTCATTCGAAATGACTTCTCCATGCATTTTATGCATTGGTAAAAGCACTATGATGAAAAGTGTGATGTTTTCAGGTATCTCCTATACTAATAGAGCCACATGCTCACCGGTTTGCCACATGATGTAGGCCTATGGACTGAACAAGAAACCACCAAAAATTTTAACCAGTCATCGTTCTCACAACACTGAGGACCAGTCATTCGAAATGATTTCTCCATGCATTTTATGCATTGGTAAAAGCACTATGATGAAAAGTGTGATATGTTTTCAGGTATCTCCTATACTAATAGAGCCACATGCTCACCGGTTTGCCACATGATGTAGGCCTATGGACTGAACAAGAAACCACCAAAAATTTTAACCAGTCATCGTTCTCACAACACTGAGGACCAGTCATTCGAAATGACTTCTCCATGCATTTTATGCATTGGTAAAAGCACTATGATGAAAAGTGTGATATGTTTTCAGGTATCTCCTATACTAATAGAGCCACATGCTCACCGGTTTGCCACATGATGTAGGCCTATGGACTGAACAAGAAACCACCAAAAATTCTAACCAGTCATCGTTCTCACAACACTGAGGACCAGTCATTCGAAATGACTTCTCCATGCATTTTATGCATTGGTAAAAGCACTATGATGAAAAGTGTGATATGTTTTCAGGTATCTCCTATACTAATAGAGCCACATGCTCACCGGTTTGCCACATGATGTAGGCCTATGGACTGAACAAGAAACCACCAAAAATTTTAACCAGTCATCGTTCTCACAACACTGAGGACCAGTCATTCGAAATGACTTCTCCATGCATTTTATGCATTGGTAAAAGCACTATGATGAAAAGTGTGATGTTTTCAGGTATCTCCTATACTAATAGAGCCACATGCTCACCGGTTTGCCACATGATGTAGGCCTATGGACTGAACAAGAAACCACCAAAAATTTTAACCAGTCATCGTTCTCACAACACTGAGGACCAGTCATTCGAAATGACTTCTCCATGCATTTTATGCATTGGTAAAAGCACTATGATGAAAAGTGTGATATGTTTTCAGGTATCTCCTATACTAATAGAGCCACATGCTCACCGGTTTGCCACATGATGTAGGCCTATGGACTGAACAAGAAACCACCAAAAATTTTAACCAGTCATCGTTCTCACAACACTGAGGACCAGTCATTCGAAATGACTTCTCCATGCATTTTATGCATTGGTAAAAGCACTATGATGAAAAGTGTGATATGTTTTCAGGTATCTCCTATACTAATAGAGCCACATGCTCACCGGTTTGCCACATGATGTAGGCCTATGGACTGAACAAGAAACCACCAAAAATTTTAACCAGTCATCGTTCTCACAACACTGAGGACCAGTCATTCGAAATGACTTCTCCATGCATTTTATGCATTGGTAAAAGCACTATGATGAAAGTGTGATATGTTTTCAGGTATCTCCTATACTAATAGAGCCACATGCTCACCGGTTTGCCACATGATGTAGGCCTATGGACTGAACAAGAAACCACCAAAAATTTTAACCAGTCATCGTTCTCACAACACTGAGGACCAGTCATTCGAAATGACTTCTCCATGCATTTTATGCATTGGTAAAAGCACTATGATGAAAAGTGTGATATGTTTTCAGGTATCTCCTATACTAATAGAGCCACATGCTCACCGGTTTGCCACATGATGTAGGCCTATGGACTGAACAAGAAACCACCAAAAATTTTAACCAGTCAATCGTTCTCACAACACTGAGGACCAGTCATTCGAAATGACTTCTCCATGCATTTTATGCATTGGTAAAAGCACTATGATGAAAAGTGTGATATGTTTTCAGTATCTCCTATACTAATAGAGCCACATGCTCACCGGTTTGCCACATGATGTAGGCCTATGGACTGAACAAGAAACCACCAAAAATTTTAACCAGTCATCGTTCTCACAACACTGAGGACCAGTCATTCGAAATGACTTCTCCATGCATTTTATGCATTGGTAAAAGCACTATGATGAAAAGTGTGATATGTTTTCAGGTATCTCCTATACTAATAGAGCCACATGCTCACCGGTTTGCCACATGATGTAGGCCTATGGACTGAACAAGAAACCACCAAAAATTTTAACCAGTCATCGTTCTCACAACACTGAGGACCAGTCATTCGAAATGACTTCTCCATGCATTTTATGCATTGGTAAAAGCACTATGATGAAAAGTGTGATATGTTTTCAGGTATCTCCTATACTAATAGAGCCACATGCTCACCGGTTTGCCACATGATGTAGGCCTATGGACTGAACAAGAAACCACCAAAATTTTAACCAGTCATCGTTCTCACAACACTGAGGACCAGTCATTCGAAATGACTTCTCCATGCATTTTATGCATTGGTAAAAGCACTATGATGAAAAGTGTGATATGTTTTCAGGTATCTCCTATACTAATAGAGCCACATGCTCACCGGTTTGCCACATGATGTAGGCCTATGGACTGAACAAGAAACCACCAAAAATTTTAACCAGTCATCGTTCTCACAACACTGAGGACCAGTCATTCGAAATGACTTCTCCATGCATTTTATGCATTGGTAAAAGCACTATGATGAAAAGTGTGATATGTTTTCAGGTATCTCCTATACTAATAGAGCCACATGCTCACCGGTTTGCCACATGATGTAGGCCTATGGACTGAACAAGAAACCACCAAAAATTTTAACCAGTCATCGTTCTCACAACACTGAGGACCAGTCATTCGAAATGACTTCTCCATGCATTTTATGCATTGGTAAAAGCACTATGATGAAAAGTGTGATATGTTTTCAGGTATCTCCTATACTAATAGAGCCACATGCTCACCGGTTTGCCACATGATGTAGGCCTATGGACTGAACAAGAAACCACCAAAAATTTTAACCAGTCATCGTTCTCACAACACTGAGGACCAGTCATTCGAAATGACTTCTCCATGCATTTTATGCATTGGTAAAAGCACTATGATGAAAAGTGTGATATGTTTTCAGGTATCTCCTATACTAATAGAGCCACATGCTCACCGGTTTGCCACATGATGTAGGCCTATGGACTGAACAAGAAACCACCAAAAATTTTAACCAGTCATCGTTCTCACAACACTGAGGACCAGTCATTCGAAATGACTTCTCCATGCATTTTATGCATTGGTAAAAGCACTATGATGAAAAGTGTGATATGTTTTCAGGTATCTCCTATACTAATAGAGCCACATGCTCACCGGTTTGCCACATGATGTAGGCCTATGGACTGAACAAGAAACCACCAAAAATTTTAACCAGTCATCGTTCTCACAACACTGAGGACCAGTCATTCGAAATGACTTCTCCATGCATTTTATGCATTGGTAAAAGCACTATGATGAAAAGTGTGATATGTTTTCAGGTATCTCCTATACTAATAGAGCCACATGCTCACCGGTTGCCACATGATGTAGGCCTATGGACTGAACAAGAAACCACCAAAAATTTTAACCAGTCATCGTTCTCACAACACTGAGGACCAGTCATTCGAAATGACTTCTCCATGCATTTTATGCATTGGTAAAAGCACTATGATGAAAAGTGTGATATGTTTTCAGGTATCTCCTATACTAATAGAGCCACATGCTCACCGGTTTGCCACATGATGTAGGCCTATGGACTGAACAAGAAACCACCAAAAATTTTAACCAGTCATCGTTCTCACAACACTGAGGACCAGTCATTCGAATGACTTCTCCATGCATTTTATGCATTGGTAAAAGCACTATGATGAAAAGTGTGATATGTTTTCAGGTATCTCCTATACTAATAGAGCCACATGCTCACGGTTTGCCACATGATGTAGGCCTATGGACTGAACAAGAAACCACCAAAAATTTTAACCAGTCATCGTTCTCACAACACTGAGGACCAGTCATTCGAAATGACTTCTCCATGCATTTTATGCATTGGTAAGAGCACTATGATGAAAAGTGTGATATGTTTTCAGGTATCTCCTATACTAATAGAGCCACATGCTCACCGGTTTGCCCACATGATGTAGGCCTATGGACTGAACAAGAAACCACCAAAAATTTTAACCAGTCATCGTTCTCACAACACTGAGGACCAGTCATTCGAAATGACTTCTCCATGCATTTTATGCATTGGTAAGAGCACTATGATGAAAAGTGTGATATGTTTTCAGGTATCTCCTATACTAATAGAGCCACATGCTCACCGGTTTGCCACATGATGTAGGCCTATGGACTGAACAAGAAACCACCAAAAATTTTAACCAGTCATCGTTCTCACAACACTGAGGACCAGTCATTCGAAATGACTTCTCCATGCATTTTATGCATTGGTAAAAGCACTATGATGAAAAGTGTGATATGTTTTCAGGTATCTCCTATACTAATAGAGCCACATGCTCAACGGTTTGCCACATGATGTAGGCCTATGGACTGAACAAGAAACCACCAAAAATTTTAACCAGTCATCGTTCTCACAACACTGAGGACCAGTCATTCGAAATGACTTCTCCATGCATTTTATGCATTGGTAAAAGCACTATGATGAAAAGTGTGATATGTTTTCAGGTATCTCCTATACTAATAGAGCCACATGCTCACCGGTTTGCCACATGATGTAGGCCTATGGACTGAACAAGAAACCACCAAAAATTCTAACCAGTCATCGTTCTCACAACACTGAGGACCAGTCATTCGAAATGACTTCTCCATGCATTTTATGCATTGGTAAAAGCACTATGATGAAAAGTGTGATATGTTTTCAGGTATCTCCTATACTAATAGAGCCACATGCTCACCGGTTTGCCACATGATGTAGGCCTATGGACTGAACAAGAAACCAACAAAAATTTAACCAGTCATCGTTCTCACAACACTGAGGACCAGTCATTCGAAATGACTTCTCCATGCATTTTATGCATTGGTAAAAGCACTATGATGAAAAGTGTGATGTTTTCAGGTATCTCCTATACTAATAGAGCCACATGCTCACCGGTTTGCCACATGATGTAGGCCTATGGACTGAACAAGAAACCACCAAAAATTTTAACCAGTCATCGTTCTCACAAACACTGAGGACCAGTCATTCGAAA